>NC_090940.1:178044407-179294764 GCF_040938575.1 Ambystoma mexicanum
CATCCATATTCCCAGTATTCGACTGCGTTTTTGTATCGCACAAAGAGATTCCAGCATACTAGTTTGCCCCAGGGGTACTGTGAATCCCCTAGTGTTAACAGAATCCTTCAAATGGACTTCGGAAACATACACATGGCCAGCAGTGCTACAGTATGTAGATCTATTAGTATGCAGCAACATAGAAGACAAATGCAGAAAAGACACAATACAACTCCTAATAATCCTTGCAGAGAAAGTGGACAAGGTGGACAAAGAAAGATTTCAGTACTGTCCAGAGAAAACAGTGTATTTATCCTCAGACGGATGTATACGTCCAGATAGAGCTGCTGCAGTAAGAAACATACCACAGCATAAAACAGTTAGAGGGATGCATCAATTCCTAGAACTATTGCAGAACATAGGTATGTGATTATTCGACACGTCAGACCCCTGTTACAGGCACTTAAGGAAGTAGAAAAGATGAAAGGCACACTTAAATGGACAGATGGCAGAATACTTTGAAGACCTTAAAAGTAGCCTGCAGCAGTGCACCAGTATTAGCAACCGCAAATTACACGTTTTCTTTATTCTCACATTCAAACGGACAGGTCATGACCGCAGTACTCGCAAAGCGATAATCGCAGAAGCACAAGCCATTAGCAAACTACAGTGGTCTTTTAGAGCCAGTCATGCAAGGTCACTTCCCATGCGAAAAAGCATTACTGCTGCAGCACATTTTCTGTACAAATATCTGCCACCATGGTTATGGGATGGCCACTCACTTTGTACGTTGAGCACGTAGTCTTTTCCATTTTAAAAAGAAACAATTCACCACTCACCACTCAGAACTGGTGGAAATTAGGTAATCTTGACTAACCGAACCATCACCATAGTGAGGTGCCACACAGTTAACCCAGCGACGTTCATAGCCAAAACAGTTCAGCCCCAAAATAAAGTACACAATTGTGCACTATATGAAGGAGAACCAGGCGAATACAGCAGGGGGAGTGAAGACGCCCTAGACACAGGAGAAGTGTAGGTGGGTCTTCAAGTATAGATCAAGAGTGTGTCCAAAGACACAAAGGAGCAGCTGTATAAAGATATGTGGTGCAACAGAGATTACCGTTACACTATTCAGCACAAGCTGCATAACTCATAACACTCATAGAAGTGTATCAGCATAGGATGCATATGATGTCACTTTCTATACAGATGCCGCCTACATGACATTACAGTACATTCAGGTTTATCAAGGTGGAAGAGAAGAGGATACAGAAGCGAAGACACGTTACCAGTTCAGCATGCGTAATGCTTTTGAATTTTAATGTTTTTGACAAAAAAAATGGAGTCTGTGTGAAATGCATTCTGGGTGAGCCCAGAGCAGCAATTTTTCTTCCTCAGTGAGATCTGCATTTTTATGTGAAGTCTGAACACTGGCTGTAGTCTTCCATTAGAAAACATGTTTTTCTCACCTATGCTAGCAGTGCTTCAAGGATTGTTTTTAATAAAGGTGCCAGCTAGCGCCTGATTACGTTGCGGAGCCGAGAGAAAGTTATGCTCTCGCGATCTCATGAGAAAGGGAATAGTTCACCTCTTCAAGTGACCATGGGTCATTCGGCCGATAATCCATGGGAACTGGCAAATGTTGAAACTTGGAAATGCCATCACGCAGTTGTATATGGCTTAAAAATGAAAGGCATCCATGCATTCCGATAGAGGAGGCTTCTTGGCGAGTGAGTGAGTCTCTCTCTCCAAGGTTGTATTTCAGTTACAGTATTGGAGAGACAAATAAGACGTGCACTTTTTCCAAAGCAAAACAGCTGCTATTGTGTTACCTACACTAATAGAAGTATTATAAGGTCCCCTTCATGTAGCTATTGTGAAGTGTGCATCACACTCCAAAGGGAAAGACCTGATACAGGCAGTACAAGTTTACAGTGCATTATCAAAAGAACACATCATTGAGTTCCAAGAAATAGCTAAGTCTCTGAATAATTGACGAGGAGCTGTTGTCTGCTTTCACAGTTCTTATCTCCCATCAACGTGGTATGCTCTGCTCCTAAGCGAAAATCCCCAATGTTAGGTTTTTAGTTCTTTCACCTCAACGCCTTTGAGGATAAAACTCAGGAGGAACTGTTCCTTGATTATACAGTTCTCGAATCCTTCCAGCTTGGCCCCTCCTGCTGCCAGGCTTAGGATTCCTGTGGTTGTTGATCCTGTTATTATTCATCTTATGCGGGGGTGTGAGTCCCAGGCTCGCGATGCTTTGTATGACGTATTTGCTTTCCTTTTCATACCCGTGGTTATCGTTGATGTTACTCCTCTGGTTCTCTGACCCTCCTGGCTCTAGACCTTGGTTTCACGTGTGGGTGCGAGTCACAGACTCGCAAGGTTGCATTGTTATGACTTGGTTTACTCTCCTCCAAGTCTGAAGCTGTTTTGCAATTGTTTCAGGGTCCTAAAGCCTTCCAAATATGTAATGCGCATCTTGTTTATCTCAGGGTCCCAGATCTTCTCATCAAATGGGCAATGGTCTCCGTCGGGTTCCAGACCCTCTTGGTTTTAAACGTAGGTGTCACTGGTGGGTCCCAGACTCACAATGTGTCAAATCCACTTGGTTTACTCTCCTACCAAGTTGGCAACTTTCTCTCGCTTGATTCAGGGCCCCAGACCCTTGTGGTTTGGGTGCGGGTCCCATACCTGCACAGGTATGTTGTATTCATCTGGCTCATTCTCCTGCCAGACATACAATTGTCTCTTATTTGTTGTCGGGTCCCAGACCCTTCTTATGTGTTTCAGGGTCCCAGACCCTCATGGTTTTGGGTGCAGGTACCAGACTCGCACAGGAGCACTGCATTCATCTGACTCACTCTCCTCCCAAACATGCAACTATTTCATTTGTTGCAGTGTCCCAGACTCTTTTCTCTGGCTCTTTACCTCACCACTACACTTCCCCGGACCTCCTACAGCTCCCAGGCATCCTGCAGAACTGCTTGCCTCCTTTTTGGCAGTGTTCGTGTTCGCCGGGCAGCTCTCTCATTCCAGGAGGCTCGGGCAGCGTCCAGAATCCAGTCGGGTCTGCAGCCATGATGCAAACTAAGGCCCCTTCCCGCCTGCATGTTCTGCATGCCGTCTATCGCCCGGTTCTGCTTCACGCTTGTCCTCTTTGGGGGACGGCTCACCCTCTCTCGCGTCTCTATGACGCTTTAGTTTCAGCCTGAGCTTGAACGCTGTTGAAACTCCCGCATTGGATTGATATGCTCCTTCAAGCCAATTGTGGGCCTCTGGAAGCTAGACCACTCATTCAGTTACTCACGCGTTATCTTTGCAATCTTGGTGATTTTCCTCATCACAGTACTGTTTGTCAAGATACCTGCACAATATTTTCTATTATCAGCGTTGTTCTGTTAGCCAGTTTGGATATAGATATTTTCAGTATTGCTATGCATATTGGTTTGACTATATGCATTTTCAGGTCATTTTGGCTACATGCATAATACTTCATAATGTGTAGGTCTTCAATATTAGCCTGTGGGTTATTTTCACTAACTTGACAGTAATATATATCATCTGTATCGAGGGAAGGGATAGAGGGACTTAGTCTTGGAAAAAGGATATGGTGAGGTAAAGCAAAGAGATACAGCGTTCCCTGGTGATGATCGTCTCCAATCCCAGGGATTCCCTCCCCAAGTGATACTTCCTCGGTGAACCACCCAGAAGGGGGCTACTATAATGGTCTCCCTTGCGACCTCTGTCGTCTCCCTTGCAACCTCTAAAAGAAAATATGTTCTTTTTTTATTTTTTTAAAAAAGAAATTTAATGCAAGCTCCTGGGCTATGGCTCTTTACTTCTGGGGTGGGTGGCTTTCTTGTTCAGGCCCCTTAAAAAAAAAAAGAAGAAAAATAAGAACAGGAGTGCCACAAGTCTAACACTTTCAGCACTGACCCTAAATAAGAAAGAATAGGAATACCAAATAATGTGTCTTTCTGGAATTCTATACAATAATTGCTGGGCTCATTAAAGGTTTATTTCAGGCACCCTTCAGGGGGTGGGTCACTGATTTAATCTGTTTTAAACGCCTCTCAGCCTTTCATGCTTCTTAGTTTGATAAATAAGTACCAACACAGGTTGGGTGATATTGGGTGTAAGGGTAAGTGCTATATAATAACACATCATTATCATTTGGTCATGGACGTCTGCTTGCATACACAGTAATTTGGTAATATGGGCCCATACACACTGATCTTAATGGTACATATGGCGATCCATTCTTGTATGAAGGTACATCACGTAGTGATATCGTAACTATATTTTTCGTAGTATACAATGCTATGTAATGCCACTTCCTGTTTTGTCAACGGGTGAAATGTCGTGTTCCATCGCTACCCGCGATATCACTTTGGGGCGGGGTCAAATGACCTCACTTCCTGTGGTCATCAGGGGGTCAAGGGTCGTGTGATGTCACTTCCGCTACCTCTGGCATTTTGGTGAAATGACGTCCCTGTGAAAATGAGGTCATTGGTTGGGATTGTTGAAGTAAACACAGCTGGCCAGGTTTCCTCAGGACCATGGTCCTCAGTCCCTCCCTCTCCCTCTGTGAACAACTCTTGTCATTTTGGCAGCAAAATAGTGCCTGGGTCTCTGGAGTTTTCAGTGCCACAGACTTCCTTCTCGGCTTTAATGAACACTTTCTTGTCTTTCAGAGCTTGTGTCGGGACGTCTCCATGAGTCTTCTGAACATCCGTGTGCACCTGGCACTAGCCCTTCTTGTGCCCCGGGTGGTCAGTACAGGGGTTGGGATCCGACTCTTTGGCAAATGTTGGTTCCTGGGATTCCAGGCTTAACCCTCCCACCCCATTTTACTTGTGCACTTTTTTTTCTACTCCTCCACAAGCCTCCACTCCTCTAATAACATGTGCCAGAACCATGCCGCTCAGTCTGATATTTCGCTGGGGAACCCTGCTCTTAGGCCAAATCTTTTTTTTTCTACTTCCTTCAAGCTATTTTGCTTGTCACCTTTCGGAGCCCTCTTTTCCCTCATACATTCACCCTGTACCTTCCCTCCTCGATGGTGCTATGCTCTAACCTTCTCCTCTTTCTCCTTCCTCTCAATCCCTCTTGCCTCCACTCTTCATTCTTCCTCTTTTGATTCTGCTCTCATTTTTCCCTCTCCCACCTTTGATCTTGACTCTCCCTCCTTCACCGCTACTCTCCTTTGTGTCCCCCCAGCTCTTGCCACTCTCCTTCATGCTACACCTGCTCCCTCCCCCACCTCGACTTTTCCATCTCTCTCTCTTGCTCTATCCTCTTTCCTCCTTGCCACCTCATTGGTATCCAGTCAAAATCTCGAAAAAAAAGTCGAATGACAATAATGTCGAAAAATAAATCTTAAAAAAAAAAAAGTCGAATTCCCTCTTTTTTAATTATATATTTATTTTGGTGTCTGGGAATAAAAAAAATGGGTAAAAAAAAGGGGGGGTTGGGGGGAACCCCCCCCCATTTCGAATAGAAAACGTCATTAAAAAAATTCGACTTTTTTTTCACTGTAAACCATCATTGCACACTGATATTCACCACACTGTATCCGTTCCACACCAATAGTTTGTCGGCTCCCACTTTATCTCCCTCCCAAACTTCCACATAACGATGTGGACAACTGGAAAAGTCCAACATGACACCTTCCCGAGTCAGTGTCGGGGGCAGCTTTTGGTGCGGGCGGGGCGGGGGGGGGGAGTGGGAGGAGAGGATAATAGGGGGGGTGAATAATAGGGCACCAGCGGGAGGCTGGGGTGTGCACTCATCACCTGGAGGGGGGGGGGGTAACCAGGGTGATTGGCTGCCCCCCCCCCCAGCTCTGCCACTGTCCTGGGTGTTTCTGGTGTGCCCAACTATTCAACAAGAGAGCTCGGTCGTGCAGGACGTATAAACCTGCTTAGGGGTTGGGTCTTACTCTTTTGCTTTACAAATTCGGCACTGCCTGTGCCTGGTGGCCGACCCACATCGTGGCCCCGCTGGTTGAAGAGCGAAAGCTTCAATCCGCCATGTTTAATTTAGCATCTGAGCAGCTGGTGCTATTGCGGGCAGTGGGATTCTGAACCATCAGCTTGTGGACTTTTGTTGTGCAGCGAATCAAGCATTCGGATTTGCGCTGGGAGGTTGATGGGTGGCTGCGGTGGCGGCTCAGTGAAACTCATCATTCATTTTCACAATTTCGCTGCTCATCACGTGACAGCTCCCCACAACCCCAAAGAGTATTGCCAGCAGTAGAGCCATGGAAATAAGCCTGCCGTGCTACTTCGGAATGCTCTTCTCTGGTGTTACTAGCAGTGGTCGAAGTGTACGAAAAGAAGTAGTGGAACTATGTTCCCTGCTGGCCTGCCCCTGCTCCCCACAAACCCCATTGCCACAACCCCTCCCACACACAATACACCCCCCAAACACCTGCACCTGCTGTTTAAGGGAACTTTCAGTGCACTGCACTGAAAGTGAAGGTTTCAACTTCTTCCTAAAACTTTTATTTTAAAACAAAACCATTCTGGAACGGTTTCATTTTAAAATAAAAGTATAGGAGCTGTACAAGGTAATTTAAAAAAGTATAGGAGCACCGCTCCTGACCGCTCCCGCTCACTTCGACCACTGGTTACTAGTCTAGATGAAGCTGTGCTGGCTGTTTATGTTTGGGTGTGAGATGTTCTATGTGCGCCCTTAAGCCTTCGGGTCCCTGGTGCGTGGTGTAAAGTAAAGTGTCCTATGGGATGAGATTTTCCCACAATTCCAGGGAGGTTTAACACCAACAGGCCTGGGGAAACCATTGAGGTCACGGATGGATGGATGGGAAGCCTGGGGGATCCATCATATACCCCCTGAGGGGCCTGCCTCACCGAGTGGGTGGCGGTCCACTGGACCCAGACTCGCTCAGGACCCATCCTCTAGCCTTGAACATTGGACTTCATCAGAAGCGATATCACCTTCACGGCTTCTCATGATCAGGCGTGTGCGCCGGTGCTTTGCTTCACGGGCCACAAAGGAATACGACTTCCGGGGTAGCAGTTGGGTGTGCATGTCAAAGGCCAGCTTGAGCAATGGGCATTCTGCGGTGGACAAGGTTGACAAATGACTACCCCTCAATTGGATCCCGTTTGGGTCCAGTGTTCATTACTAGGTCTGTGTTCTGCTGTTCTAATACTACGCTGGAGAATCCTTCTAGAATCCGTCTCCTGGGTGCACTGACCATGACATCTTCACTGCTCGGAAGTCAGGGCCTCTAACTCAAGGGAAACTAACATTTTCCACCGGGATCTGCTGGTGTGGTGCTGCTTTCACCCAGCTGCCTCAAAAATCAGACTACTACATACAAATATAGCCAACAATGTGAGCAGTCCTCTGCTGAGAACTTAAAAAAAAGGAACAGCTTGTGCATGAGCTGTCACCCACCCAGGAGTACCTCAACCATGTTTTTAGCTCTTTGTACCAAACCAGGAGGGCATAAAAATGACAGTCCAGCCTGAAATGTCAAGGAAATCTCCTCTGAGCAAGAGTTCAGCCAGCATCCATGGGCACGTGTTTCTGCCTCCATGGGCATCATTAGTAATGGCCGGCTGCCCAGTGCTTTAAGTGAGAGAAGGAATCAAAGGGGGTGAGGGGGGGCGGGAGAGGCTCCAATGCGTCGTGATGCAATTATTGGGGGCAGGGCCTAAAACAGGTCTCGCACAGCCTTAAATCCCAATTAGCTACTAGAGCTTTAAAAGAGGCGTGGCCTGTGTAATGAAAAGCGTCACCTAACTGAGCCAATCAAGTTTATATATGTGCAATGAAAGGGAACACGTTCTGGTATTTAAATACGGATAATGTGCATACTAATGTTGACCAAAATAAATAAATTCAAATATGAAACAGAACATCAAATCAAAAGCGTTCAGTACACCATGCCATCCATCACACATCTCTTCTGAAAGAAATCCATTATTCGTACATACTCATTAAGGGCATTCCAATGATAATACTTTAACACAATGTGTGCCAAAAATCAAAAAATGTATTCGCTTATCATTTCCCTTTCCTTTTTGAAAAGTACCTAATTTCAGATTTATTTAACTGATGTTGGGATTCTAAGCATTACTGAAGGTAACATCTACTGGCAAAGAGCAGTATTGCCACTCATATTTTTAAAGAAATGTAGTAAAGGAGGTCATTTCAGAGAGCCCTGGCTCAGGGGCAATATTTGGAGACTGCCAGGGCTGAGCCCTGGCTAGCCCTGGCCCACTTCAAGCCCTATGGCTGCATCTCTAAGCGCAAATATCAAATATTTATATTCAGTACTGAAAATATATAGGAATTTTAAAATTGCAATTTTCATACAATATATTATTGTATATTGTACACCGCTAGTATTATTTCAGCGTTATTTCAAAAGAAAAGATCTCAGATACATTTTCGAATCAAAAAGGATGTACATATTCTATGGAGAGAGTCGGCGTTTTGTGAGTTGTGCCAGGGTTGTGCTGTACCAAGAGATCAGAGACAGCTACACTCGCAGCACATACGCGCTGGCAGGCCCATCACGCCAGTCCTTACAAGGAGATGCTTCCCTTGCAATCACACTAGCAGCCATGAGATGAAATGCAGAGCGTTCGTGCTCGCCAAGCAAGCCTTTGGATCTTGGTTAGAGCGATCGCTGTGTGGGTGGAACTGAAGGAAGCAGATGGAAGAGTTCACAGAGACATCACAACTCCTTAAAATCATTTTATTCAACTGGGTGCAACATCCTGGTGCGAAGCCGCGCAGCCCAGCCCATTGCATGAAAGCAGCATTGACAGTAGGTTTCCATCCGGGGCGAATGCTAGAGAGGGGAACATGTTCAAAGTATCATGTCTTGAGGCATAAAGAACCCGGCTTCATTAGTTCAAGCTCTATTGCTGCCAGATTGATTGTACAGTGGTTAAACTACAGAGAAACATTGGCACGCACACACCTTGCTGGCCTGGAATATTGAGGCAGTCGAGAGAAGAAACACACATGTTAAGCTTTCAAAGCTTCCATAGGTTAAGTTCCCCCAGCCATTACAGATCTACAAACTACAGACTACTACCGAACCAGGAAACTACCTTAACATCAGCCCCAGACCCCCACAGTTAGCCTACAGCACAGACACCCGAGGAGGAACTTCAGAGGAGGTGAACGTTGCAATGCTGCTGCTCTATGTGGAATAAGTGACACTCCCGGAGAGCTGGCAAGTACATGTTGCACCTGAAAAAAGAACTAGAAAATAGACAATTTCGTTTTACCTTTTCTTTTTGGTAGTTAATGCTTAAAGAATACATCAATGACCCCCAGATATACACAACATGACATGTTCACCGTTTTCACTGAGAATGATCATTTCCACAACCCAAAAATTCGAAGTAAAGTAACTTTTTAGCTATGGCTAGTAGCTGGTGCTGAAAGCGCTGCATATAAGCTGAAACTATTGGCATGTGAGGAGAGATATGGGGTGTAGGAGGCGTTTTGCCAAGCCATCGACCATCCATGGTCATGCTAGCCCCTTACGGTCACTACCGCACACTATCTGCCCCTTCCGACCCAAAACACCCTCCAGAATCTTTTTGAACTCGTTCAGTGCTTTTAAGGGCATCCCAATCTTATTTCTAAGCATTCTTCTGTAAGGTAATGCCTTAATTGCGACTGAGCACCAGCTCCTGGTGCAATACAAATATTTAACAAAGTGCGTCTATAGTGACTTGATTTATAAGTAATATCTGTGTCCTTGCATCTGTTCCTTGCACTAAATCCCTGTCAAAAATAACAGTGGAAACGCCAACCTTTTTGGCTCTTGATATGCAGGCAAGGTTACAATACACAAGCACTAACACCATTTGCTAGCTGTTGCCGTTGTCCTCTGAACTGCCGAGCAAGTCTTAATACTTGCCTCAGCAGCTTTATAAAACTCCCCCGTCATTATTATCCAACCAAAAATGTTGACGCTGATAGAAAACCTATAAAGCAGCAATTTTAGTGAAAAGGGGTGGTACTATTGTACTGCTCTATTTTGAAAACGCAATTTGCGCACATATCCAAAAGTGTTTAGTAATTTTAATGCTGGCATCCTAATAAATGTAAATAGCTTGCTAAAGATACTCCATGACTTAAAAGGCAGCCAATGGGGATTGTCTTGTTTCCGGTCCACAACATGGGAACTGCTGCGGGATTTAACAGAGCAACATTATATTGTTTTGATATGTATACACATTATACTGTACTGCGCATGCGCATGTATACATTGCTGCGCTAATGTAAGGCAATATATATTACACGTTGTTAAAGTTTTAACTCAAGTGAGATTTGAATTTTTAATGTCGATTTTCCATATTACATGTAAAGCACATTTTTTTGTATGTCATTTATATATTAATGGACATTGCCAAACGTTCAAAAAAGATTCCTGAACCGAACTGAACATATAGTCTCCCGCTTTTCCGTTCCGAGCCTTACCATTGCTTTCAATTTGATCTAATGCGCGTTGAGGCAACTCAGCGAGTTATAGAGGCGCATTCAGTCTAAATGCAGAGGAGACACGGAATTGTATACGTTGTCACCGTGTTGCATCGGAACTATAGTTCATTTACAAATAGGCGTCATCAATTTAGCACGGACATTTAGCACGGACCTTTGGCACTGACATTTAGCACGGACCTATTTTAAGGCAGGGACCTAGTGTGCGCATGGTCCCTGCACGGATGCAGCTTTAGTCTGGATTTTTCAAATCATTTCGTGACTAGGAAAGCGCCGGAACCTCCACGCCGCCAAATAGGATTCTTCTTTGTAAAACCAGTCTGGCTATTCACTTTCTTTTTCAAGTCTTGCAAAGCCCAGGGCATCCTTCAAGGAATAAGACGCGATCCTCAGAATGACATTAACCTTAGAGGTATGGTTTTGACAGCCATAGTTTCGAATGCCAATAGTTCCGACACAAAAGTGCCGAAAAAAAAGTTTAGATTTTTTTTTGGGGGGAATCCCCACCAAACCTCCGTTTTTTTAAATTAAAAAAACTTTTTTTTACAATACGAAATGAAAAAAAAATGTAATAAAAATAAAAATTGAAACTTTTTTCCAGCACTTTTGTGTCGAAACTTTTGGCATTCAAAACTATTGTTTTGAAACTTTGACTGGACACCCTCCATAGAGTTTTCCCGTTGACTGCCTCCCTAAAGAACCAGGTGTGCTTCCTAAATGCCCCTAATTGTCCAGGCCGTAACACATCTGGTGTATGAGAATTCCAGAAGCTAGATCCTGCAAGCGGGAGTGCTCTGCTTTTCGGGATTTACTTCTGAAATTTATGACACAGCGTCGTCACTTGAAACTGAATTCTTTGAACGGTTCAAAAGAATGGCAAAAACCATGGCTCTCAACCATTTCTGTCACAAAAAAGGGTGAAAACACGTGATTTTGTTTTGGCGGGTGAGAGCCCATTGAAATGAATGGGCGTGCAGGAGGCTTGGCGGGTGAGTCATCTCATTACAAGGCGGGTGACACCCGCTAAAAGCGTGTGAGTTGAGAGCTATGGAAAAACAGCCTGTATCTTCATTAACAAGAAAGTGTCTAGATTGGTTGTCCAACTCCAGTCCTCGAGAGCTGGGTTTGCGACGGGTTTTCAGGATACCCCTCACTAATATTCATGAGGAAAATGTGCATACATTTAGAATCATTGTACGCAAATGTATCTCATGGATATTAATGAGGGGTATCCTGAAAACCCGACATGGATCTGGCCCTCGAGCCCTGGAGTTGGACGACATGACCCTGCAGCCTTTGGCTCACTCAATGTTTTGGAGTGGAATTCCCACTAACCTTCGATAGCAAGTTAACATTAAGGGATGGTGGGAGGCATAGTCGAAAACATCTCAGAAGCCGCAGGTTGCATCCCCTGCTCTAGAAACCTGCTTGGGCTATACACCTTCCATTGTATGCCCCAGGCTCTACTTTTCCTTAAGGCTTTGAGATTCTGCAGTTTCCTGCTTATTACGGGAAAGTATGTTTATATACATCCATCGTCAGAGCTCCCCGGATGGATCTGGAATTTCAAGGCAATGAACACATGGTGCTGCCAAGGTTATGCCATTACTTGCTGGGTGGGGAAGGCTGTATCCCAAAGGCAGTAGAACTGTGCAGTAGTACAGGAGTTGCGACGCATACCTTCAGGCACCCAGAACAGACAAAGAACAGGCACACGCACTGCCGAAGGTGAATGGTCAGGGAGTGGGTCAAAGATTTCACTCAAGCTAAAGGCGTCATTCTTGTAAAAACTGAACATGTGCAACGGCCTAAGACATGCTAAGTTCCTGGACCTTTTAGTTCGTCCTGTTTCTTCACCAGCTCAATTTCTCAATCGCTCTCACTGGTATTAGCATAATTGACCTAAAAACATTTGACCTAAAACATTTGGTCGAATTATTTGGAACTTTTTTTCGGTCAAATTTAATTAAATATATATGTGGGGTGGGTAAGGGTATAAATTAGGTTGAGGGGCCATGAGGGGGTCTCCCCCCTGAATTATAGACCCCAAAAAAGGTCAAATAAATTCGACCAAATGTGATGTGAAATGTTTTACGTCAAATAGACCCACACCGCTCTCACCACCTTCTCTTTTTTTATCTGCAGGCACTGCGTGTCCGCTAAAATGATTTCCCGTGAAAGTGTGCAATATCCAAATTTACCAAAGGAAATTTTAAAGGAGGGGGACGTGCCAAATTCAAAATTATTAATCTGTTATAGAAGCAGCTGTGCCATATGTGTCTGACACTTTACAATCCCAATCACTCTCCCACAGGATGCGGATTGCCTATCACTACAAAAGTGGCTAATCCCCATTGAAATTGCTTTGCTTGAAGCCTTGCAAGATCTGCCCTCCACATTGCGTGGAAGAAAGCAGGCAGCCAACAGAGTGCCGAGGCCGGCATCACAGCGCAACGGACCCACCACTGCCCATCATAAGGCCAGAGGGCCCGTCAGTGTGTTTGGTGCTGGCACGTTGAAGTAAATCGTCTAGGTTGCTCTTTGGGGCAGGCAAAGCAGCCAAGTTGAGAAACTGAGACATGACGCGAGGTGGACCACGGAGCCATCATCGTAGACTTCTGCAGGCCCGTCCATTTGAAGCTTCCCATCTTGAAATGTCCTCAGCATGCCTTCTCAGGAAGACTCCTTTTCTCTCTGGATGCTTCTGCTCCGTTTCATCTCTGCTAGCTGGATATATCGGATCACGTTGGTATCTGGAGAGGAAGAACAAGTGAACACGTTATGCACAATGGCACACATTCCCCAAGGCCATCTCGGAAGATCACGGCATACATTTGACAGCTGGACATATCCTCAAAGAATAAGTAACTCTAACTTACTCCTCACTTGAACCTGGAGAGGACTAGTTGATTTACACAAGAGGTTACTAGGAGTAATTTTGACTTATTCCTGACTTGAACCTGGAGAGGGATAATGAATTTGCAAAGAAGTTACTATGGGCAACTCGGACCTACCACGAGGAGGTCAGGAGTATGTGAGAGATAGTCATCATAACATCTTTGTGAAGCCCTCTCCCTGTTTAAGTCAATGGTAAGTCAAACCATCCTCTTTGTGAGTCATTATCAGAAGCCTTATTAGTACTGGTAATAATATTAATTTAAATATTAATTGCCCTAATAATATATGTTTAATAGTTACATTAAATGATGTCAGAAAGGTTTAGAAGAAATGATTTTATATTGTCAATATACTGAAATGTATCAGCTTGATGGCAACATTTAATTGGAAAAGGACAATATTTGTTTAGCCAATGAAAACAGACCTATTCGTGAATTATAAATCAAGAAAGAAATTGAAACAACAACTGAAAAGAGCTCAAGCTGGTCAGACTGCACTGGGAATGGCCGACTATTACCGCGAGTCCACCTGCCTAGTCGCAGTCCTTACTAATGAAGGCATTGAAACTTAATGAATAAGAACGGGATGGAAAGTAATGCCAGATTATGCACGGTAAGTGGATACGTCATAAAATATTATTACAATAAAAAATATCAGGTGACAAAGTTATGAATAGCTTTTTCATGCAAATTCCACAAACATGTATTTTATAAAGAATCAATAGGTTGAAAAGGTGTTTTATTATTTGTCCTGCCTTAAAACGGATTCACCCAATTCCTTCAATGTGGAGAATCATTGGGTCTCATTACAAGTTATAACCGGAAGGCTGCCGCCGAGCTTGTGAATTTCACCAGCACCCGGCAATGGGCAATTACCGGGGCATTCCGGCCCTGCCTGAACTGGTAATTGCCCATTGCCGAGTGCCGGTATTTATTAGTCCCCATTCCTATTGGGAATGGGGAGGCCGGTAGCACCGGCACTGTCACAATGGTGCCGGCACTACCGGGTAGGTCTGCTCGTGAGTGCCGTTCCGCCCGGCAGGTCGTACCTGCCCAGCTGACAGGCACCTGCGGGCAGACCTCATAGTTTGCCGGTCCGGTAACTACAGTACCAGCAAGCTTACCGGTACCGTAGTTACTGGACCGGCAAACTTGTAGTGAGGCCCAATGTCTCTTTTGATGTGAACTGGGCCTTTGTTCAACCTGTTAAGGCAAAGGGGTATACACATATACAAGAATATTGCTCATTTTAAATTCATGTTTGTTGTTTTTGCAGCCGATGAAACAACAGTGTTTTTTTCTGGTTCAATTTGCCATTGATCAAAGTTTTTATCAGCAATAATGACAGAAACAGGTACAGGGAGATTATAGCTTTTTTTGTTACAGAAAATACAGATATGTTAGCAGTACGTTCTTTATATTTAAAAGATTTGAAATCGTACTACATGAAATTAAAAAGGTCAGTACATAACTACACTACACTCCAAAGAGTACCTTCTGTCAGCCAAATACCTCTGTTGTTCAAAGTTCACAGAAATGACAGCATCAAGTCATCTTCAGATAACACTTCAGATAACACTTCATGCGTGCAGACACCAGACAGCGGTAAAGTCTTGAGAGGCAGGCCATATCAACTGGTAACGGCCTGCCAAGCCAAGGTAATGGAAGCCAACCCTTGAAGGCTTTACCCCAATTAGAGCTCTGGGAAAACATCCAATGGTCCAAGTGTCAATTCTTAGGGGGAAAAAGGCACCGGAATCGTATGATCAATATTTCCAACAAAAACTGAAATAAGGGGGATATCATGGAAATGGTGGACCGGGCCTCCAGGAAAAACACTCGTTGATATGGTGGCCTTGTAGGAAAGGAAGCTGGCAGGAGTATCGGGAATGACCGAGCGTGCAGCAGTCATGCATGGACACTGCTTTGCCAATGTCGCTCTCCTCTCCACCATATAACAAAGATCGCTACTAGGGCCTTATCCCTCCAAACTAAATGGAGAGATAGCTATCTTGTACCATGTCTCTGGCATAGAGCAACTGTTTTCTCAGGTGTGTTTCTATGGACATAGAACCTGTATATCGCCCACAAACACCATTATAATGTCTGTCTATTTCAGACTCAAAAAGCTTTTTTCTCAAGGGTTTAGCGATTGTATGTTTACATTTGACAGCTTCCCTAATTGGTCTTCTTGTGAAAACAGTCTTGCCATTTCTTTCACATTCGCCTATGTTCCTTGAATCAACTATCCCCTTTTGAGCTGGTCGCACGCCAGACTGGTTTAATGATGATCTTGCCAGATTAGTCAAGAAAGGTCCACTGGGTACCAGGGACGTCATTTCACCAAAATGCCAGGGGTAGCGGAAGTGACATCACACGACCCTTGACCTCTAATGACATCACAGTAAGTGATGTCATTTGACCCCATCCCGAAGTGACATCATGGGAAGTTATGGAACAAGACCTTTCACCTGTTGCCAAAACTGGAAGTGGCATCACATAGCATTGTTCCTAAGTACACTATGAATAATATGGATTCGCTATCACTGTAATGTGAAATACATTGCCTACCAGAATGGATCATCATATGTATGTTAATATCCTTGTGTACAGGCCCATATTACCAAATCACTGTGAATGCAAGCAGACGTCAAAGGTCAAATGATAATGATGTGTAATTATGCTTAAGCGCTTTAGTTTATTTAGAACAAATATGCATACAATATCACCCACCCTGTGTTGGTACTCATTTATCAACCTCAGAAGGATGAAGGGCTGAGTTGGGATCGCTGGGATTCAAACCTGCACATCACACATTCATCGCAGCAGCAAGCGCTCAACCCACTGAGCTATTTTACCAGCTATAGTAAAATGAGTAATTATATTTCTGAATGTTCTCAAAGTCAGAAAGTAAATTACCCTCTGTATTGGATACCATCAAACTGGTAAGTGAGATTTAACAGCAGGTCCGTTCATGTGCAGGTCTGGTGCAAAGTTGGCCACATGTCAAGCCTGCGTGGACCTACTTTACAGGCTTCAGAGGTTGGCAAAATACATACCATTGGGAGGGTTCATAACTGTGTATTAAAGAATTTAGAGTAGCGCAGGGAAAGCAGCGCACTCACACGACACAGCATCCCGTACACTGGGCACTCGTTACCTCATACATGCAAACAAACATCCTGAACAGCATGCCAGAGAGATAGGAAAGATAGACACATTACAACAAAGCATTAATTGTGGCACAATGAAATCAAGGGCCACTTTATGTGCTATAGTCAAACATTTCTACACTGTACACAAGCTTTTAGGCACAAGGATTTTGTTTAGTGACCGAGGACACCGAGATGGAATGTCTTGTGATGATCGCAACAGAGCCACCGGCAGAAAAAAACATGCTATAACTGCAACTTGCGAAAAGCAAAATACATAGTCTGAAATGGGTGCTTATTCTACTCTAAATGCTTTTTGGAAGATTTTGTCTGCATTGTGAATTTGAGGTGTTTAAAAAGAGGACTAAATCAGTGACTCACCACCTGAAGTGTGCCTGAAATAAACCTTTAATGAGTCTAGCAATTATTGTATAGAATTCCAGAAAGACACATTATTTTTTACTCCTATTCTTTCTTATTTAGGGTGACTGCTCAGTGTTACCCTTGTGGAACCCCGTGTTTTTTAAAGAGACCTGAACAAGAAACCAGCCACTCCAGAAACAAAGAACTACATGGTGCTGGCCAGAGCACAGCAACTTCAATAAAAAAAAATAGCTTTTCTTTTTTTTAGGTGGTCGCAAGGGAGACCTCAGGGGTCGCAGTTGAGACCCCTGGCGACCCCCAAATGACGTAGCTCCTGGGTACAAACAAGATGGATAGCCTGCACTCTGCCACAAGACCTAAAAAACTTAAAACAACGAGAAATGGCTATGCACAAATAACGTCCGAAAGTATTATTTTGGCTATTAAATTGAATGAGCTCGAACTAACCTAGGGAACTGTTAGAGGATATCCAGTTCCTCTTATGACCTCAGCGTTTCAGGAAAGCTGTATTACCCTCCCTTATGGTAGGTTCCTGGCCCTTCACTATTATTTATAGACCACCATAGACGATTCTTTATTAGATTATAGCAGATCTCCTAGAATGAGAGAGTATGTTGCTCCTCACTTCATTTATTGTACCTTTCTTCTTTGGTGAGAGTGATGTCAATTTTTCCAAAGATCGTTTCGTAAAAATGCACCATTTCAACACATTATTTAAAAAATGTTCTTGGGAGGAGAACCCGCTCCCTCTTACCTACCGTTCAGCTCCCTCACTACACTCGGTCAATGGGCATATATTTAGGCCCCTAGACTGAAAATATTTGCCAGCACTAACTGCCCCTGATCCTGGTGCACCCATGTAGCCTACCACCCCAGGGCACCAAAGAACAAGTTACTTTCTTACCTGGTAACGTTCTTTCGATGGGATGGTCCGACGACGTATTCCATATCTATGACATGTAATCACCACAGCTGTGCTGCTTCGGAAACTTTTTTCGGCGTCTGCGTCGATGACGTCGATGCGCCGTCGTCGAGGGCCTCCTCCGACGTCCGACGTCATCCGCTGTGATAAGTAGGACGCACGACGCCCGTAGCCTCAGTTGTAGTTTTTTCCCCCAGAACGTGTGACACTAGTCAACTTCCAGTCAGACACAGAGCCTTGCGGAACGTAAGCTGCAATCGCAAAAGAAATTCTGCAGCGGGGAAGGCAGGGCGGGAGCGATATGGAATACGTCGTCGGACCATCCCATCGAAAGAACGTTACCAGGTAAGAAAGTAACTTGTTCTTCGAGGGGATTGGGTCCTCCGACGTATTCCATATCTATGACAGACTCCCAAAGCAGTACCAGAGCAAGGAGGAGGGAAAGAATTTAGAATCAAGATTTAGAATAGCCAATCAAATAGCAGAGCAAAGGACCGTCTTGCCAAAGGCCAGATCCTGTGCTCGGATGGAATCGAGGGAATAGTGACGTACAAATGTATGTACTGAAGCCCAGGTGGCTGCATCACAGATGTTGCGAATAGGAACACCCCTCTGCAGGGCAGTAGACGCAGCCATACCCCTGGTAGAATGGGCCCGCAAGCCAGCCGGTGGGTCCTTACCCGCCAAGCGGTAGCACTCGGAGATGGCCAAAATAATCCAGCGAGACAAAGTCTGTTTCGTCAAAGCTTGCCCCAAACGCTTTCCAGCGTAACCAATAAAGAGTTGATCGTCCACTCTGACCCGGGACATGCGTGAAACATAAAAGCTTAAAGCTCTCCTAGGATCAAGCCTATGGAGCCTCTCCTCTTCCTTACCAGGATGCGGAGGAGGATAGAATGCCGGAAGAACAACCTTCTGGGCCAAATGAAATTCCGTCACTACCTTCGGAAGAAAAGAAGGACGAACTCTAAGGACAACCCTGTCCTTGTGAAATAGAGTGAAGGGAGGCTTAACTGAAAGTGCCTGTAACTCACTCACTCTGCGAGCGGAAGTAACCGCAACTAAAAACACAGTTTTCAGAGTTAACAGCCTCAAAGGGCAAGAATGTAAAGGCTCAAACGGAGCACCCATAAGAAACCTAAGAACAAGGTTTAAATCCCAACCGGGTACCAGGAAAGGTGACAGAGGGAACACATTAGTGAGCCCTTTCAGAAACTGTGAAATCAAAGGGATTTTAAAGTAAGAACACTCTTCAGACGAGCGCTTAAAGATGGACAGCGCCGCCAGGTAACCTTTAACGGTACCCACTTGCAAGCCCCTGTGGGCCAAAGAAAGTAAAAAGGACAGAACCATGGGGATGTCACATGCAAAAGGATCCACATTCTGAACTCTGCACCAGTCGCAGAACTTACGCCAACGGCAACGGTACAGAGACTTTGTTGCTGGCCTTCGGGCCGAAAGCAACACCTCCATCACGTCCTCAGGGAGGTCCCAATCCTTATACCTCAACCTTTCAGAAGCCAAGCGTGAAGGTTGAGGGATCTGACCTCTGGATGGAGAACCTGACCCCCCTCCCGTGAGAGCAGATCGTCTCGGTAGGGAAGACGACGTGGAGGGCAGATGGATAAGTCGAGAAGGTCCGGGTACCACGTCCTCTGAGCCCACGCCGGGGCAATGAGGATCATCCGGGAACCGAACTTCCGTAACCTCCGCAGCACTTGCGGGATGACGGGGACTGGAGGAAACGCGTACAGCAGCGGGAATGACCACTCCACCACGAACGCGTCTCCTAAGGCTCCTTTTGGAGGAAATTCCCGCCAGCAAAACCTTTCGCACTTCCGGTTGACACTGGAGGCGAAGAGATCCACTTGAGGGGTCCCCCAAAGGGCGAAGATCTCCAGGAGAATCTCCTGAGCCACCTCCCACTCGTGAGAGATTGCGCTCTGCCTGCTCAGAGCGTCCGCCGTCACGTTCTCGTCTCCGGCCAGATGAACTGCCGAGATCGAAACTTCCTGCTGGATGGCCCAGAACTTGAGCTGCATCGCCTCCCTGCACAGAGGAAGTGACCCTGCCCCCCCCCTTTTTGTTGAGGTAGTGCATGGCCACTGTATTGTCCGTCAGGATCAGGACACTCTTTCCTCGCACAGTCGGCAGAAAAGCCTTCAGGGCTAGCCTGATGGCCCTCAGCTCCAAAAGATTGATATGGAGTCTGGACTCCGACGGAGACCAACGACCGCTGACTGTCAGCCCGTTGGCATGAGCTCCCCATCCCGTGAGGGATGCATCCGTCACGATCGTCACCTCCGGCCAGGGAAGCCAAAATGGAGCCCCTTTCATCAAGTTGCCTTCGACGGCCCACCACAGAAGATCCCGGGCGACCGAGGGCGGCACCTGAACCGGGTCCGACATCCTGCCGGAGGACTGCGACCATTGCGTCTTGAGTGCCCACTGCAAAGATCTCATCCGCAGGCGAGCCTCTGGCACCAGAAGAATGCAGGATGCCATGAGGCCGAGCAACCTCAAGAACTCGAACGCAGGGAGCGTCTGGGCATGCTGAAACTTGTGCACCATCTGCTGAATGTGAAGAGCCCTCACCTGGGGAGGAAAACACTGCCCCAGGGAAGTGTCGAGCACCGCTCCGATGTACTGGAGCCGCTGTGTTGGCGTCAAATGGGACTTCTTTAAATTGAGGGAGAAGCCCAGCCTGTGAAGGGAGCGGCAGGTGACGGACAGATGATCCAGGACTTGCTCGGGAGAGCTCCCCCTGATCAACCAATCGTCCAGGTAGGGGTAGGCGTGAATCCCCCCTTGCCTGAGATGCGCTGCCACCACCACCATGAGCTTGGTGAAAACCCTCGGGGCGGAGGTCAATCCGAACGGCAGGACCCGAAACTGAAAGTGCGAGTCGCCAACCGCGAACCTCAGGTACTTCTTGTGCTTGGGATGGATCGGCACATGGAAGTAAGCATCCTTGAGGTCGAGTGACACCAACCAGTCCTGAAGCTGAAGGGCCTGGAGGACTTGAGAGAGAGTAACCATCTTGAACTTGTCCTTCCTGAGGAGTTTGTTCAAACCGCGCAAGTCCATGATGGGTCTCAATCCCCCGTCTTTCTTCGAAATCAAAAAATAAGGGGAATACCATCCCTTGTTCCTCTCCGCTACAGGCACCAGTTCTATGGCGCCTTTCTCCAGCAGGGCTTGAATTTCCTGCGCAAGGAGCGGATCCGGACTCTGCAAAGAGAGGTTCCCCGGTGGATTGTCGCGAGGCCTGTGCCGAAAGGGAAGACAGTAGCCGTGGGTTATGATCTCCAGAACCCACACATCTGAAGTAATGGCTTGCCACTCTACAAGATGCTGCGCCAGCCTTCCCCCAACCGGCTAACCATGGGACATGGCCTCACGACTGAGTGGGAGCGGCTGCGGCGTTACCTGAGGGCAAAGAGGCAACTGCCCGAGCGGCCTTGGCACCACGGGTACCCTGTCGTCCACCTCTGGTACCCCTGCGATGGCCTCTTTGACTGCCAGCTCCTCTCGCTTTACTGAAGGATGAGTAATAGCGAAAGGAACCACCCCTCCACTGCTGTCCCCTAGGACGAAAAGGCGGAGGTTGCCGAACTGCAGCGCCCAACGACTTCGCTGCAGCTTTTGAGGTCTGCAACCTCTCAAGGCTCTCGTCAGCCTTGCTGCCAAAAAGGTGTTCACCGTCAAAGGGCATGTTGAGGAGCCGGGACTGCACATCAGGAGCAAACCCCGACTTCCGCAACCACGCAAACCTGCGTATCACGGTGCTCGCCGCCATGGACCTACTGACGCATTCAGCCAAATCCAAACCCGACTGAACGGACTCACACATGGCATCCTTACCATCCTGGACCATAGCAAGTAAACCATCCCGTTCGTCCTGTGGGTGCGATTTCTCGCCGTCACCATAACCAGTACAATGAGGGACCCTGCAATAACTCAGACAGAAAAGAGCCAAGTAAACATTACTTTATTAATGCACAAGCATTCGCGAATGGGCTGCAAGTTCAAACGTCTCGCAAAGCAAGTCGTCGAAGTGCCGCGCCTTCCTCTACACATCATGCTCTTTTATACTTTCCTGTTTACATTGCCTTGCACATAGAACACGTCCACCCCAGGGCGGATCTCCAGTTGGAGCTTATCTGAAGTATCCAGTTGGAGTTTAACGAACAACCATTGCACATTTGCTATCGTGGTCTATCGTGGTTTCCTGTTATCCCGGTCTTCACATTCTTTCGTGCCCCTTTGTGCCCGTATCTCTGTGCTCAAGGCTATGCTTACTCATTCCTTCCCCCACCCGTAATCTGCAGATAGTTTTAGCAGGCTCAGCATGCTTCGACATACAGTGACCAAACACAATTCTTCTGTTAAAAACAAGTTCTTGCCAGGTCAGCAGGTCTTAAACGCCGCTGTATAAAGAGAAGGCCTCTTCTTTTAGGAAAAGGTACATTCATTTAACGCATATGGTGATTAGTACAAACTCCAAGTGTGAGCACAACATTACATATGCATGCGTACCTTCAGTCCCCTTCGGGAATATGTTCAGCCGCCAACGCAACATAGTTCCACAGAGTGTGTGTGAAACGAGACAAGGCACAAATGGAGTTGGCCGCCTGAAGCGCCATACCACCAGAAGAAAACACTTTCTTCGCCCAGCCATCAAAACGTTTGTCGTCCCTATCAGGAGGGATGGTAGGGTACGACGCCTGCTTTGCCGGGGCCGTGGCCGCCTGCACCTCCAAACTCTCCGGAGTGGGGTGCCTGGTCAAGTAGCAGGGGTCGCTACTGGCTGGATGGTATTTTCGCGACAAGGATCTGCCCACCGCCGGGAGACGCTCTGGAGCAGTCCAAGCTGCCGCCACCCTTCTCTGTAAAGCCATATGGAACGGCAGTACCGGGTCAGTTGGGGGACCAACATCAAGGATGTCCGTCAGATCATCCTGCACAAACTCCCCTGGGGGAGCAGACCATCCCAAGTACTCAGAAACCCTAGCCATAAGGCGCCGGTACGAGGACTCGGCATGAGAGCCAGGCTCAGGCCTACAAAACTCCACCTCCGGAGAGGTTTCCAGTCCACTGGCATCATGCAGTGACTGTCTCAAATCATCAAACTGACTATGGCCCGAGACAATTTCATCTGGAACCTGACTAGGAACCAGGCCATCAGAATCCTCATCCGCCTCTGAAATATAGTCCAGGTGGCGAAAAGAAGGCACCCGAGAGTGCTTGCTCTTAACCAGAGCCTTCCTAGGGGGTTCTCCCGTGCCACGGGGTACCTCCGACACGAAAGGCGTCGATGGCGTCGAGCGAATCGGCGCCGGCGTCGAGAGAACCGGCATCGGCGCCGAGAGGATCGGCGCTGAGGAAATCGGCGTCGACGTCAGACGCAGCGCCTCCAGCATCGGCGGCGTCGACACAGCCCTCGAGGCCGGAGCCCCGAGCGTGTCCCTCGACGACCCGAGCGTCGACGCCTCGACGACTTCCTCGAAGCCGGAGCCTCGAGAAAGCCTGTCGACGCCCTCGACGCCTCAGACGTCGATGTCTTCCTCGAAGACTTCACAGGTGCACACGGTCTCGAACGCGTCGAGGACCGGGACCTGAAACGGGTACGGCGAGAACGAGACTCCTTGTCCGAACGGGACCTCTCCCGTGACTCGTGCCGACCACTCATGCGAGCGGTGTCTCTCGACCTCACACGACCGACCCCACTCGGGGGCGCGGACGGCTTAGTACCCTGCGACTCAAGAATCGCCAGCATTTTCTTCCCGAAGGAAGCCCATTCCTCCGGCGTCACACGGCTGGTGGGGTAAGCGACGTGCCGGGCAGAGTCCTCCGAGGAGGACCTGGAAGACGACCGGTGTCGGCGCTTCCGAGAACGCCTCGAAGAGGCTGAGGAGTGGCGAGACCGACTCCTAGAAGGAGACCCACGAGACTTCCGACGATGACGGGGAGAGTCACCCCTCGAATCATCCGTCGAAAGCCCCGCAGACTTCGACTTCCTGGGCTTGGACACCCGACCTACCGACAACTTCTTCTTACGTTCGCGTAAGGCTTTGGACGTGAGCGACTGGCAGTCGATACAGTCATCCGTGTCGTGGGCCTCCCCGAGGCACCAGAGGCAGGCGTCGTGCGAGTCCGTCACCGACATCTTGGACCCACACTCCCCGCACTTCTTGAAACCCGGACGCGGGGTCGAAGACATCTTCACACGAAGGATTTGCACAAAACGAACAGGTTTG
Source organism: Ambystoma mexicanum (assembly GCF_040938575.1). Classification (NCBI taxonomy): domain Eukaryota; kingdom Metazoa; phylum Chordata; class Amphibia; order Caudata; family Ambystomatidae; genus Ambystoma; species Ambystoma mexicanum. The sequence goes on from NC_090940.1 coordinate 178,068,511, forward strand.
AAGAACCGAGAAGAACAGAACTCCAAAGAGTCGAGGCGTGAACCGAGAATCACGAAGCAACACGTTCGCGGAAAAAACGGAACTGAGGCTACGGGCGTCGTGCGTCCTACTTATCACATCGAATGACGTCGGACGTCGGAGGAGGCCCTCGACGACGGCGCATCGACGTCATCGACGCAGGACGCAGACGCCGAAAAAAGTTTCCGAAGCAGCACAGCTGTGGTGATTACATGTCATAGATATGGAATACGTCGGAGGACCCAATCCCCTCGAAACTAGCGTCAGACGCTGCATGAAGGGTAACAGTGGTGCCTGCATGCCCACCTTCACTGAGATGATGCCTCATCCCCAAAAACACCAGTCAAGGAAGCAGCCCGCCTACCCATAACCTGTATTATTTAGACTACAACTCTCATCAGCCCTAGCGAGCATTGTTAATGGTACGGGATAATGGGAGTTGCAGTCCAAAGCATCTGGAGAGCCACAGGTTGCAGACCCCCTGCTCTACACAATCATCTGCTGAGTGACACAGAGCATGGCATTGCTATTTCCTGGGTGCAACTCTTCCACCCATGTCACCTTAACAAAGATATAAGGAACACATGATTATAGTTCACTCTTCAAACATCCTTCCAAAATAGTGGCAAAAAGTTCACACCTTGTTCTCAGGTAGCAAAACAGATTCTCATTATGACCCAATTGGACATTATTTGTTCATTAATTATCATTCTGTGATAGCAGCAAACAATCATGATACATATCAAATAATTAGACATGGTTCAGATGTTCATCTAAAAGAATTACAAAGTGGTTTACCGCGAAATATAACAAATCTATGAATGCAGTCATAAGGCGGTGCAAAGCAGGTCAGGAAGCTCAGTCAGAGGAGTGGTTACGGCTGAGATCTGCGTTCCTATTGTATTTATTTATTTATTTATATAGCGCACAAACCCCGGAGGTATCTAGGCGCTTATGCTTAAGAGATTGGTTACAGTGCTTCTGGTTACAGGAAGGAAGCGCAGGAAGTGATTACATCATAGAGAAACATACAGAGGTAATTACATCACAAGCAAAGTGTAAAAAGAGTTCAAAGTGAGCACATACATGGAGCCTAATGCCATGTTGCAGGGCAGGTTCCACACAGACATGCAAAAGTCAATCAGGTGGGCACATTCATGGAGCCTAACCCCATGTTGCAGGGCGGCTACGACAGAGATGCAAAGTCAATCAGGTGGGCACATTCAAGCAAACAGCAAGGGGAGACAGCTTCTATTGGGTCACTTTTTACTGCATTTAGAATGTGGCCAGCACACATTTGCTCTAGTCTGCCTTTACAGGTAGTTAAGGAGCTGGGGAAAGAAGGGGGATGGGCTATGTGGTTCAGGAAAGTACGCCCGCTGCTTAAATTGTGGAAGTGTTTGTCAGGGGTCAGCGGCAGGATCTATTTCTGAGCCCCAGCACTTATTGCCTCAGACTTAGTTCAAATGTGAGGTGGTGTTTTGAAAACCACCTTTTTTGAGCTGTCATTGTGAGTCACAGAGCAAGAACCAACAGTGTGAGCCCCTCTGGCTTGCTGTTCCATTTACCCAGTTTCATGAATAACATTGAAGCTTAAGATGACAGCACTGGGTGCTCATTTTGGTCATTCCAGCACACTGGCCCAGCCCGCCTACATGGCACTGGTGCCACTCTGCTACTGTAAAAACGGGCAGCACTGCCACAGCAGCAGAGTGCCTGCTTCGGTCATGTAGTGTGGGCAGCAGTTAGGGTACTAACTGCAGCTCACTAGTTTAGCGGGTAGGTGGGCATATATGTCAGTGCCATTATGATGGTGGCTTTGCTGGACCTCAGCGGGCACATGCAGGTCACAGTTAAGCTGGACAGTTTTCCTTTTTTCTTCTGGCATGCAGCCAGAAATGAGTGCACCAATGTCTTAAATACACACTGGCACATAACTGCTAGCAGAACTGCATAGTTGCCATTGTCATTATTGAGGCAGGGGGGCACCTGGCACAGAAAGGACAACAACATGACAGGGACCTGCCAACACCTCCCCCAGAGGGGCAAGGCCAGGAAAAAGGCCACCGACAAGGACGGGTGCATGTGTGAGCAAAAACATGTTGTCCATCACTTTACTGAATTTGTAAATTGCACATCTGCCATGGGAGCACATATCACCCCCCAAAAAGCGGATGGGAGTTGCAGCTGCAACCCCAAATATGTTGGCACTAGCTGTTCCCGGCGTAACATACGCCATTCTGGCAGATGTTAAAGGTCAATATTGGTCGGTAATTCATAGGATCACGTCTTAAATATCGGAATTACCACTGATTGCTTCCAGGAAGGGGGTGTAGGTCCCTGTGACTTATTAACGGTCATTGAAAAAGCCAAACACATAGGTAACTGTCTTCTTTTGAATTTGAAAGGCATATTTGTATCAGATGGAATGAGAGGGATGTGCGGTATAAGAACAGTATCTAAGATCCACTGATTACACGGGCCTCTATGATGTGTCCTTGTAGATGTGCATTTGTCAACCTCGTTCCATTGCAGAGTCCCTGTGATGGCATAAGATTGCATAGTAGAAAAATTACAGCACCTACTTTCAGTTTTAGCTCGTGAGGAGGCATTCATCCTACAGTGTTTCGCTGTTTAGAGACTGCAATGTTGAGCCGGTAATTAGCTGTTCATTGACACTGGAACCGCAGTGCCCTTTGTGAAGAGAAGTGGGGATGGAAAGAAGTAACTTGAAACTATTCTGAATGTTTGTGATAGTGGAAGGTGAAGGTGGCCGATAGCTGGTGCTGAAGTGGAAGCGCACACAGAGGTGAACAGCCATTTGGACAGCAAAGGTCAACCGAACTCTGATGAACTCCATTAGCATGAGTACGGAAACATACCATAGCATTATATATATATTTAGATTATGGAGAGCAGCAGCGGCTGGGTCAGAAGTGAGTGACGAACAGCTGGAAGTGGCACAGGTGTGGTAGAAAATATTTGGACCCGGAACACATTTATTTACAAATTAAGCACTTGCTACTCCCCCTCAGCCTCCATAACAAACGGGAGCAAAGGTAAAGGGCAGCACCAGTTTGGCTGGTGTCATCACAAATGCGGCAAAGGGACACAGAATCAAACTGGTTCTATAGCCCCAATCAGTTGGCAATTGTAACACAGCCTGATAACAGGGATATGCAATTGTAAGCAACCCATCCACATCATTAATTCTCAATTTATTTATCTAGTTCAATAACTCCTCCTTATGGGGTTTTAAACATTCATTTTGCCCACTCCTCACAAATTCACATTATGATGCTCTTAAACGGGGCGTATATGAATAGACTAAGTAATATAAAAGAGCACATGGATTTCCATTATAGACTTCCTCTTAGCCAATCAGAATGCTCCGAATGCAGACCTCTACGTGAGCAGCAGCCTGTAACGCAGCACAAAAAAAAAAAATGATTTTCAGCTATGTAAAGGCAGAGGGTAGCAGGTGCAGTGCTATTCCGAAAAACTAAAACTACAACGAAACACAAAATGTGTAGTTTATTGTTACAAGTTGCTTCTTTATTTCTCGCAGTCAAAACACTTTATTTTTAAGCTGTCGGGGAATAACTTGAGGTGTATCATTATCCCGCAATAATGAACCCTCCTTCGGTCTAGAGGGCTTAGAACAGGGATTCCAATATAGGCCTCCTCTCAGAAAATCACAATGCTGAAATAAAAAGACCCTACCTAAGTAACTCTCACTGTGCATCAGTCCCAGTTTAGGATCAGCCCTATCTGTTGGATTGGAGTACAGCACCTAAGGCAACAAGCCAGCACTGGCCTAGCGGGGACCACCAAAGCCTGCGTGGTGCAGGGGGCCCCGCTACCATACTGCAAAAATAAATAATGTATTTCTGATGTCCGAGGCCCCCAACCAGGACATGGTACTGGTTGGAATGAGATGGAGGCCTCTAGCTCCTCTGCTCTGTGCATGAGAGGAACCAGAGCTGGTTACTCCTGTGTGGCGCACGGGAGCAGGAGCCCTGCATGAAGAGGAATCCATTGGAGCTATAGATTTGGCGAAAAAGGGACGAAAAATGTATTTTTGTAAATGTGTGTGCATGTATGCATGCAAGGGTGTGTGTATATGTATATTATGTGATGTGTGTGAATCAGTGAGTGTGTGATATATGGGTGACTGGGTGTGCGTGTGTGCGAGTAGATGGTGAATGGGTAAATGCGAAAATGAGCAAATTAATCATGTGTATTTGTGTGTGCTTTTGTTTAATGCTGGTTTGAGCGGCTGAATTTGGGGGTTGAGAGGGAGAGGGGATGTGTGCGGGGGAATGGGCAGGGGGTTGCTAAAACATAATTTCTATGGTTATTCACCATAAGAAAAATATGATATGTGTTGTTAGTGGCTAGACTGGCCTTTTGGTGCAGCAAGTCTAGTCATTTATTACTGTGGCATGACATATTTTCTGGGCATCTATTATAAAGTAACCATCATAAGTGTTATTACATGGCAATACTGGCATTTTGATGCAGCCTGTCTAGCCATTTCTTACTGTGGCTTGAATTTTCTTTACTGGGCATCTCTGACAAAGCAATCATGATAAGTGTTATTACCCAACTAGTCTGGCATTTGGGTGCATACAGTCTAGCCTTTTCTTACTGTGGCATTGAATACATAGTTTTCTGGGCATCTATGATAATGTAAGCACAATATGTGTTGCTTAAGTGGTTAGACTATCATTTTGGTGCAGCCAATGTCAAGGCCTTTAACAGGGCATCATCAAGGCTAACGCAAACATGAAGTGTTAATAAGTGTCTACTTTGTGCACCCATTTTGGACATGTTTTCTTATTGTGGTATTGCATGTTTAATAACAGCACATTCAATTGATTAAAGCATTAATGTTCCTGTGCACTTTTGCCGACTTGCATCTATTGGATATTTGGACTGGAGTTACCCTATAATACCAATTGCTCTTCTTTCTACACAATTATCCGGAGAAGGTGTGCTGTATAATGCACCATTCTAACCCCATAGTCAAATGTTTATCTTTGGGGATGGGGGTACCCCAAATCCCCTTTGGATAGATTGGGCTCCCTTAGTATGCTCAGTCACTATGCTTGTTCATTATGCTCAGGGGCATTTGTGGGAAATGGTTATGCACCTACAATTAAATAATTCAAAAGCTGCCACTGGGTGAGTGACTGGTTGGGGAATGGGTATGAGTGTGTGCGTGCAAGGATGGGACCCAGCCCGGGAAAGGATCTTTGGAATATGGATGTTTTTTCGTAAATGTTTTATTAGCTTTTCTGGCAAAGTCAGCTTGAGAAATGTTATTAGAAGGAGGCAGGGTTTGGTGTGGGGGTTTATAGAGCAAGAGGGCAGGCAGACTGGACACTTTCTGTGGAATGGCATTTTTTACTCACAAAAAGTGTATGAATACGATAAAGTGTGTTCTTACATGGTGGGTGGAGGCATTTGTGCAGCCAAGTAAGGAAATGTTTCCATATTGTAGCATTGCATGTTTTACTGGCGTTGAGGGCAAAGTCAACTTAAAGAGTATTTCAATAAAGGTCCGGGAGCCCCTCTACCGAGAAGGAACACAGCCAAATAACCTGTTCTGTGGGTAGGTTTCCACTTGGGAGGGTCTAAAACCACGTTTTTACTTTCACAGAGAAGAAATATGCATTTGCATATCAGTCTGGTCCCATCCACCTGGGCAGTCCAGTGACGAAATGCTAGACAATTCTCGTCTGAACAAGAGTACCAACACCACCCCCAGACACATGTTTCGGACTTGTTGGGCCTCCTCAGTGAGGTGAAACTGTGCCTCCCTGAGCACAGTGAGCAAGGGGTGCATGTCTGGATTACTCTCGGTTACTATGGAATCTCTTCCACTCGGCGGGGGGTGGGTCTACAACCATGTTTTAGCTCGCTCTCTTGTCAGAGGGTCTCCCAGAGTGGAAGAGGTTCTATGGAACAGGGTATTTGAGTCATGTTCATTCTCAGTAGAAGAGCTCCCACACTGTTGCTTCAATTGTATAACTTGGGTTTCACCCCCAAGTAACCGAGGGTAATCCAGGCGTGAACCACTTACTCACTGTGCCTTAGATAGGCTTAGCTTCACATAACCGAGGAGGCCTAATAAGGCCGAAACATGTGCCTGAGTTGCTGGTTGTACTCTGGTTCAGAGGAGAATTGCCTAGCATTTCGGTGCTGAACTGCCCTTGTGGGTGGGACCCAGTGGAGTAACTTTACTGAAAATGTTGGGGGGGGAACATGACATCTGTAGAAAAGGTGCCCCAGCCAAATGAATGGGGACACAATGGTGAGCCATGAAAGTTGGGGGGGACAAACACCCCTGTTCCCCACCCTAAAATTACACCCATGGTGGGACCAGACTGATTTGCAAATGGATATTTCTCCTCTGTGAAGGGTGCAGTGAGCTCAAGCGTGGTCGTACGCCCTCCAGAGTGGAAGAAATTACATAGAACAGGTTATTTGATTCATGTTCGTTCTCAGTAGAGGGGCTCCCACACTCTTGCTGAACTTGAAGAGTATTCTTACATGGTAGTGTGGGAGGGAGTTGGGAAAACATGTTTTCTTCCTGTGGCAGGAGATTTTTACTGGCATTAAGGGCAAACCCAAGAGTAGAATGTTTGTACATGGGGATACAGCATATACTGGCAAAGCCAACAAGAACATGTTTTCCAATGGTGGTATAACTGTGCGTAATAGTACGGGCCAGAGTTAGCTAGTACATTTGGGTGCTGGAGCCAGGCACAGCCCCTTTGTTTCTACATCAAGTGAAAGATATAACGTTTGATTAACTTTCACCAAGTGCGGTGCGCGGCGTGCCCCTGATGCAGAATGATCAACATGCGTATTATGCAGGCGTGGTATTCCAGTTCCGTTGGGAGTGTGGCGCGGCCTGTGCTTTGTTGCCAAGCTTGGGGGGCTCTCAACATGGCTCATAGGGGGCCCCCCACAGTCTGTGCTGCGCTACTGCCATGCAAGTGGAGGTAGAAGCACATGATTTTATGTTAGTGAAAATGCATGCATATAAGTATGTAAGTACCTTCTGTACATTGGATGCATGCAAATGAAAAGGGATGGCTGGCACATTACACCCTGTCCTCAACCCGCTAAATGTATATTTTAGGAGAATGTACTCTGAGTTCTCATCCACATTTTGTCTGACTATAACTGAATACTTTCACTACTGGGATCTCAATGATTTTTATGGGAATTAGGATGTATGTGTATTCTCAAATGGCAGAGAAAGGGTTCCTTATGAAAGTTAGCAGCACCTGCTGGAAACACCATCCTGGTGGTTAAAGCCACAGTAAGTAGGTTCTATATGAGACATATTTTTGAGAAATGTCGTTTCCCTCCATGTTTGTCTTTTACACGAGGGGCTTAGCTTCCCCTCCCCATGCCCTCTTACCTTCCTCCTCTTGCAAGCTGCCCTTCCTTGTGTATTTTTAACCCTTCAACTCTTTCCCCTTTGTTCAATATGCTTTTGGGTCAACAGTGCTGAACAGGCTGTTATTGAGGAAGTGTTTTTAAGAAGCCGTGTTCACAGGCTACCCAAATGGTGACACAAGCTCTATAAAAGAAGACTAGTCAACATCACTCCCTTCCTGGGCAAGTTCCTGGAGAAACTGCCCATCTCTCAGCTCAGTCTCCACACTGAATCTGTTGGTTGTCTTCATGAGCATCAGTCTGGCTTCAGAGCTGCCAGAAGCACAGAAACTGCTCTCATGAACATCCGTGAAGACCTGCTCACCAACCTTGACTCCAACACCTTGTGCGTTCTTATCTTGCTTGATCTCTCTTCTGCGTTTGACACTGTCAAGTATGCCATCCTGCTCAACCGTCTCCGTGATAACCTGGGTATCACTGGTCAGGCTCTAGTGTGGCTGACTTCTGTCCTCTCCGACTGACCCTCCCAGGTTCAACTTGGGTCCTTCTTCTCTGACATCTTTTTCTCTACCTGTGTTGTCCCCCAGGGCAGGGTTGGATTGGCCCACCGGCCAATCGGCCCGTGGCCGGTCCGAAATCATGACGAGGCCCTGGGGGCCGGTTCCTACAGCCCACCATGGGCCGGCCCAGGCGTGGGTTTCAGGAAACGGCCCCAAGGGCCTCGCCACCGCCGGACGCGTAGGTTGCAAAGGATCTGTAACTTGCAAGATCCTTTGCAGCACCGCCGGAGCTAGCCCGCTGCATTCATCAAAAAAAAGTAACACTGAAGTGTTACCTTTCTTTGATGAATGCGGCAGGCTGCGACACGATGGCGCCAGCCAGCACTCGGTATTACAAAACACTGGGAGGGAGCGGCAGGGCTGGGCGGGGCTGCCTCTGCCCAACCTGCTCCCTCCCAGTGATTTGTATTATAATGGCAGAGCTGCTTCAGCCCCCGTCCTCGCACCCCACGCCTGACAGCAGCACCATGGCAGCGCGCCCGCTGGTCCTGCTCTGCCAGCACCTTCACCCCAGCATGGGGTAGATAGAGGGCCCACGAGAGAGTGCAGGCGAGGACAGTGAGGGGCAGAATAACATAGGCAGGATCGTGGTATGGTGAGTGGAGTAGGGGCATTGGAGGGGCACAGTCACTGGCGCTTCCCTGCACGGCATTGTGCACAGTAAGTTCATTTTCCCAGGCATACAGTTGTAGGTTTTGTGAAGCATCAAGCATATGATACTCCCTCCGCACCCCTAGAGACCGCAGCGTGCGCATCTGTAACTTCAACAGTCACCTTTCCCAGGCCAGTGTACATAGTTATGTACATTTTTTGAGCTGCACATTAACCCTTTCTCTGCGGAGTTGTGTGATTCCTTGGGCCCCGATACCCATTCTCCCCCAGTGCACACAGTTGTGTACGTATTTATTTGCATTTCCACCTACTCACAGAGTAATTTATTGTGTTTTAAGTATAAAGCATATCTTGAATAATTCCTTGGGTTGCATGTATTCCCAGGCATACATGTGCTCCATCTCCCAATGTACACAGTTGCTTCATTGGTTTCAGCTGCATCGCATCTGCCAGCACCTCTAAAATTTGTAAAGTATCAGACTGCACGTCCTATCTCCTCTTAAGTGCATAGTGTTTTGTAACTTTGCACCCATTTTCTCAGTGCAAAAGGGTGTAGATTTGTGAGTTTCGTTTGCTCTGTCTCCCAACACCAGTTGCATTATCTCTTGGGTTGCGCGCTTTCCTACTTCTTGAACGCAGAGCTTACACAGATGTGTGATTGATGGTGCATTCACCCTCTGGCAGTGCACAACGATGTGTAAATCCTCAGGTGTTAATGGCCCTCCAGGTGCACACGGTCTGTGTGGTTTGCTGGTTTGCATGCCTTTTCCTAGTGGCACAGTTCTGTAATTCCTGCGGTTATACATGCTCTGAATTTCTCATTGTACATGTGCCCCTTACCTCCTGATTCACGGAGTTGCATTCTTTGTTCTCCCCGTGTATATTGCTGTGAGTCCTATGTTGGTATGTGCGCTAAATCCCGCTGCGCACACAACTGTGTACCTTTTTAGGTTGCACTTGTACTCTGTCTCCCGGGTGCACAGTAGTGTAATCGTTTGGGCCACAAGCGCTTTCCTCGTTGTTCGTTGTACACGGCTGTATGAGTTTTTAGGTTGTACATCAGTCAGTGGCGCCCCCAGAAATTTTTCATAGGGGTGGCATGATGAGATCACTGGGGAGGCATACCAAAACAAACACATAACCGGCAGGCAGGCCGGTGTTTGTGGGGGGGGAGAGACAGCGTCTTTATAAGGGCCCCTCATTATCTCTTTGAAGGGTATGAAGAGTGAGTGTGTCATGGTAGATGTGAAAGAACATTATTAAGGCACCGGCCCTTCCTTTTTCTCCTCATTGGTACCTTGCAAGCCTGCTTCGGCCAAACTCTATTATTCGTGTGTCTTTAAAAAAACAAATCCGAAATCACTAGACCGATTTTTGTGAAAAGTGGGCAATTTACAAGCCCAGAGCCTTCAATGAATTTTATGAGAAGTCTTTTCACTCCCCCACTGTCGGCTCATGATGGCCTGGACTCTGACTCGGCTTCAAGTGATTATTTGTTGGCTGCATCTCGTCTCACTCGCCTTGCAGCAGGCCAGCTTATTGCTTCATTTGTGCTGAATTTTGTAGTTCATAGAGGTGTGCCGCGCTCTGGAGTGCTGTATATCCACACAGTGTTGCAGTAGGCACTGCTATAGAGTTGTGTGGTGCTGCCATGCTGGAGAGCTGTGTGCTGGTGCAGTTTGTTATGCTGTACAGTGGTACACTGTTGCAGTTGTGTTGCAGATCCATGTACTCTTGCCATTTGAAGTGGTGTATATATACTGTGCAGCTGGGACATTTGAGAATATCTGTGGTGTGCATGCAGTTTAACTTTGGAGTGGTACATATCTGTTATGTTATTTTATGAGTTGTGTTGTAATGTAAAATGTGAGCACAAATACAACTGGCAAGGTACTTTGCGGTGTCATTTGGCAGTACTGCTTATTAAATGTAACTATTTTCACTACTGGTGGCAACTAGTAGACATTCTTGAGTATGGTTCTGCAAAATAAGTATTTACCTATGTGATGATGATGTTTTTTTTTTTTAAAGAACAAAAGGAATGTTATCACTTTCTCAAGCATTTACACAAAACATAACATGCAACAAACACATCAACCCTCCATAAGTACCATTTTCTGTAAAGTCGTGAATTGACGTGATTCACGGATGATGGTTTGAGGGGCACTTTTTTCAGGCGAGGAGTGGGCCACTTTTTGAGGCTAGGGGTGGGCCACCTTTTTGAGGCAATGGGTGGGCCACTTTTTTTTGGGTGTCCGGGCCTATTTCTTGTCCCAGTCCGACCCTGCCCCAGGGATTTAACCTCTCTCCCTGGCTGTTCAACCAATACATGGCACTCTTTGCCCACCGCATCGCCGCTCTCTGTCCCAACTTTCAGTGCTATGCAGATGACACCCAGCTCATCTTCAGGCTACCCTCAGCCTCCTCCTCCTCTCCTTCCCTCATCTCTGACTGTCTGTCTGCCATCGAGGAATGGTGTGCCGCCAACGACCTCTGCCTTAATGCCAGTAAGACTGAGATTCTACTCATTGGCACACCCACTCCCTCCTTCCCTGCAGCTCTCTGGCCGGCTTCTCTTGGCCCTCCTCCCACTCCCACCTGCAAGGCTAAAAACCTCAGGGTCATCTTCGACTCTGCACTCTCCTTCTCCCCTCACATCTCTGATGTCTCTAAGAAGTCACACTACCAGCTGCACCTCCTTAGAGGTATTCTTCCTTTCCTCTCCTTCCCCCAGAAGCTCACTGTCTCCAGAGCCCTTGTCCTCTCTAAACTGGACTACTTTAACAGCCTCTATCTAAATCTGCCTGCCTCCACTCTCCGCCTTCTGCAACTTATCCAGAACAGGACTGCGAGACTTGTCCTTGGCCTCCAGCCCAGGGATCGTATCTCTCCAGGACTGAAATCTCTGCACTGGCTCCCAGTGGCTGTGAGGATTAAGTTCAAAACCCTCTGCATTGTACACAAGGCCTTCTGGGGGCTGGGGCCGCAATACCTTCAACTCTCTCTTCCTAAATAGCTTCCTTCTCGAGCTCTTCGCTCATCTGCCTCCAACTCCCTCAGGGTCAGTCACTTCTCCAAGCAACAAGTTGGTGGCAGATCACTCTTCGGCAGGGGACTCTCTCTGGAACAGTCTCCCTGAAACTCGAGGAGAACGATCTCCAGTTCCGGAAACACCTCAAAACCTTCCTCTTTGCTTCTGCTTTCTCTCCTCCCCTCCCCTGCTGAATTCCTGACTGAAATTGCACTGGTTACCTGGCCACCCTTTCTGATCTCTGGCCCAGGCCCCGTCAATTGCCCACCTGCACTGCCTCCCTGGTAACCCCTGCACCTGGGGACTGTTTTCTGTATCCCTACGGTCCACCTACCAGCACTTATGTCTGCACTCCCTTGCACTTGCCACTAGCTGGCTGTTTTATATGTCTAATTTATCTTATTTATTCCACTTTCCCATGTACTGCACTTTCCCCTCTCCCTTCCCCCCGCACACTTTTCCTCCCCCCCTTCCCATGCACTTGCACGATCTGAATGACACCTGGCCTAGTAGGATCGTTGTCTGTCCTCCCTTTGCCCCCCCCCTTGCCTTGCTGCGCCTTGAAACACTTGTGTATAGGCGCGTTATAATTTCTTAACAGGCCTCCTTCTCTTTACAGTGCTCTCACTCCGCATCCTAAGTCAGTGGTGGGTAACATTTGGCTCTCCAGATGTTTTGGACTACAACCAGGGTCGGACTGGCCCAAAAAATTGCCTTGGGCACCAATGATCGAAGGTTCTTCCTCCCTGCTTTACATTTTTCCATGCACTTACTCTGTCAGAATTGTCCCTGGCCCGATTATGATAGCAACAAATGTTTCTATCCTCCACCCTCCCTTTACTTGTCCCCACTCCCCTCTCCAGCACTATCTGAAATGTCATCAGGCCTAGGACGATAGTCACTTGATTTGTTCCTCTTCCTCCTCTTCCTCCTCCCCTCCCCCCCTCACCTCTTGTTAATCTCCGGCTCTACCATAAATGTAGTCAGGCCTAGTACAGCAGTTGCCTGCCTGTTTCCCATTTCCTTCCTATCTGTGTTTTAGCTCCTGCACTATCTGAAATGTCGCCAGGCCGAGTACAATAGTTAATTTCACATCCTTACTGTTCATGGCCTGTAGGAATGTTATTGTATTTTCCGTTGTTCCTTCCCTTGCTGTGAAGCGCTTTGAAACACATTGTGTGTAGGTGCTATATAAATAAACTATCATATGATAGGATAGGATATTTATAATGCGCTTAATACCCAGAGGTTTCTAAGCATGGACCCTGTGTTGCTCCGTGCCATCTTGCTTCCGAGGCAAGCACGTTGCCGTTGGGCTATCCTCCCGAAACCATATCATATCAATGAAAAAGTGGCCCACCGTTGCAAATGGCAATCCATTTGTTTTCTTGACTGACTGTTTGAATAGTACCCAAGGCAGAGTTTTTTTTTAATGAAATGTGATGCAAATTGTCCATTTTAAAGAATATTTATTCGGCAACAATGGTCAAAACTATTAGTCGCATAGTGAAGTAACTCATCAAAGTGGCCCACATTGGCCAAAAAAGTAGGCCACTTTGAGCAAAAAAAACGGGCTCACACCAGCATTTTGCGTTTTTGGTTCTCCCCTGGGCCTATTGCCGTTTTGGCCAGTCTGAGCCTTCCTACAACTCCCATCAGTCCTAGAAAGCATAGTCAAGCGTTGGGGATCATGGGAGTTGCAGTCCAAAATATCAGGCGAGCCACAGGTTGCATAGCCCTGTCCTAAGTACCAGTCAACTTCAGAATGTATCAGGCACCTTTGCGGATAGGGAATCAACTCCAACATTCCCTTGCCCGAAACGTGCAGTTCTCCAGATGTTTTTGACTAGGGCTCCCATGCTCCTTTACCACTGACTATTCTGGCAGGTGCTGATGGGAGATTTAGTCTAAAGCATCTGAACAGCCAAAGGCTGCAGACCTCTCGATTAAGCTCTATAGAAAAGAGCCTTCACATCTAGGCTGAAAAACATCATGCAGCTGGAGGCATCAATGCACTCTTCTTAATTGTAGGTAATGTTTCAATGCGTATTAATATACGATTAGCCACACGGCTTTGTATATACAACAAAATACAAACATAAAATCACATTACATAACAAAAGCATATTTTCCAAGAGGTGATAAAAGACGATGAAAACAGAGCGATTGTCAGAGACGACTTTAAAAAGTCTAAGAGAATTCCTATATGATCATAAATATCGCTTAGCTAAAAACATCATAAGAGTTTCAAAATTTCGACGCATTTCCAATAGAATTTGACTAGATAAAGATGAGGCTCTCACACTCAAATAGCAAATGAGCCAGTGTTTCCAAAACGAATGTGCCGCATAGGCGACTATAACCTAGGTAATAACAGGCTGCAGTTCTTGGGACTAGGACATAACGAAGATAATTGCAGTATTTTCTATTTATGAGGTTGGTAGAAGTAAAAACAGTAAATACATCAAATACCGCCTTTTTTAGCGTCGGGCTGATTAAGGGCTACGCGGTATTCACTGCTTGCAGTATTCTCAGCATGTGGTAACTATTGCAGTGAAGGGTCAGGTAATTACCCTCCAGTGCATTATTTTAGATTGCGCAGTAGCAATATTACCTGCATTGCACACAATCCATTTCCATCCTCCCAAAACGGGTCCAAATCGTTATTAAAATGCTTTCGCATCTCCCAAAGGCGCAAGTTCCCTAGTGTCAAACCTCTCGGTTTGAATTAAGCCAAGATCTCCTTAGCTCCAGCCTCCTGTCCTTGAAAGTACTTATAATATCAAAAGCCTCGCTATTAGTCTCTTTGTAACGTGCAGCATTGCAACGTGACGCTGCATCGGTGCCAGCAATGGAATTGGCAGGGGAGAGATCCTGCCCTGCTGATCTCTCGCTGGCTGGCACAGGCAGGGCTGCAGAAAGCTGTTCCTCTCTGGGTGATCACAGAGAGGCAGCGGCCGCAGCCACATTTCAGCTCATGCCTTGGGTGCCACAGCACTCGTTTTCATCTGCATAGCTCTTGTGGGGGAACAAATGCAGTCAAGCATTTTCTTTAAACCCAACACACAACGGTGCACGTGTCAGTATCCAAATGTAACCAGGGCTGGTATAGGGCAAGGCCCAACCAGTGCCGAGGGCCCGTATTGGCAGCCAATGAGAAGCAGCATTGTCAGGGAAGGCCGAGGAGTGGCAAAATCTCTCTTTCTTTGGCAGTGACATGACTTTGGACTAGCCCCGATAACCTGGGGGCATCTTTGCATTTAGTATATAGATGACCTATGTGTTAAACTCAGAGACATAGTTATAACAGGAGGCGGAACACAGTCTTTTCCCATTGTTTTTCTTTCATTTGGAACTGGTGTGTTGGTATCGGTCCATTGGCACCCAGGAGAGGGTGGCATGAGGCCTCCCATCCAATCACGGAGCTCGGAATGCAGGCTTTACATCATGATATTGCCATATTCAGAACCCTCTGAACAGTGGCCGGCATTTTGACACCAGGGGCACAGCTCCAACATCGCCTGCACCCCCAACCCTGGAAAACTTCCCTGCAGCCCACACCCCATCCAAACACAACCTCCTCCCAAGCACCCACCCAATCCGCACATTCCCCTCACTTACTTGCGGCCAGGGACATCTCCATGGGCTTCATTACAAGCATGAAGGTCCCAGAACTACGGTACCGGTAAGCATGCCGGTTTTTCCTGGCGCGTGTAACGGCACCCGTGAGCAGAGCACGTCGGATGCACCGCCACAACTCTGTATGTGCCGGTGCATCCGACCTCCCCATCCCCATTCAGCCCTACGGGGCAGAATGGGGATCGGAAGGCCCTTGATTCCGGCACCCGCAAATGGGCAATTACCGGGGTCCGCCAAGCTCGGCATGACCCGGTTCTTGCCCATTTGCGGGTGCCGGAAGAAATGCAACTCCGGCGGCAGGGAGTATAAGGGCACGGCTACCGCCAGAGTTGTAATGAGGCCCCTTGTGTCTACCGTCACGCATTTCCCCTTAGCATCAGTGGCCGTCATGGAAAGGGAGACAGCACTGCATGTAGTTTGCCTCTCTTTTATCCATGATGGCCATCTTGGGTTTTTTAGTATTTAAGTTGAGAAACCACAGCCATGCAGTTTCTCAACTTAAAGAAAAACTAGTAGCACCCTGGAAAGCATCCCGGGGTGCTAACAGCAATAAACCCCTCGATAGGGAGCATTACGGGACCTGGTTAGGCCCCAGGGCATTAACTGAGCTGGTAATGTCCCCCCAGCTTAGTGTTTATTGCTTAATTAATATAGATTCCATTACAGCTGTCTTTCAGCCAATCAGAATGTTTAGAATGCACTCAATCAATACGGTTGTTTATCCGGTTCTAAACATTCTAACTTCAGCAACAACCTGAAAAGTAGCAGGCAACAAGTGCCTCTGTCTCCAATACAGCTTTATTTTCCTAATGATGAAAGGTGGGTTTTCTGAAACCATTTACCTTACCATATTTCAGAATTCTGCAGAAGAACAAAAGGTGGAACCATTTCTAGCAAAAAGAAAACAAACCCTGTTTTTGAAGAGAAATCTAGAAAAAAAATGCATAGTACAAACATGTTGGGCCTCATTACGACCCTGGCGGAGTGGGTTTACGCCAGCGGTATTCGCGGCGGACCCTTCCGCCCTACTACGAGTTCCCGTAGCGCCATGGAGCGTTTTCCGCCTGGTTTTTCCGGGCGGAGAAATCCATGGCGCTACGGGACCTTGTTGTTAATTACGCCACCGTATTTTACGGTGGCGTAATTAACGCCTTCCCCACTCCCATTATACCCTATGGGGCAAAAATGGGAATGGGGAAGGGTAAAATGGGGAATGGGGATTTACCGCCCCGCCAAGGTCGGAATGGGGCGGTAAATCCGCCAACCCCCATGGCGGTATCAGCAGCTTTCCGCCGTGCTCCATGGTGCATATTGCACCACGATTTCCGCCAGGGTCGTAATGAGGCCCGTTGACTTTAGGTTACCTGCTTGTAGCCTGCTAGACTTTAGGGGGTGGGGGGAGGGTCATTTTCACTTAGCATCATTGCCATTCCCCAACTTGTAGCACTTTGGTCACACCGTCATAAACTGGCTGACCACTCCGGCACTCTTCCAGGGATTGCCTCCACCATCTGTAACTCCGTGATTGTCAGTCATGTCTGATCCAAATGGCCATTCCTGTTCGTCAAGCAAATACAATAATGCACTAGTGGCGGGAGCGCGTGCATGCAAGGGGTCAGCAGGGGATCATTTACCCTGCAGCTCAGCCCCCTGGAAATGTGCTGGTCACCTTTGTGGATAAGATGACGCCTCCCTTTCCAAACATAGTGCATCTTAAACAAAAAACAAAGAACATGCCAACCTTTGCAGCATTCTTAGGTGGCCCATTCATTGAGAATCCGTGCCAAATGACTTCTGCCTGCCACTGACTGATTTTCTGCATATTGACCCAGAAATACTCGCAGGCCTTTATAGGCAAGAGGAACATAACTGCCCCAAGTGTCAAGTAGTCTAAATAAGCGATGAATTATTAGAAATCTAATAGCTGAGGTCCCCCCTTTTAGGCTCATGGCTTATACTGCCAATGGTCCTATGCAATGGAGCACCCCAATAGCTGCATAACTGGTATTCCCCCCAAAGCTTGCCTCTTTTAAAGGATTTATTAATTTTAAAATCTGCCAAAATTATAGTTTACTAATATTTTCTGTTCTCGCACCTGCTGTGCAGTCATGGCAGTATATGTTTAAAAAATGAATATATTTGCTGCTGAATCCAATAAGGACAAATGATGCCAATTTCTAAATCAATGCATTTACTAATTTGACTATTTTAATCTGCAATTGAAGGAAAAAGAGCACGAAAATATAATTGTATTTTTATAGGAGTCATTCCTCCTAGAGTGTAGGTCTAAAATGCACCATTTACCCCTCTCCGTGCTCTCTTATGGGGGAAACCCCCTCTAGAAGCTCTCATCTTTCCAAACCCAGCAGTCATTCCCTGTATTTTCACCCTCAGTTGTTCTCACATCACCCATTTAACAACTGTTTAAAAGAAATTGTCAACATACTTTCATTAAAAAAACTGCTCTCCATGAAGAGTACTTTAAGAATGTTTATTCATTTTAGTAGCAACGGGTACAATAAGTAGTTTTAGTCCTGACCAAGGATTCGATCTTTGA
Source organism: Ambystoma mexicanum (assembly GCF_040938575.1). Taxonomy (NCBI): domain Eukaryota; kingdom Metazoa; phylum Chordata; class Amphibia; order Caudata; family Ambystomatidae; genus Ambystoma; species Ambystoma mexicanum. The sequence continues at coordinate 178,086,344 of NC_090940.1, forward strand.
ACAAAAAATAACTACGTGACTTAGTTTAACATTGAATCAATTTACATACTAATAAAAACATTACTGTATATTGTATTAAATTTGTCTGTTTTTGATATCGACCAAAGGGTAATCCACGTTACATAACTTACAGCAACGTTTTCAGCTGGCGGACACATAAGAGGGCTTCCGCGCTGCTTCCTTGGTGACAACAGCACGCAGAAGCAGTCAACCTGCCAGCGCGCACACTATAGGAAAACAACGGTATTAGCATAATTGACCTAAAAATATTTGACCTAAAACATTTGATCAAATTTATTTGACCTTTTTTTCGGTCAAATTTAATAAAATATATATATGGGGCGGCTGAGGGTATAGATCATGTTGAGGGGAAGTGGTAGGCGGGTTGCGTGGGGTCTCCCCCGCATTTTACACTGAAAAAAAGATCAAATAAATTTGATCAAATGTGATTAGGTCAAATGTTTTAGGTCCAATAGACCCAAACCAAAACACATACAATAATCCACGGATTCTAAAGAGTATTTACAAAATGTGCCAAATTGGTGTCTGGTGCCTTTTGATGGGGGCAAAACTAATACTCAAACAAAACTAACACATTCACTAGGGGCAGGGAGGAGATCAAATGACATCACAGAAACCTATCTCATATTTACACAGCCCAATCACTACAAAGGTTTGAATACAATCTGTGTACCTATAGATTAAACTGAAGAGGTCTTCAAACTGTGGGGCTGGCCCCCTAGCGGGGCGGAAGGATGCCCGAGGGCGCGCAAGGCACTTAAAAAAAGGAATTACAGTGACTGCTTATGATAGAAAATATAAGCAGTTATGGCATGGGGGGGCCAGCAACAATATTTTTACTCAAGGGGGGGGGGCAGGCAGCAATACATTTACTCAAGGAGGGTTCAGCATAAAAAACGTTTGAATACTACTCATACTAAAGGTTCGTAACACAAAGCCAAATTGTGTTGACTTGTTACGGATCCTATCTTACTAAGACGCATTGTTTTTTAGAATCTTTCTATTGCCCATTCATTTTGACCTGTCTAGAATATGCTTTTTCCCTAATGTATCAATACTTAATTCACATTGATCAGTTGCGTGCATTTGTACTGTCAAGGGTCAGGAGGGGTCCACAAAAAGGCCGAACTCAAGTTATAGGTAATAGCATGTTTTTCTCTTGGAATCAGTAACACATTTCAGGAGCTTGTCCTTTACAATTCACAATGGTGGGGGAACTTCCTAGTTAGTTACAACCTCAAAGACATACTTTGCCGCCAGCTGCCATTATTGGGTCTCCAGAACCAACTGCAGGTAGTAGTCAAGTTGGGCCAAGCTTTTCCCTTGAAATCTTTGTACTCTGACTGGCTAGTCTGTCTCTCATTTGCCTCCAATGGCCTTCTACCACCTCATGCAAGTCTCTCCTCACCTCCTCTTGATGAATCACCCACTTTATTCTCCAAACTCCTCCTTCACACTTTTCTTTCTCTTCAGCCACCCTCAAACTTCCTCCTCATTCCCCAACCTCTGCTAAATTCCTACGGCCAGTTCCTACTCCTAGCACCCACACATCTAGATTGAGAATCCGGGTCTACATAACCGTGCAACCCCTCTCCTCAGGTTAGGGTTATTGTGAAGGTGAATCCATGAGGAGCCATGATTGGCTGTTTCAGTGTGTAATTTGGCACTGGCAGGTAGGACCAACAATTTATTATGCTGCCATGTTGGCTTTTATTCACACGCCCTGTGTGTCCCTGGACTACCCTTCACGCTTGTCCAGGGGATGCCTATGCGGGAGCCCAGGCTCATGGGGTTCAAGAGATTCCAGTGATGGCGAGTGAAGACAAAGGAGTTTTGTAGGTATAGTTGGTTCACTGTGAGTGCTATGTTTCTCCATGCTGCCCGGGACCTAGTGTGGTGTTCTCGGATCAAGCAGGCTCACCACGCGAGTGATGTCAATAAATGACGCGCGTGTTCGCTTTGCGGTTGGGTTTACATAGCCATCCGCGAGATCTGGTTCGCTCTATGCATTTAAGGCAGACTTGGTGAGCAGCCGGTTTAGGGACATGATTTCCAGTTCACAGTCTAGGTGAGCTTGTTAAGTAAGATTTGTGGAAATGGTCGCAGTGTCTATGAGGCTGGAGCCGGGCTGCGTCCCTTTCTGTAGGCACAGCCACCACGGGTGCATACTGTTACAAATTCCCCTGCCTGGGGCTGGGTGAGCCAGTAGAACCTGGGACTGGAACCAATGGGGGAATGGGAAAGATCCCCTAGTTATCATGCCTTGGTCCCCATCACGTACAGAGGACAATCGTAGTGCCCCATAACAGGTCAGTCTAGGGGTCCGGACTCTCCCCATTCCACCAGACCAATGGGGCAGGACATCCCTAACGGCTTTTACCATGCTCAGGCCCATTGTGAAACCTTGGAGGGCAATAATATGACACCACACTTCCAATGAAAGAGCCCAAAGCTCCATCTGGGCAAAGCCAACGCTCCTACATGGAAATAGTTTCCTGGCCCCTTAAGGCAACCCATTTCTGATCTCTCAACAGTGACAACTGTAACTAACAGTGAGTGTTTTGATACAGTAGCAGCTTTCCCTGAGACAGTCTGAGACCCGCGGCACTGTGGATACAATGTTGCCAGCCTGCAACATCTGAAATGCTGAGAATTCAGAACCAGGAACAAACGGAAGCATTGTTGCCTGGTAAGAAATTCTCGCGCCACGGATACAATGTTTCAATCCTACCATGTGCACACTAGTAAAGTAGAAACAAAGAGTTCAGAAAGCTTAGCCAGTTTCCAATGCACATGATGGGAACACAGGAGACATCAGCACAGGCAAAACCCAGGAGGGTCCCAGGAGGACAACTGGCAATTATGATGGCAGACAGGCACGTTATAGGCTTGGTTCGGCCTTTTGAGCCCAAAGCATTTGAGGTGTGGACAGCAGCCAACCCCAGACCTCATCCAATGACAAGCCAGAGGTTCAGATCCAGGGCCTGTTTTAGACCAGATTGCACCCCTGACGGGAAGCATCGTTGCCGCACCCCCCCCCACCCAAAAATGACAACAAAATTGTATGTTACAAATGTTCTTAATGGGGCACTCAATAAAGAACCTGATGGAAATGTAATACAAAGTGCATACATTCGATACTAGGTGACAGTCTTAGAATGTTACCTGTATTATTTGTCCAAAAAGTAACTTTTCTTGACTTTTCCATTGCAAATTCCAAAGCATAAACACACATTTCAAACAATTAGACATGAGAACATGTGCTTAAGTGCCTAAGTTACAGACTGGTCTCAAATGCCAGCTTTACTGCAAAGTGTGTGATCCTGGACATGTGATTTTATATCACTGTGTCTTATCTGCCAAAATGTGAAGATCCTAGAAGTTGTTCAGTTCATACTGTACTGTGCATGCCCACATTATTCATTCTATTAGGGAGATGCAAGCCCAGTCCTGGATTTAACTTTGCATTCTGGGAGCTGTAGTCCTGGATTTATAACGGGGAAATCCAGAACGGCAAGTCCCAGAATGCAAAGTTAAAAACAGGACTGGCCTATCATCCCTTGACTGGAATAGATATGCTGGCCTGCATGGTGTAAGCTATTAAAAAAAAAGGCTCCTTTGAGTTATGTTGTTTCATGTATATGTCAGCTTTTTGGAGTACCAATTTTGGTTGGGTGATACTGTATATGGGTGAAAGCTCTATATAAACAACATATCATCATTACTGTATTTGTGAAACTTCCTCACCGAACACCGTGCTCTCGTACAAGGTGTAGTAAACCCACTGTAGATTGGTGACCATTCTACTCAAGCAGGCCTGGCTGAAGATTTGCCCTGCTTAGAGTGAAAAAAGTCTGCAGCACCTGTGGGTTGCATACATTACAATGGCAACAAAGGTAAGGTTAATAGCCACTGATTATCACAAGATGGTCAGCCACCAGGGAGCTTAAACACGAAATGCCCAGTGAAGAGCTCTAAACCCTTCTTTGTCAGTAAATGGATGATGTGCAGGAACCAGTGTTAGAAGGCACTGAGGTGATAACACGTTTGCATATCCTGTGGGAAGAGAAAATGCAGCTTTAGAAATGAATATATTGCAAGACTGTTGACCGGCAACCTGGGGGCAGTTGCTGGGGGCCCCCTGAAGCTCAAGACACTTTACATTTGAAAAACGTTGAAAGGCCCCAATGCCGTCCCTGTACTTGAGTACAGTGGCCTTCGCTAGGTAAGAAGTCCTTCAGCCTTCATTCACCACCCATGTAAACTACAGAGGCCTCAGAAACTACAGTTCACCACCCTCTTTTGTAGTGATTTTAAAAGCTTCATATCTAGAGCAGTGGCATGACCCAGAGGCCAGTCTCCTGTCCTGAGAGTTCAGATCTGGCCTGCCTGAAATAAATCTAGGCGCAGGACTAGGTCTTTTCACTTGGGGGTGAGGGGGGGGGGTTGACTCACTCACCGGCGTGATGCTGCAGGGGCCCATTTACCTGCTGTACTAGTGAAAATCTACACTGGGCCTTTCTATCACGCCACTGGAATAGGATCTTAAAATGACCATATACATGAATTACATGCATAGGATATATGATAACTCTGATGAGGAAGACACTCTCCTTGGACGCTGAGAAAGCTTTCGACAGGGTGGATTGGGACTTTCTGGAAAGGGTTCTCGTCGAGGTCGGCTTTGGCCGAAAACTACGCCTAGCCATAAAGGCACTCTACACGTCCCCGAGAACATCAGTCTCAGTCAACGGTGGTTATTCTAGATGGTTCCCCCTGGAAAGAGGAACAAAACAGGGATGCCCGCTATCTGCCATTTTGTTTTTCCTGTCGCTTGAGCCTCTTGCACAGCGACTGAGAACAGACCCCAGAGTCCGAGGGATCAGGGTCGGGGACAAGGAATACAAGCTTGGCCTCTATGCCGATGACATATTGCTACATCTTACTCACCCGCTTGAATCCATTCCGACGGCCCTGAACATCACTGAGGAATATGGACAGATGGCAGGCCTGAAGATCAACACTGGCAAATCCATCCTCCTTCCGCTCGACAAGAACAAAGACTCTGAAGTGGAGAGATTCGCCCCATTGGGAATGAAAGTCAGCCTGACCACCCTGCGATATTTGGGCATCAATGTTACACGAGACTTGAACACCTTATACAATGCCAACTTCCCTCCTATGCTATTGACACTCCGAAGCGACATGGCAAAATGGACCAAACTTACAATCTCATGGATGGGGCGCCTAAATGCCATCAAAATGGTGATCCTACAGATGCTCCCCATAAAAATACCCAAGGAATTCTTTTCTGAATTGACGAAGTCCATGATGACTTTCCTATGGCAAGGCAAAAAACGAAGAGTCCCTAAATCCCTTCTGTACCTCAAGAAGGACGATGCGGGAGTGGGTCTCCCCAATCTCGAAGCATACTACAAAGCGGCCTAGTTGCGAATATTGATCCCACATCTGAGACAGCAAGCAAACTTACATTGGATAAACTTGGACAACTTCCACCTCCGCCCGTACAATGCTGGTGAATGGCTATGGGTCCCTGGACCTCGGCTGCGACACAGCATCCGGAACCATCCCATACTCGGAACCATTTGGGCAATTTGGAAACCGGACAGCTCCATGAAAAGAATCGCAACCTGGCCTTCTCCTCTGGGACACATATGGGTCCCAGGGATTTGTGACGATATACCTGAACCATTGAGCTATCAGTCCTGGTACGAAGCTGGTCTGGAACGAGCGGGGCAACTGTGGAGAAACAAGTCCTTCATATCCATACAGGAGCTCGAAGACGCACTCAACATAGGCCCCTTGTCTGTCTTCCAATATCTAAAGCTGAAAGGGGTGATGTCTCAAGAAAAATGGAAAGATCAACTACAGAGGGACCTTACACCTTTTGAAAAAATACTGGACATCTTCGTAGGCTCCAGAGGCTTGATAAGCTCTATGTATAGCGCTCTGATATCAACAGATCTAACTCCCTCTACCAAGCTGCGGAAAAAATGGGAAACCGACTTATGTGGACCTCTCCAGGATGAGATGTGGCTACGCATATGCAGACAAACGGCCAAAGTGTCAATATCATGCCAATACAAGCTCCACGCAATCAAACTCCTGTACAGGTGGCAGTACGACCCGCTTCGACTGGCGAAAATGTACCAAGGAACAAATCCGCATTGCTGGAGGGGTTGTGGACAAGAAGCAAACTACTGGAATATGTGCTGGGGCTGCAATAAAGTTCAAACCTTTTGGGACAAGGTTCTCAGTTGGATCAAGGATCTTGATCAAGAGGAAAGGGAGAAAGGCCCCCTATTGATCCTCTTCGGCCTTTCCCAAGAAGATGACACGATCCTAAAAGCTCCCAAGATGGTCATAGGCCTCCTGATGGCCGTAAGAGCCTGCCTCACAATGACCTGGAAGAGACCATCTCTCCCCTCTAAGGAGGAATGGGTGACCGTCGCGCGAACCATCTTCAGAATGGAGGTCCTGACCGCTACCCTACATGGAAAAGGTGCTTCTGCCGAAATAGAATGGGCGGAGTTTCATGCAAAATACGCTTCATGAGAACATTTGTGCATAATGCTGTGTTACCATCACAACAATCCATTCTCCGCTTGTGTCACTGTCAAAAGGTCTCAAAGTTCTCGGTCTGTCGTGCATAATCCTGCCATATAAATGCTTGAAAGAAAAGTCACAATGAATCTAGAATACTGCCTCTGCTCTCATGATGGGCAAGAACCGAATGGGAAGGGGGTACAGGAGATACTTAAAATGTTTTTCTAAAATCAACATTATGTATGTTGCACTCCTATGTTGCTCTATCAATATTACATGTTATTATCTTTCACTTCTGCTCACATGTGGAATTGCAAAACTTTTTGTTGCAAAACCAATAAAAATTGAAATTTCAAAAAAAAAAAAGTGCCTCTGTTCTGTTCCACATCCTCATCCCGCTGTGGGGGATACCATTACAGCACCTAGATAATATGACACTGCTAGTGGAGTTGTGGAGCGCAAGTCGAATCTATAATGTACACACTGCAGAAGACAAGTGTTACACTATCGTCTCGCTTGCTGGTAAAACTGTCTAACTGAAACAAGAGGGCCAAGCTGGGAAGGGCGAGGCAGAGTTTAGCTTGGTAGAATATTGCATGCCTCATAGGACAATAATGAATGCAGGTTGTTTGTCGTCGCTTGTGGTACGTCCCGATGTATGCATAGCAGTGTCTGCCTGTGCTACAAGAATTGAGCAAAACCCTGCTTTAGGGTATTAACGCAGTGCTTTTAATCCTGCAGGATAATTTTGACATTCCAAACATTGTGCTGTCAGAATAACCCCCAGACATAAAACTACCTACTGGCTATTCCTGCAGTAAATTCTCAGCTCAGTTAAGTTAGTTTGACTACAGGGGCAGAGGAGCCATTTGTCAGGCGAGTGGGGTGAAGTAGGACGAGAGGGTTAATGGGTGGCAGCCTGCCAGGACCGGAGAACCAATGTCCCACACGACACAAGGTTAGAGATCTGCACACGCAACTTCATCCCTTCCCGAGGCTTAATTTATTGTGTGATTACGACACTAATGCACCGTTTGGAATGGAAGCCCAGTGCTAGTGGTACTGGCAGTACGGAATACACTGTCATATTTTATTATGCTCTTATGGAGGGGATGAATCAGTGGGTACAACCTAAATCTTACCCAATCATACACCAGATTGTGTATTTCCTGAGCACAAGCCTGGCTAAAGGGATGGCCTTATTTTCAGTAATGTCACACCCTTACATTACCGAAGCATGAATGGTTTGCATACACCACTTTGTCTTTATTTCATTCCAGGCAGACAGGACCGAATACCAACATCCGGCACGACACAAGGTGAGAGATCTGCAGACCAATGTCCTGTGCAATTCTGATACCAATGCACTTGCACTTTGCAACGTTTGGAATGGAAGCCCAGTGGCAGTATGAATTATACATAGTGTTATATTTTATGGTTGTATGGATGAGAGGGATCGTGGGGTGCAACCAAAATCCTACCCAATAAATAAACACTGTATTGTGTATATCCTGAGCACAATCCCATCAGCTCTGGCTAGTGTCACTCTTGGCAGATGGTTTCACTGGGACCTGGCCACCTCCTGAGTCCTGCCCTGACTGGACCTTCTGCTCCTGTGCCCGCGTCTTGATCCTCCAAGCCTGATGTCGATTAATCTCTTTGGAGTGTCCAGTCCCTGCTGTCTGGCCAAAGTATGAGCTGCCCGAAAAGCTCAGCCAGCTAAACAATCACCCTCTGACTGCAGTGCATGCAATGATGAGGGCGCACGTGCGATCAGGCCTGTCCAGGCCCGAAGAACTGATAAGCAACAAATGTTGCTTTTCACTAGGATCATAAAAATGCCATGGTGACCCCAGATGCACTGCTAGACTGGCTTTTCGAATGAGTCTGCTTTCAAGTAGCATTATGTTTTTTTGTACGTAGCTAGTAACGTAGTGTACTTAACTTTAGCACAATCAAACTAAATGATGCAGCATTGCAGCATCAATCATCATGCATGATGGTGGTGTTGGAGCCCTTTTGGTGGAGTTGGGCAGGCACCCTCTCAAGCCTGGCACGCCAGGCAGCCGCCTGCACAGCCTGAGGCAAAGACCGGCCCTGTTCAGACCCTCACTGACAGGACCACTAAGGGGGAGTAGGGAACACATTATGAAAGCACCCAGCCCTGGCCGCTCTGTGTGGGTTGGAGGAAAAGGATGCTCATGTTTGGATAAGGCTGGAGACTGGAGATTGGTGGAAGGAGCAGAGGCTGTAGTGACAGAGGAGAGCAGTGAGGTGGCAGCAATGAAGAGGTGGGTAAACACTAAGAGGGTGAAGGAGGAGGTGGTAACATTAGAGTGAAGGCGTGCAGAAGGAGGTGCTGATTGTTAAAGGGGTGACAGAGGAGGCTTTAACAGCAGATGGTGAGAAAGAACAGGAAGAGGTGGTGAGATTACAAAGGTAGTATAAAGGTTGACGGAAGAGAGAGAAAGACAGAGAGAAGACAGGAGTCAGTGGTTATAGATCAAGTGGGGATATAGGATGCAGTCAAATCAGAAGGAGGATGTTGTGGGAGGAGGTCATTACATCAGGACACAGGAATGAAAGCCAAGAAGAGGTAGTAGGAAGCAGTGTGGAACGCGAGGAGTAGAAGGTGGCAAAAACACAAGAGGCTGGAAGTGACCTTGATGTACAATCTGTGAGAGAGTGACAGAGAGGAGGTGAAGGGAGGAACACCATGAGGTGGAAGAGGTTAGAAAACGTGACATCCAAGGGAAACAAAGCCCCAGGCTCACCACCCTTTGCCTCTCACAGGAATGGCAATAGGTTATCAGAAGCCTTGGCACTAAGTGCCAAAATGAGACAGAAGCTCCAGCAAGAACAACTCTCTTTCTCAAAACTTCTGCTTTTCAGCAAAGACCTTAAGAGTTATTTGAATAAAGATGCTAAAGTTGTATGCCCTCTTTCACCTAAGCCAATGTTTACACAGCTAAAGATTGCGAACCCTCATGATCTAGAAGTGAGTGACGAGTCTTACCCCGTGAATTTGGATTCTGATAACCCCGAAAATGACATCCCAATGGGCGCCCAGTTTGGGTTAATTCCACAAATTTTAGAAGGCGTGCTGATTGAGGAAAATCCAGCAGCAAGCTCAGACATGGGGCTGGCTGACCCGAAGATACCAGCAACCTGGCGACTTTTGAGGGATCAGATGATGCAGGACCTCGCGGCCTGTTGTATCATCGAAGACTTTCAGAGATGGGTGGCACCTGTAAGCCCAAACACGCTCACCCCACCTGTGCCACAGCCTCAAAAGCTTATTCAACTAGAACCTGAACCTGAAGGAATGGAATGATCATCGCAAACTCCCCGCCACCAATATGGTGTCCATCAGGGTTGCCAAACAGAGCCTACAGAATCCCTCATTTCAGTCCCGCCTTTGCAGATGGAGGCTGTCATGCCCGCTTCTCGCTCTGTGGGTGATTCACCACGAGAGGCTTACCCCTTGCTCGACCCTAAACCTTGTCAACTTCCTGCTAAATAAATTGCAGTGGTGAACGCCAAATCTAAGCAGGTGACCTTAAGGATTTTGGAGTTAAGGAAGTCTCAAATGCCTAATATCGACAACGCGTGTACCAAAACCTTTGTCATGGATCAAAGGAACTTTGTGATCACCAACATCGAGAAGGTGTAGGAAAAGAGTCCAGAGAAGCACTGCTAAACAAGGTGCGCACATGGCTACGTCAACAAACAGGGCCTGGAGTTGTAAGGGTGTCGGACCTGAAGATCCTACGTAGGATCGACCTGAGTGACTGGTGCTCGCAGCAATCAAGTGACTGCGTCCTAGTGGTCTGTGGGTTCAGCACTTTACCCTCTTATCTCAGATCATGTAATTATCTCCCCATGGGCTGCTCAAACTGTAAACTAATATTCTGATGTTGAACGGACATACCCTTATTCATGCTGATCTGACCCCATTACATTTTTAGGGGATTAGACTTCTCACTTTCTCTTTGGCGATTATGCTGGTCTTATATAATATTGTTCCCGCTCCTCCCTTTTATGTTTCTTGTTTCATATTTTTTGTGTTTTTGTGCCTGTATGCACCATCATGCCTCGGGTCCACTGTGCGCGATATAAATAAAATAAAGTAAAGGAGGGTTAGATTTAGCAACAGAAAACAGAGAGACCCGAACAGACCAGGCGATGACATCCCGAGAGGTGTAAGAAGAGATAAGAACATCAGGCGGTGAAGGAAGGCCCAAGGAGCAGTCAAAGAACCATCTCTTACAGAGTCTGGGCAGGAAGGTTTCATCGAGCCCCGCTGGTGGTAGGCAGGAGGAGACAATGGGAAGAGCAATGAGATGTGGCCGGGGAGATTATTGGGAGATCGGAGAGGTGGAAAAGAAAAACACAGGAGGAAACGTAGGCAAAGTCACATTACAAGGACCCATCTGTAGCTCTCCCTGGTGGATACGTCCACTTACCCACCTTCTAATTTGAATTTATGGCCAAATGAGTCTTGGGGTTTGGTACCCTCGATTTCCCGGAGAGAAAGAATAAGGGAGCTGATCACACTAAAGGCCAAAAGACTACGAAGAGTTGAAGCAACCTCTGTGGAAATGTACAAACTTGGACAATTGAGCCAGAGGCCAGGAAGACCTAGGTGTCATGGGCTATCTGAGACACTGGCATACGTGAAATATCTCATATGATGAAGACTACAGTAAACAAGCTGAATCACTACAGAAGAAATTTCTGGAAAGAGGTTACAAAATGAGCTCTCTACAAGAGATATCGGATAAAGTAGCTAAGATACCAAGGGAGTCTCTACTTGACCCTAAACCCCCCGAAACAGACAAATCATTGGTATATGTAACCACACACTCCGTACAAAGTCATAAAATCAAAAGGATTATCAAGAGAAATTGGTCCCTTTTCCAAATGGACCCGATATTGAACAAACTATTTCTGGATGTACCCACATTTGTCTACAGGAACAGCCAGGCCCTTTGCAACACATTGGTGAGAGCTGAGATGCCTTCGGAGAAGACACCACAAAACACATACAAGGGAACAGTACCTGGTCTAAACTGCCAACATTGTGACAACATAATTAGGGGAATGTCATCAGAAACCCATACTCGGGCAAAGCCATAAAACTTAATCACTCATGTACATGTGACTCCACGAATGTGGTCTATACTTTAAAGTGCCCATGTGGTCTTTTCTACATGGGAATGACCACAAGTCCAACATTAGGACCAAAAATCTCAAATCACCAGTGGCAACCCACTTTATAGAGGCCAGACACAGCATAGCACAAATGAAATGTGTAATTTTAGAACATGTGAGCACCGGAAAAGAGGAGGGGACACTAACAGGAAACTTCTTCAGAAAGAAATCACATGGATAGAGGGACTAGATTCTTTGATCCCATGAGGAATTAATTGTGAATTTGATCTAAGTGTTTTGTATAATTCTAAGGTAAGGGTGGAGTCCAACTGAGCTTGTGAAAGTAGGTACTTTACTCTTGTATCTATGGATTAGATGTTGGTAAAATAAAATGCACTGTTTAATGTTCCGTAGAATCTAATCAGGTTTTCTGGACCCGAGAGGCTTGGACAAGAATCTTTATACCTGGAGAGCCATTTGAGAAACAGCTAATACAGTGAGCTGACTTTCCCTTTTGGAAGTCAGACAGTACCAGGATGCAACTTCGTCTTTATGTTACTATGTTTGTGAATATGTATAATGATGCTTGCTGGCAGTAGCCGAAAGATGTTTTTTGGTGGTGGTAAGACACTGGGACTCTATATAAAATATTGAAGCTTGGAACATTGTAAATTACACAGACTTAATCCGACACTAAACATTAGATTGAGGCTTGGTACCTTATAGAGATCGAACCAGAGAGCAATTCCGAGGAGCTCCTGTGTGGGTTACCACACATGATTGGAGCGGTGCCTCTCAGTGAATTGTGTGCACGGATGTGGGGCACCAGGTCGTAATTTGCGACTCATGTGCCCCATCCCAGTGCAGCATAACAACAGGGTAGACAGGAAGAGCAGAGTTAGACTAGTTACCATGGATACGTGTCCCCTTGCAAGATGGCCGAGGTTCTGAGCGAGGAGCTGTTCGCCCATGTGCGAAGTTGCCAGGCCAACGCACAACATTTACTTTACAGCGGGAACGAAGCGGCTCTAGGGCAGCCAGTCCCCACGCGAGTGTGTTGAACTACGGTACCAGGCAAAGTGTAAGTACAGAATCCTTAGGGATGAGGCCTTATGGATTTAGCTAATTACATGCCAGGCACGCCTCTACGTGGCATAGTCTTTGATCCTTATATAATGAAATTGATTAGCAGGTTTATAGTTACCATAAGAGGAACGTTAGCAGGGACCTACAGTATGCTCCCGCGGCTACCAGATTGTGGAGTACTCTTTGTGAGACATATGCTTGCCGGAACGAGGCATAGGGCCTCATCACGACTTGGGCGGCAACGCCGGCGCTATTAGCGGCGGTGTTAACTGCCCTACCGCCGAACCCCCCGGCGATAATAGTGCCGGATCACGAATTCGGCGGTAATGGTGTTCCCCATTCCCCATTGAGCCCATTTGGGAATTCCCCATTCCCCATTGGGCTCAATGGGCACATTTCACACTCATACTGCCGGCGGATTTCCCGCAGGCGGTATGAGTGCAAATTTTTGGCGGATTTCCACCCAGCTCAGAGCAAGGTCGAAATCCGCCGAAGCCCTGATTTGGCGGACCCTTAAATCTGGCGGTAATAGCGCTACCACCGGATTTAAGGGTTGCCGCCAAAGTTGTGATGAGGCCCATCGGGCTTCATCACGACTTGGGCGGTAACACCGGCGCTATTAGCGCCGGATCACGAGTTCAGCAGTAATGGTATTCCCCATTCCCCATTGAGCCCATTTGGGAATGCCCCATTCCCCATTGGGCTCAATGGGGAAATTTCGCGCTAATACCGCCGGAGGATTTCCCGCCGGGGGTATGAGAGCGAATTTTCGGCGGCTTTCCCCCCAGCTCAGAGCTGGGGCGAAATCCACCTAAGCCTTCATTTGGCGGACCCTTAAATCCGGCGGTAATAGCGCTACCGCCGGATTTAAGGGTTTCCGGCAAAGTCGTGATGAGGCCCATAGTCTTTTACCATTATATTGTTGATGATTAGAGGACTTACAGTCACAGCAAGCACAACGTTAGAGGGAACATACAATTTTAGACTCCGGGGGCTATCAGATTGTGGAGCACTCATTGAGAGACATATGCTCGTCAAGAGAAATGCACGCGTGTTTTTCACCACGCATTTTCTCGGTGCACAGACTTGAATATTATGATTACAGTGAAACAATTGTGGTGATTATCGATGAATTTAGACTTATTGCCAATAGGCGCAATTGACACAGTGTGGTCTCTAAGTTTCCGTTTAGATCACCAGGAGTGATTGTGCAACATTCTCGAATTCAGTGCTAATACATCTAATGAGTACAGGAAGGACTACAGCCCCTTAGTGGTTTGACTGTAAACTTTGGAGGTCAGTTATTAATAAGAAGGTATGAGCTAGAAGTTTGGAAATCAATGTGTATTATCTATATACTAAAAAGGTTGTTATGTGTTGTAGGAACACAGATGAAATTGTGTGATTACTTCTCGCAAGACATAAATTAAGCCCCGATGATGTATGGTTAATCTGAAACGCGTTGGCTACAATTTGAAAATGGATTTTGAATACCTGAGTTTGGGATTTTATTTATGTTAGAATATGTCCAATGGCCAGCAGTACCAACCCAGGAAGTTGTTCCTTGTATGAATCTATCGAACATTGATTGGATCTTTGGAAAATGTTGGATCATAATCTATAAATGTTCCAATTAAATTTGGATTGTTTAAATTAAAGAGATTAGTCTTCTATTGTGGGAGCACTCTCTGGTTATGTAATGTATATGTTGCTGTGATATGAACACAAAAATATTAGTGTCCATTTTTTAAAAAGAAATATTGTGAGGTATTGAGGTTATTGGGCCTCTGAGAGTGCACAAGGGTACCTTTGGTGACAGCAGGGAGAGGGTGACATAGGTGACAATTCCACCACATCTATATACGCAGCTTGACACCAGTTAGAGTGCACAAATCCACATCTGCATCCAGCATTGCTACAAATCTCCTACGGAGCCTTGGCGATCAAGCTCCATCTAGCAGCTACGGGACCAAAGAGGTTTCCAAACATTGTGGTTTCCTCCTGCACCACAATCTCAGTGGCAGAGCCAGGGGCAAGGGGGAGTGGCCACCCCTCCCTGGCTCCCACCTGGTGCCCAGTGTGCCCCCACAACCCTCCCGCTGGTGCCCTATTATCCCCCCCCACACACCGCCGGCACCAAAAGCTGCCTCCACTAATTCACATTCTCCTTGTTTGTTGCATGACAGGGTGGCTTCTGGGAGGACATACTTACCTCACCACGTCCAAAAGGACACTGAGGGCAGAGGAAAGGCGAGTCGCTGGTACTAGGAAGCTACTAAGACACAGCACACAATGGGAGGGTCTGTGAGGGAAAAGGGACACAAATCCATACTTACCTTTGTTTTCTTTTGAGGTGGCCTGGTTTCTAACATGTCCCCTAAAGAATAGAGCCATCTACAACATCTGCTCTTGCTGTCGTTCTTGGTTCCAGGCAGAACCTTGTGACAGTGAGTGGCATTCCTAGGGACAGCCTCCACAAGCATGGCATATATTTGCCCGTCCTGCCTCAAAATGTCTTATTACGCTAGGCAAATACTGATGTATAGTCTGGGCATCGTACACAACGCTGGAATATTTTTAAGGCAAAGGCAACATGAAAATGTATTGAAAATGCTGGCAAAGCCAATAGTTCTGGCTTTTCTTTTGCACATTGCTTATAAATGCAAGGCCAAACCTATTTCTGAATGTGCTTTGCTTGTGACTTCAATGGACAGGATACATGCAATTCCCAAAAGGTACTCTGTGGGCGAGCTAAGCTACTAAATCTATTGTTTGCTGACCACATTTGCCAGCAGGGAATTCACACGAATATTTCAATGTTGCCATGCAAGAATTTCTTCACCGGAGCACTGTGCTCTAAAAATGATCTTTTTCACATGATGGCTGCATGGAAATCTTTACATAGTGCCCTCACCCTTGCTAACACATTTTAACAATCAACCTTCATGGTTAAAACTATGATACAATGGTGAGAAAATACAAATATATTACACCTTTCAATGAACTGCTGGGAGAAGCCTTATGTTGCCAGTTCTGCATGAACAGTGTATCAAACTTTAAAATTAAAAATGGCGACCATCTATTCCTACCACCTCACAGGTCAATACTGCTTGTGCTCCGGGTCAACGTAAGAAAATATTGACTCACTAAAAAACGGTTAGGTACAATGATGACAGTATGGGTGAAAAATACAACCTCACATATGTCATAGTTATAGCGTTGTTTTATTAAAGCCATGATGTGTTTACCCTAAGAAATGTGAAGGGTTTGTTGGCAGTGCTGCATTTTGGCCAGATTTTCCCACATCGGGGATACAGTAAAAGGTGTCGCCCCAAAGCTCATACCTGGGAAAGCCAAAGGTCCTTGCTCCAGTGGCTATCTGCTATTCAGTGGCCAGCTGCTGAATGAGAACCCAGCACGTTTGAGCATCGCCGTTTCAGAGTCCTGACATGTACGCCAGATGTGTTGCTAGGACTGGAAAAGATCTGGGACTACACTGTCGGGATTCGGAGCCAGCTACCCTTTTGGTTGTAGCCCCTGAGCTTCTACCTGGGGCTACCAAAATCAGGAAAGCCTTTTAAAGTGGCATTGATGATATAAAGTGTGGACAAAAGCATCAGGAAACATTTACAGTGGCAATGATGACATATATTGGTGGCACCAGTGTCATGAACGTAATTTAAAGTGGCAATGTGGCCTCTGTTGGGAGCACCAGGTTTATGAACATGATTTAAAGTGGCAATGAAAACATATTGTGGGGCACAGGCATCATAAACATGGGATTTACAGTGCACTTTGGCATATATTGTGGGGAGTGGCATCATGAAACGATGCTGTGAAATGCTTCCGGTTACTGTTAGTGAACTGGAATCTGTAGGATTTTTTTTCATGTTTTACCGTAAAAAACTAATTTTAAAATTGTATGGTGTTTTAACCAATGTTTAGCAAAAACTATGCAAAAAAATGTTATCACTTCAACCCATTATTTTAAACCATTTCTCAGGGGGAGACCCCCCACAAACTCCCCAAGTTGGTTTGTGCTCCCTTGCTGCACTCGGTCACAGGTGAGACCCCTTAGTTATTTCCACTTCCATCACTGTTTGTTAGCAAGCGTTTGTAACACAGAGTAAAGCCATGGTGTAGGCGATTCAATACTCAACACTGCAAGTGACACTTCGTATGTGTCCATCCACACCTGAAGGCACACATCCGTGTGTCCCGGAGGTCGAAGCGGTCGGGAGCGCTGCTCCCATACTTTTTATTTTTAGGTGTCACTGTTCCTATACTTACATTTTGAAAAAGAAACCGTTCTGGGATGGTTTAGTTATAAAATAAAGGTGTGATAAAAAGTTGAAGCTTGCACTTGAGTGCACTGCACTGCACATTCCCATAAACAGCAGGTGTGTTTGTTTGGGGGCTTGGATTGTGTGTGGGAAGGGGCACAGGGATGGAGTTTGTGGAGAGCAGGAGGCAGACCAACAGGGAACATAGTTACACTACTTCTTTTCGTACATTTCGACCACTGGTGTGCCCACCCTTCCACCATTGAACTTCCTTACCAATACATCTACTGACCTGCCTTTGCATGTACGTTGCTATTTGTCTATGTAGCCACTTGCTTGTCTAAGTAAGTATTGCTATTTAAGCCATTTAGAAACTTTTTCAAAGCATAAGGATATTGTGTGCCTGCCAGCGTCAGCCTTGACCTTTAATGCAGACATCCCGCATGATATGAAATGTGAGTCAAAGAATGGCTTACATGAGCCATGGACGGTCACATGGTAAATGCACCCAGATGAAAGACGGAGACTGGTAAATGTCAGTGCATCCAGTGCTTTGACCTAGGACCCCTAGGCCTAGTAGAGCAAATTATGAATTGCCTCAATAACAGCATTTCATAAATCTGTTTGCCCTACAAAGTAGCAGCTCCACATTTTAGCTGCACTAAACACAAAGAGCAACAGACGAAATCCAAGATGGCCAACTCGGTTAATAATCACCTCACCATCCCGAGTTACAGGTGCCAAACAGCAGAGCATTATGGGAAAATGGGCAGAGGTAAACCTCACAGAGGCAATGGAATTTTAAAGAAAGAGCAGGACATCTCTGCACCAATCAGGGTTAAGGAGGAAGGGTAACGGAAGAGCATGATTGCGGAAGGAGAGTGAGTTGTCGTTTGGGGCAACAAGAGGAAAGATGGAGCTGTTGTACTGAGTGGCTGATGGAGACCGCCTCTCACGCCCACTGCTTGGCTGCCTCACATGCAGGCTGGTGCCCATCATGATCCCCAGAGAGGTTTTCAAGAAGCACCCAGAGCCCATGAGGGGGAGTAACATGTTTACAAGATGAGTAGAACCAGAGAGGGGTGTTGATACGTTTTAGAGAGCAGCTATAGCCTGTCTGGGAGAGGCACAACGTCTGATAGGGGCATTGACACATTTGAGACATTTTAGAAAGTGCCCACAGCTTTAGAGGGGTGCTGAGAAGTTTTAGAGAGCAACTATAACCTGTCTGAGAGGGGCACAAAGTTTGACAGACAGGAAAGGGGCATCAACCCATTTTGGACATTTTCGAAAGTGCCCAGAGCCGTAGAGGGGTGCTGAGAAGCTTGAAAGACATTCAGAGCCTAAGAGGCTCATTACATGTGTGCTGATAATTCCGTCTTGCCGGTAGCAGCACCCGATTACCCGGTATTACTGTGATATTACGGTTGCTGGCAACGGCGGTAAGTTCCCATTGCATGGACTCCATGGAATGGGGTTGCCGCAATCACCGGTAGTATCGGTGCCAGTGATTGCAGCAATTATTCGCCAGTAGGGGCTGGGACTACCGGCAGGTCAGGCCCACTTGTGGATCAGTGCCTCTACCAGCAAACTCGGAGTGTGCCAGTATGGTAAAAATGCCAGAGCCGGTTTTAGAAAGTGTATAGAGCGGAAGTGGGGCATTGAAAGTATGTGAGCAAGAGAAAGATTGAAATTTGTGACAGATTTGGAAGGACATTGAGAAAATAACTAGCAACTGAAAGGCGCAAAGAGGTGGAATACCAGACTCCGAGAGACCGAGCAATCCTGACAGGAAGAAGGGGCAAATAATTACCTCATGCCTTAAAAACAATAAAGAATGGCACTTTGAAACAAAGGAACAATGTCCTTGTGTTCTAGGTTCTGCCGAAATACAGTAGAGTGGACCAAGAAGACCATTCCCACTGTTATCTTGTGCACATATTATGTGTAGAATAGCTGAAGACTGTACCTTGGAGGGTCAACACTCCCAAACATACACTGCAATCCTGCTCTTCTATGAGCATGACTTCTGAGGGTATCGCTTCTCTCGCCGCTGCTGATGTGGTCTGGCCTGCACTCACCGCAGTAGAGAGCTTTAATGCCGGGATAAAGCTGCATGCTCCTGTAGATGAACTGGTGCAAAGTCCATCTGAGCCATGAGGGAAATGGGCTATCAGGAGAGTGTGTGTGGCTTGTGTGGGAGAGAAGGTTCTGAATATAGTCACAGGAGGCACCACAGTCAAGTCTTTGGAGGTAGCAGTCACATTCTACTGCCAGATTGAAGCTGAGTTACTCGCCCGTCACAAAAAGAGGACGAGTATACAAGTACTTTTCCAGAGTATCACAGTTTGGCTTGTAGGTGCCAAGTGTGGTGAGCTGCCTGAAATCCCATCCTTTTACGCGGGGGAAGGGAGCCACCAGTGACTGGCTGGTCTGAAGACTAACCCATGTACCTCCCAGACAATGGGTGAGAAGGGAGTCTGCCCGGTCGCTGTCCCCCACAGATGCAGAATGCCATACCATCAGACTGTGGGATGTTGCCTGCAGAACTACATCTCCCAAGAAGCTTTGAAATGTACGCTGGCAGCCAGGGACTGGAGAAACCGTCAGGTCATTGGTGAAATCATGCACTCCACGAATCTGCAGTGTTTGCGAGTCACCGAGAAACTGTATCTGAACTTTACCTGTGGGAGAGCAAGCTGGGGAAGGCTTGCATACTACATGCTCCCGCCGTAATGCAAGCCTCGACAGAGCAGAGGGTCAGAGGAACACTGCGGAAACACTCACAGCCTGGAAAGAGATTCCAAGATGGCACCACAAGCCATGAACACTTAGGAACATTGCTGGTTCTCATTAGAGGTAACAAAGATTACGCTATAATAACCAAAGATGACAATGAAATAACATAATGAGGCAGATTAGGGAGCTCCCACCGAATAAGCGATCAAATTTGAGAATAAAAAAAAAAAATTAGGAATGACCCAACAGGAAGAAATGTAGAGCCCCAGCCCCAGTCCATGGAATATATAAATGGGACTGAGAATACTCAGAGAGGGATAGGATTCCGGAAGAGACAGACATGCCTGCTTGTGTTTCCTTGCCATAAGGGGTTATCCATGAAGCAAGGAAACAGAAAAAATACTATTGCCTGGAAGAAGGCTGTACATTTAGAAGAAAGTGGAAGAACTCAGACTGGAAGTAGTCCAGGTATGGAAGCCCTGTAGGGAGAAGCTGTACAGGTTGCTTAGAAGGCCCCACTTATAACTTGAGAGTATTGGAAGGCAGAGAGTGTCCACCAGCGACTTTAAGGTAAAAGGGAGAGAGACAGGATGGCCACATAATATTGGCTGCCTGGCAAAGGCCCTAATAATTTTGGGGGGGGGCGGTTGCCTGAGAGAGGTCTACTGTGAATGCAGTCAAAGCCAAGATCTGGGATGGGAAACACCTGTTATGAATCCTGACACAGCCATGGTATGACAGAGACCTGCTGTGAATCCAAAAAAAGACACAGTCAGGGAAGGATCTACTGGGAATCCTGACAGAGCCATGGTCTAGGGGAGGCCTGTTGTGAACCCTGATCAACTCTAGGTCTGGGAGAGACCTGTTGTAATCCTGTGAAACCCAAGGGCTGGGTAAAGCCCATCAGTGACTATTGCAAGGTTGTAGGAAAGCCTGAAGGAGAAGGAACAGTGAAACGCGCAACCTATACGAGGCCTTAAAATGCAAGTTGAAAGCAGAAAGGCCTGAGGGAGAGACCAGACGGAGTAATTTATACACAAGTCTTCCTAGAGGATACTTATGTTTTGTTTGCACTAAAATAGGGGTGGACTTTGAAGGCTAGTTTTGTTAACTATTGCTTTGGGTTAAACCCTTGTAAGCTTTTTGTTAGTAGCTTAGGGTAGATTGGAGGCTAAAGTCTTGCTAAAATTAGGGTTTGGAATTTTTCTTTGGCCATCTTTTTGAAGGGTAGACAGGGACTTCTAAAAATAGGTAAGTACTTTATCATTTGAACTGGACAGCCAAAGGTGTTAGACACCCGAAGGAAAATACCACTTTGTGCGGATACCACCTGTGCACGGTTTACTTTAGGACAATTCCTATTATTTAGAGTTCTTCCCTTAGTACTTTTAGGTGTTCATGCAAGCACTGCTCACCTTGAGTAGATCAGTAGAACCATCCTGTGTACACTGCCAGAAGTCAGTTTCACAGGTGTTATTGCTCAGCCATACTACACAGTGTACGTTGCCTGCCGCTCTCATTGTAAGGTTTATGCTCTGTAAAACCCCCAAAAACAATAAACAGTATTTGAAATACATCTGTGTCTAACTTCTCATTATTTCGGGCAGGGGGGGCATTATTTCGGGCACTTCAGTGCTAAGCGCAGCTACAGATCTAGAGCACACAGAGGGCCTCATTACAAGTCCGGCGGTAAGCCGCAAGTGCTACCGGGGGGTTGCCGCCGGACTGAAACACTGTTTCTGCCGCCTGATATCCCGGTGCCAGCGGGACATTACAAGTCCCCCCGGCCCAGGATATCACGCGGCAGAAAATGTTAGTCCCCATTCCCGTGGAGTCCCACCATAGGGGACTCAGAAGCACCGGCACCAGTGCTAATGATGCTGGTGCGTCCATGACAACTCAGCTTTCCAGGGCCGGTTTGCGCCCGGCAGGTGAGATCTTCCCGGGCGCACAGGCCCAGTAATGCAGAGTTGTAGTCTGCCAGTCCGGAAAGGGTGCCAGTACGTTGCTACCGGCAGACTTGTAAAGAGGCCCAAACTCTGTTTAGTGGATGTCAAGTGAGGCACTGATCAGCTGTTCTGCTAATTATTCCCTGACTGCCAATGTGCACTTATCATGAAGCTCCACGGAAAAGGAATCCATGCATTTGACAATATAATAATTACAGAATAGAACATAGAGAATAGAGAAATAATAGCAGCCAGGATTGGGCTTTTTCTACCACCCAATATCAATCCAGTTGAGTGTCGGAATGCCCAACACATTTATGTAGATTGTGTCAACTATGAGGCCGAATACCCTGTCTTAATAATGAGTTGGGCGGTGAATTGCCATCATCTCTTCTCACAATGCCAATGTCACACCAATATTGACACTGCAAATAGGGATGGCTTTTTTAAGTCCACTTGCAGTCGCATATGCCCTGTTACAATCATTATATGGTATGCCCAGGAACAGACGCATATGCACAAATGCTGCCATCATTTCCTAGGTCCACATGTCATGTGGTGGGACCAGCCATCAAATTGCAGGTGCAGTATCAACTACCTTCGTGCGCCAACATGCACCCATTTATAGTCAGTCTATGCCCAGGTCTAGCCGTCATATACACAAGTGCAGCTCTTATGCGAGTTACAGCCATGTA
The DNA here is from genome assembly GCF_040938575.1 of Ambystoma mexicanum. Taxonomy (NCBI): domain Eukaryota; kingdom Metazoa; phylum Chordata; class Amphibia; order Caudata; family Ambystomatidae; genus Ambystoma; species Ambystoma mexicanum. The sequence continues at coordinate 178,108,838 of NC_090940.1, forward strand.
TGGTAAGTAGAGACCCATATTTCCAGATTCGCCAATCGCATGCCACCGTTTGCCACTACATGCCAAGGTAAGAGCCTACAATGAAGCATTGCACTTGCCAGAACACATGCTACCCAACTGTAATGTTCCTTGCAAATGGCATACATATACAATCAGATATGTGCCCAACTGTTCCCTTTCCACCAGACGGAAAAGTTCACTTTCAGGTTTCAAGGGGAGCAGTACAGGGCACTGTGAGAAACTCGTTTTTAAATGCAAGGTATCCCGCATTAATGTGCCAGCAAGACGCAAAAGCGCAGACACCTATTCTCGTGTTTCCAGTAGAGCAGCACAGTGCATTGTGGGATATGTAGTGCTGGAACATGCATATGCATGGACATCTGAAAAGTGCATACTCCGGTTCAGGGTCTCCCATTAGGACAGACAAGTGCTTTATTTGTGTTGGCGTGATGAAACTACAGATCCTGCTTCCAGAGCTTGCAGTAAGCCGGTACAGTGCATTGTGGAGGATGTAGTGTGTTACCTTGAACACGCCACATTGCACAGATAATTGATGAAGGGCGCTTGATTTGATGAGGATACTTGCAGTGCGCACCGGAGTGGTATGCAAACTAACTTACCTCTGGGTTGCAAGAGCATTCAAGACAGCACCAATGGGGAGGCCAGAGCACCTGGAATTGAACTGAAGAGGAATGTGTTGATTGTTTTTCTAAATCTAGCAGTTTGGGGAGAAGCTGAGAGTCTGCAGAGGGAGGCAGTCCAGAACGAGAGCCTTCTTTCACCGCTGGGTTTGAATACATCCTGTGGCATAATGTACAGGCGTTGGTCTGCCGAGCGCAAAGTTCTAGTGGGGAGGGTGGACAACTTTCCAATATGGCTTTGCAGGACAATTTAGATGGTTACATGTCTTTATACCTAAATATGTTATAAAGAATCAACATATATCGAATATTTTATAACGAAAAATGTTAGAGAATGCACTTTTTTTGTTTTTTTGTTTTTTGGGGAGGGGGGCCAAACCCCCGTTTCGCAGCCCTAAAAACCCACCCCAACCGTTTCCCAAAAATATTTAACCCTTTACCCCACCCCTAAATGCATTCTCTATAAAATGTTTTGTTATAAAATATGCGATATATGTTCATTCTTTATAAAATATTCGATACAAAGACTGCATACCAATTTGGTTGCATGTCTTTTTACCAATTTAGATGCAGTGGTGCATCAGAAGCAGTCAGTGGTGCACGTGCTACGTGACGGCATTATTCGCACCCCACCTTTCCTTACTTTTATAGTAAGTTTAATTGCAAAAGTCCTTTTAACACAAGCACAGCACACAGAAATTAGAGGAGCATGGGACTGTTATGCAGCATGCCTTGGGATTTCCGAGGCCCTATGCAACAAAAGACATGGAGACTCACTCATTTGGTACTGTATTGACATCATCAGAAGTGACATCATGAAAAATAGCATTGCAATACAATACTTTATAGCATCATTGGGAGTGACATTAATAGGCGTTTCCATGTATAAGCCAAGAGACAAAAAACTCTAAAGTTTAGTAACCCACAAGAGGGGATGGTTTAATATCAAAAGCTTCACACTAAATAACTTACAAGTGCTCCCAATGTTGGCAGATTAGGCAATGTGGGATTCAATGATTTGCCTGGGATTTTTTTTAGTTTTTTTTAATCTAGCCGTACCACCCGGCGTTGTCCTGGTGTGCACGTGGGGGTCTGCTATAGCTTTGTGTATGTTTTATTGTGTCATAACTTCCTATTTTTGAATAATCGCAAAATCGTCAATCTCCCGAAATCGCCTATACAGACAGCACAGGGCCGGACCCCGCTCAACCCCAGTGCAGGGCGAATGGGTGGGGTTGGTAAAATATTACTATCGCCAGTACACCCCAGACTGGTATGCCAGCCATGTGTCCTAACTTTCTATTTTTGGAATAGTTGCAAAATTGTCAATCTCCCGAAATCGCCTAAACTGATAGCACGGGGCCGGCCCTGACCTCTGCAGGGAGAATAGGTGGGGTTGGTCAACTTTCAGTATGACCAGTACACCCCAGACTGGTATGGCAACCTTGACCCAAAATGTAAGCCCACTAACTGTTGTGGGGCTGGAGCCAACAATGGCAAAATCGTAAATGTCCCGCAACTGCCTATACTGATGGCACAGGACCAGACCCCACCCTGTGCAGGGGGTGGGGTGGGTCAAATTTCACTATCAACAGTACACCCCAGACTGGTATGCCGACCGTGGGCCAAAATATCAGCCCACCAACTGTTATGGGGCCAGAGCCAATACCGAACATCAAACACACTTTCTCAAATATATATATATAGATGTATTTAGTTAAGGAAAATTACAGGGAAACCAATAAATGTTTGCCACACACATGCTTACAAAACTTTTCTTACATTGATTTACAGAGCAGAGGTCCAGTGTCCTTAACAATGGGTGAGACGATGTGGATATAAGACTAGATGATGCAGCGGGAGGTAGAAACATGAACTAGGGACGAGTACAGTGGAGCATGATACAGGAAAGGGATAGAGGAGTAAGTGCTAGGTTTTAGGATGAAGGGGTGAGGTATACGTGCCGTGAGATGTCTTATAGAGGTATGGTGTGAGGAGAACAGGGAGATGTGGTGGCGTAGAATGCTATGCAAGCGGTTCTTCAGAAAGTAGGAGAGCTAGGAGATAGGTTTTAAATAAAGATAGAGTGGGAATAGTGCAGAGAGAAAGAGCGTTCCAGAGTATGGAAGCAAGGAGAGGAAGAGAGTGGAAAGGAGAGGGCACGCAAGAGGCACGAGAGGTGGCAAGGAGGTGATCCACAGTGATCGTAGGGCGTGAGGGTGACAGTAGCGAGTGAGATGGACCGATAGGTAGGGTGGGGCAAGTCTGTGTATAGTTTTGAAGACAATGAGAATTAGTTTATACTTTGCACTCGCACTCTGAAACACTTGTGTATGAGCGCAATATAAATAAAATATTTCATTTCATCAATCAGCCTAACTGACGAGGGGCTGGAGAGATGGAGGTGAAGTGGGGGAGGTTGAAGAGTGGTTTGACAGCAAAGTTGAGGACTTTGTTGAGAGGTGAAAAAGCATAGTTGGGAAGGCCATAGAGCAGACTGATAGAGTAGTCAGATGGAGAGAGTACTAAAGTGAAGATTAGGGGCCTACCAGTGTTGACGGAAAGAAGATGTCTCAGGATCCCACAAATTGCTTAAGTGGGGAAACCAGCAATAGGACCCAGTGTGTGATTTAAGTACTTGGCCGCATATCTGCAATGCTATAGTACTCATAAGTATTTGTTTGGGTTTCGGATTCAAGAGATGAAATAAAATTGGTTTTATAGCAATGCCTTCGAAAAGTAATAGAAAAGTCTTAAGAAACTAAACTTACTATATGTATATTGCTATGGAAACATGACAAGCAAAACAAATGAGTACAGCTTTACTTTCCCATCCTGAATGCAAGATTACGAAAGCAGCCTGCAAAGGTATGCAAAATCTCATTGGGTTTTTCAAGCTGTGTTCATTCACATTTGGGTTGTAACAATGCAGAGCAGTTTGCGGGGACCTGCTTCAGGCATTACTGCAGACAGCATGCAGCATTATGCTCCACCCCCATTTCCCACCCACCATTTGCACCTCTGAAGGGACAATAGTCCTTCAGCAGGCACCCCTGTGCTGGCCATGAACCCCTCATCCCTCTTACTGTATTGCACCTCAGAGGCAGCCGCTGTGCTCCCCTGCTAAGATGGGAAGGCCTAAAGCAGGTAATAATGCTTCCGGGGAATATTGCAGGATTTTAGCATCCCAGGCTGGGGGGGAGCCTGGGGGGGCTCTAGCCCCGGGTCTTTTGGTTCTAGCCTCGGATAGAAGCTCAGGGACTACAACCAAAAGGCTATAGCTAGCCCCGAATCCCACATGTCCCGACATTAGTTTAGCCCCTGACCTTTTCCAGACCTAGCAACACCCCTGCAGGAAAGTCCCACAAAATACAGGATGGTTAGCAACCCTACTCGTGGGGGCACTGTGTGAACCTTGTCTGTGAGATACCAGAGAGCAAGGCCCTGCAGACATTTAAAGACCACACAACAGATTTTATGGGCAATACAGCCATGAACAGAAAACCAGGGGAGGGTGCAGCACAGCGGGGAGATCAGATTGCCGTTTTTTGAGCCCAGAACCAGCCAAAGTGCTGCATTTTGGACAATCTGTAGATGTGGGTTTGAAGGTAGATAGAGCAATGTAAATCCAGTTCACATGGCCAAGTCTAGAGCTGAGCAGAGAACCCACGACCAGGTGATGGAGCTGGACTGGGTCTAAGCCGACACAGCAAATAGGAGCACTTTTACTATGGACCTTGATTTCAGCATCCAGGAACATAGACGCTTGCCACAATACCCCCAGGCGCTTTACTTTATCAGAACCAGGAAGGTGGACAGGCAGGCAGGAGTCCAGAGTAGATGGCAGGCCATTGCATGAGCGCCTTGGTTTCAGAGGGATTTGGTTGCAGTCTGGTTTCCCCATCTATCTGCTAACCCGCTCCAACACAGACGAAAGGATGGAAAAATCCTCAGATGGGCCATTCTGCCACAGATAGGTCTGGGTGAAATTGCCTTGACTTTCCAGCCTTAAGTGTCAAACTATTCCACTCTACGCTGTCCACAGATGCAGATCCTAACACACAAGCCTACTTATTCCAGATTTCACTCTGCCTCGTTCGGCAGACACAACCCAATGACTACAGGTCCCATAATACACCTGGCTAAGTGGAGAGGATGCTGACTTCCAGAGGACCTCTATAGACGATTTCCCATAAGCGCAACCCCACCCACCCACTCTTTCATTAGTTGAAAACTTCAGAATATTTTTTATCAAATATTGTTATGGCATTTCGAAAATTATTTCAATAAATTCATGAACTTGTAACACAAAGAAGTATGTAAACAATAGAAGTTCATTGCAGGACGCCCTTTGGATATGTATGATATGATATGAGAAGTAATTTATAACGTGCCTGTACACAAGTGTTTCTAGGCGCGATAAGACAAGGGAGGGAAGACAGAGGGAGAACAAGACAAACAATCTTACTAGGCCTTGTGTCATTCAGATCGTGCAAGTGCAATGGCGTAAAGTGCAGGGGGGAGAGGGGAAAGTGCCAGGTAGAGAGAAGGGGGGGGGTGCAATCAGGACAGCATTGCTCTGAGTAAGTGCAGCCAGGGCAGCGCGAGTCTGGGTAAGTGCAAGGAGGCAGGGAACTGTGGTTAAGAGTTACATCCCCTAAGTGCGCGGTAAGCCCGGAGGCAGTGCAGTGGAGACTGATCATGGAGGAACCTCGTAGCCAGTAGACTCTCAGGGTAGCCAAGCCACCAGTCAGTGCAGTAGACAAGTGGGTCAGCAGGGGAGAGAGAGATAGAAAGCAGAGGAGAAAAGGAAGGTCTTGAGCTGCTTCCGCATGTGGTCCGGCTCACGCTTGAGAGGGGCATGGAGGCCATTCCAGAGGGAGGCACCTGCAGAGGAGAGAGCTCTACCCCCCACTCTCTGCCTGGAGAAACATCTGACCTTCAGGGAGTTTGAGGTAGCTGAGTGAAGGGCTCGCGAAGGAAGCTGTTTTGGAAGAGAGAGTTGGATGTAGTGCGTGCCGCAGCCCAAGAAAGCCTTGTGGACGATGCAGAGGGTCTTGAACTTGATTTTAGCAGCCACCGGGAGCCAGTGGAGAGATTTCAGGGCTGGAGAGATATGATCCCTGGGCTTGAGGCCAAGGACAAGTCTTGCAGTCCTGTTCTGGATTAGTTGCAGAGGGCGGAGAGTAGAGGAAGGCAGATTGAGATAGAGGCTGTCACAGTAGTCCAGCCTCAAGAGAACCAGGGCTCTGGAGACAGTGAGTTTCTGTGAGAAAGTGAGAAAAGGAAGAATAACTCTGAGGAGGTGTAGCTGGTAGTGGGCCTTCTTGGCAAGGTCTGTGATGTGAGGAGAGAAGAAGAGAGTGGAGTCGAAAATGACATCAATGTTTTTAGCCTCACAGGAAGGCAAAGGAAGAGCCCCAAGGAGGGCGCCCAGAGTGAGAGAGGGAAGGTGGGAGTAGGTGTCCCAATGAGAAGGATCTCTGTCTTACTGGCAATAAGGCAGATATCATTAAGGGTGCACCAATCCTGAATCACAGATAGACAGGAATTAGCAAGAGAGAATAGGAGGCTGAGGGGAGCTTGAAAGAGAGCGGAGTGTCATCAGCATAACACTGAAAGTTAGAGCAGAAGGTAAAGATCAGGCGGGCCAAAGGGGCCAAGTTGACATTGAAGAGCCAGGATGAGAGGATAGAGCCCTGGGGAACACCACATGTGGAGAGAGAATTGGTGGAGAGAAAGGACCCAAGTTGGACCTGGGAGGGTCGCTCCAGGAGGAAGGATGTCAACCACACCAGGGCCTGATCCGTGATGTCCAGGTTCTCACAGAGTTGTTTGATCAGGATGGCGTTATTGACCATGTCAAAGGCAGAGGACAGGTCAAGGAGGATGAGGACAGTAGGAAGGCTAGAGTTGAGAATAGTGAGAAGATCTTCACAGGTGTTCAGGAGAGCAGTTTCCGTGCCTCTGGCAGCTCTCAAGACAGACTGATGGTCATGAAGACAACCAACAGATTCAATGTGGAGATCTCCTTTTCCAGTTCATGCAAACATACTGTTGCACAATTGCTTGTCCTTCACCTTCCCCCAATCATGTCTACATTCCCACTTTGTCAAACAAATGCTTTCATGGAAGGAGACAAGGCTAACAATCAATGAAAACTGGTGCCCCTTCTACTGGCATCTAGTCACTGCTTGTGGCATGCCAAACCCATTTCCTGATATTTCTTTTAATACCGTAGCCGTGGCTGACTTCAGCCAGACCTAATAAAGCACTGCAACAGTCTCTTGCTCCCGGTTTCCACTGAAAACCCCATAGGAAAAAGAAAACTGCTGGCTTGCAGCCGCGAGGCCTGGTATGGGCACTTTGATTTTCCATGGTTGGGGACACTGGGTCAACCTTCCTCCGGCAGCTGGGGCAGATTAACACATGGACTAGGAATGCCTCTGCAACAGGGGGCGGGGGCTAGGGGATCAGGAGCGAGGACACTGGCTGAGGCATGTCTCCAGGATTAAGCCGTTACAAGACTCCGGGTAAGAGGCATTAAACCGGATAATGTTAAAAACTCTCATTACATAAATTAATGATTTCGTTCAGCAAGCAGCTGCATAATGCAACACCCTATTAAAATGTCTATTATCCTTCTTATTAAATTTAACTACCTGCCAGCGCGCAGCCCCGTGATTAGGCTGAGCGCCTGTAACCGCGTTGACAAGTGCTGCCAAGGAGCAGCCATTTTAAGACAAGATGGGCCTAATTCACAGAAGCGTTTTATAATGGCAAACCCCCATTGGAAAATGATCTGTGAATTAGGCCCGATGTATCTGTATCACACATGGGAGAGGGCCACCTCCAGCAGACTGCAAATGAGAGCACCTCAGCACAAAGAGACAAGCTGACAACACTCTGGGGAATACAGGATATGTAAAGAGAGAACAGCTTTACCACTTGATCCTTGCCTGGTAGCTCACTTTAAATGCTTAGCGAAACTTACTCGGCTTCACAGCAACTGTGTAGTATAACCACTGCATCGTCAACTTGTTCGTACTACCCCTCATCCCGCTGTGGTCCTTTTCGCTTTTACAGCCTTTCAACTTTTGGCTCCTAAACTTTATAATGCTCTCTCTTTGGATATGTGTCTGTGCCCTACACTTAGTGTAGGGCACAGACACGAAGAAGCGTCTAAAGCACCATCTATGCATAATGCCTTTTCGTGATACTTCATCTTGCAAGAACTCTGTTTCCATAATAGGTCGCCTGTTTTTTGTGTTCAGCTTGTCCTACTTACATGTAATTGGACTATTCTTATTTATTATTCACCGCTTCGGATAAAAGTTGCTATATAAATAACTGTAAATAAATATATCTTCATCCTCATGGGCAGTGCTGGCATCTCTTATAGGAACGCTAATAACACTCTTGCGGAGAAAGCCACAAGCAGACCCCGGCGATCTTCCAAACATCTGGTCAATTTCGGAAGTAACTTTCATGTGGCGCTAACACCCCATCCGGTGGGCTGGATTGCGTGTTAAGGCCATTAGCACCCCATGGCGGCCGTTCTGAGCAGAGAGGAAGGTGCGGCTGCCGCAGCGAGTGCTGCAGCAGCCACAATAAGGTAAGTTTGGGGGGGGGTTAAAAATACAGGAGGGGAGTGGGGGGAAGATGACGGCGGGAGAGCCTGCCGTCAGGCGGCTTGGAGCGCGGGCTTACACTGGCGGTTCAAGCCCACCTTCCTAGCCACCTGATTGGTCATTAGCACCTGGCAGAGGGGAGCCAACCAATCTATGGAACTAATAGTAGTAAAGCAGTACCAACACATTTTAGACTTTCTAAATGTCCTGCACTCAAGACCTGCGGGTTTCCACCAGACGCAGCATACATCGTCCGTACTTGTCTGTATGATAGATGGCCTTAAGTCACACCAGAAGTCGCTCCAATTGCCTAAATAACTGGATCACGCTATATAATATGGTTTGGTGTGGACAGTGAAGGTTTTGCCTCAAGAAGCCTTTCGGTAAATTGCACTCAACACATGACACCTAACAGAGCAAGATCTTAAAGTGATTATCCAGGTGGGAAGCAGGCTCAAAGCCTAACATGATCCCAGTCTTTGGTAAACAGTGGGAAATGGTGAGGACATGGAATGGCGTTCCAATTAACAGCATTATATACGACACCTCGTGAGACAAAACGGATGCGGTCAAATTTCCTCAAACGCGTTGGGACTTTCCCTAGGTAGAAAATTCTGTGTTTCACAGCAGAATTTGGAGGGAATAATTGGGGTTGTGGCTTTTCCCGGGGGAGTGGCCCCCCTAGTGATGTCGAACACATTGGAATCAGTTTAAAACAGGAACGAGAAGAATAACTTCTTCGGAATCCAATTCTGCACTTGCCAATAATATTAGATCTCTCAAGCGGGCCCATCTGCATCAATTCCTTTTACCATTTCCTTGTGCTGAGGCGGGAGTTGTTGGCAGATTCAAGGCCACCTTTCCATCATTTGGGGTGGATTGCGCACGTCCGGATGAGGAAGATTTAAATGAGGATGAGTTTGTGGTGGGATTTGATTAACAAAGGACCAATCTGCATCAAATGTCACTTTGTAAATCGAGGACCCCTGTAGTGTTGAGGGACCCTTTATTTTAAGGAAACAGGTGGCCCATCCTGCGTTGATAGCCAACAAGCAGTTTTCTAGGGCCCGGTATGGACTGTTCTTGTTAATGATGCATGGGTAGATATGGGTGGTCAAAAGACACCATGACATGAGGGACACACTACTCCACTCCCAGAGTTTGCTTTTACCTTAGTTTTACATTAGGCAATTTCATTCAGCTGAAGTATCTCAACAAAGCCGGCAGGCACTTGATGGATCAGTGGGACCCCAGTAGTGGGCCATGGCGTTCCTTACTAACATGGAGGCATCTGCCAACCCTAAGGTAGACCTGGCGACAATGTAAACAAAGATTTAAGCAATTTATAACACATAAAAACGTATGTAGCAGGTTAATTGCATCGGAAAGTCATGGGTCTCAGGCAAAGGTATTTGTTTAACCTTTAAGCTACAGGTTCAAATCGCGGCAGTTGGTCCCCAGCCTTCAACCATATGAGGCTGGAAAAAGGAGCTCCATTGCGTTGGCTGATGAAAAAAATAATGATTTAAGTGCAAGAGAAATTTCTGTTCATCACCGTTTAGGCTAATATGCTCCCAACAAAGCTTCCCCCGCCCCCCTATTTGCCATGCTTAGTCGTTGCAGTGGAAAGAGAAAATACTTCCCTGCATAGACCCATCCTTCTGCACGTTTTTGGAGATAGAATCTCTACAAAAAGAATAGGAATTGTTTCTATGCCCAGCTCAATTCTACATCTTTTGGAAACAGACAGGTTGGTTGAGTTGGGCCATCCTTATCGTATGAGTGTCTACGTTCATTCCATGGGCCCTGGGCCCTGGTCTTAACCCTTTTGTATCTTGTAGAAAGTTGAAAACAGGATCAGTTTCCTATGCTCTGCCATCTTAGCTTAGGACAAGCTTAGATTCTGGGAGGAATAGATTTTAAGGATTCATATAGGTTTGGGTTTATCATGAATTAACAAAAACTAAAAATGTCACATGCACACTTGCTAATGCTTGTATAGAAATGCAAAGAACAAAGTCATTAATCAAGAAGATGGGATATCTTGTTGCAGTAACGATGTAAATGAAGGAAGCACCATGAACCCTACACCACAAGAAGCAAACTCCTCCACATTCGGAACAATGTGCAACTCGCGGCGCGTGCTAACCTGCTCTTTTACAGAGCACCCGTGAATAGAAGGCCACTCCAGCCACTGCCATTGGCTGAGAGACCTATTGGGACTTCAACTCCCAGAAGCACCAACATCCCTCTTAAAGGAACGTCAGACGCTTCATCGCCGGGGCTTCAGGGCCAAGCCGGTCTTGCGCCGGTCCTCACCGTCCACGGCGTCCGGTGCACGCCACGCTACCCCAAGAACCCCAGCTAATCAAAAGCAACCATGGGGTGACTACCCTTTGACATAACAGCCACCATCCTGAGTAACTACCAAAACGCAAAGCTCGCCAAAGCAGCTTGTGACTCAATCCTAGAAAGAATTAGTCTTGACACAAAAATCACCACCATAGAAACGCTTGCAATTAAGAGACGAGAAAAAAAAGCATAACAGTCCTCTAAAAATAGGAAAGCGCCCTCACAACCACCTCCAGATCTAAAGATCTGCCTCCTAAACACCGGATCCCTCAATAAACACGCCATCAGTGTACATAATAAGATAACTGCTGAAAATATCGACATCATGTGTGTCACTGAGACCTGGCTAAAAGAGCCTATCGGCCCCACTTGCGACCTGCGGTTCCCGAGGGCTACACTATATACTATTCCAACAGAGAATCAGGACAAGGGGGTGGCATGGCTGTAATCGCCAAGGACACCATCCAAATGTTCCACACTAAAATACAATGCAATGGTACAGAAATCCTCCATCTCAAACACCTCCAAACCAATAATAGTAGTCTCAACTTAATCGTTGTTTACAGACCACCATCCACCATGCCTGACTTTAATGAAGAAATAACTCACCAGCTCAATATGATCAAAGGCCCCAACACCGCCACTCTATTCCTAGGAGATCTCAACCGGTGGCAGGGTGACCCCAAAGACAGAGAGGCCATTAAATTGGAGAAACTACTGAACAACATCGACTACCAAGTGATGAACACCGATCCCACCATGGACAATGGTCATTTACTGGACTGGGTTGTTCCAACAACCTCATATCCCAAGACTACAAAACTGACCCATGCATATGGTCGGACCACTACAGTGTGACCTTCCATATTTCTCCTCCTACTCAAAAACCCAAACATCCCAACCTCTGTATTAAAAGAATCACAGCAGAATTTTAAAAACATCAGCAAAGAACATCTGATGCAATGTCTTGATATGTTTGAAACAGAGGGAAATAACAAAGACACATGTGAGGCCACCCTATCTAACCTACTTAGCCACCTACAGGCCCTAGTGGACCTAGAAGCCCCGCTCTTAATCAAAACCATTAGACCAAAAGAAAAAAAACAAGAGTGGTTCACAGAGGAACTCCTTGAACAGAAAAAACATAAAGGAAAAAGGGAAAATGAGTGGAGAAAAAAACCCACGCAGGACAATAAAACACTCTGGAAAACAAGTGAGAAAACCTATAAAGATATGATAATTGAGGCAAAGAAGAACTACTATGATAAACAGATCTCAGCGGCAGCTAACTCCACCAGCAAACTCTTCAATATATTGAAATCAGTCGATAAACCAAAAGGCATCACCCCCATCTTCTCTCCCACCCAAGAAGAATGTGATGCAACCCAGATAGCGTTTTTTAACAAAATCTATAAGGCCAGGGACATTATAGCTAAATCCCAAGCGGCCACCATGCTACCTACCCAAGATATACCTGAGGAACTCACCCACCAGACGGCCCAATTTAGGTTCAAGCCCATCACTGCCAATGACATGATAAAAGCCCTGGCATCCATGAAACCCACCACCTGGGCCGAAAACGTACTCCCGGCTAACATCATTCTAGACCATCCTGACATCTTTGCACCAGCTTTAACCAAAGTGATCAATTCATCTTTCCGTGATCAAATCATGCCTAAAAGTATAAAAAAGGTAGCAGTCACACCTCTAGTAAAAGAAACTAATCTTGACCAAAGGGACCCAAGCAATCTAAGACCCATAACCAACTGCAACTTCATACTCAAAATCATGGACAAGATTGCCACTACGCAGCTCCAAGACCATGTAGAAAGCTTGGAACTCCTTCACCACCAACAGTCTGGTTTTCGACCAGCGCATAGCACAGAAACAGCTATGCTGGATCTACAGACTAAGATGCTCAACATCATTGATCAGGGGAAAGCAGGCCTGCTCGTACTCTTGGACCTGAGCGCTGCCTTCGACCTATTAGATCACAATTTACTCAAGACAGCTTTTAAAAAAAACAGCAAACTGCTCAGATGAAGCAATAAGCTGGATCATGTCTTTCCTCCAAAACAGAACTTCTAGAGTACATTGGGGAAACCTATTCTCAATAGAAAAAGAAATCACCTGCGGAGTTCCACAGGGCACTAGCATGTTCCCACTCCTTTTTAACCTATACCTAAGGTTTCTCTGTATAGTCCTCGATAACATCAACACGTTCTTTACCAATTACATCGATGACACTTAGCTGGTAATTGAACTAAGTGGAGACCATCAAAAAGATAATGAAAAACTAAGCATGGGTACAACGCGGTAGAGCAATGGATGGACCAAAACTGGATGTGCCTAAACGGCAACAAAACAGAGTTTATGGTCTTCGGTTCCAATCTAGTCAGATCTAAGCTCCATCCCGCATACAACACCTTTACCATAAAAGATACCCAAATTCAGGTTCTAAACAAAGTCAACACCCTTGGGATGATGTTAGAAGAGTCCCTTGGATCAGATGCCCAAACCCTCTATGTTAAAAAAAACGTGCTCATACCACCTGCGCTTGCTAAAAGCCATAAAACCATACCTATCTGAAGAAAATAGCGCCACGATTGCAAGAGCTACCATCTTATCTCGCCTGGACTACGGCAATGCGCTAATTCTAGGATCTAACAAAAATTGCTACCATAGCTACCAAGTTCTACAAAACAATGTTGTGATAATCATCAAGCAAAAACCCCGGAATCAACACATCAGCGAAGCCAGGAAAGAATTACACTGGCTAAAAATTGAAGAAAGAGTTCAATTCAAGTCCCTCACGCTCACACATAGATGTATTTTTGGTAAAGCCCCTGCATACCTGAAAACCAAAGTCATTCCATACAAGCACGCCAGAAAGCTAGGATCAGCCGAACAAGGAGTGATTGTGGTGGCTCCTTTCAGACGTAAAAACGGGGCAGGTAAATCCTTCCCCATATCTGTAGCAGGATTATGGAACAACCTCCCAGGCCAGCTAAGGATGGAAGCTAACTATCAACGCTTCCGTAAACTACTGAAAACTCACATCTTCAAGTAATACACATAATATAATCCGCCCACCTATCCATGTAGACCAAATGCCTCATGCTACCTGTACTGTATCTGTCATTTGTCCTCTGTGTTCATGTCTCTGCTCCTCGAAGTTTGAGAGCTACCGCCGCAATACAAATTAAATAAATAAATAAACAAAATGCCATCTTTTTTTAGTCCAGGTTCTCCCCTTGTTGTGATATTGAAACTACCCCGTGTAATAGGGAGACCGAGCCGGATCCTTCTCATCCTTTGAGCAGCCTTTGATGCCTTTCGATCACAACACATGCCGATCTGCAAGGTTGGGGAGGGGAGCTTCAATTGTTTTAAAATCCTTTTTGGTCAATTGCACCCCCGGGTTAAAAGTACCATCCCACTTCCTTGCTATAACCAATATTACCAGTGTATGCATCAATGTTTGGTCCATTGTCAAATGTAGGGGGCTTTACCACCCGTTAATGTCCCAGGGCCTTCATTAAAGGGCCAAGCCCCAGCGCTATTACTGGGAGGTTAAGAAACCCACCAAAGTGGTTCTAGCTATTAGCACCCCGACCTGTTTTATGGGGTGCCCATAGCTTATTCAGTACGTTATGAAACAGCACATTGGGCATTTTAGAAGGTAAAACATCTCCACAGCGGCCACTGGGAAAAATGATGAAGGCAACTACTCCTAGTCCCTTGTCCATTTCTATGGCAGCCATCTGAGAAGAGGGGGCGGCAGGGGAGTGAAGCGGTGGCACAAAGATGGTCTGAGGTGAGGGGGCGGTTGCATTTGAGAGGATAGTGATGTGAGCAGAGGGCTGCAGTGAGATACAGTGGGAAAGAGCAGGGGAGACTGCGGGAGGTAGCTGAGCTGTGAGCACCATCAGAGGCCTCGGAAAGTGGCCCCATGCATTGAGGTATGGTCTGCATTCTGCACCTTCTGACTGGCCGAGGGCTGAAGCAATGTCCCTACCTGCGTGCTAATTGACACATAGGATGAAAGCGAACACATAAGTGCCAACTAAACAATACCCATATTTAGCCTCCAGAAAGGGACTGATGGCTGGGGACAACTCAGGAGCAGCCTCATCGATGGCCAGACATGTAGATAGAGACAATTTTCATAGGTAAGAGAAAGAAGTCATACTACTAGTATATGGTGACCCCACCTTCCTACCATTCAACTTGTCATCCTCCACAGGCCTACTCTCCTCCACATGAAAGGTTGACCAGTTATTTGTAGTTCGATACACAGTCCTCTCCAATCAACAATTGGTCAAAGCGGTCACAAACACCTATTCTGCTATTTGCGCCTCTTCTGTGGAATCTATCTTCTACTCTATGTTTTCACTAGGGGCCCTAGTCAACTCTGTAGTGTGTTATGTTGCTAGTGTGCCTTTGTATAGTGCCTAATCAGCACTGCAGTAGTTTCAGAGTGTGTACCATGGTCTGTAAAATTGGTGTATTGTGGTCCCGCCAGGGGTGACCAGACCTTAGTCTGCTGGAAGGCACGTGAATAAGGAACGAGGGTGGGAAACTGCAGAAAAGAAGTTTCAACCAGAGGGAGGGCATTCGGAATTGGTAGAGATGTGTTAGTCCCAAATTAATGAAAGAAAATGTGCAATCAAAGCCCACCTGGACAACAGATTATGGGACATACTTGTACGGGAAAGTACGGACAGCAGCCCATCTAACTGAACAGATCATATGAAAGGACAAGTACAATCGGCCTAATCTAAACGCAGAGATATGATGCTAACAGTACTGAATATTGCTATTGTTTTTCACAGGGTACGAAGGGATCCAAAGAGCCACGTTATTACCAGTGTTGAGGGAGGTTAACATTCGTCAACATAGAGCTGCCAATCTGTTTCTTTTGAGTGCTGACTCTGTTCAGGTTGCTTGGGCCTTACTCTCCTTCTTGAAAAGAGCAACGTATTTTAGAAAGTGATTATTGAAGCTACAAGGTGAATAATGCAGTGAGTTTTATTTTGGATTGTAATGGGAATGGGAGTTATATGCTGTAGACTGTGTTTTTATGGCACGTGTAGCAAAGAATCAGTGAATTAGATTTTATGTGGATTGTTTTATCAGAGTCTATATGATATCATTATGTGGGTTTCGGTGATGAATGTAAATTTATGGGACGGGCTTTTTTTACCAACTATCAAGTGTGATCATTGTTGTGTATGTTTTATGTGTGCTTTATGGATTTTTTTTATCTGAAATAAAAAAACATTGACTGACTGAATATTGGATAATAAAGTCTATGAGGTTAGAAGGATATGTTGAGAGAATGTGCCATTAAGAGTATAGAAGTCTTGATGAAGACCTAGAGGTTGAAACATGTGTCGACTAGTAATCTCTATGGGCACACAATTGAGAGTAATAAATTAGTAATCTTTATGGACATACAATCAAGTGTTAACTTTCATGATAAGTAGCTTGGCTGTTACAGAGCTACTGCATCTCTTGCACTGAATTAATTAATCACCATTTGGAAATAAATTCCAATATTACATATTTTGGAGTGCCGCAATCCCTACAGTTGATGTGATTTTCTAGTTTTACAATAGGTGTAGGGTAACACCTATATCAACTGGGGTTGCAGCCTTCCTATATAATATTAGAAGATACCAAAGCACATGCACACACTTATATTACCCTTAAGGTGTTTGTGTCCTAAAAGATGTGCTCTGAGTTCTAGTGGAAGGCTCTGCAATGATTAAGGGTTCTGGTAAAGTACAGATTGTGTTTCCAAGGCAGCTTTGGGGAGTATAACAAATGGTTTAGTGCTAGATGAGTGAGGGGCTCAAACTGAAGCAAGAGGTCTACATTGAAAACACTCTGGTTTTTACAACTCAATACAAAACACGCTATACATGCACGCATGTAGTTTCCTTCTATAGCGTGCAGCACTGTCATACATGCCCCTTTAATGTGCTGCAGGTGAAGAATAGGAGGGGAAGATGAGTGGAAGATAGGAAAAGAAACAGGTCCGATAGCTTATTAGATTTTAGTTAGTGAGCCCATAGAGAGAGGGGGCCAGGGGTTCATTCCCCTCCCTCATCTC
Organism: Ambystoma mexicanum; assembly: GCF_040938575.1. Classification (NCBI taxonomy): domain Eukaryota; kingdom Metazoa; phylum Chordata; class Amphibia; order Caudata; family Ambystomatidae; genus Ambystoma; species Ambystoma mexicanum. Next base: position 178,125,580 of record NC_090940.1, read on the forward strand.
ACACGCTGTCAGCAGATAGGCCCTTCTGGTCCTCTGGCTCTCTCCCTGATTCAGACATGCCAACATTCTGAAGCCCCCGAGAAGGAGACTTCCCCACAGAAATCTGGAAAGTGCAATTTTCCTACAAGATTACATTGGCGATATATAGTTATTTTATGCCTAAATCGGGAGGGTTGGCATGTATGTTGATGGATCACTTACTCGGGAGAGCCAGAGCTCAAGTGAGTTAATGCTGAGGACACTGCCAGGTGCACACCCTTTCAGGTTCCCTCGGCAGACAGGGCTTTTAGGATGACACGGACGCCAGTGTTCGATGGAGATCCTTCTCCACCTGCATTCTAAGCAGCGCTGGACGATTGGGCCGGCTCTGATCTGGCACCAGATGTGTAGCCAGATCTCTGGATCCAGCCAGAGTCAGTGCTGGAGGAAAAAAAAAAACGCCCATGAGTAAACTAACTTCCTCTGGTGACCCTGTGCAAGGGGTCACAAGAGGAAGTTACAGTCCTCAGCCACGGCCCGGTTTATTTATTTATTTGTGCAATGTTTGTCGGATACATGGACCCACATTATTTATTTATGCAATATTTGTCGTATACCTGTATCCGGCAAACATTGAATAAATAAATAAATAGACAGGTATCCGACAAACATTGCATGAATAAATAAATTATCCGGGTCCATGTCCACCTGATGCAGCCACCCAACTGCTTTCAGAGGGGAGCTGCAGGAGCTGTGCCGGGTGTGGTTCAAGTAAAAGGAAACGTTGCTTATGGCGAACAGAAATCACCCTGTCTGAATAGTACCAAAGGGGGAGTTTTAATAAAATGGGATGCAAATTGTGCATTTTAAAGAATACTTACTCAGCAACGCTGGTCAAAACTACTATCCACATATTGAAGTAACTCCTCACCAGTGCCATGGAAGTGGTTTAAAGTGGAATTGATATATAGTTTAGAAAAGAAGCAGCATGAAAGAAATAGCGCCGTTTGAAACTATTATTTTCGACATTTCCTTTGATCGAAGGTCAACTGCCAAGTCCACCTCCCTAAACCTTGCCTCCTCGGGCAGCGCACCCCCAAACTCTGCCCCCACCCTGGCCCTTGTGGGATCGTCCACCAATTATTTTCCATTTCCACCACTGATTCTAAGGGACAGGCAGTGACACTATCCTAAACCAGGGCGTCCCTGTACTGAAGCACACCTAGTTACCACACCAATCTACTGCCAATAACCAGATGCCATAGCTGTCTACCTTTTGTGTCCCCAGGGCAAGGGAAAACACCCAATAAGTTTTTCAGGTTGTAAAGGGCTTGGCGTGTGAATAAACTGATTGCAGGGCACTAGACACCCACCAAAAGCGTGTGAGTTGAGAGGTACGCAAGATGCCCAAGTTATGCCTGCCATTGTCTCTGCCCGGTTATGTGCAAGTGTCATGTGTGAGATACTTTCAGGTGCACAATTCTAGCCTATATATCACCCTCACCAGGCATTTGCTTAGATTAGAACTGGACCTTATGATAGTATCGGACATGACTTCATACTCGATCACATATACCACACTTTATAGACCTGAAACTTTACACTTCTGTCCCTATAGAGAGCACAGGCGCCTTCCTGGAGTCTCTCTTCCTCCCTAAACTCATAGCTCTCAACTCACCCGCTTTTGGCGGGTGTCACCCGCCAAAGCATCTACACACCCGCCCACCCGCCAGCTCATCTGTTTCACCCGCCTTGGCAAAGGTGGGAGCTACGATTCATATTTTTGCCGGGACCCGATTTCGAGATCCCGAAATCGGGTCCCGGGCCGACTCTTCCTGCGCGAATGGAGGCGTGAAAAGCAAGTGTCATGCTTTTCACGCCCCCATTTCCTCCCCCTTCCCCTCCCTGGCGCTCTCCTCCAATGAGAGGATTGTGCCTGGGAGCATTCCTCCCCACCCCCCTCCCGTAAAAGGTCAGCGACATAGAAGTAGGACTGCCGTTTCATGTTTTTACGGCAGTCCTACTTTTATGTTTATGGCCTTTCTGGGTTTTCACCCGCCTTGGTATCAAAAAAGGTTGAGAGGTATGTAAACTAGTACCTCAAAAAGGGCAGTGATGAAGCTGAGGGTAGGGTGTGCAAAACAGACAGCGTGGGCTTGGAAAAACTAGCTGGAAACAAACAGCTTTCGCCCAGTCGCATAAACACATATTATAAATATAACATATATTCACATTTGTTGTGTTTATTGCGATTATTATTGTGAATACTTCATTCACTACCAATCACCTTGATGAAACTTGAAGAGCCGGCACGTCCGAGTCATCAAGTAGGATGAGTGTTATTTGTGTAGACGTGTGCGGCAGGAGAAGTAATCCCCCGCCCCAGCACGCCAGGACACGTTGAGGGAACGGGTCAGCCATTCCAGCGTAATTAGAAAATTCCACAGCACGTTCCCTGCGTCTGGTGACGAGGGCGTGCCAAGACTCGCGCGGCGCTCCAGGAAGCGGAAATGCGTTCCCCGAGTCCTGCGCTCGCGGCACAGCGCCGCTCAGGTGTGGCGGCCAAGCTGTCAGTGGCACTTATCGCCCGCGCGCTTGTGGAGATAACACGACGTTCCAGTGAGGGAGATAATGTGGGGGCATGAACAGAGAAAGCACACCGACTCCTCCTGCTATGCACACACTTCCAGAACTTCACCCCAAGCCCTTCCCAAAGTGCAAGAAAAGACACGTTTGGACACATGCAGAGAATGGACTGTAAGGCCTGTGGTGGGCACACTCCTAGGGCACAGAAAGATCTAAAAAGAGTCATTCATACATGTGTGCTGCCACTGTAGCCTTCAAGCTGTCCAACGCGTACAATTGGATGACACCTGTTTGGGTACGCTTTATAAAAGGATGGTATTTTTCATGTGTACTATTTGACACAGAATTAAGCTTGTGATTTAACACCTAATGTTTATAACAATGCCATTTATCGGTGAATATTTTTCAATTTAGACCACACACAAGGCAGTATCCATTGGCAGCAAATGGTGCGGCACGGCTGTGTAGTCTGCAGAAAGGCGTGGGAACGTGCAAGTGAACGAGGAGGTTTAATAGCGCTGCTGTGCTTACTTTTTTTGCATGCCTGCCGGTTATGCGTTTGTGTTGGTGTGCCACCCTAAGGGACCTCATCAGGGCACCCCTATGAAAAATGTCTGGGGGCGCCAATGATGCGCAGTCATGTTTTGCATCACAGCTTTATCCAGAAACGTCACGATTTACAGGAGGAGAATTTTAGGTCTAAAAAAAAAAATTTGCACATGAGATGCTCAGACTCAGCCTGTGCCCAAATCTGCTCTGACACAGACATGCCAGCTCCAGCTTCCTGTGCCCAAAAGGAACACCTCGGGCATGCGCAAACTGAACACCTCGGGCATGCGCAAACTGAACACCTCGGGCATGCGCAAGCTGAACCCCTCGGGCATGCGCAAACTGAACCCCTCGGGCATGCGCAATCTGAACCCCTCGGGCATGCGCAAGCTGAACACCTCGGGCATGCGCAAACTGAACACCTCGGGCATGCGCAAACTGAACACCTCGGGCATGCGCAAGCTGAACACCTCGGGCATGCGCAAGCTGAACACCACCTTGGGCATGCGCAAACTGAACACCTCGGGCATGTGCAAGCTGAACACCTCGGGCATGCGCAAGCTGAACACCTTGGGCACGCGCAAACTGAACACCTCGGGCATGCGCAAGCTGAACACCTCGGACATGCGCAAACTGAACACTCGGGCATGCGCAAACTGAACACTCGGGCATGCGCAAACTGAACACCTCGGGCATGCGCAAACTGAACACTCGGGCATGCGCAAACTGAACACCTCGGGCATGCGCAAACTGAACACCTCGGGCATGCGCAAGCTGAACCCCTCGGGCATGCGCAAACTGAACACTCGGGCATGCGCAAACTGAACACCTCGGGCATGCGCAAACTGAACACCACCTCGGGCATGCGCAAACTGAACACCTCAGGCATGCGCAAGCTGAACCCCTCGGGCATGCGCAAACTGAACCCCTCGGGCATGCGCAAACTGAACCCCTCGGGCATGCGCAAACTGAACACCTCGGGCATGCGCAGGGCATGCGCAAACTGAACACCTCAGGCAAGCTGAACCCCTCGGGCATGCGCAAACTGAACACCTCGGGCATGCGCAAACTGAACACCTTGGGCATGCGCAAACTGAACACCTTGGGCATGCGCAAACTGAACACCTCGGGCATGCGCAAGCTGAACCCTTCGGGCATGCGCAAGCTGAACACCTCGGGCATGCGCAAACTGAACACCTCAGGCATGCGCAAGCTGAACACCTCGGGCATGCGCAAGCTGAACACCTCGGGCATGCGCACACTGAACACCTCGGGCATGCGCAAACTGAACACCTCGGGCATGCGCAAACTGAACCCCTCGGGCATGCGCAAACTGAACACCTCGTGCATGCGCAAACTGAACACCTCGGGCATGCACAAACGGAGTAATTGGTGTAGATGCCTCACACAAGTGGCCAGTTCAAATGCAGCCTGCCTCAAACTGAAGTACACCTTTAAGCCTTGCCACCTGCCTCTAAAACATACTTGCCAACCCTACTGATTCAGGCTGTAGGCTACTTCTTTTTAAGCGTCCTATCGCCTACTGATTTGGGTGACAGATCCTACTGCTTTTTACAGGGGCAGGTCATTTATGTGACTCTAAACCAGGTTGCTTGAAACCGGCCCAGGACAAAGCATGCAACACATTAGTTAGTCTGTATGTGTGGTGGGCGGGTGGGTATGTGATTAGTTTGAGTGATGGGCTCAGAACAATCCAGTGACCTGACAGCTACATGACTCTGCCCTGCAGTCTGGCCCAGACAGGCCTTAGGTGAACCACCAGTGAAGGCAATCGGCAGAGCGTGCCACCATCACACAACATCTGCATATTAGACTGAGGAGGGTTTCAGTCTCCATGTTGTTCAGTGTTCAACCTGCACTGCAGGAATATATATATACTGCCTGGGCTGCTGCTACAGAACAGTGACAAACTTTGCCCTCCAGCTCGTGAGATTATTTTCTGTGAAGTTAGGTAATTGAATTTGGTATTAACTTACCGTTCAAAATTATACATTTTAAACATTTGAGCAACGTTCCGTGTTGCGCTGTTTGATGGTGCATTTTTGAATGCTCCAGTGGTGCCAACAATGTATGTTTTGTATTTCCTGTGATGTAATTGTTCTGCAAAGTATTCTTTTTTAAGCTTGAAAAATCCTACATCTTTTTGGTCACAGAATGTTGGCAAGTATGCTAAAATGAGGGGTCATCTGTGAAGTTACCTTAGTAAGGAACCCGATACTCAAATGTACACCATTATCTCTCACACAAGTGGCCCATCCTTAACTCAAATTCAGATTTTCTGTCCTCTAGCGTGCAATGCTGAAGAGGGATGAATGGAAGATTTTAAATCAATCAGAACCACTGGCAATGCTCAGGGTCTCCCAGCAAACTGTTGTTTTTCAGCATGCGTTGCTATTACAGAAGAAGAAAAATTATACACAAATCAGGATTGGTCCAACAGCAAAACGGTCAGTCCAGCCCGAATTGCTAGATTGCACGCCTTCCGCACTAGACCACACGCAACCCGAGGCATGGTTTAGCCACAGAGCGACACAGCGGTGGATTAGGAACCAAAAGAGGCCCTGGAAATAACTTCCAGAGTGGCACCGTATCACACATTTTCAGAAAGCCCAATCCTTTACCTATGAGAAAATATGGAAATAAAGTAGGTTGCCACATAAAAGAGGTCCAAGGTTCAGGGGCCAACCGGGAAATCTCCAGACTTCTCTATAGGCCAGTCCACCCCTGGAGAGACATCAGTGGGGTGTAGGTTGGGACTCTAAGCACAGCAACGTTTGGGGACACATGTCCCACTCTTGTCTGGCTGCACAACCTTTCCAAACAAATCACCAACCGAGACATGATCTCTCCCAAAACAGTAGGCCTAAAAGTTACAGACAGGTTGTGTAATAATGAATAGGCAGGCTAGGTACCTGCTGGCTGTCTGCTTCTGGCTTCTTTCAGGTAGTCCAGGGCTTTGTCGTAGTCGCCCAGGTGGTAGAACGCTACTCCAGATCGGTAAAGTGCCTTGAAGTTCTCTCCCTCTTTCTTGAGCACTTTCAGGCAGTACTCCTTCACACGCTCATAATTCACCAGCTCGGCTTGAAGCAGACACGCTATGGGAGAGGCAAGAGAGAATACAAGGATTTCAGGACTTAACAATTACTTCAGCTTCGAATAGAAAGTAAACAGCAACCAGTGATATGTAATACGTTACACAAATAGAGAAAAACAATCATGCACGTTGCCAAAATTAGAAAAGAAACCGAACATACTTCACAACAGGGGCGTTTCTAGGTCTGGAAAAGATCTGAGGCTACGCTAATGTCGGGACGGTCAGGACTCGGGGCTAGCGAGCTTTTTGGTTGTACCCCCTGAGCTTCTATCCGGGGCTAAAACCAAAAGACTTGGGGGTATAGCCCCTTAGCCACCGCCCCCCCCCCGCAACACCTCTGCTTCGCAATGCCATAGAATTGTACTGATGGCCAGCAGCAAAGCTGTTCCCCTGTGATGCGAGCTATGGTGAACTTTAATTATTTCTATGTGCATTCATAGACCATGCTCGTGAGCTTTAGCGTGATAGGGAAATGAGAAATAACATTGCATAGAAAAAATCAAGAAACATTGCATGGATCCCAAAAAGTTAAGTGGACAAGGCTCTCTGTCAAAAAACAAAGCCAACTTACTGGCTGGCGACAGAATGAAAAATAAAAACACTTGGCTGCTTTATGCAATGTAGCATTCACTTTACAAACAAAACACTATGGCCATGAAGATTAAAATCTGCTCATTATTTAACACATTTTTGCTGGTCATATCAGTTATAAGCCATGTTGTATGTACTGAATTAGCCATGTGATTAGTGGAGCCACTGTGGTGACATCATGATCCCATGGCTTTGCAGCATTATGTAGCAAATTGAAGACTTGGTCACGAAAGTAAAGGTAAACAACATTTAATTTTGGTGAGTACCTAAAGAATGTCGGAGTTGCTGCTCGCCTGCTCAGGGTTACTGGTGTTGGCTTTCTCTGGAGGAATTGGGGTGATTTTGCACTCCCAGTTCTAGCAGGCAATGCATTCCTTTAATGCATCTTTTGCTGAATGCTTCAGGAGTTCCGATTCCTAGTTCCAGTATGCGTTGTATCTTTGCCAATGTGACTTTCTCAAAGTCATCTAGAAACTCACAGTCCAAATTCCATAAGGGAGCATGTCTTCTCAATGTGTCTTCCTCAATGCATTGGACCATTGGAATTGCCTCCAGGCCTTCAACCCATCTCCTCATATCACTCTTGCCTGAGGCGGCCATCCTTGCCCTGTCACTCTTGTAGAGGAAATCAAACTCTGTACTTCAATCTTGGGTGAAGTTAGTTAGGTAAATCTTGAATAGCATCGTTGTGTGGTGAAAACAGAGGTGGACAGCACATGATCTCAAAGCAATCCCGGAGGTGTGTTGCCAACGCTCCCACTACAACAATTTGTATAGGTTTTCTAATGCATTGATTGTAATGCAACCAAAGGAATATGTTGTGACTTCCCTGGGGATGATTTTACTCCTTTCAAATAGTACAGTGGCTTTCTATGAGAAGACTGGCAAGCCTTGGTCATCCAAGGTCACTCCTGTTGCCTTCAAGAGATACCAGAGCAGATTCAATATTCAGTAAATTCAATATTCTGTTTAGGTGCACCGTCTCTTATCACTAGTCATTTGAAGAAGTATAACTCGATATATGAACATATTTCTGGCAGGGTAAGTAAGGCTGGAGCTAGCTAGCATGGTAGTAAAATACCACTTCAGTGTGCCAGGATTTGATACTCCACTCTAACACCAAGCATATATAATTCATAATGGAGTCACCTCAAACTACACCAAAACAGTGCATTGAATATATGACCTAGTACTATTAAATCAGATTACTTTTCTCATTTTTAACTTGAATTCACTCAAAATTGCATTTCAATCTACATTCTTTTTAAACCTTCATTACAGCTAACTGCATTTTCCCTTGCTAGCTCCCCCTTACCCATCTTCCCTATCTCACCACACTATTCCCTCCAGTGCCATGTAATAATGTAATTTTGTATATTTGTACAATAGTCCTCTTTAGTTTGAAGCACTTGCCCTAACTGCTGTTTATGTTGCCTTTGAAAGTCATCTGTTCCACACACCACACACGCAGGCACACCAACACACATCTGCAAATGTGTTATTGTAAGTACATTCCGAATTTATTAGTGAAATTGACATCCTTGTTGTTCAAATACAAATAACATAAAAGATCGATTTAGTGATTCATGAGTAGATTGCATTAAAAAGCCAACGCTGCTGCTGACAATACCTTTGATCCATTCACTTTGGCATACAGATGAAAGGGACATCTTGTGCAGGTTCCTGCATTTGAAGCTGCCCCCGCAACATATGGGATCAGCTTCAGGAAACCCATTTACTCTGGGTGGGAATCTAAAACGTCTCACAGGTGGAGAAACTGGCCTCCGCAGGGGGTTGGTCTGGGAACAGGCACTTCAGGGTAAGATGCAGGACAAAAGGAAAGACTTCAGAGAAGATATTTTACAAAGAAGACCCCTTGATGTGGGGTAGACAGGCGGGTCGGGAGGGTGGGGGGGTCCAGGGAATCCAAGAGTCCAGAAACCGAAAGGATAAGACTTTGGTCAGCTTGGTTTTTACTGTACATCATTTCCTTCTCAATGCTCACCTGCCTTTCTGAAAATCAAAGACTCTGGGTATGACATCACAGAGGAGGGAAAATGTAACAGAGACTTGGCCTTTAACAAGAGGCTTGAAAAAGGGCCAATCCTTTGTTGGATTGACAATATGGCGGTGACTCCCCCCATTTGTTGAACCATCTTTAAAAATAATCTTTAAAGAAGAAGGATCAAGACTCCCCATGTGACTCCATCAGTTGCTGCTCTCACCTCCTCTCTGCATTGCTCCCAGTTTGTTGTCCAGTTTGGGTAAAAATGTCATGACTCTCTACAGTGTTTTACTTGACCCTAGCAGCTCAGATCTCTCCTTCGCGTTTTACTCCGCCCTGCTCTCCAGATGAGCCATGGTCAGTTCTGGGATGGCAAACGTTTTTGGTCTCACCCACCACGTGAGAAACCCAGGGACTGTCTGTTACCTGGCCTCTTCCTTTGAATTCTCCATGGCCATTCCTCTTATACCGGCCGGACCACATCCTTTAGATCCAAGTTCCATTCACTTATAATACTCGTAACCAAGACTCCACCATCATAGTTCCGTGGGCTTTTCTTCCAGCTGGGGTGAAGTAGATCAGGTCACCTGACCATTGTCAATGAAGACAGACTCCGGACATGACCTTCCACTGTAAGTAACGGAGGCAGCAGCTTCATCACACTTGATGGGGAGTCACACGCCACTCTCGTCAAGCGAAGCCACAGGAGTGAGTCCAGATGTGTCTACCCAAACAGGACGGAGACCAGGTGTGACCAAATAACTATTGTGCAGAACTGGTACAGGGGCGAGCAGTAGTTTCCAAACCTTATGGTCCACCCAGCAATACTGCTAGCACAGTAGTGATCCGGCCATCAAGGTGAAAACAGCACCAAATTAATGTTATGCTACCTTCGCCTTTTGAGGTAGGATAGGCCAAGGTCAGGCTATAAATTAGGCTGACCGGGCTGACCCCAAAACTACCATTGAGCTACTGACACAAACCAACCTCCCCATTGCTTGTGCTTTGAGCTACACTTGCAGCATTGAAGCATCCCGATGATCCACTCGAGTGGTGAAGTGGACTCCATACCTTCGGGATCAACGTGCTTCATTGAACCAAGACCAAATCGCCTGCATTTTCATCATCTAACCACGATGCGTGCCATTGGAAAAACACTAAGAAGACTAGCTGAAAGCTCAGATTGAGAAATGCTGTGGTCTTGCAGCAGAATTGCCAATGCACCGTGTTCTGCAACAGCATTGCCAATGCACTGTGTTCTCCAGCAGCACTGCCAACGCATCGTGTTCTGCAGCAGCATTGGCAAAGCTCTGTGTTCTGCAGTTGCCAACGAACCGTGTTCTGCAGCAGCATTGGCAACACACTGTGTTCTGCAGAAGCATTGCCAACGCACCGTGTTGTGCTGCAGCATTGCCAACACAGTGTTCTGCAGCAGCATTGCCAATGCACCGTGTTCTGCAGCAGCATTGCCAAGGCACTGGGTTCTGCAGTTGCCAACCCACCGTCTTCTGCAGCAGCATTGGCAATACACTGTGTTCTGCAGCAGCATTGCCAACGCACCGTGTTTTGCTGCAGCATTGCCAACACAGTGTTCTGCAGCAGCATTGCCAATGCACCGTGTTCTGCAGTTGCCAACGTACCATGTTCTTCAGCAGCATTGCCAACACACTGTCGTTCATTGTCAATTTCATGTGAAACGGGATTTTTAACTATTTCCTTTCCTCCACTTGGCCTGATGTTTTCATGAAAACATTCACAACTTGGCAAAATAGCGGCTGAGATGAAGTTGTAATATGTAATTTCGGTCTTCAAAAATGTCCTTTTTCTGGACATGGGATTAATACGGTCACAACGTGCCCTGAATCTGTGCCCACCCAGCAAAGTCTCCAAAGTTCTCCCATTAGGATCCTCAGTGGGTTTATCTGGGCATCCTGGCTTATCCGTCCCTGCCACTGCTTTGCCGCTTTGAATGCAATTGAAGCAGAAATCCCAACTCCACTGCCTTTCTCATCCCCAGTGGTCCAAGTGCATGAAAAGAAGTAGTGGAACTATGTTCCCTGCTTGCTTGCCCCAGGCACCCCTTTCCATGCGCAATCCAAACCCCCAAACAAACACACTTGCTATTTGAGGGAATGTTCAGTGTGGTGCACTCAAGTGCAAGTTTCAACTTCTTCCTACAGTTTTGTTTTAAAATTGAACAATAACGGAACGGTATACTTCACTCCCAACTGCTCCCGCCCACTTCGACCACTCGACTTACCAAAAGTAACTGCCCTACAGTGACGTTTGGAGGATGAAAAGGCCACCACATCCCTAGACGTGTGGTGGGCAAGTGTACCCACCCTGACTGTATCCCTCCTTACCCTCTATCTCCTGGGCACAGGAGAGAGAGTTGCACAGATAAAAAGGGAGGCTCTATACGTGACCTGAAATAAAGTCCACCCTCCACACTAAGCAGCAGGGATTGCAGTGCTCCCTAACTGCACTGAGGTGGTGGGGTCATGAAACCGGTGTTTGGCTGCGGGTCCCACCACGATAGTGTGTCGAGGATGTGACCATGTCGAGGTAGTGCGTCGCCTGACAGACAGCTGAGCTCACCTAATGCCACTGCACGGTGTAGAGCAGCATGCTTGTACACAGGACTGTGGGTCACAGCAAGGGACCAATTAGTGTGCACGGGCCGGGCACACTATCGGCAGGCACCCGCCTCTCAAGTGGACGGAGACTGGGCGTCAGGGTACAGACAGTGACTGCATCAGTGATGTGCAGAGACTTCCAGCTCAAGGCCATGTTTTGAACTTGGAACCAGGGGTGTTGCTAGGTCTGGAAAAGATCGGGGGCTAAGCTAATGTCAGGATTGGCGGGATTCGGGGATACCTATAGCCTTTTGGTTGTAGTCCTCGAGCTTCTATCCGGGGCTACAACCAAAAGAACCGGGGCTATAGCCCCTTCAGCGCCCCCCCCCCCCACCCCACTAGCAACGCCTCTGCTTGGAACATTGAAAACATGTAATTTAATATCAATGTTTCCACTGGGGTGGAGCCAAGTCAGCCTTGCATCGGGTTGCTCCTTGCCACGTAGTGGTGGGAATGACCTGGTGCAATGAAGCCTTGCATCAGCCAGCTCGCTGCCAAGTAATGATATGATATGATATTCATTTATATCGCGCTCGTACACAAGTGTTTCAGAGCGCGACAAGGCAAGGGAGGGGAACAAGGGAGAACAAAACAGCGATCTTACTAGGCCCAGTGACATTGAGAACGTGCAAGTGCATGGGAAAGGCAAAGGAGACAAGTGCATGGAATGGGAGGGAAGTGAAAAGTATGGAGCAGAGGAGAAACAGATAAATAATAATAAATAAGTAAAAATAAATAAATAATAAAGGCAATCAATGGTGGTAGTTCAGCCAGCAAGTGGCAAGTGCTGTGTGTAAGGCAGAAGACACGGTATGTCTGATAAGTGCAGAAGGAAAAGAAAGGAGTGGGTGGCCCGGAGGCAGTGTATGGAGGGTTTATAGTCATAATGTCGACAACAAAAATGTCGAAAAAAAAAATGTCGACTTTTTTTTTCAATGCTTTTTTTTTCGAAATGGGGGGTTCCCCCCCCAGCCCCCCTTTTTTTTAATTTTTCCCTTTTTTTTTAGTCCCGAACCCCTAAAATAAATATATAATTTAAAAAAACGAAAGTCGACATTTTTTTTTTTGACATTTTTTTGTCGATATTTTTGTCTGTCGACATTTTTTTTTCGACATTATGACTGTCCACCGTATGGAGGGTGGCAGGGTGAGCAGGTACCTGGACCCGGAGGACAGAGGGTGGCCAGGTGCACGGTGCCGAGAGGGAAACAGATCAGCAGGGGAGACAAAGGCAGAAGCAAAGAGGAAGGTCTTGAGGTGCTTCCGGAACTGGAGATGGTTTTCCTCAAGTTTCAGAGTGGTAGGGAGGCTGTTCCAAAGCGAGGCCCCAGCCGAAGAAGACAGATCTACCCCCAGCTCGTTTCTTTGAAAAACAACTGACCCTGAGAGAGAAGTAGAGGAGCACAGAGCTCAAGACAGGAGGTATTTACGGAGGGATAGTTGAAGGTATTTTGGACCCAGGACCCAGAAATCATTGTGGACAATGCAGAGGTTTTTTGAATTTAATCCTTGCATCCACTGGGAGCCAATGAAGGGATTTCAGAGCTGGAGAGATACGACCGCAGGGCTTGAGGCAAAAGGAAAGTCTTGCAGTCCTGTTCTGGATTAGTTGTAAAGGGCGGAGAGTAGAGGCAGGAAGATTTAGAAAGAGGCTGCTACAATAGTCCAACCTGGAGAGAACCAGAGGATGGGAGACAATGAGCTTCTGGGGGAAGGAGAGGAAAGGCAGAGTACCTCAGAGGAGGTGCAGTAGGAAGTTTGGCTTTATGTTGGGAGTGACCTGATAAGGCAGCCTTGCATCGGGCCACTCCTTGCCAAGTAGTGCTGGGAGAGACCAGATGTAAAGAAACCTTACATCAGGTAGCTCAATGCCATGTAATGCTGGGAGTGACCTGATGTAAGGCAGCCTTGCATCGGGTCGCTCCTTGCCACGTAGTGCTGGGAATGACCTGGTGCAATGAAACCTTGCATCTGGCAGCTCACTGCTATGTAATGCTGGGAGTGACCATCAGGCCACTCCCTGCCACATAGTGCTGGGAATTACCTGGTGTAATGAAACCTTGCATCAGGCAACTACCTGCTATGTAATGCTGGGAGTGACCTGATGTAAGGCAGCCTTGCATCGGGTCACTCCTTGCCACGTAGTACTGGGAGAGACAGCATGCAATGAAACCTTGCATCAGGCAGCTCACTGCCATGTAATGCTGGGAGTGAGCATCGGGCCACTCCCTGCCACCTGGTGCTGGGAATTACCTGGTGTAATGAAACCTTGCATCAGGCAACTACCTGCCATGTAATGCTGGGAGTGATCTGATGTAAGGCAGCCTTGCATCGGGTCACTCCTTGCCACGTAGTACTGGGAGAGACAGCATGAAATGAAACCTTACATCAGGCAGCTACCTGCCATGTAATGCTGGGAGTGACCTAATGTAAGGCAGCCTTGCATTGGGTCGCTTCTTGCCACATAGTGTAGGGAGTGACCTGATGCAATTTTTAAAAACATTTTTATTTATTTATTACATTTGATTGTACGGCCAAACCCGGGGATATCAAGGCGTAGGTTACAAGATTACAATAATGCTTTCTGGTTACAGGGCAAAAGATGTCAGGTGATAAAGGACGATGGCATGATGGTTACAGAGAATCATCGCTGACAACAGTGTACACTTGTTAACCAGCAAAACATATGGTTGTAAAAAGAGCTTCTGAGACAGTCAGGTTACAATTTGTTGAATAACCAGGTTTTTAGAAGTTTCTTAAAGAGAGTGTGGGGTGGCTTGTTACTTATGTTCGAGGGGAGTGAGTTCCATATTCTGGGAGCTGCTACAGGGAAGCTAGACACTCCTGTTCTTGAGTGCTTAAATTGGGTGATGAGTAAGTGAGTGCTAGAATTAGATCTGGGAGATCTGGTTGACATTTTACGAGTGAGACATTGGGCCTCATTACGAGGCTGGCGATAATGGTGCCTGTATTACAGGCATGGCTGCCGTCGGTACCCATTTTTTTCTGGCACCCACAAATGGCCAATTACCGGGTCATGCCGAGTTTGGCAGACCCGGTAATTGCCCATTCGCGGGTGCCAGTAATAAGGGACACCTCATCCCCATTCGGCCCCATAGGGCTGAATGGGAATGGGGAAGGTGGTAGCACCGGTACCATTAATAACGGTATCAGTGCTACAGTCCTGTTCTGCTTGCGGGTGCCGGTACGGCCACCAGGTCAGACCTGATGGCTGCAAGGGCACCCACGAGCAGAACTCGTAGTATGGTGGTAGGGTAGCAACGGTGCCGGTAGCTCTACCGGCACCGTTGTTGCCTTACCACCATACTTGTAATGAGGCCCATTGATTCAGATAGGTAGGGGCGTTTTGGGTGATACATTTATGTGTGGTGGTAAGTGTTTTGTGAAGTGAAATTAAACCTTGCATCAAGTCGCTCCTTGCCATGTAGTGTAGTGAAAGAATCAGATGCAAGGTTGAGTCTGGGCAGAGGCCATGCTGAACTGAAACAGTTAAAAGTCACTATCAAAGAGAAGCCCACAGTTGTTAGCTATGGGTGAGGGAGCGAGGAGACAGTACTGGATTATCAATTAGGCCAAGTAGACAGCCGCCTATGGGTCCCACTCCTTTAGGTGTCCTGCGACAACTGATCAGAATAAAGTGATGCAGAAAAAAGTTTTAGGAGATAATTTGCGAGGGGGGGAGTGACATTTCATCTACCTAGGGTCTTCCACAGGGTTTAATCTGGTACTGTGAGGAGATCAGGTGGAAGAGATAGGAGAGAGAAGAGTGGAGTGGATGGCAAGGGAAACAAAAATGACTTTTTTCTTTGAGGGGTTGAGCCTTAAGTAGTGCAGCGCAATCCGGAGGTGGACGGTAGTGTGTGACATGCATGGTATCAAGAGAGACACAGGCACAAGAGATACCAGTTCAAAAACCTTTTATTGCTGTAATACCTAACTTGTCCCATCTCTAATTTGGGTTTTCCGTCAACTGAAGTTTCTAAGGATAGACAAGGTCCGTAAGTCCCAAAACAAAAGCTGTCTGTGCCAATCCTATGCTTGCCCTCACTCTGGAAACAAATGTGGTGCAGGGGTTTCTTAAAAGAAAAATAGTGTTCCAAAAATAAGTATAAAACAAGGTCGGATTCAGCTGGCCTTCTCGTCAGGTTAAACTTTGCCAGTTCAAAAATAGTTCACCTTAAAAGTGCTCCTGGAATCTTCCAGGCAATATCCTTGTAGCTTCAAACTAAATCAGTTCACAAAAGTTCCTAGGTTCGTTTGGACTCCCCTCCTCTGCTCTGTGTCTTTCTCAATTACAGTTGCTGTTGTGTCTAACACATAAGTTTCCGCTTTCATCCTGGGTTTCTGGCACCCTCCTTATCCCAAACTTTTTCCTCTCTTTTCTTATGCTTCTTGCATATTGTCTTTCTCTCACTTTTCATGTCATTCACACTCTGCTCCTTTTCTCTCTTCGTGCTGCTCGCACTTCTTAATTACTTCCTCATATTTTGCGCTGCTTCCACCTTTAACCTCTTTCCTTTCTTTACACTTGTCTCACTTTCACATTTAATTGTGTGCTCTTGCTTGGTGCCACTTGCACAATTTCTTCCTTCTGCTTTTCCATGCCGCTTGCACGGTTGCCTCTCTCTGCTTTTCTTTAGTTCGTGCCGACCACACACTTTCCTTCACTCTCAGTCTCCCGCTCTAGCCTCACACGTGCACTGGGTTTCTTAATGCTCAGAAACTCACCGGTTAGCGCAATACTGTCTGGAAAACTTGCTGGCTTCAAAATTGAGGTCAGGGTCACTCCACATGCCCCTGCCCCTCAGATGCCCCTGGGACCTGTACTCCTCCCAGGAGAAAAAGTATCTGCCTGACCATGGTTCACAGGGCTTAGAACGCGCCAGTCCGGCTCCTTGGAGACACAGCTCCCTCGCCACGCTGCAACCAGCATAGCTCACCGGGTCAGCGTCTCAGCGTCCTGTTCTCCTCTGGACTTCTCGAGGTCTTCCTGCATCAGCTTCCTGGCCTGCAGCTTTCACGGTCCGCAGTCACACCTCGCTCAGACCTCACGGCTGGCTCCCTTTCTCTGGCAAAACTCAACCTTTTAGACTTTGGTCAGTGTTCAATAAAAATCAGGTGTGCATAGTTGCTGTCGAATGCCTGGCTATGCCTGACCTCATTAAAGAGACATGTTGGTAGTGTAGTAGGTCTCTCCATTCATCTTCCTCCTCACAGTACTATAGGGACTTTTCCCATAGGTAATCTTTCTTACTCCCGGATGACTCTTCCTTGTCTCATTATGAGTTGGAAATGGGGAGGGTGGGAACAGGACAGGACTGATAATATCCCAGAAAGGGTGAGGGAGAGTAGGGTGATGTATAGTTGGGAAAGCGAGGATATCATATCTCTCCCTCAGATATTCTCTTCCCAATTCCCAAAGACCCTCCACTCAGGTGATCCTCCCTCGCTTTTCCGCCCCCAGGGTGGGGGCCCAAAAGTGATGGCCCTTCCCTGGTCACCTGAATGGAAGACCACGGGAGTAGGTGAGAGAATACTGTCAGGTTTCTCACAGTAGTTTGAACATTGTTTATACGTTCAGAGATTGCAGCGGTGAAGGAAGGGGGCGGAGAAGATCCGAGCATCATCAGCAAAAAGTTGATAGTAGACTTTGCAGTGGGAGGTCGTATATTCAAGGGTGAAAAGGAGTGGGAATTGCAATGATCCTTGAGGAACACACACTGCGCGGTGTGAGGGGTCAGAAATGAGAGCTGGACACAAGGTTGTCATGTTTTCATACAAAGACATTTATTAAATAAAAATGGGTTAGAAAACGTCTCTCTGACCCTATGTTAAAGAGGAACTTCCCTACCTAAATCCAAAATTAAGGATATGTCTGGATGTCAAATAATGAAATGCCATCCTCGTGTCAAAAAGGTTCTATCCTGGCCCTCACACTACAAAAAAAAAAAGTGCAAGGACATTTCTTCAGCTTGATATTGGCAAAAGGTGCTCACAAGTAAAAATATGCATAGTTCCAACAAAAAAATGTTCTCCAAGGTGGAAGTCCTTGGATCCAGAAGGTGGACCCCTTCCCCTGGATTCTTAAGTAGGATGTCAAATGTCTCTTTTGCTAACAGTTCATTGGTGTCTGGCCTTGATTCGCAATGTTCCTGTTTAGACAAGTTCTGTAACAGTCTTGTTTTAACACAAAGTTCTCCTTGGTTTAGAAAATATTGCCTTTCTTTAATAATTCTGGACGTTTTGCAAATTGCCTGGTATACTCCCCTTCCAGAACTCTTTATGCAATTCCAATTGCCTGGTGTACTCCCCTGCCAGTATTTCACTTGTGGGTTTCACTTGCCTGGTATACTCTCTTGCCAGGACTTCTTATACTTTCAATTACCTGCGGTTTTGCCTTGCCAGGATGTCTCATGCAGTTTAATTGCCTGTGCTTGCCTTGCCAGGACTTCTCATGCTTTTTAATAGCCTTGGACTTTCCTGCCAGGACCTCTCTTGCTTTTCGTAGTTTCTCTGTATCACCAATATTGTATGTATTGCTCTTGGCTTGAAAAATATGCTTGCTAAAAGGTTTGCTCAAGTTTTGCCCCACACTTGCATTTCACACATCCATGTACCTGAGAGTTGAAATCCATAGGTGTCGTCAGACACATGATGTTTAAAAAGTCCTTTTCAATGTTTTAGATAACAGTGTCTCAGAAGTGTTGGAGCTGTGTATGTTTATGTCACAGGTGTATGTTTGACCATACAAATATAAAGAAGAGGTTTCTTTACTTCTTCTACAAGGGGGAACAAGCAGCTGACAATATGCTATTAGGGTCTTAGGTATTCAAGGGTCTTCCTCACAGAAAAAGATCTTGGGTATTAGAGGATCTTCCTCATGGGAAAGCGGGAGATACGCATCTTGTCCAATGAAGTCATGATATCTCCTCAGTAGTTGTCTCCTCCCAATGGATCCTCCCTCATAAAGCCACTCCCAGGGTCAAGTCAGGTAGCAGCTTCCGTCCCCTGGCTACATGGGAGGATGTCACTGCTGGGAGCGCCAGGGATGAGGTTGGAGTCCCCAGAGATGGAGAAGGAGCAGTGAGAGAGACAGGAGGACACCAGTCGAGTGCAGTACCCATGAAGCCAAAGGGAGAAAGAGTGAAGAAGGGAGGAATGAGTCACAGTGTTGAATGCAGCAGAATGGTCTAGAAGGATGAAACTGGAGGAGAGGTGAGAGTTCTGGGCAGTGGTGAGAGAACTGGTGGTACGTATGAGAACAGTCTCAGTGGAAAGTTTGGACTGGAATCCAGATTGGGGAGGTCATCCTGTTAGTGCACCTTGAGAAAGTAAGACTAAGCTGTTGAATACAACCCTCTTGAGGATTTCAGTGTGGCATGGAAGAAGAGAGACATGCCAGTAGGTATTGGGGTCAGCAACTGCTTTGTTTAGGAGAGGTACGATTGTGGCTGTTTAGTAACAGGCTGGGAATATAACTGCTGAGAGGAAGAGGCTGAATACGGTAGATAGCTGAGCAGAGATGGCAGTCACAAATTCCATAACAATTTATGGTGAAAATGGCTTAAATGGAATGCATGATGGGGGTGGGATGGCAGAGTGAACAGTGGGTTGAAGTTCAGTGGGAGAGGTGGGGAAGATGGGAGGAGGGGAAATCATTGAGGGTTGAGAGAGATAAAAGGGTGGTCAAGTGTCCCGTATTGTGGGGATTTTAGTGGAAAGTCATCGACATAGAGAGAGGAGGAAACAGCGGTTCTTGGGGAGAGGTAACATGGCCTGGAGGGTCCTGTATTGTTTATGGTAAAGTGAAAGAGAGTGGAAGAATATTATTGGAGGCATATCATCTGGAATGTGCAATTGATATTGATATAATGACACTACGATTGACAGCTTTGACTGTTAGGGTGGGTCTAGTTTAGGGAGTAGAAGGGATACCATGTAAAGAGCCCTTGGTGTCTGTAAGGAACTCATGGTGGCAACAGAAAAGACAGACACAAGTGATCACAGTTCAAGGATGTTTATTAATCTGTATATGCAGGTTGGAAAAACACCTAATCTAAACCTAAATCTAAGATGGGAGCAAGCTACGACCATCAAATAATAATAAGGCAGTACTAGTGGCGTCTTGTCAAATAAAATGGCCTACACTAAAATAAAATGATTGCCAATCCTTACAAATAAATACAAAAAGTGTGGGATAAGATTCACAAGAAAGAAAGAAGTGTTCACAAATGACAAGTCAGGATGTGGTAGACCGGAGTCTCCCTTCCCCACATTTTGAGCATGGGACAAGGCGGGACTCCTGAGCACAGCACACTCTTGAGCTTTCCCAGCACGAGACTAGAGTTCCGTTTTCAACTATCAGGACCTTCGGTGGGGAAGTCTCTTTTCTACAAAATATCTCTTGCCCCCGAGGACCTGATGTGTTAAAAATAACAAACAAAAAGTTCCTTTCCAAATTTCCATTGGGTGATGACGTTTCATCCCCTGGATCCCCCTCTTCCGGGCTCAGATCTATAAAAGTTCCTAGCAATATCAAGACCTTCCGTGGTTAAGTTTCTTGCTTCCGAGGCCCTGATAGGTTCAAAATAATAAACAAAAGTTCCTTTTGGTTGGTATGATCGGGGAGGATTCTTCACCCTTGGGTGCTCCTTTTCCAGGCTCAGACCCTGCTCGAATGTCAGCCTCCCTCCGTCGTGTTCACTATGGCTTGCTCACTATTCTTAGAGAGGCACAGCTCCTCCCTCCTGATGAGGTCCAACCAGACTGAAACACGTGTCTGGGGATGCTGTTGGTACTCTTGTTCAGAGGAGAATTGCCTAGAATTTCGGTGCTGGACTGCCCCAGGGCAGGACAAAGACTAATATGTTTGGGATATTTCTTCTCTGTGAAAGATAGTGAGCTAAAGACTCTGGGTAAGTCTCTCGTAACCAGGACTAATGTCTGGCAGAGAGACTCCCAGGATGCCCCTTGTCAATTTGCATATTCAAGTAACTTTGGGTCTCACCCTAAGTTACTAGGGGAATCCAGACGTGGACACCTTGCTCACTATTCTTAGAGAGGCACAGCTCCTCCCTCCTGATGAGGTCCAACCAGACTGAAACACGTGTCTGGGGATGCTGTTGGTACTCTTGTTCAGAGGAGAATTGCCTAGCATTTCGGTGCTGGACTGCCCCAGGGCAGGACAAAGACTGATATGTTTGGGATATTTCTTCTCTGTGAAAGATAGTGAGCTAAAGACTCTGGGTAAGTCTCTCGTAACCAGGACTAATGTCTGGCAGAGAGACTCCCAGGACCCCCCTTGTCAAGTTGTATTCAAGGACATTTCCTATGCTATATTCACGTGTCTTTGGGTGATGGCTTTTCACCCCTGGATCTCCCTCTTCTGGGCTCAAACCCTTCTCAAATGTTTGCCTCCCTTTGTTGGGTTCACTACTGAATTCACATGTCGCTGGGTGAGGTCTTTTCGCCCCTGGGTCCCCCTCGTCCGGGCTCAGACCCCTTTTCCGATCGCAAAACAATTTCACCTGTGGGATTTACAAGCCTTAATGTCTTTTTAGACAGTTCACGGTGGACATCCCTCTGTCAGGTTCACTCCTGTCAACACACTGTGCATTGGGACTTTGCCCCTTTCCATTGGCATCCCTCCGTTGGGTTCACTTTTGCCAACTCTTGCCAATCATACAGTTCTTTCTCTTTTCTTACTATGCAGGAATTTACTTCCCTTAGCTTTTCAATTAAGTGTAGGTCAAAGACTTTTGACTGTACAGGGGTTTTTGCTAGACCCCTGTGTGACCACCTTGACCATCTCCTTACGGCCCTCTTAGGGTAGGGCCTTCTGGTATCGGTAGTTTCAACAAACGTGGGAGCAACCAGAGTCTCTCGAATGAGCCCTCATGTGGTGCCGATCCCCTCTGCAGCTGGTTTTCCCTTAATGTTATCAGTTCTTTGAACTTTCCTTAATTTGCCCTTTGCGACTTTTGTTCAACACAGTTCCGTTTCTCATCGGCTCTCCCCTCAACTCACCGGCTATGATGAACCGCTTGGCTTTCCTTGTCTGTGGAGCCAAAAACGGTACCACGGTAGCACGCATCTCTCCCTGACTTTGCCTGAACCTTGTGTTGGGACATGTCAGGTAAACAGTTTTGGCATTAGTCCATTGTTTGTCACAGTGTAAAAAAGTGTTTGTGTCGGAAACAGAGGGGGGTAGAGTTTCTCGAACTCCAGTGTAGGGTGGGGAGAAGATGTCATAAGAAGGGAGTGGTTGGTCAACTCAGAAAGGTGAGATGTATAGGGTTTGTAAAATGAATAGGGGGGA
Organism: Ambystoma mexicanum; assembly: GCF_040938575.1. Classification (NCBI taxonomy): domain Eukaryota; kingdom Metazoa; phylum Chordata; class Amphibia; order Caudata; family Ambystomatidae; genus Ambystoma; species Ambystoma mexicanum. Next base: position 178,147,380 of record NC_090940.1, read on the forward strand.
TTGTGGGAATGGTAGTGTTTGATCAAAGTATACTGGGAGTTTGGGAAGGAATGACTGAGTATTCGGGTAGGAAACAAGGAAACAGGGATTCTGGGAGATATGGTTTTCGAGTGCAACAGGGTTTCTAATGGATTTACCAGATGTGGATGGGATTTTGGATTCTGTTAAAGGAGGTTCATTGGATGGAAGGGAGATCGAGTTGGTGCAGCCAATACATTCTCAAGGACCTCAATTTCCTCGTCCCTTTCCCCGGTAGAATACCACGCCTCACCTGGGGCATTCCCTTGAGCATAGTCCTGTACTCCCCTACCCAGATGATGCTCCCTTGCTCGTCCACCCCCAGGGTTGGGATCTCAGAGCGCCAGCTCTTCCCTGGTCACTAGAATGAGGGATTCTTGGGGCCTGCTTGCGAGAATACCCCCAGGTTTCTCACATGTCCCTGTAGTCAAGGCAAAGAGGTAGCAAGCGGTGAAAGCTGCTATTAAAGTAGTTCTTGGTTAAGATTATAGACCATAGCACCAAGAATATCAATAGCTTAAATAGAAGAAAAGTGTGTGGCTTTAGGTACCTGTCTAGGATATGCTACCATTACATTGCCTGTTCCTGTGACGGATTGCCATCTGATGAAGGTTAAATAGCACAAGCCTTTTCTTATTTTTATTAAGCAAATAAATTGATGTGGGTAATTCTGTTTCTGAATGGGTGATCTGCTAATCAGGTCCCCTCTTTAATAAAGCTCCATGCCAAATGCATAGTGCATGCATGTGCCCTTGCTGCACCAGCCTCCTGACAACTGCAGCGCATGATCTGCTGTGGCACAGGGCAGATTCAAAGGTCACATATGCATACCTGACAGCTGCCCTGACCCAGAGCCACTGCTGATAGAGGCTGCAGTGAACATATCCTCTGATCCAAAATATAATAATAGTTGCCTTATCCACCTGGTGGCAGTGAAAACTCCAAGATAAAGCTATATGTAATAGTGACTGATAAGACGCACAATTATTAAAGCCACACCAATTTGATATCATACACGTCAATCCTTCCAGCCCACACCTGCAATATGTATTTATTGGTAGCCTGGCTGTCTGTACTGCTCTACGTGAGACAAAAGCCAGGAATCTTGCCCCCCCCCTTTCATCTCCTGGGATGAATGTAATGCCTCCCCTCAGGCAAAGGAGCTCTTAACAGATCTCCTTGGAACCTTGTTTTCAACAAGGCACTCACATAACAAAGGCCAGACTCAATCTAAGAGGTTGCACACCAAAGGGCCTTTGAAGTTGCTGATATGGGTTGATCGCAGAGTTTGAGTAGCCTAAGAGGGAAATGGATATGAGTGAAGGCGTCCACCATTTTGGTTTTCTGTGGGGCTCTCTTTTCGTCCTGTCCTTTTAATTTCCTGTGGAAGAAGGCACCCTGGGTATGATACAAGAAGGCAAGAGTCGCTTGTTACAGCAATAGGGAGTGGGCCCCTTGCAGCCGGCTTGCTTCTGTCAAGCCCCCTGTGACCGTTTACCTATGTAAGGAAGGAGTCACCCACTCTTTCCTTGATTAATTTTGGACTTTCAAGAAGCCTAGAAGAATTCACTGGGAGAGAGTGCAGTCCATTTTATAGTCCTCCAGAACTAAGGTGAAAACAGAATGCATCCGAGGCAGAGGAGAGTTCCGTCCCCTAACAATCCACAAGGAACAGTGGGGGTGACTGCTGTCTGGACCAAGGTCGCGCCTCTGCCTGCAGCACTGGAGCAAGGCTCCTCACTGCAGGAAACACATCGCCTGTAGGTCTGAGCCAAGCTCCCTGGACTGATAGAATTGAGCAGAGTAAGAAGTGCTAGCCTTGTCCCCAGAGACCATGGATTCAGCCTCAAACCAACCCAGAAGTTAAGGAACAGCTCTGGACCCCACCTTGAACCCCTTGTGCAGTATGCTGATCTTGACCCTGCCTGCCTTTCTATAGCTTCTTCATGCAATGTGCCGTTGCTGTTTGGACTGCAGCATTTGTTGGACCAAGTCAACCATATCAGCAACCAACTCCAAATCACCCCCCCGGGAAGCTCCTAGAAGCCTGGCTCAAACTGTTGAGCTCCAAAAGACAAAAATAATGTATTGTGAAGAGGCCTTGTGCCTGTAGTTCACTTTTGGGATCATAGTGACTTTTAAGCCCCCTTCTTATTCATACAAGACATTTTCCTGAAAACTGGCATTACTGCAATGGCACGCCTGAGCACCCCAGCTCAGGTACCCAGAGTGCTATTCAATACCAGTTCTGCATTTTCTGTGTACTCACCGCAGGGGTGTGTTTTTGTTGTTGGTGTCCTTTGTTAGTTAATTGTATTTTTTATTGTTTCATTAAAAAGTATATATATCTTTATAGAACCTTGATTGGACATTCCTTTATTTTGGACTGTTATACTTTGCTGTTTGTGCTGCTACTGTTTCGCAGCCACACCCGTTTAAGAGTACAGCCTGCCCGCAGACCACGTTCGTTACAACTAATGGTGAAGGGGTACAACTCTTGACTGTCATCTTTATGTTTGGGACACTGTTGGTTTGTAGTAGTAATTATTTTGTCACAGTTCCACACTAGCTGAAGAAGTTCTGGGGAGCAATGGGACCCTGCCATCGCGGATCATTGCAGCTTAAAGAGGGTATTCAATGTAGTGGAATGCATTCTAGTACAGTGCAACGTCAGCCCTTTAGGAGGCCTCTTGGCGCTATAAGTGTGAAGAGATCTGATGGGAGTTTCACTCCCAAAACCTAGCTTGATTCAGAGCTTGAACTTCCAGAGGCTGCTTCATTCAGGCTCTAATTCTGTAATGCGTTCCCATAGAGAGGGACAGCATTCCCCATCAGCCTCTGGAGAAGATGGCACAAAAGTCCCAGGAAGTTAGATGCTAAGTTCAGCAACATGGATGCTCTACTACAGGGACTATGGGCTGGGAAGGAAGCAGGCCATACGTTTGCTGTTTGTTATACAAGTGCCCATCAGCTACTGAAGGGGCAGGCGACCTGTGGCTCTCCATATGTTTTTATCTACAAATCCCATCAGCCCTAACCACCATATTCAGTAGTGAGGGATCATGAGAGTCGAAGGCCAAAGCATCAGGAGAACTGTAGGTGGCCTAGTTTTCAGCAGTTGTGTAGGGAAGTATTTAGATGCTTGGTGAACATCGCTTTCTCGTCACTTTCCCAACTAGGGGATATAGGCTTGTTTGGTCCAGTTAGGTTTACCAAATACCTAGTATGCAAATATTCCAAGCATAGAAAATACCCACAATGCCACCGGAAATAACCAGTTTTGTTCTGATCATTAAGTGCCCAATTAGTTAGGTTTCATGCACTGCGCCAATAAAGAGCATTTGTCCACTCGTGTTCACATTGATGAAGGAAGGTGTAGTGATTTCGGGTGGTTCACGACACAAGCAGGATACATAGGAACCACGCCAGAGCCAGGGTTATAAAAAGTGAGTCTTCTTTATTAGTTACAGCTTCAGTAGGAAAGGTGAGGCAGGGGATCTAGTGATATGCTGCTTCTACCCTTGGCTTTCTCGCTGCCAGTCTCCAACCGTCCTCGCTGGAACCCTCTCACTCACCACCTTCCATGCCTCACACAAACACTCCAAGCTCCACTCACAGACACACAGATCACCTAGCATATGGAAACTCACCAGTGGCACTGGGTTACAACAGAAGGCAAGAGTGTGAAACCTTCAGTGAAGGTTGCAGCAGATCTTCAACTGCACTCTCTTCATCAGAGCCAGCCATGTCGTCAATACCCGTCTATTATCTTATCTTCTGCCCACAGACAGCCAACCTTTGGAAGATGCAGTTCGGACTTGCTGGAGCTTTTTTAGGCACTCAACAGAATGCACTCCATGGACCTTGCCCAAAGAGCAGCGAAGGACTGAGAGCCAAAGGAGGCCCTGGAAATAATGTTCAAAGTGGACCCATATTTCACAGTGTGAGTCCAACCCTTTTCCTAAAAGGAAATGTAGAAATAAAGTAGGTCACCACACAAAAGAGACCCAGGGGGCAGAGACCTACCAGGAAATCTCCAGAGTTCCCTATAGGCCATTCCACCCCTGCCGAAGAGAGATGATGCGATCCCAGAGAGGGAAAAGGTGTTTTCTGAGCCTACAACATAAACTTACCTCGACTTGTAATTGTAATGGGTAATTTATAACGTGCTTAATACCCAAAGGTTAAAAAGCGCGGACCCGGGAATCGAACCTGTGTTGCTCTGCACGAGCACGTTGCCTCCGAGCTATCCTCCCAAGACTCACTAGGAATAGGTGGAGTGTTTCAGGGTCATGACTCCGGTAGTGCCCGAGAATCAATATAAACAAACCTCGATGTTGCAAGCAGTAGAACAAGTGGTACAGAATAATCACTAGACCAATTGAGTGACAAAAAGAGTGACTTATACGTTTCCAGCCCGTTAAGAACTGCAGGGACAACTTTGGAGTTATACGACTTGATAACTGGCACAAAAATAAACTTCCCATACAATACAAGAAGGTCCTTCATTTGATAACGGAAGCACTTTGCTTTCCTTTTTATCGATATCCAGTAATATTATCCCCATATATATGGTCGCCATGCATATGGTTGCCGGGAAAACGTTGTGGCAACATTATATATGGTTACCATATATATGGGGTAAAGGAGAGCGGGGATTGCAGGGGTGTCCCCGCTACCCTTAAAGAAAAAAAAAAGGTTTGGTGGAGGTCACCTGGGTATCCCCCGCATGTTCAATGTGTTAATGCCATTGCAAAAAAATTGCCATTTTTGCAGGGACATTATCACATGGAAGAACAAGTTACTCTCTTACCTGGTAACGTTCTTTCGATGGGATGGTCCGACGATGTATTACATATCTATGACAGGTAATGTCCACAGCTGGGTTGCTTCGGAAATTTTACGGCGTCTGCGTCCTGCGTCGATGAGCCGTCCCCGAGGACCTCCTCTGACGGCCGACGTCACCCGATGTGATAAGTAGGACGCACGACGCCCGTAGCCTCAGTTGTAGTTTTTTTCCCCCAGAACGTGTGACACCAGTTATTTGCCAGTCAGACACACAAGGCCTTGCGGAACGCAAGCTGCAATTGCATAAGAAATTCTGCAGCGGGGAAGGTAGGGAGGGAGCGATATGGAATACGTCGTCAGACCATCCCATCGAAGGAACGTTACCAGGTAAGAGAGTAACTTGTTCTTCGAGGGGATTGGGTCCTCCGACGTATTCCATATATATGACAGACTCCCAAAGCAGTACCAAGCAAGGAGGTGGGAAAAGAATTTAGAACACAAATTTAGCATGCCCAATCAAATTGCGGAATAAAGGACTGCCTTGCCAAAGGCCAGATCCTGCCCTCGGATGGAATCGAGGGAGTAGTGACGTACAAAAGTATATACCGAGGCCCAGGTGGCTGCATCACAGATGTGACGAATAGGAACACCCCTCTGCAGGGCAGTAGACGCAGCCACTCCCCTGGTAGAATGGGCCCGCAAGCCAGCCGGAGGGTCCTTACCCGCCAAGCGGTAACACTCGGAGATAGCTAAAATAATCCAACGAGACAAAGTCTGTTTCGTCACAGCTTGTCCCAAACGCTTTCCAGCATAACCAATGAAAAGTTGATCGTCCACTCTGACCCGGGACATGCGCGAAATATAAAAGCTCAACGCTCTCCTAGGATCAAGCCTATGGAGCCTCTCCCCTTCCTTACCAGGATGTGGAGGAGGATAGAACGCCGGAAGAACCTCCTTCTGGCCCAAATGAAATTCTGAAACCACCTTTTGAAGATAGGAAGGACGAACTCGAAGGACAACCCTGTCCTTATGAAACACAGTGAAGGGTGGCTTAACTGAAAGTGCCTGTAACTCACTCACTCTGCGAGCGGAAGTAACCGCAACCAAAAAAACAGTTTTCAGAGTTAACAGTCTCAAAGGGCAAGAATGCAAAGGCTCAAACGGAGCACCCATAAGAAACTTAAGAACAAGGTTCAAATCCCAACCGGGCACCAGAAAAGGTGACGGAGGGAACACATTAGTGAACCCTTTCAAAAACTGAGAAATTAAAGGAATCTTAAAATAGGAACATTCTTCAGACGAGCGCTTAAATATGTACAGCGCCGCCAGGTAACCTTTAATGGTCCCCACTTGCAAGCCCCTGTGGGCCAAGGAATGCAAAAAAGACAGAACCATGGAAATGTCACACTCAAAAGGATCCACATTCTTAACTCTGCACCAGTCGCAGAACTTCCGCCAACGGCAACGATACAGAGACTTTGTTGTCGACCGCCTGGCCAAGAGCAACACCTCCAACACGTCTTCAGGGAGGTCTCAAACCTTATACCTCAACCTTTCAGAAGCCAAGCATGAAGGTTGAGGGATCTGACCTCTGGATGGAGAACTTGACCCCCCTCCCACGAGAGCAGATCGTCTCGGTAGGGAAGACGACGCGGAGGGCAGATGGACAAGTCGAGAAGGTCCGGGTACCACGTCCTCCGGGCCCACGCCGGAGCAATGAGGATCATCTGGGAACCGAACCTCCGTAACCTCCGCAGTACTTGCAGGATGACAGGGACTGGAGGAAACGCGTACAGCAGTGGGAATGACCACTCCACCACGAACGCGTTTCCTAAGGCTCCTTTTGGATGAAATTCCCACGAGCAGAACCTTTCGCACTTCCGGTTGACACTGGAGGCGAAGAGATCCACTTGAGGTGTCACCCAAAGGGCGAAGTAATCCAGGAGAATCTCCTGAGCCAGCTCCCACTCGTGAGAGATCGTGCTCTGCCTGCTCAGAGCGTCCGCCGTCTCATTGTCGTCACCGGCCAGATGAACAGCCGAGATCGAAACTTCCTGCTGAATGGCCCAGAACTCGAGCTGAGTCACCTCCCTGCACAGAGGAAGTGACCCTGCCCCCCCCTTTTTGTTGAGGTAGTGCATGGCCACTGTGTTGTCCGTTAGAATCAGGACACTTTTTCCTCGCACAGTCGGCAGAAAAGCCTTCAGGGCTAGCCTGACGGCCCTCAGCTCCAACAGTTTGATATGGATTCTGGACTCCGACGGAGACCAACGACCGCTGACTGTCAACTCGTTGGCATGAGCTCCCCATCCCGTGAGGGATGCGTCCGTCACAATCGTCACCTCTGGCCAGGGCAGCCAAAATAGGGCCCCCTTCATCAGATTGCCTTCGACGGCCCACCACAGAAGGTCCGGAGGACTGAGACCACTGGAGCTTGAGTGCCCATTGCAAAGATCTCATCCGCAACCTGGCCTCTGGCACCAGAAGAATGCAGGATGCCATGAGGCAGAGCAGTCTCAAGAACTCGGACGCTGGGAGAGTCTGGGCAGGTTGAAACTTGTGCACCATCTGCTGAATGTGAAGAGCCCTCACCTGGGGAGGAAAACACAGCCCCAGGCACTGCTCCGATGTACTGGAGCTGCTGTGTTGGCGTCAAATGGGACTTCTTTAAATTGAGGGAGAAGCCCAGCCTGTGAAGGGAGTGGTAGGTGACGGACAGATGATCCAGGACTTGCTTGGGAGAGCTCCCCCTGATCAACCAATCGTCCAGGTGGGGGTAGACGTGAATCCCCCCTTTCCTGAGATGCGCTGACACCACCACCATGAGCTTGGTGAAAACCCTCGGGGCAGAGGTCAATCCGAACGGCAGGACCCGAAACTGAAAGTGCGAGTCGCCAACCGCAAACCTCAGGTACTTCCTGTGCTTGGGATGGATCGGCACATGGAGGTAAGCGTCCTTGAGGTCGAGAGACACCAACCAGTCCTGAAGTTGAAGGGCCTGGAGGACTTGAGAGAGAGTAACCATCTTGAACGTGTCCTTCCTGAGGAGTTTGTTCAAACCGCGCAAGTCCATGATGGGTTTCAATTTCTTCGAAATCAAAAAATAAGGGGAATACCATCCCTTGTTCCTCTCCGCTACAGGCACCAGTTCTATGGCGCCTTTCTCCAGCAGGGCTTGAATTTCCTGCACAAGGAGCGGATCCGGACTCTTCAAAGAGAGGTTCCCAGGTGGATTGTTGCGAGGCCTCTGCCGAAAAGGAAGACAGTAGCCGTGGGTTATGATCTCCAGAACCCACACATCTGAAGTAATGGCACGCCACTCTACAAGATGCTGTGCCAGCCTTCCCCCAACTGGCGAACCATGGGACCTGTCCTCATGACTGAGTGGTAGCGGCTGCGGCATTGCCTGAGGGCAAAGAGGCAACTGCCCGAGCAGCCTTGTCACCTCGAGTACCCTGTTTTCCACATCTGGCACTCTTACGGTGGCCTCTTTGACAGACAGCTCCTCTCGCTTTACTGAAGGACGAGTAATAGCGAAAGGAACCACCCCTCCATTGTTGTCCCCTAGGACGAAAAGGCGGAGGTTGTCGAACTGCAGCGCCCAACGACTTTGCTGCAACTTTGGAGGTCTGCAACCTCTCAAGGCTCTCGTCAGCCTTACTGGCAAAAAGATGTTCACCGTCAAAGGGCATGTTGAGGAGCCGGGACTGCACATCAGGAGCAAACCCCGACTTCTGCAACCACGCAATCCTGTGTATTACGGTGCTCGCCGCCATAGACCGGCTGACACCATCTGCCATGTCCAAACCCGACTGAACGGCCTCACACATGGCATCCTTGCGATCCTGAACCCTAGCAAGGAAACCATCCCATTCGTCCCCTTCGGGAATATGTTCAGCCACTAATGCAACACAGTTCCACAGAGTGTGTGTGAAACGAGACAAGGCACATACGGAGTTGGCCGCCTGAAGCGCCATACCCCCTGAAGAAAAACTTTATTCGCCCAGCCATCAAAACGTTTGTCGTCCCTATCCGGAGGGATGGTAGGATACGACGCCTGCTTTGCTGGGGCCGTAGCCGCCTGCACCACCAAACTCTCCGGAGCGGGGTGCCTGGACAAGTAGCAGGGGTCGCTACTGGCTGGACGGTATTTTCGAGACAAAGGCTTGCCCACTGCCGGGAGACTCTCCGGAGCAGTCCAAGCCGCCGCCACCCTTCTCTGCAGAGCCATATGAAACGGCAGTGCCGGGTCAGTGGGGGGACCAAGATCAAGGATGTCCGTGAGATCATCCTGAACAAACTCCCCTGGGGGAGCCGACCATCCCAAGTACTCGCTGACCCGAGACATAAGGCGCCGGTACAAAGAATCGGCATGAGAGCCAGGCTCCGGCCTACAAAACTCCACCTCCAGAGAGGTGTCCAGTCCACTGGCATCATGCAGTGACTGCCTCAGGTCATCAAATTGGCTATGGCCCGAGAGAAGCTCATCAGGCACCGTAACCGGAACCAAGCCCTCATCAGAGCCCTCATCACCCTCTGAAATGTACTCCAGGCGGTAAGAGGAAGACACCTGGGGTCCAAAGCTATGCCTGACCTTAGCCAGAGCCTTTCTAGGGGCTACCCCCGTGCCACGGGGCCCCTCTGACACCACCGCCTCGAAAGGCGTCGAGGGTGCCGAACGAGTCGGTGCTGGCGTCGTGAGAATCGGCGTCAACGTCGAGCGAATCAGCGTCGAGCGAATCGGCATTGACGTCAGCCGCAGCGCCGCCAGCACCGGCGGCGTCGACACAGGCCTCGAAGCCAGGGCTCTGAGCGTGTCCTTCGACGACCTAGGCGCCGACAGCGTCGACGAACCTCAAAAGCAGATCCTCGAGAGAGGTCATCGACGACCTCAGCGCCACAGGCGTCGACGTCTTCCTCGAAGATGGCACAGGATCACGCGGTCTCAAGCGCGTCGAGGACCGGGACCTGGAACGGGCATGGCGAGAACGGTTACCCTTGTCCAAGCGGGACCTCTCCCGCGAACCGTGACGACCACCCGAGCCCGAAGGCTTGGAGCGGTGTCTCTCGACCGATCACGACCGACTCCACTCGGAGGCGCGGATGGACCGGTGCCCTGCGATTCAAGAATCGCCAACATCTTCTTCCCGAAAGAAGCCCGTTCCTCCGGTGTCGCTTGCATGGCGGGATAAGCGACCCGCCGACGGGCGGAGTCCTCGGAAGAAGACGGGGAAGGCGACCGATGCCGGCGCTTCCGGGAATGCCTCGAAGAGGCAGAGGAGTGGCGAGAACGACTCCTGGAAGGAGACCCACTGGACCTCCGACGATGACGTGGAGAGTCGCCTCTTGAATCATCCGTCGAAAGCCCTGCAGACCTCGACTTCCTGGGCTTAGACACCCTACCTACTGACAACTTCTTCTTGCGCTCCCTTGGGCGTGAGCGACTGGCCGTCGACACAGTCGTCCGTGTCGTGGGCCTCCCCGAGGAACCAGAGGCAGGCATTGTGCGAGCCCGTTACCGACATCTTGGACCCACAGTCCCCACATTTCTTGAAGCCCGGACGCAGGGTTGAAGACAAGGTAGACATCGTCACTAACAGGTTTTCACAAAAACCGAACAGGTTCAAAGAACCGAGAAGAATACAACAAACTCCAAAGAGTGGAGGCGTACCGAGATTCACGAAGCGAACATGTTCGCGGAAAAAACGGAACTGAGGCTACGGGCGTCGTGCGTCCTACTTATCGCATTGGGTGATGTCGGCCGTCGGAGGAGGTCCTTGGGGACGGCGCATAGACGTCATCGACGCAGGATGCAGACGCCAAAAATGTTCCGAAGCAGCACAGCTATGGACATTACCTGTCATAGATATGGAATACGTCGGAGGACCCAATCCCCTCAAACTATTTTTATTCGCTCAATTAACTTCTTTTTCTTTGGCGCATCTAATATAGTGAAATATTCTCCTTTGCCGGGATAGATGTCAGAGTGTATTAATTGCACTTCCTTTGCCAGCAGCAATGTTCTGATTATTTCCCCTTAATCAGCCAAGAGGGGTGGGAAGAGTCAGTTATATCTCTCGCAACAGCAGAGAAGGATAAAAGGATGCGTTACATCTCCTTTACCAGACAAGGCAGCTAAATTGACTGATCATTCATATTTCACCATCTAAGATGCCTGAATGGATTACGTTGATTGGGAAATTATAGTAACAATAGATTTATATATTTTCATTTAATTTACAGACATTTGTGAATTGTCCATACCTGATGAAGGGCAAGCAAGTCCGAACATGTCGTAGTATAGAGACAAGGAGATACACCTTGAAATCATCTACGTGTATATCTGGATTTCTCTCATACAAATGGACTCTGAACAATTTTGTTCTCACTAAAAATAATTTGATTTTGAAATTGTAACAATTGTATAATTCTTGTTATGTTGTAAGCACTCCATTGTCTGAAGTGTACAATTCTTTAAGAAGTGGGAATTTACGTTACAAATATCGTCATTACCACGTTTGTGATTTGTTTTACTTAATCATATTTTTACTTTATTAAACATTGTATCTCCAATTTCGTTGACCTTCTGTTCAGCATTGTTTTTGCTACAAAGTGTGCACAGGGCTTTAGTTCCACCGTACTAGGTGGTACTCATCTCTCTTCTGTTTTGCATATCGATCTTGTAGCCCAAGATCAGCATCTGTGGCACCTAAATATTATTGAAAATCCTTTACATGAAAGTTACCATATCTTGAGAACCTTAAAATCTCTTACATCCTGAGTGCCCCTCTACATAGTTATTTTTGGATTGACTGTTCATCCGGAAAAGATGGATGAATGGGTTCATGGTTTCCGTTCCATCAGTGTGTTGGTTGCTCCTGTTCTACCAACAGAGATGCCTGCAGGGTTGCCGAACACCACTCCTTGAAGGCCGCAAATCCCCACGGGTTTTCAGGATATCCCTCATTAATATTCATGGAAAATGTGCGGGGCGTGGCCTGGAGCCAATGGTGGTCGGAGGCTAATCCGCCGAGCTCCGGCCGAGACGCCATTTCCAGATCCTCTACCCCGGCTCGAGCGAAGCTGCATCAACAATAAAAGTTCACGGAGGTGGGGGAGGCAGATCCCGACAAGTACAGCCCACTTATTCCGGGAATCGGACCTCCGAGACGACACCAGCGGCCCCGAACTGCACCCCCCCCCCCTCGCCTCGCGAGAATCCAAGATGGCGCCGTGCTCCGGGTAAAGAAAAGCCGCGGAATAGCGCCAGCGTAGGCGGCCACTACCCGGCAGGAGGCAGAGGACCAAAGACTAAGGAACCCGGGAGCGGAGACAGCCTGAGACAGCCTGAGGCTCACACCAGTTCCCGGAGCCCACGTCGGGCGGTCCCTCCGCTCCGTGACTGCAGTGCCAGCGGAGCCGCTCAACCACATCCAGCCCGTGATACGCGGACGCTGCCCGCTCCGCGATCACCCTGAAGCAGGCTTCCACGGTCTCCGGGCCCACGCCCGACTTCAACGAGGCGACTGACGTATCGGCGAGTCCACGGAGGAACAGCATCTGCGGCACATCCCGAGTCCCGGATCCAACACCGGAGCTACGGAGGAAACATCGAGGTAGGACAGCCCCTGCAGCACCCACAAGGGGTAATCACCCACGGCCCCCTGGTCACACATAAGGGCCCCAGGGGCCTCAAACCCCCCGACGAGCTGCCTCTACAACCCCCCAATACCACCACCACCATCGCCTAGTGCCTTATGAACATCAGCAGCCCCCAATCAAGGGGGAAGGCAGCGGCCCCTAAATAACAGAAGCCATTTTATTGGATTCACACAACGTAGACTGGGAGCCCACGCAGACCCAAGAACAGGCACACCCAGCCACTCCCACCATCTCTGCTGAACTCACAGCCCGCAAAAACCCTCCGAACACCAACCAACCCCTGGCAGTAGGGACTCGAACCTACACCCCAACACTAAGGCCGCTCCAAAATGGCCGCCAGGAATAAATCCAAAGCAGCCACCATGGACTCCTTTGTTGCTACCAAGCCTAAAACACCCACCCAGGCTAGACCCTATGCTCCCGAAAACGCTCAAATTAATGAGGGCGAACCCACAGATAATCACTCTCAAATACTGGAAGCCATCGCCTCATTGAGGACCCATATAGATTCCAAAATAGATGAGTTCAAAATTGACATTCAACTCATCCGCCAAGATGCACGCAACCTGACGGAGAGGGTGACGACAGTCGAGAACTCCGCAGAAGAAACGGCCGGGGCAACCGCAACACTGCGCTCCGAGGTTGCCGATCTGAAACAGAAAGTTCACGCTCTCGAGGAAAGGGCAGAGGAGGCTGAAGGTCGAGCCAGACGGGGCAACATCAGGATTCTGGGGGTCCCGGAGGGAAGTGAAGGCCCAAACACCACAAGCTACGTAGAATCCCTACTATTGCAAGAGATCGGAGCCGGTAAGATGACACAGGGATTCGCGGTCGAGAGGGCCCACAGATCACTCCAAAAACGCCCCCCCCGGCTCACATCCACGACCAATAATCGCCAAGATACTAAACTTCCAAGATAGGGAAACCATCTTGAGACACTCCAGGGAAGAAGGCCCCGTCGAAAGAGGAGACTCTAAGATAACTATATACCCGGACTACACCCAGAAAGTCCAAAGAGAGAGAAATTCTTTTGTTCCGATCAAAGCAAGACTCCGCCAGCTAGATCTGAAATACAGGCTGCTCTACCCCTCACGCCTGAAAGTCATACATAAAGGACGAGCGATATTCCTCGAAAACCCTGAGGCCGCCAACATGTGGCTCGAGGACAACAACCTTGCCGACGGCAAAGACACTTCACACAACAAGGAATGAGCTCCCCAGATTACCTGAACAGGACGCACACGGCGCAGCGATAGCCCAGCAACAATCGAACCCGGATATCAGAAGGTAATCCAGTAACAGCATGCCACACGGAAACGACCCTCATTCGGCCTCCTCACCGGGCCCCAGCCCAACCCCCAGCGAACAACCCCCCCGGGTCAGGCCAACACCAGACCCAACTCGCGCCCGAAGCCCGGATGGGCCCAGACTTATGTTGTTTGTTCCAACTGTTACACAGTCTTCAAACTTACACTGCCAAAGAAACATAAGCCGGGTGCAAGATATACAACAAGAAGTACGAATTTAGACCGTCCCTGTCTCCGACCCCCTGAATACGGACCACTGTCACACCAGGCCCCAAGGATGGGGACATCTCCCGACCCCGAAACACCGATCCTATGGTGTCACAACTCAACGTGATGACGTGGAATGTGAGGGGGATGGGCTCGTACCTCAGGCGGCACCGCATACAATCATTCCTCCGGAGGAAGAAAGTCTCAATTGCCCTCCTACAAGAGACACACCTCACGGAAGAAGCTATGGCCAAACTAGCAGACCGGTGGGATGGGACGCTGAAGGGATCCCCCTACTCCAAATACGCAAGAGGTGTGCTCACATGGGTAAACCCAAATGTCCCCTTCCAGTTATTAGGATACGAGATTGATAAAGAAGGCTGCTTTGTGATCATGTGGGGCACCATCGAACAAATCCCGATATGTCTAGCTAACTCATACTTCCCGCCCCACGGGATACCACCGCACCTCGGAATGATCAGTGCAAAATTGGCTCAACACCGGAACAGAACTTTCATATGGGGTGGCGACTTCAACTGTGTTGTGGATGCTACCATGGATAGATCAACACCCCCTCCCCAAACGAAAAACCCTGCATCGTCCGCCATGCAAGAGGCACTATCGCAGCTACACCTAATGGACATATGGAGAGAACAACACCCCTCGGAAAAGGTCTACTCCTACTACTCAGCCCCACACAGAGTCTACACAAGAATTGACTACCTCTTTGTGGATAGAGAACAAATGCAATTGGTGGAGTCCTCCAAATATCTGGGCAGATCGGTCTCCGACCATTCGCCACTGATCATGCAATGGCAGCTCAAAGGACCCAGACCCCCCATCCCTATGTGGAGGATGCCAGTTGCGGCCCTCGAAGACTCAGAGTTTAGAGAGGACCTCGCCGAAAAACTTGAAGAATACATTGATAACAACAAGGGCTCAGTATCCACCTGGAGCACATTGTGGGAGGCCTTGAAGGTGGTGGTAAGGGGCGAAACAATATCGAAAGCTGGTGGTACTCGCAGGCAACTAAAGGCGTCCCTGGATGCACACGAATTGGAGATAACACGTCTGGAATCCTCCTCCAGCATCACTCCGGCTATCGAGAAGCAACTGAAAGAGCTCCGCGAAAATTGCCAATCCTCCTGGGACAGACTAGAGAAATTCGACCACGCAACGTACACCACCAGATCCCACAAAGAATCAGACAAACCTGGCAGGCTATTGGCTTGGCTATGCAGGAAAGAACATCCTAAGCAACTCCCCACCGAATTACTAGACGAAGAAGGAACATCTTATAAGACGCAGACGGGAATTAACAAGACATTCGCCAAATTCTACTCCAGGTTATACACTCACCACAAACAAATTCCCAGAGACGAAATCATTGATACACTGGAAGAGATAGACCTCCCCAAGATCACCACCGAACAGAGAGGAGAACTAGAAAAGGAGATCACGGCCGAGGACGTGAAGGCAGCAATCAGATCGCTCGCCACCGGCAAGGCCCCTGGAAGCGACGGCCTCCCATCTGAGTTCTATAAGGCATACGAATCCACACTCACCCCAATCCTGCACGAAGTATATCAAGAGGCCTACACAGACGGGATCTTACCCAACACCATGAGGGAGACAATAATTATCCCCATGCTCAAGCCACATAAAACACCCACTGATTGCGACTCCTATCGCCCTCTGGCCATGCTAAATTATGACATCAAGATCCTCACCACCATATTGGCTGGCAGACTCGCCAGAGTGCTGGGTTCCATAATCCACGAAGACCAAAACGGGTTCGTTCCCGGTCGCAACACCACAGCTAACCTCAGAAGACTACAACACATCATGGCTGAGACCCACGAAAGGGATGAGGACCTAGCGGTACTATCACTTGACGCCATCAAAGCCTTCGACTCCATCTACTGGGAGTGGCTTATCGAGTCACTCAGGGGATTTGGGTTTGGCGAGGGCTTCACCAGATGGATCAGGGTACTATATAACTCTCTAACCGCAACAGTGAAGACAGGTAGAACGGTGTCGGAACCCTGGCAGATACAGAGGGGCACTAGGCAGGGATGCCCTCTCTCGCCTATGCTATATATACTTGGCCTGGAACCGATTGCCATATACTTCAGGCAACAATTTTTTGACGCCGGCATCAAGATCGGCAATACCTACAACGTAATTTCCCTCTACGCTGATGATGTCCTACTGTACCTAAATGACCCCAAGGTCAATGCACCGACCACACTGGAGGTACTCGACAATTACTCGAAATACTCTGGAATACAATTTAGCAGACACAAATCCTCAGCATTCCCACTGGCTGGCCTGAGAGGCCTAACAGAGAACGACCTCCCGGCTATAGGAATAAAATGGCAACTCGACAACTTCAGGTATCTAGGAATTAAAGTGGGCCACACTCCGATGCTCACACACGAATACAATACGGAAGCTGCCATACCAAGCCTCCGTAGATCCATGAAATTCTGGTCTAAGCTCCCGCTCGCAATGGTTGGCAGAGCGGCAATTGTAAAGATGATAATTCTCCCCCGGTTCCTGTATTTCTTCCTGAACATATGCTTCTACGTAAGACCACCCTTCTTCAAGAAACTAGAAGCGCTCATAAGAGACTTCCTGTGGGGCCCCAAAAGACACAAACTGTCTCTGGCCACACTATCTCTCCCACACAAAGAGGGAGGAATAAAGCTTCCGGACCTTCAACTATACTACCTAGCGGCCCAGCTTAGTCACATCACGAAGTGGATCTCAGATGAGCCATCCGCTGAACTGGGACTCCTGAGTCAATTCTACACCAAACTAACACCCAAGGAAACTCTATGGAACCCCCTACTACACTCCCCCGACCCTCCCTTGGTCATCGGTCTCGGCAGGCAGATATGGGCCAGAATCTGCTACATCAGGCAAGTGAAACACCCGTACTCCCCAGACAACCCCATCCTGGTGGATATTTGCAAATCAGAATCTGATCTATCCACGGCAAGAAGATGGGAAATGGCAGGCATTTACACATGGGGAGATATGTTTGAGGAGGGCGAATTCAGAGAACTCGAATCACTACAGACCAAGGAAGGGCTCTCAAGTGGCCAGTTTCTCTGGTATCAACGCATCAAACAAACCAGCAAAAAAAACTGGAAAGGATGGCCAGAAGAGCCCGCTCCAGACCCGCTACTACAGGAAATGCACAATCTTGGGGACAGATGGAGACCGATCTCCAGGCTCTACAACAGACTCACCGACAAACCCAACCCCAAGGGAGAGGCACTGAAGGCGAAATGGGAGGCAGACATCGGAACCCCGCTCACACACAAGGAATGGGAAAGAGCACTAATATACCCCAAAAAGGTGTCCAGGAACTCCAGATTCGGCCAGATCCAGCTGAACGTTCTTCATCGTACGTACATGACTCCACACAGGGTGGCTTCCTTCAACAGACAAGCTTCCCCGGCATGCCCGAGGTGCGGACACGACAGAGCGGACTTAATACATATGTTCTGGACATGCACCAAAGCGATGGAACTGTGGTCCAAAATCAAACAGACCTGCAAAGATGCAGGTATGGAAAGATATAAGTGGACACCGGAAGAATGCTTACTAGGCACCTACCCCAGACCAGCTAAATACAAACACCTTGTCAAAATGATGGACATTTCATGCATCTTAGCAAAGAGAACCATAGCCATGGCATGGAAGAAACCATCCGGCCCTAGACACGAACACTGGTTGAAGGAGATGCAAAAATGGACAGCAGCTGAAACCAGAGCCTGGCAAGATGGAGCCAACTCCACCGGAGATATGGCGAGCGGCACCCTAGACTCCTGGAAGGCCCTATTGAGAGACACATCCTTCAGCGCAGACCATAAACCCCCCTGACAACCCCCAACAACATGTCACAACTGAACGCTTGATACCACAAAAGACTCCACCGGTTCCCCGAGGCACGCGATTCCTCTTCACCCACAATCACCCGAAAGACATGTATCGCACCATATGAAGACTGTTGTTTTTGATGTTCTTGTTTTTTTATTTCCCCCCTCCCCTTTTTTTTTTCCCTTTTCTTTTCTTTTCCTTCTCCATTTTACTTGTTAATATACACTGTTCATATGTTTGTATTTGTATGCCTTTAATACAAAACACCAATAAAATATGTTTAAAAAAAAAAAAAATTCATGGAAAATGTGCATTCGTTTAGAATCATTGTATGTAAATGTATCTATTTATGCAAACCCATCAGGATTCCGTAGTTGGACAAACCTGCAGGCTTAATGGATTGATTGTTCCTGTTCTACCATGAGGGATAGATTAATAGTTTCTGTTCTAAAAGCAGACATGGTTGTATGGATTGATCGTTCCTCATCTTGCAGCAGCGATGGTTGAATGGATTTTTTTGCTCCTGTTCGGCAATGGTTCCTGTTCTACTAGCGGAGATGGACTCTGTGGATCAACTATTCTTGTCCTACCAAAAGATATGTGTTGCATGGGTTCATTGTTCCTATTCTACCAATAGAGAAGGGGTTTGTGTGCTACAAGCAAATAAGGTCCTGAATGAATTGATGCTTCCAGTTCTACCAGCAAAGAGGGCTGAATGGATTATTTTATTCTGTTCTACAGGAAATATGGGCTGAAACAACTGACTGTTCCTGTTCCACCAGCAGGGATGCTTCAGTGAATTGGTTAGTCCTTCTCTACCAGAAAAGATGAATGAATGGATTGTTCTCGAAAAAAAACAGTTATGCCCCATAAGTGGCGGCACCAAATGCTTTAGAGCTGTACAATTCTAAGGCTCGAATTATAGCATTATTGCCATACTTCTTAGAAAAATATCCAACCGCAGCACAATTACGGGCTAAACTGAGCTGTGTCTTCTTCATGTGTTTGCTCCACTTACCATTACTGTCCAAACGAAAACCGAGTGTTACGCTCACCTGGTCTCTGCAGAGGCGTTGGGGCACAGTTGCAGCCCTCCCTGAACTTGAATCATCCCCTTCAGGCCTCTCCCCCAGTAGAAAAGATGTGAGCAGTGGTTCGAGGTGATTCTGCTCGTGCGTGGAGATAAGAGTGTGCAAGTGCGCCAATCTGTGATTGTTGTACCTCTCGAACCCTTCAACCCAAAGTACGGTTTCTGGGAGCATACGCCGGCCCTTAAAGCTCACCTGTGAATTATGGAAGATAAGCTCCCCGTCCTGCTACTTCTGGCAGGGGCGCATCGAATGGGATCTATTTCCTTCACTGATCCCTGATAAGGATTAGTCCAGTCCAGCTGCGACTATGCTTCTCCTTATGATTGGTAAGTCTTTCTTGAGCTCTTGTGATGCTGTTAGTTCTCTTTAATGTCTGTATATGTTGTTCCTATTTATGCCTGCAATAATGTATCTCTTCTGTTTTCTTCCCTTAGATGGAAATGCGGCCTCAATGTAGCTGTGAGACGCAAGACGCGGCCGGATGGAAGATGGATACAACCGCAATGCTCGACAGCAGGTAAGTGATGGTTTAAGGGAAAGCATGAAGTATGGCGAAGCGCACCCTTAAACTGACTGTTTTTTTGATGTCTAACCTTGTCTTCTGTTTTTCCTTGCAGGCGCTGCTGTCGACGATGGAGCGTGTCGTGCTGCAGTGCCAAGATGAAGATTTTGGCATTCCGGAAAGTGTAAAGATGAATACTTGGTTCGCCGAAGAGATGTACAGGTAAGAACAGCTTCCCCCAGTTGGTAAGTATGCTGGCAGGAAGCAGGATGTCCAGGAAGCAGGATCTTCAGAGGTAAGTCTGACCTCGAGCGACGGTGAGCGTTCTGCTGCTTGCAAGTGCAGAATAATGCGAAGCGTCTGTCTTGAGGATCGGGGCAGCTTATATAGCTGAGATCGTGGGCACACCCATTAGGGCCGGCTTACCAGCCACACCCTGCCACTCCTAGAGAGTGAGCACGTGCGAAGGCAATCCATTAGCAGCCACACACAAGAATACACTTGGGGCTGCTTAATGGATGGAATGTTCAAGGTTAATGCATCCTGCTTAATGGATGCAATGTTCAAGGTTAATGCATCTGAAGTGCTATGTCAATTATAAAAGTGTTTTGGTGTTAAATGGATGTTCTTGTTAACTTTTGTTTATTTTTGTTCATGAGCCTGGCTCCAAAGGCAGTGTCCACCCAGGTCTCCTGTGCATGCGACCCCTGCATGCCTGTGCCCCTGACTTCCTGACCAAGAAACCGAGTTAGTCAAAAATGTTTACTTCCTCAACCTTGGCCCCTTTGATCGCAATGGCTGTGTCCATATATTTTCGCATTCTTTTTAAACCGCGCATTACCTTTGTTTTACTAGTGTTAATCGTTGGGCCCTTCATGTCACAAACCGGTGAGACAGTCTCGTCAAGCCACTTGGTGTTCTAGAGATGAGTACAGCATCATCTGCATACATTAAAATGCTGATGCCATTCCCGTCAAGTCCGGAGGCACCAGCATAATCAATGGTTAAATATCTGACATCATCGAAAAAAAGATTGAGAAGAGGGTGTGTGCTAGCACACAGCCCTGCCTCACTCCTTCTCAACCGGAAATTGCTTAGTGCGAGTCTCCCCCGTCCCACCCTCACAGTGGTGGTGTTTCCAGTGTAAAGGATGGCATTCAGGAGAGCTGTTGGTATGTTTTTATCCGTTAGCGTTTTCCATAGGTCTGCACAGGGGGTACAGTCAAACATTGTCTTAAGCTTTATGAACAAAAAGTATAACATTTCGGACCTCAAGATCACATATTTCTCAATCAAAATATAGAGCCTACATGACTGTTCCGCCGTGCCATAACCCTTCCTAAATCCGGCCTGTAAGCTACTTATGCAGTTGGCCTCATCTGCGAAACACTCCAGTCGGCCCAGAACCAGCTTGCCAAATATCTTGCCCATCGCATCAAGAAGGGAAATAAGGCGATTATGTGCAGGATCACCCCTCTTTCCCTTCTTTAAAATTGGGACATTTTTTGCTTGGCACCAGGAGGGGGGATCCCTACGCATTCGGCAGATTAAATTGTAGACCAGCTGAAGATATGGGGCCCAGTACTCCAACTCATATTTGTAAACATCTCCTGGAATTATATCCCGGCCCGGAGCCTTGCCCTCATGTTGCGACAATATGGAAGCCTCTGCCACCTTTAGGGTGAATCCCAATTGCTCCCCATTTATTTTATTTTTTGCATTTGTATAGCACACATACAGCCCAGAGGCATTGCGGGACTGTTACTTGTGTCAGTCTTATCTACAGAGAAATTAGATACATACGAAGTTACATACATGTGAATATAAGGGCATAGGAGTGATATCATTCAGGAATACAGAAGTACAGGTTGAGAGGTACAGTTTCAGGGTTCGCGTACATTATATCAACATTATACTATCAATTCAGAAACAGATTTCAGCTAGGGCGGCTTAAACATATTATGCAGTTGCCTCAACTGTTACTCGGTGTGTGAGAAGGGTGATGTACACATCTAGAATGAGTTTTAGTTGAAGAGCATAGTTTTTACCGCTTTATAGAATGCTAGGTGGGAGGCTTCTGCTCGCAAGAGTGGTGGTAGAACATTCCAGTGTATTGCTGCTAGGTATGGGAAGCTATCCCCTCCCGCTCTGGCTCTTTTGACTCTGGGGATCATGAGCATGTTAGCATAAGGTGTTCTAGTCAGTCTATTGGATCTAGAGGGGTGAATTCTCTCAGAGAGATTTGGTGGAGCACTGAGGTGGATGCACTTATGAGTAAGGGCAAGGGCTTTAAGCAGGACTCTTTCTCTAACTGGGAGCCATTGTGTCTGTTTCCTGGCTGCCATGAGGTGCTCTTTTTTGGGTATTCCAGTGGCTGCTCTCAAAGCGCTGTTTTGTATAGTTTCAAATTTGGCAATGTTTTTTGTGGAAGTGCCCAGGAACAGTGCATTACAGTACTCCAGTCTGGATCCTGTGATGGCTCTGGCAATTGTAATGCAGTTATCCTTAGAGAGGAAGGGTCTGGCTGCTGTCAGGAGTTTGGCATGGTAGGCTGCTTTTGAGGCGATGGCATTAACTTGCCTTGTCACTGTTAGATTTGAGTCAAGATGGACACCTAGTGTTTTTACTGAGTTAGCCACTGGGATTTTAATGCTGTCAATCGGAAAGTGACTAAATTGGGAGTCAAGGTTTTTAAGTGTTTCCTTGGAGGCAACCAAGAGTAGCTCGTTTTTTTCTGAGTTGAGGCAAAGCCCATTGTCTGCCATCCAAGCTTGAATCGTGCTGTATATGTGGTTTTCCCTGCTTTTGTATTTGGCCTTATTTATGTTTTGCCAGGGTTGAGTTTGAGGCTGTTAGTGTTCATCCAGCCGTATTGTTCTTGTCGAGGTGCTGCGGTTGAGGCGAGGTACGGAGTGAGATATAGGGATTTTTCTCTTCTCATGATGTTTGTTCTTTTGTCTGTAGTGCTTGTTGGGGTGCGTTCCGTATTCATGACGGTTTCTACTGGAGGAGGTTGAGGGTGTGGATCTGTTCGATTTGTTCCTTGTTCTGATTCTCTTTGGCGGTTTCCAACTCTGTGTCAGGGCATTTTGTGGTCCTTGCTAGTAGGATGGCTAGGGTATTGAAGTTACAGGGGTGGTAGCCCGCCTGTAGGGTCTTGTGTGCTTTGGTTGGATTCGACTCCTATCCTCTTGCAATGTGATAGCTGGATGCCCTCTATGGGTGGTTGTCCAATTACTGGTTAGGTTCTGGTGTTCCTCTATCTATGGATAGATGGTCTAAGCAGAGCGCTGGTGGGATACTATGCGTTGGAAGAGTGGTGCGCAGTTGGATATGGGAAATGGGTGACGGATTCCTAGTTAACTTGAGCAGTGACCTGGCCTCGTTACTTGCTTTCCGTGGTTGCTGGGTGTTCCTGGATGGAGGGCGGGCCTAGGATTCACAAATGGTAGGCAATGGGAAAACACACCTAGATTTGAGATTCCTAAATAGTGGGAGAAAAGGACTAGGTTTCACAAACTGGTAAACAAAGGGAGAGCACACCAAGATTTGAGATTCCTAGACAGTGGGAGAAAAGGTCTATGTTTCACAAACCGGTAGACAAAGGGAGAGCACGCCTAGATTTGAGATTCCTAGACACTTAAATGTATAGGTAGCTGCCTGTGTGAGTGTATGGTGAAAGGGTGCACACTTAAATGTATGGGTGGGTGCCTGGGTGTGTGTGCCTGCATAGTGAAAGGGTGCACACTTAAATGCATGGGTGACTCCCTGGGTGTGCCTGCATGGGGAAAGGGGGCACAATTAAATGTATGGGTGGCCGACTGTGCCTGTATGGTGAAAGGGTACACACTTAAATGTATGGATGGCTGTGTGTGTGTGGGGATTGGTGTGTGTGCTTGTGTTCAGGAGTGCAACAAAACCTACATTTCGGGGGGCTAACCCTTCAAATGTCGGGAGAGGCGCCAACTTCACAGGTGGTGGGGGAGGGGCAAACTTATTTTGTGGGGGCATCTAACTTCTTTGCACATTTGAATGAGACTATTCTAGTGTAGATTCAAAATTACAAGCAGTTAACTCTCTCTGTTAAGTCTTAAAGCACCCACTTATGGGCTGCTCTGAGAATGAGCGGTCTCCTGTTAGCTCTCTACCGTTCAAATCTCTCCCCTTGAATGCTAGTACTAAACCCAAATCACGATTTCAATCGCCTAAAGAATTATGCATTTGAATGCGGTACTAACAGTGAAATGTTTCACGTTAGTAATTGCTGGGCCTTTGTTAACAGTGAAACCCAGGTGCCGTTGAACAAATGTGTTCTGTTCTGTCTGGCAACTGCTCTGTAGGTCATCCAGGTCGAGTCAAAATTGTCAACATTTTCAGAGGGGGCCGGAGGGGGGAGTGCTGAAGCCCAGTCAACTCAATGGTGTTGCACCACTACTTGGTTTAATGCCTTGATTACTTATTGGTAATCTTCATTACTCCCAGCCCTATTCTTCCTCATCCAGTACTTGTGTATGATGCAGTCTGCCTCATACGCGAGTTCTGGGATGTGATAGAGGTACATGCCTGACTTAGCTACATGTAGTCTTCATTACTTGTAGTCCCGCTCTTCCTCAATCCAGTACTTACCTATGAGGCAAGGAGCCTCATACTTAAGCACTGGGACAAGAAAAAGGGACATGGGGGTAATTCTGGGCCAAGGCGCTGACTTTGGAGGTTCGGTTAGGGGGTGGGAGGTAGATGGGATGTGTGGGGGGAGCAGGACTGTGCGATAAATCACAATGGTCGTGCATGTCCAGGCTAAGCGGCATGATATGTGGTATTAGTGGCTAGAGAGGCATTTTGGTACAGCCAGTCTAGTAATTACTTAGCTTGGCTTGACTTTTTAACTGAGCATTTCTCATAAAGCAGTCCTGCTAAATTTTAATTATTTGGCTAGATTGACATTTGGGTGCTGCCAGTCTAGCCGTTTCTTACTGTGGCATTATATATTTTTCTGGGCATCTGTGATGAAATAACCATGATAAGTGTTATTGCTTCGACTGCCATTTTGGTCCAACCAGTCTAGGTATGTCTAAATGTGGCCTGGCATGCTTTACTGTAATATGTTATTACGTGTCTACACTGTGCAGCCAGTTGGACATGTTTTCATTGTGTCTGTGAATAATAATCTTTAGATTTCATGCGCCAAAGGAAAAAAATATGATGCATAACGTTTTTTTCATATATGAATATTTATGTTTTAATTTAGTTCTCATGAAAGTCTGTATCCAGTATCCAAAATTAAATGTGCAATATTTTTCAAAACTTTACTTCAATATGTAAAAAAAAATTCAAAGCCTCCATTTTCTTTGCTTATATTTGATTGGTCAATGGCTCACGGCCAACCTGGGAAGAAGCATCACATCCTTCCTCATTCACATTTTCTGCAAAATTGGAATAATTATCCATTCAAACCAGCACTATAAGAATGATAGGTGTCTGGTGAACAAATATAATTGCCTGCAAATCCACAGCATGAAAATTGCTAAACAATAATTAAGGAACGAATAACAATCAAATTCTTGTTACAACGTGTCTTACCTCCTGAAGATCCACACTTAGTGGTGAAACATGTGTAAAGGTTGTGAAATGCTTGAACACAATGAAGCAATGTTTTGAAAAACATTGACAAATCAAATATGATCTAAGACAAATGGAGGCTTTGAAATGTTTTGAACATACTGAAGTAAAGTTTTGAAAAATATTGATAAAGAAAATAGATTTAGAAAATATGACCTCAGATTAATGGATTTGCATAAGGAACTGTGATTGAATCTGAATAAGCAACTCCATAAAAGCAACTTTGGGATTACATAATGAACTGTCTGAAAAATAATAATAAGGAACGGCATGTGAAACAAAAACTCAGGCAACATTTGCTCATTTAAATTTGGATACCGGATACAGACTTTCATGAGAAAGAAATTAAAACATAAATATTGATATCTTTTTTCCTTTGGCACATGAAATCTAAAGATTATTGTTCATGGACGTGCTAAGACTGCTGGGCAAACACGTCAGTTAAACTTTAGTCAAGCGACAGGGGCACCAAAACTTAGTATAAAGAAACTCGCCTAGAAACAGAAGGATTGTTTGCAGAAAGATTGAATGTTTTCATTGTGGCATGGCATTTTTAATAGCAAAGCAGTAATGTTCCTGTGCACTTTTGGTGACTTGCATGTATTGCATTTTTCGATTGCCATTACCCTACAAAACAATTGCAAACACTCTGGATTTTTAGCCAATTTTTCTTTGAACGTGTGCTGTACATTGCATTAAAACACATTTATATCTTTCTGCTAGTGCAGTCTGTGGCATACCCTGGATGCCGCACGTTCGTGCCAATTGCGCAAGCGTAGTAATCTAGGCCGGACCAGAGTGGTGCCGACCCGTGATTTGTTGCCTAGTTGGGGGGGGGGCTCAGCATGGCTAGCAGGAGGGCCCCCAAATTTTGTGTTATGGCACTGGCGATGCTGCCCATGGGCACCTCTTTGTACGCAAAAATGGAGGACTCCATTTGGAAAGCGGCTCCTTTAATTGGTCCCGCACTTTGCAATTAAAATGTTTAAGCAATGAAGAAAATCTAATGAGGAGGACGGGAGGATTTCATGTCCCTACAACGTTTTAATTAGCTTGTTTTCACGCTAATTACTTTTTATCTCAAAGTCCCCGTGGATTACTTTTACAACCTTTCATTAGTGTATGCTGCCAGCTGAGGAGAGGGGCGTATTCTGGTCTTATACCCCCTGTGCAGTGTCTGCACAGGACATGTTTTCCTCCTGACACCAGGCTACAGAGCCACCAACGCTGGAATCCTGCAAAAGTACTGGTTTCCTGAAAATCCGATCAAGCCTTTACCAGGGACGTCATTTAGGGGTCGCCAGGGGTCGCAATTGATGTCACTTCGCTACCCCTGGTATTTTGGTGAAATGACATCCCTGGCCTTTGCCGGCCTTAGACTGCGATATTAAATGAAGGTCAGTGATATCGTGACAGTAGAATGTCTTGAGTGGCATTTGCGCAGCTGCTAGGGCATACCTCTCAACTCCCCCTTATTTGGGAGGGGGTCGCCCGCCTTGGGCACATGTTCAACGTTCCCACACGCCACTCGCCTTCCATAGACTTCATTGGACCCAGCCAGCCAGGAAAGCATTTAGCAAAAGTAAAACAATACATGAGTTCCCACGAGGTTTAATGCGATGACCTACCGCCCCCCTATCCCCCTCCCAAGCGCTCCTGATGTCACCCACCTTGGGGAGCCAGTAGATTGAGGCGTGTGGCTCAGTCTAGGACATGGCTGAGAGCAAGGATTAAGCAGCATTAGCAGCCCATAATGTGCACCCCAAGGGTATAGTCAAGTGGATAGGGCGAGCACACAGGCCCTCTCTCCCCTTCCTCACTTCCAGGCAGCCACTCTGACTCAATTCAACACCCAGCTTCAACATTCAAGGAATGGCCGGCCTCCCCCTGCCCGTTTGTGGGCTGGTGAGTATTTCTGGGTGGCACAAACCATGAAAGTAGTCATGTGTTGGTGCTTCAGAGAACCTGAGATGTGTAGGTCTTCCTTGTGAAAAAACAACATAGTTTGGTCTACAGCCCAAGCTGCCGAACGCGGACAAGAAGGAACTCCTCGAACCACAGGGCCCAACAGAGCCACTGTATACACAGGATCAATTGTAACCAGAACCCCATAGGGGGCGCCGGACCGAACTACCTAGCTTTGAGTAGGACCTACGGGTCGGAACACGTGTCGGCTGACCACATGGGGCAACTAGAACATCTTTTGTACCCACTAAAGGTGTTGACAACCTAAGAAAATAAACTAACCATGCTACAAACCTAGCACTTCGAACACAAAATTGTGTGGACAATATATTATTCCATATATAGAACAAAGACAAGGTATCCAGGTTTCCCTTCCTTTTTCCTACCAAACAAACGAGGTGTGGGCTGCACTTCAACCCTAACCTGTGATCTTGCCGCAACATAAACAACCAAGGAACCCTACTACCAGAGCTCAGCAAGGTCGGTTCCAACCTAGAGCCTGTGCCCTTCTTCCCATGGTCTACAAACCAGACCCAAAAACTCTGATGTGTGGTCTGCTTGTCCCTGGTGGTGTCTAGATTTGTGTCCATTGGCCACATAGAAGCCAGCTAGTTGCAGTCATCGTTGCTGCCTGGCACCCCAATACCCCAGGGGCGCTTTGCTCCCATTAGTGGCGGTGTTCGTGACCATTGCACTGGTGAGGGAATGTCCTGCACTCCCTTTGCTTTTTCCTGAATAATGATGTTGAGTTCCTGTGGTTGGTTATATCTTTAAGGTGGCAAGCCAACACCTCGGATGGAAAATAAAGCTGGCAAGGGTGCAAAATATGGATTGTTTGAAAATAAAAGTGCACAACTAAAGTTAGCAAAAGCAGGGATTGCCTTGGAATGAATTGACGCCCTCTGGGGCAGGTGATGACTGCTACTCGTACTTTGGCTTTTCTGTGTAACCACTTTCTGCCTTGGCACACGGGTGCGTTTTGTTTCAAAGGCGCAGTCTCGCATTTGCTGATGTCATACCATGCGAAGCTGCAAATGTCCCAGTAATGTTATCCAATGGCAGTGAATGCATCAGAGGCATGGCATACTCGCCGCATGTGCTGCAGCCTGATACTTCCAGCTGCTGCTATCATATGCCAGGTGCAGCCTGGAAGCCCCCAGTAATCCATCCAATGGCCGTGAATGCATCAGAGGCATGGCATAGTCAGCACATGCAAGCTGCAGCCTCACACGTCCAGCTGCTGCTATCAGATGCCAGGTGCACCCTGGAAGTCCCCAGTAATCCATCCAATGGAAGTGAATGCATCAGAAGCATGGCATACTCAGCACATGGAAGCTGCAGCCGCACACTTCCAGCTGCTGCTATCATATGCCAGGTGCAGCCTGGAAGGCCCCAGTAATCCATCCAATGGCAGTGAATGCATCTGAAGCATGGCATATTCTCAGAATATAAGCTGCAGCCTCACACTTCCAGCGGCTGCTATCATATGCCAGGTGCACCCTGGCAGGCCCCAGTAATCCATCCAATGGCAGTGAATGCATCAGAGGCATGGCATAGTCAGCACATGCAAGCTGCAGCCTCACACTTCCAGTGGCTGCTATCAGATGCCAGGTGCAGCCTTGAAGCCCCCAATAATCCATCCAATGGCAGCTCATGCATCAGAAGCATGGCATACTCAGCACATGTAAACTGCAGCCTCACACTTCCAGCTGCTGCTCTCATATGCCAGGTGCAGCCTGGAAGGCCCCAGTAATCCGTCCAATGGCAGCTCATGCATCTGAAGCATGGCATATTCTCAGCATGTAAGCTGAAGCCTCACACTTCCAGCTGCTGCTGTCATATGCCAGGTGCAGCCTGGAAGCCCCCCCAAGAATCCATCCAATGGCAGTGAATGCATCAGAGGCATGGCATAGTCAGCACATGCAAGCTGCAGCCTCACACTTCCAGCGGCTGCTATCAGATGCCAGGTGCAGCCTTGAAGCCCCCAATAATCCATCCAATGGCAGCTCATGCATCAGAAGCATGGCATACGCAGCACATGGAAGCTGCAGCCTCACACTTCCAGCTGCTGCTATCATATGCCAGGTGCAGCCTGGAAGGCCCCAGTAATCCATCTAATGGCAGTGAATGCATCAGAAGCATGGCATACTCAGCACATGTAAGCTGCAGCCTCACACTTCCAGCTGCTGCTATCATATGCCAGGTGCAGCCTGGAAGCCCCCAAGAATCCATCCAATGGCAGTGAATGCATCAGAGGCATGGCATAGTCAGCACATGCAAGCTGCAGCCTCACACTTCCAGCGGCTGCTATCAGATGCCAGGTGCAGCCTTGAAGCCCCCAATAATCCATCCAATGGCAGCTCATGCATCAGAAGCATGGCATACTCAGCACATGGAAGCTGCAGCCACACACTTCCAGCTGCTGCTATCATATGCCAGGTGCAGCCTGGAAGGCCCCAGTAATCTATCCAATGGCAGTGAATGCATCAGAAGCATGGCATACTCAGCACATATAAGCTGCAGCCTCACACTTCCAGCTGCTGCTATCATATGCCAGGTGCAGCCTGGAAGGCCCCAGTAATCCATCCAATGGCAGTGAATGCATCAGAAGCACGGCACGCTCAGCACATGCAAGCTGCAGCCTCACACTTCCAGCGGCTGCTATCATATGCCAGGCGCACCCTGGCAGGCCCCAGTAATCCATCCAATGGCAGTGAATGCATCAGAGGCATGGCATAGTCAGCACATGCAAGCTGCAGCCTCACACTTCCAGCGGCTGCTATCAGATGCCGGGTGCAGCCTTGAAGCCCCCAATAATCCATCCAATGGCAGCTCATGCATCAGAAGCATGGCATACTCAGCACATGGAAGCTGCAGCCTCACACTTCCAGCTGCTGATATCATATGCCAGGGGCAGCCTGGAAGGCCCCAGTAATCCATCCAATGGCAGTGAATGCATCAGAAGCATGGCATACTCAGCACATGTAAGCTGCAGCCTCACACTTCCAGCTGCTGCTATCATATGCCAGGTGCAGCCTGGAAGGCCCCAGTAATCCACCCAATGGCAGTGAATGCATCAGAGGCATGGCATAGTCAGCACATGCAAGCTGCAGCCTCACACTTCCAGCGGCTGCTATCATATGCCAGGTGCACCCTGGCAGGCCCCAACAATCCATCCAATGGCAGTGAATGCATCAGAAGCACGGCACACTCAGCACATGCAAGCTGCAGCCTCACACTTCCAGCGGCTGCTATCAGATGCCAGGTGCAGCCTTGAAGCCCCCAATAATCCATCCAATGGCAGTGAATGCATGGCATACTCAGCACATGGAAGCTGCAGCCTCACACTTCCAGCTGCTGCTATCATATGCCAGGTGCAGCCTGGAAGGCCCCAGTAATCCATCCAATGGCAGTGAATGCATCTGAAGCATGGCATATTCGCAGCATGTAAGCTGCAGCCTCACACTTCCAGCTGCTGCTGTCATATGCCAGGTGCAGCCTGGAAACCCCCAATAATCCATCCAATGGCAGCTCATGCATCAGAAGCATGGCATACTCAGCACATGGAAGCTGCAGCCTCACACTTCCAGCTGCTGCTATCATATGCCAGGTGCAGCCTGGAAGGCCCCAGTAATCCATCCAATGGCAGTGAATGCATCAGAAGCATGGCATACTCAGCACATGTAAGCTGCAGCCTCACACTTCCAGCTGCTGCTATCATATGCCAGGTGCAGCCTGGCAGGTGCCATTAATGCACCCAATGGCAGTGAATGCATCAGAAGCATGGCATACTCAGCACATGCAAGCTGCAGCCTCACACTTCCAGCTGCTGCTATCATATGCCAGGTGCAGCCTGGAAGGCCCCAGTAATGTCTTCCAATGGCAGCTCATGCATCAGAAGCATGGCATTCTCAGCACATGCAAGCTGCAGCTTCACACTTCCAGCTGCTGCTATCATATGCCAGGTGCAGCCTGGAAGTTCCCAGTAATCCATCCAATGGCAGCTCATGCCTCCTATGCCTGCTAAGGGTACAGTCGCCAAATGTGAACTAAAGACTCACATGCACACTTCATGCCATCAAATGGTATTTAATGCTGCATAGTCATGATATAGTTATTTCATATTGGGTAAAGCATCACATGTGCAGTTGCTGCCATAATATGACAAGCGCAGCCTCAAACGCCCCAATACTGTCACTGAAATCCAGTTATAGTCACAATTTGCAAGGCACAGCCTCACATGTTGCAATGGTATGACAAGTACAGCCTCAAA
The DNA here is from genome assembly GCF_040938575.1 of Ambystoma mexicanum. Lineage (NCBI taxonomy): Eukaryota > Metazoa > Chordata > Amphibia > Caudata > Ambystomatidae > Ambystoma > Ambystoma mexicanum. The sequence continues at coordinate 178,178,703 of NC_090940.1, forward strand.
CGACAGTTATACCATCTACGGCCAGTTAATGTCTCATATACATGGCAATGGTATAGTCACCATATTTAATGTGCAGCCTCGCATGCCCAGGTTTTGCCATCATATGTCAGTAATGCTATCCAAGTCCCAAAGGGCCCAGTAATGCTATCCATTGCCAATGAGTGCCTCATATGCATGCTGCGGCCACACTATATATAATGCAGCCGCAGCATGTCCCGCAGCTGCCATCATAAGCAAAACACAGCACTAGAAAGGCCATCCAGCACCAGTTAATGCTACTCATATGGGTGAGTTACCATATATAAGAGACAGGGTCTCCTTCCTGAGCTACCCCTACACACTGGGTCACCATATGTAAGCCACGGTCTCACATGTACAAGTGCTGTTCCTCATGGTTGCCCGAGTGGGACGGGTATGCCCAGGCGTGGGTCACACGCCTGCAGGGCCTAGAGACCACAGCTACTCCTCACTGATGAGGCCCAACAAAGGCTGAAACATGTTTGGGGATGCTTGTGGTCTCGTGCAGGAGGGATGTGACCTAGCAGTTTGGGCTGAACTGCCTTTTTGGGGTGGGACCAAGACTGATTGGCACATGGTCTTTCCCCTTTTGTAATGGATTGGCAGACAAAGAAGGGTCGCCCATAGGTTAAGATTAATTCTAAACCTTCCAGCCATCACCTCGTTTGTTTTCTTGTAGTCACCCTGAGTGGGACGGGTATGCCCAGACGTGGGACCCATGCTGCTGGGCCTAGAGACCCAAGCTACTCCTCACTGATGAGGCCCAACGAAGCTGAAACATGTTTGGGGATGCTTGTGGTCTCATGCAGAAGGGATGCGACCAAGATGTTTGTGCTGGACTATCCCTTTTAGGGTGGGACCAAGCCTGATTTGCATATGGTCTTTCCCCTTTTGCAATGGCTTGGCATGCAAAGAAGGGTTGCCCAGTGGTTTAGATTAATTCTAAGCCTTCCAGCCATCGCCTCTTTTCTTTTGCCGCCTCTCTTCCCCAGCCAGTCTGCACACACGTATCTGAAGAGGATCAACCCTCCCAACTCCATTGACGCACGGTTCTTCAGGATCCAGAACCTGCACTACTTCTCCTTGCACTCTGCATCAGCAGCGTCCTACTGGTGTAGTGTGGGAAGCTTCAGGCGGCAAAGGGTGTGAACTGCACGGGAATCACCCTTCCTGACAGCTGCTTGCGGAATGACACATGCACAGGAATGAACGTAAACAAAGGAAAATGCTAGAAGTGGTCCAATGTACATGCATTTTTTTGCTGAGACCTGACATTACCACTTGCCCGTATCAGACACATTAGCATGCCTGGCAAGCCGGCATAGCCGACGCTAGAAGCCATAATGTAAAGAGCAGTACCAAACCCCAAATGCTCCTGTCTCAAGCAGAACATTCTCATTCCGAAATGTCATGCCTTTACACTTGCGCCCGGTTTTGTGTGGGCATGAGAAAGGCACTTTCCAGACACTGCCTTAGTGATATTAACTGATTATTGATGGTAGCGGCTCCAGAATGGTGCGAGTACCTCAGCATCTAATAGCAGTGTCTGGCAAATGTCTAATACTTATACACAAACCGAGACTATTGGCTTTGCCAATGCTTGTTTTTAACAGGACTTCACTGAAGGACATGCATAGTGCTTATAAATTGAGTGGCTGAAGGCAGACCTGGCTAAGATATATTTATACCCTAGAAGTGGCTTTCCAACTCCAATTCAGTCATTAACTCTCAGAAGAGTGCTTTGAAAAAATGCACTTCGATTGCAAAGTTTGATGGGAAGGCTTGATTAAAGTGAGCTCAAAGAGTTTCCATGAGGAGGTGTTTTGAGCGGGGAGGTGCAGGAACTGAGTGGGAATGGCCATGGGTAGTCAATGGGTGGGCAAATAACCTGCAAGCTTTGTATCCCTCCTCATATGCCAGTCCTCCCAATGTGTAATGCAATAGTTTCGGCTTACAGGTGTCGCAAGAGACACCTAATAGCCCAAACAAACAGAGAGAGAAATTAGGTTAAGAGACATCAAATACAGTTGTTTTTTTAAAATCAATAGAAAGGTAGTAGTGTGAAATAACAAATGACACAACTGCCCACAAAATAACAATAACTATTTGTTGGCGTAAGTTCAAAACTATGTCTGATGCCAGCATAACCCACTACCCGCACTATTCTGAATCGCGTTAGTGAGTCTAGGCTCTGATTGGGCTTTTGCTGGATGTGCAAGTCATTATCTAAATGACCCTTGCTGAATCCCAAATTACATTTTCGCGCCCAGCACAGGTATGGAAGCTGACAAAACAATTCCAGAAACCTGAAGAAATACCAATAGTCATGCATAGGTAAGGGTAGGTTGAGATATAAGTACTAACCATTGTTATATAGCCCAAGTAACTTATTTAATACATATGTTTCTGGAGCGCAGGAGATCACAAAAGAATTTCCCAAATAGTTGTATTTAAGAACACCTAGGGTATAAGTGCCATTCTGTCATATCAGCAGCTACTTCCTACAGCAAAGACACTCGCCTTTTCCCAGCACCAGGTTACAGCCTATAATATAGGCTCTTGCAGACACTCAAGGTCCACGGGGTCTCCATCGCTTGTTGACTTCTCAGTCCTGATAAGTCAGTTACTTTGCACTCTGTGAAGTGACCAGCGAGACTGTGAACCGGTAAACACCTTTACCTGCCAATATTAGTCTGTATAATTTCGTATTGTGATGTTGCCCCCGGTCTAATCCTTGGCGTGTGATAGAAGGTGACCATGAGGACGCGGCGCTGGCACCCACTCCATGATATTAACCTGAGTGTGGTGTGGGTTGGATCAGATGCCAGTGGGCAGGGGCTCACCACTTTGCTTGTCTGCCAGGCTATTATGCAAGTCTATGCAAAAAGGACGAGCATACTCGTCCTTGGCACTAAAGGTATATGTGTAGTTACGCCACCAAACAACGATTGGCAGTAAATTCCCACCCGTGGCCACGGGAGCAGCGGTGCTGTGCGGCAATAGCATTCCAAAGAGTGCCCTCAGCTGGCAAAGCCGACGGTCAGCTCGAAAGCCATGCTTACCATGTATACCCCCCCCCCCCCCCGAGTAGCAAGACCAACTGGCTGCTCTCGAACAATAGCAAAGCGCAGAAGAGGAAACCAAGCTGTCAGATCGGCGGTGCGTAGGATACGCATGTTCCGCACTCCTCTACTAAAGACAGTGCTGTGGGTGTTTGGAGAAGGGAAGGCTGAAGGCTGGAGAGAGGCGGGGATGGAAGAGGAGAGGTAGTGGAAGAGGAGGAGCAGAGGAGGTGGAGGAGTGAGGAAGATCTGCGCAAGAGGAGCAGATGAAGAAAGGAGAAGAGGGACTGGAGGAGATCGCGAAGTGGAGAACAGAGGGGCTGGGGGAGAGAAGAGCTGAGAGGTGGTGGTGAAGAACAGAATAGAGGTACTGGGAAAGCAAGAAGGAGCAGAGGAGAAGAAGGACAAGATTAGGACGGAGGAGCAGGTAATGGAAAGAGAAACTGAGGAGTGGGAGGAGGGATTATGATTTGGAGAGCAGAAAGGGAAAGGACGAGTGGAGGGAGTGAAACTTGAAGAAAAAAAGAGAATAAAGGAGGAGCAAGACTGGAGGAAGAAGCTTTGGGAAAGAGACGCACACCCGGTGTCAAAGGGGTGAGTGAGATTGGAGGAGGAGGTACGAGAATGGGGCAGAGCAAAGGGGAAACCTGAGGAGTCAGACGAGAGCCAAGTCCTCAGAGGAGAAGTAGCCAGGAGGCTTTCTATGTATGACCCATGGGCTGGTTTCTTTCAGGGGCTTAAACCTACAGGGCTAGGGAGCCTGGTCTGAATCCCTCCAAGCCAGCCTTCCTTCCAGCAGCCATCGGCAAAAATAGACCACACTTCAGCTGCGGTAGCCTTGGCCCTAGGGGGTCCTTCAGAAGGTTGCTCAGATCTGCCAGAGGCAAGAAAACCAAATCACCAAGACATCTTTCCAAGAGGCTCAGGAGACCAGTCCCCAAGAAGCAGATGAACGCTCTTAAAATCACTGTGAGTAAAGAGAGAGCGTGTGGGTACACCAGGGAGAGACCTGGTGAACTTGAGGGTCTTTTCCCATCTGAGAGAGACTTGTCTGTTTGTAATCCAGAGACCTTTCATTGGAGTTGCTTCATGTTTCTGTTTCTTTGGAAGGATAGACCTGCAACAGGAAGACTTGCTAAAGACTATTTGTTTTGATTTGTTCCCAGGGGAGTGGCATTCTGCCAACCTGGGATATAGGGGAGAGAATGTTCACCGGGGAGAGGAGGGGCCTGGGTAAGGAGGCCATGCACTGGGTGAGAAGGACAGTCCACTACTGGACTAAATCACAGTTTCTTTAGTCGGTTCCTTTTTCCTATTCCACGCCACACTGTGTTCAGACGCAACCAATAAAGCACGGTTGTTAAACCCACATCTCGGTCACAGCTGTGTTTATACCATAAGTACTACACGTCACAGTGGAAAATCCCGGATTTGAGTTCTACAACAGCATCACGTGACTGTGCTGTTACGTTCTTCGCCTACTGGTCGACACATCCGTCACCAACCAATGGCTCCCTTGGCAGTGAAAGAGTCCCTTGCATTCTCTGGTGTTTTTGAGTGCCCCACATTTCTATATCTTCACTTTCGTGTAGAGTCTTTCTTCTTTCTTTGCTTGTGTCAGGAAGTCATAGTAGCTTTTCTGGACTTCAGGTCTGCCTGGCCTCACAACCCTTAATATCCTGGCTCTTCTGTATGGCTGTTGCGTGTCACACTCTTTCGAAAATATTGGCCCTCGGATTTCAGGCTTGACCCCGCCCCATTTTTCATGTTGTTTTAGCTCCTCCAAGGTCTCCAGGACCTTAAGCTTTGGCCAGGTCTCCCCCTGCCTGCCCCTGTGCTTAGGCCAAATCATGTTCTCCTTCACTTCCTGAAACGTTTGCCCTTTCCTGTCTCTCGGTCTTGTTCTTCCTCACTCTCCTGCTGCCCTCAGGCTCCTCCTCCTCGTCTCTCACTCTCCTATTCATCTGTTATTCTGCCTCCTACGCCACTGCTCTCCTTTTTACATTTGCCATCACCGCTCCTGACTCACCCCACTGCCAGCAGACTCTGTACACCTCCTTCTAAACTCCTCAAGGTCTTTGCTACAGGACCAAGCCACCTCCTTTTCCCGCCTCCTGCTGCTCTCAACCCCCCGGCTCTCGGGAAAGCTGTCCTTATCACCACACTACTGCACTCCTGCCTTCTTTTACACGGGGGCAAGCGATTATAATGGCAGTGCTTGTCATTTGTCTCCCTAATATGGGGCCATGGTATTGGCTTGCATTTCCACGCATGCGTTTCCCTTCCTACTTTTGACATCATGGGCCTGATTCATAGAAGCATTTTACAATGGCGCAATCCCATAGGAAAACGGTCTGTGAATCATGTGTTTTCTGTTTGTAATCAGGACGCTGTGGACCAAGGGCGCACATGCATGGTCCTCCATTTTGAAACCGAGCATATTCAATCTGGCAGTCTGGCGGACCTGCGCCTTGCGTAGTGCTACCAGGCTGCCTGTGGTCATGCAGTTCTCTTTGCGTTCCACTCTGTTGCTTCTTTTGCCTTGGGGTGCATGCTGCTTGCTTCACCCATACAGTGAATGAGTCTGAGGTGCCAGCCTAAACTGGCCAGCTGGCGCGACTCCACTATAGTGCCTCTCCTATCTTCCCTAACAGTCTGGGGGCACAGGCATTGTTGGCCCCCCTAACCACTTCTCCTGGGTGTTCCAGTATATGGGATCCCCCCACCTCAACGTCTACATGACACCGATCGTGTTGGGCTAGAGTAGGCGATCATGCCAGCTGCGATCGCTCTGAGCTTGGGGTTGGAGTGGGAGACTGGGGGGAACTCTGGGGATCCCCCAAACACCACATCCAGGAGTCACCATTTAGCGGGCGGATGCCGTTGGCCACAGAGTTCCCCAGACCTCATCAAAAGTGACCGTCTCAGTACATATGCGTGCATCTTTATATATGCACGTATTTGTGCCTATGCATGCATGCATGCAGAGGGTTATTGTACAAGTAGTTCAAAAATCATTCATTGTTTCTTTCATCTGCTTTCTAAGGGATTCTGCATGTTTAGGCGTCTTCATGTCTTTGACTCATTAAATATTGTTATAAGAAAATAGAATGTTATAGCACTCTGACACCTCATGTAGTTCGACTTTAAACATCACTTTTAACCAGAAGAATACTTAAGGTTTTGGGAGATGCCCCTGCACCTGCCTTTATTAACCGAGGACTAGTATTAAGGTTAGCCCAGATCCACCTACGGTTCTCGACAAGTGCAATATTTTGAAGGGATGGGCAGGTTGGGGCGGGGACAATGCTTTTCTCACAATTGTTGAGCGTTAGAGTACAGATGTATATATTTTTAAGGACCACATCATGAGGTGTCACAGCAGTATTGATACCAGAGTTCGTATTACCCATCTCTTTAGAAACCTCCAAAAGATGGAAGGTGGCGCTATGACCATCTATGGTTGAGATGCGTGCACCTGTAGCGGGTACTTTATCCCACTTCATTATCTTACATGCACCGATGCTTGCCACACAGCTGACGCATGATTACATGCACCAGATGCTTGCCACACAGCTAACGCATGATTACATGCACCAGATGCTTGCCACACAGCTAACGCATGATTACATGCACCGATGCTTGCCACACAGCTAACGCATGATTACATGCACCAGATGCTTGCCACACAGCTAACGCATGACTACATGCACCGATACTTGCCACACAGCTAACGCATGATTACATGCACCGATGCTTGCCACACAGCTAACGCATGATTACATGCACCGATGCACCGATACTTGCCACACAGCTAACGCATGATTACATGCACCGATACTTGCCACACAGCTAACGCATGATTACATGCACCGATGCTTGCCACACAGCTAACGCATGATTACATGCACCGATGCTTGCCACACAGCTAACGCATGATTACATGCACCGATACTTGCCACACAGCTAACGCATGATTACATGCACCGATGCTTGCCACACAGCTAACGCATGATACAATCCAGCAAAATACATATTCGTGATCCATATCTCCAGCTCCCTTGATGCTTTACCGCTTTTTTGGGCAGTTAGTTGGCAACTGCCTTTGTTTGTGGCCCCTTCTAATGTATTTGGAGGCTGCCTGTGATAAATAACAGAGCTGTACCATGTTATGTGTGGACAATCACAAGGCTGTGGCATGCTACATGTAGCAGTGTTTTGGTTTGCGTGAATAATCACATGCTATGTGTGTCCCGTTACAAAGTAGTGTTACCCAGAGGCGTAGCCAGGATTGTCTAACAAGTGGGGCCTGAAGCTAATGTAGTTGGGCGCACCGCAGTGACATTAACATCTGTAAATGCCCACACGGTGCTGCCGAGAGGGAATTTACAGACTTTGGGTGGGCCTTGCCCACTCAGGTACTACCTTGTCTACGCCTCTCCCTTATATGCAGCCAATTACAAGGCAGCGGCATGCTATGTGTGGCCAATCAGAAGGCACCGGCCTACTACGTGTAGCCAAACACTTGGCAGTGGTATGCTGAGTGTGGACAATCACAAGACAGTGGCATACTATGTGTGGCCAATCGCCAAAAGCAGGGGCATGCGAAGTGTGGCCTATCACAAGGCAGCAGTATGCTTCGGGTGGCCTATCACAACGCAGCAGTATGCTTCGGGTGGCCTATCACAAGGCAGCAGTATGCTTCGGGTGGCCTATCACAAAGCAATCACATTCTACGTGTGACAAAAGGCAGTGGTACCTCATGTGTGGGCACATTATAAGGTTGCTGAATGCTGTGTGCGGCCAAACCCAAGGCTCTGCCCCGATTTATGTGGCCATCACGTGTTATGGATGACCGTGCACAAGCCAGTGGCATCCTATGTGCAGCAACACACAAGGCAGTGGCAGGCTCCAAAGCTGATGATCAAGAGATGCTCGGTGTCATACACTGTATTACATTGAAAAATGCTGCAAAGATCAGCCAATTTAAAAGCCAGAGGCCCTCACACCTTTCAAGGCAACCTCGGGTGCCCTGTTTCGATAGCCATAGGCCCAATGATCTTAGGTGGCAGAGCACGACAAACAGATGGGGCTGCTACTCAGTGATATACCCAGAATCTGGGTCCACGCCAGAAGGAGGCCTGCAAGAAGTGCAACCCTAGACAAGAATGGGGACACCTCGACCTAAATAAGGTGTAAATACTCAAAGATTAGCGGCATTATGGTGGTGGGGGGTGGGGGGTGGGCAAAAAGAGAAAATTGTGCTACCCAGAGGCCAACACCAATGTTTAAGGTACAGTGAACAAATCAACAAACTGCTCATGTTGCTAGTTTCATACATTTACTTCGTTAATGTATGTAAACAAGGGAGTCTCAAATAGGAGAGTGCCACCCCCCCCCCCCCCCCCGCATCCTTCTTCCCACGCTGAGGGTAGAACACACAGCATGCATCTCTAGAAAGGCTGCCAAGATCATATAGCTGGAGGCAAAACACTCTGGAGCTCAAAGGAAAGGGCAGCCTGTGCCCGCGCCAGCCACTCAGTCCATGTGCACCACGCGTACAATGGCAGCGCTGAGGGGGGAGGGCAAGGCAGCCCTAATGGAGGATGAACAAGAAAGCACTCGGGCGGAAGGGATCCAAATCCATGCTTTCCCTCCTCGCACCAAGTCCTGCAAAGAGGCAACCGGGAAAACTGGAGTGCGTGCGCAGGCCCTCTTCCTGGTGCCAAAAGTAAGATGACTATGGAGCAGATGGAGGAGCTACTGTCGAGGGAATGGTGGAAAGAGGACAATAGGGAGCTATCCTAATCCCTAGCAGTGACAAGAGGCAAAGCTAGGCAAATTGGCACTGTCTCTATTATCCTAAGGCAACAGCTCCCTCTAGTGGCGACAACAGGTGAAGCTAGGCAAATTGGCATTGCCTCTACATATCTTGGCTGCAGCGCCCTCTAGTGGTGACAACAGGCGATGTCTGCATCGGACAAACATACATGACAAACATACACCTGGCCTTTTATTATATTGTTAGATTAGATTAGATAGATGGCCATCAGCAAGAACTCAAAATGTGTAACAGGCAACAAGACTCTATTCACATCAGGAGGACGCAGCCCAGAAGTGCATATGGACGGAGTGGTATAGGCTTCCATAGCAATGGCTCGCAGAGGGAAAAAACAGCTCTGAGGAATGCTGCAGTACACAGAAAATAGGCTTAACAATACATGTCCTGCAGTCAGAGCATGGCTGGACTGGCCTATAGGGAACTCTGGAGATTTCTCAGTAGGCTTCTGCACTCTGGGCCGCTTTTGGGTGATAACCTATTTTATTTCGATAGGAAAAAGGTTGGGCTTGCTGAAAATGTGTATTATGTGGCCACTTTCATTTTCAGGGCTTCTTTTGGTTGCCAGTCCACCCCTGAGTCAGGGACTGTGCCCCTGTTTGGTGTAGAAAAGGTAAATCTCTGCTGTCGGCAGGTGAGCATTGGTTACTGGTTATGGCAGAAATAGCTTTATGAAGTACCCATGCCAACAGCTCATTGATTACCACATCACATCATGGCAAGATAGAAGTCTTCACTACCAAATCAACACTGCCTGTTTAGCGAAATAAGTGGAGCACATGCATTCCCCAGACAAGATTATTCTGCCGCCAAGGTGCCATCCAAACACAATGCCAATTGACACCCAGCACAGCCAACGGCGCAGAAGTGTAATGGCACCTTTGCACTAAAGCCAAATCAGTATCCATATGTACTAGGGGTGTACCGAAACTCAGCTTCGAGTAAATATTCAGCCGGATTTTGGCTGAAAACCAGCTATTCGGCTTTGGCTGAATACTTACTGAAATACTTACTTGAAGCCGAAGTTCGGTGTGGCTAGGTCCACTGCCTGGCTATGGCTGCTGGCTTGGGAAACTCAGTGGGCTGGGCCCCACTGCATGATGTGGGGCTAGAACATGGGTGCACAAAATAGGGCCCGCGGGCCAGTTGCGGCCCGCCATGCTGTTTTTTCCGGCCCGCGAGGCACAAAGACTTTCCTAATGGAGGGCGGCCCGCAAGCAGCATCGACCGCCCTCCATTAGGAAAGTCTTTGTTGTCTTCCGGGCTGGACAAAACACTGGCTGTCATTGGCTCAGCACACATGCACCACATCACTCCTACGAGCCACGTAGTGCGTGTGTGCTGTACCAATGGAGTGCCAGCACTATGGCTGGCATGGCCAGTAAGGCTTGATGCCGGAAGGAATTTCAGCCTTGCTTGCCACGCCAGCCGTAGTCGATTCCACTTACCTCGCCAGCGTTCCAGTTTACCTGCCTTCCAGCACGTCTCCGGTAAGTGGTCTGTGTGTTTGTGTGTCGGGTCTGTTCTGCTGTATGTTTGTGTTGTGTATGTTGGGATGGGGGGGGGTGGGTGGGGTGTCGGATGTGTATGAATGTTTGTTTTTGAGTGTTTGTGTTCTGTATGTTGAGATGGGGGTGGGTGGGTGGGGTGTCGGATGTGTATGAATGTTTGTTTTTGAGTGTTTGTGTTGTGTATGTTGAGATGCATGTATGGGTGCATGTTTCAGAGTTTGTGTGCTGAGTTGGATGGTTTGGATCTGTATGGGTGCATGTTTGAGAGTGTGCTGATTTGGGGGGTGGGGGGTTCGTGCCTGAATGGGTGCATGTTTGAGAGTGTGTGTGCTGAGTTGGGGGGTGGGGGGTTCGTGCCTGAATGGGTGCATGTTTGAGAGTGTGTGTGCTGAGTTGGGGGTGGGGGGTTCGGGTCTGTATGGGTGCATGTTTGAGAGTGTGTGTGTGCTGAGTTGGGGGGTGGGGGGTGAGGGGTTCGGGTCTGTATGGGTGCATGTTTGAGAGTGTGTGTGCTGAGTTGGGGGGGTGGGGGGGTTCGGGTCTGTATGGGTGCATGTTTAAGAGTTTGCTGAGTTGGGGGGTGGGGAGTTCGGGTCTGTATGGGTGCATGTTTGAGAGTGTGCCGATTTGGGGGCTGGGGGGTTCGGGTCTGTATGGGTGCATGTTTGAGAGTGTGTGTGCTGAGTTGGGGAGTGGGGGGTTCGGGTCTGTATGGGTGCATGGTGTATGCTTGAAAGTGTGTGTGCTGAGTTGGGGGTTCGGGTGTGCATGAATGTTTGTTTGTGTTGTGTATGTTGAGATGCATGTATGGGTGCATGCTTCAGAGTTTGTGTGCTGAGTTGGGGGGTTTGGTCTGTATGGGTGCATGTTTGAGAGTGTGTGTGCTGAGGTGGGGGGTTTGGGTCTGTATGGGTGCATGTTTGAGAGTTTGCTGATTTGGGGGGTTCGGGTCTGTATGGGTGCATGCTTGAGTGTGTTTGGGGCATAGTGTTTGGTTAGGGGTGAGGGGGCCATGGGGCACAGTGTTTGGTTGGGGGTGAGGGGCAGGGGGCATAGTGTTTGGTTGGGGGTACGGGACAGGGGGCATAGTGTTTGCTTGGGGAGTGATGGACAGGGGGCATAATGTTTGCTTGGGGAGTGAGGGACAGGGGGCATAGTGTTTGCTTGTGGGGTGAGGGACAGGGGGCATAGTGTTGGTTGGGGGTGGGAGCCATGGGGCATAGTGTTTGGCTGGGGGTGAGGGGACCATGGGGCATAGTGTTTGGTTGGGGGTGAGGGACAGGGGGCATAGTGTTTGGTTGGGGGTGGGAGGCATGGGGCATAGTGTTTGGTTGGGGGTCAGGGGACCATGGGGCATAGTGTTTGGTTGGGGGTCAGGGGGCCATGGGGCATAGTGTTTGGTTAGGGGTGAGGGACAGGGGGCATAGTGTTTGCTTTTACTTTTCGGCCCAGTATAGCCCTCATGTAAGGTACTTTCGGCCCTATGTCAAAATCAGTTGTGCACCCCTGGGCTAGAGGGTAGTATTGGGAGGATGCCCTGGTCAGCCCTATGGTGCAGGGATGGACCAGCAAGGGATCATCACACTGAAAACTCTACACTTATTGTTCCTGTAAAGCACCTAAGAGGTCAACAAGCCCTTTGAGGCAGGGAGCGCTGTGTCAGACCCATGTAAATAAGACAGCAGAGTGTGCAGATGTAGGATACACAAAATGAATGGTCACCACTACTACCAATAGAAAAAAGCTTACTGATATAGACTACACACCACTTACCACTACTGAAAATGTATGAAGTGAATTGCGGAAGCACAGACGTTGGCTGTATGTTCTGGTGTCCGCTGTCCATTGTGCATGTGCGACTCAGAAAGCAAAGATGGCGGACCAGCCTTGTGAAGAGTTGGTCCTCAACCCAGCATAGACGTACAATTAGGCACTGGTCAATCCCAGAGAAGCAATAATCAGAAACCCCAGCTTTGGCCCTGGGAGGTGGGGACTAGGAGGTATAAAAACCCACGCAAAATAGAGAAGCACTGTGGTGCACTGGAGTAGCGGAGCATTGAGCCCTGAAGGGGCGGCGGTGTAAAGTGAGCTGGAACTGCATGAGGTTGCGGGGGACCAGAGTGAATTGGAGGAGCAGGCAAAGGGGAGAGAAGGGAGTTGGATAAGGTGAACATCCCAGAGGAGGGGAGAGAACAGAGGTTGGACGTGGTGAAGATCCAGGAGGCGGAGACGAAGCAAAAGGGGTTTGAGGAGGTGCACATGAAACGGAGGGGTGAGAACAGAAGGGGTGGAACAAAGGAAACATCTAGGATGGTGAGAGGCAGCAGAAGCGGTTGGTGGAGGTAAAGCACTAGGCGGAAGAGAGAGAGCAAGAGTGGCTAGAGGACAGTAAGAAGTGGAGAGAAATAGAGACAACCCATGTGGGGAGAGGCATAGTTGCCAACGTGACCCAATCCAATCTGTAGGTGCTTTTCCAGTCCTGGTTTTTTCTTTGAATTCTGGGATTTGTAATTCTGCTGTTCCCATTATAAAAGTGAGACTACAGGTCTCAGAATGCAAACACAAAACAAGGATTGGATAAGCGCCTAAAGATTGAAATGGGTCATGTTGGCAACTATGCTAAGGAAGGAGGGGAAATGTCAGAGGGGTAATTGGATGATGGAAAACAAACAGGGAAGGTGCAAGGGAGTCCTGTGGAAGCATAGCTACATATCAACAGCTGGAGTGTAAGACAACACCAGTTGTCTGCAAGGAGTGAGCAGAGGGACAGGTATGTGCAGAACTTCAAAGAGGTTCGTAAAAAGACAGTTTAGGGTCCAGTATCAGGACCCCACCCACAAATGAGTGGTGGTACGGCAAGGAGGCCAGTGAGAAAGGCTGGAAATGGTGTAGACCCAAGACCCTACGGCTGAGAGATGAAACAAGTTACCATCTTACACCCCAGGGCCCTGATGGACCCCCAAACTGAGGAATGCTGAGAGGAAGTTGCCGACAGAGAACCCCCCAGTTTCAGCAATAGTACCTACAACCTGTTGGAAAGCTACTCTACCAGTGGTCAACTGGGAAAGGCCTTTCCTTTACAGGACCATCTTCAAAGGTGCACTAGAATGTGAGTGATACCAAGGAAAGACCAAGAGGGTCACTACTGAACCCCAAAGACATTACATGAGAGAATCGCATTGGCCATTTCGCCCTGCTCTAAGCAAAGAAGGCACGTTTCTGCTTCTATGCACCCGAGGCCGCAGATACGTCCAGAGCCACTGACCAGACATTGCCTGGCCTTTACCAGCATCTTTCACCATCAAGCTGTTGCTTCTGCTGAACCACACTGCATCTTCGGATCTCAAAAAGCCTCTGTTGAGCCCAAAGACATGAAACAAAAGATATTTGGAGAGTCCTTGGCCCTCTCATCTGTCTTAAAGTCAATTCCGACTTTTAAACCTTCTCCTCTGCCTTTTGAAAGACATATTGAATAACACTGACATTTTGCTGCTTAAATCTTGGCCTGGCCACCACAGTCCACAAACGCACAGTGCCCTTTTACTTTAAAGTCTTCTTTTCCTGTGTTTTCCCTTACAGGGCTGGGCCCATAGATTTGTGTCAGTTGTGTGCATGTTTGTTAGTTTCATTTAAGATCCAATTTTTGCAGAACCTTGTTTGGACATACTTTTATTTTGGTACCACAGTGCTAATGTTGTTTGGGATGCTTCTGCACCAGCACATACCCCCCCTGAAGAGAGTGTGGGCTGCCCTCTGGTCACATTACCAAACGTGGTGAAGGAGCTATAGTGAAATTCCTAGCACCTTATGTTCCAAGTGGGGATTCCACATTCCTGTTCTTGCCTTACTATTGGAGAGGCTCTAGTGTGGTGGTGCGGCCGCGCGGTCCGTCTAAAATAAACATCTTCCTTTACCCCAACCTGCCTCTCTTCGTCCTTACCACATGTACCAATCATGCTGCGCCTGTTTAAGCGTATGACTGGGATCACTGCTGGTTTAGTAGCAGTGTGGGGATGAGTAGGCACTGTAGCCACTACTTATCCTTGTGAACCTGCAGGACAGCAGTCATTTTGCCATGGTAGGCTTCTTGGAGGATACTATGAATTGTCCTGCCTGGGTACAGTTGTGACATCTGTGATGGGAGTCCCGTGTCTCAGCTCAGGAAGAGGGGAAAGATACATTTGGAGACCGGGAAGAACAGCTGTTACATGAGGTCAACCCAGAAATGCTACACACTGGCCCCTCCAGGGCCCCTTTCCCATTCCTGACCTCTATGCTACTACGTGTTAAGGATGCCTCACAAAAGCAATCAGAGAAGGAGTGTTCTCCGCTATTTCTCAGGCAGGAAAGCAAGCAAACTGCAACCGCGGCCTGCAAACCTTAACTCCAGAGAGCCAATAGACCCAGGCTTGCTGCCCGAAGAGCAGACTGTGAGCTGCCACTTAACCCCGACTTGAGGATCCAGGAGCCTCTAGTACTGAGCCTGGAGAGAGATGCAGGGAAGGGAGGGAATCTGCTGGTCTCCATGGAAGGGCTGCCTGTTTCTAAGATGGTGGCCTCGGTATTTAAGACCTTGGCCCGCAGAGCAGAGGGTGGATTAGAATCAATGAAGAGTTCCTTTGCTGCACTGGGGTATGGGACGATGTCGAAGGACATAAACCAATCCTCTACAACAATCTATGAATCGCCACAGTAGCACCTTGCTCGAATCCTTAGACAGCTTAAAGACCCACTGCTCAGAGTAGAGAACAGGGTTAACCGCCGGTAATAGTGTGGGAGTTTGGACTCAGTTGGCACGAGATATACAGAGCACAGAGCATACAGAGCACAGAGAGGTGCATGAAGCAGGGAGAAAAAAGAGGGTGAGAGGGCGAGAGCAGGGTGAGAGCAGGAGGCTGGACGATAGAAGGTGGTAGAAGGAGCTGGGAGGAGGCGGGAGGAGGAGCTAGGAGGAGGTGTGCACACAGAATGGAACCATTAAGAGGAAGGAGCAAGGCACGAGCAGGGAAAGGGCGGCATTGCAAAAGGGAGAGATCAGGAGGAGGAAGTAGGGAAGACATCTAGGAAAAGGAGAGGAGTGGAGGACAGGAAAGGCTACTTGTCAGGAGGAAGTGGGAAAGAGCAAGCGGAGGACAGGGACGTCCGGAAAAACCCAGCGTTGGCAAAGCCAAGAAGGCCAATAGTTGGTAAAATGCACATTTTGCGATTTCCGATTCTTGTATATTATCCATGGCATTCCATTTAAAACCAGCCAAAATAAACTCAATGTCAAAAATCAATAATAAAAAGAAAAAAAGAAGGCCAATTGGTGTAGGAGGGGTTGTGAATTGGAAGGTGGAACCAGTGGGGCTTGAGTTGGAATAGGGGTCAGAGTACCAGAGCTGAAGAAGTTGAGAGCCTTACTGACCTGGGGTCAAAACCTCAATGCCCCTGTCCAGAACAAACAGACAAGAGCGAAGCAAGCTGGTAGCCAGAAAGCGGAATGGTGGAAGTGCACTGGCAACACCAAAGAATACTTGCCATTTGGAAGAGGGTCTGAAACCAGGAGACAACAACAAGCGAGCCGGGAAGCCCACCAATGACACTAAAGAACACTTGCTTAGCAGTCCAGGGCCAATGACATGGGTATCCGAGACCAGAGCGTGCCCCAAGGGTGAGATAGGGAGGTCTCATCGCAGGAGATTGGGTCGAAGCCAAATTCATCAAATTATTTCAGTCAAATTTGGTCACAAATATATGTAGGGGGTGGGTAAGGGTAATAAAAAAGGTGGGTAAGAGGGGGCTCAGGGGATCTCGCCCCCTGCATATTCTTGCAGCCAAATGGCTTAAAAGAAAGAAAAATTATTGATGGATTAATTTTTTTATTTGGTTAAAAATTAATTCTACTTTAAACAACATACCAAATATTCACGTCAATTACATAATGAATCACTTTTACATACTAACGAAAAAGAAGGAAAGAAGCAAAAGAAAAAAAAAGTGTTCACCTTTTTAAATGCACTCGACGCAAGTACTGATTAAGTACTACTTGGCTGCCACGGCTGCTCCGCTGCCTCTCTGCGACTTTGCCGTCCTGTGCCACGCTACTCTGCTGTTGTGCTCTGTTGCTGTGGACTGTAGTCCCTTTAAGGAGGTGAACCCACTACGAGCGAATTGTGGGCTTTGCTTGTGGACTTTGTGAACTTTGCCGTTCTCTGACACTTTTTTTTCTATTTTTTTTTTTGTTAGAGTCCCAGCTCTCCTCTGACCCGATTGGTCAACTGTATTTAAACATCGCGCACGTGCACATGCACGCGCGCACTCGACGCAAGTACTGATTAAGTACTGCTTGGCTGCTTAGCTGCGCAGCCAATGGTCGAGGTGCCCATTACTATTTTTTTATTTGTCCTTTTAAATGCTGACTATCTGACTATCTGACAAAGTATAACTTTATAATTTAGTTGCTTTGTGTAACAAACATCACTTTTTCTTTGCAGGTACCCTATTAGGTGCCTTTCTAAGTGCCTTCATACACGCTCCATGGCGTATTCTTTAAAAACGGGCATTCCCACAACTCTCCAACAGAAAGGTTTAATCACCCCGCTTGCACGCTTCATGCCTGTCCCATAGGAACTATTACCCTGTCCCCTGTGAACGCGGCGGCTACCACGAAAGGAGTGATTTTGTCTGCACCGCCATTCATAAGTACTGAAGTTTCACAAACTCCAAGAGTATTTTTTCCGTGTGCCCCAACAGCCCCTCTCCAACCGGAGCTTGGTTCAAATTTTTCAGCGCTCCCCTTATCAGATAATACCATGCTTCGTACACCTCTTCCTCGCTTTACTTCTTCGAGGAAAGGTGCCAAGAATATAGCGGTGCCACAAACCCCATCCCCTTGCACTGATCCCGACCACTCCCTATACGATAGCCAATGTGAGTCTCCAACTTCCATGCTTATTGGCCCTAATGGTGTCGTGGAACTTACATCAGGCTCGGCGTCATCCACAAGTTCCCCAACTATATCCTTTGTGTACCCCACACCGCGAAGGGCACATGCTTTGGCTACTCATGCTTCTTCATCCTCGAGCCCTGATGAAGACTGCAACTCTCCAACTCTGAATATTCCCCCCCCCTCCTCTCATGTTGGATGTTACTACAGCGGCTTTACCTTCCCTTCCTCCCGTGCTTGATGTGAGCCTAGCCGCTATGCACCTAAATCTACAAAGTCTCTTCAAATTATATGTAGGACTAGATGCTAAAATTTCAGAACAATCTATTCAATCTCATCAAATGCTTTCCCTGCTAAACACACTTGTACGACATTCCAAGTCGACCCCACATGATGTCTCGAACTTGGATGATGCTCCAGCTGATGAGATCTCCATCATCACTATTGGATCCGCTGGATCCCCGTCTCCCCCACCCACCCATTCCGGCTCTTCCAGTGTTCGCTAACATCATTACTCCAGAGGTCGAGACTAGTGCTCCCACCGGTACTGTTCCTTTGAACGAGTCGTGGCCTAGTCTTCCACCCTCTCCAGCCAGCCCCCATCCTATTCCAAATCCAGCCCCTTTGCCAGTCACGAATTCCACCAAGGAGGGGGGCTCCACTTTTATCCCACCTGCTCCCAGAAAAAGAAAAAAAACTATTCTGAAGGTGTTTCGCCCTCCAACTAAAAAGAGTCCAAATCATATCACACTGAGACTCCCTAAAAAAACGATGAAAACCTTCTTCCAAACATTGAAACCAAGTTCAGAGTCAAGTAACGCTGAGGAATCCGTAACGTGCCCACCGCCGTTATCTATTGAAGCACCCCCGTTTGCCATGCCACCCAGCCTCAGCACAAAGAAGTCTAGCTTTCCTGAGCAGGAGCCAGTAGTGCCCGTAGAAGCCGATCTTGTGTTACCATTAAAGGAGAATCCAACTGCCTTGCTACTGTGGGATGTTTTTACCCATGCATCCGAGCCCTACCTCAAAAACTGTACAGTACTGACATGGAAAACATCATGATGGCCAGAGCTTCCCAGAAAATGCCCAGGGAAGTGCATGAAGAATAGGCTGCCACCCATTTTGCCGATGTTATGAGCACAGAAGGGCACTGCCTAAAACCACCATTGGACTACCCACACAGTAGTCTGAAACCATTGGGAATGGCAATGCCGATTGCCAAAAGCAACCTAGAATTGTGGGGAATTCATTTTCTTAAATCCCAAAAATGGGTGCAGTACCAGTACCCACCACTATCAGAAAGCCGGCGTTTTAAAACAACACCAGATTTTTTTTTTATTTGTGTAAAACTGAATAGATGAACCCAAAGAAAGACTTACTGAGAGGTGGATACAATGTAAAGTTATATTCTGAAGTGACTTGAAGGTTTATAACAAGACTGGCTGAGCTGTGGATTTCAGCAGTTTAAGTAAATTTGGACTGAAAGACACTAAAAATCTAAATGTTTAAAAGAAATGAGTGACCTACTTTTGAGTGTCACATAGGTTGCAATTGTTTAAATGTCATAGTTTTAAACTTAGAATCAGCATCCTAGCTGCATATGTAAAAAATTGTCTTGACTTAAACTGGGGAACAAAAGTGACATTTTATCTGAAACCTGGCTTAAGGAACTGAATTCTGCCCACCAGCTACCCCCGACAGGAGTTGAGACTTGCACAACAGCTGTGTTCCCAGGCCTAGCTGCCTTTTTGCTGCTCCCACCAAAAGGGATATGACACTTCTCTGATTGAATTACCTGGGCTCTGCAGGAAATTGAACAAAGCCCTGTCCTGACTCAGGCAAATGTTTTATTATGGGGGCTGTCAAAATGGCTTCCTCTTCAACAAAGGGCCTTCCAGGGCCCAAGCAGATGGTTTATTGCAGGGGTAATAAAAATGGCTTCCTCTTGGCAGAAACTGGGAGGGGGAGAAACTGGAGACAGAGGCTGAGCTTGAAGAAAGTGGAAAAACTGGTTTCTGTACCATGTGACCTGAAAAGACACACCCCTGTAGCCAGAATATGGTTTTAGAAAAAGATGAATAACTCATAGTACGGACTTGTGAAAATTATTTAAATGATACCATAATTCTTGTGATTTTTCTGCCCACATTTTAAGAGGTTTTTAGAACCGGTGGCATGATCTGGGGGCAAACTAGCAGTTAAGAGGGTATTACTTAAAATGTCTGCATGTGAAAAGTCTGATACTTCATCAATTAATGCCTGCATGCCTTGCACACATTTGGGTAAATTTGAGTAAGAATCTGATATTGGTAACCTGACCAAAAAGTGAAATATGTTGCCATTTCTCAGTGCAAGCTCTCAGGAAGAGCAGAGTTGGAACAGGGGATACCTCCTGTGATATGTGATGGGTGCATGTAATTTTAAACAAATGTGTACCTGTGCAAATATGTCTTTTGGGTCAAAATATAGATTGTGTGTAAGTTGACAGGGGTGGGTTCTCTGTATCATAAACAGACCTCATCATGATGACACTTCATTTCATTCCCCCAATCAAGGGGAAGAGGATGAAGTGGCCAATGACAAGTGGAGAGGGGTAGAGCCTAGTGATGCTGCACACACACCCATTTTCAAAACACATAAAAGCAGACAGTCAGGACAGATAGGGACATTCTATTCCATCTGCTGCGGGACGCTCTGCCGGGAAAATCCATACTTTACCTCCATCAACCTACAGAGAGCCAACATAGAGACTTCAATCTATCCACCTTCAGAGACCAAGACTTTACTTCAGAATTTGTAGCAGAGAGGTCAACTACAAGCTAAATCCCTCTTTAGCAGGCCTCAACTCATTGCCATTATCACAGCCAGGCGAGCCGTTTGAATTCTTTGCAAGAACTCTTGCCATTTGCCAGAGAGCAGTGTTGTATCCAGAGAGAGACCAGCTGAACCGGAGACCGCTGTATCTGGACCCACAGACCTGATCAGAACCAGAGACCCAGACCAGACCAGCAGAGGAGAGCTGACCCAGACCGCTGTGCGCAGAGACCGTCCGTGGCGAGTGAAGAAAACCTGACCAGATCCGTGGCGAGGCCCATTCTATTTCTAAATATATTGTGAGTACATAGCAGAACTGTGCAGAACCAATCTCTTAGTTAAAATAATATAATCCAAGCTATTTTAATCTAAGTAGAACTGCCTGCTAACTGTCACCTGTCATTTTGCAAAACTGTCACCTGTCATTTGCAAAGCTGTAACCTGTCGCTTTGAACTTTTAAAATTTAAAATCTAAAAAACTACCTTTATTTAATCGTTCTTAACTCCGTAACCGTTTGGGCTAGGAACTTGGTTTAACTTTCCTCTGAAAGCTTAGAATCTCAGCTTTTCAACGAACCTAGAACCGCATTCCTATTCTCTATATATTTGCCGCAATCGCGAAAAACGCACTCGCGAATTTACCGCGATTTGCAAATTTCTCCACGTGTGAAAACAGCAGTTTCCTTGCTAAAAATTCGTTTGCCTCTTGAGAACCATCCCTGAATCATTGCTAGAGTGAGCCTGGACTAATATTAACTTGATACCACTCACCCTGAACCTCTAGAGGGAATTAAAAGCATTTTAGCATATTTTTCACTTCATTGCCAGCACATATAAAAGCATTTTGGGCCTGTGTTTCAAACTTCTGTAGTCTAAGCTTGCTGGGGTGAACTGAATTACATTTGATTGCATTTCTGAGAACTGTGTGCTTTCCTTCCATTTCCTTGCATTGCATAAAGGGGGGAGGGGATTGCCAGAGAAAAGTGATTACATTGTTTTGTTGAAATCATATTGAGTATTTTCTGTATTGCATTTGTCATTCAACATTACATCAATTTGAACTTATATAAAGCATTCTCTACCACCTTATTCTTCTGTTCCTATTCACAAGTGTGCCAGTGCCAGACTATCCATTATTGATTACTGCTCATATTAAGTGTCATATTCAATTATTTATTTATTATAAAGCGTGATATATATATCTATTGTTTAAATTATCAAATAAACCTTTTAACTTGCAAAACAGAACTACTTCTTGGCTCAGTGGGGTCAGGGGGATTCCAAGAGAGGGGTGTTATATAGGGGTAGTCATCCAGAACGCATGAACTGGACATAAAGATATATCAATAAGGGTTTCCATTCAGTATCCCAGACTAGGCATTGACTTAGCTGTCGTGTTGAATTGAATCCTCTTACAAATTGGGGGCTCGTGCCGGACGTTTGGATTAGATCTATCACTTGTGCAGATTAATACAGTGTGCCAGCTGACCAGATACACATATCCGGTCGGATCACCACGCTGTGTTACGCTGTAAAGCACTCCTCAAAGGAACACTCTAAGAAAAAGGTCTGTTTTGCAAAAATAAAATACTAATTTCTGTAAGTCAGGACAGAGACCAATCTCTAGAATGACGACCTTAGCAGACATGAAAATAGCCAGAGAGCACTTCTTACATAAGTTATTTGTGAGAGGTGAGTGGACTCACCAGGACCGCATGGTCTGGTTGCAGGCCATCACGCAACAGGTCACTGAAACAGGGTCAGATATATGGGGAGATCAGGGTCCCCTACATGTGGCCCTGAGTGAACTATACATGGCTCCTAAAGCTAAGGATGAACAAGACAAGATGGTTAGGATAGCCGCATACCTGTACCTATATATGGGAGACATGCAGGATAAATGTACGGAAAGCCAAGATCTGGCGAACAAGCGACAGATGGCGTTAGAGAAGGTCCAATCTGACCTGGTCTCTTCTGAGCAGAGGCTGCAGGGGAGCCAGGAGTCAGAAAATTATAGTAGGCAGTATATCATTAAAATAAAAGAGGACATGGATATACTGCAACAGGAAAAGACAGACCAGGATACCAGAATTCTGGCTTTGCAGAAGGAACACCAAGACAGTTTGGACTCCCTACTGCAGAGCCAGAAAAAGCTGGAGCAACAGATCAATTTCAACAGGGCATGCACAGAGCAGGTAGCCACCCTGCAAATCCAACTAGCCAGAGAGAAAGAGGAGAGCAATAAACTGATCCTGAAAGACCTGGATACCCAGGCAGAGTTTGATCAGGAGCGCCAGAAAGCTGGTGCCTTCCAAAGGCAAAGGGACGACCTGGCGTCACAAATTCAAGCTCTTGGTCAGGAAAGGGACACCTTAGGCCAGGAAGTCTGCCACTTAAGGAGAAAAATGGAAGAAAATCACCTGGCCCACCAGGGACTGGGTGACCTCCAAAAAGAACACCAGGACTTGCTAGAGCACACCAGGAGGGTGGAGGAGGCTCTGGCAAGACAGGAGCAGGCCAATAGGGACACAGCTCAGGAGGTAACCCTCCTGCAGCAAAGACTGGCCCAGTGCTCCAGGACCAATCAGGAAACACAGAGAGAGAATGAGGCTCTCTGCCAGCACAATGATAGACTCCAACAACAGGTAGCGATGCAGGAGAGACTGATAGAGTCTAGTAAGGCCTTAACTGAGGAACTGAAGGCGCAGGCTCTTGCATTGCAACAGGGAGCAGGGGCGGATAGAGATGAGGTTCAATGGGAAAGAGAAACTCCTGAGCATAACCCCAGGAGCCCTAGTACCAGAGGCCTTTATTACTCTCAGTCCCTGGACTCTGCCACCCCCATGTCCCCTGGCGCACATGAGCACAGGGCCACAGGGATGGCAGATTACTATCCAGCCAGAAGCATGGGGCTCATAGGCCAGTACCTCCCAGGAATGGATGGGCGGGCATCCGGGTATGGGCGACCCAAGCACAGTGCAATTTGATAGGGAACCCCAGGTGAGTAGGCCCATTAAGGGCATCCTGAAAACCTCTGCCCAGTTAGGTCAGTGGGGGGGGTACCCATCAAATCCTGGCAGCAAGGAGGGATCTGAAGACTCCTCTGAGCGGTACAGGACACAGGAGACCAGGTCCCCACATTCTGCCAGCCATTCCCAGGCTCGCAGAATCCGGGAAAACCTGGAAGAACAGACGGGAACCTCTGGGAGCAGTGCCTCTGAGTCAGAAGATGAATGGAACAGGGTTACCCGGACCAAAAGGGCCAATAAGACAAAAAGGGCCTTGCTTAAGGACCCCTTAAAGCAGGTTAAGGCAATCAGGAGCGTCGTCACACCTTATCATAAGAACGCCAAGTATTCTGTTTGGGAGCACTTAGAGTTGTTTGAACAAATGATGGAGACTTTCCATTTGAAAGACAGCCAAAGCTGTATTCAATATGTAAAGTGGACCTTCTCCCCGGAATACTCCAGTTTCTTTGCGGGGCTGGAGGACCAAAATCATTTAAGATGGTCCACCTATAAGGCGGCCATCTTGAAACATTTTTCTACTCATAGAAATCCTCAAGAGGCTCGCAAGGCAGCCTACAATTTACAATGTGGGGAGGATCAGGCCCCACAAGAATTTGTGCAGGAGTTAAAGCGTGCTTTTGCACAGACCACAAGAAGGGTGCGCACGGATAGCAGAGAATTTATTAATACGTTTTTCCATGCCTTGCCCAAATACATAATGACCCAGCTCGTGAGGGATTTTCACGAGAAAAGATCTTTAGACTGGGTCATTGAACAGGCGACCCGGATCTATGAGGTGCAGAAGCCAATAGAAAATAAAAATAATGCGCCCAAAAACCCCAAAGCCAACAACACCCCTGCTGCTGCCAAGGTGGCAGAGGTAAAGGTCACCCCCGTTTTAGAGTTGGAGATGGGGGGGCCTAAAAACCTATCTGCACCTAATAATGCTAGGCCCACAAGGTCCTCGGGCCAGTCACAGACAGGGAGCCAGGGAGGCAGCCCCACAAATGGGGTCCCTCGCTCTCCTGATTATGTAAGCCCCCGTTACAAGGGAAACAGACCCATCCTGGGTTATGTGTGGACTCCTCCAGCCCAAGGGGGGGATCCGGCCAAGCACCTAACCCAGGGAACTTCCCTCCTAACTTCCCCCAGGAGGGCAGAAATTCTCCAAATCCTGGGCAGAACTTTTTCCCCAGGTATCCACCCAATTTCCAGCCCCAAAATCCTCCACCCTTCTTTCCCCAATTCCCTGAGCCCAGACAACCGAATCCGGGAGAGGGGAGGCCAAGGGTGGAGGGGTATCCAAATCTTCCCAACCAGGGGTACTACCAAAGAAGGGATAGCTACCCTTCCCGGGATCAGCGCAGGGGAGAAAACAGGGCCCCGTATCAGCCCGAGCGGGTTTCCCAGTTAAAGCGCCAGGTCCAAAACATGGCGCGGGATCTGGGTCACATACTGAGGGCTCAGCAGAACCCTCAGATCGGCATGCCGGCGCAGAACGCACCCAACTCTGGACCTGGTGCTCCAGAACAATGATGGGGCCAGCACCCCGATAGCTCACCGGTTCCCAGGGAGGAGGCACAAAGGGAAGGGGGGTGTAAAGCCTTGGAGGAAGCTTCCTTCCTCACTTGTAAACAGCCCCTGGAAACCCAGGAACCGGAAACAAAATCTCTTGCCCCTGAAAGTCTGCCTCCCAAGGAGCAGAGGGGGGGTAGGAGAAACAAAAGACCCAAACAGACTCAGTTTGAGGAGGAGGTACAGATCTTCCAATTTGAGGGAGAGGGATCCTCAGAGGATCCTGGGAAAAGGATCTTCTCCTTCAGAGAGGGGGGAACTCCTCCCAAAGAAAAATGGGTCCCTAGGGATGCAAATCCAGACTGGGGAGATGTGGAGACTGAGCTACCGCCGCCCACCATCTCATCCCAGAACCAACAGCAAGAAAATCCCCTGGTTCAAACCCATCCTGATGACTGCCTCCAAAAAGGGGGGGGCGGCCCAGAGCCGGAACCCGGGGAACCCACAATGGCTCTGATCTCCAGTTGCCAACTTTTTCTTTCAGATTCCCAAGGCTCTCCACAGAATTCTGCCCAAATTTCTTCTCTTGCAATGTCTAAAACCAGAAAGTTAGCCCACCAGTTGTCCAGAAATGCACATTATCTGTGCCCCCTTGAGGAGAAGGAGGGAAGATATTATGCCCTGGTACAAGTACAGGGGCAGGGTACAATTTTGGCACTGGTGGACACTGGATCTCAAGCTACCCTTCTG
This sequence comes from Ambystoma mexicanum, assembly GCF_040938575.1. Taxonomy (NCBI): domain Eukaryota; kingdom Metazoa; phylum Chordata; class Amphibia; order Caudata; family Ambystomatidae; genus Ambystoma; species Ambystoma mexicanum. The sequence goes on from NC_090940.1 coordinate 178,204,148, forward strand.
TCCAGAAGGGCCTTTGACGAACTGAATGCAGGAAGGGGAGGGAATTACCAAATTCCTCTCACCTCACTTCCTGGACAACTCCAGAACTTTGACGGGAAGGAAATTCCCGTCGAGGGGACGGCAGATTGGACATTAAAATTGGGTGACACAAGTTGAAACACCCGGTCATAGTTGTGACTCCAGAGGGCACCCCTTGTTTACTGGGGAATGACCTCCTGAGGAGGTTGTCACCCTTAATAGATTGCGTAAACAAGGTCCTCTGGACCCAGACTAGCCGACCCATAAAATTAAAAGAGTGTCAACCATGTTAGTTTAAACGGCACCTGCCACATGGTTGAACAAAAATCTGACCAAGTAGAATTTCACTTCCAGAACAACCAAATTCCAGACGTGACAGTAATAGCAGTAGGACAACAGACTGGTGATGGGGGGGTCCTCTCTATTCCTGAAAATCAACCTTCCTTCCAGTTTAAGGTGGTATTCCACACTTGAAGGAAACACCCTGAAATTCTTTACTAATCCACAATCAGAAACTCCCACTCCTATAGTCCAGAAAGATGTGAAATCAGCTCAGAGCCTGGCTGAGATTCAGCAAATTGGAGAGCAGTTGTTCATCCCTGTTCAGTTAAATGATGGGAAGGACTCTGTTCTCGCTCGAGTGTGTGTGAACAACGGTAAGAGCTTCATCAGCGAAGCCATGTTTCGCCAACTCCCAAAAGATCCAGCCATTCCCACATTCAAACTGATAGACAAATGGGAAATGGACCTGGAAGCACCTAATTCCAAACAGCTCCTGCCAAGCAGGTGTATGCTCAAAATCTCCATTGGCAACAAGAGCATAGTCCATAATTGTTGGGTCGTGCGAGACGTCACTGCCGCCTTTTACTTAGGCAGTGACATTCTCAATCGCTTTGCCATTAGTTTGGACCTAATAAACTTCAAAGCTTGGTCCCGATTAGCAGATAATCCCATGGGCTTTGATGATCCAGAAAAAGCATTTAGGTCAGCTCAATTGCTACCTTATGCAGTTGAAATTCAGATCAAAGAGGAAGTCACCATCCCAGAAAGGACCCGACAATTCTTCCTGGAAGTGAAAGTTAAAAGAGGACAATATTTGCAAAACCCTGATGCTTACATACATCTAAACGCTTCTCTCCAACAGCAAGGGTTGGGGGTAAACCCAACTCTAATAGTCAACATAGAACATGACACCATTCCAATAGAGGTGGATAACAGCGACTTAAAGAGTATTACTCTAGCCGCAGGCACCATTATTGGAATGGTGGTTGATGACCGACATTTTTCCATAGATTTAGGTAATGAACTGTTAGGGCCAATCCCCAATGACTGCTTTGACAGTGACAGTGATGACAATACAACACCAGACAGGATTTTTACCCGGCATGGGGGGAACTTCCTGGTGTACTCTTCTTGCCCTTATGGTAAGGAAGATGCGACTTGTGACTTCAGAAGGGATGAGGTGATTTTCAAGGTCCATGAGGGCTGCCTTTCCCACCTGAAGCCTCCAGTCCAAATCAGCACTCTGACCAGGGACTTCTCCACCCAGCTGGAGGAGGCCGCTGAGATAGCCAAACCAGAAGTCTTTCCAGGCTTCAAGCAGATGGTGGAAGAGAGAGTCAACCTAGCTGATGCCTGTGTGACTCTGGAACAAAAGCAAAAGTTGAAACAAGTTTTCTTGGATTTCCAAGATCTCTTTGCGGTAGACTCATATGACTGTGGTCGCACTGACATCCACACAACAACAATCCCCACGGACCCTGGCATGACTCCTGTGTTTGTGAAACAATATCGCTTGCCTCTCGCATCAATGGAGTCCCTTACTGAAATAATTAAGAACCTTGAGTCCCGGGGAATAATCCGTCCAGTTCACAGCACCTTCAATAATCCGGTGCTGGGAATATTGAAGCCAAACGGCCAGTGGAGACTCTGCGCCGACCTCAGGGAGCTCAACAAACGGGTCCATACTTCCCGATGGCCTCTGCCCTACATTGACCAAGGGCTGGCCCAGATCCAGGGGTCACAGGTATTCACTGCAATAGACCTGACCAACGGATACTGGACTGTGCCTGTCAGTAGGGAGGACCAATACAAACTGGCTTTTACCTTTGGGGGCCAGCAGTAAACATGGACCCGGACTCCCTTCGGATACCTTAACTCCGGTAATGAGTTCAATATTTTCCTACATAAGGCCATGCCCAACCTGGGTGCGAGGGGTAACCTGGCTTATGTAGATGATGTCCTCATCAAAAGTTCATCTGTGGAGGAACACATAGCGGAGATCCGTTATGTTCTGACCCAGTTGAGGGCCGCCGGAGCAAAACTTTCCTTTCAGAAAGCACAGTGGTGTCGAACCCGTGTTAATTTCTTGGGGCATCAGATTACTCCTCAGGGTCTCTGTCCCCAGGAAAAGAAAGTGGAAGCCCTCCAAAAATTGAAAGACCCCACAACTCTGCGGGAACTAAGGAGCCTCCTTGGACCGACTAATTACAGCAGAAAGTTCATTGAGGGCTACGCAGAGATCACCAGAGCCCTGATTCATCTCCTGAAGGGGGGGGTCAAGTGGGAATGGGGTCCAGAACAAGCCGAGGCAGTAAGACAACTCAAAAGAAGACTCTCACAAGCGCCCTGCCTAGCTTACCCTGTCAGAAACAAGGAGTTCTTCCTGGAGACGGGGTTCTCTAATACGTGCTTGACAGCAGTATTATACCAAAAGCATGACAAGGTCAATAAAGTAATCTCCTATGCGAGCAAAACTTTATCCTCTGTGGAGGAAAAATTCAACGATTGTGAGAAGGCACTCCTGGCAACGGTGTGGGCATTGAAGAATTACCGCCCGTTTATCCAGGGGGAACACATCATAGTGGAGACTCCACACCAGCCTCTGCAATATCTCCAAAGTGACAGAATCCGGGCCGGAAATGTGAGTAATTCCCGAATTACTTCCTGGATTCTATCAATGCAAGGCTTTCCTGTGGAGGTCAGATATGGCCAAAACAAGAAGAGTCCCCTCGCGCAAGGTCTGGCTGACTTGCATGATTGTGCCAGAGAAAACTGTCTCGAGGACGAAAGTCGAAAAATCAAGGACAACACGGAGGCATACCTTAATTCCCCACACAAAGTCTTTGAAGAAGACAAGTGTGAGGGAATGCCCACTGTCTATGTGGATGGATGCTCTTACCATGTTGACAACGACGGGGAGAAAGAACTGGTGGCCGGCGTAAGGAATGCATGGGTGAATGAGTCCCCAGAACCCTCCGCTGGATACAAAATTGATCCCCGAAGTAGTCAGGTGGCAGAATTGAAGGCTGTGCATCAGGCCATCCTCACTGCTGTCCAGCATCAACTCCACGAACTGGTCATAATCACAGATTCGGATTATGTACGGAACGGGTTCGTGGAGCACCTGGTTAATTGGAAAGCCAGAGGCATGTTATGTGCTAATAACAAACCCTTGAAACATGGGAAGTTGATCCAAAACATTGATGATCTGGTCACCTCGAATGAGATGACCATCTATTGGAAAAAGATCAAGGGTCATTCCAAAGTAGAGGGACCAGACAATACTGGAAATGACTTAGCTGATCAGCTGGCCAAAACCGGGGCCATCCAAGGGGATCCAATTGAGATTGAGTCCCTGCTGGGGGAAATCCAGGTCACTGCTATCAGTAGGTCCCAGACAAATGCTCACAACAACTTTTCCATTGCACAATGGAGTAAGGAGACCCCTGATGCTGATCTGATTACAGCTCAGAAGGGGGATCCAATTACTGGTAAATTTTACCAACACCTTGAGGACCCTGAGAACTTTCCCCTGACGGATACCGATTATACTGGGAAAGAGGACCTAAGAGTGTTGATGAAATGTCCAAAAATGTTCCGAATCCAAGACGGTTTGCTGGTAAGGAAATCCAAAGCTGGCCACGATCAGTGGGTGGTGCCTACCTCATTCCGAAGCCTGATGTTAAGTCACGCCCATGATGCGGCCGCCGCCGGTCATAGGGGGTTTCACACAACATTGGAAATCTTAAGAGAGGTTGCATACTGGCCACACATGGGGCAGGACCTCGACCAATACTTGAAGGGGTGTCTTGTGTGTGCACAATTTCAGCCATCATCCCTCACGCACCGTGCGCCTCTCCAAAAGAGGGGGATGACCCTGCCATGGTCAGATTTACAAATCGACTTCGTAGGCCCCGTGATTCGCTCGGCTAGGGGGAATAAGTACATGTTGACTGTGACATGCTTGTTTACCAAGTGGGTGGAATGTCTCCCAGCCCCAAATTGCAAGGCAGAAACCGCAGCTGCCCTGATGATTAACCACATCTTTTCCCGTTTTGGTCTACCTCAAAGGATTGAGTCAGACAGAGGTAGCCACTTCACCAGTGAAGTGATGACAAAGATGTGGGAGATACTGGGGGTCAAAAGGAAGTTGCATATTGCTTACCGGCCAGCTTCTTCTGGGGCAGTAGAGAGATATAACCGAACCATTGTGAGGATATTAAAGAAGTTTGTGGCAGATTCTGGGCCAAGTTGGGATATCCGATTACCTCTGGTCCTAATGGCCATCAGATCTACCCCTTCATCTGCAACCAAAATGTCACCATTTGAGTTGATGACTGGGCGCAAGATGGTGCTTCCTCAGCATTTGCTCTACAGGACCCAAGAGCAGACACTGATAAATGCCTCCACAACTCACGAGTATGTGGAGAATTTAAGGAAACACCTTCAACATGCTTTTGCTTATGCTCAGCGGAATCTAGAAAGATCAGCTGATAGCATGAAGACCCACTATGACCTGAAAACTTCCAGGAAGGAATATCAGGTGGGGGACCGGGTCTATCTATACAATTTCCAAAGGAACCAGGCCAAACAGCGAAAATGTTTGCCTACATGGAAGGGACCCTTTGAGATTATAGACAAAATCTCCCCTGTGGCCTACAAGATCTGCATCCCCAAAGGCGGTTTGGCAGAGGTGAAAGACAAGTGGGTGCACATTAACCAGTTGAAGTATTGCCATCCCAGGCACACTCTGCAACAACTGGAGGAATCCTCTGGAATCCTAGAGGGTACTGTCTCAGATTAATTCAGTTCTAACTTAAAATATCCTACATATCGCCTATCAAAATATCCTACATATCGCCTATCAAATTCTGAGTTTCTCAATGTGGGTGTTTTTGTTTTTGAATGCAAAAAGAAATGTGCATGTTCATATGTTTTGACTATAAATTTAGATGCCACCCCACTATATCAATGGTGGGGGAAAAATGTCTATGAATAGGTATTGCCGCTCTTCCTTTGTCGTCCTAGGAGAAAGAAAACCTGGAGACGGGCCAAGGAGGACGATCCGGAGACCGGGAGCAGAGACGCAAGGGGCCCAGGGTACCGCCCTATATTCCCATCAGGACCGGCGAGGAGAACCGATCGATCAGTACCGGATGGAGGAAAAGATGCTGAACTGTGCCATCTATTGGAAGAAGATGAGGAAACATCCCAGGTCTTGCGAGTTCCATCATTGAAACAGAATGGCCATCGCAAGAGGGGGGCTTGTGGGATGTTTTTACCCATGCATCCGAGCCCTACCTCAAAAACTGTACAGTACTGACATGGAAAACATCATGATGGCCAGAGCTTCCCAGAAAATGCCCAGGGAAGTGCATGAAGAATAGGCTGCCACCCATTTTGCTGATGTTATGGGCACAGAAGGGCACTGCCTAAAACCACCATTGGACTACCCACACAGTAGTCTGAAACCATTGGGAATGGCAATGCTGATTGCCAAAAGCAACCTAGAATTGTGGGGAATTCATTTTCTTAAATCCCAAAAATGGGTGCAGTACCAGTACTCACCACTATCAGAAAGCCGGCGTTTTAAAACAACACCAGATTTTTTTTATTTGTGTAAAACTGAATAGATGAACCCAAAGAAAGACTTACTGAGAGGTGGATACAATGTAAAGTTATATCCTGAAGTGACTTGAAGGTTTATAACAAGACTGGCTGAGCTGTGGATTTCAGCAGTTTAAGTAAATTTGGACTGAAAGACACTAAAAATCTAAATGTTTAAAAGAAATGAGTGACCGACTTTTGAGTGTCACATAGGTTGCAATTGTTTAAATGTCATAGTTTTAAACTTAGAATCAGCATCCTAGCTGCATATGTAAAAAATTGTCTTGACTTAAACTGGGGAACAAAAGTGACATTTTATCTGAAACCTGGCTTAAAGAACTGAATTCTGCCCACCAGCTACCCCCCGACAGGAGTTGAGACTTGCACAACAGCTGTGTTCCAAGGCCTAGCTGCCTTTTTGCTGCTCCCACAAAAAAGGGATATGACACTTCTCTGATTGAATTACCTGGGCTCTGCAGGAAATTGAACAAAGCCCTGTCCTGACTCAGGCAAATGTTTTATTATGGGGGCTGTAAAAATGGCTTCCTCTTGAACAAAGGGCCTTCCAGGGCCCAAGCAGATGGTTTATCGCAGGGGTAATAAAAATGGCTTCCTCTTGGCAGAAACTGGGAGGGGGAGAAACTGGAGACAGAGGCTGAGCTTGAAGAAAGTGGAAAAACTGGTTTCTGTACCATGTGACCTGAAAAGACACACCCCTGTAGCCAGAATATGGTTTTAGAAAAAGATGAATAACTCATAGTACGGACTTGTGAAAATTATTTAAATGATACCATAATACTTGTGATTTTTCTGCCCACATTTTAAGAGGTTTTTAGAACCAGTGGCATGATCTGGGGGCAAACTAGCAGTTAAGAGGGTATTACTTAAAATGTCTGCATGTGAAAAGTCTGATACTTCATCAATTAATGCCTGCATGCCTTGCACACATTTGGGTAAATTTGAGTAAGAATCTGATATTGGTAACCTGACCAAAAAGTGAAATATGTTGCCATTTCTCAATGCAAGCTCTCAGGAAGAGCAGAGTTGGAACAGGGGATACCTCCTGTGATATGTGATGGGTGCATGTAATTTTAAACAAATGTGTACCTGTGCAAATATGTCTTTTGGGTCAAAATATAGATTATGTGTAAATTGACAGGGGTGGGTTCTCTGTATCATAAACAGACCTCATCATGATGACACTTCATTTCATTCCCCCAATCAAGGGAAAGAGGATGAAGTGGCCAATGACAAGTGGAGAGGGGTAGAGCCTAGTGATGCTGCACACACACCCATTTTCAAAACACATAAAAGCAGACAGTCAGGACAGATAGGGACATTCGAAGGGATTGTGTCCTCCGACGTATTCCTTATCTTAGATATAAATCCTTCAGCTTTGCTGGCCTCGGAAAATTTTTTCGCCAGAGGGCGCTGCGCGTCGATGATCGCCGAGTCGATGACCCTCGACGGCCTCCGTGCCGACGTCGACGTCATCCTGCCTATAAAGGCCGCGCGCAGCGTCCGTTGCTCAGTTCCGTTTTTCCGCGCTTCGTTGTGCCTCGGAACACCGTTGCACAGTTCTCGTCAAGATAACGTATATAATAACTACTATTTACCTCGATATCGATGGCATCCTCCTCCGACCCGACGACCCCTCGGTCCGGTTTCAAAAAGTGCCGAGACTGCGGGAAGAAAATGTCGTTGACGGACCCTCACAGGGTCTGTTTGTGGTGTCTGGGAATCACGCACCAGAGTTCGGAGTGTGAGGAATGCCTTTCCATGACGGCGAAAGCCTTGAAGGAGCGTAGGGGGAAGCTCGAGAGAGGTAGGTCAACTTTAACTTCCTCGAAAGCTTCTTCGGTAGAGTCGAGACGTTCGTCTCCTCACCATAAAAAACACTCTCGATCTAGATCACGAAGTGGCTCCCACCACTCGTCGACATCGAGACACTCGAAGAAGAGACGTAGGAGATCCCCTTCGTCATCTTCGTCGAGTTCTCCTGAGAGAGTTCATTGCCCCACAAAACGCAGTTCGCAAGCTGAGTGGGAGGAATTCAGGAAAAAGATGCTAAGCGTCTTCGAGAAAGCGGCCTCGTCCCCCTCGAAGACAGCTGAGGGTGATACCCCGGGTAAAAAAACCCAAAAAATCTAAACGCCGCGAGTCGCAGTACCCGGCGGAAAAGTCAACCCGAAAGCGCCTCGAGCCATCGGGAGATAAAGCATCATCGACGCCATCGTCGAAAACTCCTTCGAAACAGAGGTCGGCGCCATCGACGCCGTTGTCGAAGGATTCATCGGCGCATCAGTCGATCGAGTCGACGCCGACGTCGACGCCGATATCGACGCCGGTGAAGGAAAGAACCACGGCTACTCCACAGCCAACGGTTAGACAAAAGACCTCCGACTCGACGCCGAGAACGTCGACGTCGTTCTCGAGCAAGACTCCGATCCTTTCGAGTTCTTCGAGGCCTAGTACACATTTCTCGACGCTTTTCACGGCGCCTTCGAGTACTTTCACGTCGGTGTCGACGACATCGACGTTTTCAAGGCCTGTGATGATGGCTCCTTCTGCATTGGAAATGGGGTTTATACCATTCCAAAAACCAATGTATCCCCCTTTAACCTCGATTTTTGAGGAAAGGGAGGATTCAGACCAAGATATTGATTTACAGAGGACCACATCACCAGAGCCAGAGACTTTCGCCTCTGAGGAAGGAAGATTAAAAAATCTTCAGGATGCACTTCAGGAAGCTAGTGGCTTGGACACTTCTCCTGAAGCAGAATTTATCAAACCAGACCCAGGAGAACATGCGGAGACTCCATATAGAGCTCTGATGTCTAGAATCATAGAATTTATGGGTTGGTCTGCACCTTCTCCTGCCTTTCAGCAGGATGATCTCACTGACATACTGGACAAGGGCCCACAGGAGGATCCTGTGGTTCCATTTCACTCTGCTCTACAGAGAAGGATTTTGACAAACTGGGAAACGCCAGAAATTATCCCGGCAGTAAATAAAAAACTGTCAACAAAATACAGGGTGGCTAGTTCTGACCCTGAATATTTGTCAAAACACCCTACTCCTGAGAGCTTGGTTGTACAGGCTGCAACCTCATCAGGCAGCACATCTGCATACCCCACTGCTCCGCAGGATAGGGATGACAAAAAATATGATGCCATGGCTAAGAAGGTTTTTTCTGCCTGTAGCATGGCGTTAAAGTCTATTAACGCGACCTGTACGCTCGCTAGGTTCAGCCACACCCTTTGGGAGTGCGCTTCATCAGCGGCTGACTGCCTCCAAGAAGGAGAGGAAAGGGACGCATTTTTAAACATCATCAGGGATGGTAAAGATGCGATGTGCGAGACCCTACAAACTGGCCTAGATTCTGCTGACAGTATCAGCAGGGCCATGGCGGCAAGTACCACAATCCGCAGGCATGCGTGGTTGAGGAAGTCTGGTTTTGCCTCTGACGTGCAGACCAGGCTTTTGAATATGCCCTTTGACGGTTCTACCCTCTTTGGAAAGAAGGCGGATGACAGTTTGGAGAAACTGCAAACGTCCAAGGCAGCAGCCAAGTCATTGGGAGCTGCTATCCGTCAGAATACCTTTCGTCCTTCGGGATCATCGTGGAGAGGACGGTCCTTTCGTTACTATTCCTCATATGGAAGGGGCAGGGGACGACCGGCTCAAAGAGGCCAAGGAAGATTTACCCGTGGTGGACGGGGTAGGGGAAAGAAAGCCGCACCCGCAGGAGCAGGAGCCACTTTACCTTCGGCAACTGCATCAGCCGCTTCAAAACCACTCTGAGGTCTCCCCTCACAGAACACCAGTAGGGGGCAGGTTAACTCACCATCTGACGGAATGGCAGGCTATTACGTCAGATGCTTGGGCTCTGGAGACAGTAGCCCAAGGTTACTGCCTGCCCTTCCTACATATCCCTCAGAGTCATCCACCGGGGAACAACCCTTTGAAGCTTCCAGATCCGCTCCTCTTGCAGGAGGTTTTAGACCTGCTAGAGAAAGGTGCCATAGAACTGGTACCTGTAGCGGAAAGGAACAAGGGTTGGTACTCCCCCTACTTCATAATACCGAAGAAGGACGGAGGACTGAGACCCATCTTAGACTTACGGGAATTGAACAAATTCCTCCGAAAGGACAAGTTCAAGATGGTGACTCTCTCTCAGATCCTTCAGGCCCTCCAGCTTCAGGACTGGTTGGTATCTCTAGACCTCCAGGACGCTTATTTCCATGTGCCGATCCATCCCAGGCACAGGAGATACCTGAGGTTCGCAATTGGCAGCTCTCATTATCAATTTCGAGTTCTGCCATTTGGGCTAACCTCCGCCCCGAGGGTCTTTACCAAGCTAATGTCGGTTGTGGCTGCAAGTCTAAGGAGGGAAGGGATTCATGTCTACCCTTACCTAGACGATTGGTTGATCAGAGCTGTATCTTCGGAACAGGCTCAGAGACAACTAGATTATGTTTGCCACTTCCTTCACAAGCTGGGCTTCTCCCTCAATTTAAAGAAGTCACAGATGATACCATCACAGAGACTCCAATTCATTGGAGCAGTCCTGGACACTTCCCTGGGAAAAGCCTTGCCACCAGAGGTGAGGGCTCGAGATATTCTGCAGATGGTCATCAGATTTCAGAATGCCCAATATCTCCCAGCCTACGACTTTCTGAGGTTGCTAGGCCTCATGGCATCCTGCATATTCCTCGTGCCGGAGGCTCGCCTGAGAATGAGATCCCTCCAGTGGGCACTGAGAACTCAGTGGTCACAGTTCTCAGGAAGGATGACAGATCTCCTTCGGATCCCGGTCAAAGTAGCCCGAGACCTTCAGTGGTGGGCCTGTCGGGAGAACATCCTGAAAGGAGAAATGTTTTGGCAACCATGGCCGGAGATAACAGTAGTCACGGATGCCTCACTCACGGGGTGGGGAGCTCACGCCAACGACTTGACCATCAGCGGTCGTTGGTCTCCATCGGAGTCCAGACTACATATCAACCTGTTGGAGCTGAGAGCCATCAGACTAGCGCTGAAGGCTTTTCTGCCGTCTGTACGGGGAAGAAACGTCCTAATAATGACGGACAATACAGTGGCCATGCACTACCTCAACAAAAGAGGAGGCGTAGGCTCACTACCACTGTGCAGAGAGGCGATGCAGCTCTGGTTTTGGGCAATTCAGGAAGGAATCTCTCTATCGGCAATTCACCTAGCCGGAGAGAAGAACTTGACAGCGGACGCTCTGAGCAGGCAGAGCACAGTCTCTCACGAGTGGGAGATAGCTCAGGAAGTCCTTCAAGAGATCTTCGCCCTTTGGGGAACCCCTCAAGTGGATCTGTTCGCCACCAGTATCAACAGGAAGTGCGACAGATTTTGCTCAAGGGAATTTCCCCCGAGAGGAGCTCTAGGAGATGCGTTCGTAGTGGACTGGGAGTTCCCACTTCTGTACGCGTTCCCTCCGGTCCCTGTCATTCCTCAAATGATCAGGAGGTTGAGAAGGTTTCGGAAGACCATGATCCTAATTGCCCCGGATTGGGCCAGGAGAACGTGGTACCCGGACCTTCTAGACATGTCCATCTGCCCTCCAATTCGACTGCCATACAGAGAGGATCTTCTCTCGCAGAAGGAAGGTCAGGTTCTCCATCCAGCCATCAAGACCCTCAACCTTCACGCTTGGTGTCTGAAAGGTTGAGGTACAAGGATTGGGACCTTCCGGATGATGTTATGGAGGTGTTGCTTTCGGCCAGAAGGCCGGCAACTAAAACTCTATACCGCTGCCGTTGGAACAAATTTTGCAGCTGGTGCAGAGAAAAGAATATTGAACCCTTTTCTTGTGGTACACCTATGGTGTTGTCATTCTTACTTTACCTGGCTAATTCAGGCCTACAGGTTGGCACAATTAAGGGCTATCTCGCAGCGCTATCAATCTTTAAGCGCACTGCAGAGGAGCCTTCATACTTCAAAATTCCATTGGTAATACAATACCTAAAAGGATTAACTAATGTTTATCCCCCGAAACCTTTTCAAGTTCCCTTATGGGATTTAAACCTAATTTTAAACTTCCTAAAGGGTGCCCCTTTTGAACCACTACACTCTTGTTCATTGAAGCTTCTCACCCTCAAAACTGTTTTGCTAATAGCATTGACATCTGCTAGAAGGGTTAGCGAGTTGCAAGCCTTATCGTGTAAACCTCCACATACAATCTTTTACAAGGACAAAGTTGTTCTTCAGGTGAAGCCTAACTTCCTCCCGAAGGTAGTCTCGGAGTTTCACATCACTCAGAAGATTATATTACCTTCTTTCTACCCTCCTCCTCATCCGGGGAAGGAGGAAGAGAGACTGCACAGGCTGGACCCTAAGCGAGCCTTGAGCTTCTATATCAGCAGATTGGCTAAGATCAGACAAGCAGACCAACTCTTTGTAGGTTATGCAGGACATAAGTTGGGCCTTCCAATAACAAAACAAACCATCTCCAGATGGATTATTTTAGCCATTCTGGAATGCTACAAATTGGCAGGAAAGGAGCCTCCTCAAAATCTAAGGGCTCATTCTACCAGGGGTATCGCAACATCCTCAGCCCTTCAAAGAGGGGTGCCAATTCGAGATATATGTGCGGCTGCCACATGGTCGTCCGCACATACATTTACCAAATTCTATAGCCTGGATTCCTCCTCTAGTCAAGAAACTAGATTCGGCAAGGCTGTGTTACACTCTGTCCATTCTGGAAGGGTAACATAACTTTTATTACTCCCGCCTCCAGTCACAATACCACTGCTATGGGAGTCTATCTAAGATAAGGAATACGTCGGAGGACACAATCCCTTCGAAGAACTAGTTACTCTTACCTTGTAACGTTCTTTCGATGGGATGTTCCTCCGACGTATTCCTTATCGACCCTCCCATCCATCCCCGCAGTATGACTTCCTGTGGGTTTGCAGCCTATGCTCCTTCAAGGTGATTAGTCTAATCCAAAAACATTACTGGGGACTACAAAACGGAACTGAGCAACGGACGCTGCGCGCGGCCTTTATAGGCAGGATGACGTCGACGTCGGCACGGAGGCCGTCGAGGGTCATCGACTCGGCGATCATCGACGCGCAGCGCCCTCTGGCGAAAAAATTTTCCGAGGCCAGCAAAGCTGAAGGATTTATATCTAAGATAAGGAATACGTCGGAGGAACATCCCATCGAAAGAACGTTACAAGGTAAGAGTAACTAGTTCTTCTATTCCATCTGCTGCGGGACGCTCTGCCGGGAAAATCCATACTTTACCTCCATCAACCTACAGAGAGCCAACATAGAGACTTCAATCTATCCACCTTCAGAGACCAAGACTTTACTTCAGAATTTGTAGCAGAGAGGTCAACTACAAGCTAAATCCCTCTTTAGCAGGCCTCAACTCATTGCCATTATCACAGCCAGGCGAGCTGTTTGAATTCTTTGCAAGAACTCTTGCCATTTGCCAGAGAGCAGTGTTGTATCCAGAGAGAGACCAGCTGAACAGGAGACCGCTGTATCCGGACCCACAGACCTGATCAGAACCAGAGACCCAGACCAGACCAGCAGAGGAGAGCTGACCCAGACCGCTGTGCGCAGAGATCGTCCGTGGCGAGTGAAGAAAACCTGACCAGATCCGTGGCGAGGCCCATTCTATTTCTAAATATATTGTGAGTACATAGCAGAACTGTGCAGAACCAATCTCTTAGTTAAAATAATATAATCCAAGCTATTTTATTCTAAGTAGAACTGCCTGCTAACTGTCACCTGTCATTTTGCAAAACCGTCACCTGTCATTTGCAAAGCTGTAACCTGTCGCTTTGAACTTTTAAAATTTCAAATCTAAAAAACTACCTTTATTCAATCGTTCATAACTCCGTAACCGTTTGGGCTAGGAACTTGGTTTAACTTTCCTCTGAAAGCTTAGAATCTCAGCTTTTCAACGAACCTAGAACCGCATTCCTATTCTCTATATATTTGCCGCAATCGCGAAAAACGCAAATTTACCGCGATTTGCAAATTTCTCCACGTGTGAAAACAGCAGTTTCCTTGCTAAAAATTCGTTTGCCTCTTGAGAACCATCCCTGAATCATTGCTAGAGTGAGCCTGGACTAATATTAACTTGATACCACTCACCCTGAACCTCTAGAGGGAATTAAAAGCATTTTAGCATATTTTTCACTTCATTGCCAGCACATATAAAAGCATTTTGGGCCTGTGTTTCAAACTTCTGTAGTCTAAGCTTGCTGGGGTGAACTGAATTACATTTGATTGCATTTCTGAGAACTGTGTGCTTTCCTTCCATTTCCTTGCATTGCATAAAGGGGGGAGGGGATTGCCAGAGAAAAGTGATTACATTGTTTTGTTGAAATCATATTGAGTATTTTCTGTATTGCATTTGTCATTCAACATTACATCCATTTGAACTTATATAAAGCATTCTCTACCACCTTATTCTTCTGTTCCTATTCACAAGTGTGCCAGTGCCAGACTATCCATTATTGATTACTGCTCATATTAAGTGGCATATTCAATTATTTATTTATTATAAAGCGTGATATATGTATATCTATTGTTTAAATTATCAAATAAACCTTTTAACTTGCAAAACAGAACTACTTCTTGGCTTAGTGGGGTCAGGGGGATTCCAAGAGAGGGGTGTTATATAGGGGTAGTCATCCAGAACGCATGAACTGGACATAGATATATCAATAAGGGTTTCCATTCAGTATCCCAGACTAGGCATTGACTTAGCTGTCGTGTTGAATTGAATCCTCTTACACTACTGAAGCATGTGCCTTCGGAGTCAACTCTTAGGCCCCAAGATTCTGTGGTGCCTCCAGTAACTATCACTCCCACAGCTATATCCTACCCTCCATTGGACGCCTTAATCCACGAATTGGACCTTACAAACGCTTAAAGTCCCTCTGATCTTGGCAAAAGTTCCTTGGGGCAGATATTGTGACCTAACATTGCGACCCCCGTTACTTCCCTGAGTGGAAAAGAGGCCTGTGAACTTGCAACAATCCAAATACGTGAGGCAGTGGACTCTTACCTAGCCTCTTGCATTCAGCCCCCTACCACCAAATTGATTGAAAAGCCCCGTGAATTGAATTCCATTCTGCGCCAATGGCTTCTTCCAAATACAGCTCTGATGTATGCAGATGCTTCTCGTCATTCCTCTTTACCCATCAGCCTGGCCCATTCCCCTCTAGTCCGACACATGGACTCCTCTTCCCATTCACCAAATGATGTTAACCAAATCACAAATACCAACCCACAAGCTGCTCTTGCGCTGACAACTAAACCTCATACCCTAGATACCCGGAAATGTCACTCTATAATTCTAAAATGTCGAAGGGGTAGTTTTGGCACCTATGATCTTAATAGACGTAGTGTGCTAAACATCGTCTCAGAACTAGTGGAACTCGAAGATATTTATTCTAGTGACATCGAACAAATCAAATTCATCTCCGAGTCCCCTTGTTCGGTGGTGCGCTTGTGGATTCCCTCGGGAATTGTGCTAAATACTGTTTGGAAATCTAAAATGAAGCTGTTCAATATGGGGTTTTTATTAGCGCATGATCCAGCGCGCATGTATGCAGGAAACAATGCAAAACAATTGGCACCTAGCACCTGTACGAATGAAACAACAGTGAGACATGCCTATCGTGAACAGCCACACATGTCATAACCACTAGTAACACCTACAGAATGCCATTTTACTATTGCGAGTTGGAATACACGAGGCCATTCTCATCTACAGGCATCTATCTCTGGTTTCCCTGTAGCATACGACATTATAGCCTTGCAAGAAACCTGGCTTCTGCAATCTCCTGCATGGAATAACTATGAGGTCGCACTACTTCCAGCTATTACAGGTCAAAAGGGTCATCCATCATCGGGCCTTTTGGTAGGGGTCAACATGTCTAGGGGATTTTCTGTTCAGTCCTGGGCCTCGGTGTCTGCTTTTATACAGCTTGTAAAAATCTCATGTCCATCTCATTTAATTGCATTAATCAACATATCGTAACCCCCCTTGGGTTAACCGATACTGCTTTCTATGCGGGCCTGACTAGACTCCTTGATCTTGTAATCCTCACTCCGGGCATTACAGATACAATTATTGTTGGTGACCTCAACTTAGACTGTCTCCATCCTAAAGGCAAATCCACCATTGCCAAGGTTAAGCGTTGGTCTTCATTTATGCTGGAACGTAATTTTCACATGACTAATGGCTCCATACGAGGTGACATCCCAGCTCATCCGACGTGGCAAAGAGAAACCATAAGTACCACAATTGACTATATGTATACTCACTTCAACCTAAATGGGCAGATACAAACTTTTCAAGTCCTTCCGCAGGTACATAGTGACCATCACCTGCTCGTACTTACAATAAATTGGAGTTATATACCACCTAATAATTCCTTTTACTTGCAGCATCTGGTTGTTAATAATGCCAAATATCATTTTCGATGGTCTGATACCAATTTACTAGCCTTATCACAACTGGTTATTTGCAACAATAACTCTCATAACCCCACCCAGTATACTAATCTTCCGATTACATTCAAGAACCCTGTGAAAGATTCTAGCCACCAAGAGCCCTCCTATACACATTCCTTCAAGCCTCTAGTCAAAGCTAGAAAGACAGAATACCAACGTGAAAAAAGGCTTATTTGCAAATTAAATCAGCCACTCTGCAACCAACAGCTAAGATCTGCTAAATGCAGATATCGCAACTGGATGCGGCAACACCAAGCCCACATCTTACAGGCTGATAGTGAGCACATGCTTAGACTAATAGCAAATAAAAACACTGCTGAAACATGGGTCATATTCAATCATTGTGCTCACCGGTCCCAATGTGTCATGCAGATCAGTGTGAATGAGGCACAGTGGATCCAGCACCAAACTAATTTATATGCGGATCCGACTTTCTCCAACCTTGCCTATCAACCTGAGGGTCAGCAAACCTGGTTTCTTGAATGTTCCCCACTTATCCTTGAAGGTTATACCAAGCATATTAGTCCCTCCAGAGCCAAGGGCCCCGATGGCCTTAGTAATTTCATGTTTAAATCTAACCCCCCCCATGTGGGCCAAAATTTTAAGCAATCTCTTCCAACAGATCATTGCTTCTCGAAGTATTCCCAACTCATGGAAAACCTCTATTATAGCACCGATCCATAAGAAGGGTGACCGTACCCTCCCTTGTAACTACAGGCCCATTGCACTTTTAGATGCGCCTGGGAAGCTTTTTTCCAAACTTATCCTTCGAGATTTTAACAACGGGACCAAAGCTACCCATACAAGAGACCCCTTCCAGACGGGTTTTCTAGCAGGCATGGGCACGAATATCAATATGCTCTGCCTTAATGCAGTCAAATTTCAAGCGCAGGCATCCAAACAAGCAATTTATTTTGCCTTTGTGGATCTCCATACGACTTTTGATGCCATCTCCCGTCCCCCTCTTTTTGCTAAACTCACCAGAGATAAATGCCCCTTCACATTACAGCAAATCATCCAATCATTATATTGCGAAACATCAATTCGCATCATATTGACCTTAAAAGGGTTATCTATGCCCATTCCTACTGCCCGCAGACTAAAACAAGGCTGTCTTCTAGCGTCTGAATTTTTAACTATTTCATGTATGATGTACGGCAGGTCTTTGAGGCAATACCATCAGACTCACCCCAAATAAACAATCATAAGATGCAGATTCTCATGTATGCCGATGATTTGGTACTAATTTCAAAAACCCAGCGTGGCCTTCAAAATTTACTTGACGGTTTTAACGGCTACATAGTGAAGAACGAACTGCGGGTCAATACTTCAAAAACACAGATTGTCGTTTACAGACCTAATAACTCGGCCCGACATAAATCTCAATGGTCCAAAAATCAAATAAATTTGGCAACAGTGTCAAATTATGTCTACCTGGGCATGGTATTTGATGGTAGTGCCTCAGTTGCCGGCCATTTAGATGTCGTGAAGCGCAAGGTAGATACAGCTATTTTACAGACCAAGATTATAATGCACCGTTATGGTGCTTTCACCATGAAACCAGTCTTGATCTACTGGAAACAAAAAGCCACTCCATGTATATTATATGGCCTCGAATCTCAACCACCCTGGCCCTCAGTAGTCTTGGATAGACAGGAAGGCAAGTTTTGGAAAGCGATCCTCCAGCTTCCGCAATGCATCCCAGTGGTTTGGTTGCGCTATGAACTGGGTTTAACCTCTTTGCATGCGCAATACCAGTGGAAAGCCTGTGCACTTCTCTGTAAATGTTTGGTGTCCACCAGGGAAAATAAAATCTTGAAATTTCTGTCGAATTATATATTCAAAACAAAACATTACTTTGTCAAATGTTGGTTACATGCCATCTATAACATCCTAGTACAAGCGGACGTCACCCTTAACATGCTTCTTACCAATCCCGATAAAGTAAAACATCTAATTTATCGTTGTGATTGGATCAAGACTAGATCTAAATGCCTTCAATATAAAACGGCTACACCTGAAAAATTCAATAAAAGTTTGGGGTCTATAGAACCGTACCTCCTTAGGTTTCCCTGTAAGAAAGTACGCTCAGGGATCCTAAGGATGGGTCTTAATTTGTGGCACACTCATGAACTACTTTCTAAACGCAAGTGCAGTGTGTGGGAGTCAATCTCTTGTCTGTTCTGTCTAGACACCAAGGTCATAGAAACCTTGGAACATATCCTGTCATTATGCCCAGCTTTAATCCATGAGCGGTTGAAATTTCTTTCAAGTCACTGCAATTATTTGGGAAATCTAGATCCAGATCAGAGGTGGTCCACACTGCTGTGCACTACATATGTTTCATTACAAATTGCAATAGTCAATTTTCTTTATGCAGTGAACCTAACTTGCTGAATAATTCCTTTGTTTATTTATCCTTGTAATTTTATTATTCTTCTAATTTGTTTAATCTTGTCCCTCAAATCTATTGAAGCTTTTAGCAATTGTTAGTCTTGTTCTACCAACTGTGTAAATAGGAAATTTCGATTGTTATGTTGTACATTTACTGTATTGTATTCTGGTTTGTAATTTAAATGCGATGGTCTTAAATGTAAAGTTTTGTATTGAAAAGTTGATTTGATTCAACTATATCAATAAAAAATAAAAAAAACAGCCCCCAAAGTAAATTTCGATTGACTACTAACAAAATCAACATTCAAGTTCAATCATTACAGAATCAATAAATGACACAGCTGCATTTACAGTGGAAGTTGTAGATCCTGACAAACAGTGATTCCACATAGTTTCAATATCTGTAAAAAAGGTGGGTGAGGCGCGCACTCCAATTCCTGGCCAATTTACTACCTGAAGAAAGATAAAATATATAACTGGTTTAAATCCCAAAAGTGTCCAATTCAATGGGTTAGATCCCAATTGCTGCCAAAATATTCACAGGGTTGGATCCCTTCTGTTGCATTTCTGCTGCTGTTCTCCTCCTCCTAGCGCTTTTGTGTCCCAACACTCTTCAGGGATGCTGTGTTGCCTTGCTTTTCATGTGAATCCAATTAAAGTGCTAATGCAGTCTCTAAGGATTATGGGAGCTGTAGTGAAAAAACTTTTTGTTCATCCAGAGGCTGCAGCACCGGGGATAATTTGCCCTACAGTGGAGAACCATAGTTATGGTTTTCCCCCCTCCCCCTGCTAAGGATAAGATGTGTGCTCCTGGAGGGGAGTCTTTCCTTGGTCACCTGAACTGAACAAAAATGTTTCACTACAGCTCCCACAATCCTTGTATCTGGCCTTTGGGACGCTGCAGTTCTGTTTTTGGGGTCGACCACCTTTTAACCAAGGATATCTCAGAAATTAACCAGGGATACCCCGTGAACTAGACCATAAAAGCATTGTACTATGGATGAAGTTCCTTGTTTTTAACCACTTTTTACGAACAATTTGTTTTTTCCTGAACCATCAACGAGTGATTTGTAACTCGGGGACCACACACTTCCTATGAAGGTCATTAAAAGAAGATAAAACAGTTCCTCTCTGAAATGTGGCCCCAAGTTCCTCTGAAACAAAACAGTCACCCCAGAAATGGGCAGAAGCCCCATACACCCCATGCCTAAGGACAGAAGCCCCCATATAATATGAGGAACCTTCTGTGAATATTTCTCTTTGAGGTCATCCACTAATCAGTCTCTGTGCAGCCCATTTCCGCCAATGTCAGAAGGGCTAACCCCCTAAGATCTTGTGGGCTTGAGATTCCCCCGCTTACATGCTTCTGCAAAATCCTCCATCAGGAGTTATCTGATGGTTGGAGTATTTTCCTATAGAAGGATAGATATTGCCAGAGCACTCTGGCCTTCAAAGAGGTAATGCCCAACTCATACCTGATCATTGCACGTGGCACGGAGAGTGGAAGACGAAGGACTCTTCTCCAAATCAGGGTTCCCATATATGTTAGGTCATCTATCAGGGCCAGATTGTATATCTCGAACCCGTAGAGCAATTTCGGGACAATCTTGCTCCTATAGTAGGGCAAACATGGAAGAATAGAAAATTAGCCAAATTTAGAATCTACCCTTTAGAGTTAGTTTGCAAGTTTAACGGCTTTGGTGTGCAGTCAAGAACGCATAGAAACAAGGGATTTAAATTAATCTTAAAGCCCAGATTTACAAAAGGAATCAATCCTCTCCACCGGGTTTTTTTGTACGTGCCACTTGAAAGGAATTCATTTACGATTCTATGATAGTTGCATTACCTTTGTCTTTGCCAAACTGACATGTAATGAGTTCTCAATCACAAAGGCAGAGAAAGCGTTTAGAATGCTTTGGAGGCCAATCAGGGTGTTATCGAAGACCATATAGTCATCCACCTATCCAGTCCATAAAGGGCTTAGAGTGGACATTTTCGGGGTTGCCAAGACAGCTTGCTGCAAATATTGGTCTATGTCCGCCACAGGTTGTAGAGGCATGGTGCCAAGACACACCCCTGCCTCACACCTCCATGCGTGTTTATCAGGCGTGACAGCATGCCTTGCTGGTTCAGGCTTACTTGTATGGGTGACTGACTGTGCAGGGCAACCAAAAGTCTCAAGAGACCCATTGGAATGCCCCATTTCTGAAGCTTACGCCACAGCAAGGCCTGGTCCAATGCGTAAAATGCTGCCGCCAGATCAATAGAGGCAAGTAAGACCGGGTTGCTCCCCTTTGACCAGGCCTTACACTGGATACATTTCAGTAGCATGCCTTTCAGATGAGTGCCCATCCCCTTCCTAAAAACCGTTTGCATTTAAATCGAAGATTCTGAATACAGGCCCAATCTTCCAGATGTTCAAGGAGGAGATAGGAAAAGATTTTTGAATCAGCGTCAAGGATCACAATCGGGTGATAACTGCCTGTGTTCGCTCTCTCTCCGCCCTTTTATAGATGGGTATAATGTGGGCTCTGCCCCATGCGGGCGGGAACTTCTCAGATTTCACAATATTGGAAAATGAGGAAATAAAGGATTTCTGCCCAAAGAGATGGATTAGATTTAAAAAGCCGGTTGGAAAGCCCATTCGGACCAGGTGCATTGAAGTTACTGCAGCTGTCAATTATTTCAATGGGTTTCGCTTGGGAAAAGGTTATCTCAGTCTGTGCCCCTTGAGAAGTACAATTCACTCAGGTGAAACTGCCTGAATTGGGAGGAGGTGCATGAAGAGTTTCAAAATGGTGAACCCAGGCATCTTCCGCTACCGCATTGACCAGCCTACCTACAGGGGTATTACTTGTGGAATTAATTAATGACCAAAAGGATTTGAAGTCCCTTTGTACCAAGACAGCCAGCACAGCGTCCGCCTCCCTTTGGAGACGAGAGGCTCTAGATGTACAGAGCCCATTTTTTTTATGCCTGCTGTATTTGCTTCATCTTTATTTTCTAGCCTGGTCAGTTAGTGAGAAGTCCTTTCCAGTGTGTCTTAATAGGCGTCTCACTTTTCTTTTATTAACCACATTATTGTCATATGTATGTCGATAAGCAGGGGGGCGAGGCTTCGTGGCGTCAAGACTAGAGGCATTGGGGGCAATTACACTTGCTACAAAACACTCGAAGTTCTCCACTGAGAAGTCTGATTGCTTGACGAACATAAACATAGATCCAGTCCTCTCAAAAGCTGTCCGGCTGACTTTTACTAGCATGTACGGTGTCCAGTGCAGGCGGGTGCCATGGATGTTAGGAGACACTGCCCTCTACCCCGAGACGGAGGCTGAGGATACTCGGGCTGGCAGCAAAAGATCGAAGGAACCCGCCAAGAGAGTGTAATCATTAAATTCAGACATCAAAACCTCGAAACGGGAGCAATTCCCCATCAACCAAGGGTCCACAGGAATATAATCAATTGTGGAGGAGCTCCGCCCATTGGACCAAGTGGCCGCAGGGGGGATATCTCCAGAGATGGACCCGTTGAGAGTAAACAACCCCAAACCTGTAAAACAGTCCATCCATACACTCCCATTCCTGATTTTTAGGTCTTCATTGGTTGGACAGACATCATACAAGTCAGTTGCAGTAAGACAGTCTGAATTTAAATCTCCTGAAACCAAAATGTGACCAAGTGGCGTTGTATAAAGTCAGTCTGCCACACAGCGAGAGAGTACTTCAACGACCTGCTCAAAAACCCCCATGCCAGTAAATGTTCATCACCAAAATGTTTGCTGCTGGTTGCGTAAAGAATCTGATATGAGTCACTAGTATTCCAAACAAAAGCTCACGGGATGCCATTACCTCAAGCAAAGGGGAGAGTTTGGCCAAGGTCAAAAGGCCCCCAAAAGGATGACCATTGTCACCCTGCTTGATGCAGGGCCTTGTAACAGTCAAAGGCCGGCAATACCTTCAGCCATGTTTCCTGCAAGTTAATGGCCGTAAATTCCCGGAGTAAAGTGGACAGTGAAAGATTGTGCCCTCTTGAGTTAAATGACGCCACAGAGAAGCAATCCGCCCATCCCACTGTTCCGGCCTCCTTGCCACCTCTACCATAGGTGAGTAGATCATCAGTCTATTGCGAGGAGGAGACAAGAAGCCAAGTCCAATCCCGGCTTTCTTCCGATGCCTGATTTTCCTTTTCAGAATAAGTATCTGATCTTCCACTGCAACCTGAGACCCAGAGTGGTAGTGTGGAATGCCCGAGCCAATGTGCGGAGGCGCCCCAGGAGGACACACCCCCTTCCTGGGGTTGATGGCAAATGGCACCAAATCGTAGCCCAGGCATCTCAGATTGTCGTGCTCCTTCAACACAGTTTCCATTACCAATTTTGATTTGAAGTAGATCACCACATGATCCAGTCGAGATCGATCAAGGAAAAGAACTCTTGCCACATCATTAGACTTGATTCCAGCGAGGGAATTTCTTGCAGCAATGACAGAAGGTCTGATCGATTCAGAACTGAGGAGCGAGTTTCTGGGATCACGCTTTCAATGACTACAGATAACAGGTCTTCTTGCATTTTTTGCTGTTTTTCCGGGCATGCATTGCGGAGGCCAATTGGACCCTGAGATTGGCTGTCATATGAGTTTCCAGTAAAGGTAGCGGAACCCCCTTGTGTGGACTGTAAGGCAAGGGCTACCTCAGATACTACCCCTCCGGGGTGACGTTTTGGCTTTCCTGGAAGAAACCCTAGGGCCTTGCCTTGTGCAATTACCAAGAGGTAAAGGAGGAATCCCAGAAGTGACCACTGTCGGCTACGAACTGTCCACTCAGAACTGGGGTTATGACAGATGTCCCACATTCTGCTTATCCTTAGATGGCGGCCCGGCGGACCCGTCCGGAATCCAGAGACTGGACAGGGTACCCCTGATGAGCCACTGGCCCAGTTCAACTGTGACAAGGCGGCTTTGACCGCGGATTTTGCAAATAGTGTGTTCATGAAACTTCATGCACCTTGGTTTGAAGAGTTTTTTTCAGGCATGTTGTTAGTTTTCTTCTGCTTAACGAACCTGGCTTTTTTTGTGCAGGGTTTCCCTGACAACCCAGGTTTCTTTGCTGGGGCCATGGCCAGGATCTTTTCCACCAAGTCTTCTGAGGAAACTTCCTGGACAGCGCATTACAAAATCTCAGGGGGCGTGACTGACGGGATGTCAGTCCCCCGCCACTCCACTGACACTCCTACCGGCTGTCCTAGGTCTATTGCTGTTCCAGGCAGCTGTCCCTCTTTGAGGTCCTGCCCGGGTAGAGTCTGTAGATTGCTTGGAGGAGCAGAGGCGGGCGTGTTCTTGCTTGGGTTCCGGAGACCATGTATGCAAGTCGGCCCTTGCTCCCTCACGGCTGACAGTTCAATTGGAGCCTGGGCTGGGGATGTGGTAGTAGGATCAGATGGGCTGTGATTATGTGAGGAAAGAGACTCACGGGCAGCAACATGGATGCTAATGTTGTCAAATTTATACAACAAGGATTCAAGAAGGGCTGTGTTCGTTTTAGTCTCTCTCTGAATACCCTCATATAGAGACACTAATATACACAGCACCTGCTCAATTTCCGTAAATAAACTCTCTTTATCTTCCCCTCTGCCTCCCTCAATTTTTTTCATTACGGCACAGAGCCGCTGAGGAGGAAGTGCAGTCGGGGACGGAGCTGGGGACAATGAAAAAAAGTCAGTGCCTGAGGTATGGCCATTATGTTGTTGGAAATCCGAGCAGTCACGCACATATATATAGTGTATCCGCCATGGAGCAGTTAGATCGTGGACTTCAATGGAATTCAGTGGTTCAGGAGATACTGCAATGGCCTCCTCGTGCGATTTAGCTAGAGGCGTCTCTCAACAGCAGTAGAAACATGTGTCCGAGAACATCGCCTTGACTTTGTTTGTGGAACGGTTGGGCAGTGCAGGCTCAACCGATGGCAGAAAGGAAGAGGTAATCAGGTTTGGGCATTGTTTTTCGCTCTTCCAACATTTTTTCCCTCTGGGCAAGAAAGTCATAGGAGTCACACACAATGCCACGTTCTCAGCAGGCGATGGCAGTAAGGGAAGGATTAATGCTTCCACCATTTCAGCGTCAGTGATTCGGGTAATGGGAGGATAGGTTGTCGGTCCCCCACTCCTGAGATCATACGTCATAGTTGGATTACTTTAAAGGTAGCAAGGAGTGCAGACAACAGCTGTGCCTTCGCGTCCGCCCAGTAGTGCCAAAATGAGTGTTCCAGGAACGATATGCACGGCCGACTGCCTGCCTACCCAACTCCCAACACCTAACACACTGCGCACACACCGCGCTCGCTGCACACTAGTGTGGAGTCTTTATGGTGTTGGTCCTCCCTCTCAAGTAAACAGTGAAAAGATACTGCAGTTCACTTCTCGCAGCAATAGCAACTCCAAGAGCTTTGTGTAGGCAATTTAGAACACCTAACACACTGCACACACACACCGCGCTCGCTGCACGCTAGTGTGGAGTCTTTATGGTGTTGGTCCTCCCTCCCAAGTAAACAGTGAAAAGATACTGCAGTTCACTTCTCGCAGCAATAGCAACTCCAAGAGCTTTGTGTAGGCAATTTAGAACACCTAACACACTGCACACACCGCTCGCTGCACGCTAGTGTGGAGTCTTTATGGTGCTGGTCCTCCCCCCAAGTAAACAGTGAAAAGATACTGCAGTTCACTTCTCGCAGCAATAGCAACTCCAAGAGCTTTGTGTAGGCAATTTAGAACACCTAACACACTGCACACACACACCGCTCGCTGCACGCTAGTGTGGAGTCTTTATGGTGTTGGTCCCCCCCCCCCAAGTAAACAGTGAAAAGATCCTGCAGTTCACCTCTCGAAGCAGTAGCAACTCCAAGAGCTCTGTGTAGGCAATGTAGAACACCTAACACACTGCACACACACCGCGCTCGCTGCACGCCAGTGTGGACTGTGGAGTCTTTATGGTGTTGCTCCTCCCCCCCCCCCAAGTAAACAGTGAACATATACTGCAGTTCACCTCTCGAAGCAGTAGCAGAGCTCTGTGTAGGCAGTGTAGAACACCTAACACACTGCACACACACCGCGCTCGCTGCACGCTAGTGTGGACTGTGGAGTCTTTATGGTGTTGCTCCTCCCCCCCCCCCCCCAAGTAAACAGTGAACATATACTGCAGTTCACCTCTCGAAGCAGTCGCAGAGCTCTGTGTAGGCAGTGTAGAACACCTAACACACTGCACACACACCGCCGGTGGATTCGACCAAATCTCCTCGATGAAATCACATAGAACCCCCAACGTCGTGTCTGTGTGCAAAAGAGCCCGAAGGAGAACCAAGGGAAGCAGGCATATTCCAATGTGCATGCATTACTAGGCGCAGACAAGTATAGATTGCAACAAATATCGCTTTAGGAGTTAGCACATCTTTTTTAACTGCCTGAAAAATACCCCCATTGGAAATGGAAATTGCTTTTTACTATTTAAAGTATTCATGCTACTCCCATCATCGAAAAATAAGGAGTAAAATACTCCACCTCAAAATCTTATCTGGGTCTCCGGTAATTGGTGCCTTAAAAGAACGCCTGGCACCCTGCGCTTGTAGTGTACCCCAAAACCTACCAATCAGCTGTATAATGTGGACTTTAAGCAGAAGTGGGTTTAATGCATTGTCCAATGCAGCATTTGCTCTGTGTCCCGAACGGCTCCAGGGCCGATTGTGGGCCTTTTAATAAGCAGAACAGAGATGCACAGGGCATGCTTCCCGGACGGCATCATTCCGCCATCAAAGACAAAACACACAAACACAATGACTGCGCATGTCGTGACTCATTGCCTTCTGCGCCTGACGCCAGCTGTGAGGCAGAAGGAGGAATGCGTCCGTGGCTGCGGGAGGAGGGGGAGGAGAAACACCTGGGCATTAGATGGAGGTGTAGAGAGCTTGTCATTAACTCAACTCTGCCATACGGCGGCTTTGATGTAACCCCGAGGGATCGGTGGGAAGGAAGAGGGCATCACGCGAGCTCAAGATGCTTTGTGGGGGACTACAGTCATCTGCTATGGATTTCAATGTGGGCAAGTCTTGCACCTCGGGCTGCACCATGATTAAGGCTATCCACTATCTGCACGGATCCTAGCATATATATATATATATATATATATATATATATATATATATATATATATATATATATATATATATATAATTCTCCAAGGGTATATGCGTAATGGGGACTGGGCATGTGCGTAGCCCGGCCCCATCAGCACCTCCTCTTCTAAAATTCTGGTTCAAGTGGGCCTTTTTTAAGAGATGCCACTGCGTAAGCCCAGAGGCTGTATGAATGTGAATGTGCATACATGATTTCTGGATACACATAATTTAATGTCAGGGCGAGTGGTGAAAAAAAATAAAATGAGGTTGGGCGCCCATATCCATTCTGTGTACTACCCTTATTTCACAGGCATGTTTGGCAAACGTAAGGTCTGCTGTAGTCCTTATGTTTCCAAAATGCTCTTTGATTTGTATGCAAAGCAGCCAGGAACAATGATTGGTGATATTTGTACACATTCCCCTCATTGGAGTATTTCATAAAAGCATGACATGAGCGTACCAGGCTATTCATCGTGTAATTGTATCCTTTTTATGCTTGAATGAAGAAATAATGTATGTCTTTAAATTTGTGCATTTACATCTTCATGCATTTACTTCATTTTTTTAAAGAGAGGGAGAGATTGAGTGAGCGAGAGAGAGATAGAGAGCTCTTTTCCTTGGATAAACTCACCTTTTGCAAACGGAGACATGACATTTGTTTTTGTTAAGCGCTATAAACTGGTTTCTTGGCTCTGGCTGTAGTTGTTCATTAAATGGAGTGATGAAAACGTATTTTGTGAACACGCAGATGCTCAGTTACTTGCAGAAGGGCAATGCTTAGCAATGTTATGAAGGGAAATCCTCGGGAATTCCAATGCTGTGCAGCCTGGAAGGACAATGTTCTTCCGTTCGTCCTACAGTGTTTGCGTTCTCGCAGATGGTAAACGCCTGCTCCCCGCACCCCACTCTCCAACGAGTGCCATGAAGTGGAGCAGAAACTACAGATAACGGATGCACTGAGGGGCCCTCCTGGGCTGCTCCTACCGTTTGCACTGATTGATGAGCGTATTAGACCCGATGACAAGGAAAGCGCAGCAGATTAAAACATTAGTCCGACTGCTCCATCAGTGACATGAAATCCTGCTCCGCTCACACTGACCGTTTGCTGATTCCGAGCGCTCAATGCACGCGTCCATCCAATCAGCGGGAAAAGGAAAATGGTGGCGTTTACAGCAGCAGCGCCTTGAGAAGCGGGTGACAACATAGCGGGGAGATCCCCATTGGACACCCCCACCTCCTTTGATCAGTATCATAACACAATGAAATGAATACACAGACAACTGTTTTAAAGTTCTTTGGAAAAACACAAGGTCACAGTTTATTTGGAGCAAGACAACTTGGACGGTCCCAGCCACATCACTAATACGGGTGAACCATGTCACCTCTTTAGCCACTGGCCAAACTGACAAAAAACTGCTGGTTACTCCAGCTACACTGGTGCTACCAGCGGGACACTCAGGGGCACTGACCAGGAAGATTGTTGGCCTAAAGCCCTAAGGAAGGGAGTCAGTGCCCGTCGAGGGATCACACAAGGCGGGAGCTGCTGGGAAAAGAGACTGATGGCCAGCAGCTCCCGCCCTTATAAGCGTCCCCGGGGAGACCTGACCGGAAGCCAGGTCCCCGGGGACGCCTCTTCCGCCTTGCTGGGGGGGGGGGGGAAGAGGAGAGGCCTGACCAGCAACCGAAAGGGGGTGGCCAGAAGGGACAGCCCGCTATGTAGGCTGTCCCTCTAGCGCCCCCTGCTGGTTCCGGTCAGCCTCTGGAGGTGGGCCCGGCTGGCCACCAGGTCCTATCTACACTTGGCGTGAACGAAAGGGTGTGGATGAGGCGGGCGAGGCATCTTATTTACAGCCGATGGAACGCCTGCATATGCTAACAGACGCAGTGCAAATTTCCATACTCTGTTCCAAAAAAAAATGAAATGTACGCTAACTTAATCCTTTAAACTTTGTGACTATTGCAGCTCAGCTGTTTCTGCTCTAGCAGAATATTTGAATGAAAGAGCCCTTATGCAGCTTTAGGTAAGTGTATTGGGTCAATACCCAGAGGTTTCTAAGCGCGGACCCGTGGATCGAACCTGTGATTCTCAGCCTCGTCTTACTTCCAAGGCGAGCGTGTTGCCCCGAGTTATCCTCCCGAGGTATGGAAACTGGAGCTGCGGGCCAAAAAGGTAAATATTTCACCAGACACAAGAGCATCTCCAGCTGTAAAATTCAAGAAAATCTAAAGGCCATTGGGGTTAGCCATGAGCGAAGGCCAGTTTCCTAGGTGTGAGACTAGTACTGTCGGTAGCAAGTTGTAAATGAGCATCAGGTCACACGTAAGGCTTTAAGTGGACCGGGGCTGTCCCCTGGCAGCCCCTTCTGCTTGAGGACAAGGCTTTTTTTCCTAAAGGCTTCAGAAAAAAAGGCCTTTTCTCTATAATGGTGGCGCCGGCACCTGCAAGGCATCCCTTTAATCAAGATATGCCCGTGGACTGGTGCCACCATTATAGAAGAAAAGGTG
Source organism: Ambystoma mexicanum (assembly GCF_040938575.1). Lineage (NCBI taxonomy): Eukaryota > Metazoa > Chordata > Amphibia > Caudata > Ambystomatidae > Ambystoma > Ambystoma mexicanum. Next base: position 178,233,624 of record NC_090940.1, read on the forward strand.
AGGCAGATGGAAGTCAAGGCCTTTTTTTCTGAAGCATGAGGCTCCCGCTCATTCGTGGGAGCTTCAGGCTTTAGGAAAAAAGGCCTCTGCTTCCAGCAGCCTCACCTTTTCAGCCTTATTGGTGCTCATGTCCTTTGCCAGGGATCCCTTTAGCTAAGAGATTCAGCTATCACTGAGGGTGATCGCTGCATCTCTTAGCTAAGGGGATGCCAGGTGAGGGGTAGCTGTCCCCTGCCAGGCATGTCTTTAGGTAATAAATGCATAGATCAGCACCCTCTCTCCCAAAGGGAGAGGGTGCTGGTCTCTACAAAGGGCTGCCTGCGGAGGTGCCTGTAGACCATTAAGTCAGGGTGTGTCAAGGGGGCATGGCCTTATGCGCCGGCAGGTGACTCCCCCACCGCTAGGCCATGCCCCCTTGATGAGGCCCGCCTCATTTTCCCATGCCACTTAAGGCACTGGTCATAGGCCATGCCCAGGTTCAGTTCCCATACCTCTGGGTACTCTGTTAATGTTAAAGGATATGTATACCGGGCACTATCACCACCGGAGTGCCCCCTTTGCACTCTGGCGGATCTGAAAGGAAAGAGAGTAGGATGGGTCAGTAGGATTGACCGGGAAAAGTGCAAGAGAGCAGTGATGTGCTGTTGGAAGCTTCAGTTCGTTAAACACCGTTCGCTGAGCTTAGGTGTACTTTTCAGTTGGTAGCCGTCATGTGCTGTTGTGCGAGGCTATGTGTGGTTTGTTTTGTTGTTGCAGTGCACTGCAGTGCGTACAGTTTGTTGTGCTTTTAGAGGTATGGTTGTGTTCATTCATAGTTTGAGAGGTGTATGCAGAGGGTTGAGATTTTTTAGTAGTGTTGGTTAGTGGCATCACTATCTAGATGAGACGCACGATTATCCTCACCATTCTGTGCAGATGTGACGCAACACTAATCTCCACAAATCTGTCTAGATGTGACACAAGATAATCTCCACGATTCTATCTAGATGTGACACAAGGCAATCTCCTCAATTCTGTCTAGACGTGATGCAAGGCTAATCTCCACAATTCCATCTAGATATGATGCAAGCTAATCTCCACAATTCTATCTAGATGTGACACAAGGCTAATGTTCACAATTCTGTCTAGGTGTGACACAAGGCAATCTCCTCAATTCTGTCTAGACGTGATGCAAGGCTAATCTCCACAATTCTGTCTAAATGTGACACAAACTAATCTCCACAATTCCATCTATATATGATGCAAGCTAATCTCCACAATTCTGTCTAGATGTGAAACAAGGCTAATCTTCACAATTCTATCTAGATGTGTGTTAAAATAAATGGATTTGTAAACTCTGACCTGGTGGGTAGAAGTATAGGAGGCCACCCTAGTTTAGTGGAACAGGGGAACCTTCTGGACAAGCCAGATCAATCACGGTATCTTGGCAGGCGGTCAAGACTAAGTCTCAGGAGGGGTGAGAGTGATCGGAAGCCCACAATGAGCACAGACAGTAAAACTCCACATAATACGCTTAGACAAGTGTATATAAAAATACATATACATTTATTATAGGCCTTAATAATTAAACACAAATTAACCACAGCTATATAAAACAGTTACCACACACGCCTTTCACTATTTACCATATATACAGTTACAATTCACCTAATGCAGTAAAGGGGAAAACACAACCACAACCCACAACAGAAGAGTACGTTAACACAAATATAGTATTAGGCAGTTATTCAGAGTAGATCCCTAACTTAACCAGTCCACCCCTACGAAGAGTACAGTAGTGTGTTGAAAACACACGGTCATGCATATGAGAGAAAACGGGTCCTCTTCAGGGAGCTGTAGCAGTGCAGGGAGGGACTTGAGGTGATGAAGAACAGTGTCCTACTATTAGAGTAGGGTCTACCCTTGCAGGCAGAGTGACTTTTGAGTTTTGGGAATAGCTAGGGAGTGCAGGCTAGCCCAGCTAAGGCAAGTATCTTTTTAGGGATTCTCGTGCATAAAGAACAATGGCTGTGCCATGGGGCCACCATTAAGGGATGCAAGTACTCACCGACCCTCGACAAAGTCTGGGCCAAGCTTTGCCAGTCTAGGCCAGGTCGCTTCTAGGTTCAACCCCTACAGTGGCACGCCGCTTCGGCTCTCAACGGCTGCGGGATGAGACAATCATCCATGGTGGGACAGTTGCCTTTTCTTCGCTCTCAGTGAAGAAAAGAGGAACGTTCCAGTGCAGCACATCTCAGGGCACAGAGGGGCAGGCCGGCAAGACTCCTACAATGACCGTCATCACAGCAGGGCGAAACAGGGACCGCAAATTCTTGCGGCATGGCGCACTCTCTTAAACCGTGACCCAGAAGAGCAAGGACTACGAAATTTGGCTGGAGAGGGCCCAGAACCACAAGCTGGCAATTCCTTAGGTCTCGAGTGTCAACTCTGGATGGCGGCGCTCCTAGGCGATATCACGGGTTTGAGCTGGTCAGTTCACTGGATGGCCCAGGAACACTTCCGAAGAGGCACTAGTGGAGGGTAATCGGAAGGTGCCGCGAGTAGTTGTTCCCACTACTCCAAAGGGTCGACGCACCCTTGCAGGCCTCCAGTGATCGATGCAAAAACAGGGGTCAGACAGGACAACAGCAGGCTCAGGGTGCCAAACATTCCAAATTCCAAAACATCTCTGGCGGTTACACATGGTCTGCTTTAGCATTTCAGGATATTTGGCTGCTTCTGTGGTTCGGTGTGAACTTCAGGTGATCGACCAGGAATGGACATAGAGCCCATTCTCGTATCCAAGATTTATTTTGTGCTCAAATCTGGGATAACCAAATGAAGATCTGCTCTCTTGCATTCACACCAGGCATGGGCCAATCATGGCCCATGGTGGTACCAGTCATTCAGGCATACCAGGCATACTGGCACCATTAGTGTGGATTGGGACGAGACAGTCCCAATCCTCTTCCTGGGCACTAGCACACGTGACATGCAGGAGTCTGTGAAAGTTGCGGCATTCGCGGGAGGCTGCATGCCCAAATAAGGAATTCCCGGGTTGGATACACACAATATGGTTCATTGAAAATAAGTAAAAATACTTTAAAAGTAAACTGCTGCCACCAGTTTGTACAATCACCAACAAATCCTTAGAGGATGTCTATGCCCATAAAACAAAAGGACCCATATGCACAGTACGGTAAGATAGATAAAAAGTTACCAAGAAATGGCAACATAGTCAAAGACTAAGGGAAACAGTTTCCCAGTACTGACAGTCTGAAGGACATGTCAGTTTCTCCATAACAGGTGAGCAAAAGCCCAGAGGAGCTGAAGGCTGTGCCCCACTGGCAAAAGTCAGGTCTTGTTAGCCAAACAAAAGCAAAAAGTTTGGGGAGTCCTTAAATGGAGGGAAAATTGACCTAAAGGAAATCGTTCCTAACAGTGTGACGCAAGGATAATCTTCACAATTCTATCTAGATGTGACCCATGTTTATATACACAATTATATCCCATTCCTACTAGCTCAAATTCAGACTGTGGCTAAATAACACAATTGGCATGATGCAAGTGTGGTTACCTTACATAATGAGGCTGATTTCAAGATGGCTACCTTGTATATGTGAGGTAAATGCTGACTATGGTGAATAGGCATGGATAGGAAGCTGACATAGTGGTGTCCATGAGAGATGCGGTTGCCATATCACTGTGGGTACATGCATCAGACTATAAATATTAAAAATTAGAGAGGTGAGGCCATTTAGTGGGGTGCAGTGATGGCTACACCCCCTGTCTGCACCACAGTTACCTTGTCAGTCACTGCTGGTTGACGGCACCAGCGGACACTGGCAGACACACACTGGAGCTGCAACTGTAGGAGAAACCCTTTGCCTCAGTGCCCTTTGCTGGAGGGGATGCACGGGGCAGAGGGGCTGCCCAGGGGGCTGTACAAATGAGGAGGAGGATGGCCAATGGGGGAGGGCTATGGGGGGAAAACAGACCCATAAGGAAGTAGGCAGGGGAGGGGGAGATTGAACACAGGGGCACGGTAAAAGTACAAAAATGAAAAGCCAAAAGAAGGTAAAATTGGAGGACAGGGGACACAAGGAAAGGGCTCTCACTCATCTGCATTCCAGATAGAAATGGAGGGCGTGGGGGGCTGCAGGATGGAGCATTATCGCAGTAGCAAGGTAGGGGCCCAATGTGGGAGGGAGAGGGCTATGGGGTGGAAGTGGATAAGGTAACTGTGTCAGTTGAATGGATACGCACTATATCGCCTATGCAATACCCATAATATGTGGCCCCAGAACATATACATAGATCTAAGTAAAACAAATGGGTTATGTTCAATCAATCACAGCTTCTGTGAAAAAAAGGCAACAATAATAATGTGGTGATTTATATACTGCTTCATGCCGGATTCCTCCAGTTTCTCAGCAGTGTAAAAATCAATATTGCTATTATTACCCATTTGTGGCAAACAATTGATCAACCTGGAGGCATGGGTAGTGAATGACAGAGTCAGCCTGACCAGGGTATCGAACCCATCACATCCTCTTCCCAAGGCAAGCACTTTGTGCTTCAGCTATTCTCCCATATGAGTATCCAAACCTAGTTAGTTCTGAAAATATAGCAAGTTATTTTGGAATAGGTTTCTATCAGTAGTAAGATACTGGGCCTCATTACGAGTCTGGCAGTAGCCGTGACAGAAAAACCGGCAGGCTGCCGTCGGACCCGTAATACCATTCCGCCTCCGTGATTGCCGGAATCACTGGGGCATTACAACCCCAGTAACCCGTTAATTCCAGAGGCGGAATTCTGTAAATCCCCATTCCCATGGAGTCCCATAGAGCTCCATGGGGAAGGGGACCATGGAAACACTGGTTCCGTCTATGACAGAGCCGGTGTTTCCATGTCCGCCTGCAGGCGGGTGGTGTTAATCCCTCCAGGTCAGACCTGGCGGGAGTGACACCTCCTGCTTGCAGGACTTTGAATCAGCCAGTCTGGAAAGAACGGTGGCGGTAAAACCGCTGCCACCATTCTTTCCCGACCGGCTGATTACAGCAGGGTCGTAATGAGGCCCACTGTCTCTGTGGTAAATAAATTACTGGCCCCAGTAAAGTGAAAGCACAGTAGTGCAGTTTTTTCATGTCAAAGTATTGTCAGATGCAAAAATCACAAACAACAATATATTTAAATTAATAAAGAACAAGACATCTGTTGCAAATGTGAATATAAAAGTATAAAAAGCAGTGAAAGGATACTATGAGATGACGATTACTAAGAGCTTTCCCTCAAGCCATCCACCTTTGATGGTAAGTTTAGAGTAGCATTACCCTTTGGAGGTTGAAGTGGTCAACAACTGTTTCAGTGCCACCTAGTTCATTGCTGGAGCCTTCATCAGGACATAAAACAATGTTGACATGTATCTTCCGTTCCCACCTAGCGCCATAACCAAAGTATCCAAGCACTGTGAGCCTATATATGGGTGCATGTGTGTGTTCAGAGTTGGGAGAAGAACATGTGCGGGTTCTCATCCCAGTATACGAATGATAACCCCTAAATGACAGTTATTCTGAAAACTTGAATGCCACCTTGTTCAGGAAGTACCTCTGAGTTATGCAGCAGGAAGCGCTTCATCAGGCGTGGGAATATGCACACTATGTGGTATGCACCAATTGCTTTAAAAGTAGCACTAAACTTTCAGGAGAGGTTAACGGGTATTCTACCTAAAAAGTGGAGACCTACCCGGGATAGAATTCACGGCTAGGAAATAGTCAGGGCAGAAATGTGTTTTGGAAAGCAGGTGCAGGGATCCTGTCGGCCTAATCATAAATCTGTACTTACAGTGCTTAGTGCAGGAAAATAGCGCAAAGAGGTAGCCTACAACAATGCAATTATACCCCTCAAAACTCTGAACTCGTGGAGTATCAGAATGTGAAAGAAGGGAAAGAAGCAAAGTTGCACTTGACGTGACAAAGCAGAATAAGTTATTTTATGATAGATTTTTTTCCATTTTTTTAGTAACTTCGCCCATGTAGATTTTCTGCAATGCGAGTCACCACTTTTTTTGCATTATATATATGCGTTTGCATGGTCTTTTGACCAGGTAGCTTACGATCTTTCTTTTTCATTTGCGTGGATGTTCATAGCATATGTACATTTATGACACTGAAATGACTTGACAGGGCACTATTGTGACATCTGGAGCCAGATGAAAAAAATGTTGCACCAGTACAAATGCAAATTTGCACGGTATTAGTAAAGGTGCAAAGGAATAATTATTACAAAAACACTTCCGTTTTCCAGTTAAACATATTTTTACTCACTTGTAAAATATCCCCTTTGGGAACTGGATGCACATTTTTACTCCCTAAAAAATCATTTTACTCCCAACTTTAAAAAATAGGGAGTACAATACTCCTACTTCCAAATCTTACCTGGAGCACTGCCAAAAACGAATCCTACTTGTGTTAGAGACTAAGACCAACTGTGCCAGAGAATATCCTCAACTGCACCAGAAAAGAACATGAATCGAGCAACTGGAAATTAATATAAATTGAGCAACAATATAAGCCAAAATATGTCACGAATAAATCAGACTGTGGAAAAACTAGTCCCACCTGTTCCAGCGAAGATCCGTAACCATGCCAGATACTAATCCCAACTAACAGTGACAAAGAATAGGCCAAACTTGCCAAAAGCTAAGATCAGCTGCGTCAGAGGATTAGAAAACGGTGCCACAGGATAAGCACGAGTGGGCCAGAGCAGAGACTGGGCAAAACTGTGTCTGATAACAATCCCATCCCTGATCCACAGCCTAAGCCAAACTGTGCCAAAGGATAAAACCAATCATAGTGGTGAATGACTGTCAGTGAATAAGCGCAACAGTGCCGGGCACTACTCCAGTGAGCATTTTCCTCGTTTTACCTTGGACTGTGTGTTCCCAATGCCCCAAATAAGATTTTGAAGTGAGAATATTTTACTACCTATTTTTTGAAAGTTAGGAGTGAAATAATTTTTCAGGGAATACAAATCTAAGTTTCATCCCCAAAGGGAGTATTTTACAAGCGATCAAAAATATGTTAACTGTAAAATAAATGCTTTTTGCGCCAAGTATTAATGCACACAAAAAGATAAATGTTTACCTTTTCAGATCAGACAGTGATAAAAGTGTATGTCAACACATATCCATTTAGCTGTGTGGCTGAAAACAGAGGGAAAAGCTCCTATTGGTTTTTACTTTATTTTTTTGGGAGTATTTTTACTCCCTATTTATCTTTTTGGGGAGTATTGGTCTATTTTTACAGAGTAAAAGTGGCCGATACACCCCTTACTTGTAGGGCTGACTATACCAGAACCCAGAACAGTACACTTTTTGGAACCACGCTCCATACCGTTTCTAAATACCTCCAATAGAAGATACTCCTCAGAGACCCAAAAGTTAGAATCATTTCCCCAGGATTACCCCAAGCGGCCCCTGCTCTAAGCTTTGAAACGCTGAGGTCTGTGGCACCGAAAGCAGGCCAAACAGCGGATACCACCTATCACCCACCTTGAAAGCAAAGACAGCCCTAATACATTCAGTTTTGTAAGTATTCAGTGTACTATTCAGAATTAAAGTATTCAGTTGCCTTCCAAAATTGCCCCTTTGCACTACAAAACTACGCGTTTGCCCTCAAAAGTATGTTCCGTGCCCTCCAAAAGTGAAAAAGATCCCGCCATCTTAAACTCCTTGCAGATTCCTGCAGCAGTGTCAGTTATTCTGATGAAAGGGTAGTTCTGAGCAAAATGTGTAGATTTTTATAGAAGTGGGGGTCAGGTACTTGTCCCTAAATGTAATCAGTGGTATAATGCAAAATGATAAGGGGGACTAAATATTGTGTGTTTTTTACTAACCTAATAGACACAGCAGGGTGCCTTAATGATAGAACATTTTAAGCCTCCCTCTGGAACAGCCTTCCTGTCATTCTGAAACTTGAGAAGAACCATCTCCAGTTCCGAAAGCACCTCAAGACCTTCCTCTTTGCTTCTGCCTTCAGTTCTTCCTCTCCCATGCTGATCTGTGTGCTGTGGCATTGTGCACCTGCTTACCCTCTGATTTCAGGCCCAGGTCCCTGCGCACCCAACCACGCACCCACACTGCCTCCTGGCAACCCCTGCACTTGGGTCTGTATATGTAACCCTACAGTCTCCTTACTAGCACTCATCAGTTACCCTTCGTCTGCACTTTAAACCTTGCACTTGCCACCTTGCTGGCTGCACTACCAGTTGTTGTTTTTATCCCTTGCTTAGCACTGTCCACATCTCCCCTCTCCCCTGCACTTTCCCCCTTCCCTCTCCCCTGCACCTGCGCATTCTCAATGTCACTGGGCCTAGTAAGATCGTTGTTTTTGTCCTCCCTTGTTCCCCTCCCTTGCCTCGTGGTGCTCTGAAACACTTGTGTATGAGCGTGATACAAATAAACTATCATATATCATAATACCAATGACATTTAATTGAATGCCTGCATATTTAACGCTCACTTTACAAACAGATATTAAAATAGAAAAAACGAATGCTATTAAAATGGGAAGTTGCATTTGTGTTATAAATCCCTTTCAATTAAAAGAGCGGTTTCTCACATTCCAAAGAGCTGTGAATGAACAGTGAAAACACTGAGAATCCAGAGGCTCAGCACACCCACTTGTAACGTGAGTACATAAAAAAGAAAAATAATACGTACTGATCCTAACATTGCGTTATGAGATCAGAACTACGTTATCACGTTTGCACGCATTCGCGTACTCGAACGGCCATCTTATTGCCAATGTGGCAACACCTTGCAGCGCCACATACGGTACGCTACGAAATGTTATGGTGAACTATTGGGGGATTTTCCTCTTTAAACACTTTTGTCTCCGCTGAGGATTAGGTTCTTTGATTTCAGATTGCCGCTCCTATGAGCAACGAACCTGTAATCTTTTCGCTAAGCATAAGTCCCCGAGTTAGGTACGTCTTTCAGTATTCAATTCATCTTTATAAGGTGAAAGACTATTCATTGGATTAAGCCCCATATTCTTCATACATGACCTGTTCATATTATTTACCATCTCAGGAACTCGGGGTATGTTAACTTGACCTCTCTTATTACGGAGGTAAGTACCCTCAACTGAATTGTGAATGCCTGGTAGAATTCTCAGTATCTGTAGCCTGAACGGTTGCCGCCAACCTCGCAACACTGTTTCCCCTGCCTGATATCTCGGTGCCACCAGGAAATTACAAGTCCCGGCAGGCCGGGAAGTCAGGCGGCGGGAACTGTAAGTCCCCATTCCCATGGAGTCCCTACCGGCACCCTTATTTCTGGCCCACCAGACTTGTAATGAGGCAACCTGCGTCTTATTTTCCACACTTGGGCCCTGATTCACAGAGCATTTTCCGCTGGGGGTTTGCCATTATAAATCGCTGATGTGAATCAGGCCCTTGGTCTTTGGTAGTAAATTTACGAGATTGGAGTGTTTGAAAACCAAAGGGAATCAACCCTTGTCATTGGATAATGAAGAGAAACCGTCCAGGTGAACCGATATGGGTAATCATGAGAGATTTATATAGCATTCTAAGACTGAAAGAACAACTTCAGTACATTCTATTGAAAGTTCCTCATTTGTCATTAGAGGTTGGAATTCTGTACCTTGAAGACTTACCATGTATCTGCTCCTGAGGAAGGGAATCACTCGAAACGAGGGGCTGCTGCAGGGCGTGCCAGGGCAACACAGGCATCTAATGTGGCAATATGAAAGCAACCTTTGCCAAGGAGGAACTTTAGATCACTACCTGCAGTGTGTTTGGTGTGCACGTAGGCGGTGTGCCACATTTGCACTGTGCTTGCTCACTCTGCAGCAGGGAGAGCTTTGAGTTGGCAGAGCAAATTCTAGTGTGCACTCAGGGAACACTTATGCTGTAGGGCTGCGCAGGCATAACTTGTGTTTTGCTGCATGCCACACCTTCCAGTCTGCACTCCCTGCATATCTCCACTACTATGTCATGGAACAGCTTGGCACTTCTCTATCTAAACACGACAACTCTAAATACAATTATTTATGTTGATTATATAGTGCCCATGGCTGGATTCCTCCAGCTTCTAAGCGCTGTAACAACAGGTGCTCTTACCCCACTTAATTGGTCACGATAAGGTTGCAACGCCATTGATCTAATCGGGTTTCACCCCCCTCCCCAACCCCCAGAAATGTGTGCTGAGGGGCGGGGCTTCCGCACATAGCTTTTTGTTAGTCAGAGAAGGGAAAGAAGCCTTTCCTGAAACCAGTGGCTTTAAAGTGTTACTGCTAGTTTCAGAAAAGGCCCCCCTCACCTCTCTGCCTAACAAAAAGCAAGTGTGCACATCAGCCCCCTCCCCATGGGCGCGAGCGAACATATAACAATGTGAGGCTAATGTGCACACTTGCTTTTTGTTAGGCAGAGAGGTGAGGGGGGCCTTTCCTGAACACAGCAGTGTTAAAGGGTGGTGCATGTTAGCTCATTATGTATGCAAAGGTGCAGGGAGTGTGTATGTAATGTATGTGTGAGTGAGTGTGTGTGAGTGAGTGTGTACGAATGAGTGCATGATGTATGGGGGTTGGGTGCGCATGCAAATGAGCGAGTGCATGATGAATGGGGGTTGGGTGCGCATGTAAATGAGCGAGTGCATGATGAATGGGGGTTGGATGCGCATGTAAATGAGCGAGTGCATGATGAATGGGGGTTGGGTGCGCATGTAAATAAGCGAGTGCATGATGAATGGGGGTTGGGTGCACATGTAAATGAGCGAGTGCATGATGTATGGGGGTTGGGTGCGCATGTAAATGAGCGAGTGCATGATGAATGGGGGTTGGGTGCGCATGTAACTGAGCGAGTGCATGATGAATGGGGGTTGGGTGCGCATGTAAATGAGCGAGTGCATGATGAATGGGGGTTGGGTGCGCATGTAACTGAGCGAGTGCATGGTGAATGGGGGTTGGGTGCGCATGTAAATGAGCGAGTGCATGGTGAATGGGGGTTGGGTGCGCATGTAAATGAGCGAGTGCATGATGTATGGGGGTTGGGTGCGCATGTAAATGAGCAAGTGCATGATGAATGGGGTTGGGTGCGCATGTAAATGAGCGAGTGCATGATGAATGGGGTTGGGTGCGCATGTAAATAAGCGAGTGCATGATGTATGGGGGTTGGGTGTGCATGTAAATGAGCGAGTGCATGATGTATGGGGGTTGGGTGCACATGTAAATGAGCAAGTGCATGATGAATGGGGTTGGGTGCGCATGTAAATGAGCGAGTGCATGATGTATGGGGGTTGTGTGCACATGTAAATGAGCGAGTGCATGGTGAATGGGGGTTGGGTGCGCATGTAAATGAGCGAGTGCATGTAATTGGGGGTTGGGTGCGCATGTAAATGAGCGAGTGCATGATGTATGGGGGTTGGGTGCGCATGTAAATGAGCGAGTGCATGATGAATGGGGGTTGGGTGCGCATGTAAATGAGCGAGTGCATGGTGAATGGGGGTTGGGTGCGCATGTAAATGAGCGAGTGCATGATGAATGGGGGTTGGGTGCGCATGTAAATGAGCGAGTGCATGATGAATGGGGGTTGGGTGCGCATGTAAATGAGTGAGTGCATGATGAATGGGGGTTGGGTGCGCATGTAAATGAGCGAGTGCATGATGAATGGGGGTTGGGTGCGCATGTAAATGAGCGAGTGCATGATGAATGGGGGTTGGGTGCGCATGTAAATGAGCGAGTGCATGCTGAATGGGGGTTGGGTGCGCATGTAAATGAGCGAGTGCATGGTAATTGGGGGTTGGGTGCGCATGTAAATGAGCGAGTGCATGATGAATGGGGGTTGGGTGCGCATGTAACTGAGCGAGTGCATGATGAATGGGGGTTGGGTGCGCATGTAAATGAGCGAGTGCATGATGAATGGGGGTTGGGTGCGCATGTAAATGAGCGAGTGCATGATGAATGGGGGTTGGGTGCGCATTGCGCATGTAAATGAGCGAGTGCATGATGAATGGGGGTTGGGTGCGCATGTAAATGAGCGAGTGCATAATGAATGGAGGTTGGGTGCGCATGTAAATGAGCGAGTGCATGGTGAATGGGATGTTGGAATGAGTGAGTGAATGTGTTTTGTGTGTGTTTTGTGTGTGTGTGTGGGTGTGTGTGTGTGTGGGTGTGTGTGTTTATGTGTAATGCTAGGCCGCTACAATTTGATACTTGGGCCCCACGCCAGACAGCCCTTTACAGTAGAGCAGAGGGGGTGAAGCCTCCAAGATTGCCCTGCCCAGTTTCTGGAATGGCCCCTCCCATCACCAGTCACCAGTGCTTTAAGTGGGCCGGGGCCTGCCGGGGCCGGGCCACGCCAGTCTCCAAAAAGTGGGGCTGAGCCGGGGCCCTGCCAGGGCCCCCCGGTCCCACCACGCCATGGCAGGACGCATTATCCCGCCACGGCCGCAGCCGCGACGGGAGATGCGCGCGCCAGTGTAACGTTAGGCATGTGGACAGAAGTGCCAGCCAGCCACAGCGTCGCTGAGGCTGGCTGGCACTTCTGTCAGTCACTGTAACTTCCCCGATGACCCCCCATCTGAGGGGTCATCAGGGAAGTTACAGTTCCTTCGTTTGCCCTCGCCAGGTCACTGACCCTCTGTGAACCTGCAGGCTCCATGATCTAATACGTAGATTACATCACGGAGCCCGCGGGTTCCCAGAGGGTGAAAGACGCCTTGGGCTCTGTGATCTCTGCTCAGAGCAGCGATCACTGAGCCCGAGGTGCCTGTCTCCTTTGGCAAATCTTTATAAAAGATGCCTTGAAATGTGTACGTTTCAAGCCATCTTTTATAAACGTAGAAATATTTCTACGTTTATAACAGACGGCTTGAAACGTACACAATCCAAGGCATCTTTTATAAAGCTTTGTCGACGGACTAAACCACCTTGCGTTTTGTCCGTCCTCAACGCTTTATAAAAGATGGCTTGTACGTTTCAAGCCATCTTTTATGAACATAGAAATATGTTACAAATGTCTATGTTTAGAAAAGGTGGCTTGAAAAGTACACAAACCATAGTAAGGGAAGCACACAAGTGTGCGTAACTTACTATGGTTTGTACACTTTCAAGCCACCTTTTATAAACATAGAAATATGTAACATTGCTATGTTTATAAAAGAAGGCTTGAAAAATACACAAACCATACTAGTACGCATACAAATATATAAATGCTCTACTACATTTATATATTTGTTTGCGCACCCTACTATGATTTGTGCACTTTTAGGCCACGCCCACAGCGGATGCCACGCCCCCAAACGAGGGCCCCCCCTCAATTTCTTACCCCACTTAAAGCACTGCCAGTCACCCCCATCCCCCGCGAAATGTAGGCTTTGTTGCGCCCATGGTCACGATGCAACACAACATATTAACCTCGTCAGGATGGAAGGCTTTAAAGCCGAGTTGGCCCTGTGGCAGGATTTGAACTTTCAAAGTAGGGTTGGCCCTTTGTGAGAGGCAAGTGCTTAAGCACGGGGAGGGACAGCAACAGCATCCCACTAGAAGTCTTGTGAGCAACGGCTTGCTTGCAGAACTGATTTCTGACAGGAGGCTAGTCTTATTGAGGCAAATAGAAAAAGGCATCCCAATGAATTAATTTGTTACATGTGTTCCAAGCTGAGCATCTGAGCCATCTCCTGCCGCATGAGCGGCCCACTGGCTCCAAATGACAAATGGGGGAATGAGCTTTATTTTCTCCAAAGACCGAACAGCAAGAGAGAAATTAACACGTGTTTTAGGTTCATCTTTTCCCCCTGATTTCCATAAACGAATCAGGCATCTACGATGAGAACAGAGACGAGAGCCACAGTAATCTGTGCACACACACCAGGGTTCGAAATTAAGATTCTATGAGCAGGAGCTAAAACCAGGTCCTGGGAGTCGGGCATCACACAGTAGGCAGGGACTACCGCTGGGGCACACAATGCACCGCAAATCTAACTTCCACAGGAGATGCACACTTTAACATTCTGCCCATTAGCTAACCAGGTTCCTCTAGCGTAGAAGCAGGAGCTAAATAGCTCCCAGATATTTTGAACCGTGAGCGTGCGCGTGCGCGCACACACCCTCGGAGCTCTCAATTTTCCCTTTGCCATGCGTGAGAAGGCCATCCAGAACTGCTTTTGCTTGGAATTCGGGGACTTGTTGTTTTCCTATCTTTAAAATTATAAAGAAAAGAACACGACACGTCCCATAACCCAAAGGGGAAAGAACAGGACTGGATGGCCTTCTCACGTAGGGTCATGGGAAACTTGTGACATTTACACAGGATCACAAGACAAAGCAGCTGAACAGCCAGGTAAGTTAAATAGAGTTAGTCCTACACAGGGCATGCACATGATCAGGGTAAACAAACACAGACACAAACAAGAGGATGATTAAAGAGCCAATCACAGAGATGCACAGCAGCAAACAGGAAGAGCCTGGGCTGTCTCCCTTGCAGATGTGTGCAAATAGTAACACACAGCTAAGAGACTGCCCTGCCCTGTCATTCTGGGCTCTTTCTCCCCCCTCCCACCTCTATCTCCACCTGCAGTGTCCCCAGGGTTCCAACCTCTCTTCCTGGCTCTTTAACACCTATCTTGCCCCGTTTGCACACCTCATCTCCACCTTCTCCCCTAACTTCCAGAATTATGCAGACAACACCAAAACTCTTCTTCAAACTTCCCTCTCCTTACTTCCTCCATCATTCCTGACTGCCTATCTACCATCCAGTCCTGGTGCACTTCCAACGATATTTGCCTCAACGCAGCCAAGACTGAGATCCTTCCTATTGGGGCCCCTACTCCCGCTTTCTTCCCCTTACTCTGGCCTTCTTTTATGGGTTCTCCCCCTTCATCCGAAACCAGAAACCTGTGAGTCATCTTTGACTCCTCTCTTTCCTTCCTCCCTCACATTCTGGACCTTGCCAAGAAGGACCACTTTCGACTATACTTACTCAAAGGAAGTCTTCCTTTCCTCACTTTGCCCCAAAAGCTCAATGTCTCCAGAGCTCTGGTTCTCTCTAGGCTAGACTACTGCAAAAGCATTTTCCTTAAATCCACCCTTTTCATCTGTACGACCCCTCCAGCTAATGCAGAATAGGGCTGCAAAACTTATCCTTGGCATCAAGCCCAGGGACTGCATCTCTCCAGCCCTAAAAACTCTCCACGGGCTCCCGGTTGCTGCAAGGATCAAATTAAAATCCCCTGCATCATCCATGAGGCTGTCTGGGGACAGGGACCACACTATCGACAACTGGCTCTCACCAAATACTCTCCCTCCAGATGTTTATATTCCTCCAGCACCAACTCTCCCTGCGGACCTGTAGGCGCTTTGAAACACAATGTACTTGATGTATAGGCGCCTTATAAATGCACAATAAATAAATAAATAAATAAATAAATAAATAAAATAGTTGGACCAGCCAACGTGGATATTTTGGAGAAAGGGCCATTTTGAAAAGAGAGAGAAGAAAATAAATTATTCAACAAGCATGCATAAGGGCAAAGGGGTGCCAAACGGATCTGCATGTGACTGACGCAAGAGCTACTGGTATGATAGACGTCTTTTTGAATCTATTTACAGCAGCTTATTTTGCCTCTGGCAGATCGTCAATGCCAGCTTGTTCCTGCATGTTGTGGCTGCAACCTCATCTGCTCTCGTTTTGGTTGCCGTGCGCAGTGCAAGTCATGTGACCTCCCAGGGGCTTGTACTGCCACTCAAAAGCTGCAATATCCGGTGGTAAGCACCATTGTCCGAATGCACTGTAAGCTCTGTCGTGAGTCAGGTCTGTGGCCAAAAGGCCTCCTCCCTGCAACGCAGACTTTGGGCCCATGATCCAGAAAAGGCGCGGCGTTCCTTTAGTAGGCCAGATGACCCTAATAAGAGCTGGGATTTGTTTCTGGGGATGATGAAACAGGACTTGGGAATCAAAGTGCTTTCTACTGTTGACTCTCCAGGCAGGTGAAATCAGGTGTATTTGGTGGGTGTGGGTACACCCATTGAAGTCAATGGGAACTATTGAATTTTCACGATTAGCAAAGGTTGTCCTTTTTTCGGGCGTCCGTTGAAGTCTATGGAAGACAAATGATGTGTTGTGAAGGTTAACATGTGTCCAAAGTGGGTGACACCCGGCGAATTAGGGTGAGTGGAGAGGCACAGGACCAGACCAGCTTGCATTCTAGTCTTTTAGTTGCAAGTTGTACACAGCAGTACATTAACACATTGAGCTATTTTACTGGGTTATACCACTTTGTAACATTATACAGTCCCTTGGACCGTCCTTTTTTAGTCCTCGTTGTCATCCAGGTTTAGCTAGGGAAGGGAGGGGGCGCCACCTCTCCTTCCCTAACGTTGTGCTCCCATTAGCAATTCAGAGAGGGGCAGGGGACACCGATGGGCCTTTCTAGATACGATGTGGGTGAGGAGGGAGGGCACGGCACACCTGGACTCTCTGGCTCTCTGTGCTCCCTAAATTATATTCCACAGACGAACCCTATTTCTTTTGACAAGCACTCCATATGTTCTCTTCCAACATCAGCCCCATCCCCACGCCCCTTCTTCCTACTTCCCTGTCTTGTGTCCCCCATCACCTGTTACCCTGTCCACATAGCACTCTGAGGGTATCCAGTCTTTTAACTGACCAATTGTCACAGAGGATTTTTTGTAGTATCCGCTATAGAGGGAAGGGGGTGCGGGGATCTCTCTCCCCCACATTTTGCCGGTGTTACGCTCACCTGGGCTCTGCAGAGGCGTTGTGGCGTGGTTGCAGCCCACCCTTAACTTGAATCAACCCCCTTCAGGCCTCTCCCTCAGTAGAAAAGCTGTGAGCGGTGGTACATGGTGATACTGCTCCTGCGTGGAGATAAGAGTGTGTGAGTGCACCAATCTGTGATTGCTTTACCTCTCAAACCCTTCACCCCAAAGTATGGTTTCTGTGAGCATACGCTGGCCCATAAAGCTCACCTGTGAATTATGGAAGATAAGCTCTCCATCCTGCTACTTCTGGCAGGGGCGCATTGAATGGGATCTAGTTCCTTCGCTGATCCCCGATAAGGATTAGTCCAGTCCAGCTGCGACTATGCTTCTCCTTATGATTGGTAAGTCTTTCTCTCCTAGAGAGTGAGCATGTGCAAAGGCAATCCATTAGCAGCCACACCCAAGAATACTCTTGGGGCTGCTTAATGGATGGAATGTTCAAGGTTAATGCATCAGAAGTGCTATGTCCATAATAAAAGCTTTTTGGTGTTAAATTGATGTTCTTGTTTACTTTTGTTCATGAGCTGGTGAAAGGACAGTGTCCACCCAGGTCTCCTGTCCATGCGACCCCTGCATGCCTGTGCCCCTGACTTCATGACCATGACAGCCGGGGGGCGGGGGGAGCAGTAAAATGTGCTGTAAAAAAAGATAAGACGATAAAACATTGGTTGGTAAGAACACATGGAACCACTTTGAAATGGCCTTAATACGGTGATGCTAGAAATGAATCCTTGTCCTTTATTGCTTTTTATCATGTGTTCAGTCTTGTTTTCTGCGCAGGAGTTCACGTGGGACTCCTGGCGGTGCAGATCTTCCTGTGTTTGGTTTGGTGAACAGACCCTTGGGATACCCTTATGGCACCCATGGGTGGGAGTACGACCCTGTACTCCTAGTGTATGTTTTTGGGCACCTGTGTGTGGCCCACAGAGCAGGGTATGGGCTGGTGGAAGCTCCATGCTGAATTGACAGGTGCCCTGAGCATCCTCCATTTAGGGATGCCCAGGCCCTGTCATTGGAATCAGTGGATTCCTGATAGAAAGCAAGAGGCCACAGGGGCCATCATGTTTCCTATCGCCTGTTACCTTACTTTTTCCAAAGTCCGGGGAAGCCCTGACTCTGTCCCTTCCCCCTGACTGGCTGTTGGGTGGAAGTTCCATATATGGTGTTGTAGGGAAGTCCAGGCCAGACTGGCTGGAGCCTTCCCAATGACTGTATGTTGTGGGTACGCCCGTGAGGTGGGACCTGGGTGAATGGAGTGTGTGATGAATACGCATTCTGTGTTGTGGGTTTCTGGTATCTGGTGTTTGACACAATGACTGAGACAGCCCTGCACGAAACTGAGAAGAATGGCCTTGAATGCACTGTGCGCCTGATTGGCTGCCTGACTGCCTGAATGCCCTTCTGAGTGATCGGTTGCCTGAGTGTGACCCAGCAGAGTGAATGGGAGATCAACAGTATATCTGGGGGTCTCTCACTGCTAGAAATTATTCAGAAGCTGAAGGCCCCTCAAGAAGGCTCCATCGATGACCGACGTCAAACTCTGCTATTCCAGGTACATTGGGGTTGTAGAACTATTTAGGAGGAAATATGACTCTTGTGACCAGTATATGGACTGGGTTTGTATGATATATCTTAATTTACAGGTTGCCCAGGTGGCGGGATCCTCATACAGAACTATGCCTGGTGGTAGGGGCTCAGTATTCTGCCCATTGTTCTAACCAACTGCTTTTCCTCCTATGTCTATGGTCGGTACTCTTGATTACTTGATTTATGTGACATTTAAACTAAGTCCAGTTGATGCACTTTAATGAAACCTGATAGTAATTGTGGTACCCCGTAGAACCGTGTATATATTTGCCATTGTAGATTAACTGAGCACAAAGTGAGTTATTGTGACTGTGTATATAACCATTAACCTTTAATTATGTAAAGACTGTGTTTTCACTAATCCAGTGTGTGGACATTCCTTTGTGGGTGCTTGGGGACTACACTGTACTTAGGACACCAGCCTGCATCACCTCCTGAGAGCTAGGCCTTGATTGCTCGTCCATAGCTACCCTATAGAGAATCTTGGCTGGGGTCCTCTGTGCCTCTCCTCTGCCGTATAGAGAGCCGGAATACAGTCACCCCCTTCAAGTCTTTACAAATACATTATTCAGTGTTATAGAAAATAAAATCACACTATAATGATACCCATATCAATCTACTAAGTGTACAGCTCTCTGGCTCCACTCCTATCTCATCCTTATCTTCAAGACACTCCAAACACTGCTACTAAACTTCCCACTCGCAACACCACCCTAGCCTATGCTGCCTACTCCACCCCCCCCCCTTTCTGAGAAAACAGTTCCCTGCGACGCAAACGACAGACCCTTGCTCCCTCTTCAATCGGAAACCGCTCAGACTAGAGAGGGCTTGGAGAAACAACCCCAACCCACAAAGACTCATCCCCCTCAAACAAAATCCAGACCGCTTAAGGTTCACACGACACCCACTCCATCCTATCCCCCTAGCACAGGGGCCTTCAACCTTTGGCTCTCCTAATGTCTAGAACTAAAACTTTCATCTGCCCTGCCTAGCACAGCCAATGGTGAGGGGTCATGGGAGTCGTAGTCCAAAACATCTGGACAGCCACAGGTTGCAGACACCTGAACTAACAGTACAGAGGTTCTTCTCAATATCAATTCTCTACAAACCTACCCCATGCCATCTTCCCACTCCTCTTCAACCTCTACGTTGAATCCCTTGAAAACACCCTCTTCAACCTAAAGGTTTCCTTCCACCACTGCGCTGAAGACACCCAACCTTACCTCCATTTCTCCTCCCTTTCAGATCTTTGCACTCTCACCAAATACATGTCTATCATCTCTGATTGGATGCCCACTTACTTCCTGAAACAAAACACATCCGAGACAGAATACCTCCGCATTTATATACCCCAACACCACCAGGACCATAGCAGTTGGGAACATGCACTTCCACTGGACAGACGGCACACCTGTGCACAGCTCCAAACCAGTGGAACTGCACAGCTGCGCCATGGACTCTACGCATGGCTACCACAGTAAAGACATGTATCTTTCAGCTCCTACTCAGAATATTGAACCCATCCTCCCTTCTGACGGCTTCTGTACAAACCATAGTCCTCTAAAGGCTGGACTATGGGAACTCCATCCTCCCAGCACTCTCCGACTCAACTCTTCAATGCCTTCTAGGCAGTGATCGAAGTGAGCGGGAACTGTCGGAAGCAGTGTTCCACCACTTCTCTATAGAGGATTTGTCCATTCATGTTCCTGTGCAAGTGTAAAGTTGAAATAGGAACCTTAGTTACTAGTCACTTAGACTACTACAATGCCCCAGCGCCGACACTTGTCACATTTTGCACTAAGCTTCTGCCTACCCTATCCCATGGCGAGACCACAGGTCCACTGCTTTTTTCGGTACACTTCTACCAATGCTTCTAGATCCGGTGCCAGTCTGCCCCTCTCTCCCTGGACACACCCTCAGACCCCCAGGCTGACGATCTTGGCTCTAATGGACATGACCCTGGACCCTGTGCTGCACCTCTAGCTGCCCACTGAAGCTTATATCCTCGTCTGCTTCTTCCACCTCTAGCTTCCCACTGAAGCTTATGTCCTGGTCTGCTTCTTTCATCTCTAGCTGCCCACTGAAGCTTATATCCTCGTCTGCTTCTTCCACCTCTAGCTGCCCACTGAAGCTTATATCCTCGCCTGCTTCTTCCACCTCTAGCTACCCACTGAAGCTTATATCCTCGACTGCTTCTTCCACCTCTAGCTGCCCACTGAAGCTTATATCCTCGACTGCTTCTTCCACCTTTAGCTGCCCACTGAAGCTTATATCCTCGTCTGCTTCTTCCACCTCTAGCTGCCCACTTAAGCTTATATCCTCGACTGCTTCTTCCACCTCTAGCTGCCTCGGCTAGAACATCTACCGTGCACTTAACGTCTTCATCAAACTGTTCTCTTACACCCCAGAAAAAGCGAGGCAGCGTGGAATTCAAGAACGAAATACATTAATAAGTGCATCCGTCTATAGATCATGTGTGTCCTTACCAGTGCTATACCAGGGCAAGATATCCTTATGCCACATTTTACAAAGATGCCAGCAAGCACTTACCAGCAAATATGCTAAGATTGCTTAAAATAGTGAAGTCACACAGTTCTCACATTGGTGACAAACTTTTTGACCGTGGTTAAAGATAAGGCGCTCTTTTCACCGGGCTAATGCTGCAAAGTCGGCAAAACTGCTGGCAACGTTATTGCTGACGTTATTTTTGTGTTGGGTATTTTTACATGGAACCGGTACAGACAACTTCATCCATAGATTACTCCAAGGAAAGCGCAGACGTTCCCATGATCCAGGCTAGACTATCACATGATTACAGGGGTGCAGAAAACTTTGCCATGTAGGATACATGTGTGTCCGAGTTTCTGTGAATGTTCACTCTTCAGGACTTGTACAACAACATAGGTGAAAGCAAAGCATTAACAAACAAGGATGAAGTGGCCCAGGAGAAGGGGAGGGGGCGGGGGGGGGGGGGGGGTGTATGTGTGAGACAACAAATGACGCAGATAATGATATCGTGTGTATATAGCGCTTCATGCTGGATTCTTCCCTTAAAGTGCTGTCATAACAGGTTATGCCATTACCCATTTGAATAAACTGAGTCAGTAAGGCTGAGTCGTCACTGCAGTGATCTGAAACTTTATCCTGCAGATTTAACACAGGCATCTGAGACAAGTTCTTAACTCGTTGAGCTATCTTGACAACATGATGCTATACAGGCCCCGCAGAGGGGGGTCATTTTTTAACCAATGCAAATGACACAGGGGCTGTACTATATGGGTCAGAGCTCTGGGGTTACGCGAAGGCTGGACAACTCAATATTAAAGAAAACACATTCTTAAAACAACTTCTATTGCTCCCCAAGAGTGCTCACTCCCTCTGCACCGACTCATCTGGAGCATATTATCCCTGTAGTTAGTTACTTGGGCCCTGTTCAACCCGGCATTCTTCTGGATAAGGGTCTGGTACCAACCATGTTTGGAAAGGTGTGGGGTGGCACTGTTACATCTCATGTCTTTAAATGGAGGCAAACGCCCTAAATGGCCTGCTCATACTAAGATCATGTTGAAACGTCTGTGTATAAACGAGCTGTGGAGTGACCCAAGGGGCAGTTGTCGTTCAGTTTTGAACAAAGCTAAAAATTCTGCCAAGCGGAGATGTATGGAATGTCTCCGCGCAGACGCCAAGCGTAAACTGGGCCGCAAATATAGTGAGCCCGGTTTTAAGCAATATTTAGACAAAACGTTGCCTCCGTTTGAGCGATCCCTCTAGATGCGCTTGAGATCCGGCCTTTTCCCAGTAGCCGTGTGGAGTCATGTTTGGGCCACTACAACATTTGCTATCTGCCCTACGGGTGGGAGCGCACGAGAAGCCATGTTACACTTCTTTCTGCTGTGTGAAAAATCACAGAGGTTGAGACGTGTCTAGATCAAACCGACCCTAAGAGACGCTGGAACACGCACACTCAACTCTGCTCTGCTGCTTTTAATCCATGCTTTGCCTCCCGCTGTGACATTCGCAACAACCCGACACAGCCACAGAAGCGTATGAGGAGAAAGCGGTTTTTGATCTAACGTAGGGAACATGGTCTTCCACCGGCCTCCAATCTACTAAGGCTGCGGGCTCTGCTCTCCTGGTATCTATGTATGTATGCGACTGTTTTTCCCCAGGAAGGCTCGGAATACGAATGTGCATTGCTTTTATTTCCTCTTGGAACGTGTACTTTGTTGTAAACCTGAAGGTTTATTTGACCAAATAAAAGTATGTTTGATGATGAAGTGGCCCAGGAGAAAGGGGGTGGGGGGTGTATGTGAGACAGCAAATGACGCAGATAATGATATCGTGTTTATATAGCGCTTCATGCCGGATTCCTCCCTCAGAGTGCCGTCATTACAGGTTATGCCATTACCCATTTGAATAAACTCAGTCACCAATCTCTGAAGGCTGAGTCGTCAGTGCAGTGATCTGAACCTTTAACCTGCAGATTTAACACATGCATCTGAGGCAACTACTTAACTCGTTGAGCTATCTTGACAGCATGATGCGATACAAGCCCCTAGAGGGGGTCATTTTGTAACAAATGCAGATTGCACACAGGGGCTCACCAAAGTGTGCACTTAGGAGCTGTTTGGTGCCCTGCATGCAATTGTGCAAATGTGCAAGACATGGGGTAGTAGGAAAGAGTCAAGTCAGGCAGATTCGCCTTTACTCTTTTATTCATATTAAATACTGACTGTAAATTACGATTTGCAGGCAGAATATATTAATGGATTCCCCTGGAAGCCACATGCTCTTTAAAATCTCATGGAGGTGTAAAACAAAGTGCACACGCAAAACGCAGGTGGAATACACGGCTGCATGACCCTGCACCCTCCTACCCCCTTCGGCCTTGTGCAGTCATGAAAATAGGCTGGAGTGGAATATAGAAGCGTAAAACCAATATGCCTTGCTTTTCTGCCCCCATTTCCCGCTACACTCATTATGATTGTTGATGTTACTGCTTGATAGAGCTGGCGCAAACACATCCCAGCAGGATGTGTTTTGGGCCAGGATGGAGGAGCCCGTAGTGGGTGGGAATGGTCATGGGACCAAAATGTCCATGGCCAGGCAATGGGTTGGTAAACAACTGAACCACACTCTCAAATTGTGTGTCCCTCCTCAAAAGTCCTCTCCTTCATAACTTTACTCCAGTGAAATACTTTCAGTTTGCAAGCACCAACTAATAGCCAATACTAAAAATGGACTGAAGTAAAACTATGGTACAAGCAAAGCTCTGTGTTTAGGTGTCTCTCTGGTTGTCACACCCTCTGTTCCTTGGCTGTTCTAGTGAGTCACTTTGCTGTGGTCATTGGCTTCCCTGGGAGCTGCTCCTCAAGTCCACCCCTTGCGTGGTCCTCGACTCCCTGGTGAGTCGCGGTTAAAAGCAAACTCAAATAAAAAACATCCATTTTCAGTGTGCTCTTTCTGTTCAAAGTGCACGTTAAAAGCTGCAAATTCCCACTCTTGCATGGTGTGTTGCCATTGATTTGAGAAAGATCTGGTAACAATAGCCGCTTCAAAATCACTCTACCTCACATCCTAACCAAAAAGACATTGCGGCACACAACCTGTACACACACAAAATACAGGTCACACAATGGAACATGCACCATCTATATGCAGGTCTATGCGCTAAATGTCCCCAAACATCAAACTAACCCAGCACAGATCCACCAACACAACTCCCCAGACTGGTTTAGCACCACTCGGACGAGCGACACACAACCACACAAACAAGTAATGTGGAGTGCACATCAACTACTGCTACAGACAGCTCACAAAATATATAAAGATGACACTGCATAGAGCCACACCTTCAGATCTGCACCCATCAACATTGCCCTGGCCCCTTCTACTGCATTAATCATGTACCCAGTGCTTGCAGACCCTGAAGCTCCAGCCTGGAAAGGGAGAACATAGCAGCAGGTGTGCTAAAAAAGATGCAAAAAATAGCATAACATGACATAGCAAGAGCTTCCCTCATTCTCCTGTGCGGTAAGTACTCTGCATGGCACAGGCAACTTCTGTGACTGGCAGCAACAGGGGAGAACATTAATGTTACCTCTGCCACAGTTAGTGTACCAAAGATTCTAGCATAGCAGCCTGACTGACTGCAGAGACGTAATATTTGCCCGTCAAATGAAGTGATATAGTACAGAGGGAGGACCAGTGCCCCAATAATGAAATTCCAAGTGACAGCTTTGGGGTCTACTAACAGTTGGGCATGAGTGTATACTTTTGTCTTCCTACTCATTAAATCTGTCCAATTGCAAGAGTGTAGTTTTTTCAAATAGTGTTATTAAGCTCACACTATTTGAAATAAAGACTTCAATTTTGGCAGTTAACGTCAGAGTATGATTAATTAATTGACCAGGATCACACAGTTTGGCTAAACAGTGAAGCAGGGATGTTAACCCACTCTGCACATTTGACCACATGCCTTTCAAGCTTTACTTGGTACAAATATTTCAGTTTCGGATTTCACGGCCTACAATAATACTTACAAAATGCACAAATTGCAAAGTAAAGCCACATGACAACATGTAAATCCTTGTAGCAACAGGTTAAGCCAACAGAATATCACTGTAGCTTTCATTTTCACATCCTGAATGCCAAACTATAAGTCCCAGAATGCAAACCTGAAACATCACTAAAAGTACAGTGAGGTTTAATAGGTTTACGTTGTGTAATAAACTCCAATCAATATGCAGATTCTTTGTCACAAACTTCGAGCTTGTTGTTATTCCTGATGTTGAGAACATTTGATTAGGGACGTATAGCAATGTTCTTTTTGCATGTCAGGCTAGTAGACATCGTGGATATAAACACATCTTTAAAAGGGTTCTTTCAGTTACTCACCTTATCTTACATAGTTTTTGCAAGGTGCAAGGTAAGTGTTGCTTTGCAAGGTCTTTCAGTTGGAAATGGTCCATCATGCCTATGAAAGCCTCTGCTGGGGATAAAATAAATGGAATGGCGCGGATGTTAAGGTGCCCAGGCTGCAGAGCCACACACAGACCCTGTGTATGTGTCCATGCCTGGCCGTGACTTTGCAAATTGGCTGCGCAGAGCGGATTATATGGTACAACGTTAATACAACGCCATCCTTTTTTTTCGTGGATATTTTTACAGAAGATTTGGGATGAAAAATAAATAAAAATATGGGAGGGGTGTGTACGTGGATATAAGTGGTAAGGGGGTGTGTGGGGAATAGGGACTAGATAATAGGGGGAAAGGAGCTTGGCGGGGAAGCCCCCAAATATTTCTTCAACAAAATTCAGAGTTTTTTCAGTGAAAACATTCAGTAAAAAACTCCACCATAAAAGAACTGGGGATGTAAGAACAGAGAACCGATTAGATGCTTTTCTTCAGCCTTTTAAGGTACGCTTTGTAAAAAATCAAAGAAACTAGTGGTACGGCGTACCAATGATGTAGATTACACTTCCATCTCTGCTTTGATGGGTGTTGTTGGATTACAGTCAAGAAGACATTGGGCCTCGTTATGAGTTTGGCGGTAGCCGTGCCCTTAATAAGGGCACGGCTGCTGCCAAACTCGCTACCGGCAGCCGCGAATGGGCTATTACCGGCCCATTACGAGTTGAATGGGCCAGTTAATGCCCATTCGCGGGTGCCGGTATGGCCGGGCTCCCGATCCCCATTCTGCCCCATAGGTGCCAGTGCAATCATGAGTTCTGCTTGCGGGTGCCGCTCTGCACGCCTGGTCTGACAGAGCGGCACCCGCAAGCAGAACTCGTAATGTGGCGGTAGGGTAACAACAG
This sequence comes from Ambystoma mexicanum, assembly GCF_040938575.1. Lineage (NCBI taxonomy): Eukaryota > Metazoa > Chordata > Amphibia > Caudata > Ambystomatidae > Ambystoma > Ambystoma mexicanum. The sequence continues at coordinate 178,259,812 of NC_090940.1, forward strand.
CGCTGGTAGCACTACCGGCGCCGTTGATGCCGTACCGCCACATTCGTAATGAGGCCCATTGTCCTAGGCCACCGTTCTATTTACATTTCCTTCAGCTTTCAGTGAAGTATTCAATTCTGATTATTTCTAATATTTAAGAGAAAGTTGGGCTTTTATTTATGGTAGCAACCACAAAACACACACAATCTCCCACAACACCACATGACGGCCACCCTACGAACTTTGCACCTATGCTCAGCGAACAGTGTTTCCAAACTGAAGCTGCCAATCGCACATCACAGCTCCCTTGCTTTTTTCCTGCTCAGCCCACTAACCTTCCCGCCTCCCAACCCCTTCTTGCCTTACATATCCTCCTGAGCGCCAAGAGTCCACGCAGGTTGTAACAGTGCACGGTATACAACCCTTCAACATTAATATTATGGTGGCGTACATTGTGCAACAAACTATTTTCTTTAATCAAAGAGCAGCATGAAAATAACCAGGACTGCACCTCCCAGGACTCTGTCACTCTGGGTTTTTAATGGTGCCAGGAGGCAGCATGGACCACGAGGTGATTATGGGGGGCTTGGTATCACGGGCAGATCCACAGCCCTGGTCTTTTGAGCACGGCTTCAGGATTTCGTCACCACGCAAGAGGGCCTCAGGCAATTTCAGGGCTTAGACATGTTCTCGGAATTCCTGTTCTGCTGGTGTGTCGAATGGCATTTCAGTCTCTTTACTGCAGGTGTAATGTCCTTGGCACATTTTTGCTGGACTAGCAGTGTATTTTTACTGTACGGGCCAGAAGGGTAGCTCCGGGCATAGCCCGGGCGCAACGTGTTTGTCTTGGAAGCAAGACAAGGCAGAGCAACAGAGGTTTGAAAATCCCTTCCTGCACTTAGAGACTGCTCTCCGGTGTTAAGTGTGTTATAAAAGATTATTGAAATACGGGAAGCACTATACCACTACACAGCACTGCCTACTGGATGGGCCGCCTGCACTGGCAGCTGCCAGGAAGAGTATGAGATATCTTTTGGACTACAATCTCACTTTTGCAACTATGTGGTGGGACCCGGTAAGGTTTTATCAAAAGGCACCTAAAGCATTTTACATCTGTCTAATATGAATCCACTCTTGTATTCAGAAAAGACGAGCAAAAGCCACCTGGAAGGACCGAGTCTTAATGACACAATACAGTCTCATGCTTGGGTTCAAGGAAGGGCTGTGCAGCCACGGACCCACGCCTTTTCAGTTACACTTCCTTTATATTGTAAGCACTTCTTCATTACATCCACACCCATCACTCTAAGCTCCAGACCGCTCAAGTTTCCCGTGGCCATGGGTGAGAAGACCATACAGTCCTGTTTTTTCCCTTTGGATTTTGGGATTTATAGTTTTTATAGTTGAAATTTTGGAAAACTACAAGTTCCAGAATTCCAAGCAAAAACAGGAGTGGATGGCCTTTTCATTCATTGGCATCAGAAACTTGAGAGCTCTGTAAGCTTACTAACACACCACATGAGATTGAAGCTGCAAACCTTACTCAAAGCACTTCTTTAAAATGCAAATCATTTGAGTGAGTCTGGACCACCAGGCGTGTGCATTACAAGCAACACTACAATGAAAGCAATTTTAATGTAATGTTTCCTTTTTCCAAAGCAAAGGCTAGGGGGTGTGTTGCTGCAAATAAATATGAACGATAAACAGTGCAGAATGACTGCAACACACCCAGTGGCTTTTCTTCCACACGGAAGATCGGATGACACAGTGACATCAAAGATGAGCTACAACTGAGCTTAAGGTATGCATGAACGCATCATGTCCGTGGACATCTGCCGCAGGCACGGATATCCATCCACTCACTTTATAATGCAGCTACGACTATGACAAATTCAGTGTAGATGGTCACATAACCGCTTTGCACTGAAACACCAGCCTTGCCTCAACACCTCTGCCATTAGAATACAGTGACAACCTATGACACATTTCGGTCTAGCTGGGTACATATCGAGCCTCCTGCACTAGCACTCTGTCACGACCTCCGTCAGCACCTGTCCACATGCCTGACCTCTTGGGTTGCTTACTGGAACCTAACCAGCCCTTCTAAGTCCTAATCTTGGCCAATTGCACACACACATCTTAAGCCTGCTTTGAGAACTTTCCGCATACCTGGACTTCGGTCCCCTGAGGGTGTTCCAACAACGAAGCGCTTTGAGGCCATACAAATGGGATTAAAGCCTCAGCTCAAAAGACTGCACAGCAACATCATGATTGTCAGGACTTGAGAGTAGCGTGGAGTGTGAATACCTCCATCCCTAAGCAACCAACAGCGAGATACAAGATGCTCGCTGTTCGAGGATTAGGGCCACAGGTGGCGAGAGCAGGAACACCAGGTCCTCCAAGTGGCTGCTGAAAGGAAAAATGGGCAGGTTAAGCAACTGGTCAATATAAGCCTCACTACCACAATATGAGATACCACAATGCCCCTATCGGTGGATGGAAGACTGGACAGAGTAGTGGAAAGTAATGGACTGGGGATCCTCAATATAGGCCCTGTTCTCTCGGTGAGCTTGGGAAGGTGGACAGCAAAGGGAGTTGGTTGTGAAGAGCCCAGTCAGCTCACCAGCGGCACCTGAGTAGATGTAGTAACAATCCGGAAGTCCAGACTTTCTGAGGCATGTGATCCCAAATACGGAAGTCCAGAAATCAATAGGGATCCAATGCACAATCCGTGAAACACTCTGTGGTTGAAGGTAAACAAGAACGGACTAAGACAAAGCAGAAAGGGGCTAGGCAGTAACAATCCGGGTAATGAAGTCCATGGTCCTAAGCCAAAAGGTCAATTTGAAATGCAACGTAGCCAGAAGGGAGAAGCAAAGCAATCCAAAGAAACGAAGTCCGTGGTCGAAGTAACATAGAGCAAGGTCCAACGATGCGGAACGCCAAATGCCGTGATTAACAGCTGTGAAGCACTGAATGCATGGAAACCAGCATTTTTATGCCGTTGCTATGCGGTCACGTGATCACGGTCTATGCGTCACGTGATGGAGCAGCATTGTTCGTTGCGATGGATGCGGATGTGGACGCGAAGCATTCCGCGGCGGTACGTCAGATGATCCTTTGCTTGGGATGGAGCTCCTGAGGAGTCTTGCCGCATCGTGCCCCCGCTGGACCGCCCCTCGCGCATACAAGCACCATGGAAGTTGCCACGGGCGTGCTCCTGTCCGAAATCCTGGCCACACCCTCCCATATCTCCGGTGCTGCAGGTGAGCGACAGGACGCCCACAGGGGAATGTGGTCTGTTTCTTAGTGAGGGGCCGGGAGCGGGATACAGAAAGCCTACAAGAAGGGGTTAGTGAGGGTGAAGACATGTGCATGAGATGATACAGTGCACGGATGTAGGCATGCCTGGCACCGCGAAAGCAAATGGACGCACGCAGGTCAGAAACAAAAAACACAGGAGACTCTGGTTAGGCGAGAGGACAATGGATGGGGGTAATGACATGACAACAGGTTGGGGACAACACGTTTGGGGTGTGAGAAACCTGATGGTCTTCTCCCATCTCTTCCCTCTGGATCTTCCATTCAGGTGGCCAGGGAAGGGCCATCGCTTTTGGATCCCGACCCTGGGGGGTGGACAAGCGAGGGAGGATCACCTGATTCGAGGGTCACAAGGGATTGGGAGGAGAATACCCAAGGGTGAGACATGGTATTCCCCCATTCCCAATAATACCCCAATCCACTCTCCCTCAGCCTTCATGGGGTATTTGCAATCACACCCCATCTCCCCCTTCCCATTTCCAACAAACACAAAGACGTGGAAGATGCAACTAAGATCAATGAGGATTACCCATAGGAAAAGTATTGGGAAGCAAGCCAGGGCCTACTACTACAACCTACTACGACTAGGCGTCCCACTAATAGAGTCAGGCACGGTCAGGCACTTTATCCCAACTGTGCACATCTGATTCCACTTGACTCTTCAGTGTCTGTGAGGGGCAGCAGCGTGACGAGGGAGCCGTGTCTCCAAGGAGCCAGAGTCAGGTTGTCTAAATCCTGCTGGCGGCCTTCAGTGGAGTGCTCGTTCCCTTGGGACCTGTGCCAGCCCCAAGAGTATCTGAGGGGCAGGTGGTGAGACACTGACCTCAACCCTGCGTATCCTGGAGGGACCGTTTGTCATCGCAACGCTGCCCGGTGAGTTTCATGAAAGTTAATGAGAGATTAACTCGGGAGCTTGCGTGTGACTACAGCGGGAGGAAAAGACCCAAGTAAAGCAGCATGGAGTGAAGGGAAAGTGACAGATTGTGAAAAGGCATGAAAGCAAGCAGAAGGAGTGTGAAGCGACACGAATGAAAGAAAGCCTAAAGCAAGAGAAAACAAGCAGAAAGTCAGAAAGAAAGCTTGAAGGAAAATGCGGTGGGGCACTCAAATAAGAGGAAAATCAACTGCAAAAAATATAAGAGAAATAAGGGTGCGAGTGACCCGAAGCAGGAAAGAGGTTGTGAGTGACCCGACAGATTTGAAAAGGGAAAGTAAAACGAGAGGAAGTGAAAAGAGGATACAAGCGACCCAAAGGTGAAAACAATAAAGTGCGAGCAGCATGAGAAAGTGTGTACAACCACCGGAGCAGAGGGTGCCAGGGCCACGATAAAGGCAAAAGAAGTGTGAAAGAGGCATGGCAAGATAAAAAGACGGTGCAAGTGTGCACAATAGTAAAGAAGACATGCAGGAGGCACAGTGACGTGAACAGGAACAGAGTGAAAGAGGCACAGAAGAGAAAAGGTGCCAAAAGAAAGATGCGGAGAACAAGGAGAGGGGTTGTAGGTCAGAGTGGTCACGCTTGGGAGGAGCAAAGAGCCCAGCATTCTCGAAAGTCTCTGATAGCGCCCAATGTAGGAACTTTACAGTGAAAAGATACTTCCTGAGTTGGAGAACTTAGTTTGTTTAAAGACGAAAGGGGCTTCAGCTTGGGGAAGGGAACCCTGAGAGCCCGAAGAAGAATTGTGTAAGAAACAAAAGGTGCATCCTGACCAGAAGAAATGTGTTTGTTTAAAGACGAAAGGGGCCTAAGAAGAATTGTGTAAGAGAAAAATGGTATGTCCTGATCAGAAGAACGCTGTTTGTTTGTTAAAAAACGGAAGGGACATAGTCTTGGGGAATGGAACCCCCGGGAGGCCTGACAAGAATTGTGCAAGAAGTACAGAGTTTCGGCGGGCACCACAGGGATTTCTGCTACAATGATAATAGTAATGCCTGTTCCGTAATTTTTATAGATGTTTTGACCTGGAGCTTCCAGTCTGAAAAAAGATCCTATGGCATCCGGATCTCAATGAACAGTTTAGAAGGAAAGTAAGGTAGCATTACCTTACTAAAGGCTAGAGTTGTCAGTTGACCCTTGGCAGGGTTGCGCAATTTAATTCAAAAATTCAATCAAGTATTAAATATTGATTCAAAGATATGAAATGGTTGTAGTGAATTCTTCAACAAGAAATGTTTTATTCACATTTCTAGGTTTGGTATCGCCAATTCAATTCTCATATAGTGAGAAAACTTCGAAAAACATAGGTTGTTTCATCAGTAAGCACATATGCAATGCATTTCGGTCTATGACCATCGTCAGGGCCATGCTTTAGTGAATATACCATCAACTGATCATTCATATAACAATAAAGTATTTCAACACAAAACATATATCAATGATTCAAGGATAATGCAAAAACAGATAAAGCACATACCCCCAGGGGGATCCGTGTGAGTGAACAAGGGAGAAAATAAATGGAAAGTATGTCAATATTGTTAAACAACTATGCATTTCCAGTCTGTACCTGCTTTAAATTGGTTGTCCTCTCATATCGGTATTCTCAATAGTTGTCTCCAACATTATTGTTGATTAACAGTAGGAGAGTCTGAGTGCTTCTATCTGTTCATTTACATATAACCAATATATCCGCACTAAAGAGTATCTTACCTTTGTGCGCGGAGCTCGCACGTAGAACCGATCGCGTTGAAAGCGAAAGTGTAATGCACGCGAACCCAGACGCCATCTAAGATCGCCATGGGAACGTGGGCGGGGCGACGCTGAGCAGCGCGAGCGCTGCTGCACCTACGCCTCGGGTCCCACCTCTCTGCAGAGCTGCAGAGGGGCGGGATTGTTGTCACGGCGATCCGTGTCATAGAGCGTTAAAGAAAAAATATATGTTACTGTGCGCAAATGTCAGTGTATATACGATCACTTCATTCCGTGATCCTGGATCAAGTAATAAAAAGTTGGACATAAGAAATAAGAAAGAAGAATATTAATGTTTAAAAAAACCATATGCAAATGCTAATCCAAAAGGAACATCTTAATTAAGGAAAGAACGTATAGCCATATCCGTAATTCATCTACTGTACGTTATTATGATGTCCTTATGCTGTGTATGGAACAACATTTTTTTTTGCAAAAATTGCATCCATAATGTTCTGGTTCGCAGTGCTACAGTTAGGAGCTGCAGACATACACTTGTTATCTAAATTAGAGAAAACACATGTGATTGATACTTCTTCCCAGAATATCCGTCCCGAAGCAACATCTGGTTATGTTTATTACAGGAAACACATATAATTGATATCTTCATTAATTCCTTTTGGGGTGAGAGAACTCAATCTATCAATCCAAAACGTCTCACGTTGATCCAGTCTTTTCTGTAAATCCTCATGTTTCTCTCTTCTTTGGACCCTCTCTAAGATCACGAATTTTATCTGTGCCAAATTGTGTTGTTTGTTCTACCAATACAAGAATTCGTATTATCTACAAGTCGCAGGTACGGCCATGGGGGCAACCATGGCCCCTTCATATGCGAACTCATTTATGCATAAATTTGAAACAGAATATGTCCTCTTAAATCATCTGTGGAATCAAGATCTTATTATTTGGATCAGATATATCGACGATATTTTTGGCATTTGGAAGAACACAGAAGTACGCCTTCTACAATTTTTCGGATATATCAACAGTATAGACCCTCGGATACAGTTTACATATGAATACTCACAGAAATCCATCCACTTTCTAGATGTGGAGATAAACATCACAGAAACTGAATATCAGACAACAATCCATCGGAAGAGCACAGACAGGAATAGTCTGTTACAACGGCTCAGCTTTTACCAACCAAGTTTGATTAGAAATCTACCCTATAGCCAAATGCTTGGAGTTAAAAGAATTGTCAGCAACCAAAGTGAATACGAAGTAGCAGTTAAGGCAATGGGCAGCAAATTTCTTGCACGAGGCTACTCACAGGAAGAAATTGCATCTGCAGAAGCACGGACAATCACACAGAATCGAGAAGATCTACTCAAACCAAGAGAAACCAAGAAAGATACTTCACCTCCACTAGTCTTTGTTTCCAAATATTCACGCCAAAGTAATCGCATTAGGGTAATTATAAAGAAAAATTGGAACACAGTCACATGCGATAAAAGGGTTGAACATCTATTTAAAAAAACTCCCACGTTTGCCTACCAAAGAAGCTCCAACCTTAAAGACAGATTAGTTCACACGAGACCACCACAGAAGAAGAACACAGACCGAATAGGTACATTCCCATGTTTGAACTGCAGCAACTGCAGCTATATCATGAAAGGAGAAACAATCAATCATCCCTATACTGGAGAGAAGATAAGATTAAAATGCTATGCAACATGTGACACTCCAGGAATCATATATGGGATCAAATGCCCATGCGGATTGTATTACGTTGGACAAACGCAACGTACTGCTAAAATGAGGTGGAACGAGCACAGATCGTGTATTAGGAACAATACTGTAAGCTCGGCGGTGACAAGACATTGGCAGAACAAACACAATTTGGCACACATAAAATTCGTGATCTTAGAGAGGGTCCAAAGAAGAGAGAAACATGAGGATTTACAGAAAAGACTGGATCAACGTGAGACGTTTTGGTTTGATAGATTGAGTTTTCTCACCCCAAAAGGAATTAATGAAGATATCAATTATATGTGTTTCCTGTAATAAAAATAACCAGATGTTGCTTCGGGACGGATATTCTGGGAAGCAGTATCAATCACATGTGTTTTCTCTAATTTAGATAACAAGTGTATGTCTGCAGCTCCTAACTGTAGCACTGCGAACCAGAACATTGTGGACGCAATTTTTGCAAAAATTTTGTTCCATACACAGCATAAGGACATCATAATAACGTACAGTAGATGAATTCCGGATATGGCTATACGTTCTTTCCTTAATTAAGATGTTCCTTTTGGATTAGCATTTTCATATGGTTTTTTTAAACATTAATATTCTTCTTTCTTATTTCTTATTTCTTATGTCCAACTTTTTATTACTTGATCCAGGATCACGGAATGAAGTGATCGTATATACACTGACATTTGCGCACAGTAACATATATTTTTTCTTTAACGCTCTATGACACGGATCGCCGTGGCAACAATCCCGCCCCTCTGCAGCTCTGCAGAGAGGTGGGACCCGAAGCGTACGTGCAGCAGCGCTCGCGCTGCTCAGCGTCGCCCCGCCCACGTTCCCATACCGATCTTAGATGGCGTCTGGGTTCGCGCGCATTACACTTTCGCTTTCAACGCGATCGGTTCTACGTGCGAGCTCCGCGCACAAAGGTAAGATACTCTTTAGTGCGGATATATTGGTTATATGTAAATGAACAGATAGAAGCACTCAGACTCTCCTACTGTTAATCAACAGGAATGTTGGAGACAACTATTGAGAATACCGATATGAGAGGACAACCAATTTAAAGCAGGTACAGACTGCCGCACGTTGGGAATAGTTAAACACTGGAAATACATAGTTGTTTAACAATATTGACATACTTTCCATTTATTTTCTCCCTTGTTCACTCACACGGATCCACCTGGGGGTATGTGCTTTATCTGTTTTTGCATTATCCTTGAATCATTGATATATGTTTTGTGTTGAAATACTGTATTGTTATATGAATGATCAGTTGATGGTATATTCACTAAAGCATGGCCCTGACGATGGTCATAGACCGAAATGCATTGGCATATGTGCTTACTGATGAAACAACCTATGTTTTTCGAAGTTGCCTCACTATATGAGAATTGAATTGGCGATACTAAACCTAGAAATGTGAATAAAACATTTCTTGTTGAAGAATTCACTACAACCATTTCATATCTTTGAATCAATATTTAATACTTGATTGAATTTTTGAATTAAATTGCGCAACCCTGCCAAGGGTCAACTGAGAGCTCTAGCCTTTAGTAAGGTAATGCTACCTTACTTTCCTTCTAAGAATTGTGCAAGAGACATTTTCTAACTGTGTAAAGAGAGGCCTACACTTGGGAAAGGGAACCCTGAGAGGCCGGGAAGGGAACCCTGAGAGGCCTGACCTGAACTGTGCATTTTTGTTTGGAACTAGAAGAGTCAGAGCTTGGGGAAGGGAACCCCAAGAGACCCAAAGACATTGTGAACTTTGTTGATTTGCTGCAAGAGCCATGCATGGACATTTCCAAGGGCTCCCCTTTTGAGTTGAACTATCTTGCACTGGCATAATTACATCCATTGGTAAGATTACCTGAAACCAACTGTGGTTTACATTTCCATTTCAATGAACCACTATTTTCTTTAAGAAAACGCCCTATCACATTTTATCAAAGAGTGAGGGCAAACCTAGGTTTAGAAACAGACACATTTTGGTTTTGGACTTTTAGACATTGACAGCCCTTTGAGACATTAGTTGAGGGAACAATCCCTTTTGAGTTAGGGCCAGTTAGACATTCCACCAACCCAACAAAGCTTATAATTAAGGTTTTCAAACTGTTGCCTTTGAGTTTGTCTCTTTCTTGATACCATGCCTGTCTCACAGGGGTAATTGGTCTGCGAGGGCAGGGACATCCCAGAATAATGCAATGAGAAAAGGAGTGACAGCATCACAGGAGCAGAAAAAAGAAAGCAGCCTTATTTCAGAGCGGTCCCAAAGGGGCGACAATTAGACCTACAATCAAGATTCCTGCCACAAATAGACATATAGAGGTCTTAGGAAATACCTGCAGCCTTGCAATAAGAGTGAGGCCACACTTCAGAGGCAGACCCGGCTGAAGAAGTGTGGGGGCCCATTTCAACATGATATTTGAGAGACCCCTGTTTAGAGCACAATACAGTCTGAGGCCCCTGTGCGGTGCATACATTACAATGGCGACAAAGATGAGGTTAATAGCTGTCAATTATCAAGAGATGGCCAGTCAGCAGGGAGCTTAAACACTAAATGCACACTGAAGAGCTTATAATCCTTCTTTGTCAGCAAGTGGCTGATGTGGTGAACCTTTTTTTTTATTGTTTTACATTTTTTTAATTAAAATGTTTTTAGTACACATGGTACTTTTACATTACATCACATATAAAATTAAGTTTTCAATACCACAACAGAGGAAAAAAAAGAAAAAGAAAATAGAAACAAAACAAATTCAGGAACTAAGCAATTAAATCATCTACAACAATTAAAGCCCTTCTTACTACCAATTAATTGTTAAAACATTGTCAGTCCAGCACTGCATTCAGGGATTGCCATGGGTACAATGTGCCTTCACCTATGCCCTTTGTACTATAACTAATGAGGGTTTTTGGAAATTATCCCCAGCACCCTATGAACTATGTTGCCCCAAATTTCTCAACCGCAGCATGCGCTGCCTTCATCACCTCCTCCAATCTTTCAAAAATTAGAATCAGGAATTTCACTAATGCCAATGTGAGAGAAAGATTGTACGTTGTCGTGAACCTGTGCCATAGGTCTGCAGTTATAATATCTGCGGGGGAATTGACCAAGGGTCTGAGCAAGACGATCCTCCTGTCCAACACTCTATGACAATACATCACTAGATGTTTCAGTGACTCTAATTCCTCCCCACACAGCCTGCAGACTTGCAGCTCCGGCGGAATCCCCCACTTGGACCCCATTACTTCCAACATCAGCAGGCAGTTAAATCTAAACTTTAGATACCATTCTGAGCTTGGCTGAAGCAAGTTTTTTAACATGCAATCTGACTTCCCTCATAGCATGTTCTTGATCATGTCGTCCATGCCAGAAAACCATACTTTGTTCCTCAATTGTCTCTTCGTGGACACAATCCCGCGATGGACTTCATGGGCCACATCGACTGCATCCTGCCGTAGCGGTGCTGGGGTCACTGTCCTGTCCCCTTTTAGTATCAGATTTGACAGTGTGATGGACACCTCGTCTTTCACCCTCATGACCCTCTTCCACAGCTTGTGGATTATTGCCGGATTGGATTCCACTGTGTGCTCCATCAACCTCCAACTTCCATCTCGGATGCACGATGCTGCTAGTTTCAGAGTTGGATCCTCGGCTTTCCCCTGTTGCAGTTCTGGCAGGGAGATCGCTGGTGGTATCGCGTGATGTACTACGTAGTTGACAGTCGACGGATGGCCCTTTGTATGCGAGTGGGTGCCTTGATAGGAAGTCCGCTGGGTTAGCTTCCTTTCCTGTTTTATGCATGATTTTGAATTGGTACTCTTGTAGGCGTAGGCCCCACTGGGCGATGCATGGTGGCATTTGGGCTGTGGGCTTGCCGTATATAGTGACAAGCCAGGTGGTCAGTAATAACAGTGAAAGGTTTCCCATATACGAATAGGTGGAAGTGTTTGCATGCCCATACGACGGTGAGACTCCTTTTCTGCCTGCGAATAACATTGTTCGGTCGCCTTTAGGCTCCTGCTAGCATACAATATGATTTTCCTCTGGGCGTGGTTGCTGCCTGAGTGTTGGGCCAAAATGGATCTGAGACCCACCGGGCTGGCGTCAACTGTCACCTCTGTGTGTAAGTTTGGATCAAATTATGACATGCACACCTTTGCCGCTATTTCTCTCCCAATCTGGTGGGCTTGCATCCACGTGAACTTTATGTCTTTCTTCGTTAGTGTCTACTACGGGCGGTGGTGGATGGAAGTCCGGGGGTAGTGTGTGCACTAGCTCGCTAGTACTAGAAATGAGAGGACCTGTGCAACAATTGGCGTGCGCGGGGCTTCGGTCAGGGTCTTGATCTTGTCTGGTTCTGGTACTATGCCCTTGTCTGAGAAGAGGTGTCCGAAAAGGTTTAGTGTGGATTTATTGAACACACACTTCTCTTTATTAAGAGTGAGGTTTGCTTCAAAAAGTGCTTTACAGATTTTCAGCAGTGTGGGGTCGTGGGACTCTTGTGACCTTCCAAATATGAGGATATCTTCCCTGTAGTTAATGCAGTGGGGTATATGGCAAATTACCTTCCGGATCAATTCCTGGAAGATTTCGGCTGCTGAAGATATGCCGAAGTTTACTAGTTTGTAACTAAATAACCTGAGGTGAGTAGTTAATGTGGTGATGTACCGGCACTCTTCACTGATCTCCACCTGGTGGTATCCTTTATTCAGGTCAAGTCTGGAGACTATTTTTGCTCCGTTCAATAGATGCATAATGTCTGTGATGCATGGTTATTGGTGGCGTTCTCGTTGTATGGCTTTTTTGCAGACACGCATGTCAACGCAGAGTCTTAATTGTCCCTCTGGGCCTTCCTTTGTAACAGTCACCACTGGTGAGATCCATGGGTTGGGGCTGATGACTGGCTCAATAATATCAGCGTCAAGGAGCGACTGTAACTTCTTCTCCACTTGGTGCAGAATGTTGAATGGTATGCCCCGGTAGTGTTGGGCGACCGGTTACACCGAAGTGTCGATATAGAGTTGGATCTTCTTACCCCTTAGTTTCCCAATCCCTTTGAATAGTGCCGGGAATGCGGATTCAACTTTTTCCGCAGGATAGATGTATTTGCTGGCCATGAGGTTGTATAAAATGTGGATTAGCCCCATCTGGGTTGCGGACTGAAGCTGAGGATACAGCCACAAGCTGCTTCGTCATCAATTACATGGATGGTGATGCAGTCTTGCTTTTCCTTGTACGTACAAGTTGCTGTGAATGCTCCAATACAGGGTAGCAGTTGTTTAGCTCTGTATGGATATATGTAAACTTGGGCCTTTTTGAGGTGGGGTCGCTGTGTTCGTCATCGAAATTCTTCTTCTATTATCACGTTTACTGTCACCCCCAAATCAATTCGAAAGTTGAAGGCTTTCTCTTTTACCACAATTGGTAATGTTGGGCTGTGTTCGGCTGCATTTGGATTTCCCATGGGACAGAGGTACCCTCTCCGTCTCCGTTCTGAGCTAGGTGCCGATTCTGACTCACTCTTGGAGGGCAAAGCCGTGCACAGGTTGTGTACGTGCCTCTTCCTTTGCATCTTACGTCCGGTGATGGGAAGCGTCTGAATCTGGTTATATGCCTGTCTTTAGTGTGGTATCTTCTGTCGCTTTGTGTATGTCTGTCATCACTCGGTGGACGGGGAGGAGACCGGTGTAGTGGTGGCTTGAGTTCTCTGGGTCCCGATCGGGTTGCCCTTTGTGTGTGAAACATGGACCTGAAGTTGTCTTCCCCTTTCTTGTCCTATGGCCCGGCATGTGCCTTCATGTGGGATGTCATACCCGCACCAGAAGCAGTGGTTTCTGCCATCTTTTGGCAAAGTGGGTTGTGCTACTATCTTCTGCACAGCTTCATCTTTGATCGCGACTGGCAGACCAATGTGCAGGTTCATCATGGCCGATCCCTAGAATTCCAGGGCGGTGGTGTCATGCCTGCGCCATGGGCGCACACATTGGCAACCATCATCATGGACTATTTGTTATTCATTTTTCTTCAGAATACTCTTGGAACAACCCCTATTCACACTTTGGTACTTAATTCCCATTTGGTTGACTTTGGTGCCTTCTAATATAACTCAACTAACTACATGTGCCACAATGCACCTTGCTACTGCTATCAATTCCTGGCCATTCCCATTCGTCAGTATTGGAACCACAATCCCCAGAAGCCCTAGGGATCAGTGCTGCTTCCACCATCTCAGGACCAGAGAGGGAGGAGGCAGATTGCATTCAGGTGTGCTGCTCCAGATGCTGCCAATTAGCCTGCCGCAGTACAGGGCAGGGCGGTATTTTAGCAGCTGCCTGCAGGAGCTCAGTCTCTTGCATCAAGAGTCCTCCCAGCCCCTTTTTGCCTCGAATTTGTATGCTGTTCCTGCTGCTGCATTTTCCTGCTTTTGTTCCAGTGCTCTTTCTGGTCTTCCTGCCTTGCAGCCTGTTACACTCCGCTGCCTACAGCCATAGCCTTCCGGGCTCCCTGCCTCGCTGCTCTGCTCCTCTGAGCTCGCTCCTTGCTGCTCTGCTCCGCTGGGCTCCCTGCCTTGCAGCCTGCTACTCTCTTCTGCTTTCAACCATGACCCTCGGGTCTCTCTGTCTCTACGCCCTGTTCCTTTGGGTTCGTTCCTTTGGGTTCGCTCCTTGCTGCCCTACTCCTCTGGGCTCTCCGTCTGCCACCTACTACAGCTCTCAGTCCTCTTCCTCTGGACTCTCTGCCTAGCAGCCTACTACAGTCCTCTGCAATCCACTACAGTTTTTCTGTACCTTGTACCATTTGGTACTGCAGCCCTGCTTCCTTGTTTGCAGCCCCCCTCTTTCCTGGCTGCTGCTCCCTTGCTCTCTTCCTTGTTTGCAACCCCTTGTTCTTGATCCCTGTCCTTCTCTTCCTTGCCTCCTCTGTCCTCCCCTTTAGTTTACCCATTTCTATTGTACTGTTTCTTCCTTCATTCCCTTCAGCTAGATTTCTCAGACTTCCGGGTCCCTGGTTATTTCTGTTCTTGTCGCTCTTGTGTCTTATGTTGATCCTTTGCACAGAGCTTGACTGTTGGTTTCCGGCAGGCAACCTCTGCCCCTTCCCTTGTCGCGTTTTCTGTTTAACAGACACCCACAGTTGTTGTTCCCAGCCATGAGCAGACAGAGTGGGCCTCTGTAATAGTAATCCGTGCAGAAGGCTGGAGTTTCCAAAGGTCCGTTGAACACACCTTTTCCATATCTGCATACACCCAAAGAGGGAATCCAGTTTGTTTGTATCTTTGTATTTCCTGCCCCTTTCTGTTCACAACTACAGTTGCCTACTTTTCTTTCTTGATGAGTTTCCTGCTGTGTGTGTACTTATCTGTCACCTTACATCAGCACAGCCACCCAAACCCTACCTGGGGGCCCTGTGCCACTCTTGACAGAGTGCCATCCTTGACAGGTGGTCGTTCTGGCCAAGAGTAATATTTCAGCCAGGGTTTGTGGTTTTTGTAAGAACTTCTTTTTGAGGGCCACAGATTCACTTCCGGTTATCACCTGCGACTTGATGGCTTTCCTCATTGTTGTATTGGTGGAACTTGCAATGTTTCACTTTCGCACGTAGCCTTGTTATAAATTTGTCCATGGTCTCGCCTGGCAGTTGCCTGATGGTATGGAAGACGTGACGCTCGCAGTCAATGTTCTTTTGAATGGCGAAGTGTTCACCGAGGTCTGTGTATGTGTATTCAACATCCTCTATCGCAGGTCCTCGTGCCTCCTCCATCACATGCCCATGATGGGGGACGTCACAACATCACAGGCACCTCCAGGCGTCGAAAGATAGCAGCCAAAACACGAGTTATCATTTCTGTGAGACCTTGTGTAGTTTTTCTGATTTCTGTTAAACAGGAAGTGCCTTTCCCTAAAGCAACAGTGTGATGTTACACAATCCATACCTGGAGCCTGAAAGGTCCCAGAGGGAGAGCATGGGTGGTGGATGAGTAAGTTCCCCTCCAGAAGTCAAGCTATCATGTGTGCGGATGATGTCAAGCTTCATAGCTTCATTTCGATCGCCTTCAATCAAAGCCATTGGTTGGCCAGGATTGCAGGCACCCGAGAGAAGTCTTGTTATTTGTATCTGAAGCTCCCATGGTGCACTTTTATCCATTGTCTTGCCTTCCAAGGAAAGCCCTCCAACAAGTTATCATCGAATATCCAACTGATGGATTACATTTTAGATAGATCTGTCCTTAACCCTGCGTGACTGCAGTGTTATCATCAATGCATTCTCCCACCCTTTATATAGGGCCATGCCTCTATGTCTGAAGTCATGCTGCAGCTTGTAAGCCGGCTCCAGGGTTGGCAAATGGAATGGTGCCTATTGTGGTCCTGCTAGCAAACCCTTTGCCAAGCTCTGGTACACATAGGGGACAATACCCTGCTGCATTCACATCTATTGTTCTCTCTCTGCAATTTGGTGTGCCCCAGGGAGCAGTCCTAGCTCAGTTACTATTACCCCTTGACGCGAATCCTCTAGCACCTGTTACCTCTTGCTTCAGCCTTTCTCACCACTTTCATGGGGATGAGACCTGGTTCTTTCCTTCTTTCCTTCTTTCCTTCTTTCTCCCGCTATTCACTCTACTCTTACATCTTGTCTCCTTGCCATTCAGTCTTGGATGGCAGATCATTACCTCCTTCTAAACCCCACCAAGACTGGGGTCCTTTTCGCTCGTATATTCGCTCATTTATTTTATTGTCCCACTTTTCCCCTTGGTCTTCCCGCTACTCATCCGGCTCCTTTAATTTCTATATCTAATCCCTATATTCGGGTTTTCTTCTATTTACCCTCTTTCGAATCCTGCCTTCTTTTTAAGGTCCTCTGTCTTGTTTTCAAGTGTCTTCATGGCCTGGCTCCCCCTTATCTCTCTTCCTTGATTTCTTTTTATACACCCACCTGTTCTCTTCAGTCCCAATCCCTTTTTCTTCTTACTGTCCCTCGCCCCTCATGTGCTAAATCTTGCTTTTGCCCCTTCTCTCTAATTAGCCCCCATACATTGGAACTCGCGCTGCCTTTCTCTTTGTTTTCTCTCTCCTTCTTTCCTCTCTTCGGAATCCGCTTGAAAACTCATTTGCTTACCTGCTGATCTATTTTGGTTGATTTGTACCGTTTCTTTTACTTGTGAAAGCGCTTTGGCGTACAGCATTATAAAACTAGCAAAAACTACCCGTACCCTGCATGGGTTCTGAAGCCAGACATGATAACACTCTCCAATTGTTGAAAATCAATGATCCTGGAGGTCACTGTTCTGAGCTGCTTATCGCTTGATATGCTTTGTACTCTGAAGTAAACTGCACCGAGAATGGGCGCGGTTGACTGGCACCCCGGAGCAGACACGGAGCGGAGGCGAGAAATGGTGTGCTGCAGCATACTGGGACCTTCTGTACGCCTTGCCTGTTGCCTCACCCTGGCACCGTGCAGTGTGTTGCTGTGCAAATATCTCAGAAACGGTGTGTCCTAGGGTCTCAAAACATGGTTTTCGAGGGATCTTTGAGTTGCTCCTTGTGTTCACACACTTAAAATGGGCTTTATCCAGGCCTTTTACGATTGATGTTTCGCCAATTTCAGGCAACCGTCTCATGTGTGAAGAGGCTGAAATCCGGGGAAAGGGGTGGGGTGTCCAAATGTCATATAACCAGTAATGTCCAGAGGGTCCACACAGGTTAACTATGCAAAATATGGTGCAGATTGATGTAACGGTATGGAATTGTATGAGGAACAAACCAACAGAGTGTCTGCTTTATATATATATATATATATATATATATATATATATATAGATTAAATGCAAATACAAATTCTCAGCCTGAAATGATCAGACTACATCATCCTTGCAGTTAAGTCACTCATTTTTGGTGTTGCTCAAGCAGAGGGTTGAACTAAAAACATTCTGCCTTGCTCATAAAGTTCTGTAGGGTCATGCAGTTGACTTTCTACCGAAAGGTTTCTATGGAAATCACCCTTGTGCTGAGGGGTGGTGATGGGCGGTAACGCCCCGCTAGCCTAGGCAGGCACAAAGCAAAGCTTGGCTGGAAAGGGCGGGCTGTATACAGTCCATTCTCGCTCGCTCTTCCAGCCATCTGATTGGCTGACCACCCTTCCCAGGTTGCAAATCGCATATCACCAGACCTGAATCCCAAAATTAGCCTCCGCAAGTAGAATATATCACTCCAGACAGATCACTTCATTTTCATAGCTCTTCTGCATGAAACTCAATCCCTATTGTCTAGTGCCTAGAGTCTGGCTTCTGAGAGCCCTGCTACGAAGTAAACTCACTTATTTTATGATCTATATCAAAATCCCTGAACGGTTGCTGGGCACCCTGTTTATGTGGTTTGTCTGTTTGTTCAGTACTGTTAATACAGTAAAATAGGAAAGCCGCCAAGTGCTCAATTCAGCCATTTTGTGCGACCTGCAGTCGCAGGTTCATTTCTCAGCAGAACTAACTGACTGACTCAGTCAAACCGAGATCGATAAATTGGATAATAACTACAGCAACTATTACAGCGCTCAGAAGGAGGGTTCCTGCACTTTAAAAACACGTTTATAAAAAAGTCGTATCCTGCCCTTGTTTGGGATTTCAGTGCTCTGAAAAATACTTCTGTCTATATAAGCACTAAAAAAACAAACACAGGTTGAAAGTAATTCAATATTTGTGCAGTTATTCTCTCTTGTTTCTAACAGAACGCACAGAATTGTCTTGTATGAATGTTACATTCATACTAATGACGCAGATAAAATCTTGGCCCCTAGTTATGTTTTACTCATATTACAACCCTGCTAAACCCAGAAGCTTCCTTTCTGCCCTCCCCCCTCCACTCCCAGCTAGGTGCTGAGATCTGCAGGTCTGGAGAGGCGTGGGTGAGACGCCGAAGGCATTCTCTCAGGTGACAGAGGCAGATGTTGAGCCGTTGAGGTGTCAGCATTGAGTCGGATCTGAAGCCTCGCGGATTCCGTGTCAAACACCACGTGCTCTCCAGGTGCTTGATGAGATCTTGCAGAAAGCATACCTTTATTAGACTAACTCATAGTGTTGGTTGCTAGCTTTCAAGACCGCCTAGGTCTCTTCCACGGGCAAAAACAGAACTGTCAAATATAGGTTGTGAGCAGTCTGATTACATGTTACAGAGAGTCTGTGAAAGGCACATTAGTACACTGCGAAGGGGTGTGGCGGCCTCCGAGCCAATGAGGAGGCTCAAAACAGGGACTTTACCACACGGTATAGACACCAATCTGAGCCTCCTTAGAGCGGGAGGCCGTCATATCTTCCCTCACCAGGAATCAGGTAAGTGTGCTCTCCTGGATCCCCTTTGCCTCACCCTCCTGTTGAGCTTCTAAGCACGCCTTCGTAAGGCGTAGCGTAGCGCGATGTAAATATCAAGGAGCGCGCGTAATAAATCAGGAGCCGCGACACGGAGGTGGTGACAGATCTTTATTCTCAACGAAACTGCCCTTTTTTCCCCGGGCGGCAACCCCGCCTCTCGCATCACGTGGGGCGCAGCCCACTATCAGTTGCAGTCAACAGAGGACTGTTTCCCTGGATGCATGCTAGCAATGAAGGTAGGACACTACATCTCCCCCCTCCTTAAACAAACACTTCAACTGTACTCAATTAGATTCTTCAATCCATCTGATGGGTCTGCGGATGACCCTCTTAGATGGGCTGCGTACCTGGGCTGATCTTGCCGGTGTGTTGTCACTTTCGCTGCCACTGTCATCAGCGTCTCTTTCCTCTTCATGATACTCAGAGTCCGTATTTGACGAGTCACCTCTCGCTGTTGTTGAGGTGTTGATGGTGGTGTCAGTGCGGTTAAAAACCTTGAAGAAAGATGAGTTTCGGGTGATTGTGCCACTTGGGCTGGCGGCAGTTATCATCGACCCTTGAATGTGAGTCACTGTCATGGGGTCTGGCTTGAAGGCAGGCATGTCTTTCGTGACTTGCTTTTGCCGTACTAGTACTTGGTCGCCAATGTAAAGGGTGCTGGGTTTGGCGTGTCTTTTCGCATCTGTGTATTTCTTCATTCTGTCCTTACTTTCTTGATCTTTGCTTCTGGCCTTCTTTATGTGCGTGGACTCCTCCTTTGCTTGCACATGGTGTGGAAGTCTCGTTTTAATGACACGCCCGAACATTAGCATTGATGGGCATTCACCGGTTGAGCTATGCGGGGTGTTCCGATATTCTCGTAGTAAGGTACAGATGGCCTGCATGAACGATCCGTTTGTGATGGAGCAGATTTGTAGGGTGCGTTTAAGGTTTCCCATGAAACGTTCCACCATTCCATTTGCCTGTGGCCACAGTGGTGTGACTTTGTGGTGTTGGAAGCCCAGATGTTCTGCGAACATGGCAAAGTCATGGCTCGTGAAAGGAGGTCCGTTATCAGATTTGACTCTGGATGGGATGCCATAGTCAGCAAACGTTTTGTCCAGCGCGGGTATGACGGATTGTGCGCTGGTTGAGTGAATCAGATGTACTTCTGGGAATCGCGACATTTCATCAATGATCACCAGCACGTATTTGCCATTTGTTAGCGGCCCAAACATATCCACTGCTACCTCGTCCCACACTTGCAGCGGCATCTCCAATGTTTTGAGTGGCTCAGGGAACGTGCGCGGTGCCACTGCCTGACATGCTAGGCATTTCCGTAGTAGTAGTTCTACCCGTTCGTCTATGGATGGGAACCACACCTTTGTTCTCAGTTGCCTCTTGGTCGACACTATTCCTCTGTGTCCTGCATGGGCGATGTCTAGTACCTGATCTTGCAGGGTTTCTGGAATTACTATTCTGTTTTCTTTTAGTAGTAGTCCATCTGGTGACATGGATAGAGTGTGGCGGATAAGTTTGAATGTGCGAAAGTGTTGTTCCTCCTCCGTGGATAATGGAGATGCCCCTTTTGCTCTGATCTGCCATTGGTTGGATTTTAGGCAAGATTTTATTGTCTGGAGCAGTACGTCCTTTTGGGTTGCTTCCAGCAGTTGTGCCGTGGTGATACATTTGGGTAGCGCACTGTTGATCAGGTATCTTAGATATTGGTTTGCTTTGTGTGATTGGCGCTCATCGAGAGCTGGAAGTGGGTAGCGTGATAAGAAGTCTGCGGGATTGTTGTCCTTGCCCGGTTGATGTATTATCTTGAACGAGTATTCTTGTAGCCTCAGACCCCATCTGGCAATTCGTGGTGGCATTCTTGCTGTCGGTTTTCCATAGATGGTGGTGAGGGCTTGGTGGTCCGTGACTATGGTGAACGGTCGTCCATATAAAAATAGATGATAATGCTCGCATGCCCACACTACTGCCAGGCTCTCCTTTTCAGGTTGGGAGTAGGCGCATTCTGTCTTGGAAAGGCTGCGGCTGGCATAGGCTACAATTCTCTTTGGCGAGTCAGGTGATGCTCCGCGCCTGGATTGTGCCAGTATTGCTCCTAGCCCCACTGGGCTAGCGTCTACTGTGAGTTCCGTGTCAAAGTCAGGGTCGTAGTATGCCATGCATGAGGCCGTTGCTATTCTTTTCTTAATTTCTTGGAATGCTTCTTCGCATGTGTCCGACCACTTGAATTCTTGATTCTTCCCTGTTAGTAGTCGAAGTGGCGTGCTCACTGAGGCGAAGTCTTGTATATATCGGGTGCAATAGCTCGCCATTCCCAGGAACGAGCGTACTGCCGAAACTGATGTGGGTGTGGGTGTCTCAACTAGTGCTTGAACTTTTTCTGGATCTGGTTTTAGGCCATCTTTTGAGAAAATGTGTCCAAAAAATTTTAGGGTGGATTTGCTGATTTCGCATTTGTCCGGGTTGAGTGTGAGGTGGGCATTTTCTAACGCCATGCAAACTCTCCTCAGTGTGTCATCATGGCTCTCTTGCGTTGTGCCGAAAATTAAAATGTCGTCGGAGTAGTTTAGACAGTTGGGGATGTGTTTTATTACTTGATGGATTTCGTTTTGGAAAATTTCGGCCGCCGACGATACCCCAAAACTGAGCCGTTTGTATCTGAAGAGACCTAAATGCGTTGAAAAGGTGGTGATATACCTTGAAGTAGGGTGCAACTCTAGCTGGTGGTATCCTTTATTTAAGTCTAGCTTGGAGAACACCTTGGATCCATGCAGTAGGTGCATCATGTCGGTCATTCTTGGAGCCAGATGTCGTTCCCGCTCTATGGCTACATTAGGGGCTCTCATGTCTACGCAAATGCGAATGCTGTCCTTGTTGTCTTTTTTCGGCACGGGTACGATGGGTGACACCCAGGGGGTTGGTCCTGATGCTGGCTCTATGATGTCCTGCTGCAATAATGACTGAATCTCGTCCTCCACGTGTCTTTGGATGTTTAGGGGTATGCCTCTGTAGTGCTGCGCTGTCGGGGTTATTTGAGGATTGATGTGTAGCTTTATTTGTTTGTCCTTTAATTTTCCCAACCCCTTGAACAGGGAGGGAAACATTTGCTTTATCATGTCCTTGGGGCTGGTCGTGTATGCCGACATTATCTGATACATGATTTGAATGAGTCCCATTTGAATTGCAGACTTGAAGCTCAGGATGCTGCCGCCTGGTACGTCCCCTTTTATGACATATATTTTAATCTTTTGATTCT
Organism: Ambystoma mexicanum; assembly: GCF_040938575.1. Taxonomy (NCBI): domain Eukaryota; kingdom Metazoa; phylum Chordata; class Amphibia; order Caudata; family Ambystomatidae; genus Ambystoma; species Ambystoma mexicanum. Next base: position 178,282,115 of record NC_090940.1, read on the forward strand.
TGTCTTTGTACTGACAGTGTGCCACGAACATCCCTTGGCAGTTGAGAGGCTTGTTGGAACCATATGAATATATTAGTGTGTCTGCTTCCTTCAATGACTTCTTGTGGTTGAGATGTTCATAAGTCTCGTCATTTATGACATTAACTGTTGCCCCCGTGTCGATCAGGAATTCTTTGTTTTGCCCATTTATTTGTAGTAGCAAGGTGGGACTGTATTCCGCGGCAATGCTGTTTCCAATGGCATGCACGTATCCCCTTTTTCTGTCCCCACTGGATGAGGATGAGTACGAGTTTCGTCTACTGAGAGGCGAATTTTCTAAGTGTCTGATTTTCTGTCTGGAAGATCTCCTTGGTGAGTCATGCCTGGTGCTAGTATGACTCGCGTGTTCTCTTCTTTCTTCTCGCCTTCTCCCCTCTCGTATCGTGTCGCGGGATGAGCTTTGAGTTTGGTGTCTGGATACTGTGGGTGACAGTCTCCTGCGAGATCTCGGGCTGTCCCTTGTTGAAGGTCGGTCTGGCCTCCTCGTGTTCCTGTGCCTTTCGGTCGGTTGGAAGAAATTTATGTTTCGGCACACAGATTGAAAGTGGTTTTCACCTCCGCACTTGTCACAGTTGTGTCCGATGGCAGGACATGGACCGACATGTGGAAATTTGAAACCGCACCTGTAGCATTTCTTTTGTTCAGTAGATTGTGATTCTCTTGATGTTCTGATGGGGCATATTGATGCGGTGGGGGCGGACTGTGTGATTTTGATGTTGTCAAGTGATTCTGTCTGTTGCATGAGGGCAGCATCAGCTCGTGCCAGTTGTAGTATCTCTTCTAGTGTTCTGCTTTTTTGCAATAGTTTCTTTCTGAATTCCTGAGATGCGCAGCCGGCAATGGTTTGGGACTTTATTGCTTCTTCCGTTGAATATCTGTCAAAATCACAATATTTGGCTCTTTTTCTTAGACGCATTACAAAGCTGTCCATATTTTCACTGCTGTCCTGTGTGGAGGTGTGGAAAATATGTCGTTCATAGTCGACGTTTCGCAATGGTGCGAAGTATGCATTTAGAGCCTCAATGATGCCTTGAAAAGTGTCTGTGTTCGATTCGGGCATTTCAAAAACGATGTCCCGTACAACTGGTCCTAGAGAGTGGAGTAGGATTCCTCTGAGTCGGCGTTCCTCCCTTACCCCTGATGCGTCTATGTAAACATGCAGCTCTTTGAGCCATCTGGCCCATCTGGGGGCGAGGCTGCTTGTATCCGACATGTCAAATGGTGGCACAGCTAGTAGTTGGAGTGATTCTGATCCATGATCATCTTTGTGCGTGGCTTGGCGGGGTGTGGAGCTGGAGGAGGGGCTCAGGGTTCCACTGTCTGGGTTATCATCAGACATGTTTGCTTCCTATGCACTGCCAATGACGCCTTGATTGACTGCTGTTAGCATGCAGTTTTATAATGGATACTATTGGGAATGAGATTAATTGTGTTAGGAGAGTGTCTTGGTAAAGCACCGTGCATTTAACATGAGCACACGCACGTGGTTGGGCCTGTTCTTCTTGCCGTGTCAATTTTGGGCGAGCACACGCACGTGGTTGGGCCTGTTCTCCTTGCCGTGTCAAGTTTGGGCGGGCCGCGTAGGCCCTTTGTGCTAGCGTTGGGCCAGAATTCCTGTGGAGCGCATGCTGGGCTTGAAAGCAGTTCTTTAACTGCGTGTCGGGATGTTGCAGCAGGTCTCCACGTGTATTACGCGGCGCGCGTAACACGTGGGTTGTTATTTTTTTTTAATCTGTTCGAGTGAGCGCTGGTAGTGAACTGGGACTTCTTACTTGGGCGGATGCTTGCGCCGCGTGCGTCGCGAACGGCTCCGGTGCTGCAGATCAGGCGGCTGGAGTCCTGGAGACCGTGACTGACGGCTAGCAGGACCTTATGGCTCCGGCACCGTTTTATGAAGACCTCGTCGCCATTGTTGAGCTTCTAAGCACGCCTTCGTAAGGCGTAGCGTAGCGCGATGTAAATATCAAGGAGCGCGCGTAATAAATCAGGAGCCGCGACACGGAGGTGGTGACAGATCTTTATTCTCAACGAAACTGCCCTTTTTTCCCCGGGCGGCAACCCCGCCTCTCGCATCACGTGGGGCGCAGCCCACTATCAGTTGCAGTCAACAGAGGACTGTTTCCCTGGATGCATGCTAGCAATGAAGGTAGGACACTACACCTCCCTAACCCCATTTTCCACATATCCAATCCCCCCACCTCCGCCCTACTTACTTTGCGCTGCCTTGTCCCTCACCAGTGCCGGGAACACTAAGACTAATGTTCCCGGCAAGTCCTCGTCACAGCAATGGCCTCCATGGAAAGGGAGAAGGGACTACATGTAGTTCCCTTCTCCCCGATCGATGGCGGCCATCTTAATTTGTAGTTGCATCTCAAGAAATAGCAAACACGCCGTTTTTCAGCTTGGTACTACAACGTGCCCTGATACTAATAGCAATATAACCATTGCTCGGGGAGAGGAGGGGGGGGTTGGGAGGCATTTCCGAGGGCCTGGGCCACAGTGATCTGCCCTAAAGCTAATCAGGAGACAAGAGCATTTCACCTATTTTATTTAATCTTTATGATTTTTTGTCAAGAAAGCCAACCAACAAGCATATATCAGATAACCGTGAAGCCATGCACCTCACAGCACATCCCATTATATCAAGACCAGAACCTGCACCTTACCCCCGATTCACATAGTCTAAAACTGGAGCACACCTGGAGATGGCTGGAGCTTGTTTGAAATGCTTGCTGAATCCCATGTGGCCACCAGCATCTCACAGATGCTCGAGGGGACCTTCAGATCTGCTCCAGTAGTAAGCTTTGCAGCATCAGGTATAAGGTAATAGTGGCAAATCTGGGATACTCAATGGATAGTCAATGGAATCTCCTTATTTTCTACAATCTTTGCGAACTGGGACCCAAAAGTGCACTCATGCAAAGAAATAGGAATAGTAATGGCTCTTGCCAAACAAAAACAATTAATGCAAACTCCAAATAAGAGTTCCCTAAAAACATCATAGCTGCCTGGATCCATGCCAGTAAAGTTACCTTCATCTAGGCCTACCTTTTTAGCCCAAAACGCTTTCTATTCTGTGGGTTGTTCTTTTGCAGTCTAGGGTGCTGCATGGAACTACAACTCCAAGCCTGCTTTGCCTGTAGCCATAATGCCCGAACTAGGAATTCCTGATGGTGACCACCCCTACGGCCACCATGACATCCTGCTGCAAACAGAGGGTTAGGTGTCTTCTAACTGGAAGAAAGAAATTAATCATATTTATTAAACTATGAGAGGACAGCAATGATAATGGGTGGAATCCTATCTGCTTACAATTAAACTCCTGGGTTCCAATTGGTAACCTCGGCCTCAAACACATGGAGGAAGCGTAATACCTGTGGTTCATCACCTGGCAACATTAGGAGGATATGATATATGATATGATGTGGTATTTATAACGCGCCTGTACACAAGTGTTTCTAGGCGCAATAAGACAAGGAGGGGGAAAAGAAAGGAAGACAAAATAACTATTTTACAGGCCTTGTGTCATTCAGATTGCGCAAGGGAAGGGGAGCAGTGTGGGGGGGGCTGCAGTTAACGAGTGCAGTCAGCAGGTGGCTCATAAGTGCAGAGAGAAGGGGGGGGATTGTAGGGTTGCAGATACAGACCCTTAAGTGCTGGGGAGCCCGGAGGCAGTGCAAGGGCAACTGGACATGCAAGAGCATGGGCCCGAGTTCAGACGGTGACCAGTGGCGGAGCAGTCCGGTGCATCAGCAGTGGAGAGGGTATGTGAGGGGTGATGCCTTCTTAACTAAAATAGCAAAAGAAGGACTGTCAGCGGATCCAAAGGTCGCGCCAGGAGAAATTCCCAAACCTTACCAACTACAGAAAGAGGCGTATACAGGATATAGCCTGAGCGGGCAAGCCCCACCCGAAATCAGTAAATGTCAGCTCAGCAGCACTGTGTGGCATTTACAGATGTTAATGCCACTGCACTGGGCCCAACTACATTAGCTTCCGGCCCCACTTGTTAGAAGACAATCCTGGCTCCACCACTGAGTAGCAAGCTATTATAGAGCACAAGTTCTACAATCTCGGAAAGTAAGAGCTCAAGCAGTTCTTAAATATAAATACAACACACGCTGGAGAATGATATGGGGACGGTTGGAGAGGCAAGCAGGGAACAACACAACCGCTGCCATGCTTGAGGTTTAAAAGTTGAAGATGCAGAGTCCTGGACACTATATCACAAAACATCCGGTGAATCCACTTTTGAGGTTCGTTATTATATTGCCCCAGATACTGTGCTGCGTGCAGAATCGCAGGCCCCCGTTAGTTTCCCACATGTGTTTTGAACAGGGCCTTGGTCCCGCCATATAGGAGTGGGGGTTAAGGGAGGTTTGTTCGCTGGGTTTTAATCCTGTGTTTCTATTATGCAAGTGGCCCAAGAATCCAACGACGACGAATGAAATGTCAAAATTAAACAAAAAAAGCCGACTGGAGTAAGATCTGTCTGCATACCAAATTTGGCGATTTCCTGTTCAGCGGACTACATTTTTTAGATGGTTCATAAAACATTTGAACACACCCTTCTCAATCTGGAACGCACCCGCGCTCGCCGCCAACAGACACCCGATCAGATCCCTTGAGAAGAAGTAGCTCAAGGAATGCAGCCGAAAGAATCTCCCATCCCTCACATCCCTGTGCACCCAATGCAAACATATGATCTCCGAGGCTAAGCCAGTTTACTACACCTCTGCCATTGCGATTGAGTCAGCCTCTAACAGGAGCAAAGCCATATTTGAAGTAGTCAAGTACTGCGCCAAGCCAACCTCTGCCCCCGAGGTGCCGGCTTCACAAGTGAAGTGTGAAAGAATCTATACCTTCTTCATTACAAAATTTGATAAGATCAGAGGTCACCTCAATGCTTCAAAACCAAGCGAAGCCCCGCTATCCATGCCCCCACGGGCACTGCCCTCCTGATCTGACTTGACTCTACTCTCTCCTAACAATCTTTCAGATACATTTGCTTCCCTCACACCAACCACTTAGACTGAAGACTTCCTTCCCGCCTCCCTCATTAAGCAATTCACTGGCCCAATGCTCAAAACACTTGTCCGTATTGTAAACGCCTCTCTCACGGATAGTGCATTTCCAGGTACATAGAAGAAAGGCCTCAAATGATCTCCTCTCACAAACCATTGCTTGTCGTAGAGTAACAAGCCAACTACAACCCATCACGAGCTTCGCGTTCATCGCTAAGCTTATTGAGAAAGTAGTCATGGCCCAACTACATGCAAGAAGTGGCCAGCTTACCTCCTTTGTAATTACGAGCCCGGCGTCTACCTCAAATCTCAGGTAGACCTGTCCTTCATCCCACATGGCTGCAGTGTTTTCATGAATGCGTTCTCCAGCCATTTCCATAGGGCCCCCCCCCCCCTGGCAGCTATAATGCATGCCCCTTGCAAGCCAGCTCCAGGATGGTCTCGGGCAATGGTGTCCATGGTGGTTTTGCAGTCAAAACCTTGGCCAAGCGCTGATACACATAGGAGAAAATACCCTGTCTCATTCTCAGCCTGAAATGAAAAGACCACATTACATTTGTATTTCAGTCATTCTTTTGGGTGTGTTCAAGTAGAGGGTTGAAGTAAAAACACCCTGCCTTGCACATAAAGTTTTCACCCATATCACCAGACCTGAATCCCAAGATCAGCCAACCACAGAGAATGCAACCATCCAAGTGGTGAACGGTGTGCTGCCAATCACCAACACATGGGGACTCCTGCCTCCTAGTCTTCTTAGACCACTCGGTGGCCTTTGACACAGTTAACCACCCGATACGCCTCTCCCCCCTCAAAGACAGGATGGTCTTCTGTGATTCTCATAACTAGCGGCCGTGCTAGGCGGTGCGGCTTGACGTAGAATTTCCTGTTAGAGTCCTTTTCTCCGACCTTTCGTTCCGGGGGGGGGGGGAACAGAGAGGAGCAGAGAGGAGCAGATTGGTAGCGAGAACCGTAGTGATTTGTATAACACTACCGGCAGCCTCCTAAACAGTTGCCTGAATATCTTGCCTCATATGCCTGCCTGTTTCCTGTCGTATGCCCTCTGCCGTGATTAACAGCTGAAGGTAACGGAATCTAAGAACATAGACACGCTTACTCCCAATAAACGGCTGCTACATTTCTATACTGTTCCACTGCCCGCCACACGTTTTGGCTCCAAAATAGAGCGGGTGCTGCATAGACACCGGATAGACTGGAACACAGGCGGCACGAACGGAGACCTAGTCAACTACCCCAGACAATCCCACCAACACTCTTGCACGCCCTTACTTAATCACCGCCAGGTACCACACGGGTGTGGAATTATCGAGATATTGGCAATCACCCCACTACCCGAGAGGTTGTCATTGGCAGGTGCAATGGCCAAAGGAGTATGAATGGAAGATAAGGGGAGCTATGAGAGAGCATGTTAGAGGCGGGGGATAGAGGATTAAGGAACCTGTAGGCCAGTCAGACCCAGATCTGGAAAGAACCGCAACAGGGGAGACTAAAAATAAAACAAACAAAAAAAAAAAGCCGAATGCTTCAATTCAGGATAGAGACGCAAACTAACCAACCCTACTAACAACTTCCCTTTCTGCATACACCTCTCAAACTCCAAACCAAACACAACCAAAACCCACAGCTCAACAAACCGCACAAACTTCACTACATTACAACAACAAAACAAAAAACACACATAGCCTTGCACAACAGCACACGACGACTAAGGGCCGCAAACAGCCCAGGCCCAGCCAACTGACCCACCGGGCTGAGGCCGCCAACAGCACATCACTGCTCTCTTGCACTTTTCCTGCTTCCTCCCACTAACTCAACCTCCCCTTCTCTTTCAGAGCCACCAGAGCGCCAAGGGACCACTCCGGTGGTGATAGTGATCGGTACAAATGTCCTTTAACATTAACATAGTTAGGAAAGCACCCCTTTTTTGCTGGTTTGTGTGCGCTGTACTCTGCCAAACTGGTCCTCCTGTTAATTCCTGCAAAGTCCTGGTGCTGTCTCACGGCGGTAGCCATCACACATAGACCTTGCACTGATTGGTATGGAGGCAGAAACCCTTCTACCCCAGGTCGGGGTCAACATAACCATCATCTTAACATCGCAACGAGGGGCGAGTCCCGGACATGTCCTTCAACTCTGACTCCCTGCAGGAGAAATAATGCTATCTGAAGTTTTGGCACAAAGCACGGAAAGGAGGTGGAAACTCCAGTTAGAGCATCTTGCCTTGTCAAAAATGCTGCATATCAACAAAGAGTTTATGATGGGCAAGGATTTTGTGTTCCCCCTTGCTCTTCTATACTTAGTGCAACTAATCTTGCTGAGATGGAAGCTTCTAAGGTGATAACTATCACTAATAAAGAACAAGATAATGTCGAGATTTATATCCCGGAGGAGGAACTCCTGAAGACACTTCAAAATGGTCTGAATGAAGCTCAGATAGAGGGTGTTCTAGTATCACAATAGCTTACGGGGGATGTTGACCCCAGGAGCTTGTTGTAGTGGTGTCCGTTTAAGCAACAGATGCTGATGGATATCGCCGCCTGTATGAATTTTGATGACCTCCAAAGATGGATGTTGCTCACGTGTTCCAAGGAGCATTCTTTAGCAGGGCTTTTTCAACAAAAGACCATACAATTGGCACACGACCGATCTGGAAAAATGACTCAAACCTCGGCTTATGACTGGTTTGAAACAAACGATTCAAACCTCTCCTTCCCCATATGGGGCACAGCAATGTTGCCAAACAAGCGACAGGTTTTTCCCCATATCAGGCTCCCCCCCTGCAGGAGGAATTAGCTATATATGTCCCTCTTTTGGCAGCGGTACCTCCAGGGGCTGCCACCGAATCATCTTCCGCTATCCCAGGGGCAACCTCCACCAAACAGCCAGCTTTGCTGACCACTAAACAAGTGCACTTTTGATCCTTGCACACAAGGAAGCAATTTATGCCTAACATTGAGAATAATGACATTAAATCTTTTGTCCAGGACCATAGGAACTTCGTTATAACCAATGTAGGGAAAGCAGTAGGCACAGAAACTAGAGACTCTTTACGCAATAAGGTTCTTGCCTGGTTACGTCAGTGAACAGGACCAGGAGTGGTTAGAACACTGGACTTGAAGTTTGCACGCAGGATTGATCTGAGTAATTGGTGCTCTGTGCAATCTAGTGTCTCTGTCCTAGTCGGTTGCGGGTCCACCAATCTCCCCGCCTATTTTAGGCTTTGTAAATATATTCCTAGGGGTGGGTCGTTTGCAAATTAATATTACAGGCCCCCCTTCCCCAGGCTTTGGTCAATCTTCAGAGAGACTGGTTTGCAAGTTTCTAATTATCTTTCCTTTGTGCTCGCTGTTAAGTGACCAATTTATAACTTTAGAGCTGTGGCCATTTTTGCAATTAGTTGTACCTTCACATTATGGGTTGAATATTTTTTTCATAGGGTTCTTATGGTTTTTAGGTTGTACTTTTTTTTATCATGCTCTATGTTTTATGTTTTATCTTTGCATATTTGTTGTTGATCTGTATGCGCCATCATGCTTGAGGGTCCATTGTGCGCTATATAAATAAATAAATGTAAATTCTCGCGTCTTACTTGTTTGGCAGACACTAAGTCATACAGATGGGCTCATTAGGTTCCAACCAATTGCCAGTCACGTGTGAGCTCCCCCAAGATTCCATCCTCTACATGACCCCAACATGCCACATCTCAATACCCTGAAGACACTCGGTTGTTGGCGAAGGTCATTGGCCTCCTGGATATCGTTTGCCCCTGCAAATGCCTAGCTAACATCTAAACATGGATGTCAAATGTCTGTTTTAAACTGTACCCCACCAAGACCGCATTTGTCCTCATCGGTTTTCCACCAAACAACTACTCCTGGAACAATAGTTAGATCTCATGAGCTATTAAAGATCCATACCGCAGTTGTCAAACTCAGCCAAATCCCTGGCCTTCACGGTTGACCGTAACTTTTCCTTCCAAAAGAACACAGCCAAAAAGGAAAAACCTTCTTGTCTACAGCTCTCGACACACCAAAATCAAACCCTCCATGCCCCGCATGACTTCAGCACAGGTAATCCAAGCCCCCGTGATCTCACCCATCGATGGTGTAAACACCCTCCTTACTGGCCTTCCAGACATGCACCTGGCCCTATTGTAGTCAGTCCACCATGCCGCAGCCAGCCTTGTTACAGGTTGTTGCATATTCACTGTATCACTCCAACTCCACACAAGCTTTAGTGTCTCCCCCTCCCCACCAGGATCATATTCAAAACTGCATGTATCACCTACAAAGCAACCTCGAACATAACTCCAACATACTTGGTGGCAGCTCTGGAGGCTATGGCACCTCACGTAGCAAAACTGTCAAAGGGTTGGAGTCTAAGCCAGCCCTTAAAGAGAAGTCTCCAAGCAGACCTACTCCTGCCATGCCTCAACCATCTGGAATTTAATTCTGGCAGTGTCTCAAAATGCCCACAACATCTTCCAGTTCCCCAAAACACGGCAAATGTGACTCTTTCAACAATACCTGCCGGATGAAAAAAAAATAAAGATGCCAAGCCCAGATCTGCAACCCTCCGGTTGCAGGCGCTCTGCTGCTCTCAGGCTAAGTTTGCGCTATAAGCAACAAAAGTAAAATAAGTAAACGTAAGGTTAGTAAGATCATTCAGTGCACTGCAGACACATTTTTTCTAAGGGTTTGGTGTGATTAAAGGGTCAAATGTATCAGACAGGCAAACTTGCACTCTTGAACTAGAAGTCAGTTTTAAACCTAACCTACTAAAAAAATGAGCAGGGATTGAAATAAAAAGCTAAACGCAAATCGTGGGTACTGGGCATTAGCCAGTAGGTAAGAGGAATGATAAGCTGGATCTAGCAGGTAACTACTCATTTCCCCACAAGATGTAAACTAGGACTTTTTGTACTTTGCATATAACATGTTATACTTTACCTGTCATCTAGATGTGCCCTAACACTTCTTTATATGCATCTTCAAACACACCAAGTTAATGTCTTGTAGATATGCTTGTAGAAGAGATATTGAATAGTAAGTGGGACTTTGATTTTGATCAATCCATGGCTCACAAAGTTATTATGGATTGCAGTCACTCGAGAGCACCTGGCCCTAATAAACTATTGAATGTTGTTTTCAGACATAACCCTGCCTTGTGGTCGTGGATTTTAATGATTTATTTTAGCCAAATTATTCTTTTGCGAGCACTTCCTAATTCATTGGATACTGCATATGTTGTCCCGCTTTTTAAAAGAGGAAATCGTATCGATCCTAAGAAATACAGACCCATCGCCATCCTAGATGCAGATAGTAAGGTCTTTGCGGCCATTCTTGTGCAACACTGCACGGCATGGTCCCTGGCAACAGGAAGGCTACAAAAATGGCAAACTCAAACTGGGTTCCATAAAAGGCATTGCACTACTCTGAATGGTTTTCTTCTAGGATCTGCATAAAACCTGGTTGGGAACAAAAAAGTCAGTTTGTTATTCGTCGTGACCTTTGACATGACCGCAGCCTTTAACAAGGTGAATAGGAATCTCCTATGGATGAAATTAGGTAGCCTTCCTTGGGGTTTATTGAGCCCAATAACTGCTCTGTTTACGGACTCTAATGTTAGGGTCAGACGTAATAATCAGGGAGGACTGATGCAGGAGATTCCTACTTCCACCGGGGTCATAAAGGGGTGCATTCTTGCCCCATGTCTTTTTAATTTGTACCCCTCAGACATCAGAGATCGCTAGAGAAGGTTGCGCTTCCCTCACCAACAGTAAATAAGCAAAGGCTTTTATGGCTCCCCTAGACTGACGACTTAGTATTATTTGATTTGACCCTGGTGGGTCTTCAGAGGCTGATTGACGCATTTGGTACTTGGGCAAGCCAGATTTCTTTTTCCAAAATCAATGCGAAGAAAACTAAGAGCATGCACTGTACAACAAAATAATTGACCACGAAATGTGCTTTCCATTATGGAGGGGAGAAACTAGATCTGATCCCATATTTATTTGGGTTTCCCGATTTTCAGTAAACCATCTCTGCTACTTAGGGTTTTGTATGCGATAAAGTAAAGGGACCGAGTAATACGATTGTAAAAATGAATGTGAAATTTGGTCAATTTTCCATACTGCCTGCTTTACAATTTTAAAAAGGAAAGATAGACCCAAAGATTTTCTATGGTGTGGAGTTGTTCGATTTCACCTATTTAAATCTGCTATCTTATATTGAAACTAAGTTATGGAGGAGATTATCAAAACTGCCTGGATCTCTGCCAGCTGCTGCTATTCGTTATGAACTGCGGCTGAGCTCACCGAGGTGCAGCGGAATGTGGCGCTTTGTAACATTTTTGGGTAAGATCTTGACCACCACTCCAGGAACATTGTATTTGTATTTATTAAATTTATAGAGCGGTTTACTCCAAAACGCTTATTGTATGATGACTTGAAAGCAATTGTGAATTCGCACTGTGAATTGTGAATAGGCATATCTGTTAATCAGCTTTGCATTATGTGCGACAAATTGATGAACCACATTGGATCTAGTCGCAAAGAATTGATGCACCGGCCTAATCAAACTAAATTGTTCTTGCAATGATGGGACTGGCAATTAACACTTTGCAAAATGCACAGCTATGCCTCATTAGTCCATCTGGTAGAAGAGCACAAGAAGATTGTTGTTCCTGCCCAGTTTCTATTTATCCGGGAAAAGCAGCCCATGGAACATTCTTGAGATTCTAGTGGAACTGTATCTGGACTAAAGACATCTTATGTAACTACAAGAAAATACCTTCAGAAGACACTGTATGTAGGTTCTGTAATGAGACTTTGTATCACTCGACTCTTGAATGCCCCACGTTACACAACATTCGCCTTAGATATTTTAGATCGTAACAGATCGGGTTACCGTATTGAACTCGTAACACCATTCCACCGCCTGATATCACGGTGCCATCGCGACATACCGGCGGCCTGGGATGTCAGGTGGTGGAAAGGGTAAGTCCACATTCCCTTGGAGTCCCATAGGACTCTGTGTGATTGGGGACACGGAAGCACCAGCACTGTTGCTAAAGGTGCTGGTGCTTCTGTGAAAACCATGCCTGCCGGGGCCGGTGGCCCCGGCAGATCAGACCTGCCAGGAGGAACGGCCCCTGCAGGCATACTTTTAGTCTGGCAGTCTGGAAAGGGTGTTGGTACGCTGCTACCGGCATCTTATTCCCGGACCGCCAGGCTTGTAATGAGGCCCATGACATATTGGCACAGAGTGATTTGGGAAAAGATACCTTGGGGGCAGTGTAACTTCAGACGCGGTTGCAGTGGTGGGATTCATGGGTTTCCGGCAACTGGAACATCTGGTTATTAACTAAATTGCTTGACATGAATCTCGTTTTAATATCTTTAACTCTTTTTTAACAAATGTAGTGTTGAATCAGATGTTATTACGTATTAATTCTTTTTTCTTTTTCTCCTTACTTTTCTTTTTTTTTCTTTTACTATGCGGATGGATTTTAGGATGTTGTATTCTAATGAATTGTAAGGGACGGGGAAAACATTGTGTGAACATTTGTGAAAATATGTTTTTCTACTTTGTTAGTGTGCTATTTATGTGTATTTTTCAACTTTTTTTTGTTAAGGGTTCTATATGAACCAACAACAATACATAACATGAAACAAATATTTGTATGGCACCAGTTGGCCTTGGGGCACAAAACCAGCTCATTGTACCTGTATCTGAATCATTCACAAATCTCCTCCCCATTTCCTGTGAGGGAAAGCCTATGGCCTGTCACGTTGTAGATGCAGTGAAAATAAAACAGAAGGGGGGTAATGTCTTGTTATTAGAAGTCTTGCTGGTTAATTGCTTTGCTGATTCTTGAATGCAGAGACGTGTTTTCTGCTGTTTCTCCGTCTGCTTCTAAACTCAGAACGTAGGAATGCAGTCAATACCAGGAGTTACCCACTGTGCATCTGAGGACTCTGATTGGCCCAGACAAGGTCGTTAATTACTTCCCTGCGCTAATTACTATTATGCAATTAACAGTACACAATCTTCTTCTGAAGGACGGCCGACCATGCAAGTCCAACGTGTGCCTCCCAAGTTACACCGCTATCCCTTCATCGGGTGGGTACATTATCCCACAGGGGCGTCCTATATAATTGATCTAGTCCAAGAGTATGAATAATCTTAGCTGCTTTTAACATGTAGTCCCTGATTGATGTGATCCCAAATGTGGCCGTTTTAGTTACATTCTTCTGTGCTTACCGAGTTGCCCCCTCATCATGCATCCCCTTGAAGTCTATGGCACTGGCCTGCTTGATTGCTGCTCCACCGCATGCATCTGACATCCCATCACCCGGAAGTGCGGTTGCTCCTATACTTTTTATTTTTAAGAATCACTGTTCCTATACTTTTATTTAAAAAAGAAACTGTTCTGAAATGGTTTAGATTTAAAATAAAAGTAGAGTAAGGAATTGAAGCTTGCAATTTACTGCACTGCACTGAACATTCCCTTAAACAGCAGGTGCATGTTGTGGGGGGGGGGTTTGGATTGTGTGTGGGAGGGGGCGCAGTGATGGGGTGTGTAGAGAGCGGGCAAGACCAGCAGGGAACATAGTTCCATAACTTTTTTTCATACACTTCGTCCACTGCCTATTCAGCTACCTCCGAATATGCTACCCGGGTTAAAAAATACTGCAGTCACGTGCAGTGAAATATCATCTCATCAAAGGGGGTGCATGGGATGGGGCTGGTTGGGGGGCTACATCCAGTGGTCGAAGTGGGCAGGAGCGGTGCTCTTTCAAATATATAATAAATTATGTCACTGTTCCTATACTTTCATTTTAAAAAGAGACAGTTCCGGAGGAAGAAGTTGAAACTTGCACTTGAGTGCACTGCACTGAACCTTCCCTTATACAGCAGGAGTGTTTGTTGGGGGGTTTGGATTGCGCGTGGTGATGGAGTTTGTGAGGAGCGGGGGCAGGCCAGCAGGGAACATAGTTCCACTTCTTCTTTTCGTACACTTCAACCAATGCCTACACCTGGGTATTTAGACAAAAAAGAACCTGGGCCGTTCAGAAGTATAAGAATATACATAGAACAGCTGTGCACACTCACTGCTCTTCCTTTACATCCGGGTATTTGTCTGCACGGAAGAGTCCCCATGCTTAACATGTCTGCCATATGAGTGTCTTTAAAATCACGGGTTAAAAACAGCACAATGTTTTATCCGCAGAGTTATTTCAAATTGAATGGTGCTTGCCAATGGTTAAGGGGCGATTGGCAAGAGGTTGCTCCCTTGGCAGATATCTAATTCAAATTGAATATGCCAGGTTCAAGTCAGACTCATCCTCCAGGTTTTCAAGGGAGCAGAGTTAGGTGCTAGTGCCGCTTTCTTCCACTTTCACACGCCAGCAGCTGCAACTGGTACCCAATATCGCTGGATAACATAGCATGTGTATTCACAGAGGCACATTTAGCCCCAGAGGGGCATCTTGGCGCTATTGACAGCTAACAGATATTTATTGTTATCCAACTTATGTACTTATTTTATCAACCCCAGAAAGACAGAGGGCCAAGTGCATTCGCTGGGATTGGAACCTGTGACCATGAGGTCAAACACAAGTAGTGGACGCATTACTCCACTGAGCCACAGACCCGGATGAGTGCGTGTCAGTCGTCTGGACTGCAGAGAGCCAGAAGCAGCAACACACCTTTCCAGCACTCTGCCATCCAGAAGTTTCATTACATTGCCTACAAACTTCGCTACCCGGCGTTTTCTCAACCGGAAGTGGTGCTGTTCATAGGAAGTTCAAGTGCCGCACGACTGCGCTTCTTCTGCACATGTATCAGGTTGCAATTCATGGTTAATTCAACGTCACATATCATAATCCACCTCCTGATGCGCTCGTTACGCGATTGTGATTCACACCGCACTCCACTGCTATTTTGATGCCCTCCGTCTATAATTGGTAGGGGGCACAGCACAACCTACTACGAGAAGTTATTTTCCTGCCTGCCCCCCCCCCCCAATTTCTACTATATATTGTTCCCTACTTGTAGGCCATTGTCCCACCCTCCACCCTTTTCTCCCATGGCACCTTGAAGCAGTTTCACACTGCACAAGGCGCCTTACAAATCACTACATTAATAACATTGAGCAATGAAAGGGAGTGTATACAGCTAGGAAAGTGCACCTACCACTTATATCAGGGGTCTGCATCCTGTGGGTCTCCAGAAGTTTTCGACTACCTATCCCATCATCCCTTGCCATTGAATATGCTGGTCAGGGCTGAAGGGCGTTGAAGTCCAAAACATTTGGAGAGCTAACAGTTGCTGACCCACTGACTATGGAAAGATCAAATTGCAAGTCTACCAAAAGTTCCATGCACTTAAAAAATAAAATTAAGTTTCTACCTCGCTGCAATAGGTAAGGGCCTCTTGCTTCTATGATTTATAGTTTGGGGAGAACAAGGGTTCCTGAAGAAGGAGTTCACGTCTGCGAAACAGCATTCTGGGAAACGCCATTGGCTCAGCAAGACACGCATTCCTTTTTGAAGGAACCCTGGTAATATAGGGGGGCCAGATCTCCCAGTTTCCGCTGCCTCTGCTTCCCTGCACCCAGCACAGCACCAGGCCGCCGCCCAGGACACCCAATATCCACAGGGAGCGTAGGCGGGGGCGGCAAGCCTTTCTGTGTTGCTATTCTTTGTACTTTGGGTCAAGGCCGAAACTCCGGGAAACCACTAACGTCTGTGAGGCCTTTCATGGAAGCTGACAAACAACACTCCCCGGCCCAGGCAGCATGCCAAGGTACATAGCCTTACCTGCGAGGCTCTCTGCTAATCGATGCACTCCCATTAACGCAGGCCGCCGAGAAGCTGCTCACACCAGCAAGCAGCTGTTGCCCGTTTCCATCCCTTCGCTTTTAGCGCGTCTGAATAAATCTTCGCATCTAAATGCGCAGACCTCCCCCCCCATAAACTATATATTCCTTCTAGGTTTGGAATGGTGCAGCTTGACATAGATATTAAAAGCAAATGGGCACTGCTGGACCGGCCCATTAGCTTGCTTACTTTATTATACACAGGTCCTCTGCTCAGTCTCCAGATTGGTTTTTGATCAGGCACCCGACCACTACTTCTGCTTGGGGGGCATGGAATGCAAAGGGTATGGATAGATATTACGTCTTGAGGGTGGGGGGGGGATGAAAATGTCTCTCTAGATATTTTGGACTGCAACTCCCATCAGCACCAGTCAGCTTAATTAATGATGAGGGATCATGGTAGGGTGACCAGATTTTCAAAACAAAAAACCAGGACTGCCAACAACATAAAAGAGGGACTACACCATCACAGCCCACCAATTACCGCCCCTCCCCCAACACGCCCCCACAACATCCCGCCAACCATATCTCCAGCATTTCTCCTTTCTATAAACTGTATATAATCTCATTTGTGCAGTTTTGTCTGTGAATCGTGGCATGTTAATTCAAAACGAGCGTTAGCTCTAATTGATATTCCATGGCTTGCTGTACAATAATTTACAAGCCAGTCTCTGTGGCACAGTCAGTAAGTGTTCTGACTGGTACCTGAGAGGTTGGGCGTTCAAGCCAAACCTCCAAGTTAAAAATTCTGATAGTGTTGTGAAAAATAATTACGGTTTTAATGACCCCGGGATGGCAGGTGATTTCCCCGGACTGTCCCAGGAAAACCCGGACGTCTTGTCACACTAGTTCATGGGAGTCATATTCCAAAACAGCTGAAGAGTCACAGGTTGCAAAACTCTGGAGTACTGTGTTGAGCTTGTGGACACCTTTAATAAAATATAAAAATAACTCAAGAAAAATAATGATCTCAGATTAGGATACGGGTAACATAAATGGGCACTTGTTGGATGACCCAGGTCCGAAATAACTGCCACAATGGCAGGAGAAATTCGGCCCATGCTAATCTGACATATACCACTGGTGCGCACACACATGCATAAAGCAACAACATGGTTAACGGGTATGTTTGCCATGCAAAATCTCCCCCAGCCTGGACGTTTTGGGAAATATTCATAAAAAATGAAAAAGTTATTACGAAAGCATAAAAGACAGCTGTTTTTGGTCTACTCCCATTCATTTCCCCATAGAGAAAAAGTCCACATTTCTGCACAGTGCGCAGCAAAATCAGCTGGACCAGGCATGAAACAACTTGGGCACGAACCATTGACTCAATTTGCGGGAGGGGTCAGGGGTTATTCTATCCAGTAGTTGTTAAAATATTTGGCGGAGAAGGGGGTGCCCCCTTTCCACAAAATTATAGCTATATCTCCCATGGTGCTTTGCAGCAGAGAGGCTTGTTCAGAAATGAAAAAACAGCCATTTTTTTGTTCAATGAGAGAGATAACCAGGGATATTTCGGAAATGACTGGGCTTAGCCGAAAACTAAAAGTGGAAAAAATGCCATTTGAAGGAGGAAAAAGTATGAAATGGCATCAGGCTAGAGGTGGGGAGGGGAAAAGGGGACACCATGCGATTGAAGGGGGGTGGGAAGTAGTAGGGACCAAGTTCAGAGCTCAAACATTTTCTCATAACCAGGGATACTTTTGCATAACCAGGGTTATAGTAGAAAACGGGATTGGAAATAAATGTACATCACATGAATAAACAGGGTTATTTTATGAATAACCAGGGTTATTTGCAGTACATTACTATTATCGGGTTATACAAACCATGGTTATGGGAAAATGTTTTTCTTAAAAAGAGAGTTAAAAAAATGTGATTAATACAAAAAAATTGGAATGTTACAGCTACAGTGATGTGGGGGTTTATGGGTGTGGCTGAAGCCTATGGTTACTAGGTTACTTTAAGGAGCCGAATGGTGCAACATGGCCTAGTGGACACGGCGGAGGGCCATGGCTAGTGCTCCCCAACTAAACCTATTGCAGCAACATGTCAAGGGGCCACAGAGAAAGGCCATGCCCATTGGCCATGGGCGAAGGTCATGTCTAGTGTGCCCAAAATAGACGTAGTGGTACAGCCATGGCCCATGGCCGGGGCAACATACAAAGGGGCCCGGCCTAAATCCGGGGTAATGGTCCTGGGCGAAGGCCATGGCTAGTGAGCGGGAAAGAAAGGTAGTGTTCTAAAAGATACTGTGGGCACGGCCGAAGTCCATGCTCACTGGCCAGGGCCAAAGCCCATTGACAACCTAGTCGATTCAAAAGAAACAAATTGGGGGACACGTACAGTGGACATGGCTAAAGGCCATGGCTAGTGGCCTTTAAAAAACATATGGTATAACCAAACCCTTGAACTTCACTGAAAAAAACCTTAGTTAAGGTTCAGTTAAGTTGTGCAGATTTAACTCAACAAAACCCTTGAAATTCAGCGGATGTGGGAAGGCATGACAGCTGAAATTTCCGCATTCCCATTGCAAAGCCCATGAGCACATACATACTATGAGAGAAGGGATTCACAAAGTCATACAAAATGACTTTAAGGGGGACATCAACGGGAACGCATTGAGTAAAGCGGGTCAGGACTTCCTACAGCCGCTGAATTTCAAGGAATTTTTCATGTGTGTTCTCATGCCCCCGCATTGGGGCCATCTTGGCCCACACACTTACTGTACATGTACCAAAATATATCATTTTTAAATGAAAAAATAAATATCTTGAGTCTGCGCTGATCCAATTGTCAACATTGTTTCAGTGTGCACAAATGTGTGCCAACAACTAGAAAATATTTTGTGATATGTGGCGGCAGCAGGGTGGTCAAAAAAATGATTTTAGCCTCTATGCAATCGCAATGCAAAAAGCATGTCTTTGTCAGCAATTATGTTGGGAATTAAATAAATAATTGATGAGACTTCACCACCCGGGGCACGAGTGTTTGGCCAGATCAGTTGCATAATGGATTTGGTGAACGTTCATGGATAAGAACATTTAGCAGAAGACATTTTTGCATTTTCCTTTTGTAAAGTGCAACTGAACCTTCATTATACTGCCACTATGGCTGCATTATTTGAAAAGCAGTTCCTCAGTTCCACTACCGAGTGGGAGATGCTCACCTGGGGTTCTTCGGCTTAAGGGTCCCTGTCCAACCCATGGGGCCATTAGAGACATGCGAGCATGTATATGCCATCAGAGGCAAAGTAAAGCAATGATGAGCAGCCTGTGGGAGCCCAGGGATGTAAGGGTATATCCAGGGACGTCATTTCGCCAAAATGCCAGGGGTGGCAGAAGTGACATCACATGGCCCTTGACCTCTGATGACATCACAGGAAGTGATGTCATTTGACCCCACCCGAAGTGACATCATGAGAAGCGATGGAGCACAACCGTTTACTCCTTGACAAAACAAGAAGTGGATCACACAGCATTGTTTCTAAGTACACTATGAAAAATATGGTTATGCATTATACATTTCATACAAGAATGGATCACCATATGTATCGACAGAAAAAAACATGCTATAACTGCAATTTACGAAAAGCAAAATTCATAATCCGAAATTGATGCTTATTCTAATCTAAATGCTTTTTGGAGGATTTTATCTGCATTGTGAATTTGAGGTGTTTAAGAACAGACTAAATCAGTGACTCACCCTCTGAAGTGTGCCTGAAATAGACCTTTAATGAGTCTAGCAATTATTGTATGGAATTCCAGAAAGACAAATAACTCAAATAGCCACATGGCATTGGCCACAGGCCAGGAGCTACAATTTGTAAAAAATAATCTTAGGGGTAGCAAGGGAGACCTCGGGGGGCGATCCTTAAATGACCTCCATGGGTATATCAAAAACAACCTGTAGCCAGTGTCTTCTGGGTCATAAGCAGGTAACACCAACCCCCTCAAATAAGCCCAGGGTTACGCTGAAATGCAGACAAGGCTTTAACCTGGCTATGGAGTGTGAACAACACCACCTCTTGGACATCACCGAGATGGCTGCTTGTGCGACGACCCTGTGCTGTAATTAATAAAGAACATAGGCTCTCAGTGGAGCTTTCATAATTTGTTTTGGTCTACGTTATAAAAACCAAATGCAAAAAGCTTGATTTACAAAATTGCATAGCCCACTTGTTCGCATTTTGTAATTCAAACTTTTGGGATTTTGGTTGTTTGTCCCCCGCTGGCAATATAATGCATGCAAGGTACACCCCTGAAGCCCATAATACCGAACTATGGGAGTGGGGGACACCCCACGCAATTCCCGCTCCCCTTGATCAGTATTATGGGCTTCAGTCTTTTCTACCAGGCCGAATGCACACTAAATGTGTATTCAGCCTTTTCTTTTTCACGGCATTTTGGGGTAAACCCCTTTATGCGACTGCAAATGGTCGCTCCAGCTTCCATCAATTTTAGTGATAGTGGAATCCTTCGATCACACCGGCTTAATCCTTTACAGTTACGAACAGTCGGACCGAGAATATTCACTCCCCGCGGGGAAGAGAAATTTTGCTACCCACCGTCCCTGGAAGATGGCTACATGTGTTACTTGCTTGGAGAGTTTGGTACAGCGTGCTGGCACACCCGACCCTGCCCGCCCCCATCTAGTATTGCCACCGATCATGGTTTTGCCTGGACAATCCAGTTTTCTCCTCCCTTTGCAAATGTGGGATTGCGCATTGAACTTCTCAACTTTGTGGATGAGCATAATAGGTGGCATGAGAGATTGTGCCCAACAGGGAGGCTGTAGTGTTACTGGCAGACCGACCGGCTAGAAGATAAAGATTATGGCCCTTGGTCTTTGAGCTCTGTGGGCAGTCAGTGGTGTGCCTCAACTTCTTGAGTCTCTGAAGAAGGAGAGATCAAATATCTTGGACTGGGATCAGATTTTAGTCAATGGAGATGAACATTTTGTACAGGTTGAAGGCGATTTCTCTGAAGTCTACGGGAGGCAATGGTCTCGCTTGGAGAGTGAAAGGGAGACCAAAGCGGCGGAGAGCCTCTGGATGAGCAGGAACTCTGAACATACTAAGGTGATTTGGCACAGCATAAAAGCAAGTTAGCATAAGATAACATGAGGGTGAGCTGCGTGACCTGTGGTGGATAAGCAAAAAACATATTGGGTTGATTGAGTGTTGTTCCTTTTGAGTTCGGGCTATTAGGTGGCGCTTGCACCACCTTTTAGCCGAAACTATTGCATTAGGGTACAGATAGGGAGTGATGTCATATGAGAAGGGACACACAGCCTATAGGTGTTGATTGGTTATTTACCCACCCACTGACTGCCCTTGGCCATGCAAGCCCATATGGTCATTCCCACCCATTCCTGCCTCTCCCTGCCCAAAACACCTCCTCATGGGAACACTTTCAGCTCACTTTGATTAAAAAGGTTGATGGTACGGCTTGATTAAAGTGCCTGTCAGTGTTTTTTCATAGCAGTTTTCTGGAGAGTTAATGGCTTAACAGGTACTCCATTTATAAGGACTATGTGTGTCCTTCACTGAAGTTCTTCTTAAAACAAGCATTGACAAAGCCAAAAGTTTTGGCTTGTGCATAAGTATTAGGCATTTGCCAGGCACTGCTATTAGATGCCCAGGTACACGCACCAGTTCGTGCCTGCTACCATCAAAGGGTATTTAATACCATTAGGGCAGTGCTTGGCAAGTGCCTTTCCCATGCCTACACAAAAGCCCAAACTGTTGGCATTGCCAATGCTTGTTTTAAACTGTCCCTGTGCAAAGGGCAGATTAAAAGCATCCATCTTGAGCCCTACAAGGAAAGTCTATGGCTTATGTAATATGTACTTTTTTTTTACCAGTGCTCGGGTGGTGAATCTTCTTGATTGATTGAAGACCCAGACCTTCTGGGGTCTTTATTTTGCTGGACCTTACCCTAGCCCCAACTTGAGAAGGCACAGGCATGACCTCACTAGACAACCATGGAGTTTTGGAGGCACAGATAATTGGAAGACCAAAGACCACTTCCGCTAGACCACCACTGAAGGCCTGCTTCAAAGAGTAGAGCAGCAAGGGCAAGCCGGGGCCACCTGCA
Source organism: Ambystoma mexicanum (assembly GCF_040938575.1). NCBI lineage: Eukaryota > Metazoa > Chordata > Amphibia > Caudata > Ambystomatidae > Ambystoma > Ambystoma mexicanum. Next base: position 178,304,181 of record NC_090940.1, read on the forward strand.
CTAGACCACCAAGCATCAGCAACTGGGGTGGCAGGGGTTTGGGGCGGCGCATAAGACTTTAAGACCACATGTTCTTTTTTAAATATTATTTAATGTGAATTGGTTAACCCTGTAACATTGCACATAAATACACAAAGTTAATCATAATTCTTATTTAAAAATTATTTGACAGTAAAATTCATCTCTCAGTCAAAATTACACCATGTTAGTAATTTAAGAAAACTTAGAATACATTGTTCAAAATCTCTATTATCCTTCCAGTACAGTTGTCTCACTCTCTGGTGTTAGACCCTGCTGATAGACTATGAAATGTTTTGTTTCTGCAGGAATCTTACAACTGCAGTTGTTATCTTACACTGCACAATACCACATGGACATCATGTGGCGGGCCCGTCTGGGGCAGGCAGAGAGGACAGGAAAGCTTCTTTGCCATGACATGATAAAACACTGATTTGGTTTTGTGCGTTAGGACAATGGTAGGACATTGGGCTGGGACAGTGAGTGAGGCAGACACTACTCACATGGAGTGATGCTTGAGGACGCAGAGGCCATGCCTCGCGCTGTGGTGGACGGGGATAGAGTGATTTAGGGGGGCTTGCTTGAAACGCCTGCTGGCATGCCATGGACAGACAGATGGCAAGGGGGATTGGGCTACGTGGAGGAAGCCCTGGTTAAACTGATGGTTACCATGTTACAAGTCCTCCATGAGCTAAGAAAGAAGACACAGAAGGCTGAGGAGAGAGCAGAGAAGGTGAAACGGAGGGTTAACCAGCCGGTAGGATGTGGGAGGGCAGTAGGGGAAGGGAACAGTGAGTGCCAGGAAGTGGGGGCAGCGGCGAGCTGGAGATTGAAATGGTGAGCAAGTCAGAACTAGATGATGATAAGATGATGGCCCTCATTACGAGTTTGCCGGTAATCTGCTGTTGCTACCGGCAGGTTTCCAGCAAACTCGCCTTACCGTTACCATCCCTCGATATCAAGGTGTTACTGGGATATTACGGGTGCCGGCAATAGCGGTAAGTTCCCATTCCATAGAGCCCCATAGGACTCTATGGAATGGGTTCGCTCCCATAGCCGGCACTTCTAGTAACGGTGCCAGATAGCAGAAATTCTTTGCCGGTAAGGGCCTGAACTCCAGGCAGGTCAGGCCTGCCAGCAGGGGTGTTAGGTCTGGAAAATATCCGGGGTTACGCTAATGTCGGGACTGACAGGACTGCGGGCTAGCTAGCCTTTTGGTTGTAACCCCTGAGCTTCTATCCGGGGCTACAGCCAAAAGACCCAGGGCTATAGCCCCCTCAGCCGCCCCCCCCCCCCCCCAGCAACGCCTCTGCGTGCCATTAGTTCACTGCTCCTACCGGCAGACTCAGAGTGAGCCAGTCCGGGAAAAATGCTGGAGCCAGTAATACCAGCATTATCCTAGCATTTTTTCCGGGCCGGCTTTCTCTGGAGGGCCGATGAGTTGAATCATTTCCAAGTCCAAATTTCTGTGCATAAATTATTAGTTGTGGTTGGGCACTGAGAGCGTAGGGAAGGCCTGGCCGTGGGGCCTTCCCGACTCTTCACACAACGCAAGGTGAGCCACGCTCCGCAGCAAGGGCGATAAAGAACCCAAGACACCCTCCTCAGGAGGAGGTCACCCTCGGTTACGTTTGAAGCCAGAATGAACGCTAAAATCCTGTTTGAGGCTTGGGGAGTAATTTACTTGCAGACTTGCCTGCTGCCTTGCTGATAAGGCAAGGCACGCGGGGGCCCGGAGATGATTCGCAGCGATAAATCCGGACCTGCTCTGCACGCCGAACGCCTGGGACGCAGGGCCTTCTGGGAGCCTTCGCTCGCTGCTGTCTGCTGCCATTGCACCCACCACTATCGCGTGTCGCATGTTCCTGCGTTTGTTTGTTTTCGTGTTAAACGAGCTTTACATATTGCACACTTCAACTGAACTGAAGACAGCCTGAACCTTGCTCTGTTTTTAAATAGATCGAATGAATATTTATTGTCTGACTGGAAGTAGCGGTATTAACACGAGGGAGGCGGTGGGGGGAGCAAACGGGTGGGGAGAGAGCGTGAAGGAAATACATGGGGGACTGTGGAAGTAAATGAGAGTTAGGTGGGTTGGTGAAAGAGACGGGGTATGAGAGAGACAGAGAGAGATAGGCAGTGTCAGAAAGTAGAGAGTCAAGAGGGATTGAAAAGGCAGTGAGAGTGAGAGACAGGCGCGACAGAGGAGAAGGAGGCAGTTGGAGAGAATGAGGGATTAAAAAGAGCGGGAAGTGGCATAGGAAGAGAACGAACATGACAACGAAATTTGAAGAGATGTAAGGATAGAGAAAGGGGTTAATGGGAGAGAGAGAGAACGAGAGCATTTCGAGGCTAGATGTGTAGATAGGAAGAAAGTGCGAGACAGAGAGGACATTGATGGGAGAGAGAGGATGGCATATGGGCACGGATGGCGGGAAGAGAGTAGTGGGGGCTACGGGGAAATGAACGAAAGTGTGGGACAGGGAAGAGAGAAAGAGCAAGGTGTGTGTGGTGGGAGGTGGAGCGGACTGGAGAGCATGGAGGAGAAAGCATTGATGGGACAGAGGTGGGTCAAGACATGGAGACACATAAAAAGAAACATTGGACTATAAGTGGAAGAGTGGGGGCAAGGAGAGAGAGATGGAAAGAGTAAAGGAAGGAAACTGGGAAGTTACCGTGGGAGGAGAGAGGTAGAGAGGTAGAGAAAGTATGAGACAACAGCATTGGAGATGGTGGCAGCATGAGACAAATGGAGGGAGAGAGAGAAAGAGACAGAGAGACAGAGAGAACGAAGGAAAGCCAGCTTAGTGTACTGAATGCACAGATGATGGCAACACATAACAGATAATGCATTTTGTCGAATCACAATACAAAAAATTAGGGGGGCATACATAGCTGGTTACTGGACATGTACTCCCCGCCACACCACACTCCACCTAACAGGGGGTTGACTGCTATTCGCTTAAAAAAGAAATGTTCATGAGAAAACCGGGCTCTGCCCGTATTGCGTAAGCCCAATCCCCCCATGAAAACAAAAAAAACAAGATGGTCCCCATCATAATAAACGTAGTCTGTTTTCAGGCAACGTACATGGGAGGAAGTGGCGGGACCAGAGCACAGAGCTCAGTTCCAGCAGGTAAGTGGGGAGGGAGAGGGGTACGGAATGTCTCTGGAGCAGTGGGGATGTGTGGAGGCAACAGGGAGGGGCTGCCTGTTACCTCCCCACAATCAAGATGGTGGCACCTGGGGAAGAGCCTTTGGTGGCTGTAGAAATGTGAGCGGTACACTGTCCTTGCCCGCATTTCTAGCCACCTGTTGGGCTGAGCGCCCTTTCCTGGATCAGAAGACCTCTTAATACTCATGACATTTTAGTATGTCATGCGATCTGGGGTAAAATAGGGAGGGAGAAAGAGGGAGACAATTAAAATAGAGCCGTTTATACTATATAGTGGATACACTTTCAGGTGGTATTTCTAGGATCATAATGACCTCCAGTAACTTGATGAAATGTACTACACTGTTTTCCCACAGGCCTCGTGAATTCTTCTTTACAGAGAAATATACTGAAAATGAAAACAGAAACAATGTGGTTCGGATAATGAATATATCCACGGCATTATATACAATGTAATTAGATTTATCACTAGTGATGTAATCTCTGATGTCTTCAGTGTGGCCATATGCTGCACAACTGGGTGTGGCACGTTAAGGAGGCTTTACCTGAATTGTCTGCTGAATTTCAGGGGTTTTGTTGCGTTCATTTATCACCTTAACATCCCTGCAACTAAAGATTTTTCCCTGAATAATAAAATTGTATATTATAGTGCAACCGCTGCACTACAATATACAAATACAAATATTATGTAAGCATTTATGTACTTTGGAAGGTAATCTGTTATATTGGAATACACTTTCATAATTTATTTTCCAAAGAAATTACTAAAAATGTTAGTAATACCATTGCTATGTCTATAATTAAATATTTACCTTCTAATCTTTTTCTTTTCTTTAAAACTTCTATTCAGAAAAGAATGTGTTCATGAAATGTTATTATATTAAGGAGATAATTGCCCGTGGTGCATTACAAGAGAGGCTGAGAGGCATTTCAGAAATGAAAAAGTAGCCATTTTCTCGCAGAACTCTATTGACTATAACTTTTGAGTTGCTGGATGGATTTGAATGGAATTTTCAAAACAGAATGTTTGTCCAGGACCCCAGCAAACTGCCAATTTCAGTAACAAAGCATTACAAAATGAAAAAGTTATTAAGAAAACAAAACGCTATAGTTTCACAGTTTTCAGCCCATTCATTTTCATAGAAAAAAAGTAAACTTTTTGAACAGCCGTTACACGTAAACCGCTTAGCAGATTTGGACCGAATGAGAAACAACTTAGGCACAAAGCATGGACTTAAATTTCCTGACTGTTTCGGGGTAAATCCATCCAGTAGTTTAAACAATAATCGACAGAAGGGTGTACCCGCTGCTCCTTAAAATCTTTATATTGGCCTCTGTGCTTCTTACAGCAGAGAGGCTGAGTGAGGCTAATGACGTTTGACTTGCTGGATGGATTTGGATGACATTTTCCAAAGAAAAAGTTTGTCGAGAGCCACACTAAACTGGATATGTTAGGAACAATGTCAGAAAATGAAATAGTTATTAAGAAAACCAAAACGCCGGGGTGCTGTGGAGCGGCCAAGGAAGATGACTGCTTAGCCGTGAAGCTTTGCTATATGGTGCAAAACCTTCCTCGACAGTTGTCGTTAATGTTGCTGTGACCGTTGGAAAACGAGTACTCTAACATGCAAAATCACAAAGCACTTAGCATCTACTACTGTTTGGAGCCCTGGCGGGGTCTGCAAAAGTGGTGAGCCGACTGCTGGAAGCCGGGAAGTCACTGACCCGGAGTGCGGCCTGGGGCCCTAACTGTGCACAGATATTGTTTATTGAGCCGCCTCGGCAGCACTGGTGCTACCCGCGGGGGGACTGCCGTGGGAGCGGTGCCTGTTTTGGGCACGAGGAGGAAAGCTGTGCTATGTGCACTGCACCAGGACTATTGCAACTGTGACTCCCCCACCCCCAAGATGCGGGAGAATGGTTTGGCAGGTAGCAGGACCATGACGAGACCCAGAGCGGCAGCGGTGATCGCTCCATGATCAAAAACTTTCCTCGGAACAGCGTTTGCTGCAGTGGATCACAGCGGTACACCTGGTGCAGTGGGAGGAGTCAAGCTCCAGGAAAGGGGGCCTGAGTAACTGGCAGCCCACATATATTCAGCTCCTGTTCTGGAGGGGCTGAGAGACATACTAAGGTGGCCCACTGAAGCACCCAGGTAGCCGCATAGTTAGAACTTTGTGACCACTGTGATGTGGGCTGAACTGGAGTGTACATAATCCTGCAGTGTTGATGTACTTTGGCTCACCTGGAGGTGTGCTGCCTGGATTCGGGTTGAGTGTGGGGGCTTCTGGGACTGGAATACTTGCTCTGCGGCCAGCATGGAGGGGTCACTGTTAAGAAACCAAGAGGTACGGTGTGGTGGCATCTGAAGAGGTGTGGTTGCCGAATGACTGGGAGAGAGCGGGTCAGTGCTACCTCCTTATTAGTGCCAGTCCGGTGAGCAATATGAGCAAGGGTGCAGGTGGGGCTAAAAAAGCTGCCGCAATTGGACACATTTATGAAGGCAACTCCCTGGTGGGAGGAAGATGCGTGGGCCCACACTGATGTTGCCCCAGAGCCAGCAGGGAGCCAGCTGGGACCACCCCCCCACTCGTAGTTGCAACAAATGCTGGCCACTACGATGAAGGGATTTGTGGCGGTGAGTGAAAAACAGGACATCACACTAAATATCACCACTATACGGGTGCAGTTAGAGAAAGAAGTCCAGTGAATTAACAAGGCTGAGGAAAGGATTGGGGTAACTAATCCTATGACACTATGCAGAACCTACAATCAGCAGTGCAAACCCTGACAAAAGACATGCGATATGTCAAAGCCAAATGCGATTACCTCAAATCCCGCTCCTGGAGAAACAACGTATGCATTATCGGGGTCCCGACAGATGCCCTCACAGGGAACATGGTACAGGCGGTGGAGTGGCTGCTCAGAGAGCTGCTGGAGGATCCGCAACTTCGCCCTTCTTTGCTGCAGAAAGAGCGCATAGGGCACTGGTCCAAAAAAGGAAGCCAGTTGACTTCCCAATGCCTATAAGTCGCAACAATTCTGAGCTATTGCGACAGAGATTTACTCCTGAAACTGGCAAGGGACAAGAAAGAACTCTGGTTGGGCTCCAAAGTAATTCGGATTTCCCATAATTTCTCTGTAGCAGTTCAGCAGGCGCACCGGAAATTTCTGGCGGTCAAGAAACTACTGCGAGAGCGCAACATCCCATATGCAATGCTATTCCCAGACATCTGCCTTTTCAATATCAGTGGAAACTATTTTCCTTACGGTTCCAGACTAGGCAGTGAAGCTCCTCAAGGCCAAAATACCAACTCAGCAGCCGCCTGCAGCACCCTGTGCAAACCTGTCGGCACCATAAGAGTTCCATTTCCTAATGTGTCCTAAGGTGCTTGTAAATATGTATGCGTCGATAGCATGGAAGTCAAGTATCACTGCAATTGTGTACTGTATATCCTTACACTAATTTGGGGAAATGTGCCTAAGCCGCGACAGTATGCGCCCATTGCGATGGCTTTGTGTTTTTTTTACAGTTGGTTACCAGCCATAGTTCTTAGTCCGTACGGTTTTGGGGTAGGAAGAGCTAGGAGGGCATGGTTTACACTGCTATTTGGGGGGAGGCAGTGAGAGTGGGTAGGGTGTGGTTGAGGGTACATGGGGTGGGTTGGCTAGCAAGCGAGATGAGGGTGGGTAGAGGGGAGTTCGGCGAGGGGGGAAAAGTTTAAAAAACGTCTTGGCAGACAAGGAAACACATTGGTATGGGTTAGACTGCATGGTCACAATGGCATCGTCCCAGGGAACTGCTAAATTTGAGGTAGAGATATGATCATTTGCAAAGAAGATGTTGATTAATGTGATGAGTTGGAATGTTCGGAGTGTGGGGACCTACACTAAAACGAGAAGTATCATGTCATATGTAAACAGGCATGAGATCAATGTTTTATTCCTCGAAGAAACACATGCCACGTAGGGGGTCTGTGGGAACATAGGGCCATCATGGGGGAAAACCGGATATTTCACCTCATACGCGACAGTCCCGTGGGGTTTTGACCCTTATCCATAAGTCGATTCAATTCACCGAGAGGGGTTCACATATTGATCCCGAAGGTCACTATGTACATGGTATGCTAGAATGCATGGAAATACTCCTTGTCGACACATATGGGCCAAATATAGACTCCCCGGAATTGTATGCCAAAATTGCAGGGATTATATCTACATACCCAGGGATACCTATCCTGTGGGGGCAATATGAACCTCATCCTTGATCAGAACATCTACAGGATGGGAACTCCCCCTAAGGCACCCTCCAGAGCTGCACGCTGAGTATTGGATCAAATGGATGTGCTAGCCATCTGAAATGTGTGGCGCTCCCTGCACCTGCAGTCCTGTGCCTATACCTTTTGTTCTTAAGTGCATAATATAGCGTCCTGTATCAATGTGATTTTACTGTCCCAGTCGCTCATAGGGAAGGTACTAACAGCGGATATCCAGCTATGCTGGATCTGAAATCAACACAAGCTAGCATAGCTGACAAAAACCAAGCTGCTCTGCTTATGCTATTGGACCTCTCTGCAGCCTTTGACCTAGTTGATCACAGCTTACTGGTGTCAAGGCTCGGAGAGGTCGCCAACTGCTCTGCAATCGCATCCAAATGGATTGCTTCCTTTCTGCGTCCCAGAATGGTAAGGGTCTGCGTTGGTGATAATCAATCTTCCCCAATCTCTCAGACTTGTGGAGTTCCTCAGGGCTCCTGTCCGTCGCCGCTGCTCTTCAATCTTTACATCCGGCCCCTTCTTGTCCTCTTGAACAAATTAGGAGTGCAATATAAAAATGACGCAGATGACACTCAGGTTGTTATACAGTTGAGTGGCTCATACAGCAGTGACACGGTAACCATCAACAAAATATATAAAGCCATACAAGATTGGATGGCCTGCAATTCTCTTGCCTTGAACGATAAAAAGACCAAACTCCTTATAGTGGCATCTAAACACACCCGGGCAAAACTTGATTCGAACTATGCCAGTTTCCATATAGCCAATAATACCATTATCGTTCAAAAGAAAGTCAAGACATTAGGAGTAGTTCTTGATAAAGAACTCTCCATGAAATCCCATGTTTCCTGCATAAAATCCAGCTGTGGTCTTATAAACAAGAGAATAAGATATATTCGACCATTCATCTCAGAAGAGAACTGTGCTCTTTTGTCCACTGCACTGGTCAATTCAAGATTAGACTATTGTAACCGTCTCTTGGCAGGCACTTCAGCCTCTAATATCCAATCTCTACAAGTGTTGCAGAATAATGGCGTGCATAACATTTTCAATCAGTCTCGCCGTACACACATTTCTACCTTCAGGAACAAACTTCACTAGCTTCCCGTCAAACACTGCATAACACATAAAATGCTTACCACGACCCACAAATGCCTCAGTCTTAGCAGTCCCACCTATTTGTCATCCCGTATTAGCACTAAACCCAATGTGAGGAACCTTCGTTCTTCCTCTGCGATCATTCTCAAACATCCTAAATTTAGGACAGCCAAATTTGGAGGTACTACCCTTGATGCTCAGGGTCCCCTTCTTTGGAACACACTTCCAGCTAGGATACGGCAGCTCCAAAGCTATACCATGTTCAAACGTGCTATAAAGACTCACTTTTTCAACTTGGAATAATCCTTTGACTTTCTCCCCTTATGCCTCTTATGCCCGTTTGTCTCTGTCCTTGTTTTGTTCTGTGTGCGCCCTGAGGCCTGCGGGCATGCTGGCGCGTTCCAAAAATTAAAATGAATAAATAAATAAAAATCCTCCTACGTACATTGTCAGACCACTCGCCTGTGGTAGTGCGATTGGTGATGGGAGGAGAGAATGCTCAGTACAGGGCATGGAGATTCAAGTCTGAGACTTAGCAAGGCATAGTGCTCATGGCTGACATAGAAACGGACATACAAAATGTCTTTCTGTTCAACTCCCCAGGTGACAGATCCCATAGCATAAGACGGCAGGCATTCAAGGTATTCATTAGAGGTATGGCAATTTCTATAGAATGTGGGATGCTCAAGACCATCCAGCAGGACTTGGAGGCATGTGACGATAAACTCAAGGGGTTAGAAAGAGCATATGCTGCGGCCCCTACCCCAGAAATACTGGCACGCATACGTGCTGCTCTGGAGCAGTTCCGAGATCAGGCGCAGAGGGAAACAAGGTACTTTTCCCAACCTATGGCTGCTAGGAATTACAGGGAGAGGAAGCAGCCTGGGAGAACACAGGCCCGCTTGGTGCGTTTCGATAAGGGTACCACACGTATTGATTGCATACTGAATGCGTAAGGAGACAGGAAATGGACCGCTAAGTCATCCTTGTGGTGTTCCTTAGTTTTTAAGAGACATTGTATGGGGCTGGTCAGCAATATGGAGAACGGACTATACACTCCCTGCTAGAAGGCATCCCTATGTTGCAGCTGTCCGATGCAGGCAGAGACCAAATCAATGCCCGCTTACAGTTGAGGAAATAATGGCCGTCATTAGAGATCTCCTGAAGCACAAAGCCCCGTGCCCCGACGGGCTGACAGCTGAATTCTATGGAGAATACAGCCTGTTGCTGGCCCCTTGCCTCTTAGAAGTCTGGGAAGAATCGTTAGAGAATTTGCTCCTCTCGCAATCACTACGTGAAGCCACAATGACAGTACTGCTCAAGCCCGGTAAGCCCAATAATCATTGTGGTTCATATAGGCCCTTATGCTCATGAACGCCGATACCAATATTTATGTGTCAGGCACTCGCAAAATTGCTCAATCCCGCTTATGCCGTACTTTTATTTATTTATAGCATTTGTTACACGCCAAAACCTGGAGGTGTCACGGCATAAGTTACTTAAGAAAAGCTAGTCTGGTTACAAAAGATGGTTACAATACAATCAAGGTTAGGAGCAGTCGTTCGTTACAGTACAGACCCTATAGTTCGGGTTACATGATAGTTACAATGCAAACTGAGCTTACCAAACGCAAGTGCTCACAATGTGCTCAAGAGGAATCGTGGGGTAGCTACTAGTTAGAATTTGTTGAAGAGCCATGTTTTTATAAGACTCTTAAAGCGCTGGTGGGAGGGTTCGTTCTTTTGATGTGTATGGGAAGGGAATTCCAGATCTTAGTTGCCGCAACTGGGAAACACCTCCTGCCCTGGACCTCTTGAACCTTGGGACAAAAAGGTGTGTGCTGGAGCCCGATCTGAGCGTTCTAACAGGTCTTTTTTGGCGACACAGTTATTAAGGTATAAGGGGGCACTGTTGTTGATACATTTATGTGTGATAATCAGTGACTTGAATAGGATTCCCAATTGAATGGGTAACCAGTGTGCTTCCCTCCTGATATGGGAAATGATCGTTTGTTTTTAGGCCAAAAGCAGCCCGTAAGGCTTTGTTTTGAAGCAGCTGCAGTTTTGCCAGGTTTGTGTTTGAAGTTCCTAGTAGAAGGATGTTGCAGTAGTCCAATTCGACAGTATGAGGGCTCGAGCTAGTGTGAGGCAGTTTTGTGGGGTGAGAAATTGGCGGTTGAGTACAATGAGTTTCGCCATGTAGGCCGTGGAGGATGAGAGGGCACTGGTGTGTTTGGTCACAGTAAGGTTAGAGTCTATGTAGACGCCCAATGTTTTGACCTGTTTAAGTACTGGGATGGGCGTTCCGTCAATGGTGATGGTTGAATAGTCGGCAGGAAGCGTTTTTAGTCGGGGGGCGCAACAATGAGGATCTCAGTTTTATCATTGTTAAGGCATAAACTATTGGAGGCCATCCAGTTTTGAATAATGGCATAAATCTTGTTAACGGTGGTGGAATCTTGTTCATGGTCTCCAGTGATGGGGATAAGGATCTGTGTGTCATCTGCAAAGTTGGTGTAGACGACTCCCATGGCACTGAGGGCTGCAAATAGGAGTATGTGTATGCGTTCTAGATGGTGGGAGATAGGCAGAAACCTTGAGGCCTCCTCGTCTCTGTTGGAGACTCTCGAGGTACACTCTGATAAGAATGATTTCACCCACAGGGTGGCTTCTGTGGAGAAGTTTAAGTTTTCTGAGAGAGCAATGCACAATTTGTCATGGTCCACCAAGTCAAAAGCAGCAGACAGGTCGGGTAGAAGGGGGAATGCACATTTTCCCTGAATCTCTTATGTTATCCATTTGGATTTTGAGGTATAATAAGGCTGTTTCTGTGCTGTGCTTGGGCCGGAAGCCAGATTGTCTGGTTCCAAACAGATGGTTGCTTTCTGGATACACTTGGACTTGGGAATAGGCTAATTTGTCAACTATTTTCAACAGGAAAAGCACTGTGGTAATGGGTCGGTAGTTGGTAGGTATAGTTGGGTCCAGAGAGGGTTTCTTAAGAGGAAGGGTTACCCAGGCTTCTTTGATGCTGGCAGGGACCACGTTGGTTGCAAAGGATGCATCAATTAAATTAGTTATGATAGGCGCTAAAGTGGGGGCACATAGTTTGACTAGGCGTGCAGGGAAGCTGTCACCTTTACAGTTGGGGGGTTTCAGTATGGATATGGTATTCGGGACCTGGTCTTGGGAGACAGTGGCGAATATGAATTGGGTGGAAGTTTTTTCTGGGGCGGCCTCCGGTGCAAGGGACGGCATACTTTTGCTAGCCAATAGTTTCCTTTTTCGATAGAATTTTCTTTTGAAGTGGCAGGATTGTTGATGCTAATGCATTCTGGATAGTGGTACACCAGGCTTTACTTGAGTAGATGGGTGTGGCGGAGGGGATGGGGGCTTCCAATTCTCCGAGTATAGTGAAATGCTCTTTGGTGTTGGAGGAGGTATTGTTTATGCGGGTATTCAGAGAATTTGCTTTCTGCGTTATAACAGCTGCTTTATAGGTTTTGTTGGCTATCATGAATGATTTGGCCGATGCCGTGGATGGGGCCCTTCTGTGTAGGTGCTCCAATGCTCTTTTGCTGTGCCGAAGAACGTTAAGTTCGTCATTGAACCAGTAGTTGATTTGTTTAGCGACACAGGGTATTTTAGTCGTGAGCAGTGCTACTGCATCAATGGTTGATTTCAGACAGTTATGGTAGAGAGAAGAGCTACTACTGGGGTTGGAGTTAGTAGTAGTTGGGGAAGTTTTGAGGGTGTCAGTCAGAATCGGGATGAGGTTTTGTACTGGACGTTTGTGGGTGTTTCTCACCGCTATGGGGCGGGGTGTGCATTGAGGTGTGCTCTGAGTAGCTGGCATCCATATTGTTAGGATCCAGTCCAGGATTCTTCCTTTGGAATGGGTGGGGGAGTTAACCATTTGGGTGAAATGCATTTCTTGAAGGGCAGTGTGGAAGGCAGTCGCGTTGTGGTCGAGTTTGTCCTTAAATCCTAAATTAATGTCGCCTGAGATAATACATTTAGTGTTAGGTTTGAGGGGGGGTGATGAGTAGTGGGATGTCTAATTCTGGGTGATTGGCAGTGTTCAGGGATCTGTAAATGATGAGAAAATTAGTTGTGGTTTTGGGGTTGGTTGCAAGTTTGAGAAGAAGTAGTCCGTAACCATCCATTGGGTCTAGTGAGCAAGGTCTCAATTGTAATGTAGATTTGGCTATAATGGCTACTCGACATCCTATGGTATCCTGGCGGTCAGCCCTAAGGATGATATGCTCGGGCGGGATGGCCAGGGCCAGTACAAGTCCAGAGGCTTGGTGTAGCCATGTTTCGGTTAAGACTAAGAAATCCAGGTGTTGGCCAGGAGTAAATCATGTATATCAATAGCATGTGCTCCTAAAGAGCGCACATTTAGAAGGGCACCTTTAAAGTTGGAGTCAGACTCTGGCAAAGGCCCGGCAGAAGCTGTGGGTGTGACAGGAACTGTGTGAGTGGCAGGGGTGAAGTGGGGTAAGTGCAGCTTGGGCGGTGCAACATTTTAGACATGCTGAGGTGTGGTAGTGGTGGTGGACTGTATCTTAGGTGGTGTGGGGTCCTGGTGCCCCTGCGTTGTAGGAGGGGTGGTAGGGCTGAGGCTAGGGTGGTGTAGGCAGGTTCGTGAGGGATGTGTGATGATTGTAGTGGCCATGCCGGACCATGGTGCTAGTAGTGGAATGGGGGTGTTTTGGGGAGGAAGGGTGTTGGGCAAGGGAGAGGGTGGTCCCTAGGGCACCAGAGTCGAGCGAGGCCATTACCGAATGGGTAAATGTGCCTGATGGGCAGGGCTGTAGACTTGGCATAATGTGGGAGGTGTTGGAACTATAAGCGGACCACCTGCTTGTGAGCATGCTAGAACTAATAGGCGTGGCTAAGTATTGCTAGGCTACTATTGATGATCTGGACTTTAGGCTCATCTGGGATTAGCAGCAGTGTGCTAGTTCTATGCGACTCTCGTTCTCTGTGGCAGGCAGGAAATAGCATATCTTAGAATGAGCATGGTGATTAGCATACAACATGATTTAACTTACAGCAGAGGTACGATGTAACATAGCCTAGATTAACACTAGTGAGCAGGGTACAATGAAGGTGAATCTTTTCGGCAGTGAACAGTGAGACAGTGACCCTGAATTAACACTAGCGCAGCAAGAATAACATGAGCAGCAGGAGACAAGAATCAACAAGCAGGAAGCAGTCTGGGTTAGCTTGCCATAGACAGACGGAGACAATGCATAGGCAATTTGATAATAGGCGACAAGGTACAACAAAATTTGAATTTAGCAAAGACAAGCAGAAATATCATATGCTGATAACAGAGATGAACCAGGGATACTTATGGCAAATAAACGCTACAGTGTTCGGTAAGTATCAGGATCCACATCAGAACAAGCGCTGGATACAGATGTGCGGGTGCGTGATAACATGTAGTCGTGGAGTCATCACGTCATTGGTATGTGCTGTGCGAGAGAGGTGCCTGTAGTGAAGTGCTGTGAGGGGGGAGTGGGGGGGAAATCGGGCAGGTGAGCCTTCAGCTGCAACAGTTCAATAGAATGTCAATAAAATGAGGTTTGATGTGGACGGTGTGGGCTGATTCGTATAGCAATCTAGCTGGATTGTGTTGGGACACGCAGTGATTACGAAAGTTACAGTGAGGGCGCACACACTGTGTGAAAGTGGGAAGGCAGGTGAATACAATACGCCGTGTCTTACTAGTAAAGCTTGTGGAAGATGCCGTTTTACATGTGTGAAGACAGTCACTAATTACTTCTCCAGCTGCTCCCGGCTCCGACAGGCTTGGACAGGAGCCTTTGAATTTGGGCCTTAGAAGGGAGTGCCGGCTTTCGCCTACCGGTGTTCCTGATAGCGCAATGTAGGGCTGGGGAAGATGGGGCTGTGCTCGAACATGATCCTTTTGATATCAAACTCCTATATACCCAACCAGTGGCCAGAGTGTTGGTGAATGCTCAAGTCTCTGAACAATTCATCCTCGCCAGAGGCACCTATCAGGCCTGTCCTCTATCTTCTTTATTATCTGCCCTGGCCATCGAGCCGATGGCGGACCTGGTCAGAGAGCGCCATGGGAAGAGAGGGATACGATTGAAGGGAAGCCCGTGGACAATTTCCTTATATGCAGACAATGTTTTATTATATGTCAGTGACCTGCAAAAAAATCTATACCCGAAAATATATGATACCACAGAAGTTGGCAAGTATTCCGGCTTTATAGTCAACTATACTAAATCTGAGATCTTACCATTAACGGCTGCCACGAGGGAACCCCATAGGGACTTTCCTTTGTGGTGGGCACCCGAACGGATTCAATAACTTGGGGTCATGGTGTCGAGAGATCAGAATGTGTTTCTACTTGTGATAATTACACCTACTGAGCGCTATGTGAAAGAGAAAACAGCTAGGTGGGCAAAGGCTCCCATATCACTAGCAGGGAGGCTGGCTTTCGTTAAAATGATAGTACTGCCTAAGCTACTATACATTTTTGGTAATGTTCTTATCTGGCCAGGCACATCCTTTTTTACGAGGGTTCATGGTACCCTAGTGCAATTTTTGTGGCACGCTGGTTCAGAAGAAATGGTCGGAAATGTCACTTCCAATACGACAGGGCTGACCTTACAGCACAGCATTGTGAAGTATATTGACTGGCAGCATAGGCACAGTTCGCCACATACTGGTACGGGAATGAGAAAACTCCACCACATGCTAAACTGCAGGGACAGGCGGCAGGCGACTCTGACAGTAGGACACCATTACTCAATATAACATATACGGACAACTGCCCATATAACCCTGTCCTCAGTACACTGACTGCGTGGTGCCATATTTATGCAAAACTAAGTGTGACATGTCCATACTATAAGTGGCTCCCGTTATGGCGGTTACGGCCTTTCCCCCATGTGGGATATTTTCATAAAAGGTAGCAGGCGCCCCTGTCCAGAAAGAACACGGCATGATAACCTGTTCTGTGTTTTTTACCCACTTTGAGGGTTCACAGCCATCGCCTTTTGCTCACCGTACCTTTCGCAGATGGGAAATATCCATTTACAGATCAGTCTTTGTCCCACCCACATGGGCATTCCAGCCCCCCTAAACGCTATGGCAATTCCCTTCTGAAAAAGCGTATCAACAGTAAGCCCATACACGTGTTTCAGCCTTGTTGGGCCTCATCAGTGAGGTGGAGCTGTGCCTCTCTGAGCCCAGTGAGCAGGGAGTGCACGTCTAGGTTCCCTCAGGTAACTTAGGGTGACCATCCCCACGTTCCTTGCAAAATATTTTCACAAAAAGGTAGCAGGCACTCCTCTCCAGAAAGAGCATGGCATGATAACCTGTTCTGTGGTTTTTTTTTCACTTTGAGAGTTTGCAGTCCTAATGGGGTATTTCCAATCACACCCCATCTCTGCCTCCCCATTTCCAATAGGTACTGTGATGCGGAAGAGGCAATTGGGAGCAATGAGGATTACCTATAGAAACAACATAGTGAAATAAAGTTTGGCCTACCATCTAACAGCTTTGAATTGTCCCACTTATAGAGTCAGGCAAGGTCAGGCACTTTATTCTGACTATTTACACCTGACTCCCCTTGACTGTTTACACCAGTATAAAAGATATGGTTGTGCCTAAGAGTATGAGCGAGCTGGGGATGCTGACTTGACCAGAGGAGCCATGGAGCAGGGAGCTGCAGGAAGAGAAGCCCAGAGGTCTGGAGGAGAACAGTGTGCCTAGACCCTGGGTCAGTGTTCGTAAGGGGCTGCAGGGTGGCTGGTGAACCGTGTCTCCAGGAAGCCGGAGCCGTTGGTGTTCAGGGAAGTGGTTGTTCCCCTAGGACATGTGCGGGTCGCAGGGGTGACTGAGGAGCAGGTGATGAGACCCTGACCTTGACTGAAATCCATTGGGACCTGTTCGCTAGTGCCGCACTACTTTTGAGTTTCGTGGGACAGAGAGAACTCAATAGCGTGTGGGTGGCTGAAGCAGGAGCGTTGTTGAAAGTGAACAGCCCGAGGAGCAAGAAAAAGGTAAAAGCAAAGTGAAGCAAGGGAAAGATGGAAAGCAGTGAAGGAAAGCCAAGCGGAAAGACAAAAAAGGTGCGCTAGAGGCGCAGAAGTAATGATAAACAGCGAAGTGAGCTAGCGGCGTAGAAACAGTCAACGGTGGGTGCGGGAGGGACCCGGAAGTAAGGACGGGGGTGCGGGTGACCAGAAACAGGAAAGAGGGTGGGAATGACCCGAAAGGTTGGACAAGTGAAAGTAAAAGCGAGAGACAGTCAAGAGCTGGGGAAAGCGACCCGAAAGAAATACAGAGAGTGCAAGAGGCATGTTAAAGGGCAAATGAAGGTGCAAGAGAGCACGGTGAGAAACTGAAGGTGCAAGAGAGCATGACGAAAAGTAAGGAGAAGTGTGCAAGAGGCAGAGAAAGGTTGAAAGAAGGAGCAAGTGTGCACAACAGGAAAAGAAGGTGTGCAGGAAGCACAGTAAAGTTAAAAAGGACAGAGTGAAAGAGACACAGAAGAGGGAATAAGAAGAGAGGCTAGAGGTCAGAGTGGTCATGGCTGAGAGGAGCAAAGAAACCAGCGTTCTGGAAAGTCTCTGATACAGCCCCATGAAAGACCTGTACAGTGAAAGGTACATCCTGACAAGAGGACATTTTTGTTTGTTGAACTTCATAAAGAGAGGCCTAGGCTTGGGGAAGGGAGACCTAAGAGGCCCATTAAAGACATTGTTGAACTTTCTGAAGAGAGGTCTAGACTTGGGGAAGGGAACCCTGAGAAGCCTAACAGGAACTGTGTCTTTTTGTTTGGAACTGGAAGGATCGAAGCTTGGGGAAGGGAACCCCAAGAGACCCAGAGACATTGTAAACTCTATTGACCTATGGCAAGAGCCCTGTGGAAGGTTCCAAGGGCAACCCTTTTGAGTTGAACTATTTTGAACTGGCAGAACTACACCTATTGGTAAGACTATCTGAAACCAGCTGTGGTTTACATTTCTTTCTTTTTGAACCACTATTTTTCTTCAAGAAGACGCGCCTATCACATTTTGTCAAACAGTGAGGGCAAGCATAGGTTTAGACACTGACATAGTTTGGTTTTGGACTATCAGACATCAATGGCCCTTAGAAACATCAGTTGAGGGAACAATCCCTTTAGAGGTAGGGCCAGATAGGTATTACACCAACCCCAGAACTTTATTAAATAAAGGTGTTGAAATGGTTACCTTTGAGTCTGTGTCTCTCTTGATACCATGCCTGCCTCACAGAGGCTAATAAATTTGACTAGCTGGGTAGATTTTGATGACATTTTCTAAACCAAATGTTTGTTAAGGACCCCCTCACCCCCAAACTGGACATTTTGGGAACAATTTGTTAAAAAAAAAAAAGATTATTAAGACGATATAAAACGCTGTTTTTGGCTAACTCACAGTCATTTTCCTAAAGAGAAAAGGTGCCGTTTTTTTAACAGCCGTAGCGCTAAAACCGCTGGGCCTATTTGGACCAAAGAAGAAACAATTTGGGCACAAAGCATCGATTTAAAATTTTCATGACTGGTTTGGGGTAAATCCATTCAGCAGTTGTTAATATATTTGACAGAGATATGAGGGCGCCCTCCCCGTTCCTCAATACCAACAGCCTCGGTGCTTTGCAGCAGAGAGTTTTTCAGAAATGTAAATTCCCATATATTACCGGGAGAAGCTCAAAATTGTAGAACTCAAAACGCTATTTGGAGGAGGAAAATGATGCCATCCTACTTTGGAAAAAACTCCCCCATGACCTTACAGAGTCCAATAACATTCTCGACTTCAGAGACTCAAACTCTTCTGTTTATGTAGTCACTCTTGTTGTTTTGAACCACAGCGCTTAGATGGCCTGGCCGTGGGCGCTATATAAATAGCAATAGCAACAGCAATCACATCAGGCTATAGGTTGGGAGTGGGAAAGAAGACACCATGTGAAGTTGGTGGTGGGTTGAGGAGCCAGTTATGGGTAGAACATTTTTGGTTTACAGGGAGTGACCGCAGGAAGCTCACAAGATTACAGCGGCAACACCGCAAGACGGGCTCAGAAACAAATGTGCATCACATGCAGCACTGAGTCATAGGGGGTAATGGGAGAGAGTTAGGGAGGGGGAAAGCAATTGAGTGGATTGAGGGGGACCTTAAAAATGAAGGGGGACACATGTTGAGTGCCTGTGAGGACATGGATGACTTTAATTCTGAGCAGTTTTTACCGTTATCATGGGACTCGGCGACCAATACTCTACCTCAGGAAGTTCTGTTATTGGAAATGATTACTGTGAAATTATTGCGGGAATACGGAGTTAGAAAAAAAAAAGTTCAACATCTGCACTGCCTACATCTACTCGACAGGGGGCAATGGGTGTTTGGTAACAAAGTAATGGTTTAACATGGCCAGTGGCCATGGCTAGTGGGCCCAAAAGAAAGATTAGTGTAACATGCACAGAGGCCATGGTATAAGGCCATAGCTATTGAGAACTCAAAAAATGATGCAACATGTTCGGCTGTGGCCACTGGCCATGGTTGAAGGGCATGGCAAGTGAGCCCAAAAGAAAACTATTGGCAGAACATGCACAGAGGCCATGGCTGAAGGCCATGGCTACTGGGCCCTGAGGAAACTAAGGTAAAGCAAAACCCTTGAAACGCAGTGAAAAATAATTTGTTAAGAGAGAGAGTTAAGGTGATCACATTGAATGCAACAAATCTTCTGAAATTCAGCACTCATATTTCAATCAAGTCCACCTCAATGTGCAACACAAACCAAACAGTGATATGCGGTAATGGCCAGGAGAGGGCCAGAAAAGAAAAAAGCAACTGAGTGCAGTG
This sequence comes from Ambystoma mexicanum, assembly GCF_040938575.1. Classification (NCBI taxonomy): domain Eukaryota; kingdom Metazoa; phylum Chordata; class Amphibia; order Caudata; family Ambystomatidae; genus Ambystoma; species Ambystoma mexicanum. Next base: position 178,323,616 of record NC_090940.1, read on the forward strand.
GAGGAAACTGGAAAGAGGAGGGGGCACTTGGTGAGTGCCTGTGAGAACAGGAAAGAGTTTGGGATTTTCTAGCATTATCAGGGGAATACCAGGGACTCCAACGGGCATGGGTAGTTGAATGCCGCTGGATGTGTAGTTTGTTGCCATTATTGGGGGAATATCAGGGATTTCCACAGGAATGGGGAGAGAGTGAAAAACAAAGGAATTTTAGACCTGCCATGATCACACCTCCTAGACAGGGGGTAATGGATCTCTGAGCCCAAGGGCATGGCCAGTGGGACCCAAAGGTACCTATTGGTGCAAAATGTACAGTGGCCACTGCTAGTGGACCTGAAGAAACTCAAGTATAATAAAACCCTTGAAATTCAGGGGAAAACTTTATTTGCAGGGACGTTAAGGTGAAACATGTAACACAACAAAACCTCTGAAATTCGGCAGACAATTCAGGCAAAGCCACCTTAGCTTGCCGTCCCCTGTTGCGCAGCATATGTCCAAAATGATGACATCAGAGATTACATCACTGATGACATTGCTGGTGACATCACTAGTTACATTATATGTGGCATCATTGATCGCATCACTAATTACATCATATATCACTGATGGCATCAGACATACAATAACTCATTAGGTATGTTACAATAGTTATAGGACCCCTCTGTATATGTGTTTTCAGTATAATTAATAACAATGAGAAGATTGTATAACAAAATTAAATGTCTACACATGCTATTTGTGAAGATTTCATTTGTAGCATTTGCTAAAATATGAAAATTAAAGTATAGATATGCAATATTTTAAAAATATATTTACTTGTATTAAATAGCAAGCAAATAGAATTGTCCATTGTATAGAATGTACCCGATTATGGCATATATGTGTAAGCACCTGATAGTTTCAAACATCCTAAATGTACAGATTTAACTGTTTGATTGTAATTCTTATAAAAATAGTATGTACATGTATTATTTTGTAAATGAGAGGAGAAATGTTATAAAAAGAAAGAACGTGTATGTATTGGTATACATTATAGAAATTCTAAGCGGGGGTATTCTTAAAAAAATATTACTGCAAATTTACCCATACATTTCTCTGTTCTTCCTTGTCTACCATGCATCCAATAAAGGACTTTATACAGAGAATCTTGTTGTTGATATGAATTATTGACATTCACGGAAGAGTGCCGCCATTTGCTGACAACGTTCAGCTTTTTTGGTGATTCAATAATTCTGTATATATATATATATATATATATATATATATATATATATTACACACACAAACACAAAAGAAAGTAAGTTTACAAATTACATTACTTGTAAACATGCAACTACATTTATACTCTCTTCAGTAGTTTTTCTTCTCTAAATTAATTATAACTTAATATTAAAGTAAAACAGATAAACTGCAAAAGGAGAAGAATCTTTCAATTCTGTCCTATTTTTAATATATTTAGTTTTGTGCATACTTCAACTGCAGAGCATGCACTACATTTACAGAAATTACAGCTGAATAAAAGGTGTGTTATAATTGCAGTAGAAAATAATGTACCTTGATAATATTTATATGCATTTTATGTGCAATAAATTACCACTTCAATTTCAAAATTGTATTTATATAAATCAAAGCTTTCATTAGCTAAGTCATATAAGATGTTATGTGTGACGCCATCAGTGATGTAATCAGTGATGTTATATATGATGTAATTAGTGGTGTCTTCAGTGATGTAATCTCATATGTCATCATTGTGGTCATGTGCTGAACAACATGGGCAGCAAGTGAAGGTGGCTTTGCCTAAATTGTCTGCTGAATTTCAGGCGTTTTGTTGTGTTAAATTTTCACCTTAACATCCTTGCAACAAATGTTTTCGCCCCTGTAAATTTATAAAACACAAACACACACACAGACAACACCAAGAACGTTATGGTGGGTTTGAAAAGACCTGAAATCTGAAAGTAGGAAAGTCCATTTGAGCTAAGTCACGCATTCCACATTGCCTGCTAATAGTCATCACTGGAAGTGACGAAAATGTACACTGTTCACATGAAAATGTACACTTTAGGAGGCATACATTGCATGAGCAGAATGGAGGTACATTATTAAAACCCTGCACGTACATTTGTGATATTATTAGTGTGAATATGAACACTTATAATGTGCACCTAATACACACATGCTTACTACACATAACATGTAGATGAACGACAAGTGCTGACACATGCACCTACGACACATGCACCTATGACAAGCTCCTACCACACAAGCTGTTCCGACATGCTCCTAACACACACACTCTTATGACACACACTTAATGCACACTTTTACAGCACACACTGTAATGAAACACACACCAACGACATGTGCTCCTAAGACACATGCTGCTATAACATGAGCTCCTACAACACACACTCCAAAAATACACGTTCTGATGACAGGCACACCCACTACACATGTACATCCTGCACATAACTTGTGATGGTACAACACGTGCTCTTATGACACATGCTCCAACCACAGACACACTTAAGATGCACACTTACCAAACACTTTTACGACACACACTCCTGGCACATTACAAAATGTATATAAGACTCACATCAAAGGAAAGTCATACACAGCATATGAGTTTTACTGTTCGTTCATTACACAATTAAAATCGCATGAAAGCCCTCAAAGGCAAGTAACAGCTGATTTTGATGTCAGTTTTAAAGTGAAGGAATAAATGTACACTTTCTATACAAGATGTACACAGCATGTACACACTCTTTTATGCTCATAAACTGGTACAGCAGTTCCTATATGTATGAGAATTTCCGATTATTAAATTATATGCATTACTAGCTTGCCATGTTTCCTGACGGTTGCTAATCTGGGCAGGACACCGATTAGTTTTCTACACCGATTCTGCTCTGGGACCATAGATGTAGATGTATGAGATGTGTGCCCAAGGATTTTTTATTTAGTCCTGAAACCATATTTATGAATTACTTTTCATGTAACTGCGTGTGTTTTCCGTCTCACTGCCTTAAAAACGGCCTTCAAATAGATTGCAAATGGCAGATCTGTAAAAACAAAGAACTAACACAGAAAACCTTTTAAGGTTAAGTATTGATAGCGGTTTGCTCAACTTTCTGATAAGTTCCCATGTTGGTCTTTCTTCGATTTCCGAATGCTCACTAATGGGAGTTGTTAAGAAATATGCTGCCAGTCCTTCTTCCATGTCTTTGATTAAGAGTTTTCTCTAAAGTGAACTGCCGATATTTAGGCGGAGATGGGCTTCTAAGTGGGATGTCCATGCTAGTAAACCCTTTGTTGATAGGTGGTTCCACTAGGAGTTCTCTTCGTATGCCCTTTTCTAGTCCTCAAATGAACTACCTTTTAAAGGTCTATGCTAAGCTTTCCTCTATGTCTAGCACTGGGGCGGGGCGCCTCCCATGCAAACAGCTTTCATTCTATATTCAGAGTGAGTCTCTACATTGGTTACAGAGGCTTCCCCTCTAAAAACCTTTGAGCATGACCACTGTGGTCCTCTGTAAATGGTCACTGCCACCCCCCTACACAACACACTTTGTGATACACATAATCACTTATATCATCGCTAAACCAATTTTTTTTTAAGTGAGGCAGCATTCAGGTGTGGCATGTATTCTGGAGGGTTGTACAAAAATGGCATGTGGGGGCAATGACCACTTATGATGGTAGCGAGTGCTTCCGGCTGTCCTTTTAGTTAGTAGCCAGATATGGATATTACCTTCTAGACACTTGCAAACTTATGGCTCCATTTAAAAAAAAAAAAAGACTGTAGCTTTGATATCGTGCTTCATGCCAGAGAGCAGCCTCTAAGCGCAGGCCTGGGTTTCGAACCTGTGATGCTCTGCGCTGTGCTTCCAAGACAAAAGAATTGCCCCTGAGCTATCCTCCCAGCCCTCACAGTCTTACTACTACCAGTGCCTTTACCTATGCACTCAGTTGCTATCAATGTTGCTTGCACGTGTTTTTATTTCTACTCATGAAACTGTCATAAGTGGTGGTATCGGGAACTAAACATTTGAACAAATAATTGCTACGTGTATCGCTTAGCTAAATATCTCTCGCTTATCTGTTGAATCCACCCACCTATAACGAACATTTGGCAGATAGATGGACTGCAAGGCAATTCTTTGAAAACAACTATTTGTGAAAATGATGCACAAATAAGTCAAAGAGCTGGGATCTCAGAGGCTCGAGACATCATTTGTCTGAAAATCAAAAAAGGCCCAACTCAACTAAGAGAACTAAAAGCAGGACTGAAAAGGAAGATCATTGTTAAATTGACCTTTTGTGGCGTGTTAGCATAAATTAGTGAAGGGTCATTGTTCCAAGCGATAATGATCCTTCCAGAGAGGCCCATTTGGCTATTAGCACATAGTGGTAATTGCAAAATATGTTGTGCAGTTTTTGTGGTGAAGCATAAACGTTACTTTAATCTATATGTATAAAAGTCAACATTTTTCTGTGATGGGGTTGGTGGCTTGGCGAAGCATTGTTCCTTCTACAATTCCACACAGTTTCACCAATCTGCACCAAATTCTACATAGTGGTTAAGACCCTATGAACATTACTGGCTTCATGACATTTGCACACCCCACCCCTTTGCTCAGATTTCACCAAAAGTTGAAATGGGTTTGTGGCTTGCAGAAGCGTTGTTCCTTGAACAATTCCACACTGTTTCAACAAACCAAACTTTGCATAGTTACCCGTTAGGTTCCTTTGGACATTACTGACTAGATGACCTTTGGACATCCGACCCCTTGCCCCGGATTTCAGCATAAGTTGAAATTTGTCTGTGGGTTTGTGGCCTGCCGATGAAGACGTAAACCGTGTTCACCGGGAAGGGAAACAAAAAAAATGTATGAGAGGCGAATTGGCCTGAGAGGCGAATTGACCTGAGAGGCGAAAGTGAAGGCAGGTAGCATTCCAGAAGTTTCCACATTTTTTCTGCATCAGGTGAAATTACTTTTCCAGAGGATTTTTGCAAGATGGTGCATGCCGACAAAGCCATAAGCCATGTTCACCAGGAAGGGAAACAAAAAAATGTGGTTTCTAAACTAGCTTTACAATGCCGTAAACCATGTTCACTGGGACGGGAAACACGTTTTTCTGCTGCATCGGGTGAAATTACTTTTAGAGATTTTTGCAAGATGGTGCCCTGCCGACAAAGCCGTAAACAATATTCACGAGAAGCGAAACAGGAAATGTTGCTTCTCAAACGGTCCTGACACGAGGAACAAAACTCTAATTTCAATGCTCTTGGATGCACGGTTCCTGAGATATTTGTACCGCAATGAACTGCAACACTGCAGGGTGAAGTGACAGGTTGGGAGAGAGCCCAGCAGGCCCCAGTATGCAGAAGCACACTAACACTCTCCCCAACATCTGCCCCAGGGTAAGCCATCACTCCACACGCGCCCATTCTCAGTGCAGTTTACTTCAGGGTGCAAAGCATATCAAGCGATCAGAACAGTGACCTACTGGAGCAGTGTTATGTCTGTCCACACAACCCGTTCGAAGAACGTGTACTTCTGCTACTAGTGAGTAAAGTAAATAGAGAAAGAACTAGGTTTTTATTGTGCAGTGTTTACGTAAGGTTGTATTAATAAATTAAGCATTTAAATTCCAAACTTCGCTAGAGTGCAACAGGTCATGCAGTAGATGTCAAATAAAAAGTAAATGATTTCTCTATATGAAAGTGAAAGCATTTTCCCATGTTTTAGCTTTCTCTTTGTTGTGTTAAATAGGATCTTGCAGCAAAAGAAAAAACCCTCCCAGAGAGGAAGTGTCTTGTTGAAAAAGATATTGCCTTTAAATTGAATTGTTGTTTCCATTTGCTTTTGAACACAGAATGTTCAGAATGCAGTCAATACCAGTAGCTAGAGACTGCAGTCTGAACATTATAATTGGCTGAGAGGAGGTCAAGAACGATATTCATGTGCTAATCATTTATAGTCACATTTCGTTACTCATTAACCATCCCGACAAGACAAGAGTCAAGCCTTTGAAAGAGTACCTTACGTGTTCTGTCGATTCGCCACACATTACAGGTCAGTGCTGTGCGATATCCTATAGGAGACTGTAGTTGCAGGTAGGTGCCCTGATTCTCTGTGCAGATGGTTTTTGAACTGAATGTTTTAGGGTGCTGTTTTGGGGGAAGACGGTAACCTCAAGATACTGAAAAGCATCATAGACTGAAGGTTAGTCCTTTCACCAGGCCGGAAGAATACTGGATCACAGCATAGGACTCTTTGCAACCAGGTATGCTAATGAAATGTGGCTCTAGGAAGTGATGACTTGTGCGAGGGCTGCTATGCTAGTGAGGCTTGTGCATCCCGGGTCAAATGGAGGGCCTGAGCTTGACGTTTCAAACCAGTGCCGTGCTAAACCATGGATCGAGCCCTGTGTGCTTGCCAGAAAAAGTTGGTCAAAAATAAAACCCAAATGGTATTCGAACCAGTGTCCTGCAGAATGAAGACCAGGGTTGAAAGTGGGCTTTTAGCTCATTGAGCCACGTCGCCAGCACAGATGTTGTGTACGTGTTGTGTGCTTTTTGGAAGTTGATCTTTGAGCACAATGGAGATCTGCTCACCAGCAGCACATGTCTCACGTTGTTAATGCACATGCACTATTTATCGAGTTCTATCATGAACAAACACGTTTTCTCTTACAAAATATGAAAATGCTAATTTTCTTTGCAGAGAATGAGAATTGAGAAAAAATGTCCTGTTAAATTCAAACTTTTCAAACAACTGGATGCAGATGAGCCTACTTATGCAATTAACGAAGGCCCCGTGGCATTACCTGGAGTGGTAATGCCCCCTTACTTGGGGCTTATTTCTATTAGTAGCCTGGCACGCAAGTCTGGGTTACTAAAAGCATTTTATTCTCTTCCGAAATGCTCTGCCGTTTTGGAACAGAAAAAGAAAAAAAAAACATTTTAAAAATGGCTGCCGTGGAAGGGAAAACAAAGTCCATTTTCCATTTCCATGTGGCCATTGAAAACAATTCAAAAAAAGTAAACAAACAAAATGGCCAGCATGGAAAGAGAGAGAGGGGACTACAGTCCCTTATCCCTTTCCATGGCGGCCACTCAAAAAAAAAAAGGAAAAAGAGAAACAAAAAATGGCCACCATGGAAAGGAGAGAAGGCACTACGTGTAGTCCCTTCTTCCTTTTCATGTGTGCCTGTCGCAGATCGGGAGCAGACGCACTGGAGACAAAATGTCTCCAGCGCGTTCACTTCCAAAAAGCAAGTAAGTGTGGGGGGTGCGGAGGGGGGTAGGGAGGGAAGGGAAATGTGGGAAGGGGGAGAGAGGGATTAGAAGACTTACCTCATTAACCGGAGAGGGGAGATGACGGTCACCATCCCTGAGGAGGCTCAAGGTGGCAGGATTACAGTCTGGTAACACCCACATTCCGAGCCTTCCCATTGGCTGGGAGGCCCCACACCCTCCTCGCCGGGTACGAATGTACTATAGAGAGACATTTGTATATATTGCCCATTTCTCCTCCCTAAAAAGGCTTGTCTCAGTGTTAAAAAAAAGAATGAGATAAACCCCTAACTAAAGTGGGGATGATTAGTGGATAGTGAACTGCAGATATCTTAGAGCGGCTCAGCTTCACCTCACTGATGATGCCCAACAAGGCTGAAACACGTGTATGGGGTTGCTGATGGTACTCTTGTTCAGAGAGGAATTGCCATAGCATTTCGGTGCTGGACTGCCCTTGTGGGCGGGACAAAGACTGATATGCAAATGGATATTTCCCATCTGTGAAGGTACAGTGAGCAAAAAGCATTGGCTGCGAACTCTCAATGTGGTTAATAACCACTGAACAGGTTATCATGCCTTGTTCTTTCGAGAGAGGGGCACCTGCTACCTTTTTTGTAGATATGCAGCACCACTCATTAAGATGGCTTCCATCCAAATGCCGAACATGGCGCTATCGGAAAAGAAAACATCATCCCACAATGTCTCATTCCGAGTACTGCATTGCGGTGTTCATGAAGAAATGTAAGGAAATACGGTGTGGATGCGTACAGAGTGCAGACGCATTTCAACTAACAAGTTGTGCACTGTAGAAACAAGATACGTTTTCCATAATATAGAATTTTGGAGTTTCCTTTTCAAAAATAAAATAACATTCCTGCACCACATGAACACAATATAAATATATATATATAAATTCACATAAAGTCACGGATGTAATGAAAGGATTTAGTAAATACTTTGACATACGCTGAACAAAAACAGTGGCTGAAGCCGCCATTTCAAGATGGCAGACGCTGTTGAGAGCTGTTTTTCCTTCCGTTTTTGGCAGATCAGCATGGTAGGTAACAGAGAAAGTGATTGTGCAGCAAGCGATAATCAGCCAATCGTATCACAGGAAAGGGCACATTCTGTCCTGTCCAGGATTAAAAATTTTGATGAAAAGTGCTGAAGGTGATGAAAGGGTGTATTTTCAGCAGGAGTCAGAGTTGGCGACATGAAGTGAGTTTGCACTCGCAGGAGCTCGTGCAGTGCAGCGACACAGGGATTCTCACTGGCATCTCCCTAACAACTGCCCCAAGAGATACCTTCATGCGCAGAGCAATGCGATGACCCCTCTGTTCTAGGTAGCCATTCCCCGAGCATCTAGACATTGCCTTAGGGATTTGTGATGGAGTGCAGCAATAGGCTACAGTACACCAATATCATTTCAAATGAAGCGCGTGGAAGTTAAGAAAGAGTCACCACAACCTCATCAGGAGCTTAAACACCCAACCTCAAAGCAGCGGGCCCACCCACACAACTGGCTTCTAACAGGACACCCCGCATCTCGATGCTCATTTCCCCAGTCAAGTGCTAATAGAGTTCATTATGGTCTTGGCCATGTGCAAGGCCCCCTCTTGGTGACAGGGAGTGGTTCATTGTTAATTGCCCCTCTTGCCCTTCCCACCCCTTGCTAAAATCCAATGTTGGGTATCTGGGAGGTAAACCGTGGGAGCTTCATGAAGCCCACTGGGTGCGCGAGAATCAGCGCGGCTCAAGGTACACTCAGGGGGTGCGGCCACACAAGGGTGTCCCATCCCAGCGCAGCAAATAAAGGGCGTCCTGCTTCCTGCTCAGCGTCATGTAAACTTAATTATTGGTCTGACCCAACGCCTATTAAAGAGTCACGCCGCACGCGCCTTTCAAACACACTTTACAAGAACAGCAGGGGGCTCAGTTCTGTTGTTCGGCTGATACTAGTCTTGAGGCATTTAAGGCACATACTTGGGAGGTAACTGGGGCTGTGCGGGGCTTTCATTTGTAGATGTCCCATCGCAGCTCTTATTGCCTATACATTCGTAAACATTGACTGCTGATGACAGAGATAGGTTCAACAAAAGTAATCGCCAGCTCCTTTGTTTAGGTGCCAACCAAACACATCCTAGAGTCGGGGAGGTGTTGGGGGTTTGTCCTTTGCCCCATGCGGTCCCGTAAGCCCCCAACCTGGAAACACCACACCTGACACACGTCTTTCCAGTTCGGGCTTCCAGGTCGCTCTAACGCGGCCGGGAACGCCCCGTTTATTTATACTGCACACGGCGACGTGCAACGTCACGCCGCCGTGTGCACGTCCCATCACGGGGCAGCGCCACACTCCTTTTTCAGGGAGAACACACAACTGCTTTTTATTATACACTGCAAACCACACATCAATTAACAACAACACAGCACGCCCACAGCCCCTTTAATGTCAACCACCCGGATCCCTTCACTCCGGTTGACCAACTAAATGTCCCAGTACGTATTCGCTGAGGTAAGCGGGTTTCCCTCGCCCAGCCCTCTGGGGGTACCTCCCGCTTACCTCCGGCACGGGAAGTCCTTCTGCAGACGTAACCCGAACCGGGGATTCCGGTGGGCTGGATGGGGCGCCTCCTTCCTCAGGCACCTCCGTCAAGTCAGGCTCCAGCGGTGGCTCAGTCCTGGGGTCACCCAGTTTCTTAAAGAAGCTGACATTCCGGGTGACAGCAGACCTTCCGTCCGAGGCCGTCACCATGGACCCCTTCACAGCCACCACGTCCAACGGCTCCGGCTCATAGGGGAGCGAGAGCTTTCCATGGGGGTGTCGGTTGTGGATGAGGACTTCATCCCCCGGCTCGAGCCGCTGGACAGCCGCGAGACCCCGTCGCACATTCTCCTGTTCAATCCTCACCCACCGGTCTGCCTCCACCTGTTGGTTATCAATCACTCCTGGTACGTTTTCCCCAATTTCGGGTAGCAGACCCCAGGGGCATCGCTTGAAGAGAACCTCAGCCGGAGCCACCCCCGTGGAGGCATGGGGGTGGTGCGGTACACCCGCAGGAATTGGTATAGGGCTCGTTGGAGTGACTGCCCTTGTCCCTGAGCAATCCTGAAGGTCTTATTGAGTGTCCGCATCAGTCTCTCAGCGTCTCCGTTGGCTCGGGGCCACAAAGGAGATACCTTCCGGTGCTGCACCCCGCAGCTCTCCATCAGCTCGGAGAACCGCTCGCTCTGGAACGGTGACCCGTTATCCGAGCACAGGGTGTGGGGGAAACCATGGGCCGCAAACACCTTTTCCACGGCCACAACCACGTGCTCGAAGGCCACCGACTCGACAAACTCCACCTCCGGATATCGTGAATATTCGTCGACTAGTACGATGAAGTGGATGCCTACGGACGTGGACCCAAAGTCTGCATGGACGACCTCCCACGGCCGCGTGTCTCGGGGCATCACCTCGATCGCCGGCTCTCGCTGTAGAGGAGAGGCCGCCTGGCACCATACACAAGCCGCCACAAAGTCATCGACCCTCCGCTCAAGCTCCGGTAACCATACCTTCAGCCGCAGCCTCGCCTTGGTCTTGGCGGCTCCCTGATGCCCGTGGTGGGCCAAGGTAATCACCTCCTGCACCTTGGACTGGGGAACCACGATCCGGTCACCTCGGAGCAGCAGGCCCGACGCCGAGAACGACAGCTCGTCCTTGACCTTCCATAGTTGTTCAAGTGCTGTCTTGGCCTCCTGGGTCCGCCCCGCCAGAGCTTCCAGGATGGACTTCCAGGAGCCGTGCTGCATAGAGTGCTTGAGGATCTGAAAGCACTCGTCCTCGGCCGCCTCCAACTCTGACAGAGGAATCGCATTCGGCGTGGCCGCCTCCACCACCATTCGGACGTGCTCGTCAGCCTCTTACATGCAGGTGTCACACTCTTCTCCCCCACGCACTCCCGGGTGTCTGGAGAGGTAGTCCGCCGCATTGTTGACACCCGGACGATAAACCAGCGTGACTCCATACTCGAGAAGAGCAAGCATCCACCTCTCGATTCTGGCCGGGGGCTTCGAGGATGACCCTGCCAGAATGGGAAGCAGGGGCTTGTGGTCTGTCACCACCATCACTGGACGCCCCAAGACATGGAGTCAAAAATGTCTGCAACCCTAGAGGACCGCCAGCGCCTCCCGCTCAATCTGGGAGTATCTTTGCTCAGTTTCCGGGAGCGCTTTGCTGGCGTAAGCCACGGGCCGGATGTTCCCGTCCCGGTCCACTTGAGTCAACACAGCACCCAGGCCAAATGGACTGGCGTCAATAATGATCTCCGACGCTATCGCCGGGTCAAAAAATGCCATGGTTTCCTCTGCTGTCAGGGCGCTCTTGATATCCTCAAAAACCGACTGCTCCAGTGGGCCCCAGTGCCAGGCCGACTCCTTCTTCCTCAATGCCCTGAGTGGTTCAGAACTCGAGGCGAGATTTTGGATGAAGCGCCCAGAGTATGTCACCATCCCCAGGAAGCTTCTTACATCCGACACCGACTCAGGGGGCTGCGTCTTCTTAATGTCTTGGACCTTCTTCAGATCCGGCGGGACCCTCCCCCCCTCATTGAACACAAACCCGAAGAATTCAATGGAGGGACGCAGAAAATCACATTTGTCCCGATGAAGGGTGAGGCCCAGAGATTGTAGCCGCTCAAAAGGTCTTACCGAGTTTCCTTAGATGGTCCATCTCAGTCTTTGCGAACACCAAAATGTCATCGCTAATGTTCAGGACCCCCTCCAGATCAGCGAGGGCACCTCTAATGATGTTCTGAAAGACTACTGCTGCCGATGACACCCCGAAGCTCAACCTCTTGTACCGGTATAGTCCACGGTGAGTAGTGAATGTGGTGATGTACCGGGACTCAGGGTGGAGGACCACCTGATGATACCCTGCTCGAAGGTCCAGTTTGGAAAAGAACTGAGCCCCTTGCACTTCGGCAATAATGTCATCGATGGTGGGGGTGAGATGCCGCTCCCTCTTAATGGCCTTGTTGGGCAACCTCATGTCCACACAGATCCAGACAGATTTGGGTTGTTTGGGCTTCCTAGCCACAACGATTGGGGACACCCAGGGGGTCGGGCCCTCAACCTTCTCGATAATGTCCAGACTCACCAGGTTGTCAAGCTCCTTGTCGACTTGCTCCCTCAGATGAAACGGTACCCTGCGGTGTTTCAATGCAATGGGCTGCACAGAGTCATCGATGTGTAGCCTAACCGGGTCACCGGTCATCCTTCCAATGCCGTTGAAGAGGGCGGCATACTTGTCGAGCAGGTCATTAATGTCCTTGAGGTACACCGAGTATGCGAAGCTGACAATTCCGAGAGCCTCGGCAGCGGCACAGCTCAGCAGAGTGTTATTGCTCACAGGGGTCACATAGAATCGAGCTTTGATTCGCGAGCCCTCGTGCTCCACGCTTGCCACGAAGGCACCATCCAGCAGTATTGGTTTGAGTCCTCCAAACGCAAAGATGCAGGCTTTCGGCGTGACCAGCTTTGGGGGCGATCCAAGGGCATCATAGTGCCCCCAGGCCATCACATTGACAGAGGCTCCGGTGTCCACCAGCACCGGGACTGGCGAGTGGTCGACCTCCACCACACACCTCGGTTGCCTCCTGCCCTTCCCCTTCAGGACTCCCACACTGGAAACAAAGAAAATGTTCTCTTCCTCTTCCTCCTCGGCCTCGTCCCCCTGGGTCTCCTCTTCACTCTGGTCCACCTGGGCCAAGTTCGGCGGGCGGTTCTGGCGTGGGGTCCAAGTCCAAGCTGGGCCTTTCGGCACCACCACGGGCAGGGCTGCCCTGCACACCCTCGAGAAATGGTCAGGCAGGCCGCACCTACCACATGTCCTCCCAGCCGCCGGGCACTCCGTCGGGTGGGGGAGGTCGTAGCCGCACTTCTGGCACGATTCCCCCGCTCTCCCAGCTCTGTCACGGGGTCCCCCACCAGGCCTTCTCACTCCTCTGCCTCCACGCCACACGGCACACGCCTCCTCCGACTTTATTGAGCGGGACCCCGCCTCCATCTTGCTTGCCCGAGCCTCCGCCACCTCATGGCACCGGCCCAGTTCCAGAATGCGGGGCAGAGTAATACCCTGCTCTCTCGGGACCTGCCTCCTGAGTTTGCCGGAGGAGCACGCCTGAATCAGCATCGTGCGCATCATGTCCTCCGCGTCCCCCCACGCACAGCACAGGGAGAGGCGGCGCAGGCGACCATAAAAGGTGTCCAGTGTCTCATCCTCCTTTTGTTTGGCTGATAACATCACAAATCCTTCATAGTCCACATTGGCGAGGGGCAGAAAGTGGGCCTGGAGTACTGCCTTGGCCGCATAGTAGATGGCATCCGCTGGAGTGAGCGACTCAAAATTTTCCTGGACCGCAGGCCCTGCGGAGTACAGCATCGTAGCCACCCTGCTGTCATCGTCCATCACCTGAGCGGCCCTGAAATACATGTCGAGGCGACCAACCCACCTCCCTATGCTGGATGATGGGCCCGATGCATCAAATTCGGGGATGGGCTGCAGGGCCGCCTGGGCTTGTGCCTGAGCCATGATGGGAGGTCCTGGCTGAGCAGCAATCTGTACTGCCTGTGGCCCCTGAGGCCCAGGAGCTATACCACCTACTTGAACTTGAGGGGGCAGCTGCGGAGCCGCCACTGGCTGTTGCACTGGAAGCACCGGGGGCTGAACGGCCTGTTGATGAGCTGCCGCGTGACCACCGTCCTGGGGAAGCTGTGCGGCTGCCGCGGCCCCACCATCCAGATCCTCAACGTCACTCATGGGCTTGAGCGCACAGGCACCCCCACCTTGGGTCCTGAGGGCCGCAACTCAGCCACCCACCACCTCCACATGGATTGGTCACCCCACCCAGGCACAGCACCAGTCCAACCTGGGGGAGAGGTGGTGGTATCCTGCCCTCAGCTCACCTGAGGCTGCCACCAGCACCAAAAATCGAAGAGAAAGACAGAAGCACACCAACATGAAGATCTCCACTGTAGCAGTCCACCTTGATGATGAAGGGGGCAAAGAGGAAGCCACAGCGTCCTGATGATGAAAGGGATGAAGAAGCACTGTGTCCCCTTGCTGCTGCAAGGCTCAAGGGTGTAGGTGTCCCAAAAATTAATCTGAGAAAATGAAGTGGGCTAAGCAGGCCCAGCCATATTAGCCCTTCTCCTAGCTTTCACTTGACGTAGAAGTCCCAAATTTGGAGTAAAATCCACAAACCAGGCATGGGTGTGCAGATTACTCTGTCTGCAATCAGAATATCCAAAAATTAGACCTGGATCACCTTCACCGTCCGAAACGGAGCCTGATGAAGTTCCACGGCCTCACCGAGGCCGCCAGCCGCGTATGCAATCCGTGGCCACGGCGTGAAACGAAATGTCCGATCGTTCCGTTTCAGGGAAAAAAATGTGGAATGCTTTCACCGGCGGGCCCGGGCATCCGACATCACTCGTCGCCACTGTTGGGGGTTTGCCCTTTGCCCCATGCGGTCCCGTAAGCCCCCAACCTGGAAAGACCACACCTGACACACGTCTTTCCAGTTCGGGCTTCCCGGTCACTCTAACACGGCCGGGAACGCCCCGTTTATTTATACTGCACACGGCGACGTACAACGTCACGCCGTCGCGTGCGCATCCCATCACGGGGCAGCGCCATAGGAGGAGTCTCAGGCAGGGTTCAGTGAGCCCCCACGGGTGCTGTCCGAATGTTGGGGAGGAGCGGGCAGTGGGCGGTGCACTGAAAAATCTCGCCCAGGGATCTGGCAGACCTGGGGCTGGCACTGGCGAGAACTGCCTTCACAGCACAGAGTGGGCTGTGTTAGAGGAAACTAGGGGGAAGGTCTGGGTAGAGGGACACCCTTCCAGATCCTGCCATTGAGTTCCACTGCGAGGAATGACATAATACATGTAAATGGATATAAACACGCACTAAAAGTCACTGGTCAACCCACAGGCTTCCTGCCTGACTTCACCCACAGCAGCTACACATGGTCTCCAGCTTAACTCTTGTTTAGTTGTCACTCTTGCATTCCCGTGATTGCTAATATCCGTTCTGTAGTGGCCTTCTTATATGCATAACCCGCCCTTGCTCACAACACAGTTTGTGTGGGAAGCCCGGGGGTGTGGCTAGGTCTGGAAAAGATCTGGGGCTACGCTAATGTTGGGACTGTCGGGACTCGGGGCTAGCTAGCCTTTTGGTTGTAGACCCCGAGATTCTATCCGGGGCTACAACCAAAAGACCTGGGGCTATAGCTCCCTAAACCGCCCCTAGCAACGCCTCTGATGAAGCCCCAGGTCCAGATCTGCTCTTCCACTGAGCAATGATGTGCCTGTACTCTCCCCTTTGCAGATACAATGGAAGAGAGACATTTATGGAGCGTCCAGAGACTGCCCAATTGGTGGGGGTTGGAGAAGAGGACGGGCCCTAGTCACCCTTCTCGGAATAACAACACACCGTTCTTTCTGCATTCCTGTACCCCTTGCTTCTATTCCACTGCAGTATAGACTGTTTGCTGTTTACAGGGAGTGGAGGGTCGCCAGGTCTGAGTTTTGTTTTGTGGGGGAGAAGCAGGACACGACGTGTATGTTTTCAGTTGTGGGGTGTGTGGAACCAGGAGGCCATGTCTGGGTTCTGTGCGGCAGGGATTGAGGGGCTGGAGAGCAGATCAGGGCTTTGTCTTGTGAGGGTGAAGATGCAGGACGTTTTGTTTTGTGGGAGTGGGGAGGTGGCATCCAGGTCTGTTTTTGTTGTTGTTGTGGTGGTGGCGCGGGATGGCAGTAGGCTATGTGTGATGGGTTTTCTGCCGTCTCAACTTGCAGAGTCAAGTCAGACACTCTGGTTTGGCTCTGGCCTGGCTCTAGCCGTGACATCATGGACTCCCCCACCTATACCCTGCGCCCTGCAGTCACTTGCTTAGGTGAGATACTTGTGCCGGAAGTCAGCCCTCTTATCACAGTGTTACTGGGCATCAGGCAGGTCGCCTATAGGCTGACCATGAAAACATGCAACATCACAAACATTGCACTTAGAAGCCGAGGTAAAGGTGAGAGGATTGTCACTGCCACTAAAGGGTAAAAGTCAGGGCCTGACCCCTCCTTGCGCCAACTCAACAATCATTGCAAAATGGGCAAGAGCTCAGCCCAGGGTCAACGACAATTCTAGATCCAGCTCCAACTCAAGGCATAGCGACTTGAAGATACGGGTTTGAATATCCTGTTGGAAACCCACCAGTCAGTGGCGGAGTCGGTGCTGGGGGCAGGGATTTAGCCGTCTCCTCTGGCTCCCCCCTGGTGCCCAGTGCGCCCCCCTGCCTCCAGCTGGTGCCCTATTATCTGCCCCCCCCCTCCCGGCACCAAAAGCTGCCTCTGCTACTGCCACCCGGGACACACATGGTCAAACGCTCAGAGCCCCTGTAAACCAGCATCGAATCCAGTTCAAAAGATACATAGTCCCGTCTCTTCAGCCCCTCCTTCTCAAATGAATGGCGGCGGCAGAGGGCCGCTGTATGGGTGCTCTTGGCACATAGAGGACGGGGGTGGAAGGTGCACGCTCATAAATTTGCAAAATCAAATTCAAACTCAAAATTAGCAATGGTCACAACGTTTTATGGTACGGGGGAGGAAAAGTAACCCTGGCACAAGGTCACCTAAATGCAAAAAGAAAGAGAACAGAGGATCCAAAATGGAAATAGATTTTCTTCTTCTATATTTAGTGATGGTTCATTACCTTGGGCTTTTGGAGAAGAGAATCTATTTCTCGAAACGCGTCAGCCGTCATCAATGAACTGAATTTTGTTTGGCTTCTGCGTTTGGAACAAAGAACATTTGTTTTTTACATCGGATTTCATTATTGTATGCAGTTAAAACTGTCTTTTCCATTTGAAACTGTTGGAATGTACATTTACACTATTATTTAATTGAATGAATATCAAGGCGTCATTTTGACGCACATTTAAAGGTGTGCAGGGGACTGGAGGGTTCCATTTTGGATCCTCTGTTCTCTTTCTTTTTGCTCTTGGCACATGCCAGCCTTCTCTAGGAAGAGCCCATATTGTCCCCCTGTGCCTGAATTGTTCAGAGCTGAGGGTGAAGGAGAAAGGATGCGCCCGCCCTGGGATCCCTGACCGTGGGCGCTGACTGGCTGATAAGAACCCCTGGAGCACAGGTGGACTCCAGGTAGGGTGTCCTGGGGGAATGTATATATTATTCCCTGGACAGAGGCTCCAAATGCTAGACATGCAGACAAAGCTGGACTTCCATTTCTAGATGTCTCCAAAACACAAAATAGGTTTTAAAGTTACACTTCTAAAATGTACTTCGGCTGGAGCACATATTCTTATGATCAAATCACATGTTCTATACTGTCAGAATATACTTATTACTCAAATCAACCAGCCATACAACCTGCCACACCTACATGGAACAGCAGGGTCGGATTGGCCCCGTGGCCGGGCCAAAATCGTCCCTGGGGACTGGGGGCCGGTTTCTGGCCATGACTAGGCCGGTTAGGAAAAAAGAAAATAGAAAAGAAATTATTATTTTTCACATTTTTTTTTCTTTTTCCAAAAAGCCTTTCATCCTTCTTAGGTCGATAAATGAGTGGGTTATATTGTAAGCATATTTGTTCTATAAAAAAAGAGCTTAAGCGTAAGTGCTATACAAGAACATATCATTTGGCCTTGGACATCTGCTTGGGTTCACAGTCATTTAGTTTACTTAGGAACAATGCTATTTGATGCCACTTCTTGTTTTATCAAGGGGCGAAAGGTCGTGTTTCATCACTTCCGGTGGAGTGCGGTCAAATGACATCACTTCCGGTGATGTAATCAGTGGTCAAGGGTCGTGAGGCGAGGGCTGAGACACTTTTTTTTGGGTGACAGGGCCCATTTCTTGTCCCAGTCCGACCCTGTGGAACAGAAAGGAACAGGGATGCGGTCTCTGCTCAGGATACCGCGGACATGTCCAAAAGCATCACAGCAACAACCCGACTAAAGTGGCCATGAGAAACTATAGACCCAGTGTCCTGCACTAGCCCTGACTGTGAGGGTGGTGCGGGTCTACATGCTAGGCATCACTGGACATTTAATGAAATGATGTGGTGCAGATTTAACCTGTCGAGGTGGGCAGGTGAGGCATGGTTGTATTCAATAGGTCTCTGCCGGAACAACCGTTTGCCCTTTTTCTCGTGATAAATTGATATATTGAAAAATGTTGCACAAGCCAGCCGTTTTATCGTTGCCATAGTACACACACTACAACCTTGAGGAGAACCGCACCTTGTTCCCCTAACATGAACTCAGACACTTCGCGACGTGGGCTGCCATTGCTGTAGCAGGGCAGTCCTGCGCGGGAGAAAGGATAGGGAGGTGGATAACAGATGCAACAGGCAGCAGCCTTTGTGAGATGTTTGGGTGAGGTCAGAGGAGGAGGCGGTAGCAGACCAAGATACGAGCAGGAAGAAGGACAGCGGATTGGAGCGCAGAGGCCTTTTCTGTACAAGGTAAGGTAATGGACGGCAAGAGCAACTGGTACTCTTTGTTGAGTATGCATGGGTGAGTAGCCAGTGAGATGACGGAGTGTAGGGAGTGAGTGGGAAGTGGTTGTGAGAGTGAAAAGAGTGTGACTGGGAAGAAGGTGGGTTGGAGTGGCAATAGTAATGTGGCGGAGGGAGTAGTAGTGTGGCAAAGGGAGAAGTAACACCGAAGGGTGGAGGCAAGTGGTAGGAGGAGCGAGAGAGATTAGCGGGGCAGAGGAGGAAGGTGCAGAGAGTAGAAGGAGCGAAGGTGGGTGGAGGTGGCAGCAGAAGAGTAGTAAGAGGAGACCATCGGCCAGAGAGAGCGAGAGGAGATACCTGAGCGGGATAGTAAGAAGACTGAGTCAGGCAGAATGTCGGAACGGCACACCCATAATCCTGCTGAGTCACGTAACCACAGTGTTAGTGTAGGGCCGTCTAGGAAGCCCTTGAGGGAGTTTAGATGGATAAAGCACTGGTATTTAGGTTTTTCTTCCAAGCAAAAGTCAGAACCTACACAGTAGATGGAAACCTGCATTATATACTAACCTGGGAGGTAAGGACGCCTGGGTTAGGGAGGTGTGCTTTTAGATGAGAGAGAGGGACGGCCTTAGCCCCTTGCACAAATGTTCAATAAAAACCCTGAAGCGTCTCTAGAAGTTGGAGCCTTCTTTGAGGCATCTATGACACCAGTCACACATCGCCGCTGGAACGATGCAGACACGTTGGCTCAATGACGAAGAAAAAGTTGCTTATGAACAGCTTAAATGGGAACCAAGTGCTAGGACTCTGTACAAATAACAATGAACGACCGATCTCGTGGTAGAAAGCCTGGGGAGTGAGGGTCAACGCTGGTCGACTGTCCATGTTGAGCTCCGTGTTAGAACCTCAACTATCAGGAGACAAGTCCGTTGGCTCCCAGTCAAACAGAGAATCACCTTCAAAACTCTTTCACTGGCACACAAATGCCTCCATGATTCTGCCCATCCATACCTTGTACAGAGGATTGTCAAACACACGGCCGCAAGACCCCTTAGGGAGGGTTACTCCAACCTTATCCAGGTGCCCAAAACCAAAAAAATCCACGCTGGAGGATCCAGCTTTCCTACGATAGCGATAGCTGCCTCACAGTGGAATGCCCTCCCGCCTAGCCTCAGAATGATTCAATCCCATCTTGCGTTCCGCAAAGCACTCAAAACACATCTCTTCACTTAACCAACATAACATGCTGTGTTTTCTGTGTTTTTGTATGCTCAAAGAAAATGTTGACTAACTGTATCCTGTAACCAAGAGACCTTCTGGTCAGATGTAACCACACCAATGAAAATTCTTTGCAAACTCTTGTAACAAGCGCCACGATGCCCCTGGGCTGTACGTGCGCTTTACAAATGCAAATAAATAAATAGGTGTGCCAATTCCTCTTGGTGCCTCCATGCGTCCTGAGGTCCGCCTCATCCCATGCCGAGCTAGCCTGGATACTACTGTACGGCCTTCTGGCGGTGGGATGAAACCTGTTGGAAATCCAGGAGATTCCCCAACTGGCCTTTCGTGCAGGATAGGTCATGCATAAAGCCTGGCCTTGTGCTATAAGCCTTACAGAGGCTCCGGTCTGATGCAGAACACGGTTCGGTCTTACCATGACCTGGAAGCTATTTATCTCCTGGTTATAGCCGAGGGGAGTCTGGTTAGCTTGAAACCAATAGCCACCAGGAGCTACTCTCGACTCCCCGGGAAAGTGGTCCCATACAAAGATGGCTACGTGACATTAAATGTCTAGGTTTAGAAATGTGTATACAAGAGTATAAAGGTTACACCTAATGGGCATTTCAAGCTTTATGGATAATGTATAATAGACACAAAATAGGAATGTGCATTTTGTGCGACATGTACTAGCTCCGGGTTCCCCAGCAGTAGCACCTGCCTAACACGTGACGACTGATACCCAGGAGCTGCCTTTTGCTCCCGGAAAACCAATCCTGGAAATTGACGCTTGCATGGCCAGTCAATGCCCCTTTCGCGGGTTTAGCCACTATTGGCAAAGTGCCCTAAGTGAACAAACTAAATGCAAAAGCAATAGATTTGGAATTATGAAATCTTATCTAAGAGCTACTTTGAAGAAGTTTGACACACTCTGCACATTATCAGCTCGTTCCTGCTGACTGGACCTTGCGCCCCCCCCTCCTCCTCCCTTCCCTCAATGCGGGGTTTCCTCTGCACAGTGTGGTGCTTTCCCAGCCTGTGCTGGCTGCTGACGAGCCACTCACGGTTCCAAGAAGGCCGTTCTAAGTGCTGCCTGCTGTCAGCCCGTCTGGGGCAGCCGTGTGCATTAGCGGCCTAACGGCATTCAGTGAGACATGAGGTAGAGCTGTAATGGAATTGCAGGGAAGAAAAGCCCACTGCAGCAAAACAGGCCGGGGCGCAGAAAACTACTAGAGCTGCAGGAAAGGAGGAAGGGGGGGGGCGCCATTCAGCCAGTGTGCAATGAACGGCTTTATTCCGCGAGATCATTACCGTAGAACACCGCTGAACTCCTCCTCACACAGAAAACCAGGCCGTCTAGGCTCAGAAATGCACCATTTCAGCAAAACAAAGGAGAAAAAAAGAGTGTCCCACTATCCAATTACAAATAAGCATAACATACGAAATAGATAAAAAGGGAAGAAATATCACAGAATATCGAAGGCCACCCCTGCAGAAAGCTCTGTCATTCAATCATCAACTCTACAAGGTCCAGCCAGCAGCTGCTTTTGGAATTCCTGAAATGTCCCGTTTGCTCTCTTCCACAGTGGCAGCAGCGGCGGAGGAGGTTTGGTGCCCGCCTACTTGGGGGGTGGTGGTCACTGAAGCCTGCTCTGTCTTTGGGCCTGTGACAAAACGATTTCTCCTCTGCAGGAGTTTTAGAATGAGTAGTGGCTAAATCACCTACTCAGCCCTCACACTTCTGCAAACCAACAGTGATCCCAATCGCAAGGGTAACACTGGTCCAGCCGAGAGCCGGCCTGCTAGCACAGCAAGTAGAGCACTCGCTTTGACACCTGTGCATAGTCTGCTGATACAGGTTCGAATCCTTTGCAGGGCCAAACTCAGCCTTTCATCCTTCCAAGGTTGATAAATGAGCACCACACACTGTGGGTAATAATAAGCAGCGCGCTATATAAAGGAGGCCAATTTTAGATTAAAATAAGCATCCATTTCGGACTATGTATTTTGCCTTTCGCAAGTTGCAGTAATAGCATGTTTTTTTTCTGCCATTGTCTCTGTTACGATCATCACAAGACATTTCATCTCGGTGTCCTCGGTCAGTTGGCAAAATCCTCGTGCCTAAAAGCTTCTGTACAGTGTAGAAATATTTGACTATAGCACATCAAGTGGCCATTGACTTCATTGTGCCACAATGAATGCTTTGTTGTAATGAGTTTATCTTTCTCATCTCCCTGGGATGCTGTTCAGGATGTTTGTTTGCATGTATGAGGTAACAAGTGCTCAGAGTATAGGATTTCCTGAGAGTGCGCTGCTTTCCCTATTTTGCCAACCTCTGAAGCCTGAAAGTAGATGCATGCAGGCTTGACATGCGGCCAACTTTGCACCAGACCGGCGGATGAACTTAACTGGTCTGCTGTTAAATCTCAGTTACCAGTTTAATGGTATCCACTACAGAATAATTGTTCATTTCACTATAGCCGATATGAAAGCTCAGTGGGTTGAGCGCACGCTGCTGCGTTGTGTGTGTGATCTGCAGGTTCGAATCCCAGCAAGGCCATCTCAGCATTTCATCCGTCTTAGGTCGATAAATAAGAACCAACACAGGTTGGGTGATATTGTATGCATATTTGTTCTATAAAAAAAGAGCTTAAGCGTAAGTGCTATACAATACCATATTATCATTTGGCCTTGGACGTCTGCTTGCATTCACAGTAATTTGACAATATGGATCTACACACACAGATATTAATGATACATATGGTGATTCATTCTTGTATGAAATGTATATCACATTAGTGAAATCATAACCATATTTTTTGTAGTGTACCAGGAACAATGCCATTTGATGCCACTTCCTGTTTTGTCAAGGGGTGAAAGGTTGTGTTTCATCACTTCCCGGGATGTTACTTTGGGGTGGGGTCAAATGACATCACTTCTGTTGATGTCATCAGAGGTCAAGGGTCGTGAGGCGAGGGGTGTTCCACTTCTTTGAGGCGAGGGGTGCGCCACTTCCTTTTGGGCGGTCTGTGCCTATTTATTGTCCCAGTCCGACCCTGCTAGGGAGCAGAGCTAGCCTCTGCCTTGGACTACTACTTCTTCATCTCAATAGTGGAGGGCTTTGGCAAAATCAACTCTC
This sequence comes from Ambystoma mexicanum, assembly GCF_040938575.1. Lineage (NCBI taxonomy): Eukaryota > Metazoa > Chordata > Amphibia > Caudata > Ambystomatidae > Ambystoma > Ambystoma mexicanum. The sequence continues at coordinate 178,346,788 of NC_090940.1, forward strand.
CCAAAATAGATCAAAACCAATCATTCCTTAAGTCCTGGATTCAAAAAGTAAACCTAAGGAGTGAGAGACCCACTCTTTTATAGGTAAAAGTCCACAGCTGATTGGACAAAAACAAGTCTGCTTTAAGGTGTCCAATCCCTGTTCTTGTGGCAAGAGGACTTTGCCTGCTTGCATCATACCCAAAATGCTTTGTGCTAAAGGAAGTGGAGGAGACAGGGAGGAAAGGCAGATACAAAGAGCAACAAGATGGTGAAACCCTTCCCCGCTTGTACGGAGCTTTCTCTGCGTACACTAACCCCACCACCTTCTCAGACCCATAGCATCAAAGGCCCTTTTCTCTAGAAATGCAGCCAAATGGAGTTACTGTTACTGCTTGCAGTGATTTGAAGGGTCTGCATATTTCCAGGTCATGTGGGCACTTCACCCATTCTGGGTTTCTATAGGAGAGCCCATGGGGAAATGCCATATTATTGCATGCCGTATGACGGCAGGCGGTAGCGCATAATTCATGATTTTATGTATAGGTATTTCCTTCACACAAAAGCAGGCGTGCAGTCAACATGGAACTGGAAAATGAGCCCCAATGCATTTCCAAACTCCTGCATGTTTTTCCATTACCGCCAAGCTCACACTCCTTGTATTAACCTTCAAGCACAGAGAAAAGCTACTAAGGTGCTGCTTAAGACTACGAAAAATACATTACATACATTGTGAACTTACAAGTAGACTGTTCTGCTTCGAGATGCCAAACATGACAGTCAGGGTTCCTTGGTGCTTATTTTTACACAATCTGGGAAATAGCTGAAATCCATACCCAGAGGCACCAACTTTCTGGTGAGGTTTTTAGACACATAAGCTAATGTAAACAAACATTGGGAATACCACCTATTTGGGCTTTTGTTTAGGCATGGAAAAAGCACCTGCCAGGCCATGCCATAGTGGTATTAACTGGCTATTGTTGGCAGCGGGTGCAACATGGTGTGAGCATCTGGGCATCTAACAGCAGCGCCTGCAAATGTCTAATACCAATACACATACCAACATAGTTGGCTTTGGCAGTGCTTGTTTTTAACACAACTTCAGTGAAGGACACACATTGTGCTTATAAATCGAGTGGCTGAAGGCAGACCTGGTTAAGACATTTCTATTACTTTTTTATTTATTGTGCAATTGGTTTTACATTAAAAACTTTAAACAAAATTGAAAAATTATCATAAATGTTACAACATTCATTACAAAAAAATCACATAATAAAATACAATCAACTCATAATTTGTTCAAATGGTTGCCAAATATAAACTGGCTTAGTAGCAACAATAAGCGGTGTTCCCGAATATATAAGAGACCAAAAATGATCTTGTGCAATATTTTCCATATCTTGTACAATCTAAGCATATCTCTTTTCATATTTCGTATACAGTTGAGAATATGCCTGGTTGTCTCGACTGCATTATTACGAAGTCTGCATTTTTCTTAAAGCGTACGTGAGCTTATCGCAAGCACCCTAATTGTCCATAGTAGGTACACCAGTAGCGCGTTCACAACAATTAAGTCTCAGAAGACTGCTTTGAAAAAACACTGGCAGGCATTTTGAGTGTCTGCCATTCTCCCCATCTGTACTTTAATACAATAGTTTTGGTGTACCACCTTATAGCGCAAACTAAAAATGATATTGCCGTATTTGCTGAATCCACTGCACATTTATTCAATTTACCAAAAGGAGACTTCATGACATTTTGGACACACAAACTGAAAAGCAGGCCCAACAGCCTACAAAGGCATGCCTACTCAGCAGCAAAAGAAGTCTATCGTTTATGATCCCAATTTCCAACATGTACTGGCGCGAGTCAGAGGCGTTCAAGAGCAATGAAGATTTCCCCTAAGGTTAACATAGGCAGGCAGGGTGAGGCCTACTACTATAATACACCAGTAAACTGTCCTACTGATAGAGTCTGGAATTGTCAGGCAATCAACCCATACCATGTACACCTGACTCCACTTGACAATTACTTCCGGTATAAAAGGTGTGATTCTGCCAAGAAGTATAAGCGAGCTGGGATTGCTGGTTGGAACATAAGACAGCAACACGAGAAGCCTGGAACAACCAGAGGGAAACGGGACGGCAAGAATCTGACGCAGTATACCAGAGGGGTCACAGCATGGCGGGAGAGCTGTGTCTCCCTGAAGCTGGAGGAAGGCGAGGTGCTCCTTATTGGCCATGTCCAGCCCAGTGCTCGTTCCCCTGGGACGTGTGTCGGTCCCAGGGGTATCTGAGGGGCAGATGGTGAGACCCTGACCTCAAACCCCATATCCGGGAAGCTGCTCACCAGCGCTGCGCAGCCTGGGTGAGTCTCTACATGAATGAGAGGAATCCAGTGGCGAGATGATGGCTGGAGCGGCTTGAAGGAGAAAGCAGAAAGTAAAGCGGTAAGCGGAAAAAAAGAGAAAACAAGGAAAAGCAGAGTGTGCAAGGGGTGCAAAGCGAAAGACAGTAAAGTGAGAGTGCAAGCGACCCGACAGATGGGAAAGTTAAAGATAAAGTGAAAGAAAGTAAAGAAAGGGTGAGAGCGACCTGAAAGCTGGAAAGGAGGGTACGGAAGACCGGCAGGTTGAAAAGAGAAAGTGCAAGAGGCACGATACAAGCAAAGGAAGGTGCAAGGGTGCACAAGCAAAGGACAGAGAGTGACAGGAGCACTATAAAGTCAAGAAGAGTGTGCAAGGGGCACTGTGAAGAAGAGAGGAGGGTGCAAGTGTGCACCATAGAAGGAATGAAAGGTGGAAGAGGAATAAGGTCAAACTGAAAAGGGCACAGGGGGGAAAGGTGCCAGAAGGAAGAGACAGGGTACAAAGAGAGGGGTCAGAGGTCGGAGTGGTCGCACTGGGGAGGAGTCAAAGCCTCGCGATTTTAAAAGTCTCCAACATTACCCCATGGAAATAACTGTGTGTTAAAACGGAGCATCTTGATGAGGTGTACTTTTGTGTGAAACCGGAGGGGCCTAAGGGAACCCTGAGAGGCCCACAAAAGACATTGTTGAACTTGAAGAAGAAAGGTCTAAGCTTGGGCAAGGGAACCCTGAGAGGCCCACCAGAGACATTATTGAACATTGTGAAGAAAGGCCTAAACCTTGGGGAAGGGAACCCTGTGAGGCCTAACAGGAACGGTGTCATTTTTTGTTTGGAACTGTAAGGATCAAAGCTTGGGGAAGAGAACCCCAAGAGACCCAGAGACATTGTGAACTCTAATGATTTAAGGCAAGAGACCTATGTTGAAGGTTGCAAGGGCAACCCTTTTGAGTTGAGCAGAACTACAACTATTGGTAAGACTACCTGAAACCAACTGTGGTTTACATTTCCATTTAAACCATCATTTTTCTTTAAGGAGACCCCTGAACAGATCTTTGTCTAAGAGTGAAGGCAATCATAGGTTTAGACAGACGGATTTTGGTTTTGGACTTACGGACATCAACGGCCCTTAGAAGCATCAGTTGAGGTAACCATCCCTTTAGAGTTAGGGCCAGTTGGGCATTCCACCAACCCAAAAAAAGTTTATAAATACAGGTTTTCAAACTGTTACTTTTGCGTCTGTGTCTCTCTTGATACCATGCCTGTCTCATAGTTCTTATAGCATTAAGAATTATCAAATTGATGGTCACATGAATTAATGTGTCTGACTCGTAAGCGTGCACAGTATGATATCAGTGACTGATCTGGCAATAGGTTTGAAGGATGTGCATCACAGTAAGGTTAATATTGCACTAAGCCATTGAAATAAGAACTCAGATACATTAGAAATTCTGACTCCAGAGAGTGCACACTCTAGTGTCCTTTCTTGCTCATCAGTTATGTATCTTTTTGAGGTTTAAGTTCTCTATGTCAAAGAGGAAGGGATGCTGTGGGTAGTGTAAAAGGTCCTCCCCAAATTGCCTGTAATGATATGATGGATACTGTGCAGAATAGTCAATTATAAATATGGTCCTAGATAGAAATGTTCATTCATTCCCAATGGAGTTATTGCATCCAGAAGGTAGATCCAATGTAGTTCTCTCTGTCTCAATTTCTTAGCCAAATCACCTCCGCTATGGAGGGGATGTACCACTTCTAAGATGACACATCTCATTTGTGCTGTAGTATGTCGATTGTCTAGAAAATGTCTGTATACCGGCGATCTGATATTAGCTGTTCTCAGATTAGACTTATGTTCTGTCCATCTATATTCGGCTTTACATGTGATTTGGCCAGCATAGTATTTACCGCATGGGCCTCTTAATGGGTAAATGATATTCTTGCTGTTGCATGTGGCATAGTCATGGAGTTTAATTGTCTTGCTTAATATGGTCCCCTTAAATGATTCTAGAACAGTGGTGGCAATTCAAACAGGCAAAGGTGCCCAATTTTGGTTTGTGTAGTGTTCTCTGTAAGGATTTATTGGGCCTCTCTGCCCTCATCAAGGGGTCCCTCAAATGTCATCCCCTTTTATATGCCATCATAAGGGGTTCTGGAATAAAATGGTGTAGGGTGGGGTCCAGCTTAATCAGATACTAATTTTTCTAGATAATCCTGCTGACTTGATGGCTCTGTGTTGAGAACCTAACGGTATGCATCATCCTTGTGCTCTCTTTCTTGAGGCCTGCTTTAAGGAGGTCTTCTCTCTTGTGCAATTCTGATCTGGATAACGCCTTCTCTAGTATGTCAATGGTGTAACCCCGATCCTTGAGCCTGTCTGCCATCAAATCATATTCTTTCTGCAGGGTCTCAGTATTCGAGACTTTTTCAATCTTAAAAATGGACTGCAAGGAATACTTTCTTTAATGTGTTTAGGATGAAAGCTGCTGAAGTGTAACGTATTATTCACATCAGTGGGTTTCCTATATATACACTCGTAAGCAGTTCTCTTCCTATATAGGTGACTAACACATCCAAAAAGTGAATACTGGGTTCCCCTACCGCCAAGGCGAATTTGATGTTTTTGTGGCAATTATTGAGGTATTGAAAGAACTGTGCAAGTTCCAATTTAGTACCTTTCCAGATGGCGAAAAATGTAGTCTATGTATCTTCTCCAAAATAATATTTTTGACGACCAAGGTTGTTTTTTGAGAATGTGTGTTCTCTCAAAATAAAACATTAAAATGTTTGCATACGTGGGTGCTACCGAAGAGCCCATGGACATCCCTGATATCTGCAAAAAGAATTGCCCTTCATATATGAAGTTGTTGTCATATAGAATTAAGTTGATGAATTCCATGGCAAAAATCTTATGGATCTGTACATTATCATGTTACAAGAGGAACCATTCCATTGCATCGATTCCTTCCCATTGGGGAATTGATGTGTAGAGGCTGTTGACATCTAAAGAAAATAGGATCAAGTTTGTGTCTATAAGTTGTAATTCACTCAAGAGGAGTAGAAAGTGCGAGGTATCTTTGAGATAAGTGGAAGCCTGTTGTTCCAGGGGTTGCAAGGCTGTGTCTAGATAGGTTGCTAGAGGGTCAAATATACTCTTGGTCCTGCCACTGTTGGACGCAAAGGAGGGTTAGTTGGATTTTTGTGCACTTTGGGGAGTACATAAAATACTGGAGTAACCGGAAATTGCTTGATAAAAAAAATAATAATAACAATTAAAATTGGCTGTGTGTGAAGCTATCCATTCAGAATCTTTAGCATTCAGGATGTTCTCTTCTATCATGGTCTTTATGGAATTCAAGGGTTCATTAGCCAGTGTCATTAAAAGTTCTAGGATCATGCAATAACCCCAGACAACCCTGATGGTAGAGTGTGGTGTCCATGATCACCAGGGCTCCCCTTTTGTCTGCTGGTTTCATCATTATGCAAGTGTTGTCCGCTAGCTCTTTCAGACGTTTCAACTCATGTCTTCAGATGTTCCCTTTTTACAACTCCAATTAAGTCATTAACCCTCAGAAGACTGCTTTGAAAAAATACTGGAAGGCATTTTGAGCATCGCCCATTCTCCCCATCTGTACTTATAGTGTTGGCGTATAGGTGGCCAAAGCACACCTTATAGCCCAACTAAAACCGATATTGCCATATTTGCTGAATCCACTGCACATGTATTCAATTTTCCAAAAGCAGACTCATGACGTTTTGGACACGCAAACTTAAAAGCAGGTCCAACAGCCAAACAAAGACATGCCCACTCTATGGTGCCAGTTTCTAGAGGGGTACAATGCCAGCAAGAAGATTTGCTTTGCCCATCCTGTTTCGTGGAAAGGAAAGAAACAGGTTGTGCTTAAAATTGCAATTAAAATTACTCTATTTTGCTGTTTTTGTGGTGAAATTCATTTTCAGAGTAGTCCTGAGGCACTCTTCTGGCCAGACGGACTCAGGATTGTTTCAAATGTGTCCGTTGCTTTTAAGCATTGCCTCTAGTATGGGCTTCATTACAAGTATGGTGTTAAGTGGTAGAATTGCAAGTAAATCCGTCACTGCCAACTTTACCACTTGGTCAAATTATGAGGTCGGGTCTGGAGTGGGGGATTTAACTCTGGAAAAATCCTGGAGGTAAATCCTCCCACTCATGTCAGAAAATTGGCAGAATCGGCGGAATGATTACAGCAGAAATTCCACTGTGGCAATTCCACCAAAAAACACCAAATGAGTCAAATTGACTCAAAATAAAAATGGGACTTACAGGGACCGCCAACTGTTATTCATTTGGACTGTATTCTTGCGGATTTATCTCAGGGATACCGCCCAACTCGTAATGAGGCCCACAGTGCTTTAAAGGTACCATTCATTGTAGTTTGTGCATGGCAAGGTGAGTTTATGCAGAGAGAGGATTATGGTGCACTGGGTGCGGTTTATACGCCATTACAGAACCCAAGAATGTGTGAAAACATGACACTGACACAGTTGGTTTATACATATTTACTCACAATTTGATGTATAGCTCGATGAAGGGGTTTGCCCAGAATCCCCCGGTTTTTGGTAAAGTGCCACAAACAGGGTCTGAATCCAGACCGCAGAACAGGCCAGGGATTGCCCTGGACCTCATCTTAGCACTGTTGTCTTCAGAAAACACTATCAAATATTATGTTGGATTTTAAAAAGCATGAACAGGATGTCCGACTGCACCACACCGATGATCTCTAATGCGATGAAACGTGCATGTGGGGGTCTGCATCCTGAGTGGTCCGTCTCGGTCTGTCTCAGGCCCATACTGATATATATAAAATAGTGCTGCCTTCTAAGACAAAGGGCCTCATTACACAGTAGGCGGTAAGGGTTTACCGGTACCGGTAAGGGCACCGGTAAAACCTTGCCGCCTTACTACGAGGTCCCTTTGCGGGACCCGACCTTAACAACTGGTTTTACCAGCCGTTAAGGAACGGGCCCACTAAGGGACCTTGGTGCTAATTACGGTACCGCAATTTGCGGTACCGTAATTAGCACCTTCCCCATTCCCATTGAGCCCTATGGGGGCAAAAATGGGAATGGGGAAGTACCTTGGTGAATGGGGAACTACCGCCCCCGCTCACCTTGGAGTAGGGCGGTAATTCCGCCATCCACCAAGGCGGACACGGTAAAATACCGGTGGCAACCATGGCGCTAATAGCGCCACGGTTACCGCCTACCGTGTAATGAGGCCCATAGACAATTGTAGGGAGGAGAAAACAGGCTTGTGGGCTAATTTGCATACCCACAATGCATTGCTCAGTGGCTCTGAACCAGAAGCGAACTTCCAGGGATGGTTGCTGAGGGCTGTGGCACGTTTAGCTTAGCTGACATCACACAGCCACACTATTATTTTCAGAAGATCCCCCGCCACCCCCCCGACTCCCGGCTCCTTTTGCATTGGATGCCCTTTATTGTATAGGAGTGAGGCGTTTGTCAGCAAAATGTCACTTAGCCGATGGCAGAAAATATCTTTCTATCTGTCCTTTAGCCTACCAAGCCCCCTCCAGTGTCCGCGGATGTCACTGCATTCTTTGGAGTGCTCTCTTTGGGCAGGGAAGAGTTAAATCTGAATGTCTGTGACACAAAGCAACTTAGTGTGTAGAAGGCTTCACCGACAATCATGCTCTCAAAAATAGCTCATGTTTTCCAGAGGTCTCCACCCAGAGGGAAGAATTCGTCATAGAAACGCCAGCCATGCTTCACCGAGTCTCCCTAGTACAGGCGTCTTGCTGCTCCCCTGTCTGCTGGAATCACTGGCTAGTCATTTATGTCGCTTTTGTACAGTTCCACATCCTTTCAGATAGGGCACTTTACTTTGCCTATTCGGCGTTACCTTTCTTATACGTGTGTGTGGACCCCACACCTCGATGTGAAGCAATGCAGGTATCACGCGGGGCTCGTTTATGCGAACATTGTCTGTCCTCTCCTGGATTGCAAATACAGATGCAGCCACCCCAGTACACAGCATGCACTTTACATCCTATATAAATATATAGGTAAGAAGATTGAGAAGTTACATGTCTTTATATCGAAACATTTTTATAAAGAATGAACATATATCGAAACTTTTATAACGAAAAATATAACGATTTTCTTTTTTCTTTTTTGGGTGATGCCCCCCTCAAAACCCCTGTTTCCCACCACTAAAAACCCACCCCAACTTTTTCCCCACAATATTTAACCCTTTACCTCACCCCTAAGTGCATTCTTCATAACATTTTTCGTTATAAAATAGTCGATACATGGTCATTCTTTAAAACATTTTCGATGTAAGATTGCATACCGAATGAGAAACCGTCTCCTGCCATAGCAGTCCACTGGACAGGACTGACATGCAGCCTGCCCCCCTCCCAGCGTTTTCAGCACCTCTTTCCCGCTTTCCCATCCTCTAATCTCCGCTCACTTGCTTTCCTCCCGCCGCCTGGGGTGAGGGATGGATAACCTTGTATGCACAACTCCACGGACAAGCCTGAGCGCTCTGCAACTGCTACACTGGTTCTTTGGTGCAGTATAAAAGCTTCAGAACAGAGGCAAGCTGCCAGGAATATGAAAATGGGAGCTCCATCATAAATATGCATTTGTACGGGATACTCCCATCATTTCAGTCTATGAGCATGTAATTAATCCCTGTGCTCACAATGTATGATAGCTTAGCGGTAACCGGTTTGTCTTGGAAGCAAGACAACGCAGAGTAGCAAAGGTTTGAATCCCGGCCCTGTGCTTAGACACTGGTCTCTGGTACAAAGCGTGTTCTAAAAGATTAATTAATTTATGAAGGACTATTTTTCACTATTAAGAATCAATGATAATGAATTGCAGAGCCTCAATCCAATGTTAGTTCACAAACATTAATTAGCACCCAGGGCAGGTTAGTGAACCAATCAGAGTGGCCGGTGTGCAGGCTACAACTGTAAATCCAAGTCTGCATTTCAAGTGAGCCGAATGTTCCATTTGCCCACCCCGTTGCTCTTTCTGCCCTCGCACCTACCGTTCCTTCAACAAGTCCACCATCTCCCACACCTGCCACCCTCTTCTTCCTTGAGTCTCATAGACAGTCCTTCCAGTCCCCCGGAGCTCTGAAAGTCCTCCTGTGACATGCTCGCTCTACATCCCCCAGCCATGGGACTCTGCGTTCCATTTACATGCTAGTGTGATGAATCCGGTGGAGTCATAACTGAATACCCGGTGGTGACCTCCTCTAATGTGGCCAGGGGGCAGCAGCCGCTACCCGATCCTGAACCTGAACCTGGGGGCGGCAATATGAGGGAAGAGCACATGGGAGGTGATGACCTCTGGGAAATGTCATGACTCCATCTGGTGAGGCATGGTATCCCACATTACCTCTTCTGAACTACCTTTCTGTGTCTGAGACCCCTACGGCTTATTACCATGTTGCCACTGCATTTCCCATGAAGAACAGGGAAACACCTTGTGTTCATGATCTGTGAACCAACCTTGTCAATCTGATGGATTCACCTTTTTCAATTCCACTTATCAATCTATCAGAGATGATGTACCATCAAAGCTTTTTGGAAATGATCATCCAAATTCCATGAGTCAATCATTTACAATGGACTTCTGTTCCCAGAATTCGCAAAATACTGAGACGAAGAAGAGTAAGGATCGCTCAATGTGGATGATCAGATACTGTGAACCTAGTGAGTGTTCTAGTGTTTCCCGGCACACAACTGTGCCCAAGTAAGGTAAGCCACCCAAACCTAGGATGAGGGGTTGCTGCTGGGGCGACTGGCGAGACAGAGTTGCACCTCTCTGCATAGAGCGGGGAGACGAGAAGCCAGAATGAGCATGGGGCAGTCGAGTGGCTCGCTGCTGAACAAAGAAGGAACTGCAGAACCCAGGGGTGCTGTGGGAATGCCAGGAGCAGGTAAAAACCTCCTGGGCCTTTACAGGCGCTGGGGAAGAGCAGTCCGCTTACTGAAGCCAAAAGGATAGCAGATGTGTCAGGGGAACACTGCAGAGGACCAGTGAGCGAAGGAAAGAAGACCGGAAGAGAAAGACATGCAGGAATCCTTCCCCGACTGACCATGAGAGAGGAAATAAACACCTACCAAAGACGATGAGTCCTCCATAGAGCAACAGGGACACCGGGGCGTATCCGCGAACACGCCAAGGGCATGTATCTGAAATTTACTTGAGCGAGGGGGAGAAAAGAGATGGACATACTAAAAGGGAATTTAAGTTGCAGATAAACCCTTTGCCAGCGTGTAAATTCCCTCCGTTCCAATACAAAAAAGGAGAAAGACAATATATCGGGAGAATACATTATCAAATACTATATACAGACAAGTTTGGGAGCGGGTGAGAAACCCAGATGAGCAGAAGCCCCGGTAGGGAAGTATACCAGGCATTCAAAAGTGTGTGGTGTGAAACAGGAGTCCTGACAGTACACCAGGCAATCTGAAATGTGTGGATTAAAAGTCCTGGCAGGCACGAGAGTACACCGTGAATATGAAATAAAAGTCCTGGAGGAAAATATTCCAGGCTGATAAAAGAAAGTTATATGTGAAGGTGTTGCACTTGGCAAAGAAAGGCTCAGAGAATTATTCTCAAAAGAAACTGTGGAGACAAGCAATCTTGCGCAACAAGCATTGCATTTGGCCAAGCGAGGCCCTAAAGAATTATTCTTGAAAAGAAACGAAAGTTGTGAAGTTAAATAGCTGTTGTGCAAGTGTTATACTTGGCCAAAAGAGGCCCCAAAGAACTGTGGTGTACGAAAATCACAAAGCGTAGAGAAGAATCCAGGGGGAAGGGAGTTACACTCTGGAACCATGAACTGTATCCGTGAAGAAACATTTTATTTAAATCATTTTCCTTCCTTTATGAACACTTTCTCCAAACTGGTCCAGGTTAAAGACAAATCCCCTTTTTCACCTTAGAGTTAAGTTTGTAGTGTGAGGGTCAGAATAGAACGTTGGACACAGGACAGGTTTGTTTTGACATCCTGACACAGAGAGAATCTTAGTTTTTGTTTAGGTAGGGAAATCTTCTTGGAACAGGGACAGACAGGCCTTTTCCCAAGCCCTTTTATTTTCAATAAAAGTCTTTAACCAAAACATGGCAAACTTGTGTCTGACTCATTCCTGACTCCTCACACTAGTCATAGACGTTTTATACACTACAGGCACTTTGGGGGGCAAATAGCAATAATACCACTGGCAGCCTGTTTGATCAGCTACTAATAACACTATGACTTGGGTCCCAGACCATTACTGGGTATTATCATTTAAATAAATCATGGTTTAAAGACTGTTTCTGACCGTTTTTCAATTATTAAGTATGTAAGCCAATCTACAACAGCATCCATCTAATGCTTGTTTTCGCATATGTCCACACAACTATTTCATCAGTATTATTTAATGAGCTAAGCGTAAAAGGGACACAGCCTCCATTACTGTGCCTTGCTTTGGCAGAAAGAAATCCTTATTAACAAAAAAAGTGGAAGGAAGCCTGAAGGATCTATACACATGGAAAGCAAGCAAGTGATTGAAACCACTGGATATGCAATGGTATTACCCACTTTTGCCGAATGGCAATTTCATAGAACTTTTTTTGGTGCATTTTTGGATGTTTTTTCTAACCAAAACCGCTGGTGAGGGTGGAAGGCAGGATGCAGCGGGTCTCCCTTCTGCTGGTGTTTGTGGTAAACTCAAGTGTCCAAATTCGCTAAAATAAATTCTGCAACATTGCCAGTCAGCAAAAAACAATGCAGCAAATTTTAATCAATCCTACAAATTTGCCCTGGTCCAGCAAATCCTATTATTTGAGAGGTCTTCATGATTCCAACTACTGGCTGCCTTTTGACTCGAATCTGACAGGCAGTGGCACCAAGCTGGCGATATGCCTTAATTATCTCATTTTTAAGATCCCAGATAGCCACATCCCCACCCTTATCACATGCTTTTATGTAAGTGCTCTTATCTATTGCTGAACCGAGCATTGCCTCAGGGAAATCTGAACAGGACAGCTTTGTTTATCGTCTATGGATGTTGGATGGTACCAACATGGATTTTGGTCAAAATTGGCTGGATTCTGCCAGACGTGGACCAGTCCCTCTATTGCCAAAAATCTTCCTGTGTTAGAGAACCAAGAGATTTGGACTTCCCAGTCAAAAGCCACTCAAAACAATTTCAAGTGCCAAATTCCTTAATCCTCAGTAGACAAAGACGAAAGAGATGGCGCAAAATATGTGCTATTGCTTGATAATTATTCGAACACAATTGGGGGGAGTCTTTGGTTCCCACAGGAAAATAAAATACATTTTTAGATCAGGCAAATCAACATTCGTAGTTGACATTAATGGCAACCCATAGTCTCAATTAAAAGATCTTGCACGCAAGAGTAAATGCCGACGTCATGTTGGATACATCAGAGCAAGAAGTATTTTTTTCTATAGCCGGGTTATGGTTTGGGGAGTAGATCCTGTACCCATATTTGTTGACTCACCTCTGTGGACATGCATGGTATCAAGATATGACACATACAACAGATTTTTAATTCAACGGTAGAATCTTTATTAAGTATCAGAATGGTGTAATGTCTAATTTGCCCTATAACTATGGTGGAGATTTCCCAACCTAAAGAAAACTAAGGGAGGTCTGCGTCTGCAAGTCCAAACCAAAAGTCCGCCTGTGTCAAAACCTATGTTTGCCCTCACATCTAGAAATAAACAGAGTGTGGGGTTCTTCTTAGTCAACAACAATAGTGTTCAAAAGTATCGTTTTGGCTTAAAGTTCTTCTTGAGCTCCCTTTACCAAGTTCAACACAGTTCCAAAAGTTGCTTGCCTCAATGTTCTACCAGTTCTTGAGGTTCCCTTCCCCAAGTTCAATATACCACAGTTCACACAAAAAGGTGGTCTTGGGTTTCGCTTCCACATTGGTTTCTTTTTCTTTTTCTATTTTCTAGTGAACTACTGAGTACATTAGTATCAGCAAGTGCAAACCAGTTAGTGTGAAGAATTAGTTGTGTTTCATCAATTTTTCACCACAGGATCTGTCTTGATGTCCATTTGGACTGGAGTGCACATTACGTGTCAAATTTAGGTAATACATGTATACCATTATTGGCTTACAATTGAAGTTCTATTGGATGTTTTCCTTTTCCCTCCTGTGTTGCAATTCATTCTGCCAATTGTGTTTGGATTTGGCTCATTTGGGCTTTCCCTTTCCTTTCCCTCCTTTTTGATCACAGACAATCCATGAACTGAGCTGGGGACCCAAGCCATGATTGTGAAGTGTGGTTGCTCAAATAATTGCATAGCTTGGAAGAAAAGACATACAAAGTATACAGCACTTAACTAAGTATGGCTATATATTTTTATTATTGCATCAGTATTTGTCACTTGTAGAGTAGTTTGTTTCAACCATATTTACATTGTTGTATCTTTGATAGGAGCTCAACACCAGCCCAAGTGTGAATTATTCGTTCTTGCTGCCCTGAGGAAGGCTCAGCCCTTTTCAACACGTTTGGCCGATCAAGCCAAAACTCAGTTGGCATTTTGTTCTGTCAAAATATGTTTTCTTTTAGGCTATGGATGAACTTGTATGTTGTCTTTTAGACACCTGTTTTAGGTGCTGGATTAACACACAAGTGTGGCCTAAGGTGTATTCTATTTGAGGGCTTGTCGATTGGTTTTCATCCTCTTTTCTGTGTACATCATTTATTTCAGCCTGTTTATTTAGTGCAAATGTATCGATTGGCACTTCTTGGTGGTGGAGACTTCTTCTCTTCTCTGCTTGCTTTGGTCTTTTCGGGTCGGGTATTGTTTGACTGTATTTTGCACCCTATGTGGTACATTTTTATTTTAGATGAATGGGCTTTTTTGTGTTTATGTTTGATTTTCAATATTTTTTTTTACAAACATTTGCTATTCTATTTTTAGTCTTAATAATAATAAAAATGATTTTCCCCCAAAAACTTTTTTCTTGAGCATTACATAAATTGTGTGTCTATCACCAAACTTGTACGGACTTTTTTTGTGTTCTCTCATTTAGAAATAAACAGGGTTAGGGGGTTTTCTTAGTCAACAAAAATAGTGTTCAAAAGTAAAGCCTTGGCTTAAAGTTCTTCTTGGGCTCCTATCCCAAGTTTAGCACAGTACCAATAGTTGCTTGCCTGGTTAATGTGCTGCCAGTTCTTGAGGTACCCTTCCCTTCCCCAAGACATCATTTCTCAGTTCCTTCCATTCACAGGGTTCCCTTCCCCAAGATTTCATTGTAGCACGTATACTAATTTCAAATGTTCAATACAAGGACCAATTGGTCCACTTGACCCACCTTCAGACTTGCTTTCTCTGTGGTTTATTCGCAATGCCTTTTGCTTGTCACCATTTAGGGCTCCCTGGTCTAGGTGCAGTTTGTCAGACCACACGGTTCACCCATCACAGGTCGCGCAACCGGGAACCCTGTGCTTCACATTGGCATACCTTAGCAATGCCTGTGATCTTCACAGTGGGGGATCTCACTGGGCTAGGTGCAGTTGTCAGACCATACGGTCTACCCAATACAGGTTGCATAACCAAAACATCCCCTTGGCCTTGTTTGACTCCTTCAATGGCTCTTTTGCTTTGGATTCCTAACTTCTCACATTTATATTCTCCTTGGTTAGTGTAACACTTTTCTGCATTATTTTTTTTGTTTCACAATAGACTTATAGTTCTTCCTCACATTGGTTATTTTCAAACTCAGTTGTTTGTTATATTTTTCATCTGCTTTCGTTTTTTTCGTAGTGTTTCTTACATACAGTCTAACTTTCACGGTGCCTGTTTAACTTCAAACGCCTATTCAGTATTCTGTATGCCTTGGTTTTCTTCAAATAGCACTTTTCATTCAGTTTGGTATTCAATATAATGTAGTTTCACTCAAACCGCAATTTCCATTCAGTATCGTGTAGTTTCATTCAAGCTGCAATTCTCGTTCAGTTCAGTAGTTAATGTAGTTCCTTCTTACTTACATTCGAGAACCGTTACATGCCTGCGGTCCCCTGGCAGTGCTCCGATCTTCCTGTGTCACCCGACACTTACTGGCTCTTCATGTCTCCAGTGCGGAGGTTCTAGCTGCTACCGCTTACCTTCTCTGCAGCCTGGAAGCAGACCGCCTGGGCTCCGCTGACTCGCCGGGCACTTCTCTGCACACGCCATCGTTCTCAAAGGACGTGGAACGCGTTCCTCCTGCTTCATAGCTGTTTAGCAACTCCTGCTGCCCGCTTTTGAAGGCTCCCGGTCATGCAACCACCCCACGACTCGCTCGCTCTGGGTTCTGGAGGTCCTACGGGATCATGGCCAGCATTCAGACCTCCTGCTCTTGTTCCACTAGCGTGTCTCTCCTCTTACGGGTGTGGGTCTCCTCCCTTTATACACCTGAGCCCTATTAAGGGGCTCCAGGTCTGAGCTGCTGGCTTTTCTTGCCGGACCATAATGTACCCATTCAATGGGACATGCCTGACCGTCAGTATTGCATACCTTCATATCCCTCTTCTTCGTCCCAGTACTAGAGTGGTGTTTCTAATAGGAAGTGTACATTACTCCTTGTTGCTTCTGCCTCTTCTCAGTAGTTGGTGGGTCCTTACAGGAAAAACAGGGCATGAATGGAACTAGCCATAAAGACTGGAGGGAAGGAAGGGTAAGTCTGTTTTAGGAAAGGGTGGGGGAATACCATGTCTCATCATCCGGCCCGCACTTCCAAATCCCCAAGGACCCCCCACCCAGGTGATCCTCCCTCGCTCATCCGCCCCCAGGGTCGGGATCCAAAAGTGATGGCCCTTCCCTGGCCACCTGAGCAGAAGATCCCTGGGTAGTGGTTGTGAGAGTACCTTCAGGTTTCTCACACCTCCTTGTCTTTTGGTTCTATCCTCTTAAACTCTGCTCTCGAATTTTACTGCCTAACGTTCTCCACCTACTAGACTTTTTCGCATTTTTAAAATAGTTTGCTATCACAACTCTTGCTTAACAGCCAGATGAACTACTCCCACATAAATGATGCCACTTACTTGTTCTAAGTTTGTCAACCGTATTGCCCCTGGTATCCGTTCCATCTACCCCTTCTCAAAGCAGGTAGGTAATCACTCCACTTGAACCCTCCACCTTGTAAGAGCACACTGCCTCCCGTTTATCTGATTCTCTACTCTCTTTGAGAACAGAGGTTGGGATTCTTGTTCTGATGTCAGCCTTTAAAATGTTTTTATGGTTGAAAATAGTCTAACAATTGGGTATGAGTGAATGATTTTAATATCTGCAGACTGAGGACCCCTTCTCTTGGGTATCCTCAGTAAACAGCTATAACCGTGGCATGAACGGAGGATAGCACAATATTGGGCGTGTTATAAAAGACCAATTAAATAAATAATAATAAACCCTGGTTGAAATACCCCTTTGAAAGTAACAGCTCAGATCCCCTCCGTTTCCTTAAGTCTCTTATTCAGTGCATACATGGTTTTGTTTGCTCTTGGAAAGCTAGGATTTCTATTTCTGAGCTGTGCAGGTCTTGCAGTGTTCCACTGACTGTAAGGGCTCTGACGGGGCTCTTCCTTGTCCAGTAGCACCACATCAAAGTGCACAAGTAACCATGGAAGATGTTGTGAAACAAAAGACTTTGTCATGGATCCTAAACCATTGTGCCCGTTGATACGGCCATTACAGATGTAACAGATCAGCATAACTGGCATTCAGCACACCTTGCGTAGTCATTAAATGGGTGCGTGCTGCGTGCAGGTGGAAGGGGGAGGTTCTACGGCTAAGTGCTGAATGGCCAGGCGTCTTAGTTCAGCGGTTTGCAACCTGCAGCTCTCCAGAGGTTTTGGACCACGACTCCCGTGATCCTTCACCACGGACTATGCTGGCCAAGCCTGGTGGTAGCTGTAGTCCAAAAGATCTGGCGAGCCAAAGGTTATACACCCTTGCCTTGTACATTTGAATAGCCACCTCTGCAGGCCTTGCAGTACCCCCCCCCCCGCACCAAACTGGCTGGCACAGAAGACACCGCCGCATTAATACCATTAGGTCCAGGAATTTGGTTGTGTGATAGTTATCCAATATCTATACTGTGCCCAAAGTGCACTGTAGTGCCTCAGAACCAGATAGGGGGTGTACATAGTGGCGGGTTCACATTGTGCGCAATAGGATGTGGATGGCAGTCTCCCATTGGCTATTATCCTCCACTCAGCTGCGAGGAAGGTGAAGTTACACTGTTTCTGATTGGTTTTCTGGGGAAGCAACTAGAGAGGGGTGATAGCAGGTCCCAAAGGATTTTACTCGGGCTGTATGGTGAGAACAGGTACGTGGGACACCCCCCCGATTGCATGAACATATAACATTCAATATTTTCAGCTTACTCTTCGGGTCTACTGTGTGTTCCTCTCAATAAACAGTTTAAAAAATAAACAAGTGAAAAAGGCAACTCTGGATAGACTGGGTCAGGTCAGCATTGCAAGCAGTGCAATATTTAACATTTTATTTATTTATTTGCTTGTAAGGTGCCTGTAGCCCACAGGCATGCTCTAGGAAAGCTGCAAATGTGTGCATGGAAAATGCACCAGTACGAGGAAAGAGTCCTTATTAAAGAACGTGCACCATCCAACAGGTCGGGAAAATATGTTAAATAGTATTAAAAAGTTAGAGATTTAAGAAAGTTCAGGATGCAACAGTGGGGAGGGAGGGTTAGGGGTGGGCAAGACTCTCTGGAATGTTTGGGCAGGACTGGGCAGGACAGCTCATAATGAAACATTGCATTTAGACGTCAGAAAGATACTTTGTGCTGTGTCCTTATGCCTACCTATTGTCACAGGAGTATCTGTGTAGAGACAATTTTAGACAAAACATGTTGCACAGGTGCAAGTGCAATCAACACTAAGCCAAAAATTGCCCCAGTGCAAATTCTTTCAATGGATTTTTTTTCATGGGAGCAATTTGTGCTCGTTCTTTGTCCTGGCGTAAAAATGCATTGAAAGAATTTGCTCTTTGCACTTGGGAAAGTGACCAAGTGCAATCGCACTTGCAATGGAGCAAAGTTTCTGTAATGCCAGGCTGGGAGAAAAAGAAATCACTCCATTTGCAATACTTCTGATGGACAATAATCTCATGCTAGAGCCACAAGTAAACGCTCTCGTCAAGAAAAGCTTCTTCCTCCTGCGAGCGGCAAAGAGAATCTTACCATTCCTATCGTTCACCAACAAAACAACCACCATCATCGCACTCGTTATGTCCAAGGTAGACTACGCCAATAGCCTATACTACAAAATGCGGCAGCCAGACTACTTCTGAAACTACCCCGAAGAGAACACACTGCACCAGCACTGAAAACACTACATTGGCTACCAATAAAACAACAAATAAAATTCAAAACAATGTGCCTTACGCACAGAGCAGTACACAACGAAGGTGCCGAGTTCCTAAGAGACAAACTACGCCTACATCAACCAACAAGAACGCTCAGATCAAGCATGGATATCCACCTAGAACCGAAGCCCTACAACAAAAGAAAACTTGGAGGATCCTCCTTCTCTCACCAAGCCCCGAAAACCTAGAACGACCTTCCAAAGTACATACGTAACACAAGAAACCACCTATTATTCAGGAAATTACTCAAAACCTGGCTCTTCACGTCATAACTAGAAAGACTGGCCACAGGGGCACCGACATAACAAAAAAACATCAATGAACGTAGAGTGACTGTGATACACACCGATCAATCAATGGGAAAAGCCAAGGTAAACATCCAACGACATACTAAAGGACCAAACGGGAGACAGCCGCAATATGACCAAAGACAGTTAACATTGCAAACTAAGACAGAAAGACTAGAACGAATCATCAAGAGGACCATGACCTTAACTATTACCTTCCCCAACAGCCCTAAGGACATAAAACAGAGGGGGAAAGGAAGCACTGCACCACAGGCCCCAATGCAATGGGTGAGAAACAGAATGTTTCATCACTACACACTGTCCACCAATATAAAGCAGGAAGCACAACGCCCCACCACACAAAACTGCAACTAAACAATAGTCCCAAGGATGTTCACCCCACGGAAACCAAAGAACCAGTCAGGATAGAAGGATACGAAAGTCTGAATACGCAGGCTCGCCAAGACGGATCCACCAGGACAACACATCAACACGACTCCGACCCTTAACCATTCAAAGTCTTAACCGACCAGGGTCACACTAGATAACCTGAGAATAGTTATTACCCACCCAGTCCCACACCTGAAGATTAGGTTCAGACGCACCTACCAATCCAAACTATATTCAATAGGATAGAGTTGGATCAGCTCAACATCACCAAAGCGAGTCGGCCCACGAGGAACCAGCAACATCCCAACCCACAGGTATACAACTGTAACGGAACCATAAGTACCTGAATCATGATACAGACCCCCCTAACCCAACCCTCAATCTTCTGCATACTTAAACCCACACAAAACCACACAATCAACTCTCTCCCAGCAATCCGCACGCACTTTGCCACACCGCATCAACAACACATAAAGTTCACCCACAGCACTAGAGGGCTTTGCCCGATCCGATACTAGCACCAAAGCCCAGCACTCGGTGTATACCGAGCTGAAGCTGCCAACAGCACACCACCTCTCCCACTCTCCTTCTCCCCTCTTTCCGACTAACCCTACCCACCCTTCCTGTTTACAGATCCGCCAGAGCGCCTGGCGACCAATTCCATTGGTGACGGTGCGCTATAAAAGTACCGCTAACATAACATAGCATACTTGTGAACAATGCTTGGGAAGCTTTGAAACACAGATTCAGCTTCATGACAGGTCTCGAGAAAGTACAATCTGGCTTATCGCGACACACTGCGCAAAAGATGTGTCGCATCTAACGGGTCTGCACACTTAATGACAGTACTTTCTTTATTGCGCTTTGATGGACCAACAGCAACTTCATTAATGTGTATTGCACACAAGCACACAAGTACTATAAAATTGCATTTAATTTGAGCTGAGATTAAAATTACTCAAAAATGCTATTTTGGAACAGCGCATGTTTTTGCATACTGGATAATGAAATAGAATATAATTGCTAAGAAGAAATTGCTTATCGTAAATATATTTTCTTGATTACGCCTACAGGTGGCAGGTGTCTAGAAAGATCTACATGAACAAGAGCGGGGGTGGGATTAGGGGGAGGGAAGTAGAAAACGTAGATAAGAGATCTTCAACCTTTGGTGCTCCAGATGGTTTCAACAGCATCTCCCATCTACCTCTAGCCAGTGTAGTCAATGATGTGGGAACATGGGAGTTATAGTCTAAACCACCTGGAGAACACTGGCATAACGGGCGCCCTGGAATCCCCCGCAGTGGGCCACCCCACCCACCACATGTCCATTTAAAAAATGTTTTTTTTAGTCACTCTGCCTTCATAAAGAAATTGTTTCTGTTACAGAGTAACAGAAATAATTTCTTTACGAAGGCAGAGTGATTACAAAAAGAAACTTCTTTTTGAAGTCTGAGGGCTCCCTCTACCCCATGACATGGAAGCCTCTAGGCTGGATGCCTCCATGTCATAGAGTGGAGGAGCTCTACGACTTCAAAAAAGACATTTTTGAAGTCACAGTGCCTTCATAAAGAAATGATTTCCATTATGGTTCGGTCCTTAACGGAAATAATTTCTTTATGAAGTCGGAGTGCCTTCAAAATGAAACCATTTCTTTTTTAAGTAATAGGGCTACCCTCAACCCCATGACGCATGCGTGTGTGAGTGTATGGTGAAAGGGTGCACACTTAAATGCACACTTAAATGTATAGGTGGCTGCCTGTGTGAGTGTATGGTGAAAGGTTGTACAGTTAAATGCATGGGTGCTGGGTGTGCGTGTCGAGTGTATGGCGAAGGGGTGCACATCAGGGGGGTCATTTGGGGGTAGCCAGGGCTAGCAGATGCTACTCCTGGCTCCCCCTCTGCTACCCCTACACCTGTCCTTGCTAACCCTGGGCCACTGGACAAAGAGGCAGTGCCAAGAGCAGATCTATGTATTGCACCTGAAAAAGGCGGTTGTAAATGCATGTGCCACGGCTTTTTTACCCCTGGAATCTAGATCTCGTTAGCTGGAGAAAGAACAGGGATGCAGGAAAATCCATGAAGCTGCCATCACTAACAGGTTGGCAGTCCATTAGTGAAGAATGCCTGAATGGTTGGGTGTGCAGCTCATACCCAGTACTGTAGAAACAGGAAGCATATGGGAGCTATGTCTAGCTAGCAGGCAATGGGTAAGAGCAGCCTGCAGTACTCAGTGACAGCACAGCATGAACACACATCTCATCGGTTTAGGCCGATTGCATGGAATCCATTTGGTCCTAAGAGAATTGGTAGCATTTCTTTATGTTGACAGGTTAATTTTGCCGCATATATATATATATATATATGCGAGGGGAGAACGTCCCTTAACCCCCTACAATAATTATTTCCCTAAACCCACCACGACATATATATGCTGCAAAATTCAACAACAAAAAAAACTGCTACAAATTCTCCTGCGACCAAATAGGCTGCACAGTCATCTGAAAAATCCCAGCTCATCCGTGTTTCTCATTGTCTGCTTAGCACATTCAGTGAAATACTGGACCTGTGAGGAAAGTGTTGTGTCCCAGTGGTTTCTGCCACCAATCCTGCCTGTGCACTGTGTGACCTGACCCAGATCTGCCAGACCTGCATCACAGCAACACTGTAGATAGACGCAAGGTGGGATAATTAATTTACATGAAGTTACTCTCCGCCTTTGAAATAAACCGTCTGTTGCTTCTGCAAGCCAAACATATATATATTTGGAAGGATAGCTCAAGGGCAGCACACTTGCTTTGGGAACAGGTGGATGCAGTGCATCATGGGTACAGTGCCTGTTCTAGTGCTAAGAAGCTGGAGGAGGCTGGCATTAAGCAAGATATAAAGGTCCAAAGAAAATGGGCCTTTTCTAGGGGTGATGTCATGAAGCAGATGTTTTACATTTTAAGATTTAAAGAAACGTCAATTACTGTGACCTGCAACACATCCTTCCCCTCCACTTCCCATCTAACAAAAAAAAAAACTGTGGTTACTTACCAAATCAACAAAACAGAAAGGTGATGGCTGGAAGGTTTCACATCATTCATAAGCACTGGTACAGCTCTGGGCAACCTCCCAGACAATCGTTTTTTCAGCCTGCAAAGCCACTACAGCAGGAGAAATACCATATGCAAGTAAATAAGGCTTGGCCTCACTTCAAAAGGGGCTTTCAAGCCCAAACTGCTAAGTCACATCCCTTCTACACGAGACCACAAGTATTGCCAAACAGGTTTTAGCCTCATTGGGCATCATCAGTGAAGAGTAACCTAGGTCTGTAAGCCTAGCAGACATTTCTAGGGGTGACGTGGAGCTGTGGCTATTATCATTTAAAAATAAAAACCCTGCAATTACTGTGGCCTGCAACACATGCTTCCCCTCTACCTCCCATCTAACAAAACAACTGTGAGTTACTTACCAAATAAGCAAAACAGAAAGTTGATGGCTGCAAGGTTTCAAATCATTCATAACCACTGGCAATCCTCTGGTCAAGGCTCCAGATCATCATTGTTCTGATTGGACTTGTGTTGGTCAGTTGCTGTTTCCAGTCTGTGGCCTGTCACTGGATGTCTGCGCTTTGGGGTTTAGGCCCGTTTGAGATGCTTTGTCTAATTACAGTTTAGCCCGAGTGATGTTTAAATAGACCAGGTTGTTGTGTTGGACGTCTGCTTACATTTACAGTAATTTGGTAATACGGGCATATACACACTGGTATTAACGCTACATATGGTGATCCATTCTTGTATGAAAAGTATATCATATTACAGTGATATCATAACCATATTTTTCTTAGTGTACTGAGGAACAATGCTATGTGATGCCACTTCCTCTTTGTTCAAAGGGTGAAAGGTTGTGTGCCATCACTGGGGTGGGGACAAATGTCATCCCGTCCTGTGATGTCATCAGAGGTCTAGGGTCAAGTGATGCCACTTCTGCCACCCCTGGAATTTTGGTGAAAGGACGTCACTGGTGCACACTTAAATGTATGGGTGGCTGCCTGAGTGTGCCTGTATGGTGAAAGGGTGCACACTTATGTATATGTGGCTGCCTGTGTGAGTGTATGGTGAAAGGATGCACAATTAAATGTACGCGTGGCTGGGTGTGCGTGTCGAGTGTATGGTGAAAGGGTGCACACTTAAAATGTATGGGTGGCTAGGTGTGCATCTGTGTGTATGGTGTGTGTGCTTGTATTTTGGGGAGCAACGAAACATACATTTCAGGGGCGGTGTTTACCCTTCAAATGTTGGAAGAGGTGCTAAATTTGTGGGCGGTGGGGGAGGTGTAAACTTATTTATGTGGGGCATCTAACTTCTTTATGCATTCTATTGAGGCTATGCTAGTGCAGATTCAATGTTACAAGCAGTTAACCCTCTCCTTTCAGTCTGAAAGCACCCACATATGGACTGATGTCAGAATAAGCAGTCTCCTATCCCCCTCTACCCTTCCAATCACTTCCCTGGCATGTAAGTACTAAACCCACATCAAGATTTCAATTGCCTAAAGAATTATGAATTTGAATGCAGGTACTAACAGTGAAATGCTTTACGTAAGTAATTGCTGGGCCTTTAACAGCGGTGCCGTTTAACATCGGTGTCCTGTTCTGTCCAGCAACGGCTCTGTAGGTCAGCCAGGTCGAGTCAACATAGCCCAAAATGTCAATGGGGGATATGGCGGAAGCCCAGTCAGCTCGATGGTGTTGCACCACTACTTGCGTTTCATCCCTTGATTACTTATTGGTAATCTTCATTACTCATAGCCCTATTTTTCCTCATCCTGGTACTTGTGTATGAGGCACTTTGACTCATACACAAGTACTGGGATGAGACAGAGGGACATGGAGGTAATGCCTGGCTTAGTTACCTTTAATCTTCATTACTTCTAGTCCCATTCTTCCTCATCGCAGTACTTACCTATGAGGCAAGGAGCCTCATACGTAAGCACTGGGACAAGGAAAAGATATGTGGAGGTAACTCTGGGCCGAGAAGCTGATTTTGGGGGTTGGGGCAGTGGGTGGCAGGGAGAGGGGATGTGTGGGGGGTGGAGTGGAACAGGAATTGTGCGATTATTGTAAAGGTCATCCATGTCCAGGCTAAGCAGGCATGATATGTGGTATTAATGGCTAGAGAAGCATTATGGTGCAGCCAGTTTAATTATTTTTTAGTTTGCCTTGACTTTTTTTTGTACTGGGTATCTCTAATAAAGCAGTCCTACCAAGTGTTATTACCTGGCTAGACTGGCATTTTGGTGCTGCCGGTCTAGACGTTTCTTACTGCAATGTTGTATATTTTTCTGAGCATCTGTGATAAAATAACCATGATAAGTGTTATTGCTTCGACTGACATTTTGGTGCAACTAATCTAGGTGTGTTGAAATGTGGCCCGACAACCTTTACTGTAATATGTTATTAAGTGTCTAGACTGGTCCACATTGTGCAACCAGTTGGACATGTTTTCCTTGTGGTATGGCATTTTTGATAGCAAAGCATTATATTAAAGCAGATCCTGTGCACTGTTGGTGACTTTCATGTATTGGATTTTTGGATTGGCTTTACCCTACAAAACAACTGCAAATGCTCTGGCCTTTTAGCCAATTTTTCTCAGAAAGTGTGCTGTGTAATGCATTAAAACACATGCAGATCTTTCTCCTAATGCAGCGTGCTGTGTACCCCTGCAACAGCGCGTTTGTGCGTATTGCGCAAGCGTAGTAATCTAGGTCAGCTCAGAGTGTGGCGCGACCTGTGATTTGTTGCCGAGTTTGGGGGAGGGGGGCTCTCAGCAAGGCTTGCAGGGGGGCCCCAAATTGTTTGTTACGCCATTGCTGGAGAACTGCAAGGTTCAGACAATGATGTAGCTGGAAGTAAAAATAGAATCTGGCTTGAGCACATTGGAATGTACCAATGGACTTTTGAATCTCAGGAAAGATCAAACACATGGATGCTAACAGCGGCGACAAGTGCTGCCTGCTACGTGTTACTGCAAAACAGCCAATGAAAAGTCCCTGTATATAAGCCAGCTTGGAGTCCATGGTGGTCTTCTTTGTTTGAGAAAATCCTCCATCAGAGTTCTGCAAAAGATAAATCATACTCAAAGCCGATTGGTCTGAATGCCACGAAAAAGCGTCCTGTGCGCATCGATATGCGGAATCACGTGTTTTACCATGGTGCCCTCCAGAGGGTGAACAAGGGAAGAAGGGAAGTGGCACACCAGGTGGGGACAATGTGGGTGTGCGGCCGGAAGGGGGGGTAGGAGTGACCTTGCAGGGGAACGCCGCTTGGTAATGTCAATGTTCTGACCGTGCCATTTGGACGCAGTCAGTACTGGCCCCAGGTCTGCCAGCGCCCTGTGCAAGATTTTTCGGTGCCCCGCCCCACCCTCCCCAATATTCCGACAGCATTATAGTAGTATTTCTAGGAAGTCGTAGGGGGGAGGGGGGTAAGGGTGCAGGTGTTTGCGCCTGCTGGGGGGAGTTGTGACCTGCTTTGACCACGGTGGGTTGACGCATCCCCTACCAAACATTCAAATCTGCTGTAAACCCCGGCGAGTGTGAAGCACCCACACTTCACCGGAAAATGCTGATCTTGAAAAGGAACATACCAACAGCAGACACACCATCCTCGGCATGTGCAGCAGAGACTAGATTGGCAAATCCCGCAAAGCCCCTGGGGGAAGCCCACTCCCTCATTAGTGAAATCCACCAGTTTTTAGGATCATTTAATGCTCCAGTCAGTTTAGACCATTGGGGGAGGGGGTACGATGCACATACCATCGGGGCCCCACCAAAACTCAAAAGCCCATAAGCCTACCCAATGAAGGCGTGGGTTTTGCGCCGCCCGCAATCAGCGCTGGAGCCCATCTGGGTGTGGACACAGGGCAAGTTATTGACCACGACACTGGAATGTTTTCGCCACTGCCACCATTGCGTCTATTGCGGCCCCTGTTGTACCCCCAAGCCAGCGCCAGCTAGAGTCTCATCGCCATTCGACCACCACTGAAAATGTTGCACCAAGCGGTGGGGGGGGGCAAGATGCAAATCAAGATGGTTACACCTGATGAGCCGCCATGGCTTACCAAGCCAATTTCTTTCCCCAAGGGGTCTCCCAAAGGGTCATGCTGTTTAGACCAATAACAGGGGAAACATGGCAAAGTGGATACAAGTTATGCCAACAGGGGCAGCCTAGCCCATCACCCCCCTGCAAGCAAGAGGCAAAGCCCACCCTAAATAAGACCGATGAGGGTGACCCAATGACTGAAGAGTGCCAATGTAGCATTGTGCTAGCCGAACTCATGCCTCGGGAGGATAGCTCAAGGGCAACGTTCTCGCCTTGGAAGCAAGAGGACACCGAGCAACATAGGTTCGATCCCCTGGTCCGCGCTTAGAAACCTCTGGGTATTAAGCGCGTTATAAATAACCTATCATATAACTTTTGATATTAAGTAATCTAGTTTTATCGCTGGTTACAGCGGTGGGGATGGTAGCGAGCAAAGGGGGCCATTGCACAGCCAAGACGAAGGAAAAAGGGCCCTAGACAAAATGGTGGGAGCTGGACTATCCTTGTCTGAAACGAGCCCCAACAATACTAGTGCTATCCAGGGTGGGAGGGGATACAGCAATGGGATTGAAGCACGTATCGACCCCAGAACTGTTTTAGTGGGCGAAGGGGCACTGCCTACAACAAACGTAATTGGGCGGGACCCCAGCTGGAGTACCGTATGCTTCACCCCATCCGCACTGATGCAGACTCTGAGGCCAGACAGGGCAGCAAGGGTTAATACCACATCTGGCAAGGCAAGTGTTGGGTACCGTGGGGGCGTTGGGAGGCCCCACGCAGTCACACACACACTCGCTCCGCATACGTCCAAGGAGCTACGCTGGAGACATGTGGATGGTTTGGGTCCCCGGCGCGAACTGCCGCACGGGCCGTTTTTATTAACACTGCGCATGCGTGAGCCTGGTTCTGGCTCACGCATGCGCCCAACAGCATATTACTACGCAACATCCCTCCTTTTCCCTCCAAAACAGAAAACATGAACAAACATAGAATTAACAGTGCTCAAATACAACTTAAACTGTTAGTGTATCACTGATCACGAAGCAGGGTCCATAAGGAAGTCTTGCAACCTCTGCGGCGGCCTGCGCCCCGCCCGGCTCGGGTACCTGCGTGCTTCATCCTGAGGTACATCGGGCGTCCCTTGAGTCTCGGGCGGTTCATCGTGATTCAGTGTTGACTCGGCATTCTGCTCCGGGTCGGGTGTGACCGTCTCCTCCGAGCTCGCAGTTCCGATGCGCTTGAAGAAGGACACGTTCCTGGTGACAGTCCCTCGTGCATTGGCAGCAGTGACCATAGACCCTTTGACGTGTGTCACCCCGAGTGGCTGCGTCTTATATGGTAGTGACAACTTTCCTTCCGGCCTGTTTCGCACTAGCACGGTGTCACCCACGGCAATGTCCTTCTCTGGGAGCCTCCTCCTGGTGGTCTTTCATTCTGAGTGGCTCTCTCCGCTTGCACCTGCTCGTTATTGATCTCTCCCGGATGTCGACCTTCGATTTCTGGTAACAATCCTCTTGGCACCCGTTTGAAGAGCGCCTCCCCCGGGGCGACCCCAGTGGACTGATGCGGGGTCGAGCGGTACTCTCGGAGAAAGTCGAACAGGTTGCGTCTTAGATCTTCCCCTCCATTCATTGATATGCGGAACACCTTGTTGAGCGTTTGCATAAATCGCTCTACCTCCCCATTTGCTCTTGGCCAGAGGGGTGTGACCTTACGGTGTTTTATCCCTCTTTCTTCACAGTAGGTTGCAAACTGCTACCCTTGGAACGGGGCACCATTGTCCGAGCACAACTCCCTTGGAAACCCATGCGTGGCAAACATTTTCTCCAACGCCATGATGGTGTGTTCGGTGGCTGTGGACTCGACCAGCTCAACTTCGGGATATCATGACCACTGATCGGTCACCACCAGAAAGTACATTCCCCGGCCTGTGGACCCAAAATCGGGATGTACCGTCCCCCATGGCTGGTCGCTCCTTACCATTGCTTGGATCGGCGGCCCTCTTTCCACCAGACTCACAGCTTGGCAGGGAATGCAGTTCTTCACAAACTCCTCCACTCTGCTTTCCAGCTCCGGGAACCAGACCTTTAATCTCAGACGAGCTTTCATCTTGGCCATCCCCTGGTGGCCATTATGGGCAAGATGTAGGACTTTGTCAACTAATGTTCTCGGGATCACAATCTGGTGACCCCTCAGCAGGAGGCCGTCATCCGCCACCGTCAACTCTTGCCGCGCCTTCCAGAAGGCTTGCAGGTCCTTTTGAGCCCCTATGATCCTCCTGGAGTTGTCTTGCAGGACCTCTCGCCACTCCCCACTCGCTATCGCCTGTCTGATTTTGGTGAACGTTTCGTCCCTGTTGGATTCCTCTGCAATTACCTGCCGGGCCAGGGCAATGGGCAGCGCAGATTCGACAGCCAGGTGTACGGCCTCTACGCAGTTGGCCACTTCAATGGAGTCTCGGAGCCCCCCCGAGCCCGGGTGGCGGGACAGATAGTCTGCCGGGTTAAGTGTTCCTGGGCGATACAGTAGTTTGACCCCGTACTCCATTAGCGAGAGCATCCATCGTTCAATGCGAGGTGGTGGTTTGGACGAGGTCCCTGATAGAATTGGGATTAGGGGCTTGTGATCCGTCACCACGACAACCGGTTTCCCAGAATGTAAATGCGGAAATGTTTGCACCCCCACAGTATGGCCAAGGCCTCCCGCTTGATCTGAGAGTATCTCCTCTCTGTCTCGGTGAGGGCTTTGCTGGCATAAGCGATGGGCCTCATGGTTCCTTGATTGTCCGCCTGCATAAGAACTGCTCCCAGGCCCACGGGGCTGGCGTCGACCACAATTTCTGATTCCCGGTCCGAGTTGAAATAAGCCATGGTCTCTTGCCCTGATAGGGCGCTCTTAATGTCATCGAACGCCCGCTGCTCTTTTCCACTCCAGTTCCATGCAACGTCATTCCTGGTGAGCGCTCTTAAGGGCTCCGATAGCGAGGCTAGGTCAAGGATGAAGCGACCGCAATAGTTCACCATCCCCAGGAAGCTTCTAATCTTCGCTGGAGATGTCGGTGGAGCGGCTTCACGGATGTCCTTCACTTTCTCTGGATCAGGGGAGATCCCTCCAGCATGGAAAACGAAACCAAAGAACTCCAACCTGTCTTTCAGAAACTCACACTTTTCTTTGTGTAGTGTTAGACCTAGAGTGTGCAGCCTTTCCAGGGTGTTCTCTAGGCGCTTCAGATGTTCTGCCTCCGATCGGGCGAAGACCAGGATGTCGTCCGACATGTTGATCACTCCCTTGAGTCCTGACAGAGCTCCCCCGGTGGCCTTTTGGAAGACTTCTGCCGCGGACGAGACTCCAAAACTGAGCCGCTTGTATCGATATAACCCCTCATGAGTCGTGAAGGTCCTAATTTATCTGGACTCGGGGTGTAACTCTAACTGGTGATATCCAGATCATAGGTCCAGTTTTGAGAATACTTTCGCTCCCTGGAGTTCCCCACCGATATCATCTAAGGTGGGCGTGATGTGGCATTCCCTCTTGGTGGCTACATTGGGTAGCCTCATGTCCACGCAGATGCGCACCGCACCTGGCTGTTTAGGCTTTGGGGCCACTACAATTGGGGAGACCCAAGGGGTGGGGCCTTCCACCCTTTCGATGATGTCTCGGTCAATCAGGGACTGCAACTCTTTCTCCACCTGTGCTCTCAGATGGAACGGGATACGGCGGTGTTTGAGAGCTGTTGGTCTCACTGACCCGTCTATGTGGAGGCGTATTGGATCAGCTTTCAGGTTTCCTATGCCATTGAAGATTGTCTCGAACCGTTGTAGTAGGTTTTCCAGGTCGGCGCAGTACACCGCAAATGAGAAGTGGACAATGTTTAGCGCTTCAGCGCCGGCGCAACTTAGGAGTGAGTGTGGGCTCACACTTGTGACGAAGAATCTTGCTTTGATTCTGGTCTGTCCATGAGTCGCTGGTGCTACGAATACCCCCTGGATGGGGAGCGGAGTGTGTCCACCAAAAGCATATATGCGTGCCGTGGATTCTGCCAACCCTGGTGGGCCAGGCAACGAATTGTAATGTTCAGTCGCTAGCACACAGACGCACGCTCCAGTGTCTATCAGGACCGGCGTGGGTGTTTCCCCAATGTTCACTGTGCACGTGGGCTGGCGCCGTTTCCCTGGGCCTTTGGCGATACTGGAGATGAAGAAGATTTCGTCCTCCTCTTCCTCTTCTTCTGCGATGTTCAAATCTTGCATGCCCTGTTCAATGGACGACACACCCCGTATCCTCCTAGAGGTGCCTCGGCCAACTCTCTCCGGACCTCTTTGACGCTGCGACTGGTGTCGTTGCCATGCACACTATCGCATAGTGTCCCGGAGTGCCACATCTGCCACAGGTTCTTGATTTGGCGGGGCACTCACCTACATGTGGCAGGTCATATCCGCAGTATTGGCATGATGGAGCATTGCTGTGACCTGTGGGTGGGTCTGCACCCATCTTGCCTTCCCTGGTGCATAGCGACCAACTGCAAAAGCTTATTCCTCCTTCTTTACATGAGTAGCTGCGTCCATCTTTGCCCCCCTAGCATCAGCCAGTTCATACGCTCTCCCCAGGTCTAGGATTTGTTGCAGGGTTAGCCCAGGTTCTCTCAAAACCTGCCTCCGCAGTTTTTCGGAGCTGCACCCTTGCAGCAACTGGTTACGAACCATCTCTTCTTCGTTACCCCATCTACAGGAGCTTGCTAGGTGTCGGAGTCGCGCACAGAACTTGTCCAATGATTCATCTTCTCGCTGCTTCTCCGCGCACATGACAAACCTGTCAAAGTCTACGTTTGCCATGGGGAGGAAGTAATCCCCGAGTGCTTGTTTCACTGCAACGTAGGTGGCCACAGGGATGGTCAGCGAGTCATAGATCTTGTGTACCTCCACCCCTGCCGAGTATACCATGATGGCGATCTTCTCTGCATCTTCCGTGACCCCCGCGGCCATGAAAAACATTTCTAGTCGTTTCACCCAGAGGAGCCATTTTGGACCCAGCTTAGATGGAGGGCCTGTGGTATCAAATTCAGGCATGGGGCTTAGCGTGCTGTTCATCCTGCGTGGGATGGGGGCAATTGCACCATCTAGGTCATCTTCTTCCCCCATCTTGGTGAATGGCACTCACAGGTACTTGCTGGACACCTTCTGTGGCTGCTGGGCTGGTGTGCCGAGTCCCCTTGCGATGTGGTGCTCTTCCTGCACCCTTTCCTCCTCCTGGTCACCTGTGCCACAGCCATGTAAATGTAAGGGCTGTGGAATTTCCAAAAATTGCTGCTGGGCAAAGCAAAAGTGCAAGTGGCGCACGAGCACCCTCACGGGCCACTACCACTGCCTTTCACGTGTTGACCAAGATGGCCGCCGGCCATACGCATGGACTCGTGTGGACGCGAGTCAATGTTCTTCTCCTAGAACGTTGCCGGAGCGGAGGATGGCTCCCGCGCCGTCCTCGTCGCCAGTGATGGGTATCGTGGAGGTGTTGGGAGGCCCCACGCAGTCACACACACACTCGCTCCGCATACGTCCAAGGAGCTACGCCGGAGACATGTGGATGGTTTGGGTCCCCGGCGCGAACTGCCGCACGGGCCGTGTTTATTAACACTGCGCATGCGTGAGCCTCGTTCTGGCTCACGCATGCGCCCAACAGCGTATTACTACGCAACAACAAGTAGGCTGGTCATGTCGCTCTGACCTCCATTGCTAGAACCAGCAGGCCAATAGCTTCCAAGGTAGAGAGGGCGAGGGGTCCTTATACTTACGCAGAGTCCCCAAACTGGCCCCAAATTATTACGAAACCAGGGAAGCACTCACAAACAAATGCATTCAGTGGCTCCGGGTAGCGAGGAGATGTCTATTTGGAACCCGGGAGCAAACTGCAAGTTGCACCAGGATCCGTCAGCAGGAGGGGACTGCCCCAGATTATATTAGAATTGTCCTCAGGGACCCGGGCATGGTCATGGGCATACTGAGTTTCAACAGGAGATGCCAGCCACCAGTGAACAGTGCAATGAAGCTTAGTGCTCTACCCCTGCAAAATATGTCACGGAGGGCGGTGCTGCCGGGAGAAAACGCTGCTCTTTTGGGAACTAGGCCCCCAAGTGACACCCTCTGGCCCAGACCCTCACGGAATATGGTGCATTGAAATCAATGTGACTTCATTTCAACGCACCACGAGTGGCTTTTTGTCATGAACCAAGCCACCCATGCAATATTTATTTATTATTTTCATAAAGCGCTGGTCGTCCGTAGGCCTCAACGAGCACGAAAAAACAAGACCACACATACAAAACAGTTCTAACTGGGCCCGAGGGACACTGTCTCGAATTTAATGAAACCTTCAATTTAATCGAAATGTTTCTGTGAAACGGACTCGTGATGTTTTATATATGCTGTGAAATACTTTTACGGCACAACGCCGAATAAAGTTACTATGATGATGATTTCTAGGAAGCATGGATCACCCATGCCTCCTAGGAATGCTACTGTAATGCACATTTTTAGGAGGGTGAAACCGTCAGAATATGGAAGAGTGGGAAAGCAAATGCTCTGTGATTATTACATTTACATTATTGTTCTAATGCAATAAACAATACCTTAAAAATAGCTCTGTTTTCATAACACAGTCTGGTTCTTAGGTTTAATGATGATTTTTCATGTAGCTGGCTAATTAGAGGCTGTCCTGATAAGCAGCGCTATATGCATATGGCGCTATGGGGAGAGAGATGGGCCTGACATATAACTGCCACCCTGCTGTTCCTGAAAAGCACCCTGTAGGTAAATACGGATTGTGAGGACCCCCATCTCTCTCCTGTGAGCATCCCTGAGTCTTTAGAATCAGAACCGTCACTAATGCGGCAACCCCACCACAAATGCAGAACAGCAGGGGGGCTCAGTTCTGTTGTTCGGCAGATACTTGCGCGATCTGAATGATACCTGGCCTAGTAGGATCGTTGTTCTGTCTTCCCTTTGTTTCCCCTCCCCTGCCTCGTCGCGCCTTGAAACACTAGTGTATAGGCGCGTTATAAATGCTGCATCATATCATATCATACTTGCGATCAACAGCACTGAGCCCCCTGCTCTTCTGTAAAGTGTGCTTAAGGGCCTCGCCCGGCACAGTGCGTTTCTTTAATAGGTGCTGGGCCAGACCGATACTCAAGTTTACATGACACTGAGCCGGAGGCAAGGCACCCTTTATTTGATGCAAAGGGGGGCGCCCTTGTTCAGCCGCACCATCTGAGCATACCTTGAGCCGGCGCTTGTCACAGATCCCGCAGAACTTGTAGATGGATAAATTAGTGTTTTGAAAATTTAAGACGAAGTCGGTCCACATTTGTTTTTGCTCTTTTTCTTTCTCGTAAGAACGTGTTTTCATAAACTCTCCTCGCCATCCTTTGTATATACGTTGCATCTTTAAAATAAAATCTGAAAGACAGATGACAATGCTCCCGGCCCTGGTTTTATGGGATATCGAGGCGCTGGATAAAGATATGTTGAGCATGGGCCGCACTAGGGCAACCTTCCCGCCTGACCCAAAAGGGCCCTCAATCAGGAGTCTGTTGTGACCCCTGCGCTCTCTCAACCACCGCTTATGCCTGCTTTGGCTGCCCCATAAGCCCCCTATTTTCAAGTGAGCCTCTGCCGCTCATCCCTTTTCCCCGGAAACATAGCATTATTGCCAACATTATCCATTCCATTTGGGAGACGATATTCAAGCCCTGGTTTTAATGTTGCATTCTGTGATTTGTAGCGCTGTGCTTATAGTGGATAAATATAGGACTACAAGCCCCAGAATGCAAAGTTTAAACCAGGACTGCATTAGAGTCTCTCCCGAATGGACAATGTTGGCATGTGTGACACAGACAGAAGCACTTTTGAGCACTAACCCCTCCAGTACTAATGGACCGACAAGCAAGTGGCGAGTGAAAGATGCAAGCAGCGTCATTTAGGCTCTAGAGCAGGGGTCTACAATGTGTAGCTCTCCAGATGTTTTGTACTATGACTCCCATGATCCCTCATCATTGAATTAGCTGGCTTGGGCTGATGGTAGTTGTAGTCCAAAACATCTGGAGAGCCAAAGGTTGCAGACCCCTGCCCTAGAATCAATACACGTTGCTACTGTGGTCACTATGCTCCCCCCTTCCATAGCCAAAGATGTTTCAAGGGCACTAAACATCCCTTGCATAAAGTTGAGCAACTACAACGTTATGATATGATGGATTATTTATAATACCCAGAGGTTTCTAAGCGCGGACCCGGGGATCGAACTTGTGTTGCTCCGTGTCATCTAGCTTCCAAGGCGAGCACGTTGCCCCCGAGCTATCCTCCCGAGACGTTTGTGGGCACATGGGCTGTTCGCAACCCCAGTCACAGGTTTTGAGAAAACAGACAGTTCTGAAATGCGGTCCTCCCTTTAATGCACGCCCGGCAGCCCGGCCCGCTGAGCTGTCCCTTCTGCACATTTGATCACCCACCTCTTTGGTGGGTGCTGTCTTCTGTGGGCGGCGTTTCCTGTGTGACTTATTTTGAGGGCGTGTAGAACTACTCGCGAGACTCGGCAACGCAGAGTTCTCGCAAGACTTGAAAGGAGAAGCGCAGAAGCAGCCGAAAGCGTTAGCCGTGATTTACAGCGCTCCAGAGCGACAGCAGAAGCAGCTCCCGGCGCTGCTTCTGCATTAGGAGCTGGTGACCTACCCCTGCACTCAGCGACTGCTAAAAAGCCCCAGAGACTTGGACATCCAAGACAGTGAAGTAAACTGTCTCATGTAATTTGATGCATATATGTTACACGAGTTTGCACCATTAAAGTCAAGGCTACAACTCAGCACGGAGCCTGCCAGGACGGCACAGCAAACGTGCTTCAGAGACCCCACACAGAATATTGAGCAAATCCTCGTGTTTTTATCGATGCTTTGAATTTCCGGTACCAGACGTTTTACTTGCCCTCCTTATAAATGCCCGATTAGATGTACTCGACGGATAAGTGGCTTGAGCCGAAAACCACAAAGGCTGAACGTCGCACACCTGACAAATGACAAACAAATTAAAGCTATAATTGGTCAAATAATCAATTTTGGTTGCTGCCCATGGGAGTATCAAGAGGGCAGGCTAGCATGCTGTCAGGTCCTGGTAGCAGACAAGTGTGAAAAAGAGGGGAGCCTGAAGCTTCCCCAGCTTACAACTGAACAGCCTTCAGTCAGAGAGACATGACCAGTCATGTGGAAAATTCTCATTATCATGTAGGAACGGCTCTGTGCTTTTTTAATTACACTCATGGCCCTTCGGGCACCCACCCTTACACCAGCCCTTCCCCTCCAATCACTGTCATGTAAAGTCTGGCCGAGAACCAGCACCTAGAAGCAACAGAAGCGCGGCAAATAAAAACTACGCATCTGAAAATAAGTATTTACAAAATAATGAACATTTTAAATGTTCTAAGCGGCATCCTTTCCTCAGATGCCCTTAATATTTGCCACGTCAATTTGAACACATGTGTAGGGTTGGAGTTTTGATTATGTGCTTTCGGATCCACTGACCCCTTTCGTGGGCAATGGCAAGTGTGGGGTACACTTTCAGCGCCCAAGATCCAAATGAGCTGCCTCTTGCTGAATTAAGCCCAAATGCGGCCGAAATATGAAAACACACTGCTGGCAGAGACAAGCCCAGCATGTAATTCTGAACTATCAAGTAACTGAATGTTGGTTTCAGAAAAATGAAAAATGTAATTAAATGGACCCACTGGGCGAAGGACAAAGCCTGATACCTGAAGATGCAGCTTTGCTAACACAGAGAGCTATGTGATGAATCGAGTGGAGTCATCACTGACTCCCCAGCAAGGATCTCCTTCCATGTGGCCAGGGGTCAGCAGCCGCTGCCTGATCTTGACCCTGGGGGGTGGTACTATGAGGGAGGATCACATGGAAGGAGACGGCTGTCAGGGGAAGGTGGTGAACCCCTCAGGAAAGAGGCAGTATTCTTCCGCTTCATAATTCCTAAGTTCCTGATGACTTGTTGTCACTATACAAATCCTATACTAAAGGACAGTGGAACAGAGATGTCCTGGTGATTGGAGCACATCAGGCAGTGAACATTTAGGGGGGGAAGATACCTGGCAGAGAAGTATACAAGGGTATCTGCAAGAACCCAGAACGGGATTCCTGGCAGGGGTGTATACCAGGCAATCCACTCAAAGTATATGGAAGTATAAGACATTGCAGGAAGATACCTGGCAGGAGAGTATGCCAGGGGATCTGAGAAGTTGATGAAAGGAAGCACCATATTTAAAAAAACACCAGGCATTTTGAAATTAAATAAGAACTTTAAAATTGTGGGAAGATACCTGGCAGGAGAGTACACCAGGGGATCTGAAGAAACTACTAAAGGATTCCTAGCAGGAGAGTATACCAGCAGGTCCACTAAATTTTTAGAAAGAAACTTACTTTGCAAAAAACACAGCAGGAAAGTATACCAGGCACTCTTATCATGTTGAAACCAAAATACCTGACATAGGACTACACCAGGATACCTGAAGAGCTCACAGAAGGATTCCTGATGGAGGAGCACATCAAATAGTCCACCAAGATACAAAAGAGGTTAAAGAAAACCTTATAAGGAATGTCTCATCTGAATAAGATCCTTTGTGTGAACTCAGTGCAAAGAAACCTAGGAAGAACTAAATGGTATGGGACATATATTTTTTTGCACAAGAACTTTCTGAACCTAATATAAAGAACCAAAGGAATTGTTGTTTGAGAGAGATACGTTTGCCATGCTCAAGGAACTGTTGTTTCAAAGAGACACGTTTTGCCATCCAACCTAAATATCCAGGGGAAGGGAAACACCCTCTGGATCCAAGGATTTCTCCTTGGAAAATACTGTTTGTTGGATTTATCCACTTGCTTTAATTATGAACACTTTTTACCAATAATAAGCCAGAGACATTTCCTTGCACCCTTAGTTGTTAATTGCTAGTGTGAGGGTCAGATTAGTATGTTTTGGACACAAGGACGGTTTACAAATTTGATGACAATTGACACAGACTGACCTTTAGTTTTAGTTTCCTAGGTAGGGAACTTCTCGTTGGGATAGGGACAGAAAGGCCTTTTTATCCAACCCTTTGAATAAAGATTCCTGATAATGAAAATACTACAACTTTGTGTCTGCCTCTCATTTCTGACCCTTCACAGCTAGCATGTAAATCTGTGCATTCTGAAGCTTGGAAGCAATTTTAAATGGGAAACTCCATTGACAGAAGTAATTTGAGGGCCCACTTTAATGGAGGTGGTGACTTTTAACCTATGGAAAAATACTGACAGAAGCAGCACAAGGAAAAATGAAGCGAAGTCTTGTATTTACTGCGAGATGTAAAGCAGATTCATTGTGCTGTTCCTACGAATTTAGCTAAAAGCTGTACTTAGCCCAGAAGACCTTTCTTTCCCAATGAGATTCGAAGCCCAAGAACATTTCACCTTCCTCCATCAGATGCAAGTGTCAAGATCTGCAATCCCCCTCTATCTGGAAATCTCATTGAAGCTCACAGAGACAGGAAAGGGACAGCGCCTGTGCCTGACCAAAGATTTTGGTGGTAAATTGACCCACATTGTGAAAACAAAAGACCTAGCTAATGGATGTGAACTCTAAAAAAAATACATGGAATTAAAATTCAATTGTGGTCCCTTCCTGGGCTGACTGGCAGATGACATGCAACAGAAGGCCACCACATGATGCCAGGAGGTGGAGTTATCCCATCTGCATCGGGAGAAAAAGAGACCCAGGGTCTGGCCATTCTCTTTGAAAGAATGCTAAGTGTTTTTTCATTGCAGGCTGAACAAACAATGAAACAGATGGCTGGAGAAACAAAATGCGCTGTTTATGGAACTCATAATGTGTATATAATTAGAGATTGTCATGGGGTTAAATGGGGAATCATACTTTGGCCATTATCTTGGGAACTGTGACACCTACCAAAATGTTTTAAGTATTTCTGAAAAGCATATAGAAAGGCCTATCCAATTGTATAACTCTCATAAAGATCTGACCTTGGGCCCAGACTTGCTAAAATGTGATTCTAGCACCACAGAATAAGTTACAGAGTGGAGACTCTGGGAGATGTCAGCATAATAAATTAGATATCCGCCAGTAAAAAACATTTCATGATATTTCTAATACTGTTTGAAGAAAATGCAAAAATCTGCCATTCGCACCTGCAACTGCATGTCGAAATGAGACGCAATGTGTTACGTCTGGCATGATTAGACCAGTTAAAAAATAAATAGTTCATAACTGGAGGGTGCAGAAATGCTAATGCTGATGGGTCAAGTTATACTTCCCAGAAATAGAACCTAATAACCTCTGGACCAATCAGAGGGAAGAGGCGAGGCCTTAATTAAGGGGGAGGACAAATAGATGTCCAATCCGAACCATGAGGTAATCAGCTGACACCTGACAATTTATATATTCTTGGGTGTGATTAGGGGTTTAAAAATAGATGCACAATGGGAACTAGGGGAGAGTTGTCTGA
The DNA here is from genome assembly GCF_040938575.1 of Ambystoma mexicanum. Taxonomy (NCBI): domain Eukaryota; kingdom Metazoa; phylum Chordata; class Amphibia; order Caudata; family Ambystomatidae; genus Ambystoma; species Ambystoma mexicanum. Next base: position 178,385,856 of record NC_090940.1, read on the forward strand.
AATGATCTGAGTGGAAACTGCTGGACTACCAACATTGCCTGGCAGACAGAAGGAGCAAGAGGAAAACCAGGAAAAGAGACAGAGGCCGGATATCCATAACCAAGAGAGGCAAATAGAGGGATTGATGTTGAAATCTGACCAGGTCCCCGTCCTTTACCAGGAAATGATTCCGCAGGCTTGGTGTCTTTCCCTGAGCACAAAACCCAGAGATGTTCAATGCAAGTAAACTTATCCAACAGAAACAAGTATTTCAGGGATCTGTTTAGATTAATACCTTCCCCTATTGGGTGGCATATGGAAGCAGATGCCTAGCCTTTTCTTACCAAGTAATAATTTAATTTATTTCCATATAGCTAAATGACACAGGGTGATTTTGTGGAAGTTTGAAATGTACAACATATCTCCCAGTGTGAATAAGGTATAGTCATATAAAGTAATTTTGGTACCACATATCCTTTTTATCAACATCACAATTCTCTAACCGGGGGCAGAGGAGTTGCATGTAAAAACAAAATTCCCTACTGTTCACCATTCCCCAGATCATGCCTTAAAGCAGAGGGATTACAAATGGTAAACTGAATATATGGGTTTGTGCTTTTGTGCTGGGGCACAAAAAAAGTCTCTTGCACAGTTAAACAGAGAGAAACGACTGATTGAATAGGCACACCGTCTACTTGGAGTGTGAAAGACTCCAAACTGAAGAGAGATTTTTCACTGAGGTGTGATAAAGGAAAAAGGTTAATTACATTTTAATTATTACCCACACTGTGAGTAATAGGCAGCGCTCAGATACCCGAGGTTTCGTAGCGCTATATAAATGCTAAATATTTTAATTATTTTTGTTAAAAGTTGGTTGTGCTCAAACCTTATTAGAAATAAAATGCATGCAGTGATGTCAGAGTTGAATGGTGCTAAGCATTAAAAGTGCTTTGCCAATTGAAAAGTGCTGCATGTTATTTAAAATAACCCCATGAAAACATTCTTGTTCACTTAGATCTGGTAGTCAAATCATTCCCCCCCCCCCTCATGTGTCCTGTGCTTCATGTTGTGTCCTTTGTGTGCCTTCATGCCCGCGGGCTCCGGCACTATATAAACAAAACAAAAAAATATGTATAGTAAGGTTAAATTGTTCCGTCAAGTCCAAGGTGCTGCTTAATTCTTTACATTAGGTTTATTGTGCGTGACTGTGTGTCTTTTTTACATGCAAGCAGGACTGCAAATACACATGTTGAGTTTTGGATTTTTGTGAATTCTATTATCAAAAGGGAATAGTGTTCAACTGGTTTGTATTGAAGTTTGTGCCACAGAGTAAGGCGGCGTGTCTAGTGATTATTCTTCTGCTATATGGATTTTGTCAACTAAATAATAAATATGTATTCTTTCTGCACACCAGCCTAATTCCTGGCTCATTGTTTGCACAGGGGTGAAGGCTGAAAGTGGTGTGAGATGAGTCAGAAGCAGGGATAGTGAAAGATCTGATAAATTGAGTTATAGGTGTGGTGCCCTTGATTGGGGAGGAAAAGAATTCCCTGCTTTGATTGTTGCCCCATACATTTTTTCTACATAAGTGATGGTGGCACAGGGAACAGCAATGAGATCAAAAGTAGCACCATGTGGCGCAACAGTCATCACGTGACAATTAAGTGCAACCATTAGGTTTGAGCAATACAAGCAGATTTTGAAAATACAGTCCTGGAGTTGAGGAATCCAAGGTACGTAGAAGAGCACAGTGCTTAACAACATGGCTGTTGCACCAGAGTAAAAGTGAGAAGGGGGAGTCAACCTCCTATTTGTATTAGTTTTGGTACTCATGCAGCACTTTACTCCTCCATATAAAGCCCAAGCAATTGCATCAAAGAACAGATATGGGTGGGGGGGTGCAATGTGAGGAGGGACACACAACCTATAGGTGTTGTTTAGATTTGTACCCACCAATTTACAGCTCATGGCCATGCTAGTCCCTATGGCCATTACCACCCATACCTGAACCCTCATATCCCAAAACACACACCCCTGGATTCTCACTGAGCGTGCCCTTGTGACCAGTAACATCAAACTGTGGTCTTTTATATGTCTGCAGTTGTTATTTCTAAGCGATCATCTGAAATGTAAATTGTCCTAAATAGATGTGCCTTGAGCCACTTGATTTTTAAGCAATGTGCATCCTCACATCTAGTCCTTGCATTAAATTCCTTTTAAAAACACAAAATTCAATAGGCCCTTGCAAGACACTTCCAATCATGTGCCTAGGTACTCACACCATTTGTCAGCTGTTGCCATTTTGTGGCCAGGTAGTACCATTATAGCAGCACCTAGCAAATGCCTATCCCATGCCTACACAAAAGCCCAAACTGTTGGCTTTACCAATACTTGTTTCAAAGTGAGGACTCTGATGAATGCAATGGAGTCATCACTCATTCCTCAGCAGTGACCGACTCCCATGTGCCCAGGCGACGTGAGTCACTACTTGATCCTGACCCTGGGGACGGCTTATAGTGGGGATAGGTCATGAATTCATTGGATGAAATGCAGTATCTACCCCTTTCCCATGAGGAAGACCTTCTAATACCCAAGACTGTAATGGCATATTTTCACCAGCTTGTTCCCCCTTGTAAAAGAAGAAACCTCCTTTTCATATTTCTTTGTTCAAACACCCACCTATGACACAAACACCCAAAGTTCCAACACAATATCTTTTTCTTCTGAAATCACTGAGAACTGTTCAAATACGCATCCAATGACACCTATGGACCTCAACTACTAGAATCCCCCCAAGTAGTGGGACGAGGAGGATGAAGGAGTTTGAACACAATACCAATAGCTTGAAACACAACATGCAGTCTAGTTGTTTTTCCAAAGCGCCTGTGCTCTGGACATTTAACCACGTCAAGCGCACTATTGAGAGAAGTAGTGCAGGAGAAGACGTGGGCTCCTGCCCAAAGACTCACGAACACAGAGATCATGTACCGGTGTGGCAGAGCAGAGAAGGCTGCCAAATCAGAGGGAGAGACACTGAGCCGGAAACAGAAGTGCTGTAGAGATGCTGGGAGCCAGGAGAGAGGTCCTTGGTGCTGGGCAGGTCTAGAAGGCGGTGTTCTCCCTTCTGGCACCTGAAGAGAAACCAGGGAGTGACTGGGGAGCCACGGAGGAAGCCAGAAGAACACCCCAGTGTGGAAAACAGGTGAAAGCAACATGCTGCAGAAGCATGACTGAGCCGGAGATGCTGGATAAAACCAATGAGTCTACCCAAAGCAAGTGGGAACCCCGGGGCGTTACGGTGATGGCGCCATCAGCAATTTGAACATAATACCATTATTAACACTAGGAGAAAATTGTTTAAATGCAGAAAAAGCAAAGTATGATCACCAATGAGCTATGGATGCATGAAGTGCAAGTTTGGGGCAAATCTGGAGCAAACCTTACTGCAATCATATATACCAAGCCAAGAGCAATACATACAGTATTGGTGATACAGAGAAATGGTGGAACGCACGAGAAGCCCTGGCACAGCAAGATACCAGGTAATTAAACACGTTAGAAGTGTTGGCAGGAGAGTACACCAGGCAGTTGGCATTGCATAAAGAAACCTGGCAGGGGAGTATACCAGGCAATTTGCAAAGCTTCCAGAAGTGTTAAAGACAGACAGAGTTTTCTAAACAAAGGAGGAAGTGGTGTTGAAGAAAGACTGTTACAGAACTTGTTGCCTAAACAGGAACCTTGAGAATCAAGGCAAGACACAAAGGAATGGTTAGTAAATTATACCATTTGTCATCCTACTTAAGAACTAGGAGACGGGGTCCAACCACTGGACCAAAGGCTTCCACCTTGGAGAAAATGTTTGTTGGAGCTATTCTTTCTTCAGTTGTGAACACTTTTTGCTCGTATCAAGTTGAAGATATGTCCTTACACTTTTTTTTTTTGTAGTGCGAGGGATCGGATGTTTTGGACACAAGTGTGGGTTTTCAGTTATTGACATCCTGACACAGACAGACTGTTTAGTTTTGGTTTACAGATAGGGAATTTCCTCTTTAGGATAGGGTCACAGAGACATTTTTCAAACCCATTTTCATTTAATACATATCTTTGAAATAAACATGACAACCTTGTGTCCGTCTCTCATTTCTGACCCCTCACAGGATCCTATCCCCTTAGTCCAGCAAAATGAGAGGAAGAAATTGGGGGTCATTACGAGTTTGGAGGTAGCCATGGTGCCATTAGCGCCATGGCTGCCTCCAAACTCGTGTCCGGGGTCCTTGAATAGGGACTTACCGGTTCATTCCAACCTTGGAGGGCCCGGTAAATCCCCATTCAAAATGCCCATCCCCATTCCCATTCGAGCCCCCATAGGGCTCAATGGGAATGGGGAGGGAGCTAATAACAGGCCCGTTATATAGCTCCCTGGTCCTTTTTGTGGCTCCTGCTAAGGGCGGCGGGAACCGCTAAGGGACCTCGTAATGCGGCTGTAAGGGGTTAACAGCACCGACATCTTTACCGTCACCGTTAACCCCTTACTGCCGCACTCGTAATGACCCCCAGTGTCTCATTCAGGTTGGAGCCTCTGGGGACCAGCACTGCATCACACCCGCACACAGTTGCATGCGGGCTGCAATTATTTTGCACCCAGTCACCTAGGTGGAAAATGTCAAGTTACAAGCTACTGGCCAGGCATACAAGTAACATGTCCCTGGGCATGACTGCCAGTTCTACAAATGCACACAGCAAACCACTTCTTAATCAACAAGAGTGAATTATCAATCACCAGTGGTTAGAAGTGGGTGGAAACCTTGCAACTAGCACAGTTTCTTATTAGTAATGTTTGTTATTTGCACTATTTGCATGGTTCTTCTGCAAGACCGTCCCTCTCTCGCGCCACACTGCCCACAATTTCCTGGTCACTATTTTTCCTGCCCAAAGAAATTTAGAAGAGCATAAAAGAATGCGCTGTTTAAGCTATTTTGTTTCCATGACGTTGAATTGCAGATGCCATCTCCCCAGGAATGACAGCAAAGTTAGCTTTGGCACTGGGTCAATCACCAAGGTCTGTCATCTGGATTGGGTTCTTAAGTGGGATCAAAGATATATTAATTACCGGCCATGTACACACCCCTGATGAGGGGGTGATAGCCATTTGCACCGTAGGGTTTGCTTGGGTTGCAAATAGGTTACAAATGAGATCATTTTTACAGGAGATGGGCTCAACTCGTATTGCGCAAGCCTAATCTCCCATAAAAAACAAGATGGTCACCGCTATAGGAAAAGGTAGTTGGTCCCTTTTCTATTCCCATGTTGGTGGTTGGGGGAGAGGAGCACAAAGCTCCAGTCCAGCAGGTAAGTGGGGAGGGAGTTGGTCGGGAAAGGGAGCAGGATCTCTTTGGGGGTGGGGTGAGGGTGGGACATGGGGAGGCAACAGGGAGAGGCTCTATTGGTTGCCTCCCCACAATCAAGATGGCACCACCAGGGAGTCTGGAAGATGTGGATGGTACACTGTGTGTTCTCACATGCATTTCTAGCCACCCGATTGGCTGAGTGCCCTTCCCCGGGTGTGAATTAGGTTTATTGGAGCCCAAATGAATTTACTCTCTACCCACAACATCAATTTGATTAACTTTTCTAAACTTAGTTTATCTTCAAGGATAAGGGAAATTACAGAATATATGACGTTCATCATCATCTTTGTGTCATTGTTTGAGGAAGAATGGATTCAGTCTTTACGGTTATTCCAATTGATAATATTGACACCAGGTCCCCACATCTTGACACATGTCTGGGGGCAATCACAATGTCTATACACTGCCCTGTCTAATATCATAAGCCTATGCCTTGGGTTTGTCGCCACTTCGCTGCTGGGGCACAATACTCCTAGTGGCTGCAACTGCAAATAGTCCGCCCAAGGTGTAGGGTACTGGCCCAATACTCTCATCCTCCCACACGTCAAGTAGCAACAATTTGGGGGTCTGTATTAATCTGCCTTCCAAGCACCCAGTCCGTTTGCTATCAGGATGGATCATTTCGTACTGGAGGAAGTGTGAGAAAGGGCTTGGTGCCGTGTTAGTCCAGTTACAAAATCAAGCTAAATCCTAATTTTGATACCTTTAATTGGACTAATAAAATACTGTGCTAAAATGGTAGTTCCATAATCATTCAAAGTCCCAGAGACCTCCTATTCATATGGTAGTTACAACACAAATGGCAAACAAAAGACAACGTTTTGATTGAGAGGTTTCTAGAGCTACCATTTTAGCACAATATTTTGTTAGATACTGAAGTTTCAAAAGGCACCTTCTCTGATCCCACCTGGCAAACAATTGTTCCCCGGATCTCTGCTCACTTGGTACAGTCCCTCCTGTGACTACCAAAGCCCATGTAAATATTTGCAGTGAATTAATCTATGCCGGGAGACGATTGTGACTATTCTGTGGAACTCTATCACGACTTGCCCTTCATGATCTCACCCCAGAAACTAAATATCAACTCATCGAACAGGTTAGATCTATGAGAAGCCCCCAAAGGACCTTGTGCAACGCTGATGTTGGTTTCCAAAATTCAACATTCGGTCGCATGGATTTCTGGTGGCAAATCCAACAGGAGGTCAAAGTCTCCCAGGATTGCAGGGCATGCCACAGTTTGTAAGCGTTTATAGAGCTCACTATTGGCCACTTGGAATTCTGCTTCGCGGCCGCCACTAGCCAGGGGAGTTGCTAGGCCTGGAAAAGACCCGGGGCTAAGCTGATGTCGGAACTGTTGGGACTGGGGGCTAGCTAGTCTTTTGGCTGTAGCTCCTGAGATTCTATCCGGGGCTGCAACCAAAAGATCAGGGGCTATAGCCCTCTTAGCCCCCCCCTAGCAACGCCCCTGCCACTAGCGAAGCTTTCCATGCCTTCATTGCAGCCACAGCCCACATGGAGCTTTGTGGCGCACAAGTGGAAAGAGTGGCTCTTAGTCGTAGGCCAATCAGAAGAGAGTGTTCTTTTAAGTGCAGGAGTGGGCGGAGCCTACAATGATTCTTTGTGGGAAGTCAGGACGAACATACACGCCCTTAGCACTTAAGGGTTTTTTAATGCCCTGCAAAACTTTGGGCAGTCACAATCAAGTCAGCAAAAGACAAGGCACATGAAATTCACAAGGGCTTGTGTCTAACGAGTTCCAGAAAAAAAGAAAGAGAAACAGAAACAGAAAAAGAGAGAGCGAGAGAGAGGTTTTGTGTGTTCAATATAGACTGTGTGTGTTCATGGTGGTTTAATAATGGTGGTGTGCAAGTGTGTGTGTGTGTGTGTGTGTGTGTGCATGCACAGGTGCATGGGGGGCCTTCATGGTGAGTGGACGTACACGCTTTCATGGTGTCGGGCTAATTGTGTGTGCTGTGTGAGTGCGCCTGTGTGCCCAAGGTCGGGAGTATTGCGAGTTTGTCTGTGTGCTGATGGTGAGGGAATAATGTGGATCTTTGCCTGTGTGCCTATTGCCAATGTGTTGTGCTCATGGTGGGGTGACGGTGTGTGTCTGTGTACTGCCTTCAAGTAGAAGAACAGCGAGTGTCTCTGTCTGCATGCTCATTGTGTGCGTGCTCACAGTGGCGGGAACTGTGTGTATATGTGTGTCCGCTCACCGTATGTTTGTATGTAATCTGATGGTGTTAGGTTTGTGTGTGCTTATGGGGTCAGTGTATGCTCATAGTGGGGGAATAATGAGCGTCTTTCCGTGTGTTCTCATTGTGTACGCATTTGTGTGGGCGGCCTACATGTATGCATGGAATCTATAAAATGCTGACCTAGCTAAGAAGCAGCAAGGTGCTGAAGCCACTGTATATCTAGGGGACGCGCCCAGCGGGCTGCAAGTAAGGGCGCCAGGGTAGCAATGGAGCTGGGATATATGGAGGTAGCGTTGGAGGCCTCTGGCAGGGGATTAGGGTTTGACGGAGTGGGGCTGTCGGGTCCGTCCTGAAGCGTAGGATGGACGGGGCCAGTATTATCTGCATTGGTAACTTGTTCCAGAGATAGAGTGGTGGCGGGGAATGGCCGGGTTCCTAGTTTTTCCCTCTTGTGGTTCATTTGTTTCCACTCTGGGAGTGTTGTGGCTTCTTGTGGTGCGCTGGACACAGGGGATGGAGAGCTTCAAATTGAAGCAGAGTGGTGCTTTGGTTGCGACTGCTTTGTAGGTGAGGCAGGCTGTCTTGAACATGATTCGTGCTTGAAGAGGTAACCAGTGCATCGCCATGAGGGTGGTGGATATGGCACTGGGTGTTCATATGTTTGCTCGTAGCGGGGCACCTGCGTGTTCATGGTGAGGGCACTGCATCTGTGCGGCTCATTCTGAGAAAATAATGTGAGCCTTTGATGGACTTTTCATGCTATGTATCTGGTTGTGCTCATGCTCGACGGCACTGTGTGCCCAAAGGGAGGCAATCTTTCCTGTGTACCTATTGTGTATGTGTTTGTGTGTGTTTGGGGGTAATGTGTGCTCACATAGGGGGTCTTGTGGGTCTTTACCAATGTGCTCAGTGTGTATGTGTGTGTTTGAGCTTATGTGGGGAAATGTGTGCTCGCAGAGGGGGTCTTGTGGGTATTTCCCCATCTGCTCATTGTATTTGTGTGTTCTTATGGGGGGGCAATGTGTGCTCACAGAGGGGGTCTTGTGGGTCTTTACCTATATGCTCCATGTGTATGCGTTTGTGTGTGTTTGGAGGGGTATGGTCACATGGAGGCATTCTTGGCAGTCCTTACCTGTGTGCTCATTGTGTATATGTTTGTGTGTGCTTGGGAGTAGGGGCAGTGTGTGCTCATAGGGAGGCAGTATTGTAACCACTTACCTGTGTGCTCCTTGTGTATGTGTATTTCTCTGCTTTTGGGGGGAATATGTGCTCGTCTATGTGTTCATAGTAGAGGAATAGTGGGGGTATTAATGCTCATTGTGTGTGCCATCCCCATGGGCATACTAGTGTGCCATTTGTGTGATCATGGTGGTGGCACCATGGTTTGTGAGCGCATTGCATATTAGAGTGAGTCATTGTGGTGCCTGTGTGCGTTTGTGTTGCATGTGTGCTTTTCAGTGCCGTTGCTAGAGGGGTTACTGTGAGGGGGGCCTGGGCCCCTCCTCTGAAATCCTAGGGCCCCCCTACATCAGCTGGGCTACTCACTCTGCACTGTCTGCAGTGCTGTGTTTGCCCGCAAGGCACACACACAGGGCCACAATCAACAATGAAGAGCTGTTAAGTTCCCTCTGCTGTCAAGACCAGCCCCTTCAATCAGAATGTAGCGCACAAAACTGTGAATGATGGGTCATTAGTGACAATGGTTTTAGGCCTACATTCTGGTGAGAGGGGCGGTGCAGTGCGGTTTGGTAGTTGGCGTGCACAAAAGCTTCTCTGCAGGAGTGCTTGTGGTGTCATACATTCCCTTTCATAGGTAGCCCCCTACTTTTGTCTGTGCCCCCCCCACTTTTGTCTTTGGGCCCCCTCTGTGCCCCCCTTAAATGTGATTCCTGACGCCGCCACTGGTGCTATTTGTTTGTCTTTGCTCGTTGTGGAGTATATGCCTTTGGCATGCGAACAGTGGGGGCATGTGCTGTTTTGTGTGCACAGTTTGACGTGTGTGTTTTCTCGAGGTCTGGCAATAGGGAGGATCTCTGCCTGTGTGCTCATTTTATACGTGGGTTTGTACAAATAGGACATCAGGCGTGCAACGTCTTTGAGCTGACCGGGCTGAAGTCACCCCCACACCCAAATGTTAGCTGAGGGGCGGGGCTTCCGTGACCTTTAACAGTTCAATGGATTAGGAACATGCTTCTGAACGCATCTTGTTTTTCTGAGACAAATCTACTATCTGCTCGGCTCGGATGTTCAAGCACTGCCCGTTTCCCAGAGTCAGAGCCCCCCCGCCCCCGAGAGACACAGGCTGCATCCCTGGCTCTGCAGCCAGTGTCGTAATGAACTCGATCAACAAAACACGTTTCTTTTGTCATCAGCAGCATAACCTTTCTTATGTAAGATGGTGAATTTCCAACTGAAAGACCACCAGCCACCTTGCAAATCTGTGACAGTTAAAGCGAGCAACACAATAAAGCACCCTTTGAAAAGGTGTTCATACCCAGAACGTCTAATAGCTTGATTTCCTAAAAAGTAACGTTTGCCTTGATGTCCTTAATTGAATGTTCTTAAAACCATACATAACAAGCGGCTGGAGGTTGGTGACGGATCTCCAAACCTAAGTGAGTTTATGACAACTTATTTTATTGGGTGTCTTAAGATGAAAATAAAGTGGGTGAATAAATATTTTGCCTTTGGCATCTCATAGATTTCCATTCAGAATGCGGAAAATAAAAAAGATACACTGATATTATTTTGGCTCAACATGATGCTATAAGGATTTACATGTTGTCATGATGCTTTGCTATTCAATTTGTGGATTTTGCAAGTAAACTCCATAGGATAGTATTATTGTCGGTCTTGACACCCAAAACTTAAATATTTGTTCCAGGTAAAGCGTGGAAGAAGGGTAAAAATCCCTTCTTCACTGTTTATCTTAAGTGTGTGATCCCGGCCAAGTGTAATCTCACCCTGACTTCCACTGCAAAAATTGGAGGGCCTATAAGTGATTACGTTTACACCCTTACAGTAGGACAGTTTTAACATGTGTAGGGACAAATGGTGTAGCCTGGTGTTCCTCTGCTAGTGCCTCCAATACGGTCCCATAGAATTGCATTATTGCTGCACTGGCCCTCCCACAGTCTTGCATCACTTGATTTGACAGGCAGCCATAGTCTCACCAGCCAGTCAGTACACCAGAGATTCTAGTATAGTGGAGCAACTGTGGTAGAACCAACATTAGATTTCTCCCCTGTTGCTCCCAGCCATTGAAGTTGCTTGGGCCATCCAGGGTACTGCCCCACACTCTGCTATGTCCTGTTATGCTATGATATTGAGTCTTCCATTGCACACCATCTGCCATTTTCACACTTTCCAGGAGCTTCAGGATCTGCAAGAACTGGTGGTTTTCAGACTTAAGGAGAGAGCAAACTGATTGTAACATTGAAGCTGCACTGGAATAGTCTCATTACAATGAGTAAAGAAGTTAGATGCCAGTAACACAAGTAAGTTTGCCACTCCTCCACCGACTCTGAAGTTAGCGCCTCTGCAGTGGAGTAACTTTGCTGAAAATGTTGGGGGGGCATGAGATCTGAATAAAAGGTGCCCCAGCCAAATGAATGGAAACAAAATGGTGTGCCATGAAAGCTGTGGGGGACAACCTCTGTCCCTCCCTAAAATTACACCCATGGGCCTCTCACAATATTTGAAGGGTTAGCCCCGGCTTAAATTTTAACCTAGGTGAACCCCTAGATGTGTGCACTTGCATTTTGTTAGGCAGAATGGTGCCTTTCCCCGAAACTGTCTTTCTTCAGAAAAATGTACTTCAACAAACGCAGTAAAACTTTAAAGCTGCTACTTTCAAGAAATACTTCCATCACCTCTCAATCTCCGCTTTAAAATATACTGTTTGATAGTTGGTCCCCACACCAGACCATGGGGTGGGGGAGGGGGGGGCGTGGCGGTAGAAAAGTGGGGGCAGAGCCTCTGAGTTTGCCCCTCCCATCAGCACTTTTAATGTAGGTTTCACTGCGCCCCTGGTGGGTGAGTTCGTAGTGAGGGGAGCATTTTGCGGGTCGGTGCAGCATGTGCGATCATAGTGTGTGCTCATGTGAAGGGAGCTCAGTTCAACGGTGGCCGCCAAGCAAAGGAAGATGATCAAACCGGCATTTAAGGTAGACCGGGCGACCGGCGGAGCTCTGGGAACCGGGATTTAAGGTGGACCGGGGCAGACGACCGTGTTCGGCCAGGTCTCCCGCCCAGAATGCAGGAGGTGTAAGGAGGCCGCACTGGGAAGTGCCCGGGACAGGCAGACCCTCTCATGACCCGCTCTGTATCTGTGCGTGGCTGATGGGTAATCCGACTGCCTCACACCATCATAGACCGATCATCTAAGGAATGGTGGGGGGTGGGGGTTCGTGCACCTGTGATGGCCACGAAGGTGGCACAGCACGTGCGCGCGGGATCGGAAAGGGTAGGCCATGGGAAAACCCTGCCCTAGTAAGATTCTCTTCTTTGAAAAGACGAAAAGGCTCTGCCCTCGCGCTAGAATTAAATCCCCCACTGTCGGAGCTACACACGAACTCGCAGCCGGTGCATTGCCCCGCTGAGATCCCTCTTGTCGCTTCTCTTCGCGACCCCCGAAGACCCGTCGCCGAGGGCAGCTCGTGCCTTTCACTGGCTGCCCGCCATTACTTGGGTATTTTTCAGACAAGGTCTATAGTTGAGCGATAAAAAAGAATTCGTTCCAGGAACCACCGTGCACGATTGGGAGTTTCCCAATAACCAAACTAGCCATTTATATGCAAGGCACATTATGAACGTAAAGTTGTATTAAACAATAGGTGTTACTGCTCCCCAACAGGACGTGGATACAGACGTCAAGAGCAGCCAAGCCTGCCCTCCCTGGTTCGAAACTGTGATTTTCAGGTCTCTGCAGTAGGCGCTTAACCCACTGAGTTGTCTGACAGACTTAATGTCAATGTGCTCGTAATCTCAGTTTCGCCATTAAGTAGCAGTGTGTGATCTTGGCCTAGGGTGGCTATCTGCAGGAACCGTAAGCCCTTAGAAACATACAGTGACTTCCGTATAAACACTGGACAAGCGTGTGCAGCAGTCAGAAAAAAGCATAATGGAGAATGCAGAACGTTTCATGATGGGGTGCACACATGGTTTGATGGAGTATGCACTGCACAGGTTTTCCAAGTGTGCACCGACTGCAGTGTCGCATGAAGTGTACATACTGTTATTTGATGGGCCGCACACTGTTTAATGCGGCGCAGCGAGTAGCGCGCTCGCTTTGACATCCGTGCAGAGCCTGCAAACGCAGGTTCGAATCCCGGCAGGGCCAAACTCCGCCTTTCATCCTTCCGAGGTCGATAAATGAGCACCACACACCGTGGGTAATAATAAGCAGCGCTCATATACCTGAGGGTTCGTAGCGCTATATAAATGCTAAATAATTATTATTAATGGAGGGAACACACTTGTTTGAAGGGGTGCACTGAAGGGGGTGTGCACAGTGTTGGGTGGAGTGTGCCGTGCACACTGTGGTTTGATGGGGTGTGCACTGTTTCGTGGAGTGAACACACTTCTTTGAAGTGGTGTGTACCGATGGGGTGTGCACAGTGTTGAGTGGAGTGTGACGTGCACACTGTTTAGTGTGCAAACTGTGGTTTGATGGGGTGTGCACTGTTTCGTGGAGTGAACACACGGTGTAACTGAGTGTCTCCAGTGTTTGATGGAGTGAACCCACTATATGGGGCCTCGCGTAGATCCATTCCTCATGCATGCAGCGTGACTTTACACGCACCAATCCCGCGGGGGCGGGGGGCGGGGGGCGGGGGGGGGGGGGGCACAGTGGAGCATGTAGCCATAAGCACAGATCCTTACTTCATAGAACCGAAAAAGAATGGTGGCTGACACAATGCACGGCTAAAGCGTGCAGTTCAGAGGTGGTAGGTAACCCATTCGGTTGAGACGCTACAGAAAACCTGATCAAAAACAGACACACGCAGGCAGGTGGCCCCGTCATTCCCCGTGACGCAGCCACGCTGGGCATGTTTACATTGTGCCCCTTAGAACGCTCGACAGCAGTGCGCACTGTGCTAACAGCGGGTGGCTACACAGGTATGGCTGTTGTCCTTGTTCATAGCATATTCAATATAATAACCCCCGCCCCCTGCATTATTGAACTGTTAGGGGCGCAGGCAAACAGTAGTATATTCAAACGAGCTGAAAACATTACATGATTAACAGTAACAGGGGGGCACTCTCAAATCGACGTACCCCGCAATGCACGCACGCTTTGGACCAGGAGTGGACTTTTGGAACGGGACAGTGCGGGAGTAGGGGGCGCATCCGGACAGGCCAGTCCTCTGAAAGGGCAGTGGCAGGCTCGTGGCAAGAATTCCAGGCGTCTCTAAATGGCTTTTGCGACTGGAGGAGAGACATTCGTTTTCTTTGCCATCACCGGCCATTGCCTGACAGGGTACCGACTCTGACCCAGCCCTTCTACAGGCCGGGATCATCTAGACACAGGCCTTGCAAGTGACTGCCATTATGCCACCCCAGCGGGTCGATCAGCAGCACTGGACTTTCTGGAATTCCACCCACGTGACTGACTTCCACAGGTACTGGCCTGCCCTGCCTAGGATCAGCGTTCAGACCCTGGGTGGACTGACACTGCCCCAGCTCTACGGGTCTTTGAGATGGACCGGCCTGCTTGGGGCGCCCCCTGTTCCCTCCAGGCCAGTCCGCCCCTGGAGTAGGAGATTGGCTGCTGACCTGCCAGGCTGTTGTAACAGTCCACTTCGATGCGCTCCACCGCGTGCCTCTGCTCCGCCGTCAGCTCGCCCCCAGACTGCGACAGCAGCAGCCCCAGCCCCTTCAGCTCCAGCAGGGTCCGGTGGTACTTGCCGATCGCCTCTCTGAACTTCTTCTCCTTGTAGCACTCGGCCCCTTGGCCCTTGAACTCCAGGGCCCTCTGGATGAGTTCCGCGGGGCCCCTGGCGGCGGCGCCTCTGCCCAGGTGCCCATCCCCGGGCGGCTTTAGGGCAGCCTCCGTCCGCCTCTCCATGGCGCTCTCCTCTCCTCACTCAGGCGCCGGGCACCGTGCCCATATCCTTGCCTGGCTCCTGCCCACCGCCCGCTGTAGGCGCCCCCGAGTCTTCACTGGCCCTTTGAGGCTGCCCCCCTCTGCACAGTCCGCGGACGCTTCGTCGGCCCCCTCTTGCATGTGCCCGGCTGCCTCCACCCGGCTCGCTGGCACCGTCTCTCTGCCAGCCTCTGTTATTGTTATGAACCTCCGCTGCTGGGCTAGGAGCGTGAAAGGTGGAGGGTTAAGAAATCCTGAGGCTAAAAAAAAAAACGCCTGCAAGGGAATTAAAAAAAACCACACAGACGGCGCAACCCACCTTCCTGCAATTTAATGTCAAGTACTCGTGCTCTTAAAGGGGCGGCGTGCAGCCGGCTCTCTCTTTAACCCTTTCTGACCCCTTGCTGGTTTCCAGGGAACTGCAAGTGGAGCGGGGAATGCGCTGGGAGTTGCACCGTTGGCTCAAATTAGCTGTTTTTTTCAGTCCCCTGGTTCATTGACGACCTTTTTTTCTTTTCGTTCTTCGCATTTTAATGATCACAACAGACGTAAAAGGCGTCGATTTCTGGTAAGCCCATAAATCAGCACAGTGAGCTAATGTACCTGCCGCAGACAATCGACGGGGACGATTGAGCCTTTAGACATTTCGAGAGTAATAAACTGAGTACCATGCATTTGGGTAATAGTAAGAAATCCTGTCATCGCTTTCAGAGGAGGGGAAGGGGTGTCCTATTTTTTAATGTTTATAAATGTCCCCATTGTTTTTTACCTTTTCAAATGTAAACATTGTTTCTCTTTTTTTCTGTTGGAAATAAAGGCATGTTCAAAATAGGAATTTAGGTCACTTGTATTCAATAACATTGATCATGTTTTCGAGGGGTTGAAAATATGGGGAACCTATTTTGTATGACTCACAGGGTTACTTATTTCTTGTTTTGTTGTTTAATCGTCTCCAAAGTATCTTGGGTTACAAGCAGTCCTTTTTATGTTTGGCTATTAGGTGGTGCCAAAGCCAAAACTATTGCATTAAAGTACAGCTGGGGAGAAATGGCATATGAGGAGGGATACAAAGCTTGAAGGTGTTGTTTGTCTTTTTACCCACCCATTGACTGCCCAATGCCTGCTAAGCCCTATGGCCATTCCCACCCACTTCCTGCCCAAAACACAGCCCCCTGGGATCTCTTTGAGCTCACTTTACCAAGCCATGCCATCAAAAAGTGCCTACCAGTATTTTTTTAACCAGTCTTTTTAGAGTTAATGACTTAATTGGAGCTGTAAAGGTGCTACTGGTGTAATACAAATGTCTCAACCAGATCTGCCTTCACCCACTCGATTTACAAGCACTATGTATGTTCTTTACTGAAGTCCTGTTAAAAAAAGCATTGCCAAAGCCAACCATTTTGGCTTGTGTATAAGTATTAGGCATTTATCAGGACCTGCTATTAGATGCCCAGGTACTCCCACCATTTTGCCCTGCTACCATCAATGGGCAGTTAATACCTCTATGCAGTGCCTGGCAGGTGCCTTTCCCATGCCTACACAAAAGTGCAAACTGTTGGCATTGTCAATGCTTGTTTTTAATGGCACTCTGCTTTCGACCCTCAATATCATTTCAGCCGTGCCAAATTGCATGTTTTTTACCTGTCCATAAGAAGGCAATCCCACAGAACTGACCATTTTAATAAAATGTGTAAGGTGCCTGACTTGGATTATTTATGTGCTGCAGAAATCGCCTCCAAAGCCTGGATCGCACCGAAGAACGAACGGAACACACTTGCAGCATGATCATACCACCCTCACTGAAAACACTAAAAAAAGATGGCAGCCAAGGGGAATGAGTTGATCTTGGTATGCAACCTTTGGCTCTCCAGATATTTTGGACTACAAATCCCATTAGAATAAGCCAGCATACTTCATGGCCGAGGATCATGGGAATTGTGGTCCAAAACACCTGTAGAGCCAAAGGTTGCAGACCCCCGTCTTACACAATTGGGGTTGCAGACCCCCGTTTTACACAATTAGAATAACCCCATTTCGTTTCCCACTGCCGATGGATCCCCAATGCTCAGGAGCAGTTGCCTATGATAGAAGGAAGCACCAGAGCCATGATAACAAAATAAAAAAAAAAGAGGCGTACCAAGTTCCTCAGTTGGCGCATAACAACAGTGCAGCAACAGTGGTTATTACCTGTGTTCCAATCAATGTGATTGGCTAGGTTGCTCCTCATGGGTGCTAATATTTCATTAAAGTGAAGAAAATGCAAACAGGTGTGAGGCTCTCTTCTGAGAATTAACATGGCCAAAGACCATCTTCTATGCAGGAGTCGAAGTGAGCGGGAGCGGTCGGGAGCGGTGCTCCTATACTTTTTAAAATTACCTTGTACAGCTCCTATACTTTTATTTTAAAAAGTAATCGTTCCAAAATGTTTTTTTTTTCCAAATAAAAGTTTAGGAAGAAGTTGAAACCTTCACTTTTAGTGCACTGCACTGAACGTTCCCTTAAACAGAAGGTGCAAGTGTTTGGGGGGGGGGGGATTGTGTGTGGGAGGGGACGTGGCGATGGGGTTTGTGGGGGGGCAGGGTCAGGCCAGCAGGAAACATAGTTCCACTACTTCTTTTCGTACACTTCGACCACTGCTTCTATGGGCTGGTTCTCACTGAGGGTGGGGGTGGGAAGGGTGGGAGGTGTCCAAAACCCAGGTTTGTGCTCACTGTGCCTTTCTCAGAGAAGAAATGTCCCTTTGCATATCAGTCTTTGTCCCACCAACAGCGCAGCACCCAAATGCCTGGCAATCCTCCTCTGAACAAGAGTACCAACGTGTTTCAGCCTAGTCGGGCCTCCTCAGTGAGCTGAAGCTGAGCCGCTCTAAGGCACAGTGAGCATGGGGTTCCACATCTGGGTTGCCCTTAGTAATTTAGTAACTTGGGGGCAGGTGCAGACTGCTACACACACTGATATTTCTACTCTGCGAAAGGTACACTGAGCTAAAGCCGATTTGTACACGGTAGACCCTCCTGACGGAGGATTTGGCCATCTTCCTTCTCAGTTGAGGGGCTCCATCATTTTTGCATATTGTAAAGTGAAAACTGTTAACTAGTCAGTTATTTATAAAACATAGCCACTGTTAGTGCTGGATGAATCCGGGTAAACGTTGATCCATAGAGAGCTGCAAATCTGATTAGATGGACAATTAGATTATCTTCAAGTCTTTCTATACTGTTTATCCAGGCTCACTTAAAGTGGCACGGTCATGAATCATTTAAAAAGCAAACATTGAAGTAATCACCAGTGGCGACATCAAGCACACACAAAGTAAGGTGTGAAAATAGGATATCCGTGATTTCACCGAATCCACTTCACCTAAAGGAGAAATCTTTGAGTTTTTTTTCTTCACATTTTTTTTGTTATGTGAGGGGAGACCCCATGCATCCCACCCCCCCAGTTCCCCCCTACCTTATCCTATCCCCTCACCGCCCCATCTATGTTTTAAAATGTACCTATTTACCTAACCAATTCAAAGAAAACAAAAAATCAAAGATTTCTGAGTAGGTGAAATCGGATTCAGTGAAATCTACGGATACGTGAAAATATAGTATATAGCCCCAACAACGAGTTCTGCAATTTGCTCCTTGAGGCAGCAACCCGCTCCCCCTCCCGCCGCCATTGCCTGCAGGAAGCCATGGCACCAGTTAGCCAGTATTTCTTTTTCATTTTAATGTGTCATTAGTTCTCACAAGAACTTTTCAGATACATTCAACAGACAAAAAACAAAGATACAATGGCAAAAGGAGAAAAACATAAACACAAAGCAATTATTTGTTTTTGTATTTATTTTATTTATATAGCGCACCAGGCCCAGGGGCAACCGGGCGCATCTCTTAGGTACAACATGATGAAAGCAGACATGGCGGTACTTACGAAGGTTTGCAAGTATAATACAAAGTTTACAATCAGTATAACAATGAGCAGACAACGGCAGAATTTACAGACTTGACATTCAAAGTAATAACAATAATAAGGCAAGCAGAATGTAAATACAAAGGTATGTCAAAGTACTGGATAGGCAGAGAGCCCGTGTTAGATGTCTTGGGAGGACAGCCAAGCTTTGGTAAGGTGTTTGAATCTCAGGAAGGAGGGTTCTGCTCTCAGCTCATTAGGCAGTGAGTTCCATAGTTTTTGCTGCCATGGTAGGGAAGCTGGATCCAACTGATTTTTGGAGATTGAATCGTGGAATGACAAGGCAGTTGGCTTGGGCCATTCTGCGGGGTCTAGTAGAACTGTGGAGGGCAAATCTGTTAGCCTGGTAACAAGGAGCTTGATTGTGAAGGCATTTATGGGTGAGCGCTAGAGATTTCAAGGAGATACGGTGTGAAATGGAGAGCCAGTGAAGGTTACGTCTGGTGTCAGCTATGTGTTGGCGCCTGGGAATGTTAAGGGCCGCTCTGATTGCATTGTTTTGGACAATTTGTAGCTTGTTTAAGTTACAGCGATTAGTGCCTAAGTAGAGGGCGTTGCAGTAATCCACCTTAGATAGTACCAGGGTTCTATCCAGGGTCACACAATTGGCTGTAGAGAGGAGAGGGCGACAGGCTGTAATAAGCTTACAGGTATAAGCCGCTGCAGACGAGACTGAATTCGTTTGTCTGGTCAGGGATAGAGTTGAATCAATGTAAATCCCTAGGGTTTTGGTGTCCTTGGCAGTAGGGATAGTATTCCCATCGATGGTAAAGGACTTGAACGCAGGGTCGAGTTTGGTAAGTTTTTGTGGTGAACCAAGAATGAGGAGCTCTGTCTTTTCATCATTTAGACAGAGTCCGTGTTGAGCCATCCAAGCTTGGATGACCTGGTAGATGGCATTGATAGCGAGGGAGTCAGTAGTGTAGTCACCTGTGATCGGGATTAGTATCTGGGTATCGTCGGCGTAATTGGTGTAAGTGACACCCAGATAGTCCAGAATATCGAAGAGGGGTTTGGTAAACACGTTATACAACGTAGGTGAGACACAGGACCCTTGAGGCACACCGCAGGGAACAGGTGCAGGTGCGGCGGCTGCTAGTGGAGAGAACACACGCATTGATCTATTTTCATAGAAAGAACTAATCCAGGTTGTAGCTTTGTCTGAGAAGTGTGCAGCTGATTTGAGGTGGTGACAAAGAATTTCATGATTGACAAGATCAAAGGCCACCGAGAGGTCCAGAAGAAGTAATAGCGCCAGTTTGCCATTGTCCTTTAGGTCTTCGATCTGAGTTTTTAAATCGATAAGGGCAGTTTCGGTACCGTGACGTGGCCGAAACCCCGATTGCCTAAGACCCAGAAGTTTGTTTGATTCAAGGTAATCTTGAATTTGTAAATAAGCAGCTTGGTCAAGGATTTTTAGAAGAAATGGGACAGTAGTAATTGGCCTGTAGTTTGTCGGTATGCTGGGGTCCAAGGTAGGTTTTTTCAGAAGAGGGATGACCCATGCATCCTTTAGGTTTTTAGGTACAATCCCAGAACTAAAGGAAGAGTTAATAAGCGTAGTGATGAATGGTGCTAGGTCATGAGCAGCTTCCTTAATAGTAGACGCAGGACAAAGGTCGCCTTGACAGTTGGATGGTTTAAGGCTAGCGATGATCTTTTCCACTTCAGAAATGGAAAGTGGAGAGAAACTAAAGGGAGACAGGGAATCTGGGATGGAATGGTTGAGGGTAGGTATAAGGCTAGGTTGAGGGTTAGATAGTAGGCTAGTTTGTTTGTTGTTAATTTTAGTTTGGAGAGTAGCAATCTTACCTAGGAGAGCCTCTTGGATTTTGGTACACCAAGAGCTATCTTTAGTGCAGGTGTCAGGTGCAGTAACAGGAGTTTCAAGTTCTTTTCGGATTTTGAACAATTCTTTGGTGTTGGATGTGGCATGTTCGATGCATTTATTGTATGTGTCTTTTTTTGCCTGGAGTATGGCTTCCTTGTAGTTAAGGGTAGCCAGGAGTAGACGAGATTTGTTGGCTGGAGAGTGGTTGCTTTTCCAGTGAGATTCCGCAATTCGTTTTTCTTTGCGCAAGGTTCTAAGCTGGGGTGTGAACCAGGAGTTCAGGTGAGCTCGGTGTTTGGATTTTCTCAGTTTGGATGGGGCGATGGTGTCTAATGCTTTTTGCATAGTACGGTTAAAGGTGTCAACCAGAACCGTGGGGTCGGAGCAGGTGCAAGCCTGGTCGTTGAGAGCAGGGAGGAGGAGTGGGAGGAGTCTGTTACACGTGATGTCACGTTTATTGCGAGTGGCCATAGCAGGTGAGATGCTAGGAGAGGGGCATACAAGTTTGGACTGGATGTTGAACATAATTAAGTTGTGGTCAGTCCAGGAGCACTGTTGGTTGGAGGTGATGTTGATGGGGCAATTGTGGGCGGCTAGCCAGTCAAGAGTTCTGCCCTTGTCATCGGTAGGTTGGTTTATGAGCTGTGTAAATCCTACATTAATAAGCATCTTATCGATAGTCATGGCAGCAGTGTCCTTGGAGTCGGAAAGGCCTAGGTTAAAATCCCCCAGTATCGCAGCTTGGGAATTGGTTTTGGTGTTGTGAGTGATGATGTTAGAGAAGTCTTCAGCGAAGGTAGATATCGGGCCAGGTGGCCGGTAGAGAAGATGGAAAGTGATAGAGTGGTTAGGGGTAACGGCTAGTTTAGCTGTCAGTGCTTCCACAGAGGAAAAGTGGTGCGCAGAAGAGAGGTGGAAGTTTAGAACATTTTTATGGATGATGGCAATGCCACCACCTTTGGACTGGTTAGACTTACGGTCATGTCTTATAATGTTGTAGCCAGGTGGGATGGCAAGGGAGAGTAGTGGGCCTGAGGCTGTGTGGAGCCAAGTTTTGGTAATTGCTATGAAGTCGAGGTCGAGGTTGAGGATGAGGTCAGCCACTTCTAGGGCGTGAGCCGTGAGTGATCTGGCGTTGATTAACGCGCCCTTGATATTACTCATGTTCGGGATGTTAGTGATGGGTGGAGAGGGGTTTGGAGAGGGTGTGGGTGGACTGGAAGACGGTGGCTGTTTGTTAAGGTGCACCAGATGATGGGAGGCGTGAGTGAGTCGTGAGCCAATTCTGGCATTTCTCAAGGTGGTAGAGCATGGTAAGTTTGGTAGAGGTCTAGATGCAAAATGTTGGATCCATAAGGCTGGGTTGTTGAGGTAGGGGTTAGTGTGGTGCGCGAGGCAAGACATGGTTATGGTGTGGTGCGGATGTGGGTAGTAGAGAGGGGCAGTGGTGTGGTTGAATCTGGTCCCCCCAAAGTACCGTATGAGGAGAAGAAAGGTGGGCAGTAATCTTGTGAGTAAGATATTGGAGGTGTACTGGGGCAAGTCTGTGGCTGTTAGGCAGCTAGTAAGGGGCATGTTGGCCTAGTACAATCTAAGAGCAAGTGGTCAGATAGTGACTCTGTGGGCTAATAGCGGGCGTAAGGGCAATACACTCGCGGTAGTCTGTTAGCGACCATAAGGCACAGCGCAATTAGTGTGGTCTGGTAGTGACCCAAAGGCAAAATACAATCAGCGTGGTCTATAAATGACCATAAGGCACAATATGGTTGGAGTGGACAATAGGCGATCATAAGGCACAACACATTTAGAGAGGTCTGGTAGCGACCCTAAGGCAAAACACAATTAGAGTGAGTGGTCTGTTAACGACCATAAGGCACAACACACTCTGGTAGTGACCCAAGGCAAAATACAATCAGCGTAGACTGTTAAAGATCATAAGGCACAATATGGTTGGAGTGATCTAGTAGTGACCCAGGGGCATAACACAGACAATATGGTCTATTACTGACCGTAAGTCTCAGTACAAATTAAAGTGGTCTGCTAGCGGGCAGAAGGGCCGTTACGACCATGATGCACCAGGTGATAGGTACCTATCGAATGAAGTGTGATGCTTCCGTGAAACACAAGCTAAGGATGGCAGGCTGAATGATGCACACCGCACATTCGCCATTGGATGCAGGTAGCAATTCGATGGGGCACTGGGACAGCTATGTTGCAGGTCGCAATAGGTACAGGGGCGGAAGTTTCAACAGGAGCAATGGGGCAGTGGAGCACCAAGAGTCGAGGTTCACATGTGGGTAATAGCAGTATATGAACGGGGGTGTGCATATAAAGTACGACTGCTAAATACTGTAAAAAATAATAACATTATGCTTTGCAAAGTAGTTCCGTGGTGCGCAAGGCGGAATATCTGCCTGGGGTGGAGTATGAAGCAGGATAAGTCACAGGAGAGTCAGTGGGTAGGGGTACCACAGGGCGCTAGTGGTAGTAGGAGATAACAGGCGCGCTGTTCACAATGTTTAGATGGGGGGTTTGGAGGTAAGCATACACTTACTTACATGGTGTAAGGCAGGTCAGGTAGCATGTCTGGCCGACGGTCCGGACGGCTCAGGACAGGCTGGGACAGGCGACGGCCTTACTTTTCGCGGGCCTTCAAGTGAGAGGGCCGGCTCACGCCTCTGGTGCGTGGTTGGCTGCTTTGAGAGTAGCTGTGCCCAATCAGATGCGTTTAGGCTCAATACAATGATTTGGAGTGAAATGCAGGCAGGGCGGCCATCTTAGAGCGGATGCTCTCCTCGTGTGGGTCAATGGCGATTTCGCCTGGGGGGCATTTTCCAGGCATTATGAGCGCAATACCGGCAAGTAGAAGGTGCAGGAGGGAGTATCAGCTGATGACTGCATGCAAAGGGTAATTTCGGCGCGGAATCAATTTATTTACAGATTACACCTGCAAATACTCTCTAAAATCCATTTGCAGCTAAAATGTCATCTTAATGCTACATTGTGTCAATCATCATGTCTGGGATTCAAGTCTGGCTTCAAAAGCCAGCCATAACAGGGCAAGTATCGTAAATAGTACGGGCCAAAGCCTAACCTGCGTAAAGTGTGCATACAGCCAGTCCCATTTAATGGGCTAAAATGATTTTATTGCGTCCAAAGCAGCTATGGCGCACAGTGTCTACCAAGAGGCAGGGCTGTATATACTATGATGTAATCTTCTCAAGTTCCAGGAAATATTTCTACCAGGCACATGTTCTGTTTGATCGGGGTGTACCAGTGTATGTATTACCTTTTTCAGGTATTACCCAAATTGTTCGTTTACAATTGTTCAAATGAACAATTGACCGAATTTAAAGGGTCACAATTGACCTTTTCACAATTGACCAAATATATATATATATATATATATCGGTTTGGTTGTATATATATATATATATATATAGGGGTGTTGGGTTTGGCGTTGGGTGAGGGGTTGTGAGGGGTTTCCCCCCACATATATGGTACAATTGACCTTCACTATTCGGTCAATTGTGAAAAGGTCAATTGTCATTAGAACAGTTGTAAAACGAACAATTCGTATACAACCCTTTTTTAGTCTATTGGCTAGTCTTGCTGTTAGGATTTTGCTGTCCTGGTTAAGCATGGACAAAGGTCTATATGAGCTACATTCATGTAGCGGCTTATTAGGTTTCAGCAGGGGTATTATTGTTGATTCTCTTAGGCTAAGCGGGAGGAGGCCGGAATCATACGCCTCAGTCAGGGCGTTCAGAAGATGGGGGGCTAACTCCTCAGCAAACTCCCTGTAAAACTCGCCCGGCAGGCCATCGGATCCTGTTTTTTTCCCCAAAGTTACCGACTTTATTGTATTTATCAATTCCTCAGCCATGATCTGAGTGGCTAGGTTGCTGGCTGCATTTTCATATAATCTTGGGAGAACTATTTCACTTAATACATCTTCCGTTATTAAGTGAGTGGTCCTGGGTGTTTCCTGATACAGGCTGCGATAGAATTCGTAAAAGACTGTATTAATGCCCTCTTGAGTATTGCATGTAGTGCCCTGTTGTGTTTGTATTGAATACACGGGTGTACGTTGTTCCTCTTTCTTACGTAGCCATGCTAGTAACCTGCTCGGCTTGTCGCCCTATGCGTGTTGCGTCTCCACATATTTGGTGTAGCTATGCCTTTCCAGCCGTTCCCAGCAGCTAAGAAATTGTTGATGCAAAGCTGTTTCTTTTGCCTCCCTGTCCACCTGTTCAATGTGAGATTGTGTCAGTGCTTGCAGTGCGTCCTCAGGAGAGGACAATTCCCTACAAAGCGTGGCTTAGATGCCCCTTGACTTTGCGATTGTGTTGCCTCTATTGACCACTTTTAGGGCTTCCCGCAAGGTAGCTGCGCTGGGCACACTGCCGTCATTGTGTTGGAAGTATTCAGTGATGCTGTCTCTAATGTGATCTCGGAAAGTGATGTCCAGCAGGGCCTCGCTTCTCAGTTTCCATGTCGGGATAGGGGGCCTTGGGGGAGCGTATCGTCACTGCAGCGTCAGAGGAACCTGGTCCAACAGAACCGTGCTCTTATGTTCTGCGATCATTGATTCGTCCATCAGATCCTTCTCTGTGAACTGTAAACCGAACTCCTGGTGTGGACCGCATATGCAGAGGAGGCATGGGAATAATGTCTAGAATGTGGGTGGCGTGTTCTCCAAATATCGACCAGCTCAAATGATGTTAGTAGTGTCTGTAGGGATCTGGCAGGTGTGGCAGGTTTCAGGAATTTAGAGTCTGACCTATCCATGCAAGGATTCATGACACAATTAAAGTCACCCTCCCCCATATGACAGTACTATTTCTGTATGGACCAAACCTAGGGTACGCTGTGTTATGATTGGGTGCGTATGTATTCACTAGACAAGTGTCCACGTTTTCTAAGTTCCCTTGTATGAGAACCATTCTGCCCCTTTGTCCGTTTTTAACTAGGTCACTTTAAAGGGTACTAAAAGTGCGATCCAAGTCAGTTCTCCACGAGCATACGCTGAGTATGTGGAGCCTATAATTCTCCATCCCAATTCCTGGCAAGCAGTGCTTGCTTCTCTATCGTATGGTGGGTCTCCTGCAATAGGGCAATGCCAATTTTATGTCTGCGGAGATAAGTGTGCACTGTATTCCTTTTCCCAAAATTATTCAGGCCCCGGACATTCCAGGTTAATAGTTTTATATCACCTGCCATCGTTAAACATTTGCAGTAAAGGAGACATGTCCTCCAGACCCTTATGCCACTTTTTCCCTTTACTCTGTGAAAAATGTCCTAATTCTCTGGAGATGGTTTGCAATGTGGTGGCTAATACAGGCAACACACATTCCCTTATAACTTCCCCAACTTCCCTAACTAACAACAACCGCCCAGCATTATTACCCATGCTCAGGCATATCTGCTCTTTGCCATTGCCCTCAGGAGGTCATTCCAAGGTTTGTGCGCAGCAGTTGGGTGCAAAAACAAGCGTCCAAAAAGTGAAAAAACTAAAATCTGTGGGCGGGTTAGTGGCACCCGTGGGAGCGATCGCCTCCTTCGGAAGTACTAATTACGTTCATGGTGTAGATCCACCCAAGTTAGCAATCTAGGCAAAGACTGTGGTCCCACAGGGAGGACAGCTACTGCTGTTTGCATTACAGGTCTAGGGGATGCTAATCGGGCTTCAGTGGATTGCTCGTGTAGTCCAGGTGCAACCCTCTTCGACCCAGTCGTTAAGTCATGCCTGCATCTGCCTTCAAGGTGTCCTTGTGCTTAGGTAGGGAGATGTCAACATCTGTCTGCTGGTTGCTCTTTACCATGTCCATCCATTCCTGTGCCTCTTCAGGCTGGTCAAAGAATAGGGCGCGGTTTTTGTGCGGGAACTTTAATCGAGCAGGGTACATTAACATGTACTTCAAGCCGGCGTTGCAGAGTCTGGTTTTAGCCGATGAGAACTGCGCCCTGTTTTTCTGGACTTGGAAGATATAGTCCAGGTATACTGCTAAGTTTGCTGATGCTCTCTGCATCGTGCCTCTGTCTTGAGTAGGATAAAATCTTCTCTCGGTCCCTATAATTCAGGATTTTTGGTATTATAGGTCATGGTGGTGTGCCGGGTAGCGGTTTTCTAGTGAGAGCTCTATGTGCTCTATCTATTGTGAAACCTTGGTCTGATGTCTTGCAAGAACAAATTCTCTATGTAAGTCGTGGGATTCGTACCTTCCTCACCTTCTGGTAGGCCGACTATGCGGATGTTGTTTCTTCGGGCTCTCCCCTTCGCGTCTTCCGAACTGCTCTCTGGTAGGTTGACCTTTTGTTGCACAATGTGGATTTGGGCGTTGTTACTCTGTGTCGTTGCGATGTTGTCCTTCAGTTGTGCCTCCAAGACAGTGGTCCTCTTGGATAATTTCCTAACTTCCTGTAATAACAGTCCAACATCGATGATTACTTCGTCTATCTTGGAGTTTAGCGAGACTTTCAATTCCGCAATAGCGAGTAGGATTTGGCTGTTTGTGTCTCCCACTCCATTTGCTGTGTCAAGTGCCGTTGCCATGTTATCCATGGGCATTTGTGGCAGGATTATGATGTAGGTGTCGAACGTTTTTTGGTTGCTCTTCACTTTTGCATAAGTGATCTTGGGGATAATCCACTTAGGTGGTTTTAGGTACCCCCCCAGCACATTCCTGATCCCTCTTGTTCCAGGGTAGGGCTTGGGTATGTGTGCTCCATTGGGGCAGTGAGCTTTACTTGGGAAATGAGAGGAGGTCGAGTGCAGCTACCATCTTCCTTTATAGAATATAATAGTAATGGTATCTATCCTCTCCTTCGAGTCCCTGATGGGGCTACAGGGCATTTTGGACATAAGGAGCCACGAGAGAAATAGACTAGTATACGTGTTAATACCCCCCCCCAGCAAGACCAGCCTCCTGCACTCTGAAATTCATGTTATTAAGCATGAGAACACTCTTGAAACATGCCACAGAAATAGCAACGCATATTGAGAAGACAAATTTAGATATCTGTGCCATCACAGAAATGTGGAGTCATGATGCGGCGGGTCCCTCTCTGGCACAGGCTTTACCCGAAGGAAATGGCATAATAAGGCAGGATAGGGCTATCAGCAAGGGGGGAGGAGTGGCCTTTATTTTCAAAACTGAACTAAAAATCTGGGAAGCCAAAGCAAAATCTATTCCAGGGACAGAACTCTCACTGATAAAGGTAGGGATCAGTCCATAAAATATGTTAAATATTCTGCTGTTATACAGAGCTCCTACGTCTTCGCCTAGCTTTCCATTGCAATTGAGCAACTATCTGTTCTCCCTTCTTAATCCCTATACTAAGTTAATTCTTCTTGGAGATTTTAACCTCTAGTTAGGGAACAATCTCGATGCGATGGTGGGGGCATTGGAATCCGTCCTTGACTCAATGGGTTGTCTACATTTTATTAGAGAACCGACGCATACGAAGGGACATACTCTCAACTGGCTTGCCACCCAGAATCTTAGCCTAATGGAGATAGAAATGTCTCCATGTCCCTGGTCGGACCATTTTTGTCTATACTTCCAGGCATGTATTAACCTCTATGAGCAAAAACAGACACTTAGAAAGGTTTTACACCTTTCAGAAGCTCTAGGAATCTGAATCTAGATAATCTTACAGCCTGGGCTAATTCACTGAATGAGGAAATCCAGTCTACTGAAGGTCTGGAGGCCACTACTGACAGGTTAGTCAACTCATTGAAAATCGCTACAGAGACGTTTGCCCCCATTAAGAATAAATGTCTGGCAGACCGGAAAAACAATCCTTGGTTTAATGAGCAGTTGCTGAAGCTTAAAGCAGAAAAGATTAAAATCTTTTTTACGCCTGGTGACAAATTTGTGATCAACCAAGCCTGGACAAGTATAAAAAAGCAGCCCTCCTGTACAAAAGGGCAATTATGGAAGCAAAAAAAGTATCACTGAATTACAGAATTCCTAACACCACTTCCAATAGGAAAGAGCCATTTAAAGTCTTAAAAGAGTTGGAAACTCCTAGGGGTCCCAACCAAGATCCTATTCTCAAGGATATTAACTGGTGCACAGATATTCAGTCTGCTATGTTCAACACATTGGAAAAAAAGAAAACCACTGTTGAAGATAAACAAAAGCTTCTTAGTATACATGACCCTTATGATAAGGCCCCTGCGGTACTTAGAACGGATGAAGAAGTGCACACCTTCAACCTTTCCCCAGGGTCAGAAACAGATCTAGCCATAACCATCTCCCAACTAAAAACTACCAGCTGTTAAGGAGATCCCTGTTACGCTGTAATCATTAAAGAATGCCCCCCCTGCTTATTACAGCCCTTTCTAAATTTGTCAATTTGTCTTTGGCACAAAACTGCGTCCCACTTGATATCAAAGGTGCATGCATCACCCCTTTCTTTAAAAAAGCCCAATCTTTGCTCGATAAATCCCACCAATTATCAACCTATTTGAAACACTGGGCCTCATTACGACCCTGGCGTTAACCAATGGCGCTATTAGCGCCATGGTTAACGCCGGTAATTTACCGGATCCGCCATGGTGACATGGGGAATTACCACCCCATTCCAAGGTTGGCGGGGCGGTAATTCCCCATTTACCATTGGTCCTTCCCCATTCCCATTTTTGCCCCATAGGGCCCAATGGGAATGGGGAAGGCGGTAATTACGGTACCTCAAAATGCGGTACCGTAATCACCTTCAAGGTCCCTTTGCGGGTACTTACCTTAACGGCTGGTACAGACCAGCCGTTAAGGTTGGGAGCCGCAAAGGGACCTCATAATCAGGCGTTAAGAGATTACCGGTACTGGTACCCTTACCGGTACCGGTAATCCATTAACGCCAGGGTTGTAATGAGGGCCACTCTCTTTTTGCTGAAGATCTTAGACAGGGTGGCCTCCTCGTTTCAGATTCTACATACATTTCAATCAGGTTTCCGCCCTAATCATGGGACAGAAACGGCTCTCTTAGCCCTTAAATCTCAGTTGTTACAAGCGATGGATGGCGCCCAAACTTCACTACTCATGATTTTAGATCTCTCGGCAGCATTTGACCTGGTGGACCATTCCATTCTGTCCACCAGGTTAAGGAACACAGCACGCTTTTCAGTGCAAGCAACTCAGTGGGTGATGTCTTTCCTGAGTGGCAGACAGGTTAGAGTCGTGAGTGAGCTAGCTGAAGCAGAACCAACACCTTTGCTCTATGGGGTTCCGCAGGGAGCTTGCATATCACCATGCGTTTATAACATCTTCATGGTCCCCTCCTTCCAGATGTTGGAACAAGAGGGGATCTCATTTGCCAATTATGCAGATGATTCACAATGCGTTATCCCTTTAACAAGGTCCCATGAGGTGGATGAATTGAATACCATCAAAATATATCAGATGATACGAAGGTGGATGGTCCTGAATGGATTGGCACTGAATAGTGCGAAGATAGAGCTTATGATTGTTGGCTCTGACTCTAAACTATCTAAACTTGATCAGGCATACAGCAGTCTTGTTATAGATGATTGTAATATTAAGGTCCAAAACAGAGTAAAGATCCTATTTTTTTTTTGACAAAAATCTTAATATGAAGGTGCAAATTAGCAGCCTGGTTTCCTCATCATCTTCCTATATTAAACTGTTACGCCAACTTCGTCCTCTGATCTCAGAAAAAACTCTGAAACGCTAGTGAGAGAGCGGTTATTGGCTCAAAGCTAGACTATTGCTGCAGTCTTCTAGCTGGTTCATCTAAAACTGATCTTCATCGCCTCCAAGTGGTTCAGAATGGGGCTGTAAGAGTCATGAAAAGATTGAATCGGAGGGACCATGTCTCGGTTGCAAGACGAAGCCTGCATTGGCTTCCGGTACAGGCGAGAATGCACTTCCGGATGTCATTAATTACCCAGAAATGCTTGGCTGGGCATATGCCTTT
This sequence comes from Ambystoma mexicanum, assembly GCF_040938575.1. Lineage (NCBI taxonomy): Eukaryota > Metazoa > Chordata > Amphibia > Caudata > Ambystomatidae > Ambystoma > Ambystoma mexicanum. The sequence goes on from NC_090940.1 coordinate 178,416,258, forward strand.
GTATTGCATGGAAGGTGTAGACTTGCAGTATGCACAAGGCAAACATGAGTATGTTCTTTTATGGGACTATACCTATGTAGACAGCATGCAAATGCATGGGCACAACCCGCCTGAAAATATTTTTATATTGGTATATATTGTGGGCAAAGGCATCATGAAAATGCATTGGGAAATGCTCTTGTTGGTCACTAGCATCTATTGTATTTTTGGGTTGGCGTTACCCTACAAAACCAATTACAAACTGCCTGTCTTTTTACCTGATTTCTCACATAAATTGTGCTATATAAGGCACTATTTTAACCCATTATTGAAAACATTTTCTTGGGGAACCTCAACATCCATGTTTGATTCCGGCTCCTTCTCTACACTTGGTCGGTCTGGCATATTTAGGAGAAATATTGACACCCCTCCTATTAAAGAATTCACCAGCCGGCACTGAAGATAACACCAAGACTGGGATCAGAGGAAGAAAAGGGGTGAAAAGAAAGAAGAGGGAGACATAGGAGGAGGGGTGGAGGATGCAGCTTGGAAGGCGTAATGATAAAGAGAATGAGTAGTCATCCGGGACGGAAAAGCAAGACGACATGTACAAAGGGTAGCGTGAAGCGACTCAGGAAAAGAAGAAAAAGAAAAGGAAATCCTAGAATCATCAGCACTGAAATGACAAGAACGTTTGAAAGAACAGGTAGTAAATGGGATTGTGATGGTATTGGGAGAAAAAAGAAGACGACTTAGGACGGAAGTGCGAATTACGAGTATGGCTGTGTGGGAAAGAATTGGCGGCAATGGAATTACTGCCACTTTTTCCCGTGCCGCATACTACTACGAGTATGGCCCTGGCGTGGGGGATTTACCTCCAGCACCATGCTGGTGGTAAATCCTCCCACTTTCCGTAACAATCGACAAAATCGGTGGAATGACCATGGTGGTAATTCCGCCAGCGGTAATTCTGCTAAGAATGCCCCATAGAGTCCAATGGACTCTCATAAAATGGGGGTTAACTCTGCTAACGAAACATGTAATTCAGCGGTAATTCCGCCGGACCAAGTGGCAGTAGCTGTAATTCCGTTGGGCGGTATTCCGGTGCATGTAGCGCTGACTACCACCCAACTCGTAAGGGACGGCAAAGTGGAGAGGAAAGTGTGAGGTTAGCTGACCAGATCAAGAGACCCAATAATTCTGGGCTTTTAATTCTGACTGAAACCATTGAAGGAGAAAGTCAGAAACTGCTAAAGACAAAAGAGTGGTGAGCTAAATCGGTGATCCCCTGTAGTGAACATCGGGGAAAGGTCAAGAAGAAGGAGGATTGATGAGAGATTGGGAGCCAGAAATGTGCACGAGGCAAAACATCATTTTTAAACTTTATTTTTGATTTTTAGAAACATGTTTTCCCTTTTCGAATATTTCAATAAGTAGTGTAGGGCAGACAGTTAATAAAACATTGAAACACACACAATCTGAAAGCATTATTGAAAAGACGATGCATGTATTAGATGACAATACATGTTATCGTGCAGTGTATCTGGATGGCATATGTCCAATGTGCAGGCAGACCAGAGGCCCTCGAAATGACCGCCATCATAACGCCACAGTCACACCAATGTGATGTTTATTACTAATAATACATGAAACAATAGCAGGGGTCAAGTCCTAAAAATTTAAGTGCGGGGACTCATCAACAAACGCAATGGGATGTGAAGTCGACATGAATTAGCATATCAAGATGAAATATGCAAATTTCATTAATTCGGCTTTGCATAACCACCCACATTGCACAGGACGAATGGCATAAAATCAGCACCCACACACAACCAAGAGAGGACATTTTCTTCCAATAGTGTTTTTGAAAACGTTAAAAGGTGTGCATGTTTTAAACTCCAAGAACCAATACAAATGTTTTCCCTGGAACTTGGGAGTTCTGAAATGGGACATTTCACCTTTAGTTGTTTGTTATTTTCCATCCGCTTATATAGTGCAGTGGTGAAGTGTCCGGCCTGCAAACCTGATGACTGCGCTTTGATCCCCAAGGTCTGCTTAAGTTCATAAATTCAAAAAGGACACTCAATGTTTCTGATTTTAGCTTGGGGGGGGGGGGGGGCTGAGTCCACCCTCTGAAAATAGTGGGTGGGCTCCGTCCACCCGCGTGTACCCTCGACTTGAGCCCTGATTAGGCTCTTCCCTGGTGAAACGTGTGTCAGCTGTTACAAAGGATATGCTTAAACGTTATGCATTGCTGTGCTGTAAACTCAACAGCGAGCACAAGTGAACCCAGCCAAACTACATTATCAAATGCACCTAATCGATATTATGCCATAGCGATGGTTTTCTTTTACATATCTCACACTACTGACGAATTTGCTCGCACCAAGTGTCCACACATTTCATTTCACAATCTGTAGAAAGGAAATAGCTCAGTAAGAGAAGTGCAAGAAAGATGGACAGAGCCTAATACCTGAGAGCTTTTGGGAGTGTGCATGCAGAGCACTGCATTCTGGGGCAGCGTGCACACAATCTAATTCTTCTATTGTGCACATGTTCGCATTTTAAAGGGCCTGCTGCGTAACCCGGTCCTTAAGATTGCAGGATGCATTCAGTTCCTAGAGTTTGGTTACACAGGCTTCAAAGTACTCTGTGAACAGAGGTGATTTCTCTTTAGACTTTTTGTATATCCCTGTCAAAATGTGACTGATTGATGGCTTTGGGGCGATGCGGGCGAGGGGGATAGAAGCATTTAAAATCGGGGATTGAGACATGCACCCCTGGTTCAGGCCTGCATTCAGGGTATCAAATCTCTGCATCGTTTTACATTCCCTCGGTTCTGTCTGTTGGCACTTTCGTGAGCCCACGCAGGATGATGCCCCTTAGGTTTTGCCAGCTCTGCCCTAGACCCGCAGCACCCTCCCTGGCGGGGGTGTCTCCTTGGTGGCTGGTGCTGCACCGATGTGTGCTCATTCTTTCGCTGTCCTCTCTTGCACCCTCATCATTGTGCTACACCAAGCCGAGTCTCTTCATTTTGTCTTTGCGGTATGTGATTTGCGTGTGATGCTTGGATGTGCGCATTGTTGGTGCTGTCAGAGGGGTGTCCGGGTGTCTTTTCTGAGACTGGTCAGTCTACCTGTGATCTGGTGCGGATTGTTTGGTCGTCTGGAGGACAGCAGTGGGATCTTGCAGGAGGATTGGGCCACCCCTTCAAGGAGTCTTTCCTCCTCAAAACCTAGGCCATCACGTTGCCGCTAGTGACACTTGACTCACAAAACTCCGCCCTCTCCTCCCTTGTCACCTGGTACAGCTGTACCCCTCCTCTGTGCCCCTCTGTATCCTACCCCCTGCTGTATTTCTGTTCTGTTGTTACATCTGAAAAACGCTCTGTTATGCATCTGTAATGTTGTACACCTCTGCAAAGCGGTCCGTTATGCATCAGTAATGTTGTACACCTCTGTAAAGAGCTCCGTTACGCATTTGTAATGTAGTACACCGCTGTAAAGTGCTCCGTTATGCATCAGTAATGTTGTACACCTCTGTAAAGCGCTCCGTTATGCATTTGTAATGTGGTACACCACTGTAAAGTGCTCCGTTATGCATCAGTAATGTTGTACACCTCTGTAAAGCGCTCCATTATGCATTTGTAATGTGGTACACCGCTGTAAAGTGCTCCGTTATGCATCAGTAATGTTGTACACCTCTGTAAAGCGCTCCATTATGCATCTGTAATGTTGTACACCTCTGTAAAGCGTTCCATTATGCATCTGTAATGTTGTACACCTCTTGTAAAGCACTCCGTTATGCATCTGTACTGTTGTTACCTCTGTGAAGTGCTCCATTATGCATCTGTAAAGTTGTACACCTCAGGAACAGTAAACCCAAAAAGCACCTTAACTCCTGGTTTACACCACAACAAAAAACTCTAAGACTACAAAAAAGAAAATGCAAAACGGTATGGAACCTGCACCCTACCGCAGAAAATAAAACCAATCTAATAAGCATCTCAACGCAATATAAAAAGGATATCATCCTGGCCAAACAAGAAACCTACAACAACAGGATCTCTCAAGCCAACTCCAGCATGAAGGAGCTTTTCTCTATTCTAAAAGAACTGGAAACCCCTATTGCAGTACAGGATGACTCTATTAAAGACAAAACCTGGTGCACAGATATACAGTTAGCACTAACCAACAAAGTGGCCACCCTCCAAACTAAAATTTCTCAAAAAAAAGCTTCACTATCTGCCCAAACCCAAACTTGTCTGAACGAAAAACCTATACCTAAGCCCAAAGAAGTCACTCAATTCAACTTCTCTAAAGTCTCAGTGATCGAGGTAGAGAAAACCATTCTAGCACTCAAACCATCCAACTGCAAAGGCGGCCAATGCCCAGCACAACTGATCAAGGACGCTGAAGAGACCTAGCTCCCTTCATCACTAAATTGATCAATGCCTCCTTCACCACGGGCACCATTCCGCGCAATCTAAAGGAATCCTGGGTACTCCCCCTTCTGAAAAAACAAACACTTGACCCGAACATTCCCACAAACTACAGGCCCATCGCAACGGTTCCTTTCTTACTAAAAATTCTAGACAAGGTAGCATACACCCAAATTTAGAACTTCCTTGAGGTGAACCACCTCCTTGGCGCCCGCCAATCCGGTTTCCGACCTAACCACGGCACAGAGACTGCCCTTATCGACTTAAAGGCCCAAATAGACTCACTCAGAGACGAGGGTAAACTAGCACTCCTCCTCCTACTAGACCTCTCAGCCGCATTTGACCTGGTGGACCATAGAGTCTTATGTAACCACTTGGACTCTGCGGCTCACTTTTCAGGGGAGGCCATAGTCTGGATACAGTCATTCCTCAGTGACAGGACCATGAGGGTGTTCTCCTCCACAGCGGCAGCAGACCCGATACCCATCACTTGTGGAGTGCCCCAGGGATCCTGTGTCTCGCCAACACTCTACAATATCTTCACCAAGCCACTCTTTGACGATCTTGACAATCTGGGTATCACCTATACCAACCTCGCAGGCGATACCCAGATTCTCCTTCCACTTACCGGGGATTATGGAAAAGACCTGGCTTTGGTGAACAGAGTCTCTAGCATCGTTCAGGCATGGATGGCCAACCACGGCCTATGCCTGAACGATGACAAAACAGAGCTCATCATCTTGGGCACCACAGCTCGCATCTCCAAACTCAACCCAAACTACTCAGCATTTATCATTGATGGGAACACTATTAAGGTCGCCAGAGAAGTAAAAACCCTAGGTTTCTACCTCAACTCGACCCTTTCCCTCACCAAACAGGTGAACTCACTGGCCTCAACTACGGCCTATACATGCAAACTAATACGAGCTGGGAAACAATTCCTATCAGATGACAGCTGCCTAATCTTAGCCAGAGCCCTTATTGTGTCAAAACTAGACTATTGCAACTCACTCTACATAGGGGCATCTAAACAAATCATCAACAAAATACAAGTGCTCCAAAACAATGCACTTAGAGCGGCCCTAAATATCCCCAGAAGAGCTCATATCCCTGAAATAAGACGGAAATACAAATGGCTATCCACCCAAGAAAAAATCAACCTCAAATCTGCCTCCCTCATCCACAAATGTTTAAACAACAAAGCCCCACACTACCTAACAGAATGATTCACCAGAAAAAATTCCACCAGACCTACAAGAATAGTCAGCCCCAACTGCCTTCTAACGCCTAGATTTAAACTGACCACTATTGGAGGATCCAGCTTCCCAGTTAGGGCAGCTCAATTGTGGAACTCCCTACCTCACACACTCAGATTTGACCAAACGTTTAACAAATTCAGAAAGAACACAATAAATTGGCTCACTGAGAAGACTACGTAACACGCACTTTCCCCATGCATACCTACCTCATCTATTGTACCGGACATAGATTTACTATTATGTAAACGCTACCGATATGATGACTTATTGTCCGCACACTGTCTATACTTGCTCCTCCTGTGGAGTCAAGAAAACTGATTGTCACCTTGCTCTGTAAATATGTAACTTCTGTACCTAAGTTGCAAATTTGTAACTATTGTACCTAAGCTGTAAGCCTTCCTGACACATGCGCCCTGCTACCCCAGGGTCCAGTGCGCACAATAAATAAACAAACAAACAAACAAACCTCTTGTAAAGCGCCCCATTATGCATCTGTAATGTTGTACACCTCTGTAAAGCGCTCCGTTATGCATCTGTAATGGTGTACACCTCTGTAAAGCGATCCGTTATGCATCAGTAATGTTTTACACCTCTGTAAAGTGCTCCGTTATGCATTTGTAATGTGGTACACCTCTGCAAAGTGCTCCGTTATGCATCAGTAATGTTGTACACCTCTTGTAAAGCACTCCGTTATACATCTGTAATGTTGTACACCTCTGTAACGCGCTCCATTATGCATCTGTAATGTTGTACACCTCTTGTAAAGCGCTCCGTTATGCATCTGTACTGTTGTTACCTCTGTAAAGTGCTCCATTATGAATCTGTAAAGTTGTACACCTCTTGTAAAGCACCCCATTATGCATCTGTAATGTTTTACACCTCTGTAAAGTGCTCCATTATGCATCTGTAATGTTGTACACCTCTTGTAAAGCGCTCGGTTATGCATCTGTAATGTTGCACACCTCTGTAAAGTGCTGCGTTATGCATCTGTAATGTTGTACACCTCTGTCAAGCACCCTATTATGCATCTGTAAGGTTGTACACCTCTTGTAAAGCGCTCCATTATGCACCTGTAATGTTGCACACCTCTGTAAAGTGCTGTGTAATGCATCTGTAATGTTGTACACCTCTGTAAAGCGCTCCGTTATGCATCTGTAATATTGTACAGTGGAGTGTTTGCCGAGTGTTTGGAAGGAGAAGGAGCACCTCTGTTTACCTGCCTGGAAGGAATCTGGCTGGAAGGAAGGAGTCTGTTTTCAGTTTTCATTAATTCAGACTTTGAAAAAACACAATGGGAGAGGAAATGGCGGCGATCTGCCGACTCAGAGTGACGTGCAGAGCTATTTGGCGGCTGTGCACCCCGCAGACCCTGGCGCCCTTCAGTCGCCCCCAACTGTGCCACACGAGATCGCCTCTCGCCTGATCTTTGAAACTACCGAGGACACAGACATTGTGTACTCCCCCTTGTCCTTGTTATCAAGGAATGAACCAGCCAATGACTCAAAGCAAAACTCAAATGAAAGTGCAAATGCGCCAAACTCTAAAAATGATAATCATTCAGAAAAAAGCACTACTGCACAGTCATGTAAACCTCCCAAGGATATGGGAAAACTTGACCCACACATTTTAAAAAGACAACAAAAAAAAAGATGCCACTCTAGCTCCGAAATCGGAACATTAAGGTGGCATTTTAAATGCAAACCGGCTCCAAATGTTGCAGTCCTAATGTCAAAAACTGCACAGTCTTTATCACACGCAAGTCTACAAGAATCTGTAGCCCCTTGATCCACGTTACAAGATCTGCGTGAGCCGGCTGATTTGCCCATCAGCCCAGAGATAACTGATGACGATCTATTAGCAAACATACATGCAGCTGAATTGAAAGAAGCTCACAAAGAAAAATTTGGACAAAACTACAATTGAAGGTAAGAACCTATCTAAGCAGAAAGCGTTGAGCGCACAAAATGAGATATGGGCCCCAAAGCGACCATGATGACATCTCCTCTCAAAGGAACATTAAAAACTATACAATCTGAATCTTTCACTCTTAATGACATGCATGCATCGCTACTTAAAGCCCCCCACCAGAGTCTTACTGACTTAGAACCGGAAAAAACAACACTGCCTGTGGAAATAAGCAACCCTGTCTGTGTTGACCAGAATTGTTCCTTGGAAATAAGAACAAATCTCAAATTTATTACCACACAAAAGGCTACTTCAAAAGATACACTCTCACTTGAAGATGACACCTCTTCATCATCTGAATATAGTCCAAACAAGAGCAAAAGAGAGTAGAAGAATATCCGTACAGAGACAAAGGAGCTACTCTCACAAAGGAGTGGAAAACAAATCAATACGGATCAAAGAGGTACAGGAATCCATCAAAGCATCAGTTGCTATAACTATGGCGCCTTTCCTCAAACTATATGAAAATCTAAATGACAATCAGTGAGACCAATCCACTATGATTGCCCTAATTAACACAAAATGATCTATGTTGAATCAGTCATGGAAGCAATCAAGGAAAAGCGAGGCCGAGAAAAAGAAAGGGATGGAGTAGTGTTAAGAACGCTGATCGACTTGCTACAGGATGCCAAATCAGACAAGTGCTTTTTCCCTAGAAGGAATTCGTGAAATTGTCTCAAACCTATTGCCACAAGCAAAATATACCAGAACATCAGAAATAAGAAACATAACAAGCACTGCTGAAGCTGCCAGTGATCATCATCCCATTCAAATCAACGAAAGTGAGACACAACAATCTTTGTTGCATGGGCAGGTCTCTCTTGGAAAATCTGACATAACATCTCAGATTCCGAAGACCCCAAACAATGAAATAGAAGTGACAGCAAAGCACCTGTGCCCCGTACGAAAAACTTGCAAAGACCTCAGATCGGGTTTCGACTAATCCTTTCTCAATTTTCGATCAGACTACTACACACAAATTGGAGGCAAAAAAAGCTGGACATTACACAAAAAAGAAGCTTAAAAAGCACATGCAAATCAAAAACCGCAAAGAACAAAGACTCAAAAAATATGTGTGGCTCCAGAAGCTTCTTAAGAAATCTCAAAATTCCAAGGTACAGCGACTCAAAGCACTTCTTCTGCTCCGCCGTCATGTGGAAAACACCTAGGAGCATTGCCCAGTACACCAATTGTGACAAACTCGCTGCAACTCCGATCATCTGATGATTCCAGCGAATATGATACTAGTATCCAGGAACTGGAGCTGGAATGTTCTATGAGACCGAAAACCTGCTAGAAAACGAAACCCAAGAAAGAGTGATCGTGGACTTCAATACATACGAATGTGAAAATGTATGCATAAACCCCATAGTAAACAAACATGAGAATCCAGAAAAATTATTAACTTTAAGCGAGAAACAAGAAAAATGCATTTCCAAATGCATAAATGTAAGTAAGGAGTGGAAGATGGTCTCGTCACGGAATGAGCCACCAAACCCAACACTGAATAACTCTCGACCAAAAGACTCAGACAGCATGACGCCTACGCCTAATGAAATACAAAGAACAGCTAAAATCACTGGACCAAACAAAAAATGGAGCAAACCAAAGCAAAAGCCTCCAGCAAACACAGTTGTTGTCCTGGAAAGAATGTCAAGATCTTCAGACGGCCTAATACTAAATAGGTCAGCTATTATGAAAATCTTACAGTACATCCCCCAACTAAAAATCATAAAATCAGAGGAAATTTTGACTGTAAGTTTTCCTAATGAATTACGAGTTGATTTAGTCGAAATTGCCACCAACTCTGTGATCCTTGCAGCTATAATGATAGAGGCTACTGAAAACTTCAGATTATTAGGCTTTAAGATTGGAAGATCAGAACCAGACGAAGGCTCAGGTGCAAGGAATCTGAGCAGCGAAAAAAGTGAAAACTGCACAAAAGGTAGGGAGACCTGAATGATGGAGATGGCCAAAAATTTGAAGTAAGAGAAGAGCCACTGAGTGCAAAGTATGGAGAAGATGTCCAACAAGGAAACTCAAAGTATTGTGCAGAAAGGACAAATATGGAACACATTACATCGCAGCATCAAGAAAACGAAAATGGAGAAATCCAAATAACAAGTCTCGAAAAAGAACATCTAAACAAAATAAAAATAACTATTAAAAGCACTCAAAATGCAAACTAGCAAAACGTTACAACTCAAAAACCAAAAGACGATCCCAAATACTGGAATTGGTTGAATCCCTTGTAACGAAATCAAAAATGTAGCCACCCCAGAAAGCAGGAGGGCAATGGAAAAGAATGAGCAGGAACACCAGAGGCTTCCGCCACCTTTTTAATGATTTCAATCAAAACCTCAGCACCCTCGAAGTTGTTTGCATACAAGAATCATGGTTAAGAGCTGCGCCTTTGGTAGATGGGTACAATGTGCTACTCAATCCAGCCAAAGGCGGTTTGACTGGTAGACCCTTTGCAGGCCTAATGACCATGATTAAAAATGGATCAGGGATGACAGTGATCGAGTCCACAAATATAAATCCATATATACAATCGACAATAGGTCAAATCGAGTCAGAAACTCCAATACCACATCAAACACTACTAATACTGAATGTATATTGGAATCCTCTGAAGAAAGAAAGCGAACAGTTCATAGTTCTAATCACAGATTGTCTGGATTGTAAAAGAGAGGTATATCTTGATATGGGTATCATCATCTGTGGCGATCTCAATGCAAATTGATTTGAGGAAAAGTGCAACACACAGACAGAAACTGTTGGCAGAAATGGGAAAAAATTGACAAAATTGGAATGAAGAAATGGATGTTAGGAGACTCCATAGATTAAATGGAAACGTGAAAGGAGATATCCCGCCAGCTGATATGTGGACAAATGGCAAGACAAGAAAAACACTAGACTACATGTCGTTTCAGAAAATTTGTTGCCAAAGTTTTTGTGTTTCAACGTAATGCCCGTTGTGCACAGTGACCATGATCCAATCATTGCATCGGTCTCGCGTTGGAAGACAAAGAATAAACTGATGTGGGATACAAAGGTTGAATTAGAAACTGGTCAAAGTCGCCTGAGGCTGAAAATAAATGACTTTGACACTGTATTACAAAATCTGGATAAATGGCCAACCAAAGAAAAAATGTCTGTAGAATATGATGCGATTCTACAGAGTTTCAAAGAAAATACAGGAAAATATATAAAACCAAAATTCTAGAAAATGCATACATACGACATAGAAATAATGGCACACAAAAAAAATTGTGGAAAGATCTATACACACCAAAAAATTGGAACCACCAAGAAAAAATAGAACTGATACGAAAAAAAAATAAATACAAAAATTGGCAGAAAGTCACATAAAGCGACAATGCTACAACACGATGCTGAATGCATGCAGAAAGCTTTACAAAATACAAACAGCCGAACCTTATGGGATCTGGTAAATGAGAAACAATCAGCCTCATGTCTCCTAAATCCCATCTCAGAAACCACTTGGATTAACCATTTTGCAAAATTGTTCAACGATCCAAAGCATCCCTTTCCAATAAACAACCACGAAGATGAAGCCGGTGCAGCATGGAACATCAAGTTTGACAATGAAGACATAAAGATTCTGAACAAAAAAGCAAGCACTTCACAGGCCCCCAGCCCAGATGGTTTATCAAATGCAGTGTTAAAAGCAGACCCAGAAAAATGGTCCAAATACTGCGGGATGCTCTTTAATAGGATCATCAACCTTGGAAAAATCCCCAAAACATGGAAGTCGGCTATCAACATTCCCATTTTTAAAAAAGGAAACCGTATGAAGCCAAAAAACTATCGACTAATTGCTTTGCGGGACTGTGTTGGAAAGATCTTTGCTTCGCTCCTATTAATACGACTAAAAAGATGGATCAAAGATGCAAATGCCTACAACAAATGCCATTCCAGCTTTGTTTAACAAGTAGGCTGCAGCTTGAACCTTCTACTTTTAGGATTGATGAAAAAAAGAGACTTCACAAACAAACAAAAACTGTACATGGCCAGTATTGCCTTTTGTCAAGCATTCAATAGTATACATCGAAAACATCTGTGGGGAAAAAGTAGAAGAAAAAGGATGACCGTGGACCTATTAAAAGCAATAAAGGAATTACATTCCAATACATCAATAAGAATTAAATTAGACCAAAGTGGCAACTATCGAAAGAAATCATGACAATAAAAGGCCTGAAAAAAGGCTGTCCATTAGTGCCCACTCTTTTTTGCTTCTACATTGAAGACCTGCAACATTCCCTTGATAATAAAAGATCTTTTCCACCAAGAATAAATGGTAGCCCAGTGGGTCGTCGATTATATGCAGATGACCCAATGATATGAGATCACACTCAAGTTGGCTTAGTCCAGGTTGAAAAATATGTCACTGAAAAGGACTTAGAAATAAATGCAGAAAAGTGCAAAATTATGTTATTTAGTGACAGAAGATGGAAAAAGAGCAAGAGCGCCAAATGGAATTTTAACAATAAGCAAATACAGCTAAGTGGCGAAATTAGATACTTAGGCGTACAGCTAAGTGGCACAAGGAACGAAAAGCCCTGGAAAAAGATGCTAAAGATAAAAATAAAACAATTAACTGCACAAGCAAACATTATTAATAAAAGATACGGTTCATAGTGATAATATCGAATACAAAAATGTTGAAAGTCATTTTTTCGAAAAAATAATGTGGAAAAAAAAAATCGAATTTCTTTTTCACTACGTTTTTTATTCGAAATGGGAGGGTTCCCCCCAATCCCCCTTTTTTAATTTTTTTTGTTTTTACCTTTTTTTTTACTTGCGAAACGCCAAAAAAATATATAAATTAAAAAATAAAGAATTCAAATTTTTTTTTTTCAACATTTTTTTTCTCGAAATTATTGTCTTTCGACATTTTTTTTCTCGATATTATACCTGACCATCAAAAGATACAGCAAGTTTTCCCTCCAACCTGTAATTACATTTTACAGGCTTAAAGCAATACCAACATTAACATACGGCGGAGAGACACGTGAATATCGGAGAAGATTTTTGAAACGCCCTAGAAGGGCTATTTTGGAAAACCATTCTACCAATACCGAAAGCCACTCCAATGATTGTGATGCGCCACAAACTGGGCCTAACAGCTCTATATGCATATATTATGTATAATAAACTCATGCTTCACAGAAAGATCATGATTACCACTATACCACCACAATTTGAAGTGCTACAAGAAAATAATTTCACAGAAAAGGTTGTTGAAGACTGGAGTGTGACCAGACACTTGAAGAACTGGGCCTTGATATAAGCATCCTAGAAGAAAACCCAAAATTGGTCAAAAGAAGGATATGGGCTGAAGACTGGTATACAACTGAAATAAAAAGAGCAACATCAAAGACCCATACACTCCTAAAAACAAACTGTGGAGTGATGTCTATAACACCTGAATATCTGAGAAAATTTGCAAACTGCAAACAGAGAGATCTATTGATGGGCTTCAGACTAAATGTTCAACAAAACAATACAACTATGGCAAGATATAGCAAAGAACCAATATGCATAAAATGCAGCCTATGCAAACAAAAAGAAGAATCTCTAAGTCATCTGGTATTATTTTGCACGAAATTGAGAGATGCAAGAACCATATTTCTCAGGTGTAACATCGCAGACCTTTGTGGCTTAGACTCAGATAAATGGTGGAATCTGATATAGGATTGTAGAACTCCAAGAATCAATTACGCAACTTCTAAATTCCTAGAGCAATCACTTAAAGCGTTAGAACTTTCTAGCGAAAATGCTGAAAACTAGGACTACTCTAAAGCTGATAAACTAAGCGAAATCAACCAAAATGTAGCTAGATAAACTTTAAATACCTCTTCCGAATCTAACGTTAAAGTGTAAATTCAATATTGCTCCCATGTGATGTGGCCGTCTTTGTTTGCTGTGTTTGATCTTTTAAAACTAAACTGTAGACTGTGAAAGGTTTGTAACAAAGCATATACATTTAATAAAAAATAAAAAAAAGTTTTACATCTCTGTAAAGCGCTGCGTTATGCATCTGTAATGTTGCACACTTCTGTAAAGTGCTCCGTTATGCATCTGTAATGTTGTACACCTCTGTAAATCGCTGCGTTATGCATCTGTAATGTTGTACACCTCAGTAAAGCGCTCCGTTATGCATATGTATTGTTGCACACCTCTGTAAAGCGCTCTGTTATGCATCTGTATTGTTGTACACCTCTGTAAATCACTGCATTATGCATCTGTAATGTTCCACACTTCTGTAAAGCGCTCCGTTATGCATCTGTATTGTTGCACACCTCTGTAAAGCGCTCTGTTATGTATCTGGAATGTTGTACACTTCTGTAAGGCGCCCCGTTATGCATCCGTTATGCATAAGTAATGTTGTACACCTCTGTAGAGTGTGCAGTTGCTTCTCGAAGCTAGGTCTGCGCTCAGTAAATACCATAATAATAACAGTTGCACGCTCGAAGTAATTGTTCCCTTTGGGATACCAGTGAAGATTTATATTTCATTGGTATCTCATGCTTATGCGTATATCTATGTTTCATGTATATATTGCATAATTGTCCTCTCCCTGGAATGTTTCACCACGGTTCTAGTTTTGGCCCTCTTGCAAGGCCATGTCCCTGCCAAACCAGTCATTGCCATTCTGCATTCCCTAACAAGCCCGGCTATTCTGGCTATGAGCATGGCACTGCGAAACAACCCTAGGGCGGCGTCCTGATAGGTGTTTCCACTGGGGCCAAAAGTTGAGTCTTCCAATCAGGGCCCAGAGCTCGCTTTTGCATACCCCAGCAACATAACTTGCTAGCCGACATGACCATTTCACAGTTCCGCTTCTTCCGATGTTGCTCATCTCCCCAGTAGCCCTCCTTTCCCCCAACATCTCTCCTTCTCCCCAACATTGCTCCTTCTCCCGAGTAGCTCACCTTCTCCCCAGCATCTCTCCTCCACAGCATCTCTCCTTTCCCCCAGAACCTCTCCTTCTGCCCAGCATCCCTCCTTTCCCCCAGCATCTCTCATTCTCCCCAGTAGCTCTCCTTCTCTCCAGCATCTCTCCTTCTCCCCAGCATTCCTCCTTCTCCCCAGCATCTCCTCTTCTCCCCAACATCTCCCCTTCTCCCCAACATCCCTCCTTCTCCCCAGTTGCTCTCCTTCTCCACCAACATCTCTCCTTCTCCCCAGCCTCTCTCCTTCTCCCCAGCATCTCTCCTTTTCCCCAACATACCTCATTTCCTCCACCATCTCCCCTTCTCCCCAACATCCCCCTTTCTCCCCAGTAGCTCTCCTTCTAATCCAACATCCCTCCTTCTCCCCAATATCCCTCCTTCTCCACAGTAGCTCTCCTTCTCACCAGCATGTCTCCTTTCCCCCAGCATACCTCCTTTCCCCCACCATCTCTCCTTCTCCCCACTCTCTCTCCTTCTCCCCAGCATCTCCCCTTCTTCCCAACATCCCTCCTTTCCCCAGCATCTCTCCTTCTCCTCAGCATTTCTCCTCTCCCCAGCATCTCCCCTTCTCCCCAGTAGCTGTCCTTCTCTCCAGCATATCTCCTTCGCCCCAACATCCCTCCTTTCCCTGGCATCTCTCCTTCTCCACAGCATCCCTCCTTTCCCTCCATATCTCTACTTCTCCCCAACATATCTCCTTCGCCCCTACATCCCTCCTTTCCCCAGCATCTCTCCTTCTCCCCAGCATCTCTCCTTTTCCCCAGCATCCCTCCTTTCCCCCACCATCTCTCCTTCTCCCCAGCCTCTCTCCTTCTCCCCAGCATCTCTCCTTCTTCCCAACATCCCTCCTTTCCCCCAGCATCTCTCCTTGTCCCCAGCATCTCTCCTCTCCTGAACATCTCTCCTCTCCCCAGCATCTCTCCTTCTCCCCAGTAGCTGTCCTTTCCCTCAGCATCTCTCCTTATGCCTAGCATCCCTCCTTTCCCCCCAGCATCCCTCCTTTCCCCAGCATCTCTCCTTCTCCACAACATTCCTCCTTTCCCCCAGAATCCCTTCTTTCCCCCAGCATCCCTCCTTTCCCCAACATCCCTCCTTTCCCAGAGCATCCCTCCTTCTCCCAACATCTCTCCTTCTCCCCTGCATCTCTCCTCCCCAACATCCCTCCTTTACCCCAGCATCTCTCCTTCTCCCCAACATCTCTCCTCCCCAACATCCCAACTTCTCCCCAGTAGCTCTCCTCCCCACCATCTCTCCTTCTCCCCAGCCTCTCTCCTTATCACCAGCATCTCTCCTTCTTCCCAACATCCCTCCTTCCCCCCCAGCATCTCTCCAACTCCCCAGCATCTCTCCTCTCCCCAGCATCTCTCCTTTTCCCCAGCATCCCTCCTTTTCCCCAGCATCCCTCCTTTCCCCCACCATCTCTCCTTCTCCCCAGCCTCTCTCCTCCCCAGCATCTCTCCTTCTTCCCAACATCCCTCCTTTCCCCCAGCACCTCTCCTTCTCCCCAGCATTTCTCCTCTCTCGAGCATCTCTCCTTCTCCCCAGTAGCTGTCCTTCTCTCCAGCATATCTCCTTTTCCCAAGCATACCCCTTTTACCCCACCATCTACCCTTCTCCCCAACATCCCTCTTCTCCCCAGTATCTCTCCTTCTCCCCAACATCTCTCCTTCCCCCCCAATATCCCTCCTTCTCCCCAGTAGCTGTCCTTCTTTTCAGAATATCTCCTACACCCCAACATCCCTCCTTTCCCCAGCATCTCTCCTTCTCCCCAGCATCCCTCCTTTCCCTCAGCATCTCTCCTTCTGCCCAGCATCCCTCCTTTCCCCAATATCCCTCCTTCTCCCCAGTAGCTGTCATTCTCTCCAGCATATCTCCTTCACCCCAGCATCCCTCGTTTCCCCAGCATCTCTCCTTCGCCACAACAACCCTTCTTCCCCCAACATCCCTTCTTTCCCCCAGCATCCCTCCTTTCCCCAACATCCCTCCTTTCCCAGAGCACCCCTCCTTCTCCCAGCATCTCTCCTTCTCCCCAACATTCTCCTCACCATCTCAGGCAACTACAATACAGACGTCACCCAGATCAACGAAATCTTCTCCATCATTCAGGCATGGATGGCCACCCACGGCCTCTGCCTGAATGATGAGAAGACAGAGCTTCTGCTGGTCTGCTCTCCTAATAACCTGTCTAAACTCAGTCCCAGCTACAAGAACATTATCATAGACGGGAATACTATCCCCATCGCTAAAAGTATGAAAACCTTAGGCTTCCACCTTGATGTCAACACCAACCTCTCCAAACAAATCAACTCAACCACCTCGGCCACTGCTTATACAGGTAAGCTAATCAGGGCTAGCAGACCCTTCCTATCCCCCGACAGCTGCCTCACTCTGGCCAGAGCACTCATTCAATCCAAACTAGACTATCGCAACAGCCTGTACCTAGGAGCCAACCAGTCCGTAACTAACAAACTCCAGGTTCTCCAGAACAATGCTCTGCGCGCAGCGCTCAACATCCCAAGGCGTGAGCACATCTCCACAACCAGGAAAGCGTGTAGATGGCTTTCCATACAGCAAAAAATTGAACTCAAAACTATCTGCCTCACTTATAAGGCCTTAAACAACCTAGCCCCACCGTACCTCTCCAATAAACTCACTTTAAAATCCACATCCAGAACCACTAGATCATCCAACTCCTTATGCCTGCTAGTGCCCAGATTATCTAACAGCCGCAACCATACCTGTATTATATGTAAATTGTTGTACTATGTAAAAAAAAATGTTTTTGTAAATGGCTGTACTTTGTAAATGTAAATGCATATCTCATGCCTGTAACCGCTTCCTTAAGCGCCCTTCTACCCACGGGTCCTGAGCGCTCTACAAATAAATTAAACAAACAAACAAATCTCTCCTCCCCAAACATCCCTCCTTCTCCCCAGGGGCTCTCTTCCCCAGCATCTCTCCTTCTCACCAGCATCCCTCCTTCTCTCCAGTAGCTCTCCTTCTCCCCAGCATCTCCCCTTTTCCCAAGCATCCCTCCTTTCCCCCAGCATCTCTCCTTCTCCCCATCCTCTCTCCTTCTCCCCAGCATCCCTCCTTCTCGCCAACATCCCTCCTTTCGCCCAGCATCTCTCCTTCTCCCCAGTAGCTGTCCTTCTCCCCATCCTCTCTCCTTCTCCCCAGCATCCCTCCTTCTCGCCAACATCCCTCCTTTCCCCCAGCGTCTCTCCTTTTCCCCAGCATCTCTCCTTCTCCCCAGTAGCTGTCCTTCTCTCCAGCATCTCACCTTCTCCCCAACATCCCTCCTTTCCCCCAGCATCCCTCCTTTCCCCCAGAATCTCTCCTTAGCTGTACGTCAATCGATACCCAATAAAGGCTGATATATTCAACAAGAAGTCTCTACTCTAGGAATGGCCACAACCTATTCAAATAATTACTTGCATTACAATTAAACCTGAATAGATTGGAGATGCTCTGGAATAAGTGTGAGAGCAGGGGGTATTTACACCCCAATCACCATTTAAGGAACTTGGGGACTAACACATGGAACTTTGTAGCGTGGTGCAAAGTTATTTATTGCATTTATTGACAGCGCCCAAACCCGTAAGTACCACAGCGCTGACTTTGCGCTGCCAACAAACACCCTGATTGACAGAGCAGTGCAAAGTGTATTTTTGCAGTGCAAAGTGACTTTGCACCACTTTTGCACCAGTGCAAGGTGACTTTGCACTACAAAATGCACTTTGCACCGCTCTTTGAATCAGGGTGTTTATTGGCACTGCAAAATACACTTTGCACCGCTCTTTGAATCAGGGTGTTTATTGGCACTGCAAGATGCACTTTGCCCCGCTCTTTGAATCAGGGTGTTTATTGGCACTGCAAAGTGCCTTTGCACCGCGCTAAAGGTTCCATGAATCGGGCCCTTGGTGTGCCTCTTGATGCTCCTATCGAAGGAAAGCAGAGCTGTAACTAGGACAGATATTATTAAGTTACTTAATTCGGTCCAGGATTTAGGGGCAGATTGTAAAGGCACATCATTTTTCATTCGTCTTAGTTTTGGAAATGCGCAGTGACCTTATTCTTGAAGGTGACCTGTGCATTTCAGCGAGGCTGCGCAGCAGCGTGAAAGATGCGCACTGGCCAGTCCCGTTGCAAACAATAGTGTCGCGAGTGCGCTCCCGACGCTAATGCATTACTAACTCCCAGCACCCACGGGAGTGCATTGCACCCCCTTAAAGGCGCCCTATCACTGTGAGATGCTCAAAGAAGAACAAAGCAACTCTATCCCTGTTTGAGGGATAGAAATGGAAGTGAAACAGCAGTGCTACCTACCACTGTGGTGCCACAGGTTCAGAAATGACCCTGTCATGAAATGCACGTGTACCCACGCCTGTGCCAAACAGGTGACAGGAGATTGTCATTGCATTCTGTGCAGTTTACAGTGCACCCTATTTTCGAATATAGGCTGCATTTGCCAAATGCGCAGCAACGCCCCCTAATTTGTGCTAAAGCACAAAAGGGATAAAAGCGAGCACTTGAATGCGCGCATCTATCCAGCCAAAGACATCTGGTGCATGCAATTATTTGCGTGTAAAACGGGGATTGGTGTGCCATTCTGCCCGCAAATCCCCATTCGTCAATTAAGAGTTATTTCCCTGTTACTTGGTACAGGTCACTGCCAGAAACTTGGGTTAATAAATTGGGGAGTGGGCATAGAAAAGCTGGCATATTTCTTGGTGGTGGGCTATAGTTTCTATCCAGGCTTGTTTTTAATCAAGCAGGAAGTTATACCAAGCATTTAAGCACTGGCGTAACAGGGTCCCCCGCCCCACTTGAAGTAAATAAATAAATGGAAAAAAAAATAGTTTTCAAATTATTTTTTTTATATATTTATTTTTTAACTCACTCTGCATTTATAAAGAAATTATTTCTGTAACAGAAATAATTTCTTTATAAAGGCAGAGTGAATACAAAAAGAAACTTTCTTTTTGAAGTCCGGGGGCTACCTCCACCCCATGTTATGAAGAGCCTAGGCTGGAGGCCTCCATGTCATGGGGTGGGTGGAGCCCAATGACTTCAAAAATAAATCGTTTATTTTTTAAGTCACTCTGCCTTCATAAAGATATTATTTTTGTTATGGTTCCGTCCTTAATGGAAATAATTTATCTTTGAAGTATTATGTTTCCCCTCAACCCAATGACGTGTGCGTGTGGCAGTGTATGGTGAAAGAGTGCACACAAATGTATGGGTGGCTGGGTCTGCATGTGCGCGTGTATGGTGAAAGGATGCACACTTCGATGTATGGGTGGCTGCCTGGGTGTGCCTGTATGGTGAAAGGTTGCACACTTAAATATATAGGTGACTGTCTGGTCTGTGCGAGTGTATGGTGAAAGGGTGCACACAAGTGTATGTGTGGCTGGGTGTGCATTTACGGTGAAAGGATGCACACTTAAATGTATGGGTGAGTGCCTGGGTGTGCCTGTATGAGGAAAGAGTGCACACTTAAATGTATGGATGACTCGGTGTGCGTGTGTATATATGGTGAATAGTGTTTGTGCTTGTGTTCAGGGGCGCAACAAAACCTACATTTCAGGCGGGCTAACCATTCAAATGTTGGGAGAGGCGATAACATCATGTGTGGTGGGAGAGGAACACACTTATTTGTGTGGGGGCATCGAAATTCTTTACGCATTTTAACGAGACTATTCTAGTGAGCTTCAATGTTGCAAGCAGTTAACTCTCTCCTTTAAGTCTGAAAGCACCCACTTATGGACTGCTGTGAGAATGACTGGTCTCCTGTTCCCTCTCAACCCTTCCAATCACTCCCCTGGCATGCAAATACTAAATCCACATCACAATTTCAATTGCCTAAAGAATTTGGCATTTGAATGCAGGTACTAAAAGTGAAATGCTGTACATTAGTAATTGCTGGCCCCGGACCTTGTTAACAACGAAACACAGGTGCCATTTAAAACCTGTGTCCTTTTCTGTCCGGCAACTGCTCTGTAGGTCAGCCAGGTCAAGTCAACATAACCCACAATTTCAGGGAGGGGAGTGCTGAAGCCCAGTCAGCTCAATGGTGTTGCACCACTACTTGATTACTTATTGGCAATCTTCATTACGTCGAGTCCTATTCTTCTTCATCCCAGTACTTGTGTATGAGGCAGGACTTGTGTATGAGGCACTATGCCACATACACAAGAACTGGGATGAGGTAGAGGTACGTGAAGGTAATGCCTGACTTAACTACCTGTAATCTTCATTGCTCCTAGTCCCACTCTTCCCATGGAGGCATGGAGCCTCATACGTAAGCACTGGGACAAGGAAGAGGGACGTGAGGGGGGGTAATTCTGGGCCAATGAACTGACTTTGGAGGTTGGGATAGGGGATGGGAGGGTCAGAGGATGTGTGGGGGGGTGGGTTTGTGCAATAAATCATAATGGTCGTCCATGTCCATGCTAAGCAGGCATGATATGTGGTAATAGTGGCATTTTGGTGCAGTCAGTCTAGTAATTCCTCAGTTTGGTATGACTTTTTTTAACTGGGCATTTCTGATAAAGCAGTCCTGCTAAGTGTAATTACCTGGCTAGACTGGCATCTGGGTTCTGCCAGTCTAACGTTTCTTACTGCGGCACTGTATATTTTTCTGGGCATCTGTGATAAAATTATGATATGTCATATATAACAAACCTGTACACAAGTGTTTTTTGGCGCGACAAGACAAGGGAAGGAAACAAAGGGAGGAGAAGACAAATGATCTCACTAGGCCTTGTGTCATTCAGATTGTGCAAGTGCGAGAAAGAGAAGTGCAAGGGGAAATGGAGTGGGGGAGTGCAAGGGAGTGTCACAATCCATGCCCTGACCCCCTCAGGTATAACAGCCCCCTTGCAGCAGTGGGGCTAATGCCCTTCACACTGGCCCCAAGGGCCTTAGAACTCCATCAGAAACATACACGGAGTCAGTCCTGGTGCCTTTGGCGTCAGGCTCATTATGAGGAATAAAGCGATACCAGTTTTGGACCTTAATGCAACATGGAGGCCTATTACACATCTCAGCTCTTTAGAATCAAGCCATGCGGTCTAGTTTTTTGGGTGTGACTGGGCCTGGAACTACTTGGCCTGGAACTACTTTAACTGGGCTTTTTAAACCACACCCAAACAGCAGAACACGCTTCGAGTTATTCTGCACTCCTGCAGCGTAACGCTCACCATGTCCAGCTCCTGCTCATCTGCTGCTCCGGCGGCCCGATCCTGAAGCCCTAGATCCGGATTCCATTAATAACCGGGAAGAACAAGAACAGCATTAGCAAGCAAGAACACTTACCTGTGAAGTAACCGGTCTTGAATCCATCCTGCGCTTCCTTACCTCGCCCACCTCCGTAGTTCGCCGCAACCTGCAAAGGTAAAGAAACAAGGACAGCATTAATAACAACTCTTAAATGGGCAAGCAGCGAGTCCTGGCAACACCCTGCGCTTCTCTTACCTCGCCCATCTCTGGGTTTCACTGCAACCTGCAAGGGAGAAGGAACAAGGTCAGCATTAACAAAGCAGTTACTTGGGCAAGCAGCACTTCGGTCGCTCATCACTCCGGAAGATCACTGCAACCTGTACAAAGAAGAGAAGAGAACACAGGTTAGCAATTAACACCAATAAACAGCGCAACGCTCCCCGCATCAATAACTCACTGTGGACTTCGCCATCGGCGCAGCAACTCTGAGATCGCAACCATCCTGTGAAAACAAAAAGAGACATTTTTAGGGAACAGCGTAGTGGAGCAAGACGCAGAGAAGGCAGAGATAACAGAGGGAAAAAAAGAGACAGACTAAAGACGGAAAAGACATAATTCACCTGGAAGACAGCAAGCAGAGTTGGAGTCACAGCCGATCTGTACCCGACATAAGGGCACACGGACCAGTGAAGCAACTAGGTCCACGGAATGCCCGCACCAACCACGCGCCCCTGCACAGAGACGCAGGACAGAGAGTTCAACGCACAAAAACTTAAGGTGAGCAATAACCCCAAGGGAGGGGATTTGGACCAGAGGGAGGTGGGAGTCCACCCTTCACAGAACCAGTATCTTAACCATGCATTCTCCTGTTATAGGCGGTATCCAACGTCTGGCACATAACCAAGCAGAGAGGGGTCCGGGATAGCGCTTAGACTTCCATCCAGTATCGTGTGGCACCCCCGTGGATACCAGGTGAGTGTAACAGAACTCGAAGCCTCAATTAAAACATCCACCTGGGCGTCATTGAAACATCAGAGACTGACCAACTAGCCCAGTTACTGGGAGAATTACGGGCCGAGGTGCATTCCGCCCGGCAAGAAACCAACGCCCTTAGGAGGGAGTTGATTGTCACCAAGGACCACACTGATGAATTAACCAGACAATTGCTCCAAACACAGGCTGGGCAGGCTCCGTTGCCAGGAAGTATTCCGTCGGTTCCAGCCACATCCGTCAATCCAGTGCAAGTGGTCGTCCCTGGGGCAGTTCCTTTGGCCCCACCGGAACGTTTTACGGGGGACCCAAGAAAATATTCAGTATTCATGAACCAGTGCCGCCTCCATTTCCTTTGTAGACCCGGAGCCTTTCCTAACGATCAGTCGTGGGTTGCCTTCATTCTGTCATATCTGAGTGGCAGTGGCGCGGATTGTTCCATACCGTTAGTAAGCCAGGATGACCCACTCCTGCGGGATTTCAGGGGGTTTCAACAGGAGATGGAAAAGCTGTTTGCCCAACATACCCAGGGCCAAGCTCTGAATAACAAACTTCTGTCCCTCTGCCAAGGCAGCCAATATTTGTTAACATATATCGCCACTTTTAACAGACTTGTCGTTGAAACTGGGTGGCCTGAGGAGAAACGAACAACGTTATTCCATTGAGGATTGCGGGGGGAAATTGAAAGACGTCCTAGCTCACGTGGTACACCCGCTAAAAGACTGTGCAGAGTTCATCAACCTAGTGGTGCAGCTAGACCACAGGCTGCAAGATCGAAGGGCAGATCGAGCCAGAACAGAGAATCGGACTGTGTATGTACGCTCAAAGGAGAACAGTCCACGTTCATCAGAAAAGACTTCAGAACCCATGCAAATTAGGGGGGGTACGGAGCCCATTAACCAAGGCCGAAAGAGACAAAAGGAGACAACAGCAATTATGCCTCTACTGCGGGAAATCAGGTCACTTCCTCAGAGAATGTCCCGTAAAACATCCTAGGAGAACAGTTGGAGCTACAGAGAAAGAGTGAGGAGAACAAGAGTCAGAAAACTTCCAGGCCCGGCAAGTGTAGAGGTCCGTTTGTTGAGCGAAGAAAAGAGCCACAGACCTCACACCTTGCCCTGCCTGTGATTTTGATCAGTCACCAACAACCGCCTCGGGTGCCTGATGTGGAGGCATACATAAACAGCAGAGCCGTTGGTAACTACATAGACCAAGGTCTGGCAACAAGGATAGGGCTTCCCCTCTGTCAGAAAACGACAACTGAGAAGGTCACCACTGTCGACGGCATGGAGATAGCTTCTGGTCCTGTAACTCAACGCACAGCAGAATTGACCCTTCTGTGCCAAGATGGACATTGGGAAGCCATTGCCTTCGACCTTATCAAGGCCCCTCAGTTCCGGGTGATTCTAGGGATGTCGTGGTTGGTGGCTCACAATCCTAACATCGACTGGTGAGCCAAGAAATTAGCCTTCTTCAATGAGTGTGCTCATGAGTGCAACCAAGTAGAAATGCCATTGTCTGAGCCAGAGACACCTGTCCAAGATAAAGAGGCGTTGGTACTAGGTGTAACAAGTATACTACCAAGCGAATACCATGATTTCCATCTAACAGGCTAATACCTTACCCCCTCACATGCCATGACTGTCAGATCGACCTCGTACCTGGTGCACAAATCCTGTGTAGTCGAATTTATGCACTCACCGAACCTGAAAATCTCCACTTTAAATCATATCAAGACCAAACCCTGGCAAACGGTTTTATCCGCCCATCCAAATCCCCGGCAGCCTCGCCCCTATTCTTCGTACCCAAGAAGGAGGGGGACTTGAGAACGTGCAGAGGCTACCGCGCACTAATCCAGGTAACAGTTAAAAACCGTTATCCCCTACCCCTTATCCCAGAACTGCTGGACCAAGTCAAGGATGCCCAAATTTACACCAAATTGGACCTCAGGGGGGCATACCATCTTGTGCGTGTAAAGAAAGGAAACGAATGGAAGACTGCCTTTCGTACTAAGTATGGGCTGTACGAATATCAGGTGATGCCCTTTGGGCTTTGCAACGCTCCCGCCGCATTCCAGTACTTCATGAACAATGTACTACAGGAATTGATCGATGTATATGTGTCCTAGTTTACATCGACGACATCTTGGTATACTCCTCTTCTAAACAGGACCATGTCAGGCACGTTCGCTCTGTCCTTGCAAAACTCTGACAGCACCAGCTATACGCCAAACTTGAAAAATGCTCCTTCCATGTCACCGAAGTCGAGTTCCTTGGTTTTATCCTCCCTCCCAAAGGCGTCCAGATGGATATGCACAAGTAGGCACCATCCTTAGCTGGCCATCACCGTCTTCAGTCAAAGGTGTCCAAAGTATGCTCGGCTTTGCAAACTTTTATCCCCCATTCATCCCGGGTTTCTCCCAGATTGTGCACCCGATCACTTCTTTATTACGAAAAAACAACAAACTGTTCCAATGGACAGAAGAGGCGGAGAAGGCCCCGGTGCTATGACACCCCCGCCCAGATCTCCCATATATAGTGGAAACAGATGCCTCCAGCATGGCAATGGGGGCTGTTCTTTCCCAAAGGGATCCCAAAACAGGCTATTTAAACCACACCCAAACAGAACAAACTTCGCGTTATTCTGCACTCCTGCAGCGTAACGCTCACCGTGTCTAGCCCCTGCTCATCTGCTTCTCAGGTGGCCCGATCCTGAAGCCCTAGATCCGGATTCCATTAATAACCTGGAAGAACAAGAACAGCATTAGCAAGCAAGAACACTTACCTGTGAAGTAACAGGCCTTGAATCCATCCTGCGCTTCGCTTACCTCGCCCACCTCCGGAGTTCGCCGCAACCTGCAAAGGTAAAGAAACAAGGACAGCATTAATAACAACTCTTACCTGGGCAAGCAGCGAGTCCTGGCAGCACCCTGCACTTCTCTTACCTCGCCCATCTCCGGGTTTCACCGCAACCTGCAAAGGAGAAAGAACAAGGTCAGCATTAACAAAGCACTTACCTGGGCAAGCAGCGTTTCGATCGCTCATCACTCCGGAACATCACCGCAACCTGTACAAAGAAGAGAAGAGAACACAGGTTAGCAATTAACAACAATAAACAGTGCAGTGCTCCATGCATCAATAACTCACTGTGGTCTTCACAATCGGCGCAACAACTCCGAGATCGCAACCATCCCTGTGAAAACAAAAAGAGACATTGTTAAGGAACAGCGTAGTGGAGCAAGACGCTGAGAAGACAGAGAAAATGGAGGGAAATAAAGAGACAGAATAAAGACGGAAAAGACATTATAACTCACCTGGAAGACAGCAAGCAGAGTCTGAGTCACAGCCGGTCTGGCACACAGACCAGTGAAGCAACTAGGTCCACGGAACGCCCGTACCAACCATGCGCCCCTGCACAGAGACGCAGGATGGAGAGTTCAACACACAAAAACCTAAGGTGAGCACCCTTATCTAGCTGATCAAGCTATACATATGTTAAGACGGTATTCTTCTACGCTTACCCATCTTGATCCTATATGTACTGTATCACTTGTATCATTTGTTGTAAGTTACCTCTGTTTTGTAATAGCCTGTGTCAGGCACTGTAACTAAGTTTCGAGTCTACTTGTGTTGTTGCGCCCAGCTGCCCAAGGGCTTGGAGCGCATTATCAAATAAACAAACAAACAAACAAACAAACAAACAATAACCCCAATGGAGGGGATTTGGACCAGAGGGAGGTGGGAGTCCACCCATCACAGAACCAGTATCTTAACCCTCCATTCTCCTGTTATAGGTGCTACCCAACATCTGGCACATAACCAAGCAGAGAGGGGTCCGGGATAGCGCTTAGACTGCCATCCAGTATCATGTGGCACCCCCGTGGATACCAGGTGAGGGTAACAGGGAGAGGGGAGGGGAAAACAGGGCAGCAATGCTCTGAGTAAGTGCAGCTAGGGCATCTTGGCTCTCGGTAGTGCAAGGAGAACAAGGGACTGTAGGGTTACAGTTACAGCCCTTAACTATGTGGTAGGCCTGGAGGCAGTGCAAGGGTGACTGAGCAAGAAAGAGCCTGGACTCAGTGAGACACAGGGTAGCCAAGCAACCAGTTGGCACAGCAGACAGGTAGGTCAGGTAGGTCAGCAGGGGAGGGAGAGAGAGAAAGCAGAGGAGAAGTCGAATGTTTTGAGCTGCTTCCGGAACTTCAGGTGGTCTGGCTCAAGTTTGGGAGGGGCAGGGAGGCATTCTGTAGAGGAGAGAGATCTATCCCCACTCTCTACTAACCCTTAGGGCCCGAGAAGGAAGGTATTTCGAAAGAGAGCGTTGGATGAAGTGCGGACCCCAGCCCTAGAAAGCCTTGTGGACAATGCCAAGGGTCTTGAACTTGATCCTTGCGGCCACCGGGAGCCAGTGGAGAGATTTCATGGCTGGGCAGATACAGTCCCTGAGCTTGAGGCCAAGGATAAGTCTCGCAGTCCTGTTCTGGATTAGTTGCAGAGGGCGGAGAGTAGAGGAAGGCAGATAAAGAAAGATGGCTGTTGCAGTAGTCCAGCTTAGAGAGAACCAGGGCTCTGGAGACAGTGAGATTCTGGGGGAAAGTGAGAAAGGGGAAGAGTCCCTTTGAGGAGGTGCAGCTGGTAGTGGGACTTCTTGGATGACACCAGGAATGAGCAAGAGAGGAGAGGAGGCTGAGGGGAGCCTGAAGGAAAGCTAAGTGTCATCTGCATAACACTGAAAGTTAGAGGAGAGGGTAGAGATCAGGTGGGCCAAAGGGGCCAAGTAGAGGTTGAAAAATCAGGGTATGAGGCTAGAGCCCTGGGGAACGCCACTGGTAGAGAGAGGTGGCGGAGAGAAAGGGACCAAGTTGGACCTGGGAGGGGTGGCCCAAGAGGAAGGAGGTCAGCCACTCCAGAGCCTGATCCATGATGCGCAGGTTCTCACAGAGTCGATTGATCAGGATGGCATGGTTGACCGTGTCGAAAGCAGAGGAAAGTTCAAGGAGGATGAGGACAGAAGGAATGCTGGAATCAAGGTTAGAGATCAGATCTTCACAGGTGTTTAGGAGAGCAGTTTCCATGCCTTTGGCAGCACTTAAGCCAGACTGATGGTCATGGAGACAACCAACAGATTCAGTGTGGAGAGTAGGATGTCCAGCTTTTCCAAGAGTTTGGGAGAGGGGAAAGTTCCAGTGGCAAAATAATGATTACAGAAATCGGCCAAGGCTGGAGCAAGGGTGTCAATATGGTCTTTGATGATTCTGGAGGAGCGGGCGAGCACCTGTTTCAATGACACTTCCATAGATGGGACTTTTCTAGAAACCTCATCAGCTGTTAGAAAGAAAGAGGAGAAGGGAGGAGGAGAGGGAGAGATAGCCAAGGGGGGGGGGCGAGAGAGGAAGAGGGAGAGGAAGAGGAGATAGTGGACAGGATGTCCTGAGTTTTAGCGGAGAGGCGAGAGGCCAAAGCCATACAGAGGGCCTGTTGAGGGAACAGGAGAGGCAGAGACTGCAACAGGATTAGCCAGTTCCTTTCAGATTTTAAAAGGTTTGGCCGTGTTGTTAGAGGTCGCAGAGACACAGGCTTGAATGTGTGCTCTCTTCTTGATGAGTCTTATTGCTTCGACTGGCATTTTGGTGCAATCAGTCTAGGTATGTCTAAATGTGGCCTGGCATGCTTTACTGTAATGGTATTACGGGTCTACACTGGTCTACCTTGTGCAGCCAGTTGGACATGTTTTTATTGTGGCATGCATTTTTAATAGTAAAGCATTAATGTCCCTGTGCACTGTTGGTGACTTGCATGTATTGGATTGGTGTTACCCTACAAACCAATAGCAAACACTGGCTTTTTAGCACATTTTTCTCAGAAAGTGTGCTGTATATTGCATTAAAACTCATATTTATATCTTTCTCCTAGTGCAGTGTGCGGCATACCCCTTCAGTAGCACGTTTGTGCGTATTGCGCTAGTGTGGTAATCTAAGCCAGCCCAGAGTGTGGCGCACCCGTGATTTGTTGCCGAGTTGGGATGGGGCCCCCTCAGCATGGTTCACAGGGGGGCCCCCAGATCTTGTGTCACGCCACTGCATTTAAGTGCTGGACCGTCCTTCGTGGTGGTCCCAGAGTAACATGCAAATGGGTTTCTCCTCTGTGAAAGGTGCAGTGATCTAAAACATGGCTGCAGACCCTCCTTAGTGGGAGCCACCCCATAGTTATTTGGCATGTTTGTTGTCAGTCCAGGGGGTCCCACATTTTTGTAAAAAACAAGGAAAAGTCAAGAGTCTGCACGTCGGGATTGTGCGGGTCAATAATTTGGGACAAGAACGTTACAAGGAGGTAAACACTGTACTAATCAAGGGGCCCCTTGCCTTCACTCTTGTTAGTTTCAGAGCCAGGTTTTCATAAACGACAAACAGGTATTAAATTAAAAAGCAGAACCTCTCGAACCAGAACGTGCAATCTTCCTTTAACATATGCCCAAATACCAGCTTGATGGACTTCATAAGCTATGAAATGAAATGGCAAGTTTATTAAGGGATTTAAACATACTATTCCTCTTTTAATCTTTGCTGGGAATGCCAACCTATTTCCATTCAGATGTATGATCGAATCCAAACCACACACCATATATATGGCCTATTAATATGGCGGCGTACTCACCTGGCCAAAGACCACATTGCAGCCTAGACTTAACCGAGCCACTGTTTATGAACCAGTCCTGGCCAGAAGGTGGTGGCCGGGTTGATGCCAGTTTCACTGGCCAGTCCCTGCAGTCTGGAGTGGGCTGTGCCAACCCCCTATCAGTCTCACAAGCAGGACATGGAAGCACCCCTGTCTCTTTTTTAGCCCAGAGATAAGGATGGCATTTCACGGTGGCAGGGTCGGACTGGGGCGTAACATTGTCTCAGGCACCAGTGAAATAGTGGCCCACAGTTGCAGATGGCGATTCATTCCTTTTGTGATAGATTTAGTACCCAAGGAGGAGTCTTTCAATACAATGTAACACAAATTGTGCAATTTAAAAAATATTTATTCAGCAACACTGGTCAAAACTACTAGCGGCATAGTGAAGTGACTCATCAAACTGGCCCACATTGGCCAAAAAAGTGGACCACTTGGACAAAAAAAACTAGCCCACACCAGCATTTTGTGCTTTTTGGTTCGGACATTGCCCCATATGCCAGTCCGAGCCTGTACGGTAGCTCTCCGGAAGCAACACAGAGGACAACAGACTGCACCCTGGATCCAATGGGGGGGAAAGCCAGAGCTACAAACAACACCCATTGTCGTACGAGGGGCCTGGCTGGAGTTTCAAACAGCAGAGAAACAACACACGCGTGAGAAGCCTGGCAGCAACCATGAAGAGAGCATGTGTTGCAGCCTAATTCCGACCCTGTCACCTGTCGACTGCGTGGGGCTCCAGAGTCATGTGGCAGAAAAAGGGCACAGTGGAATTTAACATATCAACAGACACCCTGTCAGCCATCTTGCAGTGGCCTTAGACATGTGATGTGGGCAGATCGCCAGTAGTGCATGAACAGGACAAGGGTCCCCATCGCTGCTGGGAGATCTGCTGGGAGGGCTTCTGTGGAGAAGCCCGCCAAAAAGTGGAATAAACGGCTCGACTTGGGTTGGAGTCACAGAAGCGAACACAAACGCCATTTTAGAACTGAGTTCTGGCAAAAAATACCAACCGGAGACTTAATATTAAATAAATAAACTGGCGGTATGTTCTAGGCTATAGGAATTAAATAATTACAGTTGGTAGCCTCGAACAATGGGAAATCCCATAGAGATATATTCGCGGTCGAATATAAAAAGTAGTATCCACTGCCACCAGCCAAAACTCGATCAGGGGTGACGGAGATGTGCCCCCTCGACTAACAGACCCCGGGGCAATCGAATTGCCCTGGACAGTACATCCACAATATGATGGTTTGTACTGGTTCTGTTCAGAATTTGAGACTAGTAAAGTCAATGGTGACTTTACATGCCCTGGGAGACAGTAGTCAGTCCCAGGGTATGGAGTCTATAATGGGGGTCACTATGACACCCCTGTGTTACTGCACTGAGGGTGCTGTATAACAGACATCGCAAAAACACATGAAGCCCTATGGAGTAAAAGACCCCATAATCCATTAAACACATCTAGAGTCAAAGAAACACACTCAAATCATGCCCAGGAGTGAGGGTAAAAGAGTCTCACTCTTGGCAGGAGAAAAAAATAAACCCCAAAAATCCAGCAAAGCTGCTGGGGGACTCACTAGGTTAGGTAATTCAGCCTAAACAGAGAATTCTCCCTAACAATAGGCACATACTAATCTCAAAAGGCTATGCCTTAGCTGAAAGAAGGTGCTGAGGTGGCCAAACCAGTCCCTAAGGTCCCAGCTGACAGAGGGGGCAATTTGTGGTCAACAGTACCTGGATTCAGTTCTTGGGTGGGTTGACAATGTCGAACCCGGTGTCAGACATGGATGAAAGTGGATCAAGCTCAGTTCAAGTACAGCGGATTGCGTGGGCCCAAGCAGCAAGCGGGCGTCAAGCAGAAGCGAATGCAGTTGCTAGGTGTGGTTAAAGGGGGCTTTCAGCAATGCAGGTCAGGACATTTACCAGGATCTCATCAAGGTTGGGCCAGGCTGAGTCAGGGAGGAGTCGATGCGTGATGCTCCTGCGGTTCGAGTCGGCAGGCGATAGTCATAGAATTGGTGATCTTGTGTGTTCCGATGTGTAGGTTGATGAAGCAGCCTTTCAAGGTCTAGCCGGGCCAAGCCATGGTTGTAACCCCTGGTCAGAGTCGGCATGTGACTCACCAGTGATTCGATTTGGGTGTCAGTGTGAAGCAGTTGATTTGGGCCTAACAGGTGACGGGCTAAACTAGGGCATGATGCAGAGCTGAGCTGGTTCGAAGTGCAAGTAATAGTTCAGATTTGGTGGAGGAAAGCAAAAGCCAGTGCCGGCATCTTCCCTCTTGTTCAAGGTGCGGTGA
Organism: Ambystoma mexicanum; assembly: GCF_040938575.1. Lineage (NCBI taxonomy): Eukaryota > Metazoa > Chordata > Amphibia > Caudata > Ambystomatidae > Ambystoma > Ambystoma mexicanum. Next base: position 178,448,078 of record NC_090940.1, read on the forward strand.
ACAGAGTGCGAACAGTTTGGTTCTGCATAACAGGGAGCTACATCTGGTCTGGTCCTCCAGCAGCTGTGAGGTGCACTCAGAGGGACTTGAAGACAGGATGTTTTGTTCAGGGCCTGCTCTCCCAGCTTTATGAGATTCCAGTGCAGAGTGACAGGTGCTTGTCCACAGCAAAGCCCCCCTCCCCCAATGTGCAGTGGAAGTGGATAGGGGGCAGAGCCCTCTTCTGCCATGGTTGCTCCTTCTACATCTCAGGCTGAGGGCTTTGTAAAGTGCAACTTTCTCAAAGGAAGTCTAGTGAGTTCTTCTCAAGGGCGTCAGAGTGAATCTTTAGTGTGTTTTGAGAGGATCTGAAGAAGGGGTGGCAATCCCCTTCTTTTAAAGGCAAAAGTCCCCAGGTAAGTGTACTAATGGTAGCCTGCCTTAGTGGTCCAATCCCTGCTCTTGAACAGTTTGCACTTTGCCCATCTGATGTCACACCCAAGGTGATTTGCTCCAAACGAAGTGGAGGGGACAGGAAAGAGAAAGAGTGACAGAGAAAAACAATGGTAGAATTCTCCTTCCATTGACCAGGGCACTCCTGTCTACTTGAATGCTGCTCCCTTCCCATCTCACTATGAACAAAGACCTTTAGAGATGCAGCACCCTGTTGCGAGGCTGCTCCTTTTGAATGGGTGTGCTCCTTTAATGCCAGAACCAGGACAGCTGCCTTCTATGTGGCTATCTCTGGCAGAGGGTGTTACCTGCCCTCACAAAGAGATCAAAGAAGAGGCCGGTCCTCCAGGTTCCTGTCCTGCCATTCAGCAGTCTCCATACGACTGACCAGAATACATATCGCCTTCCACAGCCGAGCTGACTCGAAGTAGCTGGCACATGTGCAACATCAATTGTGGTGTGGCGGCCTTGAACACAAGTAGTGCCATGCACCATGCCTAAACGCAGGCATGACTTTATTTTAGAGTTTACCCATCCACCATCATGGGTTACTTATGATCATTGTAGTTTTGGTAGGGGGCATATCTTAAAAGGCGTCCCTGCGCTGTAGAGACTTAACTGTCGCTATGGATGTCGAGTGGGCATCTTGTGACCTTTGTACCCGTCCTACACTACGGATAGAGCAGGTGCTATGGATCAGGGTACTGATGCAGCAGGGCACAAGTACACTATGCGCTTGGTATGGAATTGACGGTTAGCAGACTACCCTTTCGGAGATGGAATTACCTGCACCACTTTATTGATACCAACCAGATGGCAATTCCTCACAGAAGCTGGCAGCAAAGCTCCTCTAGCGTGCAGTCTGTATTGGTATAAACCTGACAGCTGAGGCCTTCTGGTGAGGCTGGGAGGAGGAATTGCATGAGTGCATGGCCCTGGGCAGCGGCACACGCTGGCCATGCCTAGTTACTTACTGACCCCAAATGCATCAGGTTGCCACACTGTTGCTTAAGCTGTGAGTCCCCATGCTGTTTGCACGTCATGGGCCACCACCCGGTCCGCGGCACACCACGTCACCAAGTTGCTGGTAACGCTCACCCATGACACAGGGCACTGTCACCCACCTCTCCTTCAGGGAAATCTTAAACGCTACTCCATGAAACAATACTTCCACACTCTAGGAAGATAATTGGGTCTTCCCACTTGGCTCCTTTGGTTTGTTCTTAATGCACTCGCATACGTGACGCGTTGCAGGGCATGTCTTATAAACTTTCAGTGCATGTCTTATAAACTACCTAAAGTAACATAAACTACTATTCATGTTCAGTCTCGGCTTTGTGCCTTGGAATATGCAATTCTTATAAGAAAGGGTATTTTATTCAAATGGTGGCGCGTGCAATGCAGTTTGTGCCTCGTCATATTTATGTTGGCCACACGAGGGCACCCATGTACCATTTACAGCCAGTTTCATTTACGCAGTGGACAACCTCATCCCTATTTACACAATTGTTTGTTCTTTTGTTTTTGTACTTGGCCATCCTATAACATTGAATGAAATTGGTCATCTTCTGTCCTTCCTCCTTTTGCTCGGAGCCATGCCAATCTACCCTCCACTGGCTTTCTGAAATAGCTTCCCTGAGTTACTATTGCCCACCTTTTCCTAAACAGCCCCACCTCTCTTGGACCTCCTCCAGCTCCAGTGTGCAGAAGTAAAAAAGGTTAGTTTAATAATAAGAAAGTAAATCAACAAACTGAGTCAATAAATTAAATGTGGTTTTATTTTTTAGTATTTAAATAACAAGTTTGTCGTCATATGTTAAGCATTTCAATTACAAACGTGGTTAAGCTTCAGCAGATTTAACATGAGCATGCATTAGGGGTCGTGTAAAAGTAAACAGTTTCTGCATAAGAAAGTAAGAGATGAAGTGTCTTGTTGAAAGCTATCTTGCCTTGAAATTGCCTTATTGTTTCCCTGGCTGCTTTTGACGTCAGATTGTTTAGAAAGCAGTCAATACCAGTAGTTATTGACTGCAGTCTGAGCATTCTGATTTGCTGAGAGGAGGTAACTAAGGATGTCCATGTGCTAATATTTTCTTAACCAAAATCCTGGGGTGTTTATCCTGATTTATTAAGTACATTCGATTTTATTGAGTTGCTCTGCTCCTAGAAGAGTGGTGAAATTAGCATGTTCTGTCTTCTGTGTTGCACATATGCCAGTGTCTCCATATTATTGGTGAATTTGAGCTCCTGGCATGGGCAAGACGGCACTGACTACCGACACATTTAAGTGGTGAAGGTTTCTTTAAAGTGATAGGTTGAGCCTAGTAATACCTCACGCTAATGTGGCTTGTTGCCTTTAGCTACAACAATAAACATCCCTATGATTGCCTTAATGTGGGCTCTTAACCCCCCCACCCCCTGCCCCACACCCCTCCCCTAAAGATCCCAGCCCCTTTAATTCCTTGAACAATATTTATTTTTCTCAAACTGTCTTAAATACCAGAATACCCGCACTTACTCCTGCCCTGCCCAATTGCTCCCAGGGTTATCATGAACCTACCCCAGCCAGGCCAAACGCCCCCCCACCCCCAAAAACTGCAAAACCAACTCTAACTTTTACCAACTAAATGTAACTATGTATCTCTGCCACTCTTTCCTGCCCTGTCCCCAACAAACCAGGAACCACTCTCTTCAAAACCCTGCCACTCTATTATACATTTAAGCACCAATTCGCTTTCCCCATGAAAGACAGGTGACCTCCATCCTTCCTGAACACTGTTTAGGGGGTCCTCCTCCTTAACCCCTTTGTGCACCAGTACCTCCTCCCATCTGTCACTGCTTGCAAAATGTAAAATTTCTTTATTAACCATTTTCCTTCACCTCTCTAGAACCTTCCTGTTCAAGAACATACTCCTGCTGGCATTGCCAGTAAAATGCCATGCCACAATAAGAAGACTGGCTGCATCAATGTTATCCAGTGTAGCCATGTAATAACCCTTATCATGCTTGGTTTACATTTTATGCCTGGTAAAAAATGTGATACCACAGTAAAGAAAATATAGCCAGACTGCCTGCACCAAAAGTAGGACAGTCTAGCTACCGTGACGAATCTGGAAACTTCGTCCCTTCATCCCTTCTTTCCTAGGGGGATACACCCCCTTTAAGGCTAGCGATGTAAGCCTGCTAAGCAAAACCCTCCCTAGGGGTTTGGGAAAGTGGTCCCTTACTGGGAGTGTGTCCCCTACAGCAGATAAGGACTCCCATTCCCATAGGGAACTCCCTACAGACAAAGTATTAAGTGATTACATCGGAGGAACTAATATGGACAAAGGTACTGCATGTTGCACTCAAAGAATGTTGAACTTTCTATGTGTTTAACATCCTGCGACATACGGTACACCCCATCTCATTACAGGAACCAGAATAAAGAGCCTGGAATGCTGGAGTGGAGGAGGAGAGAGCAGACGCAGAGGCAAGACTCTGACGTAGGTCTAGCGGAGACAGGCAGATCCGCGCTGAACCGCGGTACTGGCAGTGGTGCAGAGAAAGGCGAAAGACACAACTGTGCAGACAGAGAGCATGGCTGGACCAGAGAGGTAACAGTGGCCCCTGCTGCAATCTACCTGGAGGCACGACCCTGCCACAAACGTGTTGGGTCAGGTGCCCAGAATTGGCAGCCAAATCCAGGGGCAAAGAACAAAGTGACACCCTCACTCACAAGGAGAAAGCAGAGAGGTGTGCTGCACTGAACAGCAGAACTGATCACAGTAGCTTCTCCATTCACAATGAGAAAGTTGAGAGGAGTCCTGCGCTGACCTGGGGAACTGAGCAGAGTACCGGCTTTGTTCACAACGTGAAAGTGAAGGGGAATAAGAACGCCAAAACAAGCAGAAAGCAACAACCGCTCGTACCCAAGCAAGACAAAAGGAACGTCCTGGGCTACATCAGTGCTGCTGAAGAGTCCCATGCTACCAGGAAGAGACCCTATAAGCCTGAAGGTACAAGGGTTGTCCATGTCCAAGAGACTTACAAAGGGGAGAGAGCAATTGGGGAGAAAGGAAAGATTATCCTAACCACGAAACAAAGGGAGTCAACATATCCCAATATAGAAAATAAAGACCAGATAAGTGGAAGGCACATAGGCACCCAATTTCTGAATGATGTAAAGCGAAGTCCAGATAAGTGGTGGAAAAGGACCAGGCAACGAACCCTCCCGCTAATGACACATGGATATTTTATTTTCTCAGGGATTTAAGACTTTTCTTGTTGTGTGAAGTTTTGGATAAACTTTTGTGAACCAAAAATTTATTGACAAGAGCTGTTTCTTTGGAAGAACTGTTAGGAGATTTGAACACTGGAATTAGACCCAGGTGAAGGCCCCTGGGATAACAAAATAGAATTTCTCAGAAACCCAAGAGTGTAGGGCACTCTAACTATTTTGTTATGTTTTTTTCTAAGTGGTAGGGCCAGTTAGCTGATAGGTTCGGACAGAGGACTATTTTCATTTGTACTATCGATGAGCACCTTAGTTTAGTTTGTTAGGCAGGGAATCTCCCTCTAGCAACATGGTCAGTGAGGCATTTTTCGTTTAATTTAAACAAAATCACTTGAAACCTATGTCCTCTGGTCCGGGTCCTTCTTCTGGCTCTCCACACCATGGAATGATACTTCACTTATAATGTTTTGTAAGGAATCAGGAGAAAGACTCAGACACAGGGGCATTGTGATGGTTGCTATAGATGTTTATTAAAGAAAACAGATGGTTGGAGAAAGACCCATCTCGCCCTATGGCTATGATAGGTTTCTCTGCCTCGACAAAACTAAAGGATGTCAGTGTCAGAATGTCCAAAAGTAAAGAGTTCTCCATCCTGTGTCCAAAATCCTAACCTCACCCTTCCATGCTAAACTCAAAAAAGTGCAGTCTTTCAGCTGGCCATCTGTAGCTAAGTTCCAATACAAAGTTCCAAAAGGTGCAAACATACACAAATAATCAAAGTTCCACAATCCTCAGGATGGGGTCCCCTTCCCCTAAGTTGCTCAGGCTCCTTACCATTCACAATCACAAGTCTCCTTTCTAAAATATGCAGTTTTCCAGTCCAGGGGGATATGGCTCCCTTCCCCTGGATTTCACACACTCAAGGGGTTCTCTTCCTCTTTGTGACTTTCACAATGTGTTCAACTTTTCAGTCCAAGGTGTATGGTTCTCTTCCCCTGGATTTTACACACCTATGTTTATTCGCAATTGGGTGTGGGTCCCAGACTCACAATAACATTACCTGGTATACTCTCCTACCAGGGCTTCCTCCCCATGTAACAGCCTGACTCATTCAGCTACTGGGTGTTTGACCCCCTTTAATTTGCTTCTTTCCGTAATGCACTTGGCACCCTAGCTCCTTTGCTCAGGTTCGACCTGTGAACATCCCTGCCCCTCCTAGGCATGCAGTATATGCTGTCAAGCACCACAGTGTCCAAATTCCCCTCTCTGGGCTCGGCAGTCACTTGTGGTAGCTTCAGCGTTCTCCACGCTCTTAATTTTCTCCAGCGGGGCACCTCCCATTTCTTTTGGCATCCCGTCCACTCTCCAGTACCTCCTATGCCTTGGCCTCAACTCCACACCTTCTCATGCTGTAGACCTCCATGCGGCGTACCTTCGACCACTGAGCTTCTTGTGATGGCGTTGGTTGGAGCGCTCCTGCTCCCTGTTTCAGCTGGCTTCTTCCTTGCTTCCCGACCTGTGTCGGGTGTAGTGGTTCTCCATCTCCCTCCCAGTGCCAGATTTTCATATGTCCCAGCACCTGTCGGATCCATCCAACCACTAGAGAGTGTCCCTAGTTTTTCAGCTTCAGTGCTCTGCATTGCTTTCATGCTCTTCCTCGTCTTAGTCCATTTGCAAAAAGTATAGGAAAGAGACCTACTGTCAATGCAAAGTGGATGGACTGGATCTATATCACAATATGCCATACAGGTTTTGGCATTCAAGGGGTTGGTGTCATACCCTGTGTGGAAAGGGGGATACCATGTTCCTGCCTGTGAGTCTCCTTCCCTACCATGAGGGTTGCCTCCCCCTATATGGTCGTCCCTCAGGCAGCCATCCCCAGGGTTGGGATCAGGTAGCGGTTGCCCTTCCCTGGCCATATGGGAAGCGAGGGAGTGATGACATTGCTAGATTCACCACGTACCCTTCCCCTCATGTCACTGGTTTCTACTTCACCTATTGGAAAATGGGAAAGGTAATCCACATTGCCTTGATCTTTTCCTTTCCTGTGTTCTGTACTAAAACAATAGGGCTGTAGGTCTAAAAACCAGTGCATGACTCTGGCATTTATGTCTTTCCAGAGACTGATCCACGTTAAAGGGGAGAGATCACTTATCAACCGGAACTTCCTTCCTGTAACATATTACTGTAAGTAAGACACAGCCCATTTTATAGCTAGGTCCTCGAGTTCAATTGTGGCATAGTTTCTCTGTCAAGGGAAGAGCATTCGGCTAATAAAAATAATCGGTTGTTCAATGCTGTTATATTCCTGGGAGATAACTGCCCCTAACCCGACCTGGCCTGTGTCTGTTTGTAACATAAAATCATTAGTGAAGTTAGCTACTTTTAGTACTGGCTGTCTACAAAGAATCTGCTTGAGAGTGTTAAAACAAGCTGAGTCTGTCGGAATAGAAAGTATATTGTGCTTCCTACTGTCAAAAATATATATTTAATATTGGCCTACGCCAAGCTGCTCGAAAGCCGCTTGCGAGAAAAATCTGTGTTGCAAGGTCCTGACCTTTAATCTATGTAGGCCGCCATTTTAGGTCAAAACCGCCATTTCAGGATTCGTTGAGGAAAAGTCACCCTGTGAGCTAAAATGGTGGATGATGTCATTGCAAAATACAACATGGCCGTCTTGACCTCTGTACATAGCTAATGTGTAATCTGCCTGCAGGCCACTTGTTGAGGTCATGAACTGAGACCTCGTTCTTCGTTGACCTATGTGTAAAGGGATCACTCGTGCGATGAAACTAATCGACAAGCATATATTGAGATAATGTGTTTGCATACTGAACGAAGAACATCTGTTTTACTACATTGTATTTATTTTTAAGAAGGCCTGCATGCGAAACTTTAGAATACACAGTTAATGCATACTCTTGTTGCTACATGTATTAAAGACAAACCAGTTAAATGCGGTTATTTGAGACTTGGCACGAACCCTAGAATTGGTGATGTATAAAGTACAATATCAACCCGAAGTGGGGCTGAACATAGTGCCCACAAAATGTATAAAAATCATATGCATTCTAATATACAGCATCTCTCACTGAACACACTGAACCACGCTGGAGTTTGTTGCGTTGTGCTGAGGGCCGATAGCTATCTGACTTTGCACTGTTTTTGTAATTGAATTCAGTAGAGAATAAAGTACTTTGTATGTTCCTTTGCAACCCGTGTTCGGTGTATTTCCTTTTGGGGTACTCAGCCACGATATTTTATTTCTGTTTTCACAGTTGGCGCCAGAATAGGGACCCTCAAGATTGATGCCGGATTGTTGAAGGTTGACACACGCTATCGGACCGGGATCGGACGGTGTGACAAAAAAGAAAGGGGCCCCTGGATGAGACACAACACCTCAGCAGCGCTGCACGACCCAATCCCTGGACAATTAGCCTGTGGTCTGAGACGGCATCTTGACGAGGGTCCACTTATCGAGGCGGGCAGATTTGCCGAAATCACCATACACGAGGTAGGATTAGTTAGGCAAGATTCTTAGAAGTACCGATCGGTCCTCCTTAGGTTTGGTCAGGTGAGTCGTGACCCGATTCTTAATTCAACCCTGACAATTTGAATTTTGGCGCATTGTATCTGCAGACACAAGTATTGACCAGGTAACACCAAGAATTTGAGATATGCCTGGGAAATTGTCTACCTGCTTTAGGGCATTATTCCACAGTGATAGACAATCATTGGAATTTAGCCGTCCGGCAGCACAGGAGGGGTCGCCGGCATGTACTATGTACTGTAAGGATGGCATTGGAAGTATAGTATTTAATGATATTTGGCACAAACAAACCAGACATGCCTCCGAACTTCAGTGGCCAATCAATGGTAGTTTTGAGATCCCTCGCATTGAATATTTGGAGTCAGTCTTGTTAAAGAAAAAGGCTAGACCTGCAGCATTTGATGTTACAAAAGAAGCGTTACAACAGCTTAAGAGTAGAGAGAAACATGTGTGCCGTCATAAAACGAATGCCGAAAAAGCGTTGTTATATGACTAGGATAAACAGTCTGAGTCGGCTAAAAATATGTAAAGGGCTTTCTCACTTGGTATTCAGAAAATCTATCCTTCCAAAGATCTTCATGTTTCTGATGAGTTTATTGATAAAATATTAAATGAACGAAGGCCTGGTGCCTCTGCGCCACCTCTGTATGTTCCTCTTCCCACTGCTGTACCTCTTCCTGCTGTTATTCCTTCTCTTCCTACTCAACCTGTTGTCCCTACTCCTCCGGTTTTTGTCCCTCCACCTGCTCCTCTGCCTCTTTTTATCGCACCAGTTATAGCACCTCCATCGAATTTGCCTGCTCCCTCTCTTCCAATTGGTCCTGAGCCGCTTGTAATCGATCATGGTGCAGGGTCAAAGGTTGTCACTCGCAGTACTGTACCACCGGAGAAGAAACGTGAGTTAATTGCATGGGCTAAGCATTGTATGGAGAAGGATGATCAAGCTAGCGTTTTTTCCACACTTTTTAATACGGATAATTTTCCTGAGAAAAATGTTTTTATTGAAGGTTTAGGGATTTAGTAATGTATAATGTGGGGAAGATTAAATAATGCGGATGTTCCGCAAGGGTTAAGGGATCTAAATACTTCCAGAGACACTGTGGAGAAGGTAAATGAGCATGTCGAGAGGTTATTTGGGTATAGAAAGGAGTTAGAAAGGATACAGAATGAGGATGATGAAGAGGGAAATATGTATGTACAGAAACGGTTCCTTCCGTGTTGTAAACCGATATCGGAGGAAATGCAAATTTGTAAGAAAGATGCAATTAGTGTGATAAATGGAATTTATCCAAGAGCACAACACGAGTATAACACGGAAACTTCTTCCTGTAACATGGAGGATGCTCAATCTGACTGCAGCAGTCCAGCATTCCTGACGCCCAGTGACGTGCCTGGAGTCCCGCCCCCGTCACGCTGAACGCTTATCAGGATACAGGGAACGTCCCTCAATGCGTTGCTACTCTCCAGCCACGCTCCGTGAGTTCGTCTCTATTCTTCCTGAATTACTTTCCAGAACACTTGGGGAATAGGCAGAGATTCTGAATTTCTAGCCCTCATCTATTGTGGATTCTTTTCAATTCTCTCCTTAGTCCAATCCCGGGAGAGCGCAAGATCTATCCCGGCTGTTTTCCCTTTCACTTGCTCCGTGTCATGGAGACGCCGCGTCTGACACTCACAGTGCACAGTAATCAGCAGTCAGAGCTACGTCCCGACTAGGGGAATAGTTTCCTCTTCATTTCCAGTCCCGGCAGACTTCTGGACCTACAATATTTTACCTCCTTCTATCTAACAAGGTAACAAGTGTTTCTTACTGATCCTGATAGAGTTTCATTTCTGTGCCTTTCCTTGATTTTTTATCTTGAAGCTATCGGTTCCTTATTTCTTAGTTGCAGTCTGGTGCCATACTTCTTCTTGCATCCCTTTGCCCTGACCACTTCCTCCGTCGTTTGGAGCATTCTGAGTAGCATCCAGGGTAAGCTACAAGTCCTAGTTTAATCCACCCCTATTCCTTTAACGTCGGGGAACAGTCCTCTTTAGTACATTCTATTACTCACTTTTCACCTTGTTCTTTTACTCTTACGTAGCACTTACCAACCAGTCCTTCGGGAGAACAGAGCACTTCGGATCAGAGGAAGAAGGAGTTTGACTGGAATCATCGAACTCTAGCTGCTCTTCCCTGCACAGGGTTTTTCCCCTTTTGGAGGTTTTCCCTGGAGGTCTCACCGCGGGCCGAAGCCTTTGGTTCGGGCAAGCAGAAGGATTTTCAGGTATTTCCCCATTCTCCTCTGGTTTTGAAGAGATCTGCGCAGGAGAAGATTACAGGTGGGTGAATCTGGATTGTGTTTGAACCTTGGCAAGACAAAGATATTACTAGTTATTACAATTAGATGGATTTCAGACATATCGATAACTCCAGTTGAGGTATATGACACATATAGTCAATATACGTTGGAAATGCAGAGGAAAGTGATACAGGTAATGGTAGAGTACCTGCTGGATGAATGTGTAAAAAGGAATATTAGTTGTCCCACAGAGTTATTGAACATTTATAAAGAGAGCTTTTTCACTTGACACTTCTTCGACTGCTTTAGCGCTGGACTTGGCTCTGTTGCTTAGTAAGCGTTCGGAGTTGCCTACATCTCAGTTGCCTATGAGAGAGGTTCCTCTGACATTTGTCCCGAAGGTTGAGGTTGCGGCCGATGCTGCACAGGGTATAGTCGCTGTGAACATTCCCGCACCTTATGTATCACAGTTTGTTCACGTCCCGTTTTCACAACAGGAAGTGAACACCATTAGACAGTCTATTCCTGATATTAGGAAAAATCTGACAGGGTTTTATAAAGAGATGGAATCTGTTTTGCAATCCTCAGTGTTCACCTTAGGCGACATTGATTTGTTGTTTCCTGTACTCCTGCCCATAGATTTATGGAAACAAGTTAGAACTATTGACAATGTTCCCGGGTTGGGAGATACATGGGCGAATATAACTGGACTCTATGGGGAAAGGCCAGCTGGCGAAAGACCACAACAGGTGATATTAACTCTGCCTGATACAATCATTGCTAAATTAAAAACCATAATTCCCGAAAAAAGAATTATTTGAGACAATCTTACGGCCTGTGTCCAAGGAAAGTCTGAAGGTGCTACCGAGTTCTTTAATCGGTTCGAACAGGTATTCTCAGATTTCAGTGGACAAGACTTAGGCAGAGAGTCTGGGAAAAGATTATTTGTGGACAAATTTGTATGTGGATTACTGCCTGACATCCAGTCACAGATTATGTCCTCTGAGAGCGCTTGGCAGGCGAAATCATAATCAGAAGTACTGCACATGGCTCAGTACTATGAGAACCGTGGCAATAATGAAAAAGATAGGATTGAAAAACGGAAAGGTGATTTAAAAACTAAGGTGCTATTGCAGCAAATTATTAGGGGCCCCTGAGGGGGTAACTCTCAGGTTAGATGTCAGTATGTCCCGCAGGGGAATGTGCCCTTGGGTCCTGTGAATATTAATCAATGTGCTTATTGTCGTCGAGAGGGTCATTGGCGAGCACAATGCCCCGTCCTTCAACAGAGGTCGAATAATACATTTGGTAATGTGGGTAGGCGATCCAGAGGTCGCCCGGGCGTAGGGGGCCCTGGTAGAGGTCAGTTTACACAGGACCCTCAACAACCTTTTTCGCAGGACAATCAGACTCCGAGTGCGGACACTAGGAATGTATTTGATCATCCTTCCACCGCATATTTATCTGAAGAGCTTCCTTTTGATAATATTCTGTTTCGTTAGGATTGCCCTAAGCAGGGTTTGGAACCTACACCTAATCCTGCCAATCAGAAAGGTCTCTACATTGAAATGATGGTGGGAAATAGGAAACGTCGTTTTTTGATAGACACTGGAGCACAGAAGTGTTCCATTGATTATTCACGGGTTCCAAACATTCCACTGTCAAGGCAAACCAATGTTTCTGTAGGGTTTTCCGGTACACCAGTTGTTTGTCCGGTTTCTATGCCGGTACCTATTTCTTTGGGTCCCTTTACGGACCAGTGTCCTTTTCTGTTGACTTCGGATTGCGGGGAGAACTTGCTGGGGTTGAATTTGTTAAAAGAATTAAATGCTGTGATTTATTGTTCTTCTGATGGAGTGCGCATGACGATTTCACCACAGCAATCTTCTGCCTCGCAATTTTTGACTAGACCTTTGCCTCCAGAATTCATTGATGTACCAGAGAGCTTGTGGGCTGTCGACGACAATGATGTCGGTGTTTTACAGATTGAGCCTGTTAAGATAGTTTTGAAACATGGAATTGAGCTGCCACGCATTCCCCAATATAAGATTTCGGTTGAGGGCGAGCAAGCTTTGAAATGTATTGTTTCCGATTTTGTGCATCGCGGTGTGATTGAAGAAATTTCAGGAAGTTTGTGTAATAGTCCGATTTTACCCATGTATAAGAAAGGCGATAATGTAATACCATTCCGTTTTATAATTGATTTACGTGCCATTAATAAGGTTGTGGTACCGCAATTTCCAATTGTGCCTGATGTGATGACAATCCTAACTATGATTCCAGCTACAGCCACTTACTTTAGTGTTGTGGACTTAAAGAATGCGTTCTTTAGTATTCCTATACACAAGAATAGTAGATATTTGTTCGCGTTCACCTTAGGGGGACATTCGTTTACATTTACTCGTGCACCCCAAGGGTACACAGAGAGTCCTAGTATTTATAGTAGGGCTTTGAAAGAACAACTTGATACCCTTGAATTGCCCTCTACCTGTACTTTGCTTCAGTATGTTGTCTACCTGTACTTTGCTTCAGTATGTTGACGATTTGCTTCTTGCTGCTGACTCTGAGAGTGCCTGTAAGGAGGGCACTGTGTTATTACTTATTCATCTAGCTAAGCATGGTCACAAAGCTTTGCTTAAAAAATGTCAATATTGTTGTCAGGAGGTCGCCTATTTAGGCTATCTCCTGTCAAAGGAGGGAAGAAGATTGACACCTGAAAGAATAAAACACATTTATGGCATGTCTGTCCCAAATACGCAGAGGGAAGTTAGGGCCTTGATAGGTATGGCTTCTTAGTGTAGGTTGTGGATCCCAAATTTTTCACTAGTGATAAAACCGATGCTTGCGTTGACAAAGAAGGGCATTTCTTCACCGTTGCCATGGACCTCGGAACACCAGCAATCGTTTGCCTTGCTTAAGACTGCATTATGCTCTGCACCAGTTTTGGGCACACCAAACTATGAAAAGGCCTTTGTATTGTTTGTGCATGAATGTGATGGATGTGCTTTGGCTGTATTAACGCAGGAGCATGGTGGGAAGAATAGGCCGTGTGGTTACTATTTCTCCGCCCTTGATCCTGTAGCATGCGCTTTGCCAAGATGTTTGCGCGCTGTCACTGCTGCTGCCGCGTCTGTAAAACAGAGTGAGGGAATGGTCCTAGGCCATGATCTGATCCTGATGGTGCCTCACTCTGTAGATGTTCTATTGAACCGAACTGAAACGCAACACCTCACTTCCGCACGGTTGATGAGATATGAATTGAGCTTGTTTGCCCCTCACATTCAAATTAAGAGGTGTTGTGTCCTTAATCCGGCTGAACTCCTACCTTTTCCGCAAGATACTACTTGCGGCGATGAAGAATCACATGATTGTTTGTATGCGACCAAACAAGAAACAAAGGGCAGGATTGATTTGAAAGATACCCCTTTCGATAATCCGCAAGGACAGCTGTTTTGTGACGGCTCCTGCTTTAAACTTCCGGATGGTACATCCACAGCCGCTTATGCAATCACTACATTGAGCACGGTTGTGGAAACTAAGAGAATTACGCATCATTCTGCGCAGGCCGCAGAGATTATAGCATTAACCCGAGCTTGTGAACTTTCCGAAGGGCTTGTAGTAAATATATATACTGATAGTGAGTATGCCTTTGGGGTGGTTCACAACTTTGGGAGACTTTTGTCGGAAAGAGGGTTCCTAACCTCGCATAACACCAAGATTCAACATGGCTCCCTAATAGTGCAACTACTCTCAGCGCTTGCGCTACCTACTCAGTTAGCAGTTGTAAAATGTGCAGCGCATCGAAAGATTGTAGATAATATTGGAAAGGGGAATGCTTTCGCTGATCAAATAGCTAGACAAACTGCCACTGATCTCTTTACAGAGATATATGTTTCAAGGGAGACTGAAAATGCCTATGTAATGCATGAGGGCGTTGGGTATGTACAGGATATCCAAGCCGATGCCACATTAGAAGAATCCAAGAGGTGGGCAGAGGGCTTGGGAAAACTTGATGATGATGGGTGTTGGGTAGACATGGTTGATGGAAAATGGCTACTTCCTGATGCTTATGTGATGATGATGGTTGTAATGGCACACGGTCCTACGCATGTGGGTGCCCAGCAGATGACGAAAATGTTAGAAAAAGTTTGGGTAAATGACAAAATTTCAAAAATTGCTCAGCATTACGTCCAGAACTGTATGATTTGCTACAACATAATGTGGGAAAGGGGACAGCAACCCCAAGGGGAGGTTTTGGACCACCCTCTGTCCCATTAGAAGTAATCCACTTTGATTTTAATGAAATGGAACGATGCAACAATCTAAAATATGTCTTTGTGGTCATTTGTGCTTTTAGTAAGTGGGTTGAGGCTTTCCCTGTTAAAGATGCTACAGCCATGACCACTGCGAAAACCATGTTAAAAGAGTACTTTCACCGGTTCGGTTTGCCGAGAGTTATCTGGTCGGACAATGGTCCACATTTTGTCGCCGCTGTAATCCTACAGATATGTACAGCGTTACGAATTGACAAATGGTTCCATTCGGCCAGACATCCTCAGAGAACCGGACTAGAAGAAAGACACAACGGTATCATCAAGAACAAGCTCGCTAAGACGTGTGCCGGCACCAAATTAAAATGGCCGGACGCCTTACCGATCGTGTTATTAGCCATGCGTACAACCCCTCAAACTAAGACTGGGCTCTCTCCATTTGAAGTGGTAATGGGGAGACCTGCCAATATCTGGAATCTTCTAAAATGTCGAAATTTGAAGAATGTTGAAAATGTACTACTTTCAGACTATTGTAGCCAATTGACTAAAAACCTGTATTTGATTTACCACCAGGTACGAGAGGCGTTACCTGTGCGATACGAGGGCCCGGGCCACGGCATACGACCGGGGAGCTGGGTGCTCGTCAAATCATTTTAGCGCACCTCCTGCCTCGTGCCTCGCTGGCGTGGGCCATTCCAGGTCCTGTTGATCACCCAGACAGCGGTGCGCATAGCTGGGCGAAAGAACTGGATCCACGTGTCTCACATCAAGAAACTTCCTCACCCTGTGCCACACGCTACAGAAGAAGCAGAACCCCTCGCTGATACTGCAACTGATGATCCCAAAGCAGTAAGCAGCTCTGAGAGTGTGTCGGAGAATATCTCTAAGCCCAGGAGGCTTGGGGAAGCTGCCATTTTGTCTCCACACTCTCCGCATATTTTTCACCCGGAAACAGCTGTTTCAAATTCAGCCTCCTCACTTGCCTCTGACACCTTGCTTCCAACGGGAAGTGACGACACATTGTTTCCGGATCAATCAGTACCAGGAACAGCCAGGTACCACTTACGTTCGAGAAAATAGACATACGGCACCGTTCTGCTGTGCATCTGATAGACATACGGCACGGTTCGGCTGTGCATTCAAGGAACGAAAAGAGTCATCGAGGGCTTGCTTTTGCCCAAATTTGAGAAAAGGGATTCTATTGGCTAGGATTGTGGAAGGACTAAGAAATCACGCGACCGGGGGTCACCAGCAACGAACATTGGGGTTTCCATCTGAAGAACTGCAATGCCCGCTACCGCCGCCGCTCGTATTGGACTTGTAAATAAGGGGGTGACCAACCGAGACAATGGACAAAATGCCTGGGCCCTGGAAACGTATTGCCGCATTTGTGTAATGATATTTGGGTTTCTTATAGTCGCTGCCTTAGGATTATGGTACCTTGAGGAAACTCATACCTTAGAACTTTTGCTGCCTACTGAAAAAGCCCCCATCGTTCCTACTCCCTTTGTACATTTGCACACTTTATCTCCTCGGGATTCCCAGCACAGACAAAGGTACCATAATAACACACTACTACTTATCATGAATTCTACACATGCCATTTTTAATAAATCCAATTGCTGGGTTTGTTTGCATTTACCGCAACACGGGGATAAGGGGCTAGGTTGGTATATTCATCCTTTACCGTTGACAACTGCCTGCTATGCTTCTCTTAGAGCACTGTTCTTTGGCCGATGGAATGATAGCGTCTCAGGGAACTTTGATGGCACCAATTTGAATAGTTTTGAGAAACGTGTTTTGACTCCCCTGGGATTCTCCCTTTTTGCAAATAGGAGTAAACCAAATGTTGCTTCTATTAGGCCTTCTGATAAACTGTCTCGTCCTTTCCAATCTTTGATTTCCTTTAAAATGGCTCCGATAGGCAATAAGGATGCCATGCCTCCTTCCTACACTGTTAACCATAGCCCCGATTCAGTTTCTTTCTGAATACAGAGGAATGGCACTCGGTCAATGGGAGATTTTAACGGTTGTGCCAACGTTGCAAATTTGACTGGGGAAGACAGACCTTTGTATGTAGGCGAACCTGTCTGTTTCGTTTGCGGTAATGTAGCGTTTCCATGGTTGCCCAGAGATTGGCAGGGAACTTGTTATTTAGGGATCCTGTTACCTGGGGTGTTCATAGCAAGTACTATAGAAATTTCAAAGGCTCACCCACAGCGGGACGAGAATGGGGACACCCCAGCACAAGTCTAGGGAGATATAGCAAAATCGGTTGTGCCATTTTGGGGGCAGATAGCGAATTCAGAAGATATCAGGAGACTAGCAAGAGTACTGGAGAGAACCATCAACCGGACCATGGATATACTCTACAACATGACATTAGAGCGGAAAGCAATAAGATTAGTAGCACTCCAGAACCGGATGGCATTAGATGTCATTCTGGCTGAAAGTGGTGGAGTGTGTAAATTAGTGGGATCCGCTTGCTGCGTTTTTATACCAGATTCCTCCCCAACTATCTTCAAGGCAATACAGAATCTGCACGTCCTTAGTTCCGAAGTGCATGTTCCCGAGGGAAATTGGGATCTTTGCGCTTGGTTCTGGGACTTCTTGCGATCTTGGGGTTGGAAGGTACTTTCGGTCTTATTAATTATTTTGGGAATTCTGTTGTTTCTTTGTTGCTGTATTCAGTGTCTGCCGGGTATGTGTTCGATGCTAGGGGGATGTTGCGCACAAGCGATAAATTTGATAGAACATAAGTTGTATGCCTCGGATAAGACTTCCAAAGAATATGTGTTAAAGGATATTGTAGCAAAAGACCTAATGGCAATAGATATTTCAGATAGTGATTCAGGGTACATGGATAATGATGCATGGAGTTATTTGCAAGGAGACCCAAAGTAGTTTTTTAGCACTTGGCATAGGCCAAAAGGAGGGTTTGTCAGAATAGAAAGTATATTGTGCCTCCTATTGTAAAGAATATATATTTAATATTGGCCTACGCCAAGCTGCTCGAAAGTCGCTTGCGAGAGAAATCTGTGTTGCAAGGTCCTGACCTTTAATCTATGTAAGCCGCCATTTTAGGTCAAAACCGCCATTTTAGGATTTGTTGTGGAAAAATCACCCTGTGAGCTAAAATGGTGGACGATGTCATTGCAAAATACAACATGGCCGTCTTGACTTCTGTACATAGCTAATGTGTAATCTGTCTGCAGGCCACTTGTTGAGGTCATGAACTGAGACCTCGTCCTTCGTTGACCTATGTGTAAAGGGATCACTCGTGCGATGAAACTAATCCACAAGCATATATTGAGATAATGTGTTTGCATACTGAACGAGGAACATCTGTCTTACTACATTGTATTTATGTTTAAGAAGGCCTGCATGCAAAACTTTAGAATACACAGTTAATGCATACGCTTGTTATTACATGTATTAAAGACAAACCAGTTAAATACGGCTATTTGAGACTCGGCACGAACCCTAGAATTGGTGATGTATAAACTAGAATATTAACCCGAAGTGGGGCTGGACATAGTGCCCACAAAATGTATAAAAAGCAAATGCATTCTAATATACAGCGTCTCTCACTCAACACACTGAACCACGCTGGAGTTTGTTGTGTTGTACTGAGGGCCGATAGCTACCTGGCTTTGCACTGTTTTTGTAATTGAATTCAGTAGAGAATAAAATACTTTATGTGTTCCTTTGTAACCCGTGTTCGGTGCATTTCCTTTTGGGGTACTGAGTCTCGATATTTCATTTCTATTTTCACAAGTCTTCTTGATTCCACTTACGTTTTTGGGGTTCAACATTTAAAAGTTTGTTAGTAAGACAAGCTGTAATAGAAGAGTCATTGGCAATACGGCTTCTATAATACCCCCCCCCCCCTAACTCATGGAAAATTCTCAGATCTCTTTTTATCTTTTGGGTCAGAGTTTCCTGGACAGCCTTTACCTTTTCTGTTTGCAGTTGCACAAGACCATTTCCAACAAAGAACCCTAATTACTTTACTAAAGCTTGGTCAAGGTGGCACCATTTAGGATTTGCAGCAAGCCCTGCCTTTCTCAGGGCCCTTGTTTCTTTATAAAGATGGTTCATGTGTTCATTCCAGGTCTTTCTATGGATGACTATTCCATCCACATATGCTGCAAAAAATGCTGAATTTGGATGAAGGGTTTGATCCATGAGCTTCTGGAATGTGGCGGGTGCCCCATGAAGCTCGAAAGGTTGAACTGAAACAGTCCCACAGGAGTAGAGAAGCCTGTTTTCTCTTTGTGGTCTGGATTTACTGGTCAAATAGCCCTTTGTCAGATCAATCATGGACAGGTATACAGTGGAGCCCAATTGATCAATCAAGTAATCAATCCTTGGCATGGGATAATTGTCGAATTGTGACACTGTATTCACCTTTCGACAATCAATGCAAAATCTCCATGATTGATCAGACTTTGCGACAAAGACTATTGGAGAGGACCAGGGACATTGGGGTGGTTCTATAATATTTGAGGCTAACATCTTCTCTACCTTCTGTACAACTATCTCTTTTCTGGTCTCGCAAATTCAAAAGGGTTTCAGGTTGACAACTTTCCCTGAGGTGTACAAATATAGTGAAAACCCCCTTTGACTCTCCCAGGCAACATCTGGAATTGTTCCCATAGGTCTTGTTTTTGATTCTATGGAAGACTTTGGGGCATTGAGTTGTTCTCTTCCGGTTTATCCATTAGAAGGCTAGCCATTACCACAGTTGTGGATGCTACCAGGTCCTCCCTCCATTATTTTAACAGGTTAATGTGATATATGTGGGTCTTAACCCGTCTATCTGATGAGAGACCCGGTAGTTACAAGGAACTGTCTGCTCCAGGACCTCGTATGGTCCATACCATCTGGACAGCATCTTGTTTTCGTAAGTTGGTAACAAAACAAGAACCTTCTGTCCCACAGAAAAAGATCTGTGGGTGGCATTTTTATCATGAAGGGATTTTTCTTTTTCTTGGGCTTTGGCCAAACGGGACTGAACTATAGATATATCTTACAGTTGCCATGTGCTCTTTTCGGCATTGGGAGGTCTGAAACAGGGGTAATCAATTTTCTTCTCCTTCCTCCCCCACCTCCTTGAACCTGGTGTGAGACCACCTGGAGACCAAGGCAATCTGCAGGCACCACCCCCAATCTGGGAAACCCAACTGATTTGCAAATATCTATTTCTTTTCTATTACACAGTGAAAATTCGTTTTTTATTGTGATATTCTTGGAGCAAATTGTGACAACCTTCACTCCTCATTCAGCCGCACACCCAGACAACATACACCCAAACAACATACACTTGCTTATTCCCACCACCACCCACCCAAACTCTCGCATTGACAAAGTCACTTAGAGAGACAAACCCACGCAAACACACACACATTCATGCTTTTTTCTGACCTTCAGCCCTGGTCCAGCCTCTTCTCGTCAGTTCTCAGATCGCTTGCCATGGAGACCCTCTGGCTACCGCACAGCACAAAACAAGGCTTCCTGGTTCCTGCACATTCATGGAGGATCAAAAAAGAGGGTTGCCTGATTATAAACCCCGGTCCTTCAGGCTATACAGCATAAATCAGAACAACAGTATGGACCAGTGGATGAGGGATGACACATAACACTTAGTGTGGACTTACTGTATCTGTAGAGCTGTGTCCAGTTGTCTCCAGTTGACAGACATAAATCTGGATTTTAACTCTCCCATGGGGTGGCAGTCTGAGTTTCAAGACTCAAAAGCCAGGGGCGCTGCAGGGGGGGCCTGTTGGGTTTTAAGCTGTGTGTGTTCAGTCAGAGATGCCAAGAATGGGTTTC
This sequence comes from Ambystoma mexicanum, assembly GCF_040938575.1. Classification (NCBI taxonomy): domain Eukaryota; kingdom Metazoa; phylum Chordata; class Amphibia; order Caudata; family Ambystomatidae; genus Ambystoma; species Ambystoma mexicanum. The sequence goes on from NC_090940.1 coordinate 178,468,664, forward strand.
CTGCCATGCTCTCAATTACCTTTTAATTTGTTGGTGTTCCTCGAGGCTTTGATGTACAGGTCTGTTGCCAGATAAACGCTGTTCATGGGCAGCAATTAATGGCAAATGCTAACGGGGTCACCTTCAGTGTTTCTTGTGTAACCAAAAAAGAGGGTCATATAGCCTTTTTTCTTTATGAATAGTCAAGCGCCTGCCAAGGAAAAATAGAATTGAACATGGACTAGGGGCACAAGATCAGAGAGAAAACCTGTGTTGTCAAGGGAGTCCAAAGAGAACATCAGAGCATAACAGTGCCCAGGGTTATCAGTTGCATGACCTGTAATGGGTGGACCATGTGGTCCGACAACTGACTAGACTGAGTAACCCCTACATGGAAAGAACCAAAGAAAGTCAAGATACAGAAGCTGTTTTGTGTAATAAGCATTGAAGTGATTGAAGAAAGGAGAAATTTATGTGAAACAGAAGACTTTAGTGTGCCACAGACTGCTGCAGCAAAGTTCGGAGGAGGCGAGCGCTGCTCTTCGGAGCTCCCGAAAAGCACAAGGTGAGTGAGAGAAAGCCAGAGAAGAGAATGAAGACGCCCGGAGGAGCAGCAGTAGAACGGTGAGTGAAAGAAAGGGAACACTCAGACCGGGGGCACTCCTGGGGCTGGAATTGGGCAGATGGAAATGCTGATCGAACGTTACTTTATAATGAATGAGTTTGAAGACCAAATGCAAGAATTTTGAATACCAAACAAGCTGCAAAGTGCTTTTGAAATACACGTATTATTGAATACTGAACTAGAGAAAAGATATGCAAAGTAAATTAAAACACTGCGCTTGTGAAAAGAAAGTGATGTGCATTTAGGAGGACATGTGTCTGTGAAGTTCCAACAAGTCCTTGGCCATCACCCTGCCCTTGCTGAGTATCTTGGGCAGCAGAACCCAAAGTCAAAGAGCTGTGTTCCGCGGGAGCTGAACCTTCCCTTCCATTGTACAGAACTGGGCACCTATGTACTGATGAGACAGGGAAGGAGTTACATAAGACTTGTGAATATGTATGCAAAGCCCCCAATGGATCAAGGATTTGCATGTGCAGTTGTCTGAAAGCCAGTCCCCCTGCCTCACACCCTGACCAACCAACCATGTAAATAGAGATATGCCTGAATGCCCTCCTGAGGGAAAGTCGCCACCAGCGGGGCTAGTGGTTTGGTAATTATTCTGGGTACTGATTTCAGACCAAACAGAAGGACCCTGAACTAAGATTGGTCTTTTTCCACTGCAAACCTCAGAAACTGCAGATGCTTCCTGAGAATGGGCATTGGTAGTAAGCATCCTGGAGATCACCTGACAACAGCCAGTCCCCTTTCAGGATTCCTAGGATTGTCTTTTGTAGGGTCTCTATCTTGAAAGGCTGGTTTGTTACAATATTGTTCAGGGACTGGAGGTCTATAATCAGTCTGAATGTGTTGCTGTTGGGCTTGGGGACGAGGAACACTGTGGAATAGAACCCCTTCCCTCTCTGCTCCTTTGGTACTTTGACTATCACCTTCTTGAGACACAACCCTTGAATTGCCATTGTCATGACCGCCCTCTTGGCCTTGTCCCTTGGAGCCAGAGTTGGAACTGGGCCTGAGTCCGGTGGGAGGGAAGAGCACTCTATCCAGTAAGCCAGGTGCACTGTGCCCCTGGCCCAGGTATCTGAGGTCATCTATCCCCAAGCCCTGGAAAAATGCACCAGTCTGGCTCCCACTGGCCAGCTTTGTTCGGAATTCTGAACTTTGGGAGGAGATTTGGCACTTCTGTAGTTTCTTCTGAACTTTTGTATTTCTTTGGTCTCCTCGGGAGAAACATGGATTCCTTTGACCTTTAAAACCTGCAGGTCCAGTTTTTGTGGAGCTTTTTTTATCAGCTTGTCTGCATGTTTATCAGCCTTGAAAACGTTGTCGAGTTTGATTCCCAAAGTATCTCCAAACAGTTTATGGCCTTTGTAGGGGAATTAAAGGGCTTTAGACTTGTTTCCACCTTCTGGTTTTCAGTTCCTGATGTTCATGTGGTGCCAATCCAAGATGGTAACTCCCATTGCCATCGCCGTACCCCTGACACCATCATAAAACCGATCTGAGATTAATTCTACCAGTTTCTACATGTCAATCAGAAACTGCACACAGTCTAAACCATCCCCCAAAGACTTCTTGAGCTAGTTAAAGCCAGCCAACACAGTATCTCTAGCGTAAGTTCAATAGGTGCTGGCTATCAGGGGCAGGTGGGAGCCTGTGTGGTATCTTTTCAGTAATGTATCCAACTTTCTGTTAGCCTCTCACTGCTGCTTCTTCTGCCGCCATTGACGAAAGGCTTACCAGGCTCGTAAGAATTTCATCTTTTTCGACTGATTCTGGTAACTTGGATTCCTTCCCCTTCAGCAGGTACCGTTTTGACATGAAGTAGGGCATGGAAATGTGTTCCAGATCTTTTCATTCCGGCTGTCGTAAATCTCCCCCCGTCTCACCTGTGATCGGGATCCCCCTTGTTCGGCCACATGACTCTTCCTGTGGATGGTTCGGGTCTTGAATAGGCTCGCCCGAGCCTCGTCAGGTTGCAGGATGCGTTCAGAGTTCCGGGAAGTTTGTGGTTCCAGGGTATCCAGGATTTAGCGATGAACGAGTAAGTAGGGGGGAAATCCAGGAACAGGATAAAAGGCAAGGAAGGAAGTAAGAGGATCAAAGGAACCAAGGTAGAAGGTAAGCACACGTCGGGTCACTACCGAAGATAGCGTTGAGACGCGCGGACCCGCAGGGGCGTGACCAATTTATAGTACGTGCCACGATGTGAAAGTCTAGTGCGTAGCACAGAGCTTGGTACGGCCATGTTGGGAGGAACAAGGACTACAAACCCTTCGTGACAATGACCATGAGGTCCAGAAGGGGCAATTTCGCCGAGTCATGACACCGGCATAATCTTGTCATGGATATCGGACATCATGGGAAGACTCACTTTTGGAATATGCTTGCATTGTCTTATTTCTGGGTCCAGCGATTACCCCATTGTGGTCTGTTTTATGAATCCCAATGGACTTGTGAATCTGCAACAAGACCTTCCCCACGTCCTCTATGTCTGAGGAGCATGAAGTGCTTCACAGGGAAGAGGAAAAGGAAGCAGGAGGGTAATGCTGATGAGGGGGAGAGTGACTTCCTCTTCTTTTCTCTTGGAAGCCTTATGCTCTCTCAATACTTGTTTATTGAGGTCCCTCAGCTTAGTGGTCGAAGTGGGAGGGAGCAGTTGGCAGTGGTGCTCCTCTACTTTTTTTAAATAACATTTTACTGTCCTATACTTTTATATGGAAAAGAAACCGTTCCGAAATGGTTTATTTTTCAAATGAAAGTGTAGGAAGAAGTTGAAAGTTGTGCTTCAGGGCACTGCACTGAACGTTCCCTTAAACAGCAGGCACATGTGTCTGAGAGTTTGTATTGTGCATTTGAAGGTGCATGGCGATGGGGTTTGTGGTGAAGCGGGAGCAGGCCAGTAGGGAACATATTTCCACTACTTCTTTTTGTACACTTTGACCCCTGCTTTGGCTCCTTCCTAGACAGAGTGTCAGAGAAGTGTTTGGTCTTGTGGGACTTCTTTCCTTTTCGTCCTGCTCTAGTTGGTACTGGAAGATGTCTTAGCCTCTGTATATGGTGGCCGGGGCTGTGCCCGATGCGCTAGCACCTCGCTGCGCATTAGTAAGGACAAACACTGAGGCACTCGTAACACGTCTTTGTTTATTCAACAGCCGGCTTCAACTGCCGGTACCCCGCCCTCCCACGTCACCTCCCACCCTGCCTCCCGCCTCCCACTGCCAACTATGTCAACATGACATCCCCCCCCAATTTAAACAGTTATCCAATGGGGTGAATGAACAAAACAGGAACACTGTTCGCTAGGCCATCTCCTCAATGAGGCGGCAAGGTTTATTCCGGGCTCTCTGGAGTCGAGAGCTGAATCGTTCAACAGAGCTGCTGGCCCCAAAGCCTTCTCCTTGGTCCTCCTGACCAGACACTGCAGAGTCCTCTTGGTCCCCTTGATAGGGATCATCGGAAGCATAGTCAATGGGTATCTCCACTCTTCGGCTTAATCGCCTGGACCCGGACAGGGGCATTTTCTTGAAATGAGAGGAATTAGGGGTGGTCAGACCCTTGTCTCCTTGGGCTGTGATCATGGAGCCCTTCTTCTCCAGGATAATCAGGGGGTTCCTCCTGGAAGGCTGCCATGTGCTTGTGCTTTTGAGGTTATCTCTACCTCTAGGTGAGGGACCTGAGCCTTCCGGCGACCATCCGCATAGTCCTTCATGTGATCTTTCGCCGCTCAATCTTGTTCCCTCATTTCAGCGTCCAATGCTGGTCGTCTTCAGGAAGAGTGGCCTGCGGTAGTCCCGTCCGGACGTCTCTTCCAGACCTTACCTCCACAGGGGATTTTCCAGTGGAGCTGTAGGGTGTGCTTCTGTAATCCCTCAGCAATTGGTGAAATACTTGTTCATAGGGCTGTCTCATGAGTCAAGCTACCTGTAGTGCTCTCTTCATATTGGCCATGTATCTTTCAATCATGCCATTGGCCTGGGGCCACAACGGTGTGACCTTGTGATGGTGAAACCCATGTATTCGCTGAATTTTGCAAAGCTTTGTCCATTGAACAAAGGACCACTGTCTGTCTTCATTGTCCGAGGGACACCATAAGCCGTGAAGATGTGGTCCAGCACTGAGATGACGTGGTGGGCTGCAGTCGATGATATAAATTGAGCTTCGGACTATCTGGAATATTCATCCATGACGGCCAATACATAACCCCCCGCCCCCTTCGATACTACCAAAGAAGTCAGCCGCCACGGCTTCCCATATGCCTCCCAGCAGTTTGGACATTCTCAACGGCTCTGGATGCCGATTTGGTGTGAGGAGGCAACAAGTGGGGCACTCTTTCAGGACTTCTTCCACCATGGTGTCTAGCTGTGGAAACCACTGTTTCTGGCACAGCACGTGTTTCGTGGAGACCACTCCTCTGTGACCCTCATGTGCAAGTTCAAACACCTTCCGCTTTAGGGATGATGGAATCACCTTAATAAGAGATTGTCATCTGAGAGCGCCAGCTCCTCCTTCACCTGCAATAGCCAATCCACCTGCAACCATACCTCTTCCACTACTAAGCAACCTCGTTCTTTGGCTCTCCTCCATTGACCCAACATGAGCCACTTACATATTATTTGACATGCCTGATCCGACTCCACTTCATGGGCCAGCTGTGCCGGTTCAATCCCTTCTGGTATGGCATGTTGGATCAAGTACAGGAGGCACTGGTCCGCCACCAACGGTTCAGGTGTACACTCTGTTCTGGGATGTCTGAATAAAAAGTCAGCAGGATGTTCTTCCTTTCCTGGTCTATGTACAATTTCAAATGAATAGTCCTGCAGCTGGAGTCAGCACCTCACGATGCAGGGTGGCATCTTGGCCTGTGGGTTGCCATATAGAAATAGGAGTGCTTGATAGTCTGTCACCACTTGAAAGGGCTTGCCGTATAGAAACAGGCGGAAGTGTTCACACGCCCAGAACACTGCCAGACTTTCCTTCTCTGCTGGGAATAGGCCTGCTCAGTGGCTGAGGCTCCTACTAGCATAGACGATATTGGTCTGCGTTGGGTCCTTTGCGTCAATCTGGGCCAAGATGGCGACCAGCCCCACGGGACTTGTGTCAACCGGCAGCTCTGTTTTCCAATCAGGATCCTAGTAAGACATGTTTTCGGCTCATGCTATTCTCTCCAGAATTATCTGGAAGGCATGTTGGCACCTCTCCGATCAGTCGAAAACTGCATTTTGTTTGGTCAACGCTCTGAGGGGTTCGCTGACCATGGCAAAATCTTTAATGTACCTTGTGCAGTAACTCGCGAGGCCCAGGAACGACCTGAGTTCCGAGACGTTACTTAGAGGCGATGTCTCATTTAGCGTGGCAACTTTATCAGGATCAGGTGTCATACCATTTCCTGAAAATACATGGCCAAAGAAACGTAGTGTGCCTGTCCTGAACTCACACTTTTCTTGGTTGAGCGTGAGGTTCTCAGCTTCCAACGCCTTACACACTATGGCTAAGGTCTTGTTGTGTCTTCCCACATCCATCCAGAACACCAGGATGTCATCACTATAGTTTGTAAAATTCGGGATGTGTTTTATCACATTGTGGACTTCAGCATGAAATATCTCTGCCACTGCGGAGACCCCAAAACTTAAACTTTTATATCTGTATAGCCCCAGTTGGGTGATGAAAGTTGTGATGTTTCTGCTCTCTGGGCTTAGTACCAAGTGATGGTACCCTTTCTTCAAGTCCAATTTTGAGAAGACCCGGGCCGCATTCAGTAAATGAATCTTATGGGTGATACGTGGTGCCTTGTGTCTCTCCCTCCGGATGGCTTGGTTGGGCCTCCTCATGTCGACGCACAGTCTGATTGCATCAGTGCCTTTCTTGGGCACGGGAACGATGGGTGAAACCCATGTGGTAGGGCCTGTGGCTGGCTCTATGATGTCCTGCTCTAAGAGTTTATGTAGCTCACCTTCCACTTTCTTCTGGATATTCACTGGTATGCCCCTGTAATGTTGTGCTATGGGGCGCACCGTCTCGTCGATGTGCAGCTTCACCTGCCTATTCCGCAGCTTTCCGATGCCTTTAAATAAGTTGGGGTAAATGTCTTTAATCATAGTTACCGGCTCGGTGCACTTGTGTACCATGATCTTGTAGATGACATGTATTGGTCCCATTTCGATGGCCGCCTTGAAACTGAGCATGCAGCCACTCTCACTCTCAATGGCCAGCACGTGTATCAGCACTCTCTTCTCTTGTCCCTTGTAACAACACAATCCCTCTAATTGTCCTATGCACTTGAGTTGTGTTGTGGCTCCATAAGCGTAAATGTCTACAGTTGTGGGGATTAGCTATGGGCTTTGCGGTAACTCTTTAAATAGCTTCTCACTGACCACATTCACTGTAGCTCCTGTGTCGATGAGGAATTTGGTGGGCCTCTCATTCAGTTTTATGATCAGTGTTGGACTGTGCTGCTTTTCTTCTTTGTTCACTCCCTGATGGGCTAACCTCAGATTCAGACAGAGATTCTCCACCAGGTGGCACACCTCGCGCCTAGATCTGCACTCTGGTCTCATTCTAGTGACACATCTCCTCCTTTCCCTTCTTTCTCTCCTATGTCTTTCATCTCCTGATTCCTGCTCTTTTGGTTCAGGGTCGCTGTATCTTGTGGGGGATATGATGTTGTCCCCGATGCCTCTGATGTTGGAGGAAAGGGTCTCGGTTTGAACCTTGAGGGTGGTTCTCTGCCTCTCTCTCTCTCCCCTTTTCTCTGGACAGTCAACACAATGTTTTAAAATGTCCTTCCTTGCCATACATTGCGCATCGCTGGCCAATGGCGGGGCACGTCCCATCATGTGGGTACTTGAATCCACATTTAAAACAGAAGGCTCATCAAGGCCTCTCTCCTGCTGTAGTCGATGTACTGCGTCAGCTGGTGTGGTGGTATTGAAACTTTCCACTTGTGAGTCTACTGCTCTTTCTGCCTTACAAGTGTCAATAGTTCGTCCAAAGTGCAGGCTTTCTGTAGCAGTTTTCGCCTGAATGTCTGCGATTCGCATCCTGCAATGATTTGAGATCGCACTGCTTCCGTATTCGAGGAGTTTGCAAAGTCACAATGCTTCATTTTAATTCTCAGTCTCATGACATAAGTGTCCATGAGCTCACCCTTCGCCTGTTTGGTGCTGTGGAATAGGAGGTGCTCGTAGTTCACATTGGTGTGCGGGGTAAAATATGCAGATAGAGCCCCTTTAAAATCTTGTATGGAATCAATAGTTGCTGCAGGCATCTCATCGATAATGTCGCGTGTGGCTGGCCCTACCACCAGCTTGAGAAGACATTTCTATCTTCCTCAATGGGCCCTGTGGCCCCCATGTACAGTTCAAAATCCCTTATCCACGAGGTCCACCGCGGCCCCATATTGCTTGTCTCTGTGACATCACAGGCGCCTGGCAATTGGGTTGGCAGGGAGTCTGGCAGTTTGTATGGGGCTTGCTCCCAAGGAACCGGTGGCACTTGGGCCTGTGCACGCTGGTCTGCATCCTGAGCTGACATTCTCCCCACTACTGCTCCGCCTTGCCCACTTCAAGTTTGTCCTTCAGTACACTATGCAGCCCCACGGCCGTCTATCAGGCACGAGCACCGTGTACAGGCCTGTAGACTGTCCCTGTGGACTCTAAAAGAGGGGTGTTGGATTGATGGCTGCCTGTCAGACAAGAGCACCATCCTCTGACCCTCCTCCTCTTTCACCCGTTCACCTTGATGCGTGTGGGATCACTGCCGCGGCCCGGGAGTCTTAGCTGCCTCTCTTCGAGTGTTCCGGATGGGTGGGGGACATCGATCACCGCTTGAGGCCCGGTCCTGGTAGACACGTCCTCCCATGCGACTTCTGTCCTGGCGTTACAGCCAGACAATTTTGGCCGTGCCTCCAGGTGCCCGCTCCGCCTGACACCCCCGAGCTGGGTTCACGCACCTATGGTGAGCTGTCTTTGTCGCCAGTGTGGTGGCCGGGGATGTGGCCCGACGCGCTACCACCTCACTGCACAGTTGTAAGGACAAACACAGATGTTCTCGTAACACGTCCTTCTTTATTCAACAGCCGGCTTCAACTGCCGGTACCCCGCCCTCCCACGTCACTTCCCATCCTGCCTCCCGCCTCCCACTGCCCCTGAACAACTATGTCAACATGACACTGTATCCTCCACATGCTTGCACTTGTCCCTGCACTTGCTCATAATAGCAGGAGATGTGTTTCTGTCACCAAGAACATTTCCAGGCAACCATCTGCACACCCTTCTTTTTTTTTGAAAATCGTATTTTATTGAGTTTCATATATGCGTTACAACAATACAGAGGATGATTAAGCAAAAGTTAACAACAACAAAAAAAAAAGCCAATTGTAACTTGTCGCCCCCCTCCCCTCCCCTCCCGCCCTCGTCCCTCCCCCCACCCACCTCCAGTTCAAGTTATCACCAAGTGTTTATTTGACGGGTCCTTAAAGTGGATAGCAGAGTCTTTACAGTGCGCACATTAGCACGCCAAAGCCATGAGTCGGGCTTTAAGAGGTTTCAGATTCATGTTGATGAGTCGCGACCTGATGTCACTGGGGGAGGGACCCCCGGGCTGGGTGCGTAACATTAAACTGGGCGGCCATATTTGTCAAAGAAGGGGAGCCATATTTCTTCAATGTTGGGCTTAGACTCGTCGAGTAGGTGCGTGAGAAATTCCATATTGTAAATGGCCCGCACTTTAGTTACCCATGCTTTTTCCCCCGGCATTCCGGGGTTTTTCCATTTTTGCGCCAGGCAGCACCTGGCCGCCACCAACATAATCTGAAGCATGTGGTCCTGAGTGTTTTCCTGACCATCCCCAGTGTCGATTCCAAACAGGAGGAGCCAAGGGCAGGGAGACCGCACCACCTCGTCCACCCCCTTTATCCAGGTCAGTACCTTTCCCCAATATGTTTGGACCAGTGGGCACCCCCCCCCCCCACATGTGGAAATAGTTTCCCCTCTCAGTCTTGCACTTCCAGCAATGCGGAACGTATCCCGGCTTCATTCTGGCAATCCTCAGTGGGGGGTAGTGACTTTGATGTAACACCTTGAGGGCTTGGTGGCGATATTGGAGTGAGGCCGTGGAGCGATAAGCCCGTCTACACATTTCCGCCCACCTTCCATTATCAATCTCCTCTCCTAGGTCCCTTCCCCATTGTGTGTGTGCCGGTGGAGGGTCTCTTGGGGTAGAAAACATGAGGCGCTTGTAAAGGCGAGATATTATCCCCATAGAGCCCCCAGCGGAAAGGAGGAGTTTTTCGAAGTCTGTGAGGTCCCTCCTGAGAGTGTCCCCCCATGATGGATCAGTGAGGACTCCCTTGAGCTGAAAATAGTGAAAGGGGGACAGGGTCCCTATTCACAGGGCCTCCTCCAGGTCTCCTAGCGGAAAGAACGAGCCCTTCACCCAAAGGTGGCCGGTCCTACTAAGGCCCGCCTCGAACCATGTCTGGTATGCCGCTGGCTCTGCTGTCATGGTTGTGAAGGGGGGGGCAAATACAGCTCAATGGGGAAGGCCAGATTGTGAGCCAACGGTAGTAACCTCCCTCCCTCCACAGAGACCACAGCACTTTTAGGACTGGGTGGTTCGGGATACTTCTGTGGATCTTCTTCCTTGGGACCCAGAGCCGTTCCTCTATTGTAACAGGCGCAAGGGGCACGTTATCCATGGCTACCCATTGTTTTTTAGTACCCTGGGCGAAGTGGTCGACCAAAACCCTCAACTGAGAAGCTCTGTGGTATGTTTCCAAGTCGGGATATCCCACCCCACCATCTTCCTTCGGCCTGTTTAACACCTTGTATGAGATTCTATGCTTATTACCAGCCCAGAGGAAGTTGAGAAGGACTCGCTTCGTTTCCGTAAAGAACGATTTGGGGATCAGTACCGGGAGCATTTGAAAGAGAAATAAAAGTTTGGGGAGGATCACCATTTTTATAAGATTAAGGCGCGCCATCCAGGAGAGACCCGACCTCGCCCACCTCTCTGTGTCTCTTCTGATTGCAGCCCAAAGGGGGGGGGGAAACTGGCCAAATATAGACCCTGGGGGTCACGTGTGACCTGGACCCCCAGGTACCAGAATCCCTCCTCCTGTAGCTGAAAGGGGAGCTTATTCACAAAAGTTGTCTCCGAATCTGATAAGTTGCCCCCTATAAATGCCACCGATTTCTCAAGGTTGACTCTATACCCCGAGAGTTCCCCATAGCGCAAGAGACCCTGCAGCATCCGGGGGACTGTTTGGGACGGTCTCGAGATATAGAGTAGCGCGTCGTCTGCGAAAAGGCAGATTTTGCATTACGTGTCTCCTACCTGCATTCCCTGGATGGCCTCATCGTTGCGGACCGAGATTGCCCATGGTTCCATTACTAATGCGTAGATAAGCGGGGACAGTGGGCATCCCTACCGTGTGCCACGTTGGAGGGGGAACATTCTCGACTCCATCCCATTGGCCACCACTCTCGCAGAGGGGGAGGAATAGAGCGCAGACATCCAACCAAGCCACCTCGGGCCCATCCCCAGAGTCGCAAAGACCTCCCCCATGAAAGCCCAACTGACCCTGTCGAAGGCTTTCTCTGCGTCGAGGGCCAATAGGAGAGCGCCCTCATCCCGGACCCCTCTTGAGGTAAGTACATGAAGTGTCTTCCGCATGTTATCAGAGCCCTGCCTGTTTAAAACAAATCCCGCTTGATCGGGTTGTATCAGGCGAGGAAGGCAGCTCTCCAGTCTAGAGGCCAGGATTCTAGCAAAAATCTTGGCATCGAGGTTTAGGAGTGAGATGGGTCTATAAGACCCACACTCTGTGTGATCCTTACCGGGTTTGGGTATGACAGTGATATGGGCCTGCAGGAATGTCGGTGTGATCGAGTCTTGGTTCCTAATCTGATTAAACAATTTGGCCAAGGGCTTCAGCAGAACAGATTGGGTCTGTTTGTAGAAATCAGCTGTATAGCTGTCCCCCCCTGGTGCCTTTCCCACCTTAAGTCTCTTGATGGCGATCTCCACCTCCTCCTCCGATATTTCCCCCTCCAAGACCCCTAGTTCTGTGTCTGACAACCTAGGTAGAGGGTGTTCCACCAGGTAGGTGCGGCTGTCCTCTAATGATTCGCCGGGCTGTCTGGAGTAGAATTTGCTATAGTAGTCAGCAAAACATTCTGCTATTTCCTCTCGGCCCCCATAGGTTCCACCTTCCCCGTCCTTAAGATGGCCAACTCCTCTTTCAACCCTGCAACCCCAGGCTCTTTGTGTCAGGAGAGTCCCTACCCTGTCTCCCCGTTCATAGTACCTTTGCTTGGTGTATCGCATTTTCTTGACGACTTCCCCTATGAGGACCGTATGAAGCTCTTGTCTCTTGCCCTGCATCTCCTCTAGGAGAACCTCTCGATCTACCCCAGGGAGGCCCAGTCTTGCTCGCAGACCACTGAGCTCTGTGCGGATCTTGCTTTCAATTAGGCCCCTTTCCCGTTTGCGCCTTGAGCCCTCCGCTATGAGGAGACCGCTGAAAGTAGCTTTTGCGGCCTCCCATACCATGGACATGTCAGTCTCACCATTGTTGTTTGTCTCAAAGTAGGCCAGCATTTCTTGCCTCATGAAATCCCAGAATACAGGGTTCCTGAGAAGGGTATTGTTGCATTGCCACCGGGAGGATCTTGGGGAGATGGGCAGTGACCAGTTGGCCGTGAGTAGTTTGTGGTCAGACCATGTTATAGGTTCCACCCTTGGCTGTTGGACCGCCCCGTTCCCCTCCTCTGAGATTAACAGGAGGTCAATTCTGGTGTAGGTGCAGTGGGGGGGGGTGAGAAAAAGGTGTATCCGCCCTGGCCTGGGTGAGCTTTGCGCAAGGTGTCCACCCAGTAGTGTTCCTTCAGGAGGGCCTGCAGGGCAAGATTATCTTTGGAAGGTCCCTTGGGTGTCCCCCCTTTCACAGACCACCAATCTAGACGGGGGTCCATTATTAGGTTGAAGTCTACGCCCAGTATCATGGCCCCCTCTGCCCATTCATCCCTGACATTAAAGATCTGAGTAAGGAAGTGTAGCTGCCCCGAGTTGGGTGCGTATAGAGTGGCCAGGGTAATGCGCTCCCCCTCGTATGTTCCCTTAATGCCCAGAAATCGACCACCGAGGCCCCTCTTGGTCTCAACTCCCGTGAGACGAAACAACCTGCCTAGGAGGATACCCACCCCCTCCTTCTTGGAACTCCTATGCGACGCCCAGTAGTTGCCACCAATTTCTTTCCCCTCCATTCTCGACTCCCTTCCCTGCCTGTAATGTGTTTCCTGCAGGAAAAGGACTGTTAGGTATTGCTTACGGAACATATTGCTCGTGAGGGACCTCTTATTCTGGGAGTTGAGGCCCTTGAGGCCCTTGACATTCAGCGTGCCTATCCTCCCTTCAATCATTATCGTCTTTTGTTCTGTGCACTATAAGCAAAGAACTCTTTCCCCCACCCCCTCCCCCTGCCTCTCCCCCTTACCCATCTTGTAGGGCGTTCGCCGCCGGCTCCCCAAGTGGGAGTGCAACAGGCAACAAACCGCTAGGGTCGCTACCCCGGCCCCGGGAAAAAAAAGTTTCTTAACGTAGCCTTCCTCCATTAGGTGTCGGCCCCTTCTGGTTGGTGGAGGGGAGCCGACGATGATGTTTCCTGCTCATTGTGTCCCAAAACCCTAGCACTTAGTCGGCCCCCTCTTGTCTTCCGTTGAGCGCGCAAGTGCGCGAGGCTATGAGCCGGTGTCACTTCTCAGTGGGGGGGCCACCAAGTGTCGCTCTGTAAAACCATAAAACAGCCTCTAAGTGGGCAACCTGGTAACTCTGACCTTGGTCGTTTAAACAAAGAACTCGCCTCTGGTCATGTGAAAAACATGTCGCGGTTAGCGGGATCCTCACGTCACTGCAGGCTCCAGAAGGGATTGACTCTGCACACCCTTCTTTAAGTGTTGTGTGTGCCACTTCCGAGAGCACTAACAGGGACGTTGGCCAGCAACCTACTGAAGTTTAATGCATGTTCCTGCTGTGCTTCACGTACTGCCACTCCCCCGAACCAGCAGGCACACTTCTAAAAGTGTACTTTAAGGATACATGCCAACCCTCCCGATTTTGACAGAAGACGATTGTTTAAACAAAGATGTTGCTATTTTTTTACTTCTTCCCCTCCTAAAATAATTCCAATCCCATTGCAACCGAATGGTAAAAATTACTTCTCCCGCTTTCCGTAAAAAATCTCCCTCTCAGGTGTAGCAAAATGTTGGCATGCATGTGCCTTTGTTCCCTCCCACCGGCCTAATGCTCCATCAGCCTACCAGGGAGCCCCCTCCTTAACTGTCTCCTAGGAGTGGGCTTGGAACCCCCCCAGGAAAGATGATCCTGGGAGCTTGCGCTCACAGGGACCTCGAGTTGCCTTGGCCCCACGCCATGCAGTGGCTGGCGCTCGTCATAATAATCCCCCTTTGGGCATAAACCACCGGGACCTCCTCCTGCTTGCAACACCCTGCTGACGTCTCCCTCACCCTGCAAGGGGCCCAGCAGGCATTCTGCAGTGCTCCCACCATCCAGCCCTGCAAGAAGTTGGTAAAGGACACAAGCCGCCAACCCTGGCCATCCATGGCATGCACAAAGGGGATGTCTGGAAATATGGGTGCTACAGCACGGGCAGAACATTTTAAAACTGGTGACTTATGGGTACCATTATCATACTTGCCGACATGACCCATTCCAATCTGTACTTACTTCTCCATTCATGTTTTTTTTTCTTTGCGTCCTGGGATTTGTAGTTCCACTTTTCCCATTATAAAACTCGGACTACAAATCCCAAATGCAAAGAAAGAAATAGGACTGGATAAGCACCTACACATTGGAATGGGCCACGTTGGCAACTATGCATTCAGTCAGAACCAGCTCGGCTTTTCACTTTTCATGGTAAAACAATATATGGTATATAATTTAATGGAAAGTCATTTTCAGCCTTACATAATTATTATTTTAATCAGACAAATTGCTTTAATAAAAAGAATAGAGCGATGTTAAAAAGAACTAACTGCAGGCATGTTTTTTCTCTCCCTGTGCTGTTGTGCTACAGTTAGCAAAACTATACAGGGGTATGTCAAGGAGCGGGGCGGCTGAGAAAGTGGGCGGTGCTTCAAGTCGATTTTTTTGGGTTCCAAACAAATGTGTCAAACCTATTTGGGACTTTGAAGAGAATACTAAAGCAAAACGCACCGCAGAACATTATATTCAGAAAGAAAGGGAGCGCAATAAAGAATAGGGAATATATTGTGTTAAATTGAAAGAGTTTAATTAGTGGAGTATTAACCTTCGTTGACAGTACCTTATGGCCCACTTTTTGTAAGAAAATCGCCGTATAAGAAGTAAAATTCCCTTTTTCTTTGATTTGTTCACTAAACTTTTTTAATTAACATTTTTTTCTCGCTTAATAATTAAAAGAACGACATATTTGAATTGTACATCCCCTGTTACTCCTCATTTTGCCTCCATTTAACAATGGCCGCCATATTCCTTCATACGATCCTAAAAACTGTCCGTCCTTTGTGTTTGTAGCTCATTTCTTGGCGCCACAAATACGCACCTTTTATTGGTCATTATCCCCCATTCCGTCCCCGGATGTTGACAGTGCTTTCGATAATCATGGCGGCCTCCGACATTCGAGGTATGTAAATGTTTAAATTCTGGGGTTGAAGACATTGCTTCGCGTAGTCGGCCTCAGACAAGCAAGAGTCGATTAAAGTGTGTATAACCAGGAGGTGATGATCATAAGCAATTGGCATGGTGGGGTTGGGGAGTCAAGTGGAGGAAGCACGTTTGGAGGTCTGGTGACTGGAATGGTGTGTTGCGTGTATATAGGTAGGGGTTGATTATGGACGAAAGAGATGTTGCAATGATGTATAAAACAACGTTCCCTTTTTTTGTACCCAAATGACAGCCTCGCGCAGTGGCAGATCCCGAATTTTAGACAGGTGTCAGCGGCATTTCAAGATTGCAAAATGCTGGCTGATGATTTTTGGCTGAGCGGGGAGCCAGAAGAGCTTTCCATTACCGCAACATCCCTCTTCCATGTCTCAGTACTTGCCTTTGAGACCTCGACTCCATCCCGGGAACCCTCCTGCCAATCTTTTTCCTTTCTTAGCCCGTCCTTCCCTCATACATGTGATGCCAGGCATACCAATGCTGGGAGCACCCAGCCGACAGCACCCTGTCAGCCCGTGCTTCAAATGTCAAAATAAAGTAAATGGCCTGGGCCACCCAGGCCATCACCCAAGACGGCGCATAAGTTGCCTAGCAGGGGCACCGTTACCTAGATGCAGAGTTGCCCGGCAGGGGCTCTGTGAGAACATGGATGCAGAGTTGCCTGGCAGGGGCTCTGCTGACATAGGGGGGAACCATCGGGGACAGCGTTGCCCCGGGCACTATCATAGTGGAGGGCACTGCAGCAGCATGCCTTCTGCCTGCCATGCAGCGCCAGCATCGCGATGCGGGAAAAGATGCACATCAGGCAGGAGTCAGTTACAATCGACTGAAGAGCTGGAAAATGGTTGTCCCTTTTATTTATTTAGTCACATGGTCACAGATATGTGACATTAGCACAAGCCCTGGGAGGACTCGTTCTCTACACGGGTGGCACTCCACAATACCTGCCTGGTGACTTTGGGTTTTTAAGCTCTTCTTCGGGGAAGAGTTTGGAATCTCCAGGTTTAACACTGCGCAGTCGGCGAGGCGTGCACGTTATTTCCTTGTCGTCTCCTGCAGTCTATCACTCCTGTTTTCTTTAGCTCGTACGAGACCAATCGTCACTTTGCAATCATAACTCATCGCTTGGGACATTCATTTAATTGGCTATGGGTGGTTGGCTCCTCCCACTCCCGGTAGTTTATTGGCTGCTGGCGAGTGTGGAGTAACACCATTTGTTCGCCTTTTGTACAAAACACAACTGGCTTCAGCTCACGTGTAAAATCAGCACACATAAACTAGAAGGATCTGCATAATAGAATTGAAATAACCCAGGGGCACACGCATTACAAAAATAAACACCCTGTGGGACCTGCACCCAAATAACAGAATAAGGATTAGAGAAACAACCCAGAAAGATCTCCCCAGTGTAGTGAACGAAAATTGCAGCACCGCCACTATGGTCAACATTCACACGTTCAGTGGCCCAACTGGTGAGAAATTCTAGCTCTGCCCCCTTGCTCATTTCACAGCCTCTCTAACCACACACATTTGCATATTTGTGAAGTTTTGTTTTGCTCTGCCCTAATTATTGTGGGCCAATATTACAGCACATCTGATCCTGGTCTTTTTGACGTTGGGCCTGGGGTGGAGGTTCTTGTAAAAAAAAGTGAATGGCGCCTCAGTGACGTTATTCCCCCGGGTTTCTTATCTGCAAATGTAGGCAGGAATGCTCTCCCTGGGCATAAAACTATGCCTCTCAACTCGCACGCTTTTGAGTGGTGTCACGCGGCCTGTAATTGGTTTACTCACCCGCCAAGACTCTTACGAGCCCTTACATTAATGTGCTCTTATCCTCAAAATACAATATCGGGAGTTCGTGCCCTGGCACCACAAAAGGTTGAGAGCTATAAATAAAATGTCCCTGTTTTCCATGATGCCATATCTTTTGGGGACTCGCAGCTCTAAGGTACCCATGTCCGATTGGACAGAGCTCTCATCTGGCATACATGTAAGGAAAAATTGGCATATAAACAGGGCCCGGCTTAGCAACTCCGCCAGATCCGATGCATTTGGAGCAGTGCAGCAAGATGAGCGCCAATAGGAAAGAAAAGAGGAAGCACATGGAAGCAGAAGCTTCTTTCAGAAACAGACCTGAGGAAAGAAACCTATAAAGGGCACCTTTCAAGTCATTATTATTATAACCTCTCTAAGAGGGATCTAGAAAATGTCTTCAAGCATGTCCTGCCAGAGCAAGAAGAGGTGCAGGGAAGAGGAAGGAAAACTCCTCCCTCTTCCTTGTCAAAAGCGTCTAGTTCCTCCTACTGGTTATGTGATCTTACCGACCACAATTACAGAGTGGTTACTTTCATTGCGGAAAAAACTTAATTTGTTTTTTATTTTGGGCCCCCTCCCCAGCCACCCCATCCTGACCCATTTTAACCCCTTACCCCACTACCCTTTATATTTGTATTTAATCTTGTCAGTGTTTTTCGGTGTTATTGTCCGCTCTGTTATGAACCACTCTGTTTTGTTTGGAATAAAAGGATTGGATACCCTCCTACTCCTCTAGTTCTTCCTCAGATTCAGCCGATGATAATCACTGGGAAATACCAGGAAAGAGGGCAAGTGGAAAAGATTATCGAGCAAATACAAGAATCCTAGAATAAGGAACTCAAGGTCCATCTCTGGACCCGAAGATAAGACCGAACAGACATACACCAAAGGTGGGCCTCCCGATGATTACAGACATAAATGGCAACATTTTGAGGGAAGGGAAAGACTGCAAACATATTTTCATGCCCTGGTTTATGTTATAACACTACTTTGAAGGGTGAGATATCCAAGTCACGAGAGATCATAGAAATTGATAAAACCCTGGCCAGCCTCGTTGGCAGACATTCCATGTCAGCAGAAGAAGCTACTGTCAGTGACCCAGTTGCCAGGAAGTTAAATGCAACCATTGGAAGATCCTATGCAGGGTCTCACATCGTGTTTTGTGCCAATACCTGTGGCAGCTATGCAGAAGAGACAGCCCTATCCGGTTTTCAGAAGATGACGAAGGTTCTGACGTACCTCGGACCTTGACTGACATGCAATGACCAGGTTTGTGATGGGGTCAGTGGAACAGCCATGGCTATGGGTGCATTAATATTTGGAAGATATCATATTCATATCCAAGACTGACAAACGGAGGAATCTCAGAAGGCCATAGCCTTTAAACTCGCTTTCTTTGTCAAATGCTGTTTAGAGACACCAGAGAGGACAAAGTCCCCAAAGTTTTCAAAGCGAACTAGTGGTGTTTAAAGCACAGACCTAGCTCAAGGGCAGTTGAGTGCTGTACAGAGTGTGGGTAGCTAGCATTTGGGTTGGCATCTTTTAACAGTAGCGGTATGTGCATCCATTGGAATTATCCATGGTCCGATGTTGTTGAAAAAGCAATGTTTTGAAAGATTTGCAAAATTGGAGAGTTGTGGAGGCATTCCATGCAGACACCGGGATCTAGTTACAGAGCGTGTGTGAGTAACAAGAGAAGGATCGTTTAAGGGTCCTCCCTTTGCAGACGGGTTGTGGTTCACGCTGGTTAGTTGATTTGCTGCATGAGCAGTGTGTGCCATCAGATATGTGGAGGTTAGCCGCCAGTTCACCAAAGCTAGATCTGGATATGGTAGTCTCGGGAAGTCTTTATACATAAAACCCAGAAGTGCACAGAAGAAAATCATTTTGCAGCAAAATCAAAAGCATCCGAGATTTCCGCCCCAAATCGAGCAATCTTGACAATCGCAGTTGGCGTGTACAAGGGAGGGTTGTGTTTTTTCCAGCGCTTGGGAAACATTGGTCTCGGATGCATGGGCCAAGATCATGGTTCGCCTGAGGTATCGAATAAAATTTGTCTTTTGCCCTGAGACTTGTGAACTATCAGAACCTGTGTCCGACCCACAGAGCGAGGAGAAAGGACATGATGGGGGCAGTATAGGAACAGTTTGCAAAAGAGGGTAATAATCAGACTACCAGTGGAACAGATGGGGCAAAGGTTATAGTCCAGAGTTTTCCTAGTTCCCATACCCAACAACAAATTCAGATTGATCATAAACTTGAAAGCTCTGAACACATTTGTTACAAAATCCTTCAAACTGAAGACCTTGCGAAAGATCATCCCAGGGGTGTTGAAGGGAGTCTCTTTGCATCAGTGGACCTCCTGGACACAGCATGATCCCGTTTTCAGGAGACTCCAACAGTTCTTAATGATTGCGATGGGGGGAGGATCACTTCCATTGAAAGTCCTCCCCTTCGGCTGTTTACCAAGCTCCTTGCTCCCCTAGTGGCTATCCTACAGCAGACGTGAGTCATATTTTACCCTTTGTAGACAAATGGATGGTCCGAACTGCAAGCATACTCGCGTCTCTAGCACTTGCAGAATTTTCCAATGCCTGTGCCATTGAGAATTTGTGGTGAATCTTGAAAATCTTAATTAGTACCCTCACAGTTGTTGCATTTGATAGGGGCACCGGTTTTGCAAAAATGGAGGGTCCGCCGTCTTCCTTTGGGCAAGGCCTCTAGGCTGGTTGACCAGAATGTTCAATCCAGAGATGGTAATGACCAGAGAGATGCTAACTGCCAGTGTTTGGAAGGATGGACATTTCTTTGTCCTTTCCTATGAGAACTTCCTGGGAGGGACAAGAGTGAGCGCCTTGGGGTCCCCATCAGTGAAAACTACCCAGAGGTCAAAGAAACGCCTATCCTACTTAGTAGCCCACATCAAGGGGATAGGCAATGCGATGGCAGACCGGCTCAGCACAGAGATTCCCCCTTTGGTGATTTCATTACAGTGATTCTCATGTGTTTCAGGCAATATAGCAGACACGTTTGCCTTGGACCAAATGCAGGATTCAAAATTGAGACTCGATGAGCAGGAGCTAAAACCAACTCCTGTGTGTTGAGCATCATGCTGGAGGCAGGAACTACTGTAGGGGAACCAGGAGCTACCAGAGCTGCTCATTATGTATGAACCATTGTGTTTAAATGGCATTAGATGTGTTCTAATTCTTCTTTATTAACACTCTCAAATACTTAATGTCATATTAATATGCTTAGCTGTTGGTTTCAAGCTAACCAGGCTCTACTGTGCTAGAAGCAGGAGCTAAATAGCTCCCAGCAATTTTGAACCCGTATAATGTTCAAGTTCATTCGCCCTGTACTTTCTTGGTACAATGAGTCAAAAATGAGGACTAATCCAAAAATTCTATTCACGTTTATTAATTGCATCATAATGTTAAAACTAAATGTCAAATTAAATACAAAACATTTAGAGGAACGGAAACTTGAAACCATTAAACAATCAATATCATTGATAAAACATTAAAGAAATAATTGTGTACCTGTTTTTATCTTTTTAGAAGAATGTCAATATAGTGGATTATCAGCCTCTGACTCAAATTGGAGATCCTAAAGTCCCTTCTTCAGGAAAATAGCCCATATGTTCTTTCTGGTAAGGGTTCAAAATGAAATTTCCATTCTTAACTTTATAAACAGGAGCTAATACATAAAGGTCTGAAATGTTTTAATTAATATCACAATCGTTTTGGAAAGTAAATCAGAAATCTTGAGCAAA
This sequence comes from Ambystoma mexicanum, assembly GCF_040938575.1. Classification (NCBI taxonomy): domain Eukaryota; kingdom Metazoa; phylum Chordata; class Amphibia; order Caudata; family Ambystomatidae; genus Ambystoma; species Ambystoma mexicanum. The sequence goes on from NC_090940.1 coordinate 178,489,576, forward strand.
ACGAATTGCTTACATTGAATGCAAAATCCGAAACGTAGAAAAGAGAAAAGAAAATACACATTTGATAGCAAGGTAAAAAATGTAATTTAATCTTATGAGCTACAGGAAAAAAAATGAAATACTCACTTTGTATACAATATTTACTCCATCCCTCCATTTAGCTAGTGCACAGTGTAGATGTCACCTATAAGAGAATATAGAGACTAAATTGATCGATAAAGGTTCACCAAAGTTAGATTCAATATCAGAGTAATGTTTTACCCAAGTGTAATGGAGGCCACACTTGAATTCCATTCCTACTATATCCATATTGGATCTAAATCCATATGCGTGAAGTGTTGTGCACACACCAGCATTATTTCATTCAGCCAGGTGGCAGAGACGGTGCTAAGGGCCAGAAGATCCTCAACTGTGAAATCATATGAACGCCTTTAGGCACACTTTGTGGCTTGGTGTGGTAGGAAGAATCTCCAGATCTAGAATGTGGAATGCCATACATTCTCCCCTTCCTACTTGAAGGGGCTACGATATGTTTAGGTGTTTTATAATTTAGGGTGGCAATTAAGACCTTCAGAGGGCATTGGAGCCCCACCACAGATGGGACGGAGGTGGGAGTTGGTGTAGAAAAAATGTAAAAGCCTCGCAATTTCTAAACCAAGCAGACTCTGCCCGTATCTGCTTATGGTACTGGAGATGGTGCAAAAAGCTTGCTTTCAGTCTTTGGACTCAGTCGACGTAAGGTTACAAATACACAAGTCCACGTTCCTGATCGCAGTAACTTTGGTTTGAAGAGTGGATGAAATTGGTGCCTTGTTGTGTAGACCTCTGTACTTGAAAATGTGATCAGATGCCTCATTCTGAAGTTCAGTGTGACCTTTTCCCAAAGTTGGTGTCAAAAGTCCAAAATCTTAGGAGATACTGTTGCCAGAGTCCTCTGTGGAGATACCTTAGAACAGTCTGGATGTCAAGAGGGCAGTGCTAGAATACTTGTGACGGACTGGACCTTTTAGCAAGTTTGAAAATCTATTGGTGATGTTTGGATCGGAGGGTTCAGGGAGGAAAGCATCCACAGTAACCATTAGCAGATGGATTTGGTCAGTCATTGTGATTGCTTATGGGAGGGCAGATCAGCATCCGACTGGGCCAGTTCAGGGCAGATCAACTAGGGGCACGCACAGGGAGTGTCCCTAGAGGAAATCTTTAGAGGAGCCACATGGGCGAGTCGCAGTGCCTTTATCGGGTATTATAAGTTCAACGTGAAAGAGAAGGTTGCTCTAGTTTCCCTGTCGCTGCCCCAAGACTCTGGAACTCTTACCACTCGCCCTTCGTTCTGAACCCACCTACTGGGCCTATCGGAAACCACTCAAGACTTGGCTTTTCAACTAGCTTGCCAGCTAACTTTATATCCTCCTTTTCGTGACCCTGATGTGTTTGTAACCAGCGCCTAGATTCTTCCAGGTCAAGTGCGCTTTATAAATGTAAAAATAAATAAACGTAGGAGACCCTAGGTCCATATTGTTTGGGATTGGGGTGTTCCAATAAGGAATTCACTAAAGAGGTATGGATTCAGTATCACGACTTGAAATGGAGATGGTGATGCATTCTTAAAACTATGGCTAGACCTCTAGTTTACCTACTCTTCTTCTCCCTCCCCCGTATAAGGTACAACAATTATAAAAGCTTTTTGTTGAATTGTGCTTTTCATTCGCATCAGGACATGAAGGCACACGCTTTTTGATGCTGCTCATTTTGGTACATCTTGTTGCCAGCATTTTCCCTTAGGTGCGCCCCTTTTGGCCGCAGGGCACGGGGCCCTATCGATGCCGGGAGTTTTGCCATGATTATATGAATGAGTGGCTATGATGCCTGCATATATGTAAGGCATACAGTGTAGGCTCAGAAAACGAAGCTTTATTTTTACTCCTGATCAGTTAAGTACAGCTTCGTTTTCTGAGCATACAGTGGTGAGGCCCTCACTGGCGTTCCTAAAAATATTGGCATCCTCGTCACTCTGCACCCTGCTGGCGACAAACAGCAAGGCATGCTTTAAGTGGAAAATGCTTTGAACATGCTGTGCCGAACAGCTGGTGCCAAAAGAGGGTGCACTACTTTTTACCATGAGCACATTTCATATTTGGCGCCACCTAGAAGCCAGCTGCTCAAAGCGACATTTTGATTTGCTATTTACTGCAAAGAACATTTGCAGTAAATATCAAATTAAAGGGATGGTCTAGTAAAAATTTTTATTTAAAAAATAGATAGGCCACATAAAAAAAAACTAGCATTCTCCGTTTTAAAACTTCCTATGTAAAATTTTGAGCTATTCAAGCTCAAAATTCGAAAAAAAAGCAAGCACAGGGGCGCAGCCATTTTGTGAAATGGAGGCCCTCCTGTGCTGGCTTTTGCTTTTGCAGCACTAATGAAGGAAAAGCCAGCCAGCTGTAGTAAACAAAGGCTACCGCTGGGTGGCTTTCCCTTCATTAGTGCTGTAGGCGCAGGACGGGGACCGGAGACCAGAGCAGGAAAGCTGCAGCTGAATCTCGGTAAGTGCTATTTATTTTTTTTACAAAAAATCAGCACTAGCTGCGGTTTTTCTTTCTAAGTTTTCCGGGCTGGAGGAGCCCGGAAAACTTAGAAATAAAACCGCAGCTTTAAAAACGTATTTATGTTTGCGGTCGCTTTCGAAGCGACCGCAAACATAAATAAAGGCAGAAACACACGCGGTTGTGTTGGAAAACGCTGCGGTTTTTCTTTCCAATTTTCTCAGGCTCCTCCGAGCCGGAGGAGCCTGAGAAACTTGGAAAGAAAAACCGCAGCGTTTTCCAACACAATAACGTTGTATTTATGTTTGCTCTCTCCTGAAATATGACTACTGATCTCCATAAGTGCCCTGGGAGAAGCCATCTGTTCAAACAACCCTGCGAGTTTCGAAAAATGCCTAACCCTTACAACAGTGAGCTCCCTGTTTACCAGAGATTACATCCTCCCTTCGCCCTCCAGCACTTGAGCCATCCGCAAAAATGACAGCAACCACCCCGTTGACCAACTTGCGAATCCTGTTTCCTGACTGCTGACGGGCCTTTGCCATGATTGCAAAAAACACCCTTCTAATTAATCCACAATACGGAGACCCATGATACACAGAGGAACCCCACCTCATATATTTCTTATCTTTCACTAAATTCCCAACATACTTCCCATACATGTTTACCATTACATGTGCATTTTATACCTATTATTATTTATTTTTTTTTTAATTAATTTTATTGATTTTTAAACGGGGACATTATGGATATTGTTACACTCATAACAAAGTAACATGGCAATCAAAGAAAGAAAGCGAGAGGTGGGTTGGAGGGAGGGGGTGGGGGAAAAAGAGAAGGGGAAAGGGAAAGAAGGTTTAAGGAAGTGATGAGATTGCGTTACATGTTTCTTGATGCCAAAAATCCCCGCTTTGATCCCCGCCCTCCTCCCCCCACCCACCAACCCTGACGGATACGGTAAACAGTAATATCGAGTAAAGACTGCGAGAGGTGTTCGTATATACATTCAGATGCTGAGACATTGGGATATTAGGTGACAACAGAGGACTCAGTTGTGGTTTGATGTTTGTTCGAAACAATGGCTTTCAGACATGTTCTATATCACACTTGGTTTTACGACATGTACTTATCTCGAAATGCAGACCACTCAGAGTCAATGGAGGTGCGGTCTCCGTGAATGGCTGCCGTTAGTCTGTCCATGTTGAAAATGTTACGGGAGGTATTGACCCACTCCGCTTTCGTTGGTAGGCTTGCTCTTTTCCACACGGTTGCGAGGCATGCCCTTGCTGCTAAGAGGAGGCCATGGGTCATTTTGGGTAGACTAATCAGTGTTTCGTCTGTCTCCTCCAACCCAAATAGAATCAGGAGCGGTCGCTTCTCCCTTTCTTCCTCTTCGAGGTCTTTGATCCAGCTGAGGACTTCATCCCAATATGCTTGAACCGCTCTACACCCCCACCACATATGCCAATAATTTGCCTTCTGCCCGCAACCCCTCCAGCAGAGAGGGCTCACATCCTGAAACATTCTGGCTAATCTGAGTGGGTCATAATGCCAGCTGTATAGTAGCTTAATGCCGTGCATTCTATACTGACATGAGACTGATGTTTTCGCTGTTCTCCTACATATCTTTAGCCATAACTTAGGGGAGAGTTGTCTCCCAAGATCAGCTTCCCACCTGTGCTTTAGTGCGGTTGAGGGGGTTATATTAACTTCCACTAGTGCCGTATACATTGCGCTTATAAGGCCCTTTGACCCTACGCGGGTATCCAGAATGGTCTCGAACGGAGTAAGATCTCTCTGCAGAGCTTCCTTCCATACCTTCCGTGTCATGACTCCTTTGAGCCTTAAATAATGGAACACTGAAAGTGGTCCTATTCCTAGAGCTTCCTCCAACTCCTGAATGGTGATAAATGTGTTATTTCGCCACAATTGACCCGCCCTTTCAAGGCCTGCATCGTACCAAGAATCATAGCTGCCTGGATCCGGGATATAGTCCCTAATCCCCGGAGACCATAGGTGTGTCAGGGGGGAGGGCCAAGTGGTAATCCCTTTCATCCCTTTGTTTGGCCTCCATATGGCCCATATGGTCCCCGAGGATGGGGTGGTTTTTAACTCTGTTAAGTAATTGGGGCCCCGGTACCCATAACCATTCTCCTATGATGAAGGGTCGTATGTGATAGTTGTCTAGTCCTATCCATTGGGGTTCTTTTTGCTGCCTGACGTGCGGGATCAGTACCCTTAGCTGGGCTGCTCTATAATAGAGCTCAACATCTGGGAGGCCTACCCCACCGTTGTCTTTTCTAAGATGGAGTAGGGCAGCGGGAACTCTTGGTTTTTTGTTTTGCCATAGGAAAGTGTGGAGAGTCTTTGTTACATTTGTGAAGAATTCCTTTGGCATTTGGATAGGGAGCATTTGAAACAAATATAGCAACTTTGGCAGGATGACCATTTTGATTGTGTTCAAGCGTCCCATCCATGAGATGGTGAGCCTTGTCCACCTTTCGATATCCTTTTGAATTGTATGCAGTATCGGAGGAAAGTTGGCCACGAATAAGTCTTGCAGGTCTCGGGTCACATTGATACCCAAGTAGCGCAGAGTGGTGAGGCTGACCCTCATCCCCAGAAATGTAAATCGCTCCACTTCTGCGTCTTTAGTCTTGTCAAGTGGAAGGAGGACTGATTTCCCTGTGTTGATCCTTAGACCTGCCAATTGGCCATATTCCTCAATTATTTCCATAGCTGCCGGTATGGAGCTTAGGGGGTTGGTTGTATGCAGAAGGATGTCATCAGCATATAGGCCTAATTTGTATTCTTGGTCCCCTACTACAATTCCCTCCACCCTCTCATCAAGTCTCAGCCTTTGTGCCAGCGGTTCAAGGGACAATACAAATAGTATGGCTGATAGAGGGCAGCCTTGTCTGGTTCCCCTTTCCAATGGAAACCACCTCGAATAGCCTCCGTTTACAGCCACCGATGTTTTGGGGGATGTATAAATTGCCTTGATGGCGCGGCGGAGTTTGGGCCCCGAGACCTATCCAGATCAGAACTTTCTCTAAGAACTCCCAATCGACTCTATCAAACGCCTTTTCGGCATCTAATGATAGGAGAGTAGGATCATCTTGCCTTCCCTGTGCCTCATGTATTAGGTGTAAAGTCTTCCTCATAGTGTCTGCGCCCTGTCTACCCATCACGAAGCCGACTTGGTCCGCATGTATTAACCTTGGTAGGTATGATTCCAGTCTGGCCGCGATAACCCTAGCGTAGATTTTAGCGTCTATATTCTAGAGTGATATTGGGCGGTATGACCCACAGTGTTTTGGGTTTCTGCCCTCTTTCGGAATGACCATTAGAAGGGCTTGGGTGAATGTTGGGGGTGCTTGGCCAGTCTCAAAGATGTCATTAAATAGGGCCGCCAGGAAGGGAGTGAGGAAAGCAGAGAACGCGTTATAGAAGCCAGGGGTGAATCCATCTCCCGGTGCCTTCCCTACCTTAAGACGTTTGATGGCATCTGAGACCTCTTCCTCGGTGACTGGTGCATCGAGGACCTCAGCCTCCGAGTGCGAGAGTGTCGGGAGTCTGCTTTCCCTGAGATAAGTATCTACGCTCTCTGGTGGGGGAGGGGTCACTGGTATATAAATCCTCATAAAAGAAGGCGATGGCCTCTTGTATTCCTTCTGGGGAAGATTCTATCATTTCGATTAAAGTGCCATCTGTCCTTTCTATCATGTCTACCCATCTTTCCGCCCGCTGCGCCCCAAGCCGTGCCGCAAGGAGGGCATCAGCTTTGTCACCCTTTTCGTAGTACTTTTGTTTCATATATTGTAAAGTCTGGGTAACTTTGCCTATCTCTAGGGCTTTCAGCTCTTCTCTAAGTTCCTTGGCTTCAGCAAGATATATGGATAGACTACGTGGGGATGACTGCGCCTGGCTCTCCGCTATGTTCAATTTTTCTCTGATGTTGGTCTCTATTAGAGTGCGTTCTCTTTTCTTGCTGGCCCCTTCTCTAATGAGGATCCCGCGCCACGTGGCTTTAGCTGCTTCCCACACATGTTTTTGCAACCATCGTTAGTTATGAAAAATTGTTTGATTTCATTTTCTAGTTCCTCCCTAAAGACTACATCAGACCACAGTGATTCATTGCATTTCCACTTTGAGTTGCGTGGGACAAGATCGTCCCAGTCTAGATCCACCACGACCATGTCGTGATCCGGCCATGCAATGGGGTGTATTTCTGCCATCTGGAGTATCTTCATTAGGGCTTCAGAGAGGAATACATAATCTATTCTAGTGAGCGTGTCATGGGGGAGAGAGAGCGGAAGGTGAATCCATTGTCTGTTGGATGTAGGTGGCGCCAGCTATCCGAAAGGCCGTACAGGGCAAGGGTTGTATTGATGTGTGCAGTTGCATTCACCTGGGCGGGGTGGGAGGTGTCACATGATGTTTGCCTGTCCAAGATGCAATCCATCCAAATATTAAAGTCCCCCCCAAGGATTGTGTGTCCTTGTGCTTTGTGAAACAACCATTCAGTCGTCTTAAGGAGGAATCTCTTCTGGCCCTGGTTAGGTGCATAAATTGTAGCAAGGGTTACCACAGAATTCTTTATGGATCCTACTATGATTAGGGCTCTGCCCTCAGTGTCGGACCAGGAGTTGAGGATCTTCATGTGGAGGGTCTTTCGGATCAGAATCCCAACCCCAGCTCTTTTCAGAACCCCCGAACTCCAGAAGGTATGTCCCACCTGACCGCTGGGGATCTTTCTCTCATCCCCCTTCTGATATTTCGTTTCCTGCAAGAACATGATATCTATGTTGGTTCTCTTAAATTCTCTCGCCACTAAGGAGCGTTTCGTGGGGGAATTCATGCCTTTGACATTGAGTGTACATATACGTAGTTTATAGCCCTTAAGTGTCGTCGCCATTGCTGGTTTCCTGTAATAGGTAACCCAATAACTGCCTCTGTCTCCCTATCGCAGAGTCTGGTTCGAGTCGCGTGTCTAATGTTGTACATGGGCGCCAAAACCCAAACGGTTCCGGTGGGTCCGTTTCATATTTCGGGTGCTCAGCAGACTGAAAATTCCTGGGTATTACCATCTCCTTTCCCCTCGCATACTGTTCCGTCCCTTTTTCCCCCTTGGGTTGTGCATTATCACCCACCCCACCCCACAAACCACACGGCGTCCGACTCAACTGGGTTATGTTCACCCAGCTGTCTTCGGACCACCAGCGGGAGCCGTACAGCGAACGGTCCCATTTATAAAGTGTTTCCACGTAACAATGAGCCCCCAACTTTCCCCCTATAATACAAACATTTGCTAACACGTTGGAACATTTTGCCATTTTACAACACATTCCCAATTCACAAGTCTCTCTCTTACCCAGGTGGCTCAAAAACTCTCACCCCCCCCCCCCGTCCCAAGTGTCAACCAGAGCGCATTAAACTCCCATCACATGAGCGAAGCCTTACATATATCCATTTGGTGGGTGGTATGACCACCGTGGTATGGGCAGGGTAAGGGGGGTTGTGAGTCTCACCTTCATTCGTGAAAATCAGTTATGGTAGGAGGTTAGGCACCTCCCATCATCCTTCAGCTGCTCGGCGTCCATTGGACTATCACGTACCGGGCGTAAACCAAATCAAATCTAATATTTCCCCTTGATACTTTGACTCAGTGGGATCGCACGCCAATCTGCAGCAGGTGGCTGACGTTTGCGATTTTCGTCTGCCGCCGGTCAACCTCGTTTCATCCTCGAGTTCAGATAGTACAGTCTGATGTAGACGATCGGACCTAGAAGAGGTTCAATGTTCCATATCTGGGGAGGCATTTATTTTTCTGTATTTCCTGGATCCTTGCATTTTTCTACGACGGGGACCTCTTGTATGCCATTCTCCATTCTCGTCCTTCTGTTTGGTCGCGGCTGATCCCGTAGCCTGGGCCCCCAGCAGGTCCGTTATACAGTTAGCGATATCTCTTTCAGAGATCAGTTTCATCTTAGCGCCCTCCCATTCGAATGCGAGGGAGAATGGATATCCCCATCTGTAACGTATCCCCTTTTCGTTGAGGAGTTTAGTGATTGGCAGACACCTTTTTCTTAAGGCCAATGTAAGGGAAGATAGATCTTGAAAAATAATGATATTTGCTTCTCCTATTGCAATCTGTGGCCTCAGTCTTGCTCTTTCCAGGATCCGGGCTCGGTCCGCGTAATTATGGAATCGGGGCACCTGGTTTGCCGCCAGCCCTATGAATCCGATCAATTTTTGGCTCATCTACCGTGTCGTCTTTGAACAATTGTTTTAGAATGTCATGTAAGTTTTTTTTAAGATGGGACTCAGTCTCCCCATCCGATTCGGGAATGCCAAAAATCTGAACGTTGTTGCGGCGTTCTCTGTTTTCCAGGTCATCAACCTTGAGGCGGATCTCTTCTTCCTTGTTTTCAACTTCCGCGAGGCGCTGTTCTATTTGCATCTCAAGCGTACTCAAGGAGGTTTGGTTGTGTTCGACTTCCTCAAGTCTATCCTCCATTTTATCCATTCTATTCGTGATCTTATCAATTCTGTTTCCAATATCCGCTCTCATACTTCTCATTTCCGTGAGCAGATCAGCGATGTCCGCTTTGGTCGAAGCCGCCTCGGATCCTTTTGAGGCCATGACCATATACCCAGATAACGGGGATGTGTCCGGGGCTTGGTGGAACTGATATCTCGCTAGTTTTTCCTTAGCGTTCATAAAGGAGGAGGTTGGTTAATGAGATATATATATATATATATATATATATATATATATATATATATATATATATATATATATATATAATCTGCATAGGTGTGAAGAACAGGCAGCAGTCGGCTTTATTAATAAGTACTTATTTTGCGGGCACTACTAGCTCAGACTAGTGCACCCTGTAATCTAGTTTCAGAGCAATGCAGCGTGGGTGTAAGTCTGACAGACAAGGAGGCTTCAGCATGATTCCAGGAGGTCACCAGGAGGTGTTGTGAGCCGTTGTCGCGCCTTATCCTATTGTTTATGCGGTCCCGTGGCCCGGGTTGGGGATCACCACCACTACGAGAGTTAATAGATGTAAGCACTTTGGGCTGTGGGGAACAAATCACGTCTGAGAGGGCACACGCCCCAGGATGTGGGGGCCCAACCCTCAGACCTCTAAATAGCCTACAGATCGTTGCCAGTTGGACAAGGGGCGGTTCGACGTGGGCATGGCGCCCTATATTCCTGGAACATATGTAGTAAGCTTCCTGCCCGATTGTCCATCCGATCCTGTCAGGGGCCTATCCACATAGTGAAGGGTTAGCCCGTCAAGTGGGCGTTGTAGGGACCGATGTCTGGGCCTCCCTGGAATATGATCATCAGGGGGCTCTCCATGCGCTTGCTTGCGTGTGGAATTTACTTTATGTAAAGGCGGGATACCCCCGTACTGATATGCCGTAATGTTCCCGTTGCAGGGGTGAGTTCACTGATGAGAGAGACGCAGGCCGGAATGGGCGCAGAGAGGGATGGTGGGTAGCATGCCCCGATCGTATTCCCAGGACAGCACACTTCCCCCTCAGGCTCGTCCGCAGTCACTCGGGGGGAGGGGCGTGCGCTCTCTGAGTCCGCGGGCCGGAGCTCAGGACGTTTCACCACTTGCGTGCCCAATGGAAAAGGCTGGGTACCTGTGATCTTGAGAATGGCACTCGGGGAGTGGGGCGGTGAAGGCCTCCGCTGTATTTCCTTTAGCGGCGGCCAGAGCGCCACGTCGCATCTGGGCCCTGCACTCAGTCGGGCCGCGGGCGTGAGAACGCCGCTCCGATAGGGGTGCACAATCAGGCTGCCTTCGCTGTCCGCTGTGTCCTCAATTCATTGTAGATATATTGATAGCGTTGCAGCTCGGGGCTTGTTCGAGCTTCGTCCTGGCTGCACTCGGCCTGCAGGTTGCTTTCACTTTCCGTCGCTGTGTTCGTGGTACGCCTTAACAGCCTTGTAAATCAACAATCCTCGTCCGATTTTCTCCGCTTTTTTTTCACAGTGTGGGGGTTGTGTTCCGACGCCTCCACCAACTGATGGTTCTAGGGTAGGGGGTCCCGAAGTGGGGGCTCAGACCATTTCAGGGAGCGTTGGGCGAGGAGCTCACATGGAGGTGGATATCATCCGTGCGCCCCCTGGTGGCCTCATTTTATACCTATTATGATCTCCTATCGTGCCATCCATTCATAGAGCTAAACTCCACGGGCACATATTGATCGTCTGCTTCAACTGAGTGGGGCGGGGCCCTCCGTGTGACAATGTTTCATCGTTATGTTTCTGCACGCCTGCATATTTACCAATGTATCGCCTCTACAAAAAAAAATTACACAAAGTAACCCAAATGTAACACGTATCCCATATACCATATATATGGCAATATTTGTAGCAATTTGCGAAAGTGACGGAAATGACAATGATGATGCGTCCATCCCCAGTCAGTAGTATGGTGCCCAGAGTTCGAACTTTTCCAATTTCCCAAAATTGTTTGAGTGACTATTCTCCAGGACGATAGCCCCTAATAAATACTAATTAAGGGGCATACTTATTGATAAGAACCACAATGGGAGCATGATGGCAAATATGTTTGGGAAAGCCTCACACATCCCCACGTAGCTACCCAAATCTGCTTTCTCTCAAGACCAACTGTGTCACCTAACCAAACATCCATTTTTAAAATGGCAAGGGTTCGAAATTGCCTGGAGCTGGGAGTAATTTAGCTCCTCCTTGTAGCGTAAAACAGCCTGGATATCTTGGCATCGATGTCTACCAGGGGCCACTTTTTTCTCCCCAGCTGGTGCCATCAACATTCCTAAGTGAACGTGTCATGTATGATATGTTTAAGGTTATAGTTGCCTCCCATGTAGAATTTATATTTGCAACTCACTGTATAGTAGCTGCTTGTTCCCCAGAGCCCTTAATGGGTTTTGTAAGATAGCAAGGAGCTTATTTTAGCGACCGTGCAACAAATCCTTATTCCAACCCGTGCAGTCTACTTCATTTCAATGATCTCTGTAGGTTTGACCCAGAAAAGATTTTTTGTGGAATTTAACATTCTCTTGATATCTTGCATAATATCAATCTGCAGACCTGTATGTAATACTGACTATAAACATGTGACCTTTATTACCTTGAACTCATCCATGCGCTCAGTTCACACTGATGACAAGCCCCATCCACAGACAGGCTCTCGCCCACCAAAAACATTGCATTTTACCTGCCTTGGAGTCACAATAGTTGATGAATATGCACATTGTTGGAGAGAGTGAGGGAAGGGGGCTTAAAAGCACCATTGAAAATCTCAGAAATTAGTTGTATTGCTCACATTACTTTCAATGTTGACATTTTGTAGTCTTCTGTTGAGATAGAGGAACCTAAAACTTCAATCCTTTTCCCTTTGATTAACCAGTATCTACAAGATTGTATACATTTGTTAGGTTGGTTTATTTTGTAATATGTACACTTTTCAGGCCATCTCTGCAACAAAGAATTGTATTTTATCCTGTACAAGAAAGAAATGAGCACAAATCTATACCATAAATGGCTCATCAGAGATGTGGTCAAGTGCCTCAATTGCAGACTGGCCTCAAGTCATAGCTTCCGCACTTCACTTTAGTGTGTGAACGTGAATAAATTGTATTATCAGCTGAAATTGGAAGTTCTTAAAAGTAGTTTAGTTTATAAACAAACAAAATACCTTGACCATAGTTTATTGTTCTTTGTTTCATAAAAAGCAAGTTTGGAGGAAAGTGTTCAGCTCTACCATTATTTTATTGATGGCGTTAGCTGAGAAGAGTCCAATGGCTGTAGGTCCCACAGGTTGCCTGGAGGTTACCCAAATCGCCACTGACCACACATCACTCCAGCATTGCTACTTATTGAAGTTGCAGTTTTTAGGCCAGGAGCCCCAGCCCGCTTCAAAATATCGGCCTCAATTTCTTTCTTCTTCCAAAAGCCAAAACGTGCTCTATTTATTAGATGAACTGTTCATAACATTATGTCAGAGGTTCAAGAAAAGGCCAGCATTGACAACCATCCCTTACTGTCTAACATATATATCTCCGGAACACCCTCTACAATTTTGCAGTGATATGCTGCATGACTTGCAGAACAGATGCGAGTATCGCAGAGCAAAAAAAACCTCTTAAGCTTAAAGAGCCCACCAAAAGCGAAATGTATCATTGGCTTCTACCCAGCCCTATAGAAAGAGGCCTAACATTCACTTTTGCTACCTAAAAATTGCGGGATGTTCCAAGCCCAAAAATAGTCTCAACAAAAAAAACGGACACACATAAACCTGCCCGCTGGTTCTATCTGCAAAGCTCCACTGATCTGTTCAGTTCAACGGTACCAACTAAGCGCTGCTTTATGAAAAAGCTCCACTAATTACTGCCTGATCTGAAAAGGAACATTAAGGTAAAGGTAAAAGTGTATCATTTCATTTGCTTAGGTTACCAGATGCAACCAATTATATATTACAATAAGATGTTTGAGAATTATTTTGCTTGCCTAAAAAATACTCCCATGAAAATGAACTTGTCTACTCTTCATTTAAAAAAAAAAACATAGGAAGTAAAGTACTCCCACATCACAATCTTAATTGCAAATCTACTTGCACCACTCTCTACGAGGGATCTTCTTGCACCGCTCTTAAGCTTAGAAGTACACCTGGGTTTGTAGAGTTAGTGATGAAGAATGGTGGAGGAGTTGCTCCTGTGGGTGTGGGGGCTGGGCGTTAGACTGCAGGGTTGATTCTGTGCCAGTAGTAATGCATAAAACAGTGGCAATCCTCACCTGTGAGGGATGGGTTAGAATGAGGTTGTTTTGCAGCCCTCCATTATGAGAAAAAAAAGACGATGCAAGACTCAACTGAGTGACAGGAAGGTTCCTGTCATGGGTATGGAAGATACATTGATTCTGAAATGGGACGTTAGCATGAACGTTTGAAGTAGGGGTCCATGAGCAAGGTTGACGAAGGATGGTTATGACTTTTTTGGAGTAACCCAACATCCAAGCTTTTCTGTTGAAAAGGCAGCTCCCTGAGTTGGAGGGTATAGCCTTAAGTTTCAAGTAGGTTATTTTAGTTGGCCACTAGGGCCTTGTATGTATGCCTAGGTGGGCAGTGATAACTAAGTGTACATTTTATTGAAGAATTTTGCCTTTTTTTGTAGTGAGGTGTTAAGGCAAATTATTATAATGTGTTTCCACTTTGTATTTATTGAAATTTTTCAATAACCACAAAAGCATCCAAGAGAAATGAAACAACCTCAACCAAGTTGACAAGCGAAAACCCCTCCTCCCACTATCCCCCCCCCCCCCAACCAATGAGCTACAGAGGAGTCAACAGGATAAAATAAAAAGTTCAAAAGTGCACAAGAGGAAGAGCCACAGCATAATACCAAAAAAGGCGTAACAACAACCCCTTTCCACCGTCGAGGTTCCCCACAAAACACTAGAAACATACAGTACATCCATAGATCACCCTCCCCCACCCATCTATACACCCTGATCAAAAATTAGAGCGTCAAAGCTTTACAATCCTCACTTAATAGTACAATTGCCCAATCCTGTAAAAAAGAGGGCATATTATCATTAGCAATATCGGCTAGTTTTTCGTAAGTGAAACTAGCTTATTAAACCATTCTGCTTTCGTAGGGACCTGAGGGCTCTTCCATTTTTGAGCTAAGGCCATTCTCCCAGCCCTCAACATCGCACCTGCCACCCTGGTAAAAGACAAGCCATTACACTCTGGCATGGGGGTACCCAATAAGATCTCCAGAGGGTGAGGGGAAGGACACGTTCCCAGGATGTCTTTGATCCAACTTAGTAATTCTGCCCAATAGACCTGAATGACTGGGCACTCCCACCACATGTGGAACCACGTCCCTCTACCAGCACAAGCTCTAGCACACATAGGGGATACACTGGGAAACATTTTAGACAATTGGACAGGAGACCGATGCCAAGAGTGGAGAATTTTGAAATGGGTTCCATAGCTGCTGTATAGAGTTTCCCCTTGAAGATGGACCCACAAACAGAACCCCATGTAGAGTCGTCAATGGTCCTACCCATTCTCTCCTCCCACACATGTTTAAATGCTTGTCTGTCCTCTACCAGCACACCGTAAATATTAGAAAGAGACCTTTTTCTAGACCCAGCTTCCACAAAGACTTGTTCAAACGGAGTCAGTGGACGGGAGAGAAAAAGCCACCCAATCAGACCTAGTGAGAATGCCCTTAAGCCGGAGATAGTCAAAAATGGAAAGAGGATTCTCTGTCAGCACTCCCGACAATTGCCCGAAATCAATAAAGTTCCCCTGGTGGAACAATTGTGCAGCCCTCTCAATCCCCTGGTCCGACCATGACTGTGTTCCTCGAAAGCCTCTGGTCCCCAAGTTAATTGGAGGACCCCACACGGAGGACAGGGGGGGAAGGCCAAGACGAGAGCAGGTTGTTGTCCCTATTTGGTTTCCATAACGCCCAAAGAACCAATAGAATCGGGTGGGTCCTGACAGCTGCCGGCCGGGAGCACGGGAGGGACCAGAGCAGGTCCTTGACCTTATAAGGGTGAACCTGTACATCCTCTAAGTCCAATATGTTCTAAGATCATCCCGTAAATGCTCTAACATCACCCGCAACTGAGCTGCCTTATAATAAAATCTAACGCCTTTGGAAGGGATAGAGTATCAAATTTTATTCTAGCTCTCTTGCCACCCCACACAAAGTGGATAATACGCAATCGAAGAGACGCAAAAAAGGAGTCCGGGATGAGACAAGGAAGCGAGGTGAAAAGATAGAGAAGTCTGGGAAGAACATTCATCTTCACAGAAACCATAAGCCTAAACCATGAAAGTGTGAGGGGAGCCCATCTAGCCAAGTCATTGAAAAGCTTAGTCTGGAGAGGAAGAAAATTCAACTCAAAAATCTTACCCAGATCCCTTGGTAGGTTGGTACCCTGGTACCTAGTACTGACCTTCTCAATCCGCATGCCGAATACTTCCGTCTTACCCATGATATCCTGGTCCTGCCTGCTCATGGGCATATTGCAAGATTTGGAGATACTAATTTTAAGCCCAGAGAACACCCCAAAGCCACGAATCGACTCAAACAACCGAGGAAGGGAGACGTGAATTCCTGACAGGTACACCAAAATGTCATCCGCGAAGAGAGAATTTAAACAGTCCCCACACCACAGCCCGGCCACTCCCTCATCAGCTCTAACTGCCGTGGCAAAAGGCTCCATAGCTAGGGCATACAGCAGAGGAGAAAGAGGGCATCCCTGGCGCGTTGCTCTGGATAGCAAAAAACTTGAGGATATACAGCCATTTACTAACACCCGTGGGGAGGGACCGCTGTACAGGGTCGAAACCCATCCACAGAATTTGTCGCCAAAACCCATCTTGCAAAGTACTTTGCCCATATATAACCACTGAACGCGGTCAAAGGCTTTTTCAGAGTCCAGCGAGAGGAGGTAAGCCTCCGACTCTCGTCTGGACACCGCGTACATCAGGCCAAACGTTTTCCTGTTATTGTCAGATCCCTGACGTCCGGGAATAAAACCCACTTGATCTCCATGAACCAAGGTGGGGAGAAATCTAGACAATCTATTTGCCAGAATTTTAGCAAAGATTTTCACGTCAATATTCAAAAGAGCCTATAAGATTGACAAAGCGATGGGTCCTTCCCTTCCTTTGGAATGACCACGATGAGAGCTGACATCATGGAGGGCGAGAGGCAGCCAGAATCCAACGCACCATTATACACCCTCGCTAGGAACGAGGCCAAAGCGGATTGATACGTCTTAAAAAAACAGACAGTAAACCCATCGTCCCTTGGAGCGGTTCCGCTCTTCAAAGAAGCAATGGCATGAAGCACTTTCTGGGGGGAGATGGGAAGCTCCAGAGAGGCAGAGCTCTCCCGTGAAAGACTAGGAAGAGGGAGCGAATCCCAAAACCGGTCCACAACGGATCCATCCCCAGTATACTCGGTAGTATAAAGCTTTTCGTAGTACATTTTAAACTGTTCTACGATTTGGGCATCACCCAGCCATTTTTCGCCTAACTGATCAACAATGAGATTGACTCGCCTACTTTTGCGAAGTTCCCTCAACCTCCAGGCCAGAATCTTGTCTGCCTTTTCCCCTTTTAAGAACGCCAGTTTCTTTTCTCTCTGTCCAACGAGGAGTGCTGACAGTTTCGTTCTAGGATTCTAGAGTCGTTCGCGTTGAACAGGGCTCATCTGCGATCTCAACTTACCCCCCGGCTTGATAGCAGCAATTTGTTCCCTCAACTTGCGCTCCTCCCTAATCCGGACCTTCTTTCTCCTTGCCCCCATTTCTATTAGAACACCTCTGATAGTGGCCTTAAACGCGTCCCACACGCCTCTAATATCAATGTCACCAGTATCGTTTAAATGGAAATAATCACTGATAGAGGCTAGAAGAGATTGACGCAGCTCTTTATCCCGTAACAGGGTGTCACTACATATCCAGCGTGGTGCTTTATGAGCAACCAGGGGAACTCCCAAGTTGACTCGCACAAGGTCATGGTCAGACCATGGGACTGTCTCTACCCTGAAATCTGTAATGTAGTCCCGAATTGAGGAATCTACCAGCAAATAATCCTAGAAAAGGATTGATGTACAGCGGAATAATAAGTGTAGAGAGGGTCTAGGTCGCTATCAATAGGATGAGCATCGACCACGCCCATTTCCTCGTTCACCCGACAGAGTGTCTGCTAACTTCCATTGAGATCTAAGATCTGGACATGGTCTATGCGGGTCTTTTCTCAATCTGCAGCTGCCGATCCCTCTCCCATTCTCTGCGGCGTCCCCCAGGGCTCTTGTGTGTCGCCAACACTCTATAATGTCTTTACAAAACCACTCTTTGATGTACTTGACTATCTGGGTGTCTCCTATACGAATTACGCTGATGACACCCAGATACTCATTCCTATCACTGGAGACTATTTGGCTGACAACAAGGCCTTGAACAAGGTCTACCTGGTCATCCAAGCCTGGATGACACAACACCAATTATGCCTCAACGATGACAAGACTGTGCTCCTCGTCTTGGGCACTACGCAATGTCTTAGTAAACTTGAGCCGTCCTATCAATCATTTATCATTGATGGCAACACCATCCAAGTCTCGAAAGATACCAAAACTTTAGGCGTCTACCTCGACGCCACCCTATCCCAACAAACTAATGCAGTCAGATCGGCCTCAGCATACACCTGCAAACTCATTGCAGCT
This sequence comes from Ambystoma mexicanum, assembly GCF_040938575.1. NCBI lineage: Eukaryota > Metazoa > Chordata > Amphibia > Caudata > Ambystomatidae > Ambystoma > Ambystoma mexicanum. The sequence goes on from NC_090940.1 coordinate 178,507,383, forward strand.
TGCAGGCCATTTCTGACAACCCCAAATACGGTCACATTGGCCAGAACACTCATCATGGCCAAAATCGACTACGGGAGCGCCCTCTACTTAGGAACTAGCCAAGAGAACATAAACAAACTGCAAATCGCCCAGAATAACGCCGTCAGAGCGGCCTTAAACATCCCGCGAAACCACCATATCTCGAAATCTAGATCCAACCTACATTGGCTACCAGTCAAACAGAGAATCTCATTGAAAGCCTTAGGTCTTGCCCACCAAGCCCCCCCGTACCTCTGCAGCCGGCTATCCCGCCACGCGCCCACCCGCCCTCAAAGAACTGCCCAGACCCACTGTCTAACCATCCCCAGGTTCAAACTACAAAAAGCGGGTGGATCTAGCTTCCCCGTCTTAGCTTCCAAACTCTGGAATGCCCTCCCCCTTACCATCAGATCTGAAGAATGTTTCAGTGCCTTCAAATCCAAAACGAAATCCTGGCTCTTTAACCAGCCCTGAAACCCGGACCTCTTATGCTCCTGGGAGCCTGTCCCAGGAATACACCTGACCTAACCTCCACGTTGTAAATATGTATATTACTGTATGCCTTGTATACGTGCACTGTCTTAAAAGCTGAATATATGTATGCATATGTAACCATGTCTAAAGTTGCGCCCGGATGCCTCTGGGCCTGAAGGTGCGCGTTATAAATTATATAAATACAAATGGTTTGGCCGACTTCCTGTCCCTATCTCGGGATAGTACCATATTAAAGTCTCCCCCGACTATTATCGCTCCCTCTGCAAAGTCTCTGATTTTCCGCCCCAACCCCTGCCAAGAAATGGCCTGGGCCTCGTTGGGGGCGTAAACTCCCACAAAAGTGAACAGACGACCCTTCACCTCCCCCTTAACCATAATAAAGTGCCCCTCCGGATCCACCTTATGTGTCCTGGAGGAAAAATGCGCCTCGGGAGAGACCAAGAGAATAACCCCTCGCTTCTTCATTTCATATGATGCCCGAAACAGATACTCGATAGCTCTGGATTTGAAAACTGGTTCCTTCCCCCTAACCCAGTGAGATTCTTGAACAAAGAAAAAATGCAGTTTGAGCCTGACAAACTCCCTCAAAATCAATGACCTCTTTGTTGTAGAATTCAAACCTCGCCCATTCAGGGACTCAACCCACAAGAGATGGATAGAATCACCTGTTAGAACAACCAAGCGCTCCACTCTCCTCCACATGGAGGCTGACGTCTATGCCTAGCTCAAGAATCTCTGTGCACATCATCCAAACAAAGATAAACATGTTGAACACCACAACCAACTTCAGTAGCTCGACCACCTCCCCTCACCACCCAAACCACCCCCTCAACCCAACCTTTGAGCGCCTGAAAGGGTTGCGACCTCTGCTTGTCGAGCCTTCAGGCCACCCTGGATCGCCTCCACCAGGGCGAAAAACATCATAAAAACTCATCATGTTCAGAACCCCCCCTCCCCCCCAGCTTAAACTTTTTTAAAATTTTTTTTTTTAAAAAAAAACATTTTTTTCGAGCATGTAGCCAAGCCTAGCTTATGAAATCAGATTCCATTTTTCAAACCTGGACCCACCCCAAGAACCTCATTCAAGGAACGGAAAAACACAAAAACAGTGAGTACTCCCCATTCAGGTCCCTGTTTGTCCTGGAGAGGGGGGGGTCATTTTCCTATACTTCCTGTGTCCCCGGACCCGGCGTCGCCCCAGGAACCCGGAGGATTCTTTACAAGGACCTTCGCCGGGCACCACCTCGACTGCATCCTGCTCCATGCGGGGGTCACTCAAGAATTCACTCATCGCCTTCCGGATGTCAGCTTCTGATACAAGAGCATACTTATCGCCATTGAATTCAAAAGAAAGCGAGAATGGGTGCCCCCACCTATATCGCACTCCTTTACCCTGCAACCACTTCGTCAGGGGACCACAAAGTCTCTGGCGCGCCAGCGTAAACGCCGACAGGTCTTGGTATATGGATATCTTGGCACCTTTCCAGTCAATCGCACCTCCCCTGCGGGCCAACTCCAGGATTTTAGTTTTCTCAACAAAATAGTGAAACTTCACTAAGATAGAACGAGGATCTCCCCTGCGGCCTCCGGCTCCGTGCGCTCTATCAATGGTAGGGACATCAGTATTTTCACCCCCAAACAGAGCGCTTATTATTTCCTTGACCTTTTGCCTAATGTCTGCGTGCGTCTCCCCCCTCCTGCTCCGGAACCCCAAGGAATCAAAGATTGGAGCGCCGCTCTCGATTTTCCAAATCGTCCAGCTTGAGCATAATCTTTTCCTCCCTTTTCACCAGATCTACTAGACGCAGGTCAAATTTTGTCTCAAAGAGGTCGGCGGAGGATTGGTGAGCCTCTAGGGCCTGGACGCGATCTTCCACATCGTCCACATCGTCCACTTTCTTATCAAGGGAATCTAGCCTCTTACTTATATCCGCTCGAAAGCCACGGATCTCCTCAAGCAAAGCCGCCATACTACGACTCATGTCTGAAGTTTCTGATGTCTCCAGCTGACTTGCATCACGCATGGTGAAAGCTGTTTCATGAGGGGACGATCGCCGGAATGTCTAGAACGCCTGCACCCCAAGCATCAAAGTCCAGGGTAGCCACAAGACTGATAGGCAATAGCTCCTAGGGCTCCCCAATGAAAGCGGCGCAGGGTCCAGTCACTCACCCTCTCCACTCCTGATTTCACTGCACTCCTCCGTTTGTTCACCTCATAAGGACCCACAAGCAGCACCATACAAAATCCCCCCCCAGCTCGCTGAATAATGCTTGAAGACCCAAGTAAAGCGATCGAAGGCGAGCAATTAAGGGACTACAAAGGAGCACCGGATTCCTCCTCCCACAAGCTGGCAACAGGGAGCTGTCCAAAAAGAGCTCTCACAACCAAGAAGGAAACCAGCTCAGTGGGACCATTCAAACCCCCCCTGGGTAGCAGCATTCCAGCGAGAGAGAGCGGCAGGAAACAAAAACAAGTATAAGCACCACTCCAAAAAGAATAGGTGTCCCGCAACACCCCCCAAACCAGGACGGCAAACTTCCAATAATGAGTGTTCCGGACCGCCCCTCTCAAATCAGAACCCCACAATTTAACAGTCAGGCACTCCACGGGCTACGGGGTGGGGGGGGGGTCGCCACATGGGTCGAGTCCTGGGAGTGTCCAGCTGCACTCGAGCCCCCCGAGCAACCTACCACGCCGGCTATTAGCCTCCGCTGGCGCTGGGTCTCGGGGCACCAACCAGGAGAACCTCGACCCAGGCCAGCTGTCCGAAAGCACTGAGTCTCACAGTTCGCCGTTGGCAACGCTGGTCGGGAGTCTCCAGTCAGGCCATAAAAGATTGTAGCATACCACTCGGCAGTCCGGGCCCACGCGATCCTCACAGCAAAGACGCTCACCAGGCTCCCAGCATGTTCCAACGTGCGGCGGCCACATTAGTGGTCCCGGCATCAATAATATGGAACATTCCGTCCACCCCTCTCATCCAGGACCACACAGAGGAATATTCGGGCTTTCCGTAGAACACGGGGGGAGGGGGTGCTGCCACATAAACCGGGCACGGGCAGTGCCCGCCTGCACATGAGCCACTCACCACAGCGGCCCCCAGAACAGAGTGTCCCCAGCAGCTCCACCCCCCTCCTAGTCCAGGTCTTGCCCGCACTGATGACCGGCCCCAGAGAGCCAGCCCGGAGATCCGCTGCCCAAACACAGCCACCCAATGACACTGGAACCCAGTCCGGGGGCCAGAGGCTTCCGACGCTGGATCAGCCTGGAGGTCCTCCTGACCATGTTTATTTCAGCGCTGGGTGGGGGTCTCCAATCAAGCCGCAAAAGATTGCGGCAAACAGCAGGCTTCCGCCCCTTCCCCACCACTCGGCAGGCCGGGCCCTCACAGCGGAGACGCGTACCAGGCATCAAGCGTCTCCCAACGTATGGCCGCAATCTTCGTGGTCCCAGCACCGATCGGCACCGAGTTTTTGCTCCGCTGACTCCTGATACCTTCAGACGCCTCCAGGGGGGGTTGGGGCCAGGCTGCAAAAAGGTTGGGGGGGGGGGCTCCAAACCCAAATTACAGCACCCTGTGGAGGAGATCGGCTGAGAAGCGCCAGCCCATCTCAGCGCCCCCTGGTGGCTCCCAGGCAAATTATTTGTATTGTTTTTTTTTTTATACTAAAGAACAATCACAAAATGTAGAGTGAACAGAGAGTTAATCAGCTTTGTAGCCATTATATTTCCTTAATATGTTCGAATGGATTAAGTTTGTCTTCTCTTAATTGGTCAGTGTGCATATCCATATTTTGTTATGTCCTGATCACACGTTCTGATTCGTTCTTAATCCCATTGGCTTCAGCTGTCCTTGGGTGCATTCTAATCCCATGGAGAAAGTTTCCTTCAAAATCAAACATCCAAATAGTGATATTTGGGAATGTAACAGACTATGCATGTTGGAAGATTGTGGTTACCACGCTTGAGCTAACCTGAGAATAAGCCTATTTTCGTTGGTAGTTGGCCTTTTTATCCTGAATTGAAGGTGACCCACCCAAAAAGTGACAATGGACACTCTGGCTGAGCTCGCCTAGTTGAACAGATCTAGGAGAATTTAAGATTATTTCATAGTAGGCTCTTTCTTAATGAGCTTGCGTTATATAGGATTTAGGTGGATGTGCTACCTCGTTTACATCGGTAGTAATTGGGGTCTGCGCTTTAGTGCCGGCTCATCTTTGCCAGTAATAATTCTTTCAAGGGCAATGTAGGCAATCTGCAGAGGACCTTGATCTTTTTTTAAATAAATGCAACCAAATAAAGAGAATGAAGTACATCTTGTTAATTGAATCTTAGGCGTTCAAACTATGCTGCAAACTGAGTGTTGAATGGAACTTAGTTCGAATGACAGTTTAAAATGTTGAGATAGAAGATTTAGCTCAGATCACCCACGTGCGAAGAGAAAGAGAGCCTGCTGTTCTGAGAAAGGAATGGAGAAATCGCCCAAGTGCATACATAAACATGACAATAAACCGCTTAAAGCATTGAGAAAGCATCACAGTGATTTACAAATGGGTATTTTTGCTTTTTTTCCCCGCAGACGATTTGGACGAAAAAGTGCCTCTGAATTTTGTGCTGTCACAGAAAGGGAACAAGCAATTAGTACATATGGGATTCATTTATGTTCAGGAACGTAAACGGGGATCCAAAATAGCGTGGACGTGCACGGAGTATCGCAAGCTCGGCTGCCGCGGAAGAGCAACCACAAGTGAAAATGTTGTCCTGGACACAACGCCTCATAACGATGCCCCCAGCCAGACAAAAGTTGAAACCAAAATGGCCATTAACGCGATCAAGGAGAGGGCGAGAACAACGGACGAGAGCACCAGCAAAATATTGGCTAATGTTAGTAGGAACATGCCGTTTCATATAGCGGGCAGTCTGCCCAGTACTACCTTGCTGAAACGTACCATAAACAAGACCAGGGAGACAATCGTTAGATTGCCCAAAAACCCTGTAAGCATGAATGAGATCGCGTTACCAGAAAAATACTTGAACACTTTAGCTGGCGAGCCATTTTTCCAGAAGGAATGTGGCAGCAAGTCCGAAAAAATACTCATCTTTGCAACCTCATCTAATTTAGGTTACCTGTGTACCAGCTCCATGTGGAAAATTGATGGAACTTTTCGCTGTTGCCCACTTCCTTTCAAGCAGTTGTATACCATATATGGCCTAATTAAAGACAAAACATTACCGTTGGTATTTGCGCTACTGCCAAATAAGCTCGGAAGGACGTATAGGATCCTATTTGAGGAGATGAAAAAACTCACTTTCAACAAAGAGCCTCCATTAATACTTATGGACTTTGAGCAGGCAGCAATGAAAGCAGTGCATACCGTTCACCCTTCGAGTGATGTACAAGGCTGTTTTTTCCATTTTTGCCAGGCTGTGTGGCGATGTGTTGAACACAATGGACTACAAGAACTGTACAGTACTGACAGTCATCTGGAGTTCAATCTCAAGTTACTCTGCTCTGGCTTTTGTCCCCCCTGCTGAAGTTATCAGCACCTACTTAGCTGTGGTGAACAGCATTTATTATGTCCAAAACCAGCGACTGTTGGCACCCATTTTAGAATACTTTGAAGAAACATGGGTGGGCCGGAATACCCGAAATGGGTGGCGCAAACCAAAATATGCCATAGAGACATGGAATTGCAGAGACTCAGCCCTGACTGATTCGCCAAAGACAAACAACCGAATAGAAGGATGGCACAATGTTTTTTCCCAGTCCATTGGCATGAAAAATCAAACTCTCTGGAGGTTCTGCAATGCTTAAAGAACAGTCCTTGACAGAACTTAAAATACGCCAATGTCTTACAAGCATAAAGAACGAGCCATGCTTACGAAAATACAAGGACCAGCATGAACGCCTGAAGCAGCAGGTAGTGCAGTTCTCCGAAGAAAATAAGACTGGACTATGTTAGTGGCATCGCCTTTAACATATGCCCTCTAATGGCCTAATGGCCCAAAGTGTTACAAAGCGCTTTGCAAAGTTACTTTTTTCATAATGCAAAAGCTGTGCTCTCTCGCCTAGAGCCATCTTGCATGCAGTGAGCATTCCGCAGCTCTCATCGTTTCGTTACTTTTCAGGGGGAAACCCTTTGACAGGAAACTCCCAGTTCCTTTAGCCCAAACTCCCACTCCTCGGGTCTCACACCCACCCACTCTGCCTGAATAAAAGGTGTACACCATTCCCTTATTTTTATTTTTTTTTTACAATTTTTTTATTAATTTTATTTCAACAACCAACACAAACCAAACTTACAGTGCGTGTAATATTTGAATACACATCACATTATCCGTGTCCACTGTTTCACCCGTTCCCTCCCGAGCCTATTCTCCCTCATATTCTGTTTCCCCGTCTTGCAGCAGTCACTTGCTTCGTCTTGCGTGAGCCGAAATAATTCAGCTATTAGTTGTTTCCAAGCTATCAAGATTCCAGCCTCTTCATCCCCCCAACGTTGCTTGCTTCCTGCCATACTGCAGTCTCTACCTCTGCCCATTTCTGTAGATCTTTCCACCATACTTCTATTCTTGGTCTATTACATACTCTCCACCCCATGGCGATTCTTCTCTTTGCTAATACATACGCCAGGTCTTTCAATTTACTCACATGCTTGAGTTTACACAACCTAGGAAACCCTCCTAGCAAGCAAGCCCACACTGTGTCCACCACCATTTTGATCCCTTTTTCTTCCAACCTATCTGCTATTTCTCTCTATTATGGGGCATGACCAAAACACGTGTACCGTTCCAGCGTTTCCTTCGTCACATTTGGGGCATGATTGTCGTCCTGCATTTTTGAATTTGGCAATCCTTTGGGGTGTCATATACGCCCTGAGTTATATATAATTTTATCTGTTGTAATCTAGTATTTCTTGACACTTTTTTTGTGATATACTTGGGCGCGCTCCCATATCCCATCACTCATTGGGGCACCCACTTCCTCTTCCCAATCCTGTTTAAACTGTACCACTTCCTTCCCCGCTTTGGTCATCATCGGCTCATATATTCTAGATATTTCATGTCCCCCCTCTGTCAGTTATTATGTCTATAGTGGCGTCCGGTTTATCCGCTAGTACTATTTTGGACCATGTCTCCTTCCTATGGTATGTGATATACTGCCCCATTTGTAACCCTGTTTCCTCCACCAGCTCCTCAAAATCTCCCCTCTTGCCACATGTCACCCATTGTTGCTATCCAACCGGTTCCCAGTGCTTCCTAATCGTTGGTCTTAGTTGCTTATCTTTCCCCGCCAGCGCGACTAATGGGACCTCCGGGAGCACGGGGATGGATTCTCCATTATCTGACAGGTTCTCCGCCATATCTCCCACCCAAGTGTCATCATTCTTGGGCGTCCTTCCATATCCGTTCTGGGCACCCATATAATTTCCTTTAGGAAGAATGGTGCGCATTCCGAACGGGGCGCATTCCGAACGGAACAGCCTGGATTCCAGGGTCCGCTCCTCAGAGAGCCATTTGGCTACATGTTGTAGTTGACTCGCTACATAATAAATCTCATAGTTTGGTAATTTTATACCCCCTTTTTCGTGTGCAATTTGTAGCTTCCAAAGGGCCACCCTGTTCCTTGTCCCATGCCAGAGGAATTCCCTGCATCTGCTATTTAGTATGACAAAGAATCGCCTAGGTATCAAATATGGGATGTTCCCAAAACAGTGCAACAGTCTCGGCAGGACCACCATTTTAAGCATTGCCCCTCGTCCCATCATCGCCAGAGGGAGCTTCACCCAAAACTTCATGCTATTTTCAATATTCTTGAGAGCTTTCTCCGTGTTATGTTGATGCTCTGCTTCCGCCGTATGATATGTCTATTCCCAGGTATCGGAACGTGCTGACCTCCCATGGTATCTGCAGGATGGGTAACTGTTCTAACAGGATCCCTTTGTACCTGCCCAGTGGAAATGCACAAGATCTTTGGGGTTCACAGCTATGCCTGAAAGCTTTGCAAATCGCTCCATCACTTCCAGGACATATTGGAGGTTTTCTTCAGGGTAGCGTAAATACAACAACATATCATCAGCGTTCAAGGGAATTAAATGCGGTTCCTCTTTTATGGTAATACCTATTATGTCATACTGCTGCCTCGGGTATATCGCCTGGGGCTCCAGGGCCAAGATGTACAGCATGGGGGACCACGGGCATCCCTGCCTCGTGCCCCTGCCGAGCTGCCACCTCTCTGATATCACCACTCCTGTCTTGACCCTGGCTAGCGGCTCGCTATACAATAGATTGGCCCATCTGAGATGCCCCGGTCCTATTCCATAATTAGTCAGGGCTGCAGCCATGGCCAATTGACCCAGTCAAAGGCTTTTATTGCATCCAACGAAACTATTGCTATCTCACCCACATCCCCATTTGCATATTCAATGACTTGGTGGAGTCGTCTGAGATTGTTGGATATGTTCCTGTTGGGGACATAGCCTGTCTGGTCGGGGTGTAGTCATTTATTAATGACTCTCCTCATCCTGTTTGCCAGGACCACTGTCAATATTTTACGGTCACAATTCCCTTTTGCCTTTTTTAAAAATCCATATTTGCAGGCATGTTTCTTGAGTACACCTTGCTCCATTCCAAGTACCTCACTCAGGTTGGTTGGCATCTTCCCCTACAGTCTGTCAGTTGGAGACCCCATATTGCAGCCCAGGCTCCCAACTCTGCTGCACTTCCACACTGTCACTACCGTAAACACACTGCACAATTTTAGTAAGCTTGTATGCCACACGGAAGTATTATTATTTTATTTTTTACATACATCACAATGTTTCAGGATTGCTGACAAGACGACAACCCTATGCATGCTGCTGATTCACATACCCCAAGACCTTGTTTCAAGACATGGCTGTATTCTCTCACTGCAAGATGTCCAAAATTCCTCAGCCCTTTCTGGCTCATTTTCTAATTATTACAAAGCATTTCTATTACATAAACTGGGCACCCTGTTTTTGTTATGTCATAGAAATTTGATAGGATTTATCTGAAAACCATGTCTTGTGTAAAATAAAAAAGGAGGATACTTTCTTGTAGTTAATTGATTTTGGGAGCTTTGGCCGTGTGTTATAATTGCAGCCAATTGGTAACCAGCCGTCTTAGTAGTAGGCATTCCTCTTCAGGAAATAAGAACAGTGTACATTTTTCATTAGTGCTTTCACCTGGATCAGCAATGTGTGCACTAACCTATTGTTCCATGGTTTGCTTAATCTCTAAAAGATTAGAGGTCATTGATGCGGCTGAGCACTTAAGAAGAAAATGCTGGCATTGTACAAATCAACTGCAGTTGAGGCCATACTCCTTATATTGTTTAACCGTCTTGCCAAGTTAATGTAAAGGTTCTTCGGCGTATATTTTCACATCAGACGTGCCAATCCTCAGCCTTTATGTAGCCTCTACCTTTTCCTCCCCTTGGGACCCCGCAAAGACATCCTCCAGCCCCTGCCCTTCCCTCCCCACTTACCTGCTGGACCAGAGCTTTGTGCTCAAGTCCCAGTGCTGCTCCTACTAGTGGCCACCATGGACACAGAAAAGGGACCAAGTCACTTTTCCTATGGTGTCGGCCATCTTGTTTTTGTACAGGAGACTGGACTGGCGCAATACATGCAGATCCCGACGCCTATATAAAAAAAAAAATCAAATATTCACACCCAGATAAAACCTGGGGTACGATCACCTCTGCCCATGGTGGGTGTACAGTGCTGTAATGCCCATTAGGCTTTGCGGGGGCCCTCGCTTTGCTCTGGCCATCTATTACCGGCCTGTGCATCACCCTGAGCAGGGATGATTGCTACAATAAGCATGTACATTTCTGTGAGGTATTCCCTTTAAACATAGCCCAAATTCATTTCAGACTTTTTCCAAAACCCTTCTATTTTAAACACATTACTCATTCTAAGGGTATTCAGTCATGTTTTCTTTTGGATAAACTTTTTTTTTAATGAAGCACAAAAAATATAATAAATATTTCGTTTTAAAATAGTCGTTTTGTGGTGTTAAACTTCGAAAATATGACTGTACACCAGTGGTCTTCAAACTGCAGGACTGCCGCCCCCCCCCCCCCCCCCCGCTAAAGGCGCCCGAATGATCTCCAGGTGGGTCGTGAAGCCCTTGAAAAAGGGAGTAGGGTGCCGTCTTTCAATAGACAATATGAGCAGATATGGCATCTGGGGGGCCGGCAACACTGTTATGACTGAAGTGGACACTCCACAGACAATATGTTACCTCAAGCATAAAAAAGTTTGAATTCCACTGCTGTACACCCTTCTAAAGTCAAGGTGTAGGCGGGGGTTGAGGGGAAGGGGCACTGAGGGCGGTCCGCAATTGTGTCCCGCATAAATATATAATATATTTAAAATCAGAATGCAAAACATTACATACATTTACTAATAACACGTGTGGGAAATGACAAACCTGTATCGGTTAAATTACTTGTTAGAGTGAGGCACCACATGGTTGGCGGAAGGGACGGTAAGGGGGGGTTTGGGGTCGTGTCACCCTGTAAAGATTTAATAAAAATATTAATATGATTGTAAAACAGACTTATCTTGCAATTATGTGTGCTAAATTATATACATAGCTGCATCTTGTTTAGCTCGTTTTATCCCCTAAAAGTCGACTAGATAGCACGAAATGACAGAGAAACAAGGAACGAGGTTATAAACGACAACATTCCCCAAACGTTATTTTTGGAGACGAAATTCAAGTTTTGTGGTTTATTTCAAAGACGTTTCTCCCACGATGAAAGACCTGTAACGCATTCTAATATTCAAGATCCTGACAAAGGTTGTTTTCGACCGTGCAAGACCGCAATCAGTGAAATGCCCATGTTCAGTTATTCATATGAAGTCCAGACAGTTTGCATACCATGTGTAAGCCTGCCCATGGATAATATGAGGATTTGAAGAGCTGTGGCTAAAAACAGCATCTTGGTATCTAGCATCGTAGAGTGAGCAGGAGCTTGTTTGTATGTAGCGTTCTGCAAATCTAACTTCCACATTATGTGAACACCATACCTTTTCATCGATTTATATCTCACTCTTCATGCCATAAATGTCTTTTAAATGTATCTCGGTGGTCCATCATACACCTTCCCAAAAAAATATATGTATGCGTGTTTGCCACTAGATGACCTTGATGTCAAAAGTAGCTCCTGGTAGCTGTTGGTGTCAATCCAGTCAGGCTCTCGTAGGCTGCATATAAGCAGGAGATAAATGGCTACCGGCAATTTTGAAACCTGCTACATTACACGTGTTATTGCATTATAGAATGTTGAATTTACACACCAACATATTAATGTTTTGAAACCCTCTCGTTTAGCACTCTGTTGTACTACTTATCAGAATCTTGAGTGGACCAGTAATCAAATGAGCGCTCTCATTTTATGTAACTGCACTTGGAGCACGTTCTATGCCACTAAAGTGGGAAGAAGATGATGGGCAGCAGAAGTCGGCGTGAGGTGTTTCTTCGGGAAAGTCCAAGTATTGGGACTTGCCTGCATGTTGGGAGGTCTTTTCCCAGATGTAATGAGAATGGGAGTGTGTTTCACACTTTACTCCAAGGAAAGAGAAACGTTACTTTAATGAGACCTTTTCCTGCTGGTCGGTATACTAAGCAGGCTGGCATTTGCAGAGCTTGTGTTACTGGATGTCACGTGTAGAGTTCATTTGGTGATGAGGAATTCTGGTCCGTAGCCATGAATCGCTTTCTGTAAGATACAGGTTGTCCTGAACTGAATTCATTTTGTGATCAGTAGCCATTGTAGGGAGATCATCACAATCTTTGGTCTCCTTCTGTACCCCTGCTTGTTCTCTTCGTTCTCAGTCTCTTTTTCTACTGGTGACTCCTAAAACCCTTTGTTCCCTTCACATTTTCGCTTCTTCTCTTTGCTTGCCCCCAATCCTTGGAAAGAGGCGATGTAGAGGTTTAAACTAGTAAAAGGAGGCACTGACAACTGAGTTCAGTTGATAAGAATCCTCAGTCTGGAATGAATCCTGTGTCTGGCTGATTTGGCTGAGTTTGGGCTTGGCCCAGGTTTGGAGGCAATGAGAGAGACAGAGAATTTAAGCTCACAGATTTGGGCTGCCATCGAATAGCATATCTTTCTTTTTTCACAGATGTCTTCAATAACTCCCTGACTCCGAAAGGTGATTTCAAGGGTTTTTATTTTCCAATTTGTAAAAATAACCCATGTATTCGGCTGGTCAAGGGCGTGGGTCGTGTTCACCAATGTGCTTCCCTCTCTCAACTTCTGTATGGCTCCTCTTAACCCAGATGTCCATAACCAACCCAACAGTCTCTCTGTGCTCGCCTTTCCTCTCCCTGTTACTTTCCTCACTCTGCCCTTCTCTCCCCACTATACCTGGCTCTCCTTACACCTCTTCTCCCCTCTCTTCTGCACACAATCCCCAATGTATGCCTCTAAGCCCTAATCTTAACAGACTTTCTCTCTATCTCTTCCAACTACTTCCCCCCCACTCCATTCATCCCACACAACTACTCAAACTACTACCTTGCACTCGTTGCACACCCTTCTACCATACAATCCTATCACCCTTGTGCTCTCTCTAGCCCACCATATGCTTTCTTTCCCACTCACTCACCTTTTGCCCCTTCTCACACTACACTGCACACATCTTGTACCACTCTGTCTCAACCAATATCTCAACTTTAATCTCTCTATCCATACCCCAACAGCCTCATCTACCCAGCCCTCCACCTGGTAAACAATCCTCCTAGCCCACCTCTTCTGCTTCCAACCTCCCCCCAAGCACCTCTGTACTGTCTGGGCTTTTATAGCCTAGCCTTCCCTCTTCCAAAAATCTTCCCGGTCTCCTTGGTCACATGCTCCCAGTGTCCAATCTCTGACTATTCTTTCTCCAGGAGCTTGCTTACACATCTGCACAGTTTTAAAAACCTTTGTCAGCCAGAACCCCATTTTCAGCCTCCATTGGCAGGTGTGGCGGGTCGGAAGATGGAAGGAGCAGTCGGACACAAGGAGGGCATATTATGTTGCTGTTAATGAAAATATATGGTAAAGGCCTAACTTTCCCTACTACTATAAGGATTACCCTACCTACCTAAATGAACTAAAAGCTCTCGTCAACTGTCAGTAAGTGAAAAAGCAATAGTCCTCAGACGTAACCCTAATTCGATCTGGCCCTACCACTAATAAAATGAACTCAAAATTAGGCCAAAAGAATGTCTCTCTTCCCCATGTCGTACATTATCCTGGTGGTGGTATTCAAAAAAGGCTTTCTCTTTGAATCTGTGTCTTAGCTGCTGGTTTCGTAAATGCACAAATGTCATAGTTTTCCCAGAGTTATTTGCTTTGATAAGTTCTTGAAATCTCCTTTATGAGCTCCTGTAGCTCTTCCCATGGACTTCTGGGTTCTGTACTCGCTTTAGTATCCGCTTAACGTCAGTGTTCTTTGGGATGCTCTTCCACACATTTCATATTAAAAAATCAACTGTTTTTCTTCTTGGGTTTCAATCTTTCTTCGGTTTCATAGTGCCCTATTCCAATTAGGAGTTCTTCTCTTGTGTGTTCTTCGTACTGTATTGTCCCATTTACGATACTGCTCCCTTGATAGGCTTATTCATTCTAGTCTTGGTCTCTGGAGGTTTCTCCCTTCCTCCCAGGGTATTTCTTTCCCACTTTTTGTATATTTCCCAAACATTGCTGTTTGTCACAGTCTGTATTGCATTTGCATTTCTCCAGTACTCATTAAATGCTTGACTTTCAAATGTGGTACTTTGAGAGTCTTCTCCCCTTCCAGTGCATTGCCCTGGCGTCGTCCTACCTCTCCTGAACCTCTTGTTGTAGGGAAACATTGTGGGGCTCGGCCTGTCCTCGGGTAGTCGGTTTCTCGTCTGTACTGCTTGACATCTTGCTTTGTTGTAGAGGGGCCTCTCTGGGTTTGACCCACTCTTGGTTAGTTGGTTTCTCTAGGGCATTGCTCCATGCCTATAGCGGAACCTCTCTGGGTTCCATTCACTCTCGGGTACTTGGTTTCTCTGTTGCCGGTGGCCATCCACAGACACTGCCTGTATGGAGCGGGCAACACTCCCAACTCCTCTGGTCTCTGCGTTGTTGGTTGGGCCCTTTGCTCACCACGTTACTCTTGTATTCACGCCACCACCTTGCACAGGTTTCCGTGCAAGCAGCGGTTCTCCATTTGCTTGATTCTGGTCACTGGTGTCTCCCTCTGGTATTCCTAGTCTCTCCAGAGGTCGCGGGTCCCCCGGGTTTCCTCTGCTTCACCTTCCCCAGGCGTAATCTGGCAAGGGGGGCTTCCCCTGCGCCTCATGCTCTTTTCTCCCAACGGTCACTCGTCCTGGTTATATTGAAGTCTCTCTTTAAAGAGACGTCTCCTTTTTGGTGGATATGGCTATTATGTTCCTAACTTATTGTTAGACAAATATAAGGATGACAGATGAGTATACATAGTAGGCAGACATTGGGTTTAGGGAGTTTCTCTTCAGAATGGGAGTCATTGTCCCCTAAGGTGGAGTCACTCCCATTAAGGTCCCAGTTGCCTAAAACCCTAGGGAGGGTCCTGCGGAGCAGACTCGCCTCCCTAGCCTCAAACTGGGTGGCTCCCCTTCGGGTGGAGTTAGAAGAGGGGGGGGGGTGAATACTCTTGATTCGTCACACTGGGTAGCAGCCAGGTGTTAGGGCTGCATGTTTTCCTTGCTGCCTCTTCATTTGCTGGTGAATCTTGCTTCAAGCTCATTCTGGAGAGGATTTCGGGGTGTCTCCTGCTCCTTTGCAGTCCCTTGTTACTCTCTGTTCCTCTTCTGTTTCCCTACTATTTGCCTGGTGTCTTTTTGGGGTCGTTAGCTCAGGTGTTGAGTGTCTCATCTTTTTCTTGGCAAGAAAATTGGTACTCAATCATGAGTGAAGGATTGTAGGCAGGAAGTGAGAGAGGGATATGCAGCACAGTGCATCTTGTCAAGTTATAGGAGCGTCAGGGTTTCATCAGCACTATAGATCTAGTATTAGAACCTGTTGGAATGGTTGATGTCAGCTTGCTGTCGGAGGTTAGGCTTAAAGGGGTAATTGGGCTGAGCCTTGGAGTCCACATGGATGGCTCAGAGTGAGAAGAATAGAGAGTGCATGGTCCATTGTTTACGTCTAGTCATTGTGGGTTGTTTAGGAATGATATGAGCCATTGTTTTGTATGGGGGCTAAAGATTGGGCTTTTTCAAAGTGGATTTGCGGTAAACTATGTTAAATGAAGCAGATGGGTCTGGGAGTATTGATGGATTGACCCCACCAGTTTGTGCTGCCATATGAATGTCATCTAGTAGAGCGATGAGTACTGATTCTGAGACCCTGCCAGGTTAAAAGCCTGATTAATGGTTTTTGAGCCTGGATTGTATCCTGTATAGTAGTATTGATGCTGACCATAAGGGGCTCATTCTGGAAGCTTGACGGCGAAAGAGAGGTTTAGAGATGAGTCTAGAGGTTTAGAGATGGGTTGGTAATTAGAGAGGTCAAAGGCAGGGTAAAACATTCAAAGTTGCAGGCAAATAGCCAGGCATGAAAAGTCACACATCTTCTCAATCCTCCATCTCACAATGTTCTATTTGCCAAAGTCCATTATCACTTGCCAATGGCATGGGGAGGTTAAGAAGCCCTGTCTATGGGATTTAAGTTTACCTCTTCTGGGGAGGTATGGCCACATCTTTTCTGGAGATGAATGGATGGAGGTAGTAATTGTGTTTCACATTTTCAAGGGTGCCCCTGGAAAATGTAGTGATAAAGATACTTGCAGAACAGGAGTTGACTAGATCCAGAGTATTTGCATATTTGATAACTTTGTGTTCTTTTGTTTTTGCCAGAGACAAGAAGGTATTTAAGTCTAGTGCTTTGCTGAGATAGGATTGTTTTCAGGGTTGAAGATGAGGTGTTCTGAGAAAGAACTCCCTGAGATATGAAAACCTAATATTCCCACTCCCCTTCCTTTGGGTAATTGCTTGTTGCAGGCATAGTCATTTCCATCCTCACTTTGGCTTGCTGAAGCGCCTCTCGCAGTGTGTCCCACATGGATATTTTGGCTGCCAGTCAACGAAAAATGTTGTCCGGTGATTTGTGCGGAGGCCATAATCCCTGTTTTTGTTTTCCAGGAGTCTAGCCCATTGTCTCCAGAAGACCTCACACAGCCAATCGCAGGCCAAAAATGAATTCTGAGTACTGCACCCCTCCACCCCCCACTTTGCCTTTGCCTGGTTCCCTCATTTTGGCTTCAGACTCACGCTGAAGCCCTGCAGGGGATTCTTCATGGGGAGGCTGAGTCGCTTGCAAGTTTAAAAGGTGGAGTGTGCATTCCAGAAAGTCTCCACAGATATAGATGGAGCATGTATTGGCCTAAGGGGGAGGCTGAGGATGCAAGAAGGTGAAGAGAAGCATGCTGACTGTAAAACAAAGGAGGATGGGTTTGAAGGGTGACAGTAGTATGGCAATCCCTTAACACTGCAATCTCAAATGTTCAGTACCTCCAGCCCAAGTACTGCTATTTGGGAGACCCAATTAGTAAACTCTGCAAGAGCCAATGCTTGAACTACAACTAAGGCTCTACGACAACTGGCTTCATTGCAAATCGGAGTGAGATTTGTTACCTCGGAGATAATGCATTGCAAGGGCTGCGACTGCAAGTGTCAGATTATTGCTGAAACTAAGACCGAGGAGGGTCTACAATTTCTCACAACTAAGGTTTTATTGTTCCTCGGCCTAGGGTTCCTCAGTTCCCAAAAGAAAAATCAATTTAACTAGACATAAATTAACGCGGCAGTAATCATGGAATATACCTTTTAAACAATCTATTTTCGGACATAATCCAGCTGGATCATAGACTGGCCTAGATGCTCGGGCCTGTGGAATGTGGGAGTCCCCTAGGTGGTGCAGACCCGAAATGAAACCTTTTGTCTTCATTCCATTTGGATAAAGGGCCTTGTCCGTCACTGTCGCTGCACCATACACAGGCACACAACCACTGCTACAGTGTCTTGAGAGACTCTGGTCATCAAGCAATATCTAGGTGTCATCCTCATACAATTGACACTTGTCGTGCAAGTCAATGACTGGCCTTGATTTGAGGTGAGGTATACAGTTTCCTGAACAGTTACAAATCTACGCCTCCCTGCAGCCCCCACCCCCAAACAAATGCGCTTCATACCTTTTTTGCTCCATTAGTTCCAGTGGGATTAGCATGAAACTTTCGGGGAGGATTGGTTTCTTATAGTTGGAGCAATACTAGGCTTTGTGGGAGGCCAGGGTAGTTTTCTATTGGAGAAACTGCACTGCTGCTAGCCATGTGTAAAATTGAGCATTTCGGATTTCCTTAACAGTAATATGAAAGCAGCTTTAACAGTGTGCTTTATTATCAGTTTCCCAGTACAAGCATTCCTCTAAATAATTGATTGTACCAAATATGGCAATCTACTCATAGAAAGATTGCAAGCTTGAGGCTACCCATTAAAATGTTTAAAGCAATCGGCAAAATATGCTTGGTATACAGACAGGTCTGTGTGGTTCACTCCGAAAACCAAAAAATCCACAGTGGCCAGTGTGATCACATTTTCGAAACACAGTCCAGATTAAAAAGCTTGCCAACAAATACTGGTATTTAGTACAATTAACTTGTAACATCCCCAGGCCTCCACTATCGGCCTTCAACCGGGCATCTAATATACAAGACAAGTTGTTCCATTCTAAATTTGTAGAGCCATGCTGTGATCACATCCTCCTGAGACTTTGGAATATTCAATCAGAGCCGCTGAGTGATCATTACCCATGCAGGAGCTGTATTGCTTGTCCATACACAATTAAATCACGATTTTCAATCATGCTAACTTTACATGGCAACTAAAAGGCTTTATGAATTGTAACTCCAAAAACGTAATTCATGCCACCCTGCGCCCCTGTAACATGACCTACATCGGCATGACAACTAGACCAATTGCCACAAGAAGAAATTAACACTGATCTAAAATTTAGAACAAAAGCATGCAAGCTCTGTTGGCTAACCACTTTGTGGACCATTCCCTTACGGAGAACAACAGGTGGTTTGTCAGGGTTCGAAATTGAGGGCAACTGGGAGCTATTTAGCTCCTGCTCGCAGCCTAGAAGAGCCTGGTTAGCTTGACACCAACAGCTACCAGGAGCTCCTTGTGGGTCCTCCGGCCAACTGATGCAGAACAAGCACAACCTTGTGAATTTTAACTGCGTTTTGGACAATCTATAAATAAATGCTAGAACACATCTACACAACATTTTAAAGCATAATGGGTCATAAATAATGGACAAAATGATAAGATTGCTTCTTGTGTGGAAGTTAAGATTTGCGAAATGCTTCTTGTTCCCCATTGATGGCTCTTGGTCACTGGTTAATGCTGGATACCCAGGAGCTGCTTTTAGCTCCAGCTTATTCAGTATTAATTTCGAACCCTGGGTTTGTAATTGATCTTCTTAGAACAGACCAACACAAGGTCTCCATGTCTAACAGACTTTTCAAATTGGAACAAAGATGGATACATTGCCTGTTGGCACACATCGCTGGCTTGAGGATGTATAGTGGCCCACCCTTTTTTGCTGACCCCATCGGGCAGATTTTATCATCTCCCAACTCCCATGCCTTCTTCAGTCCTTATGGTAATGGCTTCACGCTGGGAATTACACCAACTCCAAGATGGCCACTACCATCAACCAAACACAGCCCAGCTAGTGTCTAGTTTCGTAACCCATGCAGTGCCTTTAACTAGACTGTGGCTACCCTCTCCTGCGCAGGTAACTTTGTCAACACCTTGATGCACGGTCGGTTGCCTACGCCAGCATGTTGATGCACAGTCGGTTGCCTGTGCCTCGAACAAAAACAGGACTCGGTAAATTAAGGTAAACCTGCACTTTGCACCAGCCACACCAGGCACCTACCACACACTTCCATTTGTACTCTCAGCAGCAGCCCCTACTCAGCAGCAACCCCCTTCTCAATTCCGTTCACCTGTAATTCATTTGCAGAGGCCAAGATTGGCTCCCCCATGGCGCTAGCTCAACGCTAGTGTTCTCTACTCCTAGCAGGGTCCTGTGCACAACCCAAATTGATGAGTCTTACCTTCTGTTATCATACACCATTACAATAAAAGCACATCATCAGCTTGGTTGTAGACGAAAGGATCTAAAACAAAAGGATCGAATGTCTTTTTTTCGACACCAAAAGTGCCGAAAAAAAAAAGTTTCAAATGCTTTTGTTTGTTTGGTTTTTTTTGTAATGGGGGGGTTTCCTCCCAACCCCCCCGTTTTCCTTTTAAAAAAAAAAACGTTTTTATGCTTACTAAACTAAAAAATATATAAATATAAAAGCATTTGAATTTTTTTTACGGTCCTTTTGCTTTTGAAAAAAAGGGCATTCGATCCTTTGTTTTCGATCCTTGACTGGACACCCATCAGCTCACGTGTTGTGTATCTGAGCTGTGTGCAATTTTATAGATGTTCTGAATTGCTGCAGTTCCCGGATCACCAGAGGGCTGCTGCCAGCTCCCAGGATTTCAGTAGTTTTTCCTGTATATTTGAGAATGATTGGGTTTCCCCACCTTATCAGAATTATCACCAAACTGAAGTCAGTAGTCCTTTGACCTCGAAAGGATGAAAGGCTGAGTTGTCCTTGCCGGGTTTGGAACCTGCAACCTACAGATCACGCGCACATTGCAGCAACGAGCGCTCAACTGGCTGATCTATCTTATTGGCTAACATCTTTCAGAGGTCGGTAAACTGATTATCAACTGAGATATAATAATCACAGTGCCTAGATGTTGGACGAACCATGTATGATGCACTACCTAAGTTAAATACCTATCTGGATTATCACAGGAACATGTTTTGCTGAGTTTCTATTTCAATTACAAATGTAACTTTCAAATGTTTGTTTTTGAACAGCGTTTGCACTTCCAGGAGAGTCAAGTTTTGGATGTTTTAATTGTAGTCTTGAAGATTTGAGAGGCTATAACACCTGTGATTGGTGTAACGCCCCTCCATTGAGCGAAGACTCTGCTGCCACTGACTGTTTATAGTAATTTACCCCATTGACTGCAAGGTTGAATGGATGTAAACTAGACTGTGCATACTCATTTTACACATTTTAAAATGATATGTGTAAAAAGGATCTGCCTCTGCATGATTATGCACACAGCAAAGGTACTCTGAAAAATACAATTGTGCAATACTTGCCTCCTCCCCCAAGCTTTTCTTACTTTGGGACATCAACATCCGTCTCGACTCCACTGATGTGGCCACCATTCTCTTCCGTGACCTCTGCAACACTCTCCCTCCTTCCCTCTGGCTCAACCCACTCTGCAGGGCACACCTTGGATGCTCTCATTGCAACAGACATCCCCTTCCAGCCCCCTCACTACGGCTCTCTTCTGGTCTGACCACTCTCTCCTCTCTTCCTTCCTTGACCTCCCTGTCCCCAGTATCCCACCCCCGCACTGCCAGTCTCTGCTGTCATTCGACTGTTAAGGCGTGTCAGTCGCTGCCTTTGCTTCCACCTTCATCCCTCCCCCGCTGCCTTCTTTTACTCTCCTTCTGACTCTGTCCTAAATTACCTCCATCTCTGTATCACTAACACACTGGACATCCTTGCCTCTGTCATGAGATTCTGCATGCAGCCTGCCTTCAAATGCAACTCTTGGTATGACTTTGCCGCTTTGAAACAAAAGTGGAAGTGGCAGACATCTAGCTCATCCCATGACAAACTGGCCTGCCGTCTACTCCAAAGGCAATACTGTCTTTCCATCTGCTCCAAGAAAAGAGCTCCTGTCCAAGCACACATCTCTGGAGCCACAAATAACACTGCTGTACTCCTTTAAAATCTGCAAGGAACTTGCCAATCCTACCGCAGTCTCCTCTTCTCCTCCCTGGCCCTATGCTCGGCACTGGCCTCCCGCTTTTCCTCCAAAGCTCTTCACATCCGGTTATGTCATCTGCCCCCCCCCCAATCTCCCTCCTTCTCTCACCTCATTTGATCCACCCATACTCTCCCTACTCTCGCCCATTGCAGCAGATGAGATCTCTAGAGCAGGGATCGAAATTAGGTTTGGTTAAGCATGAGCTAAAAGTGGCTCCTGGGTATCCAGCAGTAACCATGGACCAGGAGCCATCACTGGGGAACAAGGCGCTAGTACATAGTATTTTGCAAATTTAACTTCTGCAAACATATATTTTGTCCATTATTTATATATCCCATATGCTACAAATGTCGTATAGAGACGTCCTAATGTTAATTTGGAGATTAGATTTCAATTTACATAAGGGTGTTTGCTCGGCATCAGTTGGCCTGTAACTCTTGCTGTTAAGCTAACCAGCCTCTTCTAGGCTACAAGCAGCCGAGGAAGATGAGGAATGAGGTCAGAAATATTAACTCCACTTACTTTCATTGGCACTGTCCCTGTAATAAGGCCAGGCAGTGTCAGCCACGTAGTCTTAATAATGCACACCTGCCACTTGTTAACACTCCCTGTGAGAGTAAAAAGGTGGCACGCACAGACACGCTTTGAGCGAGGTTGGGCATGAGAAGGATTTTGGGCTGATGCGAACCAGGCTGTGGCAGTGGAAAGGCTAACAGGCTGATCAGCAGTTGCAATGATCAAGAGAGAGCCACGTGAGAAGTTCACCCTTTTGGGAAGCCATAAGTGTTCCAAGTCTGGAGCTGAGTAAGCGGAGAAAAAGAAACCTTCAAGTTGCATGAAAGCAGCCTGCGACCCTCCTGGGTGAACGGCAGAGTTTGGGAGGAGCAGAGGAGGCGTTCTTAACGGCCTTGACTGCTGAATGAATAAGATGAAAGAAGACCAATTAACGCAACTGGTGAGCTATTGAAGACAGCAAAAGTCCAGTTTGCGTTAAAATAACTGTAATCCTTGAAGGTTGCGCGTACGCCGATAAAACACGAATGGAAAAAACAACTGTTGTGTAAAAGGAAAAGATGTAAAGTAACAAAGTGGTCCTGCGAAGCAAAGTCGCACTTTCGAAACTCAATGTGATGAGAGTTGAAAGATATTACAGCAGGAACCAAAGGAAAGAAAGTAACCATGATATGTAAAGAAAGTTGAATAAAAGGAAAACAGTATGTCAACTCTGAATATGCAGAAAGAGAAAAATATAAGCACTGTGAAAAAGGCCAAAAGGGCAAACTAAAGAGAATAAGAACCACAAGTAGCAAGAGGCATTTCTATTACAAGATGAAGACGCTTGTGAATTGCAGAATTGTTGACGTCGAAGTGGTCATGTAGACGTCTATGTGAAATCCTTGCAGTTTCGAAAGTCTTTGACAGTGAAAAGATACCCAAGATAAAACGTGGGGAAGGGAACCCCCACAAAGAAGCCGGCTTGAGCCTCGCAGAGGGAAGCCTGTACAAAACTGGGAAATTGAGAAACTGTGATGGGAACAGAGTATTGATGACAAGGCGGACAAAGCCTAAGGAAGTGATTGAACAGCAAGAAGTCTGAAGCCCAAGATTGAACTGTTCAAGTGTGCCAGTAAGCCAAAGTATGCAAGACTGATAGTACTGTGCCAGTCACATATCCTTTTTATAAGAAACTCTCTAGACTGTGGGACTGAGCGTGGGGAAGGGAGTTGTTACTTAAGCCATTTTGACATTTCTTTTGAGACCCCATTTTCCTTTTTGTATTCCCATAACACATTTGTCATTTTAAGAAGGAGGGCAAGTTTAGGTTTTCTTATAGGCATTTTTATTTTGACAAGACTGACATGCACTTATATATTTAATGGTCAAGACTACTCCCTTTCTAGAGTTGGGGCCAGTTAGGAATTCTGCCAACCTAAGTAAAGTACTTAATAAAGGTTTTCAAAACTAGTATCCATTGTATCTGTGTCTACTGCTCGATACCATGCCTTTCTCACAACACCGAAATTGCTAGCTGCCTCCATGACCACCAGTCCGGTTTCAGGGCAGCCAGAGGCAGGCATTGAAACTCCTCTCCTGAATACCCAAGAAGACCTCCTCTCTAATCTGGACTCCACTCCTTCTGTTCTGATCTTCCTCGATCTTGCCTCTGCATTTGACACGGCCAACCACTCCATCCTCATAAACCGTCTCGATGATGCCTTTGGCATCACGGACAGGGCACTGGCATGGCTTACCTCTTTACTCTTTAACAGACCCTCCCGAGTGCAAATGGGTCATTTTCTCTCCTCGACCTCACTCTCATTCTGTGGCGTCCCTCAAGGATCTATCCTATTGCCATGGCTCTTCAACATATAAATGGCCCACCGGATCGCCTCCTACTCTACTACTAGCTCTTTCTGGCTGCCTTCCCCTTACCACCACCACCTCCTCTTCTTCCTCCCTCATACCTGACTGCTATTCAGGCATGGTGCTCTACCAATGATCTCTGCCTCAATGCCAGCAAGACAGATAGCCTTCTCATTGGGACGCCTGCTCCTAGTTCCCCCCCCCCCCCCAACACTCTGGCCAGACCCCCTGGGATCCCTCCCTCACACACTTGTGAGGCAAAAAACATTGGGATCCTCTTTGACTCCTCTCTCTCCTTCTCTCTACACATCACAACCTTGCCAAGACGTCCAATTTTCAGCTTCATCTCCTCGGGTATTCTACCTTTCCTCACCTTCCTCAGAAGCTCAATGTCTCCATAACCCTGGTTCCCCCTCAGCTTGGCTACTACAATAGCCTCTTCCTCTCTCTCTCTTTGTTAAGCAGAAACCTGTGCAGTTCCCTTAGGGACCACTGCAAACAGTTTAAGACTACAGGAGTAAGCAATAAACCCAATTGGTAGCAGTCCGCACCACCCAGATTTACCTGGTAGCTGTGGCTGAGCAGTCAGACTTCTCTCAAGAAGAGTTAGGCAGTATATAGAGTATACACAATTGGGCTAAAAATATAGTAGCACAAGCAAACACTGACCAGAGCTTTGGTATACAAGTATATAAATATTTATTTTAAAACACACTTGTAAAAATACACTGGCACTAATATGTCAATCAAGTTCAAACAGTCACTATAAGTATATACACCTCCCTAGTTAATTATTTGACAAGTCTAGGTTAAGACACCACTTATTTAACAAAACAGAGTTGAGCGCGTAACCGTAGATGGCACTACAATAATTTGTTTAAAAAGGGAGAGAAAAGGCAGAATAGGAAAAACACACAGTACCAACACTTTTAAGCAACCACAGCAAGTCAAGTTCATAGGTCAGGCCCACTCTTGGCGAGAGCAAGGCGGAATGTGCCCAAGATCACACAGTGGAAATGCACTCAAAGTCTTTGCAGAAAAGTCAAGAGGTTGGATCAAGTTAGAAAGGTAATGTTAGCAGGTCCGAGGTCACCCCAGGATAGAGAGTCAAGGATTTACCGGACACCTTGGACAGTCTGTTGCAAGGGAGACCAGGCGGGACACAGTACCTGAAATGGTGAGAAAGCTCCAGCGGGGGGCAGTTGTTCCTGGCAGCGGGTGCAGGTTGGAGCTTCGTCCAGGGGAAGAGAAGATCTCGACGTGGAGGAAAGCTGGAGGTTGTTGCACTGCCAGGGAAGAAACCAGCCGCGGAGTTTCCCGGTTAAAAGGTACAACCCTTTTATTCGGCCGCCGGGGTGCTTGGCACAGGCGATTCGACCACGAGACGATCCAGGAAGGTGAAAAAGGCGAACTGGTTGGTCCCACCAGCTCAAGGGGAAGAAGACTCTCCTGGAAGATGATCTCCTCTGTCGTTGGGGGGGAAGTGGTGAGTTTCATACAGCAGGGCTCCACCGGTGGTGTCGTTGTAGATGGCTCAGCTTCTCCCCTCTTCGGATTCTTTAGGTCCTGTGGCGACTTCAAGTTCCAGTCCCCAAAGCCCTGCTTTTATGCAGCAAAACCCCCATTCATCAGCCTAGCTGCCACTCAAACCTGCTAAGTGGTGAGCCGGGCGGCTCACCACTGGGCCAATCACACAAGAGTGTGACTTGAGTTGCCAAGGCAACTCAGTCCAGGGTGCCTAATCCCCCTCCCACACATCTTGTTGACCCCAGACAGAGTGGCACCATTTGGAGGGCTTCTGTGGAGAAGCCCGCCAAAACATGGAACAAAGGGCTCGACTTGGGTTAGAGTTTCAGAGGCGAACACAAACGCCATTTTAAAACCGAGTCCTGGCAAAAAGACCCAACCGTGGAATAAATATTAAATAAATAACCCGGCGGTATCTTTAACATTGCACCAAAAAGTGGTGCGTTTAAAATGAATGGGAAAATCCCATAGGAAATATTCTGGTAGAATATTTTGCATGGTATCCACTGCCACCAGCCAGAAAGTCGACAAGGGGGGGGGGACTGGACAGTGCCCCCTTGGAAAACAGACCCAGGGGTAATCGAATTACCCCTACCAGTACTTCCACAATATGATGGTTTGTACTGGTTCTGTTCACAATTTGAGACTAGTAAAGCCAATGGTGACTTTACATGCCCTGGGAGACAGTAGTAAGTCTCGGGGTATGGAGTCTATGTTTGGGGGTCACTATGACACCCCAGGGTTACTGCACTGAGGGTGCTGTGTAACACATACCAAAAACACATGAAGCCCTATGAAGTAAAAAAACCCATAGCCCATAAAACACATTACGTAGTCAAAGGACATCCTCAAGTCATGCCTAAGAGTGGGAGAAAGAGTCTCACTCATCAGGAGAATACAATAAACCCCAAAAATCCTGCAAAGCTGCTGGGGGACTCACTAGGTTTGGGAAATTAGCCTTAACAGATAATTCTCCCTAACACTCGCCCCACCCCCACCCCCTCCAACTATTCCAGAATAGGACTGCAAGACATATCCTTGGCCTCAAGCCCAAAGAACAGATCTCTAAGCCCTAAAACCACTCTGCAGTCTCCTGTTGACTGCAAGGATCAAATTCAAAACCCTTTGCATCATCCACAAGGCTGTCTGGGGCCTGAGACCTCTATACACCCAGCTTTCTCTCTCGAAATACCTCCCAGGCAGAGCCCTTCGGTCTTCTGGCTCCAACTCTCTGCAGGTCAAACGTTTCTCCAAGCAGATACTGGGAGGTAGATCCCTTTCCTTGGCTGGCGCCTCCCTTTGGAACAGCCTCCCTCCCCCTCTCAGACTTGAGCCAGACCTTCTTAAATTCCGGAAACATCTCAAGGCCTTACTTTTCTCCTCCCCCACACTCCTCACCCCTCTGTGCTAAACTCTCCACCTGTGGCTGGGGCCTGGTCCCTTCAGAGTCATACAGGGCCAGACCCCATCCCCCCCCCCTCCCCCAGTCCCTTTCCAGCATCCTTTGTCAGCACTTGCCCTCGGGCTCCCTTTTCCAGACTATCCCTACTTAGTTCTCTCTGTCCACTGCACTCTTCCTTCCCTCCCCCCTCTTTCCCATGGCACGTTGGTCTGACCTGCACTTGCCTGCCTCCACCCGTGGGAGTACCCCACTCCTGCACTTCTCCCTCATCCCCCACCCCCTTACACTTATCACCTTGTCATGCACTTGCACAGTAGGATTCTTACAAGGCCAATATAACTGTCCTTTGTTGTTGTATTCTTATGGTTTCCCATGTCCCCTCCCCCACCCAACCCCCTCTTGTGGCACCTAGAAACACCTGCCTATAGGCACCTTACAAATGTCCAGTAACATGTTCATTGGTTCTTCCAGTTTCTGATGCATGTACTATGTGTATACGTCTTTTCTGACAGCTCGTGATTATATTTGTATCAATTCTTTAGAGATTGATGCCTTTACGCATTTCCTCACTTCAGGCACTTTATTTGCCCCATATAAGGCTGTCAACCAATCATTTGACACAGACAGACGAAAATTAAATTTGCAGTTAGAAACCAGCAAGGATCGTAAACTCTAAAGCCCCTTGTGTATCCCAGGAAAATTAACGTACTACCTCCAACATAAACAATGTGAAAAACTGCCTTAATATGGACACGTGATAACTTGATTTGTCTTAAAGTGTCTGTACTACAAACCATTGGTCTTTTGGTTGTAGTTATAGTATTTGTTTAGTATGGATGAGTTCAGAGTTAATAAATGAGGCGTGATTGTGTTTTATATGTATGTTCTTTTCAGAAATATTTTGATGAATTCAATACTTCAAATATATTTCTGTTTGCAAATCTTAAAAAAGAATCATTCATTTTTTGAGAATTTGAGAAGTAGCTTGTGGTTCTCTAAACGTCTTTTGCTTGAAGTCTTTTATACTATGCCGGGGCGTCTTTTTTTTAAAAAAAAAATATATATATATATTTTATTTTTTTGTGATTGCTATTGGGTTTAACTTGGAAAACATTCATCTAGTGTGACCTACTGCAGCCAGCCTGGAGTTTAGCCAGGCATGCCAGAGGCTAAGTATACATTATGGTGATCGCTATTTCAATGAAAGGAGCAGATGCAAATAAACTTAGATCCCAACGCTAAAGAACAAGTGGTGGTGGTGGTGGTGGTGGTGGTGGTGGTGAACAGTCGGGCTGGGTGAGGAAAAGAACGTTTCCTACAGTATTTTCGCCCCGTATGAGGTGAGCGTAACATCCATGATCTCCAAAGTGGGATTGGCTACTAATAAAGAGGTCGTCACGTATGAGCTTTAAGAGTTGTGTGATGAAAACCTAGAGAGAACTAATGGTGAGTATGTGGTGGTCTGAGGCAGTCAAATAGATGTGCAGTAGTTGAAAGCCATCCTTTGCCGAGTATAAATGTGCCACTGTGCCCATTAGGGGCCTGCACATATTTTACCAAATTGGACGCCACCTTAGCCTGCAGTGCCTCCCAAATGGAACATAGGCAGATTATTAAAAAAGGTAATAACTGTGTTAACCCTCAAAGTGTGTTAGAATATATGAGGATTCTGGTCGATCCCGTATGCACCTCATCTACATTTCAGAAACGAATGCACAGGCTTCTTTTCTTGGCCTTTATTAACATGCCTTGCTTTTAAGATGTTATCTTAGTAGGTGGGGCAATGGTAGAAGGGCAGGATGACCACCTTATTTACGCATTGGGTACACTCCAGAAATAGGGTCTTGCTGTATGAACAGGCCAGTGGCATTTCGCAGTGGGTGAAATGAACTACTTGGGGTACTACATATTTGCTGCTGATGTGCAGGTGAAGAAAAACTCAGTTACTGCAATAAAAATCGCTTTAAGACAAGGATCAGTTCTGGTTGAATTCTATCCGAATTGTCTCAGAATTCTCTGATAATCTGTAACACATGAATTGTTAAACAAAAAGGACAGCCTTTGTGTGGAATGGCGAATAGAAATCTGGAAATTGACTTCTCACCCTTCATGCCAATTTGTCACCTCTTTTCCAACACTCCTTACAACTGATGCCAGTGGTATAGTTCTTGAAGTAGTGCGTTCACAGATTCTAGATGAGAATACTGCAACGAGTGGTCCTGCCTTTGTGAATGTTCAGGCCTTACAGAGTAATTAGTTATTGAGACTTAGGCCCTTTCATGTTTTTGGGTGTATAGAATTAATATCCTTTTTTTTTTTAATGAAAAGGATTCAGTGGGTTCTCAACAGATTGCAAATTGAGTTTCTAGTATTGTATATCACTATTCTGTTAAGGATGTGCTGAATGTCGTGATTTCCACCCCTAAGAAGTGGACTCAAATGATGCATAGTAAGTAAACAAGAATGGGATGGTGGTTGTGCTATTGTCCAAGTATGGCAGACAATGGTATTTTTTACCAGAGCCAGTCTCCAACCCCCGGCATGTACCATGTTGAATGAATATGGTGCTAACATCAATCACTGTATGCCTTGCTTTTCCGATGATAGCCCAAGTTCTTCTCATTTCAGAAGTACCAGCATGCCTAGCCTCCGCTATAGACTGCAGTGAACTGAAGGCAGTCCAAGTCTCTGAAACGCCCACATTCAAGGGGCTGTGCCGAGCCAACAATATTCACAGCCGCATAAGAAGACTTAAGAGCTGAGCAGACCAGAACTATTCAGAGCCCAAAACCAGTCCTGAATGACTCACTCAGTGGGAGAACACATCCAATGGAGAAAGAGCAGGCACAGATGACCCTTTGGGGTAAGATAAGATGGCGGACTAATGGGAGGCACGAGAGGGGAGGGGGGGCAAAAACCGGAAGGTAGGAGTATAAAAGACTGATCAGGAAATGCAGACTGAAGGGTTTTCAGTGAGGTCAGGAGGAAGCAGAGAGGGGAAAAGAGAAGGGAGAGGAGAGGAGAAAGTGTGTGAACATCGGAGGGACAGAATAGGGGAGCGGTTTGAGAGTGGAAGAGTGCAGTAGAGCGAGGGATGTAGATGACTAGGAATAGGAATAGAGCAGAGAGTAGGTAGGAGCACCAGGGTAAAGAACGGGAGGGAGCTAGGGGGGAGAGAAAGGGGAGCCAAAACCTGCTAAATTACCATATAGGGAAAGTATAATTAATCTGGGGAGTGTTAGGATAGGATCCCTTAGAAGAACCCAGGATGGAGCAAGATAAATAAAGCTATGGCCCTCGTCGTATCTAGTTTTTTAGAAAGTAGGGGGGTCACTAGAAGCCCATGGGAAGATGAGGGAGGGATTCCCACCAGTGTGCCTCAACCCTGAATCAACCCATTACAAGTTTGAATATCTTCTCTTGTGTTCAATTAAAAATTCTTGAACCACACTATGGAGTCAGGGAGGCCATCCATAGCAACGGTATGGAATTCCTCATTGAAAGGGGGCGCTCTCTATCTGGGTCTCTTTGCCATCACCCCTCCTGGGACAAGGAAACGTTTAGTGAATGTAGGACGTACTAAAACTAAGCACATATTGTGAGCTGAGTATTGTGGCCTGGTCAGGACAGGAACGTTAATTACCAATTGTGTTTGTTCTGCATGCAAGGACTTGGATAGAAGTTACAAACTGAAAACGCAGCCATTAGCTTTCATACTGTATCGAGAGGGGATGTGGCAGGAACTGACCTTCGTTGTGCTTGGACCCATTGATATGGTTTGCTGATGTGAAAATGTCTTCCTACGCATAGGAAATCGGTTTCAAAGGGGTTCAATGTAAAGTGTTACAACAAAGTGGTGAAGTCTCTAAATGGCGAGTTTGGTGCAATTCACCAGTAGCATGTTTCGGCATTTCTCTGAACACCATGCTGTTCAGAGAAAAGCCAACATCCATCCTTCAGGAGGCCAACAGTGCCGTTGAAAGGGTGAACGTAACATTCATGGAAGCTGTTAGAATAGCTAATGAGAGTGGTGTAGAGGGCAAGACCACTATGATGACCAGATCAGTAGCCTTGTTTTCCCCACATATTACTAATAGCGAAGTACCATTGGCATTGTTAAGGGGAAGGAAAGCCAACACCAGAGTACGTCCTTTGTTGCTTTGGCGAGATGAGCCTGAGAGTATGGATGTACTCTGCCTGCAAGAAAGAGTACAGCCTACGGAAGGCTTATCCAAGCTGACCTGTCGTACTTGATGGCCTACGTCCTCATGTTGGTTGTAAATTATGATAAGTCTTTGTAACTTTGAGGTTTAGTTTTTATTTAGTGGTCTTGAAAATGCTGCATACGAATGCCGCTTGAATGGTTCTTGAGTTGCAGGTTAAGCAAAATGGTTGACTTTTGAAGAAAGTGATGTCAGTTTGCCTGGTATGGGGGGCTACGTAAATACTCTGAGATAATGTATTTTAACTAAATGAACAAATTGTTTGCATTGCTTTTGCCTTCATGAGGCTTCGGGAAGAGAATCGTTACAGACCGTGGTGCATTTTTAGGGAGGTTTTGTACTCTGGGGGTTTGGTTGCCTCCAGTTGGTCCAGCAAGCCTGAGCTGTGTTCCAGATTTCCTCACTGAACCACACTGCCTGATATTGAATTCATTGTCACACCAAAGTGGGGTGCCCTTAATGAACAAATTCAAAATGTATTTCTGTGGGGTCACACTCCTTCTAGCGCATGTGGCTATCGTCAATTGTATTTGAATAAATCTTCTGTATGGCACACAAATACATTATTTATTCAGTAGGCCCATGGGTCCTACAACAATACATATCAACATTGTAATAAAATCTGCTTGAAATGACACAGGTGCAATAAATGACTAGAAAAATAATAAAACCGCATCTCGGGCCAGTGAATCAAAACAAATAATGCATGTTAAATGGACTATTGTACAGGCTAGAACACTTATATGCAATTGATTTATTGTAGCAAAAACACATTTTGTAAATCAAAGGTTGTAGAAACAATATTGCAACAGAGAAATGGCTGTGAGTATAAGTGAATCTTGTTGACACAAGTAGAGGAACTAACTCCTATACTGCTCACCCTGCATGTCTAAATTTAGCAGAGTACAAAAATGCCAATGTTGCACGAATAGTAAATACAAAATATATTCAGATCTAGATACACATCCCAGGTCTACCTTTGGTTCACATTGACAGATCCCGGAGATCTGTATGTGCTGGGGTTGTCGAGATGGAATGTTTCGGCAGATGATGGAAGTTGGCTGCCTTCTTCAGGACCCCAAGGGAAAATGCAGCTCTGTCGATGTGATGTACCAAATATATTACTAAAACATTAAAACTGGAAACTAAAACCAGAATTTTAGAAAAGGGGAAAAAAACAGGGAAGAGGGGGCAAAATGCAGTGTAAGAAAGACTTCTTTCTATGTCAAAATGCATCACCCTCTATGTGTGCCATCACCCTTAATCAGATCATCACAGATGAAAGTAGACTTGTCCACCTTAAGGAACCAGAAAGAGCAAAGAAGAAAAATAGAGGCACTACATTTTGTGTCTTGTGAGATCAGGGCCAACCCTGCAGATCCAAAACCCATGTCTCGAGTTTCTGCTAAAGAAATGCCAAAAAAAGGGTTTATATAAAAATGTACTGTATATATAATATTTGAAGACCAAGCTAAAATGAAGTTGAACAATTGATGATCAAGACATTTTTTTTTTTATTTGAAAAAATCTACAGTTTGAACACAAAATTCAAACTTTTGTTTCAAAAGAAAAGGACAACGCAAAGAACTAATTAAATGTGTTATACATCTGCTTTCAAAATCATGCCGAGATAGTTCACAATTGCACACACAAGTTTTATATTGTTTCCGGAAATGCTCCTGGCCCACCACCCGTCCATGCCTTCATCTAGGGGGGCAGACTTTCCAAGGTGTAATGAGCATTGATTAGCTGTCTGTTTACATTCAAGTAGCAGATGTTTAGATGTTTCAATGGACAGTCCACAGAAGCGGCAGAGATTATCTTTTTATAGATTTGTCATTTCTTTGCCAAAGAATTTCTTTGGTTTTTAGAATGTTCGCCCGAAACCTAAGAAATTGCTCTCGATGATGACGGGATGAACAATGCATTAGATTATGTGCTGGATCATTTAGTTTCCTGTGTTCGCCTCCCAAGAATTTTGTTGATTTCAGCTTTTGTCGTGATTCATAGTTAACAATCCAGGCCCAATTTTCGAATTTCTTTTTGGCATGCTGCGGGCGGTTTAGGAGTTCTTGATTATTTATGTCTGCAGCCGTCAAGAATGCCAGTAACTTGGGGAACCATGTATTGAGTACATTTTGGCTGTTTGGAGCACACTCATTGGCAAAGATTTCATATGCCGGTGCCGGTGACTTTAAGGCCATTTTTCGCATTGTCGCAATTGAGTTCCAAACCACTCTGATGTGCAGTGAGTTTATGGTAGTTCATGTCTCAATATAGTAATCTATGTTGTTTGTGGCAACCTCGGTACTTGTCGCCAAAAGTGTCCTTCCAATACAGCAGAATCTAAGGACCGGTTCCAGAGAAAACTTTCCATAGTTCCTGTTGTTGTTTAAATCAAGACGTGAAGACAGGGTACATTTGTCTAGTTACAGCCATACCCGGGCCGGAATGCAGCCAATCCCACTGTGCATGCTGGAGAAACAGCAAAAAAAACGGCAAAATGAAAATTAGAAGTTGTAAAAATATAAAGACGGCACATGCTGTCGATATATACCATTACTTGATTCCTAAAGTGCTGTGCCAAAAATGCAATACATGTTTGACAAACGTGAGACATGAAAAAATCAATAAAACAAAAAAAAGGATATGTTGAACCCTTTCGAAACATGGACTCATAACACAAGCGGCAGAAGCTAGGGGTGCAAACCACTGAGGTTCCTAAAAAGTTGGGCACAACTTGCACTACACGTTCAACAATGTGAACGAGGGTAATGTTGAAAATGAAGTAGAACAAAGGGAAGTTTGAAACCCTCCCCTTCTCCCCCCTCCACATTGGCTTGTCATACTAACAGCTGTAAATGGCGTAACAGAGCCTAGAGAACTTAGCCGATCTAATAGGGTAAGCAGAAACTGAAAGAAATGTCTACCTGAATGAAAGTTCGGGACTCTGCAGTTAAAGCTTCTGCCTCCAAAGATAACGGAATGCCACACCTGCATCCTAGCCAAATGGCTTGCTATATACATAGCATAGAGATCACATGTCCAAATGTACGGACTGCCCTGGATATAGAAAAAAAGACTGGTGTACTCGCAAGGAGCTGTGTAGCATTGAAACAAGAATTTGTTTCGTAATTTTTTTTTTTTTTAATTTGTGTTTATTTAGTTTACAAACAGAAGTCATGGTACAAAAATGAAAAAAAACACTTTAAGGCTTTGATATACAAGACAAATCAGCGAGATTAAATTACAGTAGAAGTTCGTGTTCACGAGCTCATTGTCTCTGTTTAAGTCCTGTACGAGTACCCAACTTCTTCCTTCCCCTGATCCCACCCCTCAGTCGGTCGTGCAGTTTTCAGTTCAATCATTGCTGCGTTTTACAGATAGCAGTCGAGGCCTCTTATGCGTCGTAGAGATGGCTTTATTGATGAGAGTAGGGTGGTGCAGCGTAGTGGGTCGATTCTATTTTGTTTCCAGGCTTCCACGGGAGAGGCCGATGGGTGGACTTCGGTAGAGTCCGTTGGGGAGATATCTGGCTTTATAGTCCATCCATAGGGCCTCCACCTGCGCTGACCTTCCATGGAGTGATGCCGTAATGTGCTCCATTATGCATATGTTGGTGGCGACGTTAGCCCATTCGTTTTTGGTGGGCAGTGAAGTGGATTTCCATTTCGTAACAAGTACGGCTCGAGCTGCCAACAGTAGCTGTGGGGCCAGGTCTCTTACTCTGGTCCAATCGTCATCATTTTTCTCGAGGCCAAATAGAATAAGATAAGGGTCTAACGTTCTGGTGATGCCGTCGATCTCTTTTATCCAGCCCAAGACCTCGTTCCAGAAGACTTATGCAGGTGCAGCTCCACCACATGTGCCAATAGTCTGCGCTTTCTCCACATCCTCTCCAGCATTCGGAACTAACTGTTTGAAACATTTTAGATAGTCTGGCAGGATCATATTGCCATCGATGGAGTAATTTGATGGCATGAAGTTTGTATTGATTCGCAACAAAGATTTGTGTAGCTGCTTTACATATGGTTCTCCATAGCTCTGGGGTGAACCGTTCACCAAAGTCTCTTCCCCATTTGTGTCTCAATAGATCTGTGCCCCCCCCCCCCACCTTCTATCAGTTCTTTATACACTGCCGATATCAGGCCTTTCATTTCTATTCTCGAGTCTAATATCTTCTCAAAGGGTGTGAGGTCCCTCATCAGCCAAGGCTTCCACTTTGGTCTCGTCAAGACGCCTTGTATTTGAATATACTGGAACGTGGATAAAGGGCCAATTCCGAGGGCTTCAGTCAATTCTGGAAGGGATATGAAAGAGTCCTTTCTTTGTAGTTGTCCAACTCTCTCTAGGTGGGCTTCGTACCATGCTTGGAACCTTCCTACATACGGCATTTGGTCGTTGATTCCGGGTGACCATAGGTTGCTCAAGGGGGAGGGCCATGTGGTGATGTTTAGCATATTCTGATGTCCCTTATAGTACTAAGTGTTGGGTGATCTTTTTAAGTTTTCTAGAAATCCTCCTTGTGGGGGAACAGAGCCATTCTAATACTGTGGCGGGGGCGAAGTAATGGTTATCCATGCTGACCCATTGAATGCTTGTGAGGTTGCGAAGGTGGGGGATCAGGACTCTGAGTTGGGAAGCTTTGTAGTAGTTTTGCAGGTTAGGAAGGCCAACCCCTCCTTTTTCTTTGGGGAGTATTAGAGTCTTGTACGAGATCCTTGCCTTCTTTCCTTGCCAGAGAAATTTGAGGATGGCTCTTTTGGTGTCCACGAAGAAACTGTTTGGGATTCTGATCGGTAGCATTTGGAAGGGGTACAGGAATTGGGGAAGGGACACCATTTTAATCGCGTTAAGTCGACCCAGCCAGGATATCGTGAGCTTTTCCCATCTCACCAGGTCGGCCCGGAACTGTTGTAGTAAGGGACGAAAGTTTGCCTCATAGAGATCGTTTAGTTGTTTGGTGATCACTATCCCGAAGTATCGTAATTTTGCATGTTCAATATTGAGACCCAGCGTGGAGAATTTGATATTGTTTGCCTCTTCCTGACCTTGGAGTGGGAAAAGTGTGGATTTCTGTTATTCACCTTGAACCCAGAGAGCTTGCCATATTCATCTAATAAGAGGAGGGCTCGGGGGACTGAGGTTGTAGGGTTGGTAACGTGGAGGAGGATATCATCCGTGTAAAGGGCCACTTTATATTCTGTCGTCCCCAGGTGTATACCCTCCACTGTTGGATCAGTTCTTATTGATATTGCTAGGGGCTCTAGGGAGAGAGCGAAAAGGATTGTGGAAAGGGGGCACCCCTGGCGAGTCCCTCTTTCTAGGCTGAACCATCTAGAATATTCGCCATTCACATATGTTGCCGCCTTTAGGGTCCGTGTATACCGCATGTATAGCCCTGCTGAACCTCGGCCCATCCCAACCTTGCGCAGCACTGCTTTCAGGAATCTCCATTCGACCCTGTCAAAGGTTTTCTCTGCGTCTATGGATAGGAGAGTAGGGTCGTTGTCCATGGTTTGGGATGTGTGAATTAAGTGTAGGGTCTTGCGCATTGTGTCGGCCCCCTGTCTCCCCAGTATAAACCCAACCTAGTCAGAGTGTATAAGTTGGGGCATTAATGTCTCCAGCCTTGCGGCCAGTACCCTTGTGTACATTTTTGCATCTAGATTGAGTAGTGAAATGGGGCAGTAAGAACCGCATTTCGTGGGGTCTCTCCCATCTTTGGGGATTACTGTGATGAGAGCCCTGACAAAAGAGTTGGGAGGTTTCCCAGTATCAATTATTTTGTTGAAGAGTTCTGTTAGGAAGGGGGCGAGGAGAGAGATGAAGGTTTTATAAAATCCAGCTGTGTAGCCGTCCTCCCCCGGTGACTTACCCAAGGTGAGCCTTTTTATTGCAGCCTGGACTTCCAGTTCGGTTGTGGGGGATTCCAGCAATTCGACGTCTACAGAGGGAATGTGGGGCATGTGTATTGAGGACAGGTAGGATTCTATTTCTGGTTGGTCGGGATTTATCTCGGAGGAGTATAGAGTTTCATAGAAGTTGGCAAAGCTTTCTGGGATAGTGGGGCAGGGGTGCAAATTAGGGGAGGGGTCGTCGATTATTTGTAGTACTCTTCGTTCGGCCATTTGCTCTCTGAGCCTAGAGGCAAGAAGTGCATCTGCCTTGTCTCCTTTTTCATAGAATTTTTGCTTCAGAAATCTCAGCTTGCGTACTCTGTTCTAAGAGCTTCAGTTCATTTCTCTTCTCCCTTGCCTCGTTCAGTTTTGCTCATTCGGATTCTGATTCTCTCCGGTTGTTGGACTCCAGCTGGGTAATTTCGGTTCGTAACCTGTGTTCAATAATGCTTCTCTCTCTTTTCTTTGACGCACCTTCTCTTATTAGAATCCCTCTCCAGGTGGCTTTAGCGGCCTCCCATACATTTTGCTTAGCTACCTCGCCATTGTCGTTAGTTTAAAAAAACTGGGTAATTTCAGACTTCATTTCAGTCTACGTCTTTCCAGAGGGTCTCATTGCATCGCCATTTTCCACTCTTGACTGGTAGATTCATCCACTGGATGTCTGTGCGGACCATGTCATGGTCGGACCAAGTGATCAGGATAATCTCCGAGTGCGATACCATCTCTGCCAGGTCAAGTGGATACGTATACATAGTCAATTCTGGTGTATGTGTTGTGGGGGGTGGAGTAGAAAGTGAAGCCTTGTTTGTCTGGATGGTGCTCTCTCCACACGTCCCTCATGTTATACGTTTCCATCATGGTAGCTAGCTTAGTTTGTTCGGTTCTGCCGCTGAGTTTGACATTGGGGTTGCCGGGCTTACGATCTCTGACAGGGTCTGCCCATTGATTGAAATCGCCACCTAGGATGACATGGCCGGGCGCCTCGAGTAGGATCTTTGGAATCGTTTTAGTGAGGAATCTGGACTGACCCGTATTTGGGGAGTAGAGGGTCGCAATGGTTACATTTATTTTCCCTATGTGGACGTTGAGTAGAAGCGCTCTGTCTTCTATATCGGACCATGACTTGGGGAGTTCAAATTCTGTGCCCTTTCTGATGAGAATCTCGACTCCCCCTTTTTGTAATGGGCCGGAGTCCCAAAATTCTGTTCCGACCTGTTTCGGTAAGATTCGCTGTTCTTCGCCTTTTATGTACTTGGTTTCTTGCAGGAGAAGGATGTCAAGTTCGGCCCTTTGGAATTCTCTGGCCACAAGTGATCTTTTCGTTGGAGAATTAAGGCCTTTAACGTTGAGTGTCCCTACTCTCAGGGGAGTGGGGGGTGATATGCCCCACATCAGTGTTTGTTGCCATTAGTTATTTTCAAAGAGAGATGGGTGCTACTGACTGCTCGCTGATGCATGTCTGCTCTAAATCCAACGCTGCATTGGTATGTATGACACTGTGAGTACTTACTGCTTTGACCTTTACAAAGTTCTTTAACCATTCCTTGTTCTTTCCCATTCCTTTACCCATTCCCGATTGGTGGCGTTCGATCGCACCCGGATAAGAACACCGAGTTGGTATCGAACCACCAGTAGGGGCCATTACATCACGCCCCTTGTCCAAATGTGCCATCTGTTTGAGTTGTGCCCTTCCATGGTCCCCCCCCCCTAATTTTTGTCATTAGAGTTGCGGGGTTGTGTCAATGTTAATACCTATTACATGTGTCATATAGTTCACTGCTTTGGTTTGATCTTACCAGTATTATGAAGTCTTCAGTTTTCCCCTTCTGGGGAAAGGTTGCCTCTCCGGAATTTTCGCGATCACTTCACCCTCTTTCTCCGGGGGCCCTGGTTATGCCATTCTAGGTTTTATCTTTGTTTCTCATCTCGATTAGGATCTTCGTCTGGAGAGCCAAGGAGGTCGCAGATGCATGCTTTTATCTCTTTTTCTGATCTTAGTCTGTGTCTGGTTCCTTCATATTCGAATGTTAGCGAGAAGGGGTAGCCCCACCTGTACCTGACATTTTTCTCTGAGTTTCTTAGTGAGGGGGCCACACATCCTTCTGAGAGCCAGGGTCAGAGGGGACAAGTCCATATAAATCGAAATCTGGGCGCCTCCTAGCGTGATCGTGTCACTCCTTCTGGCTTTTTCAAGGATTCGGGCCTTGTCCCGGAAGCGGTGGAATCATGCCAAAACTGATCGTGGTCCGCCTGAGGGGCCTCCTGCTCTGTGGATTCGTTCTGTGATTGGTTCGTCCACCTCATCATCAGCCGTTAGAAGCTTGATAATATTGTGTAGTGTCTCCTTCAGGTCTGCTTATGTTTCGCCTTCTCTTTCCGGGATACCAAAAATGCGGCTATTGTTCCGCCTCTCTCTGTTTTCTAAATCATCAAGCTTAAGTTTAAAGTCCTCTTCTTGGTGTTCTAACTCTGTCATTCTCTGGTCGAGTTGTGCTTCAAGAGTATCTATGGAGGCTTGATTGTTCTCCACTCCTTCGAGTCTATCCTCCATACTATCAAGTCTTTGCGTAATCCTGTCTATTTTGCCTCCAATGCTGGTGCCCTGGTTTTTTATTTCACCCTGGAGGGCAGCGATATCTCCTTTTGTCGCTGCTTCCAGGTCATTCCCCGTGGTGTTGCTGTTCGCCATTGGAGGTTCCGAAGGTACAGGCAAAGTAGGGGCGTAGGCAAAGTGTGACAGCCTGTGTTTGGTGGTCGTAAGCATCTCTGGTGGTGGCGTGGGTTGGTCGGGATAGTAATGTTTTCTGCTGCTGGTTCGCCGTTGGCAGCTCCAGGGTGCGTGCTCAGCCGTAAGGCGCTACAGGAGTCCTTCGTAGGACGGCGTTTGGGCCGTGTTAGATGTGAAAGATCAGTAGTGGCTATCCTCCTTAATGTCCATATGGTATCTTCAATAGTTCTGTGGAGGACGCCACACTGGTGTTTGGGTGGGCTGTGGGCCGGTCTCACCCTGCGCGTGTTGCGGGCACGGTTTAGAATGCTGCAACCTGGAGGTGACCAAAGTGAGTGGGGCTTAGACCACCGGTTCGGTGCCAAGTAGCTTAGGTCACCACTGAGAAAGAGCGCCGCAAGGTTGCATACGCTGGGGTGGAGGTGGTTGTCACGCTGGGGCGTATGAGTGGGCGCTTTTACCTCCTTCCTGCAAGATTGGGGTGGTCCAGGTGCAATGGGGTCCGGTACCCTCGTGGAAAGTCACTGGTGGGTTGGAGACTGCTGTTGCTGGGTTGCACGCGTTGTCGTAGGTTCTCACTTTGGCCCACTCCTTCGCTCGTGTCGTGTTAAGGGCCTTCCAGAGCGGGGGTTGGCCCAGGCGTAGGTGCACGCGGCTCCTTTCGAGGTGCTGGAGCATCGTGAGGGGCGCAGCAGACCCCCGTTAACTGTTCTTGTGGAGGCAAGGGGTTCTAATAGAGCGGGGTTGCCAGGAAGCGTCTACGCACACCTCTATACGCAGAGGTGTTGAGGCCTCTGTCAATTCCAGGTTCACTCCGCTCTTTATTGAGGGGCGAGACCCAGGGAGACTGGTGGCGTACCTGATTGCCGTGGGGGGGGCGGTCTTTGCGCCGTGTGCTGTGTCTCCACAGCAGGCTCGATGTTGTGCGGGCCGGCGGGGCATCTGCGCGGCTCTGTTAGGTGTCGCTGACTTCAGGCACCGAGGGTGCGAAACCTTCCTCTTTTCTTCTCATGGGCCAGAGGCTGGTCCTTGCCGCCGTATTGTGGGTGCGCGGTGGCGGCTCTGCAGGGTCTGCTCGCGGGGCCTCAGGTCTCGATACGCTGCCTGCATGTGCGAGTGGCGTCGTCGCGTGGCATTTTCTTCCTTCGTCTATTTTAGAGGGTGCAGAGATCAGTTTCTCCCCGGGATTTTTCCCAGACCGATTGGGGGTGGGGGGGGGGGGGAGTATTCCGCAATCAATATCTCATCGAATTTACGCAGGGGGGTACTGGGAAGAGGGGGCTCTAACTCATCTTCCGGGGTCATGCTGACGGAGCTCACGCAGAGAGTGTGTTCATCCCTGCGCCCCCTGGTGGCCAGTCCTTTGTTTCGTAATTTAATTCCCCAAAGCTCAGTGACTGGAAATCGCACAGCATATACTGCACCCAAATGAAAAAATTGAGTGCAGCAGGACCCATCTAAACGTCATCCCAAAGTGTGTTCCATGTTAGTCTTGGTAGCCCGGGTGTTAATATGCAGAGTAAACGCTCTGGCAATCACCCGCTCCTGCTTTTGATATCATCCATCACAAATGTGGCAGAGCGGAATTGAATAAAAAACATTTAAAAAAATGAATACAAGTTTTTGATCTATGGCCGGATGGAATCTACCGAAGTGGTAAGATGTTAAGAATAATACAATTACACATCCGGCATCCGAGGTGAACCAAGACTGCATGATGTAAATTGTTGCCTTGGTCTGGCCTAATGGAGCAGGCCGCAGTAGTAATGGCCACAATAAAATGTGTGTGGGTTCCCATGTAACTAGTTGGATCACAAAACATAAAGGGGAACAGAGGAAGACTGGGCACAATCCTAAACATTGCATGGGGAGTTCCAAGTGGTCACGGTAAAAATGTATGTGGGTTCCCAAGAGGCCAGAGGCCAGAGACTAAGCTAGTTAGGTCACAAAACACAAAGGGGCACCGAAGGAAGATTGAACACAATCATAAAGCTTGCAGGGTAGCTACAAGTACATGGTAAATCTCCTGTCCGCAGCCTCGTCCTTCTATTGATATACTACACCTCAGGCATATGAACACATGGTTCATATAAATGGTGACTAGTAGACTTCCTTGTACGAGTTGTCAAAGTGGATGGACCCCGGGCTACTTAATGTCAATTCCTACATTGATCTGGACTCTCAGACCTGGACTCCATTGCAAGTGCCCTAGTAGGAACCTGGAAATGGACTAAGGCTACCTAGTGTCTATGACCCCATCTGTTTAAATGAAAGAAAGATGAGGTAACCCCTAGTTGTAAAGCACCAAAATCAGTGGGGACTGATGTCTGCTCCTACATCTTCAATATGTGGTAACACTGGTATTCTACCAATACTGTGGTTGGGCCTCGTTTAGGCCATTTTCTATTGTGTCCAATCGATGTATCCATCTTGTCTCTGCTTACTTAGCTGATGGATTGTACACGTTATTTGGTAGTGCTTCAAGGGTCCACCTTGACATCATCTGTGGAATGTCTGTATTCCATATAGTGCGAAACCAATGGTGCATTTATGTTCTTCCACCTTATGTGGGATCTGTGCTCCACAATTCTAGTGTGTACTGGTCTTGATATTTGTCCCACATATTTCAGTCCGCACGGGCATTCTACACAGTAGATGGCGTACAGAGGTTTGCAGTTTGTGTGAATGTAAATTCCATTACCTTCCTCGTACTTCAAAACTTTGATTTTCTTACAATATTTATAAACTGAACACCCACCGCAATGGAAGTGCCCGGTGAGGGGACGCAAATCCTAGTCTGTCATTGTGTTCCTATTACCTTGTTGTTGCGAGTCGACAAATCCTTAAGATCTTTCTGTCTTGTCATGGCAAATAGGTGCAAAGGTTCATCTGCCAGCTCCAGCCTAACAGGGGCCAGAATTTCTTTGAACATCTTGATTGCATAGGTATGTGCAGTGTATGGTAAAACGCATAACAGTTTGTCTTGTTTGCGATGTTCTTTTGGAGTGAGTAATGTTTCCCTTGGTGTGTAGCTGGCTCTCTTAACAGCTGTCATCACTAGTTTGGTGGGGTAACCCCTTGCCACCAAACATTGTCTTAGATTACCAGCATGCATAAGGTAGTCTGTAGTGCAATGAACAATTTCTCCTCGAGCTGAGAAAATGCACATACGGAAGGTTATCTTTAAGGCTCTTAGGGTGGAAGCTGGAAAACTGGAGCAAAGTGTTCCTATCTGTGGGCTTTCTAAATAAGGAGCACTCCAGTGCATCATTTGTCACTCGAATGGTCCAATCTAGGAAGTAGATATCTCTGATGCTGGTGTTGATGGTAAATTGAATTTTCTTATGGTGTTGGTTAAGACATAGAAACAAGTTTTGGAGAGTATCAGTGGAACCCTGCCATATCATGACAATGTCGTCAATATAATGACGCCAAAGTTGAATTTGGGCAAGAAAAGGGTTGGTGTCCATGAGAACAAAATGGTGTTTCCCCCATAGCCATGTACAAAATAGCAAGGCTAGGCGCAAAGGCTCTGGGTTTGTAAGTGAAATTGATCTTTATACTTGAAGTAATTCTTATCAAGGTCAATGGTTGGCAATTCCCAGATGAATTCTGCTGAGATACCCCGTGGTGGTGGTTAATATCGCACACATATATAATATCGCACACATATATTGGATTGCGGAATACTCTTGTAAAGAGCCTGTATGTCCAAGGTGACCAGGATTTCCAGACCTGGCTTGAAGGGCCGTCCCTCAACCAATTGGAGTGACGTGCTGTCTCGAATATAGGCGTCAGCTTTCTGACTCGAGGGCTGTAAAAAGTTGTCAATATATTTACAGATTGGTTCCAAGACTGAACCACAGCCCTCCACTATGGGATGCCCTGGATGTTTACTGGCATCCTCATGAATTTTTGGTATTGCATAAAATACAGGAATGCGTCCCTCAGATATATTGAGGAAATCAAATTCATCATTGGTGAGTCAGCCTCTCTGTTGGGCAAGAGATGTTGTTTCCTGTATCTTTCTTGAGGTCACTACTGGGATCTTTGCTTAATTTTCTGTAACTGTCGCCATCAGCTAGGAGATCTATTATCATCTCCTGATACTGCTGTTGGTTAAACAGCACTATCCTACATCCCCTGTCGGCAGGCTTAATCACAAGTTCGGGGTCA
Organism: Ambystoma mexicanum; assembly: GCF_040938575.1. Lineage (NCBI taxonomy): Eukaryota > Metazoa > Chordata > Amphibia > Caudata > Ambystomatidae > Ambystoma > Ambystoma mexicanum. The sequence continues at coordinate 178,551,175 of NC_090940.1, forward strand.
TTCGATGGTGTGCTGATCGCATGCCTTTCCGCATTTGTTAAATTGTATCTCAAACTCTGTATGTTATGTTCTCCTTCGGGATCTGATTGTCAGATGGTGTGAAAGTAGATGGACACCTCAGACCTGTATCTATACAGATTTCAGGTGGGCCAGAGTCTCTGAAGAAGGAACGCAACCGATTTTTCTCCATAAAATGTCAGTCTGAACTGAGAACCAGTCAGTGTTGGTAGATGGAACAAAAGATAGACCTTTCGCCAGGACACCACTCTGTGCTGGAGAAAGTTGTTTCCCCGAAAGGTTAAACACTGGCAGTGTCAACTGTTGTGCCATCAATAGTTGGTCCTGCGTCGCTGTCTGGCTGCTTTGGAGGGGGGTACTAGTTGGGCGCTGGGTACTGTGGGCCCCATCCCTGCCCTTGTGTAGGACCTCTGCCTGACAAAGGCCTATAACCTGAAAATTGCAGGGGCGGTTGAGGGTGCGGGAAGTTCTAGCCTTGCTTAGACCCTTGTGATGAGTTAATACTCGTGTCTGAGAAAGTAACCCGCTGACATTGTCCCCTTTGTAAACCGCCCGTTTGGTTTCTTCCGGTGTTTCTGGTTTGCAAGAAATTTTCTGCCAGGTAGGGGTAGATAGTTTCCAGCATGAGCTCCTGCGTGTCCCGAACTAGTTTTAGTTTTTTTAGTCCAGGTAATGTTTTTAAACTCCTCAAATTGTGTCTGAACATCCTTCAGTTTTTCTTGCATTTTGGTGATGACAGTATTGCTTTGAAAGATTGCCTCTGCTGTGTCCAATTCCAATAGTGTTTGTGCTGCCAAGCGTAGTGCCGTAGAGATGGTTAAAACCATCAAATCTCGCCTACACTTGGTAGTAGTGTAGCTGAAATTTAGTTTTGTGAATTTCATCCTCTAGGAACAAACTCGGGGGTGATGCATTGATTGACATTGAGAGAAGTCTGTCTTCCACTGCTTTTTTCCCCTCTTCCCCGTTTTTCTTTTTCCTTTTCTAAAATTCTGGTTTAGGTTTCCAATTTTAATGTTTTTAGTAATATTGGGTAGAACGCATCCACAGAGCTAAATCTTCTCTTAGGGTCCTGAAGAAGGCAGCCAACTTCATCTTCTGCCGAAACGTTCCGCCTTGACAACCCAGCACTATATAGATCTCCGGGATCTGTCAATGTGACCCAAGCGTAGACCTGGGATGTGTATCTAGAGCTGACTATTTTTTATTTACTATTCATGCAACATTAGCGTTTTTGTACTCTGCTAAATTTAGACAGGGGGAGCAGTATAGGAGTTAATTCCTCTACTTGTGTCAACAAGATTGACTTATACTCGCAGCCATTTCTCTGTTGCAATATTGTTTCTACAACCTGTGATTTACAAAATTTGTTTTTGCTACAAAAAATCTTAAATTGCGTACAAGTGTTCTAGCCTGTACAATAGACCATTTAACATGCATTATTTGTTTTGATTTACTGGTCTGAGATGTGGCTTCATTATTTTTCTATTCATTTATTGCAACTGTGCCATTTCAAGCACATTTTATTACTATGTTGATATGTATTGTTGTAGGACCCATGGTCCTACTGAATAAATAATGTATTTTATATTAATTTGCGTGCCATACAGTACATTTATTCAAATACAATTGACGATGGCCACGTGCTAGTAGGAGAGTGGCCCCACAGAATTACATTTTGAATTTGTTCATTAAGGGGATCGCCCTTTTGTGTGATAGTGTTATAACTCATTTGTCCCCTTTGTACACTTGAGTTTTTCCCCTCTTGTTCAGCTGATATTGAATTTATTACTTCATCTATGTGCCTCAGTTCATATATCTGAAAACATTCAAGGAGCAGCACTACTGTAATCCCTGGGAAACAGGATTGTAAAACTGTAATACATGAAGGCTCCAGGCACCATATATAAAAGTATCAACTGCAGTGTCTCTAACAAGCATGCAGGAAAAGCTTCTGAAGCACTAAATGGCGTATGGATATTATTCTGCTTCAGTGTCGGGACATTGCTAACATCTTCAAGTTCTCCATGATGCTTCACGAGTACAATCCACTTCAGCTCTGTGCTTCTGCACGGACGTTCACTAGAGGTAAAGTTAACAAATTACTTTAGCATAAAAAAATGTTGATTATACGTTTTCACCACTGCACTGATTTCTTTACATAAGCCTTCATCTGGACTGTCTTCTTTTTGGACCATTTTGTTTTGTAAATTATCTATAGAGACTGCCACCTAGGTAGTTCTTGATTAGTTTGGAAAGCCAACATCATGAAGAGACTGAGAAGGATATGAACAAACACGTCAACTCATTCAACTTCTGCAGTCCCTAAGCCTGAAACATAATCCATTCTAGTTTTCTTAAACGTAATACATTAAGAATACAAATACATTAAAAATAATAATTAGGGGAAACTAACTTTGTTTTATGCTAGTTAAGTCGGGAAAAGGAGAAAACTGGTGGGCCGCTATTATGTTCCAAGGCACATTGGTTTCTAAGGGAGAAAGATGATGCAGAAAGTAGTATAATACATTAAAGATTTTACATTTGTGAACTGCATCTAAGGAAGAACCAAACATCTAGAATGTAGACGGTAAAAATCTGAATCGTCCAATTTTAGCTCAGGCTTTACTTTGCTGGGGTCCTAATTATGAGCATGGTCCCAGCAGTAAAACCTATTTTTGGAAATGCTACCAGACTATAGGATGGGTGTGAAGTACTTTGGGGTAAATGTGGATTTTTACGTTAGTGTTAAGGAGAATTCTCTGTTTAGGCTGAATTTCCTAACCTAGTGAGTCCCCCAGCAGCTTTGCTGGATTTTTGGGGTTTATTTTTTTCTCCTGCCAAGAGTGAGACTCTTTTACCCTCACTCTTGGACATGATTTGGGTGTGTTTCTTTGAATCTAGATGTGTTTAATAGGCTATGGGGTCTTTTACTCCATAGGGCTTCATGTGTTTTTGTGATGTGTTACACAGCACCCTCAGTGCAGTGACACAGGGGTGTCATAGTGACCCCCCAGTATAGACTCCATACCCTGGGACTGACTGTCTCCCAGGGCATGTAAAGTCACCATCGACTTTACTAGTCTTCAATTCTGAACAAAACCAGTACAAACCATCATATTGTGGACGTACTGGGTGGGGCAATTCAATTGCCCGGGGTCTGTTAGTCGAGGGGGCACGTCTCCGTCCCCCCTGATCGAGTTTTGGCTGGTGGCAGTGGATACTACTTTTTATATTCAACCGCGAATATTTTCCTATGGGATTTCCCATTGTTTTAGGCTACTATCTTTATTTAATTATTTACGGTAGCCTCGAACATACCGCCGGTTTATTCAATTAATATAAATTCTCCGGTTGGTATTTTTTGCCAAAACTCGATTCTAAAATGGCGTTTGTGTTCTCTTCTGTGACTCCAACCCAAGTCGAGCCCTTTGTTCCACTTTTTGGCGGGCTTCTCCACAGAAGCCCTCCAAAGTGGTGCCACTCTGTCTGGGGTACTTAGGAGGGGTGGAGGGAAATTTAGGCACCCTGGACTAAGTTGCCTAGGCAACTCAAGTCGCACTCCATCCTGATTGGCCTAAGTGGTGAGCCGGCCGGCTCACCGCTTAGCATGTTTGAGTGACAGCTAGGCTGAGTGAATGGGGGTGTGCTGCATAAAAGCAGGGCTTTGGGGACTGGAACTTCAGCAGTCGCCACAGGACCTAAGAATCCGACGAGGGAGAAGCTGAGCCGACCTGCCACGACACCACCACCGGTGGAGCCCTGCTGGACTGCCTCGCCACTTTTCCCAACGACAGAGGAGATCTCCCGCCGGAGAGTCTTCTTCCTTTGACTGGTGGGGATAACCAATTTCACCGTCTTTTCGCTTTCCCGACGTACCTCGTGGCCGCCTTGCCTGTGCCAAGCACCCCGGCAACCGGGATACCATGTTTTACCACGACCGTGAAACAAAGGTACCACCTTTAACCGGAAAACTCTGCGGCTGGTTTCTGCCCTGGTAGTGCAACGACCTTCATCTTTCCTCCAAGTCGAGATCTTCCCTTCCCCTGGACGACGACGCAACTTGCACCCACTACCAGGAACAACTGCCACCGTTAGAGGATCCTTCCCACTTAATGTACCATGTCCCGCCTGACTTCCCTTGCTACCGACTGTACGGGGTAGATTTAGCCCCCGGCTTTCAAACCTGGGTTAGCCTGGGACACTCTGGCTAAACTTTCCTAAGCCTCGCTAAACTCTTTTTGAACCCTCTGCAAGACTTTCAAAGCCTAGTGTAACTGTGTGATCTTGGGCGCATTTGTGCTCTGCTCTCTCTAAGAGGGGGCCCAGCCTTTGGACTTTGGCTCACCAGTGACTTTTGTTCTTCTGCCTTGCTAACAGTGTTCCTGAATCTTAGAGTGGTGTACCTTTCCATATTCTCTTTTTCCCTCCCTTTCTCACAAACTTATTGGACTGCAATCTAGTTAAGCGCTCACCTCTGTATGAAAATAAGTAGTGTTTTACTGTGACTTACCTGATAAGGAAAAAAGGGGTGTACGTATTACAATAGTAACTGTGTTTAGAATATTTTACAACAAGAGTGCTGGAGTGTTTCAAACCGTGTGTTTTTAAATAAATAATTATATACTTTGATACCAAAGCTCTGGTCAGTGTTTACTTGTATTGTTGTATCTGAGTGCCTATTGTGTATACTTTGCATACTGCCTAACTCTTCTTGAGGGAAGTCTGACTGCTCAGCCACAGCTACCAGGTAAATCTGGGTGGTGCGGACTGCTACCAAGTGGGTTTACTGCCAACACCTGTAGTCTTAAATCTTTTGCAGTGTTCCCTAAGGGAATTGTACAGGTTTCTGCCTAACAGTTACATAGACCTTTCTGTATACCCCTGTGGTAAATATTCCAACTCCTATTCGGGAGGTGTTTTATAGGCGTTTTAAATGAATAAAAATCAAAGTATTGTTACAAACAAATCCTCCAACATCATTTCTTATTTGACTTGATCAAGAAATCATTAAACCGCACCCTCCCTCCCCCCCCAACAATAAGTGGTCCACTCCTCTTCACTTTCTTTCTAGCCAAAGGCTTTTCAGCCTTTAGCTTTCACTACCACCTTTTCACATCTGATCGACAAATCTGTTATCCTTTCCACCCTTCACCTCTGCTATCTGTGAACGCATTACCAGCTTTCTCCTAGGTGTCTGGCATTGGGTGGCCTTAAGCTCTGTGTAATCCTCCATGACAGAAGTCCTCTTTTTCTCTGCCTCCGGTGCTAACCCCACTCTCTCCTCTATGTCCATCCTGCTTCAACCCAGGCTTGCAACCTTTGAGATTTCTTTAACGGTGACCTGTTACTCAAATTCATCAAAGCTGATGCCACTTTTGTCAAGATTAACCTACTAAACCTAAGGAAAATCCACCCCAATGTAGCCACCATTTTGCTAAAACTCTGATCTCTACCTTTATGCTTTGCAAATTGAACTACTGTTCGGGCCTTCAACTTGATCTCCATTTCTACTCCTTTCCTGAAATTTAAGTTCTCAATTTTGCTACCAATAACCTCGACAACCTACCTAGCTCCACCCCCACGCACCTACTCCATGCTCAATGCCTCTCAATGCAAAATCGCTCTTAACGTTCCTACTCCTCGACTACACATCTATGAATGCTCTTGCCTCCCTCTAACTCACTGACTGCATCTCTCTATTGCAGATCTGCAATACTCTTCTCTCCATACCCTTGTTGCCCCTCTCTGAGCTCCTTCTCTTTCTGTGCTTCGCCCTTTCCACTGAACCACCTTGACATTAAAGCTAGCCCATACATGGAATTATTTAAAACCATACATGAATTCCATCTGTAAACTAGTTAATTGTTGGCCTCCCACCTGCTCATGGCTGTCAACTATCTGTGAGACAGGCATGGTATCAAGAGAGACGACAGAGACAACTTAATTCAAGTTTTGAAGACCTTTATTAAAATGTCAGGATTATGTAAGGCCTAACATGCTCTATAACTAAGGTATGGATTTCACCTGCCTAAAGAAAACTAAGGGAAGTCTGTGTCTGAAAGTCCAAATCAAAACGTCTGTGCCAAAACCTATGCTTGCCCTCCCATGTAGAAATAAAACAGGGTGTGGGGTTTCTTTTTTTAACAAAAATAGTGTTTGAAAGTAAAGTCTCAGCTGTCCTAGCTATGTGTGTGCCTCCATGTTGGCTGAACCCCCCCCTCCCCCCCCCCCCAAGTTAAATAGTCCCAAGTAAATAGTCCCATTCTAATGTTGGTTTTCATGATGGTTATGAGCCTGGCGCCAAAGGCGCCAGGACTGACTCCAAGAGAGTCTTGGATGAGGTTTTAAGGCCTTTGACCTGGCCCTAACTGGAAGGCTGACTTGCCAGTGAGGGCCAGGGGCAAGGGTCATGACAGGAAATCCATGATCTCGATGCAGCCACAGAGAAAGCACGTCCACCAATAAGGGAACGTTTAATCCGGGGAATTTCAATAGTCCGTGAGGTTTGAGAGTCCAGAGGAAAAGCAGACTTAAGCCTATTTTATAGCAGATAGTAAATCTTGCAAAGAAAAGGTAATAAATGATGACCAACCCGCCGTGGACCCATTGTTGGCATAGGACACATTTGGTAGATTAACAGGAGAACATATATTGGGGATGGTAAGAATCTTTTCATCAAGAAATGAAGCCAAGGAATCACAGGGAGCTTGAGAAGATATGATGGAAGAATAGATTTTTGCGGGTGAGGATAATTACTTTACTAACTCAAAGAGAGCTTTACATTGGTTAATGGCACCTACAACCTTCTCACTAAAGAAAGATTGTTTTGCCAAGAAAATGGCTTCCTGATATTTGGTGGAGGCTTGATGACATTTTTTTTGATCTGCTGGCTTATAATGTAGTCTCAATCTTCTTTCTGCCTGCCTACGGAGAAGCTTTAGCACTTTAAAATCTTCAGTATACCAAGGTTCGGAAGGGCGAACTTTAGATACACAGCGCTTTAAAGGGGCAATGGAATTGGCCGCATTGACAAAAGCCTGAAATAACGTGGTTAACGTGCAGGGAGCTGTCCTAGCACAATGTAACTCAATTTGAGTGAACGACAGCCGGGTTTTCACAAAACCGGTGTAGGTTGGGTTTCAGGGCAGAGCATAGCACGGATTGAGAAAGGAACAGCATGATGATCGGACCAAGTGAGCGGTAACGCGGAAAAGGTACTAATAACATCATTAGCAGCAAGCACAATATCTAAGATATTACCAAGATGGTGGGTTGGATAAACAACTTGTTGCGGTAGGCCTAAATCCAGCATAACGACAAACTGTTGAGATATCAAATGCTCACTGGGAGCTCTATTTTCACAGTAGAGAGCTCTTTGGTCCAGGCACAGTGCTCAGACCAAACAGTTCGCCCATTACAGATCGTGCAACCACAAGTCTCCCCCTTAGATGTGGTTAGCCCCTTACAGGCCCTTCAGCTTTGGGTTTTACACACTTGACTTTCCTTTTGGCTAGTGTAACCCTTTTCTCCATCAGACTTTTGCTTTGCGACAAGCTCATAAAAGTTTGTGGTTCATATTTTTTCAACTGCCTATATGCTTTCATTCAGTTCATAACGTTGCTGACAGTGCGACATTCACTATGTCAGTTTAACTTTCAAATGTTAGTTTGATATTCAACATCACTTGTTCGTAATCAAAATAGCAGTTTCAGTTGAGTTCGGTTTTCAATATGATGTGCTTTCACTCATATATAGCACTTTCCATTCAGTCCGGTATTCAATATTGTTCTTTCACTTTGGTTTGCGCACCGTTACTTGCCTGCGGTCCCAGGGGAGAGCTGAGGTCTTCCTGTGCCCTCTGACACTCACTGGCTCTTCTGTCTCCCTTCTGTGGCTCCTGCTGTTCCCGCTCACCTCTTTCAAAGTCGGGAAGCAGACCGCATATGCGCTGTTCTCTCGCCGGGCACATCCTCGACAACACCGGCTTCCCAGTCCCCCACAAAGAACGCTGATCGCGTTCTTTCTGCTGGCAGATGCATCCTGCAGCTCAGCTGTTTGGCAGCTGTCACGACCCTCGCCCAAAACCCCCTCTGGCAAACCCATTGGCCAGGTGGAGTCAGGACTCCGGCCTCTAGAAACTGGCATCCTTTTCCAAAACCCTCTTGGGGCCCCTCCTGGCGTCTGTGGCGCCAGGGTCATACACTATGAAAAACATGTGCTTGGGAACTACTTAATGTGTTATCAGCCAACATGGAGGCTTCCACATAGCTTGGTTCCAAAGAACCAAGCTATGCGGTCTAGTGTTTTGGGTGTGGTAACCTAGGGACTACTTTACCTGGACTATTCTGTTGGGGCTATTTAAACCACACCCGAGCAAGACCACACGCTTCACGTTACTTTGCAGCTTGCAACGTGATGCTCACCGTGTCCAGCTATTCCCTCGAACCTCGGAGAAGCAGAACCTGCAAGGAGACAAAAGGAACATCATTAGCAGCAGCATCTTACCTGCAGTCTTCATCTTTAGCCACTCGCAGCTACTGAGAACAGCTTCCTCGAATCTGCATGCCTCCCACACAGAACGACCTGAAAGAGGAAGATAGAGGCAACATTAAAGAAAGCAGTAGAGACATTTGCAAGTTATGAACTGCTCAAAAGGCTTACCTGGCTGGTCACCTCTCGGCTGGCACCACTCCGGACATTCCACTCGCGCTGAAGAACACCGCGACCTACAAGGAAGGAAAACACAGGTTAGCAAAGGCAAGACTTTGCAGCGCTGCGCATAGCGCTTACCGCATCATAGCGCTCTTAATACGCCATCATTTACCAGCGAGGCTCAACCAAGCCAGTTCGCCGCACTGAAGCTCTGCATACCTAAGGGAGAAAAAAAGACATTTTTAAATAAAGAAAGGCATTCAGGATAGCAACAAAACTAAAGAACAGCAATAAGACCTACCGGAACCATATCAAAAGGGCCGGTGTTGGTGAAGTAACTGGACCGCACACGCCCATGAAAGAAAACGTGCCCCTGCAAAGAAGGCAGGATGGAGAGCACGCCTAACTCTACCACAAGGTGAGGAGAGGGCCCCAGAGGGGCTGAAATCATACGGGGGTGGAGGGAGGATACTTGCCCCGGTCGGTCAGCCTTGAACACAGTCCTCCTGTATTTTCAGGCAGAACCTTCCCCGCAGACCGCATCTGGGCAAAGCTGAGAAGCATACCAGCGAGTAACCCGGCTGGGTGGCGTCCCTGTGGATACCAGGTGAGCGTAACGGGCAGCTCCGTCTGCCCTCCTTCCACACTGAAGGCTCCCGGTCCTGCACACGCCACACGACCAGGTCCTGCAGGTCTTCCGGGATTGTTGCCGGTCTTCCGAATTCCCAGTCTTTCCCAACCCAGTGGTTCTCTTTCTCTCTCCACATGATTGCCTCCTCTTCCTGTATACGCCTGAGCCCTCTTAAGGTGATACAGGTGTGTGTTGTCTTGATCTGCCTGGCTACAATGAGCCCAATTAGTGAGACATGCCTGACCCTCAGTACTGCATGTTCTTGCACCTCTCTTCCTCGTCTCCGTACTAGAGTGCTGTTTGTAATGGGAAGTGTGCATTGCTCCCAGTTGCTTCCTCCTCTTCTCAGTACTTGGTGGGAATTTACAGGGAAGGATGGGCTTCAGTGAGCATAGCCGATGAAGGCTGAGGGAAGGTGGGGTGTTTATATATTAGGAAAGGGGGCTACGATGTCTCGCCATCCAGCACTCTCGCCTCAAGCCCCAAGGACCCTGCCCCCAGGTGATCCTCCCTCACTTGTCCACCCCCATGGTCGGGATACAAAAGCGATGGCCATTCCCTGGCCACCTGAGTAAAAGATCCCTGGGGAGTAGCTGTGAGAGTGCCTTCTGGTTTCTCATATAACTGAGATGTGAATGGGAGGTAAGATATATCCTCAAAGGTCACACAGAGATGGATAGTTACGTGGCCACTGCATTTGGTACCATGGGTCCTTCATCGGGGCGGACTGTGCCTGTAATCAATAACGTGAATGTTCACATAACCACTAAAGTAAGGACCATTCACAAACCATGTAATGTATTGGCTTCTGACAGTTAATATTGCATCCTGACACAGGTTCAGGAGGCGTCGAGACCACTGATGCAATGAGTCTTTTGTTTACTGGCAGAGTCTATTCTTCTGATCTGCAAAACGTTGAATCCTTTTCTCAAAAGTCTATAACTTGCATGGTCATTCACTAGGCCGCCTTTTCGTGCATCTTATTTCCATTTGTTTCTTGGCCTTAAGGCCTCGTTTATGTATACCACGCCTTCGTAACCAGGCCCTAGGCTCAATCAGACAGCACCCCTAACCCATACTTCTAAAGGCACACTACACAGTGACTGCCTCTGTATTCCCTCCTTCGTATTCCGTTTCTGTTCTAAATGACATCTCAAATCTTCTTTCAATTCAAAAACAAATGGGATGCCTAAAACGGAAGCGTGAGGGGAATTGGCATACTGTCCCAAAATGAAACTGGGCCGCAATAAATGTGTTGGCGTTTGCCTTCGCGCCTTTTCAGAAAGGCGGACCCATCGTGTTTTTTGTAATGCCGCAGTCTTGGCAACCACACGCTTCAGGGTAACAGTGCCATCCATCATCTCCTCCGCATTGTACGGCTGTTATTGTTTTGGTTACAGTTGCTTTCTCAAAGTTTGCAGATAAGAGGAAAGTTTTTTGGAAGAAATATTTTGGGTGTAAATGATGGTTTATGGGAGGGCACCAAACTACCTCGTGCTAATGCTCCAAGATTTCCACCCTATTGAATGGAGTGAAATCATGATTTATCACGAAGGTATGTAGTCGGCACAAAGCAAAAAAGCCATTTTCCTTTCATGTTTTACACAGAAAGTGGCAGCAGAGGTTTGGATGCTTAATTTATTTTTTTTGTAAACATTTTGTTTTCAAAGTAACTATCGACGCTAGCTCCGAAAGCCAATCCGTAGGCCATTGTAACAAATGGATGATAAAAATCACAATACACGTTTAACAGCCATTGTCCTGAAAATGAAAAATCTTACGTTTAGCGGGGCAGGCTTTGAGTTGAATATTGATGCGACTCGTCACAAACGAATGCCAGTCATTCTACATGGTTTTAATTATAACCAGTGGCTATGTGTAACCTTAATATTAACTAACGGATATTAGCCGCCATGTTTTGCTCTTGGAATGCATGCACCAAGGTTAAGGGGCAGGTTTGATGCACAGGTGGAAGGCATGACCTGGAGGCAATGGCACATTATGACTGGACGCTAATTTAGGGTAGGAGAAAGGGTTGATCTCAAGTTGGAATAACCAGTGGTAGTTGGTGAAAGGGAATACCGCCATCCCTGGTACTGAGGAAGGTGATGACCAGAGGAGAAGCAGATGATCACAAGGCTGGGTAAGGGTGAATGATAGGTTAGTCAAGACTTTTGTGGCTAATCTCGGAAAGATGGTGATAATGGGCTAGTGGGTAAGAGAGGCAAGAGGTAGTTACCATGAGCTATTAGTAATGAGGTGGTGTTGCAGGGAGGAAGGATTGACTGGAGGGTTATCCAGTGATAATGGTGAACACAATTACAGAGAATACAATAACAGCGAGTAGAAAACAAAAGAAACGTTGATGTTAAAAAAAAAAATATATATATATATATATATGTTATATAGTTTTCTATTAGGTAAAATCACATAGTTCCTCCTGGAGGTCCTGGAAGTAGGAGAACCCAGAGATGTAGACATTGAGTTGTCGGTTAATGTAGTAGAGAAGGTGACTGATCAGAGGATAATTGAAGTGTGATTATAATGGGAAGGTGGCTCCTCCTAGTGGTGGTAGAATATAATGATCGAGTTCAGGTTGAAGGTGATGGGAGAATTAGGAACCCTGATATTTGAGCTACCAGAATTGTAATGATAGGTGAGGAGGGTAGAGTGTTGGTGTAGTGACCCTGATGTCGATGGATTACAGTCAAGTGTCTATGTACAGTTTCTATGAGTCCGCGGGTAGTGTGTAAGTGCTTCTTGTTGGTATACACTCCATGGCACCTTAGTTAGGATCGAGGCGAGTGATTTCATTCCTTTCAGATTTGGGATGTGATTTTGTGTTCGTAATCTTGGAGTGGTACTTTGAAATGCAAGTTACTTTGAGGAATTAAGACTGTGTAAGTGTTCTTGTCTTGTAACCAAACTGTCTATGCAGCTTGAGCAAGGTACACCGAAATACATCTCTGCTCCGTACACAATAGAGGGTGCAGTTACTTACGTAAAACCATTACGTTTGGACATTCATTGGCATAAAATCAAATAGGGTAACCCGCAACCAAAGCAATATGGACATTTGACAGAAATCCAGAGCTTAACCAAACTCCTGACCCCCAAAGCCAAGTCTTGACCGCCATCCTGGATGGAAGCTGAACAAAATTTGGCAAATAGTAATCTGAAGCGGGTTCCAGAAAATTACTGAACATCTGAAAAGGAATGTTTTGGGGTCGCAGCTCTCTGAAAATTGGATGCCTTTATCTGGAACTTTTACCAGCACGTTGAACCACATGACTTTTCGTGTTTTAAACAGCTCCATGTGTATAAAAGAATCTTCGGTGTGTATTCGCTCCGAAGGGAAGCCATGTAGTTCCTTCTGTTAGAAAGTAGCTTCCCAACAGGAGTCTGGTTGCAGCCCTGCGAGGAGAGCGTATGGATATAGGGGCACCAGAGAGAAGAGCATTCCAAGTGTGTATTGAACCAGTAACCGAAAACTATACTAAGCGACACAAGTTTTACTGATTGCTAGTCTTCCTAGTTTCTCCTTTTCTCTTTGCAAAGTTTGCATTTGTTATTGGGAGCATTTATGCAGTACGAACCATGTCACATATGGATGTATGGATCACTGTGCAATCATGTTTAAAAGCAATACTGTGTGTAACACAATACAAAACTTGACGCTAAGGTAATCTGTGCTATAGGCAAGAGAGTAGAATCCAACGTAAATCCCAAAGACTTAGCTGTAGTTTTCCAAGGAGAAAAAAAATGAGCATTGCCAAAGCCAAAATTTTGGTTTAGGCACTAACATAAATAGTACTACCTGGCCCTAAACATGACAGCAAGCTGGCATATTATGGAAGGGACTGGCAATTGCCTTTCTACTACCTATACATAAGCCAAAACTATTGGCTTTGCCAATGCTTGTTAATTGGAATTGGTGTAAGGCACGACACACATTGCCTATACATCAAGTGGCTGAGGGCATGCTTGGTTAAGACATTTGTTTTCTATCCTGAACCAGTTTACAGATGCAATTAACTTTCAGAAGTTTACTTGGGAATAAAGTTGGCCTCCACTGAAATGCACAGAACTAAATGCGATCCCGGGGAGATGCAGCTAGTGGATAGGAATGGCCATAGGGAATAATATGGGCATGGGGCAATCGATAGGTAGGTACATGGTTAAATAACACCCACAGGCTGTCTTCCCCCCCCCGCCCCCTCACTTCTCTCTCCTACTCTTCACCTCCCATGCCAATAATGTCAGGTTATAGCTTACCTTGTCACCTAATAGCCAACATTAACCAGAAGAAAAAAGCTTTGTGTGAGGACAAAGCAGGATACCTATGCAACAATAGAAGAAACTCGGTTAAAAAATCCGAAGACTTCTATCCATCGATCCTCTGACGGCCGTTTCTAAGGAGACCCGTCTCCTGTAGAGCAGGGGAGCGGAGGTACAGTTCATGCAGTTTGGTTCAGGGGTGGGCACCTAGGTTATAACGGAGAAAAATTGATGTTTTTGCAAATCAACAGATTGATTTAATTTAGTTAAATTGTGTAACAATTGTGTTGTTTATTTTGAAAGGTGATTTACTGAAAGATTCTTTTGTAAAAGGAAACGCATGCGCATCCCACAGATTCTCACCTTTTTAACCGCAGTAAAAGATGGTTGTTCATACTAACTACATGTCTTTATATTTGGAGCCTTATCCATTGTTTATAAAATATCTCAAAGGTCTGATATGTGAAATACTTGCAGATTGCTTTATTTGTATCACCGTCTGTCGTTTTACCGGCACACGTAAATGGGGAGTAGTTTTGATTTGTGTGTGTATTGCAACATTATTCAATGATCACGCACATTTGTAAAAGATTTTAATATAGATCCATAATAAACTTTAAAAAAGCATGTCTGTTAAATTTTTGCTGGCATATGAGCTAATAGTCAACCTCTGTGTGTAATGATTTTGATCTAGATGTTCTTTTCACTAAGCAGTCCTCACTAATTTAACACTTCTGGTATACAGTCCCACCCACAATTCTGGGACAAAGACAAGCTTTTTGGTTAATACTCCCATGTATTTAAATAAAATAGTCAAATGTGTTCCCCTTGCTTTATGAAGGGGAAGCCACAAATGTATTTAGATAAGATCTTACATATACAATTAGAGTAGTTGACACACACACAATGACTCCTTAAATCAATTGCATATGTTTCTAGATATTTATCGCCAATGAAAACATTGGTGCTTAGCAACATGCAAATTAAAGTATTCTCTTCAATTCAAACCTTGCATTTCACTTTGTACCAACATAATCAACCACTTTTCAGGCTCCCCTCTGCCCCCTCTTCTCCTTCTCTCATCTCCGACTGTCTGTCTGCTATCCAGGAGTGGTGTGCCGCCAATGATCTCTGCCTTAATGCCAGTAAGATGTAGATTCTCCTCATCAGCACACCTGCTCCCTCCTTTCTTGTCGGCCTCCCTTGACCCTCTTCCTGCTCCCACCTGTGAGGCTGAGAACCTCAGGGTCATCTTAGACTCCTTTCTCTCCTTTTCGCCTCACATCTCTGACATCTCTAAGAAGTCAAACTACCAACTGCACCTCCTCTGAGGTATTCTTCTTTGCTGCTCCTTCCCCCAGAAGCTCACTGTCCCTAGAGCTCTGGTTCTCTCTAGGCTGGCCTACTGCAACAGCCTCTTTCTAAATCTGCCTGTTTCTACTTTCCGCCCTTTGCAACTCATCCAGAACAGGACTGCAAGACTTGTCCTTGGCCTCAAGCCCAGGGATCCTATCTCTCCAGCACTGACATCTGTGCATTGGCTCCCAGTGGCGGCAAGGATTAAGTTCAAGACCCTATTAATTGTCCACAAGGCCTTCTGGGTCCTGGGTCCTCAATACCTCCAACTCTCTTTGTAAATACCTTCCTACCTTCGCTCCTCCACCTCCCGCTTCCTCAGGGTCAGTCGCTTCTCCAAGCAATGAGTTGGTGGTAGATCTTTCTTCGGCTGGTGCCTCCCTCGGTAACAGCCTCCCTGCCTCTCTGAAACTCGAGGAGAACCATCTCTGGTTCCGGAAGCACCTCTAGACCTTCCTCTTTGCTTCTGCCTGCTCTCTTCCTCTACCCTGCTGATTTTCTGTCTGATATTGCACTAGTCACCTGGGTACCCTCTGATTTCGGGCCCAGGTCCCTACCCGCCCAGTTGCACACCTGCACTGCCTTCCGGCAACCCTTGCACTTGGGTCTGTATCTATAACCCTACAGTCCCCCTACCTGCACTTGCAGACACCTGCTGTCTGTATTTACCCTTGCACCTGCCACCTGCTGGCCTCACTTCTTGTTATTGTTTTGATCCCATGTACATCACTGCCCTCCCTTTCCCCTGGCACTTTTCCCCTCCCTCCTCCCCTGTACTTGCGCAATCTCAAGGTCACTTGGCCTTGTAAGATCTTTCTCTGTCCTCCCTCTGTGCCCCCTTCCTTGCCTCGCCGCGCCTTTAAACACTTGTGTATGGGCGCGTTACAAATGCCATATCCTATCACTTTTAACTGACATTTGTACAACCATGTCTAAATAAATGCCCCCTTCAGTGTGAATATGGCATTGCAGTTTTTGAGATTAAAATTTGATGAGCAGGAGCTAAAGCCAACTCCTAGGTGTCAGGCTAGACGGGAGCTACCGCTGGCGAACCAGGAGTGAGCTCACAGCGCACTGTAAATCTAACTTCCGCATTAGACACTTTAGACTTAAACATTCTGCCCATTATGTATGATCCATTATATTAAATGTCTTAGTTCTCAAACTCTCAAAGTTAATGTCACTTATGCATGTTTGTAAGGTACCAGTTGTCCTGGAGAGCCAAAAGTAGCTCCTGGTAACTATTTATTTTAAGCTAACTAGGCTCTCCTACGGTAATAGCAGGTGCTTAATGGCTCCCAGCAATTTTGAACCCTTGGGTCGTGGGTTACTAACACATGTAGACCACATGCGGACCACGGTCTCCCTCAGTCGAGCTCAGACCTTTTTCACAATTTCTGGGTCTCCCTCGTTTGGGCTTGGACCCATTGGGTTCGCAAAAAGTTATCACAGTTCACTTCATTTAGGCTTCCCTCCTTCGGGCTTGATCCTAAATGCAGTGCAGTCTTTCACATGGGCATACTTTGTGTCGCTCTGTTAACTTTATTTTGCAGTTGCTTTCACTTCACAGCAATTGGTCTCCCTTGGTCGGGCTCGGACCACTTTAATCTTGCTTTCTTTTTTGGTATCAAAATTCGAAGACTTTCTACTGTGCGGTGGGTCTTCCTTAAACCATCGCAGGACCACTTCAATTCCATTGATTCAAAAAAAGAACTTCAAGTCCCAAAATGCCTTCCATGTCCTGCTTTCTTTCTCAAATTCAGTATGCAGGTTCCCACTCCAGCCACACACACACCCTTAGCAGGATTTCCTCTCTTGAAACGAGACTCACCCGGTTAGCGTGGTCCTGGCGAGAAACTTCTTTGGAGCTTCCTGGGCCGAGGTCAGGGTCATCCCAATCTAGCCCTCAGGCACTTGGGTTTCCCTTCACATGCCCAGGGGAAAACAAGTACTCCTGTGGATAGAGTCAGCAGTATATGATCTGCCCTCTCTGGCTCTTGGAAGACGCAGTTCCTTAGCTCTGCTGCAACCCTTCAACTACACAGGATCAGCATGTTGGCCACCAGCTCCCTTCCAGACTCGCCAAGGTTCTTTAAACACTCTGCTCTTCAGCTCCTCTGGTCCACACTGCATCCCCAGCTCGCTCAAAGTGTGTCTCAGTGCTCCACCTTTTATACTGACTGGAAGTGTTAATTGGAGTTGGGTGGAAACAGTTGCCCAGCCCTGCCTGACTCTGCCTGTCCTTGTTAATGGGACAGGATGGAGACTGCCCATAGGAATCCATGGTACATTGGTTCCTATGGGCAATCTTCATAGTTCTTTTCCTCTTCTTCTTTGTCCCAGTGGTTTTGAAAGAAGGCAATTTGGAGGAAGTATGGGAGTTGTAGTTTTCCCTAATGATGGAGGAAAACGTTGTAAGTGCTTGTCAGAGTGAAGGGGGCAGATGTGTGGTTGTAGGTGAATGTGGTTTAGATGATGTCCCATAGAGACTGTGGGGATGCCAAAGATATATTTCTTCTTCAATGCCTCCTTTTAATGTTAGTACCTGTTGGAATTGGGAAGGGGGCAACTGGACACGATTCATAACCTTTAAAGGTGGAGGAAGTGTCAGGTAGAGATTTGTCAAAAAGGGGGAAAACCGTGTCTCTCCCGAGGGCATTCCTCCAACTGTCCCCAATGACCCCCTGCTCAGGAGATCCTCCTGCACTGGTGCACCCCCAGGGTCTGGTTCCAAAGGCGATGGCCGTGCCCTGGCCACCTGAACAAAGAATCCCAGGGCTCCATAAGTGAGAAAGCCCTTGGGTTTCTCACAGTATGTGGTGGCACCTATTCACTTGCTTTGTCACACAATATTTCTCCAGTCAATTGAATCATATGTGCTACACTTGAAGAAGCAGTGCACATTTTCAGAGCCTCTTGCTTTAGGCGATTGTTTTTGGGTTCCCTTTATGATCACATTTGTTATCAGTATTGGTGTTTAAATGACATTTGCAGTATCTCCTGATAGCCTTGCGGGTTGGGTTACTAGGAGTTAGTTTAATTATTGGATGCCAATTGAGAACAATTTTTGCAAACGATTCAAAGTTGCTATAGAAAAACTAGTGTTGCGCATAACCTACTGGTTGACGATGAGCTGACCTTTGGTTGCCCAGTGTTTTGCACTGTAAGAGCTTTCTCAAGGTTTCAATTGAAACTACCTTACAGCTTCAACTTTACTGGTAAGATCCCAGTATTTCTTACTTGCTGTGTTCACTTATCGCTGATGTCTCAAGTTCGTCCTTTACAAAAGCAGAAAGTGGTTTCCTTCATAGCCGTCTGGTATACTGGATCCTTAAGGCAATTCTGGCTTGGGCTCTTGCATAGGCATTTGTCAGGTACTGCTATAATGTTCCCAGTTACTAACCCCATTTGCCAGCTGTTGCCATCTTATTGCTACATAGTACCATTATGGTAGTGCCTGGAAAATGACTCTCCCATGCCTACACACAAACTGTTGGCTTTGCCAGTGCTTGTTTCATTTAGAGCCTGTCTGTCTGGGGACACAAGGTATTCTTGGCTGGTGGGCCTGGAGGTGAAACAGTGTAAGTGGGAAAGCATCAACAATTAGGACGTTGTGAAAGCTGTCAGATTGGGTTGAGATGATGGGAAACAAGTGCTTATGTGTGTTGAAATCTACCCTGAGTTTCCTGGCTTAATGTGAAATATTGTACTGTCAGGATTGGTAGGATAACGTGTCAAATGGCTGTGTAGTCGAAGCTTTGCATGAGGGAACATTGATGATTCCCATTTTGATGACCTATGAATTAGTAACCCACAGCCATCCAATGCCTGACCGCATCAAAGAACATGGACATCTTTACATGAGACTGAAAGACAAGGTAGAGTAACAAAAAGGCTTGCAACTTGTCATTTAAGTCAAAGAAGGAAATGTCACTGAAGAGGAGGGGTTCCAGAACCACTTCTGGAGACATGCTTACGCATAGACTGAGGAGCAGCAGGTCACAAAGTTGTAAAGGGCCTAGAGTCGGTCTCTGAACCAAAAGATTACTGGCCCACACAGGTTTCTGTCCATTGCAGGATGTTGCGACTGAATCCATCAAAGACAACAGAGGTTCAAGAGGATAAGCATAGTGATTAGCAGCAGTGAAGGATTTGGAGACATAACTAGGAGAAGGCTCAAATGGGTGGGCTCTGCAAAAGCTAAACTGCAATGAGTATTTTTGTGAAAAGGATTCTGTGTGGAGGCAAACCTTCTGCTATGTTACAGGTAAAGACACACTGGGCGGTAGGTGGTCAGGGTAGCTGGGCCAGATGACACTGGTTTGAAGCCAAATGGCAGGGAGAGAGGGAGGATGTTTGTAACAGCCTGTGTGCAGTGATTTGGTCAAGACAAGATGGTGGTTTTTCTTTTTTATAATCCAAGTGGGTTATGGGAGGTGAAACCCCATTACAAAAAAGGCAATCGGAATTAAAGGGGGAAAAATGTATAGGTGCGCATTTCAGCATTTTCAATATATCTTGGGCTGCTATGGGAAAAGGTGTGCAAGGGATAAGCAAAGCTTAAACTCCCCATATTTAAACGAGTCAATCTTTTAATCTGATGCGGGTTTTACTCTAGAAATGTAATAAATGGACCTGTCGAAGTTTCTCGCTGTCCATTTACTTTATCTTTTGGCACCAAAAAACATTCACAGAATGTTGGCCTTTGTAGCAAGTCAATCTTTTACTGTCTATTGTCACGGGCCCTTTTAATGTAGATCAAGACATGCAACCATTTGATTATCAATAAAGGGATCAGGGGATATGGGATAGACAAATAAAGGGTGGGGTAGAAGGCTTTAGGGGTGGTTGCAATGAGGACAGAAATGGTTGCCATTTGAAGAGCGAGAGACGGAAAAAGAGTGGGCATGTGGGAGCAGAGATCTGAAGCAAAGCCATTGTCCGAAGGTGCTGATTTTGTGAGTGTGTGGTGTGGGAGCAAGGAAAGATCAGATGCTGTTGGCGAGAAGTTGGAGGTGCATGTTTGGAAGTAGGTTCACCTGGCCAAATGCCAAGCTGAGGGTATCTGGGGGCAAGTTGGAAATTGGTGGATCTTTGGATGGAAGTGTTCCTCTTTTTACATATATGGTGGACAGTGTGCATGTAAGTGGTAGGGCAATCCAAGATTGATGGTGCGGGATGCTGGAGGTGACTGGGCAAATGAGGCTGCAGTCCTTTAAAGTGGAGAGCAAGGCCCGACGGAAATGCTTTAAAAATGTCTACTGGGCTTGGTTCGGTGAAGTAAAACAGTGGATGGTTTGGGGGTAGACCTGGTCCATTTTGGGGGACCAAAACCAAACCAAAAACACTTCCTTTTGCAAATACATGGGTTATTGTAAGTCGTCTTGTTAGGTAGCATGTTGAGTGTCTGGAAGCTAAAACCGTTTTCTCGTGATAATTAGTCCTTGATTATGACTCCTCTCTTCCCATTTTTATCTCCTTTTAGCCATCATTGGTCACACCAATTGTTTGAATTGGTCCTTACTAGCAAGAGAAATTGAAAGGGACCATTCCACTTATGCTTAATTTCTATTACATTTTCAGATAATCTGCTAGGTATTTCGTGGGTGGACAGCTCCTGGATTCCTATTCTAAACAATGTGACAGTTCTGGACTATTTCTCTGAAAGGAGTAACCCGTTCTATGACCGAACATGCAACAATGAAGTGGTCAAAATGCAACGTCTGACCCTGGACCATTTAACGTAAGTCATTTTGTAGAAAAAAGAAATGCATACAGTATTATCTTGAAGGGACCTGACATCTTGTATTATATGAAGTCACAATTGATCTTTCTGTTGAAAAATTATTTGGCAAATGCTTCCCTTCCTCATTCCACCCTTAAATGATCTTTCCCCCTCCCCACCCACTACTTCCTTTCATCATTGCCCCAACATTAAATCTTTGCTGCCCTTGAGTGACTCTGGAACCTACTGTAAATTCGTTTGTGTGGTCTAAATGGTTTCTTCCTTTATCAGAGTGCCCGTTTCTTGACTGTGCCACAGCAAGTGTCAATCCAATTCTATTTGATGATCATAGATTGTAAGGTTTATGAAAGGATGTTGTCTTTTCATGAATATGAGGTGTTTGTCTATGATGGCCCTGTCTGTGATTCGCCCTGAAAATGTGCATGCCGCCTATACCACCCGTGCCTTGATTCTAAAATTAATTTCCTGCTGCACTGAAGGTGTGTTGGGTGTATAGTGAATGCTATTACCTACGTTTCTCTTTTCCATGAAATTAAAATGGTTTGGTATTGGGCAGGGGTAAATATAGTTGTCATTTTTTATCTTTTGCTGACCACATGATGGAGGAGTGACATGACTGGAGCATTGCTTGTTGTTTCATTTCTTCACCCGTCCTCCTTGCCCTAAAGTTCTTTTTCTAGCTGTGGCTGGGAAGCATTAGCCAGGAGAATAAATATATCATGATACCTTGACGCGCATGCGATCTTCACAGCTTAGCGGTCAACTTGTTTTCAAAATTTTGGAATCTTTCTCCATTGCGCTGCCTTTTGTGTTTTCTGTTTTCCCCCTATCCCGTTTTCAGCATACTCCTAGATGGCAACACGTTTTTCTTCCCTCTGCTGCCTACTATTGTTGAATAGACAGAAAAAGGCTGGTCTACTCTCTGGAATTAAGATCTTCAGTCTGCAAAGCATGCACCTTTCAGTAACCTTTCTGTTCCCTCTGCGTTCTAATATATGGAAACCTTTTCTCATTCATAAACAATAATGCCTTGTCGATATGGTCAGCAAAACCAAAAAGTGATGGCTGGAAGGATTTGAATAAATCCTAACCATTGGCACAACTCTAGGCAACCCTGCAGACCATCATTGTCGAACCTGACAAGCCACTGCAGAAGAGGAAAGACCATATGCATATCTGGCTTTGTCCCATCCCAAAAGGTGCAGTCCAGCCCAAACTACTAGGTCACACTCCTTCTGCACGAGACCACAAGCATCCCCAGACATGTTTTGGTCTCCTTGTGCATCATCAGTGAAGAGTATCCTGGATCTTTAGGCCAATACAGTCAGCATATAATGTTAGCACACCTGACTGATCTTGCGCATATTGTTTTATATTACGGATTGTACAACTACCATTAAAAAATAGTTAACTGTATTGCTGAAATGAATGCTAAAACATTGGCTCCCTATTTATATGCATACAAAGTCTTGCAAATAGCATAAACCATTAATACAATTTAACGTTAATCATTCAAAGACCTCTGTGATCATAGTAAGATTAAAGTAGTATTGTGTGAAGAATCGCTGGATGTCATCACTTCTCCCCAAAGGGGAGCCTCTTCCCATGATGCCAGGGAGGTGAGGCCGCTACCTTTACTCAGCGGGAGCATATCATGGGAAGAGACTCCCCCTCTAGGGACAAGGACGAACATCTAAGGGAGACACAGTATTATACCACTCACCCAACACCCTATACACCTCCCCACTTTGTAAACCCCAGTCATATACCTAACCAACCCATGTACCTATGTAGGTCCATAGACATGACTTCCACTGACAAGAGGAAGAACATGCACTACCCAAGGGAGAGTGATGATGGAAGTACTGGGACGAGAAGGAGCCGCAGAGCAATAAAGATCGAAGGGCCAAAGACATTGAAAAGGGACTTAAAACATAATGCCAACCTGCCGTTATAAAGATAGACAAAGGACTACACACAGTCCTGAGAGCCAGCCAACAACCAGCAGGAAAGGCAGTCCAGCCTGGGTAGTTCAACGAGAGGAAGCCACGAGCAACCCACTCCCCAAGTGTCGAGGCTGGAGTGGGGAATCCTTGGTTCGGTGGCGTGGAACAAGTCCAGAGCCGAGCTGGAAGGCAGAGGCATAACCCAAAGCGGGTGGACCGAATGGTCAACGAAGAACGCAGTGTCCGCCAGTAACGTCCTGCAGTAGAGCTGCACAGGAGCATACCGAACGGAAAGAGACTGTGGGAATCCAGACCTGCAGACCATTCAAGAACCGGCGAAAAGCTGCTGAGAAAGAGGTAATGGAAGAATGAAAAAGTGCGGGTGGGCACCGGGTGTGACAGCAATAGTGAAAGAAGCGAGAGAGTGCCCTGAAGTCATCTTCCTCGGCACAGTGGTTGGTCACATACCAATCCTAAAGATAACCATTATAGAGAGTACCTCAGGAGTCGGCCTCCTCAGAGCAGTGGTTGGTCGCAAACCACTGTTGGAGCAGACAGTAAGAGAAAGTATATTGCATGGTATTTTTATCGTGGCAGTACCGGCAGGAGAGCGAACCAGGTCTGCCAAAACCAAGTCACAAAGATGTACGGGTCCTGGACCCGCACCTACAAGAAAAGGAGATTGCGGAACATTCTCTGCATCGTAGTACTTGACAGGAGAGTATACAAAGTAATCCTGGAGGGAAGAAGAGAAACCTGGGTCTGGGACCCTCATCACAATTGGATCTTTGCTTTATGGGAGAGGCCAAGGGAAGGCAGTCATTCTCCCTGGTGCTGTGAACTGTGCTGAGAAAGGCCATGGGAAGGGAATCATTGTGAACTGGAAAAGCAAGACTGAAGATGACCAGGAGAATGGAGTCCTTCTCCTGGCAAATGAACCCGCAAGGAGGATCGAACCAGGTATCCAGGGGTACAGAGTAATTCCCCTCATGGAGAACTTTCCACCAGAACTGTGCCACCTAGTCCCGGAGGAGGGAGTCATTCTGGACCATGAATTTATAAGTGCCAGGGACAGAGATGGGGACATTTTGACACATGAAGGTGGACTCTTTAAGTTCCTAAGACATCCTGACGGACCCATTACCACTTTAGTTGAGGCAGGGAAACCCCTCGTAGACATGGGGAGAGGTAGGTTTTCTCTTTATTTCCATTTCAACTAAGTCTATTGCAATCAATATGCCAACTGTTTGTCCGTCTCCTCTTTCTGCACCCCTTACAGTTCATTTAGCGCTTGTTGTCTTAAATGTACATATTTTACTCTCATTATCAAATTTATGATGCGATTGCTTGTGTTATCAGGACATTGTGTGAACCACTATTCCTTTTTGAAATGATGCTACTCGTCTTCAACTATAGCCCCACCATGTTTTTGTCCTTTTGCTTGATTCTGGATTTTAATCAGGGAAAGAAAGATGTTTTGTTAATTTGTTGTGCACGTTGTCAAGCTACGCCAGTACTCACCATTGAAGAGGATAATCGAGGAAAGAATGTATTGTTTGATCTGTCTAAAAAGAGAGGGAGAGAGAGATGTAGTAATCGGGCTCTTGGCCTGCCCATTCATTAATTGTTAATAAGTCAAAAGACTTCTCATTGAATGCCATACCACTGACTCATACATTACTAGTGCCACTATCGATGCAAATCAAACTGATGAACCTTCTGTGTTCTAAGGAACCTGTGAACAACAAAGGAAGCCGCCCTGGAATCTTGACCAAAAGACAGTCTGTTAGATTTGACTCTTTAGAACAGGGGCCTGCATCCTGTTGCTCTCAAGATGTTCTGGACTCCAACTACCATAAGCCCCCATCACTGACTTCGTGGCATAGGGCAGATGTGATTTGTAGTCCAAAACACCTTCACAACTAAATGTTGATCTTGCCTCTTGGACAACACCTCTGTATGAATTTCCCAACTTGATTATTACACCCACCTTCTTAAACAGCAGAGCACATGCTCCAAGAAAGAAAGATTAAACTATCATTGGTCCGGTTTTCCACATTAGTAGCAGCACAATTGTTCTTGGGTATCCTGCAATTATTCAACCTAACACCACACTATTTTGATCTCAGAAACTGGGTATGTGACCACCTTTTCTAGTAAGATGCAAAAATGTATCTCGTCTGTTCGGTTGGCTCCTCAATTTTAATAGGGTTCACCAATTGCATCGTAATGTGTTGTGTGCAAAAGCAACTAGAACCACTGCAACTCACAAACCATTAGTTTCCTGCATCAGATCTTCCTTTTGGCCACAGGTAACCAGAAGGATAGCAATGAACAACCTACCTTTTTCCTTTTTATGCATAAACCAACAGTGTGTCGATTGCAGCACCTCACATTTTTCTTTCACAGAACACATTATGTATGATGCAGTTGGTGACCATATTTAAAGGTGGGAGATATCCGTGCAGGTGAGATACATTTTTGTTCGAATCTTGGATTAATAATAACGTGCCATAATAACCATAACATAGACCCTCTTCAGTATGTACAAGGGAAGAAATGTTAAAATCATTCTTACAAATATTGGGACTATCCACATAGAACATCTATACCTTAATTTAAGTATGTTCTGTTTGATTTGAAACCATTGCAGCCGATTTGGAAAATGAGGGTTTCCTAAATGTCAATGAAGGCTTGGCTTCAATTTTAGTTGAGCCTTGCAAATGGCCTTGTATTGCTGCAGAGGGTCCACCAAATATGCAGTAACATCAAACCGTATGCTAGAGGATATCTAAATTAAAGGCGTCCAGCAACCTGACTTGACTTGCACCCCCCCCACCACTCCCAGCCGCCCCTTTTTAAAAAATTGTATGTTAATCACTAAAATGAGGTTTAACTGCTTGCCAACCAATCGGGTGTCTTACAAATGAGTCCGACCTGAAACTTAAAACCCTAGAATTGTCATTTTTGCATAGATAGTTTAGATGCTAGTATGGATACAATTTTTGTCCAGCAAATGACATTCATCATCAGAGAATAGTGCCCATTTTCTAAAGCAATTTGTTTTCAGAAATTGTTTTCTAACATATACTTTATTTTACTGCCTGCTGCTAATGTACTAGCTGATTGGTCTCTTCATTGTTTTTTAAAGGAGTTTTTTATAGAAGGAAAACATTGCTAAACAATAGGTGATTTCTCTTTTTGCATGGTATATTTATTTCACAATTGTATTCATCTTTATTTTATTTTCATGATATGTATTTTGTTACATGGAATTATTATATTCTGAATACCATTGTTGCAACAATAAGTTACTATAAAAAAGATTGTAATGCATGTGCACTGATCTGTGAGTGTCAAAGGGACTGACTAGGCATCTGTGGCTCTATGCTCCACCCTGGTAACCCTCCGTGTTCTTGCACCCTTTTATGAATCTAGATGGTTTCCTGACTGTTATCTTCGACCTGGTTTTGCAAAAGTAGTATGGTGGGGACATTGTGTTGGGGGCAGCTCTTTCATCATTGATAATACACCTATTGCCGTGTCCCAAACAGTCAAGACCATGGGCGTCTACCTGGACTCCAATCTGACTATGAATATACAGGTTAATGCCATTGCCTCCTCCTCGGCCTACTATTCCAAATTACTCAATGCAGCAAGACCCTTTTTATCTCGACAGAACTGCCTCACCATTGCTAGGGAAATAATCGGATCAAGACTGGATTACTGCAATGCCCTCTTTGTAGGGACCTCCGGTAAAAACCTTGCAAAACTCCAGCTGGTCTAAAACAATGCCCTAAGGGACGCCGCTCCAAGAAGGACCATATATCTGAGGCAGGTTCATTGGCTTCCCGTTAAAGAGAGAATTGTCTTTAAAACCCTCTTCCTCACGCACAAATGCCTCCATGATTTGACACCCCCTTACCTGGTCCAAAGAATAGCTAAGCCAACTTCTTCCAGGCCTATGAGAAAGGCCTACACTAACATGATCGCCACTCCCAAGACCCGGAGAGTGTGTGCAGGTGGCACCAGCTTCCCCACTATGGCCGCTTCACACTGGATCGCTCTTCCCACGCACCTTAGGATGATTGACTCTCATTTAGCCTTCCACAAGGCTATTAAACAAGGTTATTTGTTTGATTGTATGTCTCTGTACCAGCTCTCACATCTTGCAGTATTGTGGCCGGATGTTAACACCTTTTAGGAAGAAACTCTCCCAATAATGTAGTATATGCTAATAATGACACTTGTTTCTTCACCTCTGTGATGATCACTGTATCTGTAACCAAGAAACCCCAATTTCCTGTAATAGTGCCACAATGCCTTTGGGCTGTAGTGCGCTCTACAAATACAAAAAATAAATAAATGAGGCCTGTTTCCTGGTTGATTAGTTCCATTAAATTGTGGGGTTTCAGTGCCCATACGAGGAACAGTGGTGGGGGTTAAGCACCAGGGGGGCAGCTATACTTTGCGCGCTGTGTGCACACTGGGGAGTATGGCAATATCTGAGGCCCATTCATATGTTGTGCACTGAGGTCATGGGTGCATGGAAGCAAAACTGGTGCTTAACTTCGTTGCATTTCTCACTATCCTCACAGCATCATTTGTTTGGCCCTTTGTCCCGCTGGGCACTGTAGGATTCTCGATGGACTGGTTTTGAGTTGTGTGGGGAACCTCAAGCACATGCTGGGGTAGAGCTCCCCTTCATTAGACTGGGATGCTTCTTGTAAGCCATTTAGGCACAGAGAGGTGGGAAGGGGTGGGCTAGGCTGGAGTGAGAGCCTCGTGTGTCGGCTTGGACCATTTAACTCCTGGATTAGTTTGATTGTTGAGCGAGGTGTCAACTGCTTTGCTGCTGCTTTGTTCCCAAACCTTTTGTCTTGATCATGCCTTCCCACCAGTCCCAAAGACCTGACCTTCAGAAATGATCCTAACTCCAGGACTCGGCAACGCCATGGTGCTGCAGGTAAGTCCAAAGCAGGTATTTCTTTACTGCATAATGAAAATCACATGACCTCATACTTTATGCATCCAAAACATACCAACAGGAGAATCGCCTCCATTTATTTCTCTCTATTAATATCTGTCCCTTGAAGGACTAAGCTGTACCTTACTGGGGATATCTCACCCTAGGTCTTGCTCATCTACTCAATAAGGTGTGTTGGTTAAAAGAACGGGGACCAATAAAACAAATAGTGAACCCCAACACTTGATGGTGAACAATTTGTGAAGAAACTCTTAAAACAACTTTACATCTCCACTATTCTAGAGATTATGTAACCCAAAATGATCGACCGGTTTCAGTGATACTTTATCGCTTTCTTCAAGACCTACTCTTGGGGGGTGCTTGAATACTGCCAGATATTTCTATAACTTTAGCTGAGTTTTTGTTATCCACCATGGAATTTTTGTTTTTCTTCTTAACTCATAAATCGATAGAGGGAGAAAACACACACATGGAGAACTATTGTTCTCCAGCATGGGGTCTGGCATGGATTCACATGCTCATGAATATTCCCCGTCGTCAGGCTGGGAATCCTCGGTAAAGAAAAAAAAAAACCAGCATCAGTTTCGTTTCTGATCTGTCTTTCGTAGTAATAACCAATCACTGGTCTCTGCGTCATACTGACCACAGCCAATGACTGCCCTCTACCTAAGCACCGCCTCTGGCAGCCATCTTCAGATTTTTACCGCACGTTCATGTGTTGGGATCCTCGTGCTATTGCTCTCGAGCGTTAGTGCTATTTTTTCACGTTTTTTCTCAAAAACTTTGTTTTTTTCGGTCAAAAGAGCCTCAAGCTCCACCGACTCTCCATCCGATCAACGGGGACCCGTGTCGGATTCGTCTGCGCCCCTCAAGGGTGAAGAATTCGTCGAGCTACGCTTTTGGAGGACTCCAGAAGCTTCTCAGGCCCGGACATGGCCCAGGCGAAGGGAAGCTCGACGCCCGGAAAGCTGTTCAGGGTCTGCCCTGGATGCCAGCTGCCGAACGTCTTTAAGGAGGACGAACACTCCTTTTGTCTCTCCTGCTTACATGAGGACAAGACGCACGTGGAGAAGGACTGTGCGTTTTGCGGCAATATGTCGGAGCGGACCATGAAGGACCGCCATCAACGTCTCGCCAACTGGCTGGAAAGGAAGAGCCAGTCAGGCGAGAAGAAGAGGAAGAAATCCGAGCGGTTTCTAAGACCTTTGAGGACGCCCCAGCGACGGGGGTCCAACACAAGGCCAAGCACCGCGAGTCCGCTGGCACCGGGAGCGCCGAACGGTCGGGCTCTACGGGCGCCAGGCAGGGCGCACCCTCCCCGGCACCTTCAGCCGAGCCAACGATCTGGGTCGGGTAAGAGGAAGGGCGAGCACCCGGCGAAGCTCCTGGAGAAGCTCCTGGAGAGGCCCCGGTCGAGCTCGAAGGCCCCATCGGAGGTGGAGCGAGGCAGTGTCCCCCCCCCCCCCCCCCCCTCAAGGATAAGGCGGTGAGCGCACCTAAGGTGGTGAAGGCCTTAATCCATCCGGCCAAGCCCTCTATCGAAGCTGTCACAGCGGCCCTGGCTCAGCCTGTGGAGGCTACACCAGTGGTGGCGACCTCGGGGCTCAGAGTCTCCCTGCCACCTCAGAGGGAGTCCTCTTTTGTACCCATCGATGGGACCCCCGTGAAATCCCCGGCGGGGAAGAAAAAGGGGGGGGCAGGGCGTCGTCGTAGATTCGGCTTCAACCTCGGAGGAAGAGCTGATCGAGGTCTTAAGCCAGGGCCTTGGCGTGGAAGACGACCGGCCCGTCGGGATGGATCCCGACGGAGGTGACGACGACATCGTCGAGGGTGCCGACGGGGCCCCTGATAGCCCATCGGATTCCCCTCTGCCAGCGCCGCAAGACAACTCGGCGGCCATTTTGTTGGCTATACAGTCCTTATGCTCAGAGATAAGGACGAGACTACCGTTGCCGACGGAGGAACCTCTCCCGGTGGGGGATCCTGAACCGGGACCTTCTGGTGTTCCTCCGCCCAAGAAAAGGAGGATTCACCCTCCACCTCCTTTTCAGCCGTCGCGCCCCGTCCAGCCCTCCTCCCCGTCCACCCGAGGGGATGATACGGGGACTGACACGGCAGCGACGGGCATGGACGACGAGGTATACGACGAGGATCTACCGTCATCACCTCCCACCAGGGCTTCTCCGCCCGACGAGATTGGATAGTTCCACTCCATGATCGCCAGGGCATCCGAGCTTTTCCAACTCTGCCCTGAGGAGAAGAAAAAGGAAGGATTCCTTTATCAACGGCGCGAGGCCAAGAGAAAGACGGTCCTCGCGGTGCCTCTACTGGACGACATTTGGGATGAGGGCCTCGCCCTCCTCAAGAACCCTTGAACGACGCCAGCTAGAAGAGACCGGTACGAGAAGTACCGGGTCCCGGACGCGGCCCCCCTGTGCCTCCGGGCGCAGCCTACCCCGGACTCCGTCGTCTCCGCGGCGGCCAGGAAGAAAGCGGGGGGGGGGGGTGCGGCCTCCACATCGACTTCCCCACCGGACGGCGAGGGAAAGAAATTGGACGCTATGGGACGCAGGGTCATCTCGTCTGCAGCGACGACGATTAAAGCGGCCAACGCCTTGGCTATCGTGGCCCGCTACGACAGGGAGCTATGGTACAAACGGGCTCCCCTGCTGGACTTCCTACCGGACAACAAGAGGGTGGATGCCCTGGAGATCCTACAGGAAGGTGAGGTGGCGTCGGACCACGCCATCACTATTGCGACGGACATCGCCGACACTGGGTTTCGCCAGTTGGGCAACGGCGTGTGCCTTAGGCGGCGTGGATGGCTCAAGGCTACGGACTTCCGTCAAGACGTACAGACCAGAGTCCTGGACATGCCGTTCGATGGGAACAACCTGTTTGGGAAAACAGTGGACGATTCCCTTCAGGCCATTAAAGCGGACACTGAGACGGCCCGGGCCCTTGGGGTTCTGCAGCAACGACGGACGCCCTTTCGGAGCAGCGGAGGCAAGGGCGCCTCCAAAGGTTCCGGCGGCGGTTTCTCCACCTACCGTCAAGCGGCCTGCTCGTCGTCTCAGGAGGCCTACAGAGGACGAGGCAAGTCTGGCGGACCCCGCCGTCGTCGCCAAGGAGGTCAAGGCGGCAAAGCCTCGTCGAAACAGGATTGAACCGGCCGTGGGGTCGAGCCCCCACCGAAGCACCCCGGTGGGAGGCCGGCTGGCGAGCTTCGTCAGCGTGTGGGAGTCCATCTCCACTGACCGTTGGGTGCTGGACGCCTTAGCCCGGGGCCACGCGCTTGAGTTTCAAAGAAGGTGCCCGCGCGTCCCCCCCGTGGCCAGTAAAGAGCTTCACGTCCCTCGGCATCTCCTGGAGGTAAGGGCGATGCTCTGGAAGGGCGCCATCGAACTCGTCCCAAAGAGGCTTCGGGGCTCCGGAGTTTACTCGAGATACTTCCTCGTGAAGAAGACGGGAGGATGGCGCCCCATCCTAGACCTGCGACGTCTGAACAAGTAAAGGGCGTCACTACCAGTTCAAAGCCCTCCCCTTCGGACTACGGTCGGCACCCAGGGTATTCACCAAGTGCCTTGCACCGGTGGCGGCGCAGCTGCGCCGCGAGGGGATCCACGTCTACCCCTACCTGGACGACTGGCTCATCCGAGCCAAGACGAAGGAGCTCGCCGTGGAGCACACGGCAAGGACCGTCCAACTTCTCACGGACCTGGGATTCTCGGTGAACTACGCCAAGTCCCACCTGGTACCCGCGCAAAACGCACTGTTTCTGGGAGCGAAGCTCGACACAGTGTCCCTTCTGGCCTCCCCGTCGGAGGAAAGGACCAGGTCCATCCTGGGCAAGGTACAGCGGATGTTGGTTTCCGACGCGGCCAAGGTGAGGTCCATCAAGTCCCTCCTCGGAATGATGTCTTCTTGCATCTACCTCATTCCCATGTGCAGGCTCCGGATGCGCCCGTTGCAGGAGTTCCTGGACGCGCGCTGGATCCAAACGACGGGCGGCTTCGAGAAGAGGATCACACTCGACGAGAGTTTCCGCCGAGCGGTCCGGTGGTGGGGCACCCGCGCACATCTGACGGCGGGCATGGACTTCCAGACCCCAGACCACCAGGAGACAGTGACCACGGATGCCTCCCTGGAAGGGTGGGGAGCGCACACCGAAAATCTGCACGCGAGAGGCCTTTGGCTCCCGACGGAGAAGTCCCTCCATATCAACGTCCTGGAGCTCCGTGCAGTGTTCTGGGCCCTCAGGTCCTTCCTTCCGTCCCTGAAGGGCAAGGTGGTGAGGATCTTCACCGACAACACCACCACCATGTTTTACATCAGGAAACAGGGCGGAACCAGGTACCCAGCACTGTCCAAGGAGGCGCAGGACCTGTGGCATTGGGCCGTCGCTCAAAGGATGTTTCTGGTGCCGTTTCATCTGGCAGGGATAAAAAACACCATCGCCGACTCACTCAGCAGGGAGCTGCGCTCGTGCCACGAGTGGGGAACTACGGCAGGATCTAGTGGATCGCCTCTTCCGACGGTGGGGCACACCCCAGATCGACCTGTTCGCGACGGCGACTAACTCCAAGTGCCGGAGGTTCGCCAGCAGGTTTCCCCAGGCGAGGAGCATGGGCGATGCTTTCTCGTTCCCCTGGGAGGGCCTGTTCCTCTACGCGTTCCCTCCTTTGCCACTGCTAATCCGGCTCGTCAACCAGCTCAAGAGGTCACGGTGCAGGATGATCCTCGTCGCACCTGCTTGGCCGAGGCAGATATGGTTCCCGGACCTTCTGGACTTGTCAGCGTCCCCGCCAATCAAGCTGCCCGTGGACGCGGATCTACTCTCCAGGGAAGGAGGCGCCATCCTCCACCACGACCCGAAATCGCTGAACTTGCAGGCCTGGCTCCTGCAGCGCTAGAGTTTGGGGGATACGACATACCGGCCGACTGCAGAGAGGTTCTTGCAAAGGCCAGGGCGTCCTCGACTCTTAAATGCTACGGACACAAATGGAAGAGGTTCTCTGTCTGGTGCCACGCACAGAAGATTAACCCTCTACGGATTACGGCTCCCCAGGTACTGCCGTACCTGCTGACGCTGGCCAAAGCTGGTCTGGCACACGCGTCCATCAAGATTCATCTTGCTGCGATCTCCCGATACACCAGAACCACGGGGCGGACGTCCTTGTGGTCTCATCGTCTGGTGAAAGAGTTCATGAAGGGGACTGTTCAGATTGTTCCCGCCGGTGAAGGCTCCGGCCCCGGCGTGGGAGCTCAACGTGGTGCTCACCAAGCTCATGGGACCTCCGTTCGAGCCTCTGCACTCTGCCCCGTTGAAGTTTCTGTCGTGGAAAACAGCGTTTCTTGTGGCCATCACCGCCGCACGACGGGTGGGAGAGAGGCCCTTTCCTGCAAGGCCCCGTACTTGACTTTTCACGACACGAGGGTAGTGCTCAGGACGCACCCCTCCTTCATGCCCAAGGTACCGTCGGACTTCCATCTCAACGAACCCTTGGTGTTGCCTGTGTTCTTCCCGTCGCCTTCGTCGCCGGCTGAGAGGACTTTGCACTCGCTGGATGTGGCTAGAGCGCCTAAGTTCTACGTGGACCGCACAAAGTGTTTTCGGAAGACGTCACAACTCTTTGTGAACTTTGGACCTGTCAATCAGGGGAAGGCTCTCTCGAAGGCTTCCATTTCCAGATGGCTCTCCGGCTGTATCATGTACTGTCATCGGTTGGCAAACCGACCGCTGGCTGGCCGTCCGAGAGCCCATTCCACCAGAGCGATCGCAGCTACCACGGCGTTCCTTTCTGGTGTGCCCCTGCTGGACATATGTGGGGCTGCTACGTGGAGGTCGACGCACACCTTCACGAAATTCTACTGCGTCGATCGGGATTCCAGGGAGGAGTCCAGGGTCGGCCAAGCAGTGCTGCGCAACCTGTTCGCCTGAGGTGAGCCTGGTGAGGAGGTAAGATGCTTAATGTTGAGTTTGATGTAATGCTTAATGTTGAGCCTTTGCCACCTCCCGTGGTTGTGCATGTGTGTACTGCTATGTATTCTTTATTCATGAGCATGTGAATCCATGCCAGACTTGCTGGAGAAGGAACAAGTTACTTACCTGTAACTGTTGTTCTCCAGCATGGGTCTGGCATGGATTCACATGCGAACCCTCCCGCCTACCCCTCTGCGGCTCTTCACTTAGTCATACTGCCACTTTACTTCCAAATCTGAAGATGGCTGCCAGAGGCGGTGCTTAGGTAGAGGGCAGTCATTGGTTGTGGTCAGTATGACGCAGAGACCAGTGATTGGTTATTACTACGAAAGACAGATCAGAAACGAAACTGATACTGTTTTTTTTTTCTTTACCGAGGATTCCCAGCCTGACGACGGGGAATATTCATGAGCATGTGAATCCATGCCAGACCCATGCTGGAGAACAGTTACAGGTAAGTAACTTGTTCCTTAGTCGATCTCTAGTGTGCGAAATCTATTAGGAACTATGTCACATATTCATGACATGCATTCAGCAGACGGGCGGGAAACTTATCCATTGTTGAAAAAACTATTCTTCGATTGGATTGTGTCCTCCAATGTATTCCTCATCATAGATGTATTCCATCTAGCTTTAGCTGCTTCAGAAATTTGTTCTCGACAGAGGGTGCCGTGCATCGATGTCGAGTCGAAGTCCCTCAAAGGCCTCCGTCAAGGGGTGACCATTGCTAGGATGTGTATGCTTAGTTTGCCACCAATAAAGGCGGCCTGTTTTGCACACGACTCCTTAAGAATATTAAAGACAATTCCCATTGCACAACTAAATATCCAGACAGGCTGCAACCCATCCCACTCCAGAGTCGTAGGGCATCCTCCTTGGGTAAGATCTCTTCCTATTCGCGTTCTACATGCCCCACAAATCTCTTGCCAGAGATAGACAAGTGTTCTGTGCCCCAAAAGTATTTGAACATCAGCTGCGGAAAGCCATTGCAGTAGGTCGCCAACCTCTCCTACCATTTTCGAACAGGAAAAACGCACTGGGCACCAAAATAAGCTTCTAGCCTGGTAACCGCACCCAACCCTCTGTTTCACTTCCAGTCAGTAGCATACATTCCAAATGTAAAGTTTCACGTATTCGGGAGGCTACAATACGGCGTGGAATCCCTCAGGTGGGTGGGTGGGCGGGTGGGTGTTGCACGTTCTTTAGAGGCAGACACCCAGCTAACCCTCTCCCCAGTAACTCCTTGGACTATCAGCCCTCATTTGCCTCAGTAGCAGACATTTTATGGGGATTGACTTTTGCTGGATCTCAGCCCTCTGCTCATCCCAGAAAAAGTATTCCTTTTCTTTTCACGTTACTCAGTTTTGCCAGTCGGAGCAGCCCTCGCCTTATGTGATGAATCAGAGATGATTCCCCCAGAACACATTGCCTGGGACCCTTCTCATGTGGCCAGGGAAAGGCAGACGCTTCCTGACCCTTCGGGTGGTGTTCTGCAGGAGGATCACATGGGTGGCTGGGCGGGTGGGGGGGGGGTAAATT
The DNA here is from genome assembly GCF_040938575.1 of Ambystoma mexicanum. Classification (NCBI taxonomy): domain Eukaryota; kingdom Metazoa; phylum Chordata; class Amphibia; order Caudata; family Ambystomatidae; genus Ambystoma; species Ambystoma mexicanum. The sequence goes on from NC_090940.1 coordinate 178,586,314, forward strand.
GGGTCAGGAGGAATGGGAAAACTCCTTTAACTTTCCCAGAGACCCTGCCATCTTAATGTCCTACTTAAAATTTGAAACTGTGAAAAAGGGTAATTTGAACATTGGGGACTTCAAATCCCACAATGTCCAAAGTACTGGGAAGAAGAAGCTGGATGCAGAGGCACTGGACTATAGGTTGCAGCCTAATAGTGTTAATGACCACACCTGAGGGAGGCATAAAAGACCCCCCTCAGTTGCAGGCCATAGGGAGAAGTAGTGGGAGATGGAGTGATTTCAGGAACTCCACGTGGCAGCAGATTTTGCAGCAGTCCAGAGACGACCGAAACGCAATCTTTTTCCGATCAAATGCCGGTTCAGAGAGTGTCTCTACCATCCAACACCGTGAATGCAGAGCTTGCACAGTGGGAAGTGTTTTTGAAAGCTTTCTCCCTGAAGAGACAGTAAATGCAGAGGTTGCGCGGCGGGAAACGTTAAGTTGAAAAACTTTCCCCATTGTAAGTTGGGCTTCGGTGGCAGGTGAGCACTGAGTACCCCTTGAGCTAGGAGTGTTCCTTTACTGACGGGCATGGGCTGCGAGAAGCAGAACGAAGCAATTTGCCTGGCCGAGCGAAGCAGAGGAAGCAGAAGACTAGGAGGCAGCGGAGCGAGCGGACGCATATGCGGTACCCAGTGAGTTCACTAGTGTTGTGTGACCATGGAAAGCTCCATAATCATTTTGACTACCAAACTGATGTAAAGAAAGTGAAGTGATAGAATAATAATTACTTTGAATACCAAACTGATACTTAACAGCTAAGGTGGCATAATAACGAGGACTTTTATTGCCAAGAGAGGGCAATAAAAGAAGTTGTTGGTAACCCCCTATTGCCAGAGTGTGAAAGAAGCAATAGTTGGAACTGACCTAAACATGCATTGTCCAAGCCAAAGAAGAGTAATTGTGAAAAGCAGCCATTATCTGCACTTGGTTAATATAGGAGTGAGAAGACGAGAGTGGCGGGAAAGCTGCCCTCCTGGTAGCAATAATTCTGGAGGAGAGGCGCATAACCTGCATTGCATGTGGCAATCACAAATGTTGAACAGACAGCACCAATGCATTTCATGTCCTCCCAGAAGCAGTAGTAAAACCTAATGTTGAGAAAAGACTTTGCAAAGTTGTTTGAAGTAAAAGTTTACCAAAGAAGTACTTGTAGCAGTTAGGAGTTTGAGTCCTGGCAGGCGAGTGTACCAGGGGAAAGGGACTTTGTGGTAATAGTCCTGGCAGGTGAGTGGACCAGGAAGAAGTCATTGAAGTACTGTTGTGGTTAGGGATTGTGAAGAAGTAGTGGCTAGACCACTAAAGTATTTTGTGAACTGTTGTGGAACCATCCTGATGAGCAATTCTGTTCATAAAGACAAACTGTGGAAGTATACTTGTTTTCTGAGAAGTTGTTGTGTTAAACTCTCTGCCACAAGTGGAGATTTAAAGAATTGTTGAATTTTTTGAACTGTTGGTCAAGTCCAAGTGAGATACTTGTTGAAGCAAAAAGAACTTCATTAGAACTTTGTTGCAAAACAGAACTTTCCTATTTTTGAACTGTTGATTGAAAAGCCTGTTTGAATCTCGTTAAGGGGAACTCACCCAGGTTACAAGGAGAAACAGTTATCAGTTTTTGAACATAACTGTTATTTCTGTAATAACTTGTATGTAGAAGTGTGAGGGACGGATTAGTTTTGTTAGAGTATGTCCTTTTAGTTTATTTTGATAGGCAGGGAATTCCTTGTCAGGGTAGGAATAGTGGGGCGTTTGTCAAACCCTTTTGATTTTAATGAAATCGCATCTTGTGAAAAACCTCTACCAAGTTGTCTGCCTCACATTTCTGACCCCTCGCACTAACTCCTGAGTTAAGAAATATTTTGTTGAAGAGTTCAGTCTCCTTCTTTGTTTTTCCGGCACTGGTGGCAAGTCTGGGAAGAACAGGATTCTATGTTGTTGGTTCTCCAGGGGACCCTTCTCCCACACTGCTTTTAGAATTATCGCTGTCATTTTAATCTGAAACCCTAACAATTAGGGTAGATCCCACCACTGAATCCCTTGTCCTTTCTGGAACACACATTTTTATCCTATAGCATTTTCCGACATATATGGGATCATTCTCCACCTCCAAAGGTAATTATTCTGCTAGCCAATCCACTGCAAAGGAGACCGGATCATCTCCTCCTGCACCCACAGGCAGGCCAATAACTTGTACTTGTTTGGCTCTTGGCAGATTTTCCAGGTACTCAATCCTGCTCTCCATGGCCCTTTGACCCTTCACAACTGCTTCCATGTCTTTACCCGATTACATAACTGCTGGCTCGATCTGTGCACACAAATCGACCAACTTGTTAGTTCTTAGTTCCAGGGTGGCAGTACTGGATTGCAACTGGGCTACCTTCTCTCTTAACTTATCACATTTTCCCTCCATGCTTGCAATTGATTTCTGGATCCGCCCCAGAGTAGACATCACTGGGTCACTCAAGGGCAAGGGCAGTTTAGGTCGATCAGGTTCCGTTGTGGTCTGCTTATTAGTTGTGCTATGGGGAGTAAAGAAGTCAGATTCCACCCCTTTGTCCTTCTTCGTGCTTTTACCAGGCACCATCCTCATATCCTTTTTTTTTTTAGTCATGTTGATGGAGGGAAGCACTGAGGGAGTACATTCTTAATATCTCTGATGGTTTACTGCTTGTTGGTTCACTCCCAAGCGTTAAGCAAGGAATCCCTCAGATCTTTAAGGTGTTGCCCATTGTAAAAATAAAAACCTGCACAGCTGCCCCCCTCCTCCAACTGCTACTTCCATTAATATTTGAAAATATCCACAGCACTTGACCCAGCCGTTGGTCTGCATACAGTTGACTCTGCTAGCCCTCTGCAAAAGAAGCCGCCACCACTGATGCTTCCCATTATGTACCGGAGCATGAGACTCTGCCCACTTCAAAGATGGCCCCCACCATTGGTGCCGAGATGCAGAAGCGCTTCCATAGGGTCTACCGGTCTTTCCTGGCCACCTGAATCAAAGAGCGTATGCCAGGTAAGAGTCACTGACTCTGTGTTACTAGCTTCGGAGCATTATGCTCACATCTGCACTCTTTGATTGCGCATCGGGACCCCCAGCACGAAGCGCAGCGCTCGGCCTGTTCCCTTGGGTTAGCTCTGCCTCACATCAGTTGAAGATCACCCTTGCCTGGCCACAGCACCTCTGAAATGTTCTAGAGCCTTTCCCTCACTTCGTCAGGTTCATGGTGCCGGATAGCCAGCAGCAACCTACCCATGTAGTCACTCGATACTGGAGCGCAGCAGGAACTCTCCTACATCACTGCCATTTTGGCCACACCGCCTTGCATTTTTAAGCTTTCAAGATCTTCATGGTCCACTGTGGCCAGGACTAGTGCAGAGTGGATTTTGTTGTGCTCTCTGTATTTGGCCCTGCCTCGCTCTCTACGGTTAACAAACTGATTGGCCCTAGAGGAGAAGCTCGTAGACTGAGCAGCCTAGATTCTTATGCAGGTAATGTTCTCTAACCACTAAGTGGCACAGCATTAATTTGATAGGGACAGGGGAGCGTGCAATTTGATTTCAAGGTGGGGTCTCTGAGTCATTGAGGCCAAATGGCTAAATGGATGCGTGTGAAACAATGGGATATCTTACTCCTCATCCTCTCTTCAAACCTTCCGTATTCCCTTCTGCTAGCCACTTGAGACACTTCAATGGCATTAGACTTGTTTTCTTCTCTTTAGACAATCAGCAAGTGTGTATTGCATGCTCTAACCGTCTGTAGATGCCTGCATTCCATTCTTCACTGTTCCCAGCTCCCTATCCAATCAGCAGTTTTGGAATGCATGCTCGAACTGTCTGTAAAAGTCTGGGTTCCAAGCCTCCTTTGTGATGTGTACATAATGGGCTCTGGGCAAGGAGACCTGGCCAAGCTCTCTCAAAGGAAATGGCAGGTGAGGTTTCCCATTTTCATCTGCACAATCTCAAGTAGAGGTCTAGTCCTTAACACCTGGCTCTACTGTGTGCTCGGTGACTTTCACCCACCATTGGCTTGGGACACTAACTTGGATAGCCGTCATCTACCACATAATAGTCCTCTGCTGTCCATAATCCTACAGGCTGCTTGAGATGATTGTCCTGGTCAACAAGCATCATTTTGCATGGTAGAATTCCAGCTATAGTAGCTGTTTGCGGAGTGCTATGGCTAATGAGTGCAAGCTAAGTGCTTGTACTTAATTCATAAGCAGATAATGATGTTGTTATGCCCTTATTATATACATGTTGGATTACTTTCTATAGTGTGGCAGCTAAACCACCCCTTTCACTCTAGCCCCTCTGTTTCAACCTATTCTTCCTGATCCTGCTTTCATAGCACAACCACCTTTTTAACATTACATTGGCTGCATTCTTTGTAATTTCCAAGTGAGAATCTTTTAACTCTGCAATGTTACCATTTATTGTCCCTCCATCAGCAGTGTTTGTAGTTAATAATTATGATTATTGTTAATATTATTTGCAAACTTCCACAATAATACTGTGCTTTGCTCTGCTGGGAACGTCTGCCCACATAGATGATCAAGATTATTGTAGCAGTGATTTACACATCACTCTGAGATTTGTGACACTCCTCTACCTTGGAACCCTCAACTTAATGCACTGGTGTCTTTTACCTCAAAGTGGCATAACACTGCCCATTTAAGGAGGATAATTATCCTCTTCTCTTAGTTTGGATTATTTTCCTTTTACTACTAGTTATGCCATGTAGCAGATGCCCAAGGACCGATTTTAGTAAGTAGGGGTTTTTCTCTTTATATGCTCCTCCTGCAGAGCAGAACTGGCAAGGCAGTTGAATGTTAAATTGGGGCTGTCCTGATGTATCTTGTAATTGTAGAGTTTAGTGCCTTTCTTTTGCAGTTTGAGCCTCAGACTCTGGGGAAAAGTATCATTGGCAATGGGACAGCATCGATTTTTATATACAACGGTATTGGGCAAATCACATTAAATGTTTCCCTTCTGGATGGCCGCCATTTTGCCAATGTTGACATTGAGTTGAAGAGCTTCTTAAAGTCTGTGTACTTGCTAATGTCACCCTGTCACAAATCTTTCACCCGGTTTATTGCATTGTAGTAGTCATTTATATAGTGCCTTTTCCCATTTGTATGGCCTCGAAGCAATGTTGTGGTAGGAATGCCCTTGGGGACTGAAGGCCAGGTATGGGGAAAGTTCTCAGAGTAGCCTTAGGATGCGTGTGTGCGTTTGACCAAGATTAGGATATAACAAGGCTGGCTAAGCTCCAGTATGCAACCCAAGAGGTCAGGCATCTGGTGGGTGCTGAGGTAGGTCCCAACAGAGCGCTAATGCAGGAGACTTGATATGTATCCAGCTAGACAGAATTATGTTGTCGGTTGTCGCTCTATTCCAATGGCAGCAGTGTTGAGAAAGGTCTGGTGTTCCAGTGCAAAATGGATATGTGATTAGCTAGACCAAATTTCTCGTAGTCTTAGCTGCATTCTAAAGTGCGTGGATGGATAGACTTGCCTGCGACACATGTCCGCCGATGTGGTGCGTTTATGCAAACCTTAAGCTCAGATGGAGTTTATCTTTGATGTCGTTGTATCCGATCATCCAAACAGGAGCACAGGGTGAATACGCCAGATTGAACATCACATTTAGACTTGAGAAGACAGAAAAACAAACAAAAATTAAAAAACGTGATTGATTGGACATGTCTCACATTCACCCAAGCCCTTAACCATTATTTCATGAAGCATGCACATCTTGACGCCAACTGAATTACTGAGGATAAGTCCGATTTTTATAATGATCAAATTTTCCATTTCAAAAATCAATCTTGTACTTTGTTTAAAGTGGCATTAACTGTGAACTCTGCTTACTCCATAAGCTTGTGCGACTGTGAATTCATAGTTTGTAGAAAAGATCAATGTAATTCGAGCAGAGGTCAATGCAAGAAGGGTAATGACTAAAATCTCACTTTTTGCTCTAGACTCCCGGCTTGGAATTGTGTTCAATCTATTGAAGTGGGCCCCTTTTTTCTATGCTGGAGTCGGTGAAACCCAGCATTTATGCAGATGATATTGTTCTGCAACAATCATCAAACTTCTTCCGATTGATAAACTTGAGCTGTATCGGGCCATTATTAATTGCTCACTTTCGGAGAGGCGTTTACTAGTCACTTGGTCTGATTGCCCCACATAAGAACATAGCGGTGGATATATTCCTATTTTGAGAAATTCACCCCATTACTAATTTGCCTTTTTTTTAGGGAAGAGAATTGGGTGACACATGGGTGAAAGAATTTCCAGCTGTATTACTGGGGTTGATTCTATAGTGATTTCTACTGTTAAGACTATTTCTCATCAAATATTGGTGGTAGTGGGCACTTTCTGCCTCATGCCTCAGGAAACACATTTTCCAGTGGAACGTACTATGGATCTTTCCTTGAAGGGGTGACCAGAGATTATGTGATCTACTCTAGAAAAAGTTCCCTGGCCGGAGTGGTTCCCCATTTGCTCTGTCCTGTCTCTGGTAAACCTGTTTGGGGATTGTGAGCAAGCTTGTGGCTAGCTGGTCCGCTCCCAGGTGCAAGATTAGCATGTGCTATGTTGAGGTTCACAGACTGCAGACCTGTATTCCCTATGCATTGTTCCAAATCAATCATGTTCTCCCTCTGCCCCAACTTCTCTCCTTGTGGTGCTTTCCTTACTCCTCTTTTTGGGAGTTTCCCTTGTCCTACCTGCCTCCAGCTCTCGCTTATGCTACCCCAATGCCCAGTCCCGGAACTCAAAGAACATGCCTGTCCGTGCTAGCTTGTGACCTTGCCACAGAGGGCAGTAGCAACCAGTTGCAAGACCACATTGAACAGAGGGACCTGATTAAATGGTTACATGTGATATTTCCACTTTTTGTAGGCCGCCTACCAAAAGAAACTATTTATTTCAGCTGATAGTTGGAGGCCCGCAAAAATCGCATTCCTTTGCTCCCACCCATGCTGGCGGATGCATTAGAAGTCAGGGATTTCACCACCCGAATCCCCCTTCCTCAGCCGACACCTCCCTCCCCACCCAAGCATTCCCCTACCACATAAACACACCCAAGCCCCACCACAAAGACATGCAGACACGCACACACATCACTCAGCTTGCACTCCTGCAACGGCTCTTCCTGGCCCTGACGTGCCTGTCAGTCCGTGTGCGCACTCGTGTGCGGCAGGGGCATGACACTTCGCTTTAGAAAGGCCGCTCTGTGCAGTCGCAGAGCAGTTTTTTCTAAATCGTTTTTTTAACCTCATTTTTATAAATGCTACCTTTTCACTTAATAAAGATTAAATCAGTCAGGCTTTCTTTATAGGCATAGCACCTAGTGTGCTAATTTTCAGGGAGTAAATGACTTAATCCAGATTACTGATGACCTAGTTCCTCCCTGTTGGATCTCAGTCGAATTTGACACTGCAAAACATGGAACACTCCATTCTTTCAGTATGGATATTAATCAATGGAGTGGTTCTTCAGTAGTTCTGATCCTTTGTCAGACAGATTTCAATCTGCTTGTCAGGATCCCATTGTGTGCATGTCACATGTGAAGTTTCCCTAGATGTCCACCCAGTCGGTATGTGTAGAATCTGGGGAATCTAGTTGGCGACCCCGACTCTATCTACATGCGTCATTGGAAGGGGATGTTCCTCATCTGGGTAGGTGCCTCTCTGTTACCGAGGCTTAGCTTTCAATACTTAACCAAACAAAGTATGATTTTTAAGAATAATCCTCTTCTGCAATTCAGTGCTAGTTGCATGCATTAGCACAACATGGTATCACTCCCACCCTTGCATGGTGAACATGTTCATGTAGGTTTTTATTGACCACCAACTCAAAATGCAAGACCATTTAGCGCAATATGCAGTATGACTTATCTGTAAAGAACATATTTCTGAGGCTCGTGGATCTGCTTAGATCGCATCCTATGCATAGGCTGACATCAAGTGGTAGCCGCGGAGGAATACATTTTTTTGTTTTTTCGAAACTTGAAGGGTGATATCGACAAGGCGTTCATGTAGGTCGCACCCAGCATTTTATATTATTGAGGGGTTGTGTTTATAGTAGGGTGAAAGCAATATGAGACACATGGGAAACACAGACTACCTCCTTCTCCTGTATTTTATCAGTATTCAGACCACATACAGTGACAAAAAGATGACCTGTGTCATCATGTGTCAACACGACTCGAGGCCATTTTGGTTATATACAGGAAACCATGGGTTAATTTATTTCACACAATAATTTCCGCATTGCAAATTCTAATATTTAAGAACATAATGGACAACATAATTATTACAGACAAAACATTATTCATGGGTTAGTATATAAGACACAGATTGGCTTTCTCATTGTGCCATCTGGTCATTCATTCTACAGCAACGTAAAAAGGGTGTATTCAAATAAATGAAGCTTTGTTGTTAAACACCTTTTATAAAGAGCAGTTGAAAAACTCTGAGGACAAACGGGTACTAACACAGTGTAATTTCTTACTTTAACAAGACTCGACATCAAAAGTCTCTTCTCATTAAGCACACAATTTATCTTTTCTTGCAAAAAATAGACGGTGCATGTGTAATTTTCTTGTACCCCTGTCTCTTCATTGTTATTCTACGTCTCTTTGAAGTACTAGATGTCTTTTACTTCCATATGTTTCTTAAAGGAATGGTGCGGTCAGAAATATTATTGTCCCTATGTTTCGGCCATGTGTTTTTAACCATAAGTCGATCGATCGTACAAACGTTTCCTATGCACCTTACCCGAGTTTTCGTCTGTTGTACACAAGCAAAATCAGGCAGCAGGGCTCGGCCATTTTGTGATAATCTTATAACTTGCCCCATCGCCCTAGGCGACCTGCCTTTGCGGCACTAAATCATAGCCCCCGCCCCTGAGCCTGACATCACTAGATGCGTACCGCCCATTTCACAACACCAAAGCACGTCTCGTGTCAACATTCTCTGCGCTTCAGCTAATGACTTGTCGCTATGGAAACGGCAGGAAGCCTATTTCCTCGATAAGTATAAACAGACCGTTACACAACACACAACAGCAGGTTTTTTTATTCCAATCCTCTCACTGTATTTCTTTGAGTATTCTGTGACTTGTTTCAGTGCTTTGGTCTGCTACCTTCGTTGCTTGTAGCCCATGTGAACAGATGCCAGTACCATCGCTATAAATTATTTTAGTTTGTTTACCACACAATGGCAACAATAATGCCCTACCAGTATGAGCCCGTGTATTCCGAGGAGGAATTGCTGGAAAGAGAAAGATGCGGAAACGATGGGGCTTTGGACAACAGTTGGGAGGACGATTCAACAGATGAAGAGCCTGGGCTTAGTCGCATGGACGGTGTTTCCACCTGGTGTACCTGCAATCGGTGCGCGCGAATGCCAACCGAGGAGGAGAACTGCTGCTGCCGCCGAGAAAACTCTGGCTGCTTCTCCTACATATCGGAAGACAAGACACGGCCGCAATGCGTTACCGAGCTGCCAGATTTCAGGGCAGCCTGCCTCACACGGTCAGTGTTGAGGATTTTGATGGTGCTTATGCACGAACTTCGCGCAACAGTTCGCCCTCGTAATCTAAGTAGCGGGTAAGTATACTCTGGTTTTGATGTCTGTTATACCACTACTATTTCATGGTTTTGTACTATATTCTCGTAACTTCAGTATACCATTGTCAAATCAATGTTGTCTTGCAATTTACTAGTAATAGTCGTATAAAAGTCGTTCAATATTGTGCAGTGTCTAGTTAGCATTTGTTCTGGCAAAAATACCATTGGATACAAGAATTGTCATTGACAACTAAGGTTTAATACTTATCTTGGTCATTTAAAAACAGTTTGTATCTTTCTCTTTCACAGGTGGTACCGGCTGGTGGCCTATCATTCTTTTACATGGTGGCTTCATGGGAGGCTTGGACACCGCGTTCAACGAGTAATACTTGCCTGTGTCGTTGGTGCCATTAGAGAATCTTTCCCCAGTGACAGCGGTCAGTACAGGGGATTTTCCCTCACTGTGCTGCAACCAGACCTTTACAATGTATAGTAGTTTTGTGCCATCAAAATAAGAAACAAAATTAAACACAACATATGTTTTATCAATGGTTGTTTCAGTTTTTTAAGTGAATCAAATGAGTCTCCATTAAGCAGTGTTCCAGTGCCTTGTCTGCACGCACCCGGCCCATCCATCCCCCCTCTTCTACTAACAAAGACAGTTCGCACCAGTGGATGTCCGCTGCCAAGGGCTGCGGTCAGGGGCGCGAACGGCCAAGGTGCCAAAGACCATGTACACTTCAAAGCTATCTTTCGCGCAGGGGTCATTGTTCACATGGCCTCCTCAGACCCCATGTCTCCAGGCAGGCTCCCCCTGAAGCAGGCCGCGCCCCCGCAATACACAAACCACGACATATACGCGTCATTCATTCACAAACACGCCCCTTTTTTCTAATTCTTTATAAAACACTTGATATTTATCATGAGAACATCTTCGAGCACTGCAAGTCAACTCGCGAACGTGCTACCTGAGAACCCCGGTGACCGATGCTAATCAGTTCGTCGTCGTGCTATCTGTGAACTTTTGTGAGCGCTTCGAGTCAACTCGTCGTCGTGCTACCTGTGACCATCTCCCTGTTCTCCTGCCACTAACTACTCTGCTTGTTGAATCTAACTGTTTTACAACAATGCCTGCATGTTGCCCTTCTAAGACCCATGCCAAATCTGAAAGCACTACAATGCATGTATTCCCTAAGACTGTAGATCGAATAAGAGAATGGGTCAGATATTGCGGATATCCACCGGAAGAGCTTGAAAGTAGAGTAAAAAAAGTCTTGGAGGACAAGAGGGGTGATCGAAACCGCATCTGCAGCCAGCACGGCTGGGAGCAATTTTGGAGAACGACTCCAAAATCGCTCCCAAACGCTATTCCGGCTTTTTTTTCCGCATGCCGCCACAGGTGAGTCACGCTTCCGGATTTAGCTTTCAGGTATTCAGTCTCCTTAGATGGCAACTTTTAATATTAGCATTTCTAAATCAAATAATACTTTCCCTTTACAACTCCATGACAATCCACCGAATATGAAGCAACAAGATTCTACATCCATGTCTTGCCTGGAGTCATCAACCACTTAGAGTGCGTATCAGGTAATCTTACTTAGCTATTCTGTTCCAGACTTGTTTTATGCATGGAATTAGAGATAATGTAATCATATTTATGTATCGTGTAATTCTTTTACACAATGGTTGATTTGTGGTTTGCTAGTTATATGTACCTTTGTCGTCTTTCTAAAAGTGTGTTCAATTTCCAATATTTTCATCCTTACTAATGCAAGTACTGTGTTTCAGGGAGATGCTGAAGCGTCCACAACAATTACAACATCCCTTGTGGTTGATCCGGAGCCAGTGGTATGGGTACTGACAGTTCCATCGAATTAGATAATATGATCATATTTAGATATTGTGTAATTCTTTTACATAATGGTTGATTTGTGGTTTGCGATTTATATATACCTTGTCGTCTTTCAGTGTGTGTTCAATTTCCAATATTTTCATCCTTACTAATGCAAGTCGGTCTAATTTTTTGTTTAATGCAAATGACTTATTTTAAATGGATACACTTTTCTAGGGATGTACACAAGATCCGTATATTGAACGGGAGGCATGCGGATCCGAGTTGGTGCACCAACTTGTTGATGGTGATGTCACAGTAAAGAAGCTTTCAAAGAAAAAGAAAACTAAGGTTAGTTATAAACAGTTTATATTGTTAGCAATTGTTTTGTGCTGAGGCCTTCATTATGTTTTTTTAATGTAAATTGTGCGATACTGTATGTTGGATTTACACTGAACATCCTTTTTCCTATCTGTCCTGTAGTTGCCTGATGGAATACGGACTACACAGACAGCGACACAAATGCGAGATGCTGCTAGCCAAACTGCTTTCACCATGGAGGAACTATTGAGGTGTGGCGTGTTGAGACTCGAGATGCCTTAGTCCAATGGCCAGAAAATGAATTTAATGTGACCGGCGAATCCAGCAAAGTGTTTTTGGACCATTGCTATAATGCACCTGCTCCACCAGATGAAGATGAAACTGAATGTATAGAAGATAGTTTTACATTACTCGCAGAGCACTTGACACAATCGACACCCGCCAAAAAATGCCACCCAAACAGCAGTCGACATTGATGTTTTCTCCTGTCCCTGGTGAAGTAACAGATGTTGAAATGCCAGAGACTGAAGCATCAATGCTATTGACCGACGAACTAGACAAAGATATCAACTATAGTATGACCAGTTTGGCTGATATGCCCACAACGGTTCAGTCCGAAACAGTGATGCAGGATGACAGTATAATAAAAGGGGCCAAATACATAGTATTGGACAGCAGCTTGATGGAGATTATAAAGATGCTGAAATGTGTGCATTCAGTAGGAGGGGGAAGTATGTGGGAAGCCATTGGTGAATGTGACTCGTCTAACACAAGGCAGTAACCTCAAACTATATGCCACGTGTGAAAAGTTACATGAAACATTTTCATGGTCCGCTCAAACGATGCTGGGGAAAATGCCAGCTGGCAATCTACTCTGTGCAGCAGCTTTACTTTTCAGTGGCTCTAGTTTCAGGAAGTTATCCAGTTTCTTTCAGTTTGTGGGAATCCATTTCATTTCTAAAACGCAGTACTGCAAATACCAATGTGAATATCTATTCCCTGCCATTAGTGAAACTTGGAAGATTGAACAATTGTCTATTCAAAGTACATTCTCTGACAAACGGTTCAGGCTAGCCGGCGATGGACAGGATGACATCCCTGGATTTTCTGCTAAGTACTGCAAATACCATTTTCAGGACATGGAAAGTAAGTAAATTGTGAGTTTGGTGGTCGTGCAGGTGTCTGAATGTAAATACTCAGTGGCCATGGAGAAACTTGGTTTTATAAAATCACTGGAATATCTACAATCGAGGGGAATGCAAATCGACCTCATAGCCACAGAGACGCACGTTTCAATAGCCAACACGATGAGAGAGCAGTTTCCAAATATTCGCCATCAATTTGATGTATGGCATGTTGCCAAATCAATCAATAAAAAAATCTCAGCTGCAGGGGAAAAAAAAGTTTTGGAAAGTATTTCACAGTGGTCCCAGTCTTTCAGCAACCATCTTTGGTGGACCTCCAAAACATGTAATGGGTCTGTGGAAATTCTACTAGACAAATGGCGGTCACTAATGCACCTGGACAGAAAACCAACATTTCCACCAATGTGAACATGGCCCTTTGTCCCCAGAGCAGGCATGGAAGAAGAAGTGGTTGATTCCATCTTCACCTCCACACAAAGCCCTTGAGAAGATTGTGTTTGATAAAACTCTATCAAGAGGTCTGAAGGGACTCACAGAATTTTGTCACACAGGAGATTTGGAGCTGTTCCACAATATGTGCCTAAAGTAGAGGCCAAAGAGATTACATTTTGACATCGGAGGCATAAAATATAGGAACTTACTAGCGGTATTGGCGCATAACGAGAATGTAGGCTGTGCACAATCTAGGACTGCAGGAAACTTAGGGATGCTTCGCTACACTATGGCCTTTACGAAAAGAAGCAAAAAATGGGTGGTCAAACCAGTATATGAGGAAATGGAATTCGATTTTGTGAAAAATCTTACTATTAATGCCGTAGAGATGCATACTCATGGAATTGCGCACAAATCTGTTCAGAGCACACATACGTTGCCACAAAACATTGCCAACGTGCCATGTCCACCCAAAGCAGAGCTCGTTGAAAAGTTCAAATCCTGGTACAAATGATTACCATCTGTTTTTATTTTTGCAAAAAATGTTTTCATAAAGTGGCCAAATAAAGTGTGCAATTTTTCTTTTCAAATCTATCCTCTTAGCCCTTTTTATTTAGAAAAAATAGTCAAATTATTAGGATTGACATACAATGTAACACTGCTTTCACATTTCACAGTTTAGTGGAGCTACTGTGGGACCTTCATTTATCGTGTTAGTGCCCTATGGATAACAGTGTGTAAGAATCTTTGGGTTTTGGCAGTTGCCTTGCCATACAGTTCCCCAAACAGCTGAATATCTGCTCATCACACAAAAGGGATGAGACCTAGGCTACACAAGATACTATGCACGCAAGTAGTACTGACTGTGAAAACATGCCATAGAGTAGAAGGCCGTGAGATGAGCAGAGGTGGGCCTATTACTAGACACACTTTGGCTAATTCTTTGTGTTTCATCGACTATAATTTTGGAGTAGGGCGCATTCTGTCATTGGCAAGTTTGCCCTACCGCTCAGCAGCGCCACGAACAGCGAGCAGTGACGGCCCACAATTTTTTCCTCCAGGGCCCGTGCTTTAAAATTTAAGTTCTCATGGATGCGTTGACACGGGATGTTGCAAACTAGGAATGTATGTTCATTGTGAGTGAAGGTCACAAGTTTTGAATATATGCTTGGAAGCTGGGGAGGCCCACGCGTCGCTCACACAGTATAAGGTTCTATTGTTTTTTTACCTTGAGAGACCGGGACCATTCCGCAAGGGATTGAATTGAAGTAGGGGAGCAATAACGTAAGATATGATAAGGTTGTCCATTCCGAAACTGGACCTAGTTACATATAAGTTCAGTTTAGGAAAAATCATTGACGCGAATGGAGTGTGCATTAGGGTCTGCATTGCGCCAAGAGAATGGAAATGCCGAATATAATGTAAGTTTCTCTTTAGACGATTTTATACCAGAACTATTCCAAATACGAATAGCTGACCATTATTGCTGAGTTACATTGTACTCGTTCGTTCTGTGTGGCATATTGCAATGAAGTGCTAGTACAACCTTTGTGTGCTGGTCTTTATACCAGCACATCGGCAGTCCAGCATTGACCCGCATGTAGACCGCCGCTCGCTTTCGCCCTGGTTCAACGCTAATAAAACATTACATTGTGTGTGCACCTCGATTTGTTACCTCAGTTTACGCATTACGTTTAGAGCTGAACATACTCCATTGCACTACCCTCAGAAGTAAATAGCGGAGTACTTTGCGATCACACGTTGTATTCTCTCGGTTCACATTGTGTCACTTCTGCGCTAATAAAGAAAATGATTAATTGTAATAAAGATCGGCTACTGAGACACATTTCTATTTTTATGTTTTGCAAACGGGTACATCATGCCATTTTACAATTGTCATCTGTTCCAGACCCCAACCGATGCATTCTTCAACCGCCAGCTGCAGCTACATTTCAATCACTGTATTTATTTTACTCTGTGTTGGGACGATCGACAAGGGCCAATATGCCCTTACGCTGTACCAGCGATTAGGAGCAACATAACGACCTTTACGGTGGTCTAGTGCCAAGTTGATGCACCAGCCTTGCAATTCACCGTGCAACCAAAATGCTTCATTTACCCAAAACGAACACCCTGCGTACCAAAAGGGAACAGCGCATGACTCACGATAAACATTTGCGGATTTGTGGATCGAGGGCAAAGAAAAACATTTCCGTTTGATTGAATAGGTCAGATGCCGAATATTCGCGAAACATTTAATGTGAAATAAATGTACTTTACCAATTGTACAGTCTTGCTGTTTCCTTTTAAAGTACAGTTTCATATTCCGAATTGTGACGCGCTGTGTTGTGGGACCATGTGTGTTGTTTTTCGGGTTCTGCGTCAAGTCGCGTAGGTGACGACTGGGCGCGTTTGGCTACGCTGCCCATTAACAGCATGGAGAGAGGGGGAGAATATCAATGATTTGGTGATGTCAGGCTCAGGGGCGGGGGCTATGATTTAGTGCCGCAAAAGGCAGGTCACCCAGGGCGATGCAGCAAGTGATAAGATTATCACAAAATGGCCGCGCCCTGCTGCCTGATTTCGCTTGTGTACAAGAGACGAAAACTCGGTTAAGATGCATAGGAAATGTTTGTTCGATCGACTTATGGTTAAAATCACATGGCTGAACCATAGGGACAATAATATTTCTGATCGCACCATTCCTTCAATTCAAATTGGATGTTTTTTGGCAGTGCGTGCCAGTAATACTATCCCTAGTGTGATGTCCACTGTGCCCATGGTCTTTCACGCGTCGAGGTCCGTCAGATTATTTTTTTTCACCATCGTAGTTGGACGCTTATCGCAGCTTTACTTCTTGGCTGATGGCATTACTTAGAAAACGTTTAAAGTTAGACTTTCTTTCTGTGCTTTCGACAAACGTACACCACAAGATCTCTGGCAGCGACTTTCATGGACAAGACCATCCGTCGATGACTACCATCTCGGCGAACCTTGTCTGTGGCCTATATAGGCCCCAATGGGTCTCGGCCCTGTACAGTCTGGAGAGGATCATATTCCATCTCACTTAGCGAATGCATACCCCCCTGTATTTGTATTCCGCCAGGCTGCCATCTTTATACAATATGGAAAATACTCCTTTTAAATTCTGTCCTTCCTGTAACCGGAGGTTTCCCTGGAAGGATTCACACTGAGTGTGTAACATTTGCCTCCCTAGGGACCACACTGAAAGACGGTGAAGTCTTGCAAACTGTTTAGGCTAAGAACGTTAAAGGACCGAAAGACTAAACGCAGGGCTCACCACTCCATGCAGGCCAAGGCCACCATGGCCGTTGAGGGAGCCTCCAGTGATGGCAGCGTCCTAAGTGACCCCGAGGGCGATCAGGATACAATGGATTCCCGCGTGCGAGCCCCCAACTCCAACAGGCAGGCTGTGGGTTCTGCTATGGAGACACCTAGCGGCTCAAGCACCTCCGTTGCAATCCACACCAAGTACATCCCCCATGGCTGAGAGTTGACCACGTCATCAACTGTCCACATGTGGTGTCGAAGGGAAGGTACAAAAATTCCCTGTCCTCTGGACCACTGCGGTCACCATCACCACATGACGGCCCCAAAACAGACGGCAAAGTCTGTTTCTGACACCAGTCCAAATCTGGAAAGTCCACGGGTTCTGGGGACCGTGCAATCCAAAGACACGCCGCCGCCCCCTGCAAAAAGCTCTAAGATGAGCGACTTAATGAAAAAACATGTCCCTGTCACCCTACTGAAGGTCAGAACGCCAAAAAACTCAAAATCCTCGACGCCCAAGCCTCAATCACAAGGTTCAAAACATAGGGATTATTCTACCCCTGAGGACAGCCTTTCAGGGGCAATGCATCACAAACAGCCCCCTGATCCAGAGCCTCTACCTACACCTGCTCCTTCAGTGTTGCCAAGCTCCTCCCAATGGACCCCAGAACAGTTTGATAGGGTCATGAGGAGAATGTCTAGTTTTGTAAATTTCTTTGTTCAACACCCAGGTCAACTCCCCAACCTTCAGGGCCCTCCTCAAGGCATGGCAGCTAGCAAACAGCCCGACGTCAAGCGACCCCGCCTGGATGCTACACATACTAATACCTCTTCATATCAAGATGTAGGTCAGGCCACATGACACTCAAGGATCACAAGACCCTGGCTCATTTACAGACTCAGAAGACCAAGGGACACTATGATGATGACATATACATCATCCAATCCCCAGACCATACCGGCCAACCGATGGCTGATTACCCAGTGCACAACCAGCTGCAGTAAAAATGACCTGCTCTTAAAGGCTGCAAAACACTTTAAGATAGATACAGAGTAAGCTCAATTCGATAAAGGCTTTGTAGAGGACATCCTTGGGGATAAGAGATCTGCAGTACAGTTCATCCTTGTGCTTCAATCTGTCCAGAGGCATATTCGGCCTTCTCTACTTACCCCCAATCTGACAAGGGCAGTCAACCCACGCATTGAAAATTGTTTCAGACCAGCCCCATCAGACCCTTTATACATTAGGGGGCAGCAAAGCCTGACTCTCTAGTAGCCACCACCACCACCACAAGAAAGAGAGCAGCAACACCCCTAGCCTCTGCTGAAGCCCCTCCTTACAAGTAGAGTAAGAAAATATACACCCTGGCAGGAAAGTAGCTGCCTCGGCTGCCTATCAAGTAAGAATTATTAACAACACTACGCTATTATCAAACTATAATTGCCATAAGTGGGACGAGCTTGCACAACAAATGGCCTCGGTTCCAGAGCCACTAACGAAACCGCTCTTACACCCTATTGCTGAAGGGAAACAAATAGCAAGCTGCATTCTTAAAAATAACTTGGACGCAGCAGAAAATGCGGGGTGAAGTGGCAGAATTTACACTCCTAAAACGCCATGCATGGCTTCGTCAATCGGGTTTCAAATTGGAGAGCCAGGCTACCCTTTTAAACATGTCCATCAAGCCCAACGCATTATTTGACAAAGCGGTCGAGGACAGACTAAAAAGTACATAGGAGGAAAATGACACCCTGAAGTCCCAGGGATAACTCACTAACAAACCCTTTGGGCAGAGTGGAGGTTCAAATACACGACGGTTTAGAGGACAGAACTCCCAGTGGTCCTCCAATTACAACCAGGGTGGGCAGAGTTCGTCCTGGGGTTCGTCACAAGGACAGTCCTCCCAACGGAAATTTCAAAGGGGCCAAAGAAGGTCCAGAAGTAGGGGCAGATCCTCCTCCTCAAGAGGGGCTCCACCCCTCCTAAGCAATGACCAACCGCTACAGGTTCCCTCCCGTGTCTCTCCAATAGGAGCTTGTATTTCTCACTTAACCCACCCATGGGAAGGGATCAGGTTAGACAAGTGGGTACTTTCCAGCGTGGCGGGGGGCTATTGCATAGAGCTAATACAAACACCAGCCAACCACCCGTCAAGAAAAAGACAAACTACACAGGAAGAACAACGCATCCTGTTAGAAGAAGTCAAAGCACTGCTTCTAAAGGACACCATAGAAATCGTCCTGTCAAACCAGGTAAACAAGGGTATTTATTCAATGTACTTCCTTGTGCCGAAAAAGACCTAACAATGCGCCCTGTCCTAGACCTGTGCCCTGCGAACACCTATGTCAAGACAAAAAAATTCTGCATGAAACCGCTACAAGAAGTAATCTCACTGCTAAAACAGGGGGACTGCATGGCAACCTTGGAAATGAAAGGTTCCCAGCGCACAGAAGATTCCTGCGCTTCAAAATAGTGGACCAAGACTACCAATTCTAGGTGCTACCCTTTGGCCTAGCTTCCGCTCCAAGGGTATTCACCAAGGTACTAGCAGTAGTGGCAGCACACCTACTCAGAGAATCAATCCCAGTGTTCCCTAATCTGGATGACTGGCTGATAACAGGGGAATCCCCCCAAATTTACAAGCAAAATAAATAATCTTCTGT
Organism: Ambystoma mexicanum; assembly: GCF_040938575.1. Lineage (NCBI taxonomy): Eukaryota > Metazoa > Chordata > Amphibia > Caudata > Ambystomatidae > Ambystoma > Ambystoma mexicanum. The sequence goes on from NC_090940.1 coordinate 178,605,611, forward strand.
TCCAATTGGGATTCTCAATCAACGAGAACAAAGAGTCTTGTTCCAAGAAGGACAAAACAGTTCTTAGGAGCTGTCATAAAGACAGAAGTGGGTCTAGTCTTTCCATCAAACGAAAGGGTGCAAAATATACTGCTGCAAATACTTCAGTATCTAGCCAGTCGCCAAATAACCGTACGCAATGCGCTTGCTCGGGTTGATGGCTTTGTGCATTTACCTGGTTCCGCAAGCACGGTTGCGATTGCGCCCAATGCAAGAATGGTAAGTGAAACATTGGTCTCGGGCAAACGGTCAGTGGGGCGATCAGTGGTTGTTTCTCTCACCCTAGTTCAAGCACTACATTGGTGGACAAAGGAAAATCTATTAAAGCGAAAACCTTTTCACAACTCTACAGTGTAAGCGATTGTCACTACAGACGCATCTCTCACTGGCTAGGGAGCCCATTACCTTTATCGCACAGTGTATGGCCTGTGGACCAATATCACACCCCAAAAATCACAAACCTTTTAGAGCTACTAGCAGTGCTCAAATCCCTACACGCTTTCCAAGTGCATCTGTCAGGCCAAACAGTACAAATCATCACGGACAGCACCACTGCCATATTTTACATAAACAAGCAGGGTGGCACACTCTCCAGGTCTGTCCAGGCTAGCGCAAACAATTTTGAAGTGGGCAATCAAGTGGAACATGTTCATAGTGTTGCATCATGTTGCAGGGGAACTCCATTCTGTGGCTCATTAAGCAGAGATCCTCTACCCGGAGAGCATGAGTGGCAGCTCAGCAGAAACATCTCGGACAATATTTTCTTCCTCTGGGGCTATCCTCCCTTAGACTTGATCGCCACATAGCCCAGACTTTGCATCAAGGTTTCTCCAACCCGGATCCAAGGGAACGCCCTGTGGATGAGCTGGTCAGGGAAATTTGCCTATGTTTCCCCCCCCCAACACCGCTACTGAGTAGGATAGCAAGCAAAATGCACCAGGAACAAGTGACGCTAATCCTGGTTGTTCCTATGTGGGCAAGACTACTTTGGTTTCCGCATCTGTGCAAACTTGCGATGTGCGATCCAATTGAACTCCCGTGCCCCTGCAACATGCTCACCCAACAGAGGGGGACAACGTTCCATACCCTCCATCCAAGAATTTGGCAGCTTGGCCCCTGAAATCAGAGAGTTTGGCCATTTAAAATAACATCAAAGGTGTATGGAAATCCTCAAGGAGGCACGTAAACTAAACACCAGACACTATTATTTTAACAAATGGAAATTTGTAATGTGGTGCCAGTCAAAAAAGGTAAACCCGATCGAATGTACGCCACCACACATTCTGCATTACATGCTCCACTTACTAGACTCCTGTCTAGTATTCAACTCCATCAAGGTTCACCTAGCGGCACTATCTGCGTACACCACTTCTCAAAGCAAGAGATCCTGGTGGAAAGTCATTAAGGCATTCTTGGAAGGAGTAAAGAGGCTTTACCACCACCCCCCAACATTTCAAACCTGCCTCGAGGGTGGGATCTAAATGTAGTACTCTCAAAGGTCATAGTGCCCCCCTTTGAGCCTATGAACAAGTCCAGCCTTAAACACCTAACATATGAAACCGCTTTTCTGGTGGCCATCACCTCCATAAGACGTACAAGCTCTGTCAGTGCAAAACCCTTTCTTTGTTATCCGCAAAGACAAGTTGGTACTAGGAACACACCATAGGTTTTCACCTAACTTCATGTCTAAGTTCCATGTCAACCAGTCCATCAAACTACCCGCTTTCTTTCAAAACCCTTCAAACCCAGCTGAGAAAAACCTCCATACACTAGATGTAAGGAGGGCGGTTCTTTACTATGTAAACCAAACTGCTGCGAAAAACGGACCAACCGTATGTCTCCATAGCTCCTGGCAGGGAAGGTGATCACGTTTAAAAAAAAAAAAAAAAAGCCATCTCCAAATAGCGAAATGCATACAGCTCTGCTACTCTCTGTCAAACAAAACTCTGCCTTTCACACCAAGAGCTCACTCTACCAGGGGCACAGGAGCTACCTTGGCCTTTATTGCAAATGTCCCATGGGACACCATTAGCAAAGCAGCTACATGGAGCTCTATACATACTTTTACTCAGCACTGCTGCATTGGCACACATTCTAAAGCAGATTTGCAGGTGCGACAAGTGGTACTAAAACATCTGTTTCTCGCTGACCCTTCCCACAACCCACCACCTTCTCGAGACACTGCAAGCTAATTTATGTATAGCGTGTGTTCTAAGCAGATCCACAAGCCTCAGAAGGGATACCTTACTCACCGTAATTGTATTTGTGGTGCTTGTATCTGCTTAGATTCACATGTGTCCACCCTTCCTCCCCTGTGGAGTAGAAGGTGCATAGATGTTTTCTGGCGTTTACTCTGCTTTATTACATCTGTACTCCCGCTACACTTCAAGCTCCCCATGTCCGAAAACAATCTGAGGTACCTCGACGCATGAAGGACCATGGGTACAGTGGACGTCACACTAGGGATAGTATTACTGGCACGCCCTGTCGACTTTCATTTTCGAGTTTTGAAAACAACAAATGTAATACTCTGTGGCTCCCACTAGATGTCGGCCTATGTATATTATGTGAATCTAAGCAGATACAAGGATGAGAAATATGATTACGATGAGTAATGAATCCCATATATATTTGCAAAAGGTTAAGAAGATCAAACTTCACATTCAGATCAAAAAACACCTTTTATCACTCAGCTAAATAGTCGTTTGACATTAAACAGCAATAAGTCGTTTGTCAAGAAAACAGCCCAACATGTTTCATCCCGTAACTTATTGAAAAAGCACAGTTGTGGGACTTATTCAGGGGAAAGGTGGTACACACAAATACTTTCACCAACACCTCTGTCGATAATGAAGATCTCAATAAAAATGTCATCTGATTGCTGCAGTTTCAAAATGATGTTGAAATGCTGCCAGTGGTTCTTCATGGTGAAATAAGGGGCAGGAAAGATAAAAGGTGGAGACTGGATACCTCCTATGTGAAAAACCAGAATGCATTGTTTATTTAGTCAGGTTTCTAGTACTACTGACAATATTTCACAGTAAATATTTATCATGGGGTTGGTTAATCAACCTAAATTGTGACAGCATAAGGGTATGTAATTACCTTCTAGGGTGGAGTGTACAGTTTTAACAAACCACAAACAAGTCTTCAAATCATGTACCATCACAAAACTATTAATTGGCACATTTCAATTTAACCTCACGATGTCAAAAAGAAAAGGAAAATTACAACACTTTAGATGACAACTCCTCCTTCCTACTGACCAGTCCCAACTGCTCTTGGTGGGACTCGGAACACAGCATGAATTGTCAATGGTAAGATAAAAAAGAAAGTCTCTTGACAGCGTGGCTTGACCATCTCCAACTTTCAATTGGTATCGCTCTGCAGTGGTGGTCGCTTATGCTCTTAACAATTTTCCCCCTCCCCACACAACGGTAACAAACTGGAGACACATTACTCCTTATCGATGTTGGCTCCTCCCAACAGTTATTTGACTATTACATAGGGGTCAACTTTGATATATTGACACTGTTCGTCTTACCGGATGAGTCTACAGTATGAGCATCACATATAAATCTTACTTTATCATTTGGGTACCCTCTCCGATTCTTTCCGCTGTGCTTACTTTTATGCAGTGTTATGCTTAGCATTGTATTCCAGAAAGGGAAGCCAAATCATATCAATGTGGGAGTGGGTTTCCAAGAGGGCTGCCGTCATACTCTCCATTTGGTATAAAGAGTCCCCGTTCGCTAACCACTCTCCTCTCGTTGGTAGTCTATTACATTTCCATCCATTTAACAGTCAAACATATTCTTTCTGCCAATAATACATTTCTAGCCATATGCAAATGAACGGACTGGGATCCCTCTGAGTCCGACTCGATTACAAACCAGACAATTAATGGGGACAGTTGCCTTTGGATACCATCAATAGCCTGGATCCAATTTAGCGTCTCCTTCCAGTATGTCTGCACATTTACACAACTCCACCATTGATGCCAGTAATCACTCAGCTCCCCACACCCACTACAACAGTATGGCGAGACCCCTATGAACATTCTTGACAATCGCAGTGTTAGATGCCACCGCCACAAGAAACGAGCACAACATAAGTTGCACTAAATTACTCGCACTCATCCTCCCTGTTCTCAACGATCTCTCCTCCTCATGCTCTGATCCTAGAGTCCTGGTAGACATGTACAATCAGACTATGCTGAAAGCCCTTGATCTTATTGCACTCATCAAACTCAGAAAACCTAAACCACGGGCCCACCTCAACTCTTGGTTTACACCACAGTTGAGAATCATACGAAAAGGAAGAAGGAACCTTGAAGCACGTTGGAAAAGCAATCCAACGGAGACTAACAAAGCAAGCATTGCATTAGCTACTCTGAATTACAAAGAGGCCATACTTCAGGATAAAAGAGATGCGTATAACAAACGCATTGAACTAGCTCAATCAAACACCAAGGAGTTATTCAGAATCTTAAAGGAACTGGAATCCTCCTCTGCTGCTCCTCCAGACACCTGTTGCAAAGACAGTACCTGGTGTGCCAACATTCAAAAGGCTCTCCTTGGCAAAATCGCCACTCTCCAAACTAAAATCAATGACAAAAAAAACAGTTTGCAGACCAGCCTGCAACCTACAACCCTTCAGGTCAGTATTAACGCTAACTTCAAATCCCTGAAACCTTTCAGCTTCTCACCCCTTTCCATCATCGAAGTTTAACATATCAACAATCTCAAACCCTCTAACTGTCAGGGTAACCTATACCCTGCTACCATTATTAAGGAGGCCTTGCATAATCTAGCGCCTTTCATTACCACATTCATAAACTCCTCATTTTGCTCTGGGATTGTCCCTGACAACCTCAAGGATGCCTGGGTCATTCCTCTCCTTAAAAAAACCTACATTGGATCAAACATACCTACCAACTACAGACCTATGACCACGGTCCCTTTCCTTTTAAACATTCTTGATCGTGCTGCATACTTGCAGATCCAAGATTATCTGGAAACTAATAATCTCCTGGGACTGAGGCAATCGGGTTTCTGTCCTCGGTACTGTACGGAAACTGCCCTAATAGATCTCAAAACTCGGATTGAAGACCTAAAAGATAAGGGTAAACTGGCCCTCTTACTCCTCTTAGATCTATCTGCGGCCTTCGATCTAGTAAATCATCAAATCCTTTGCTGTCACCTTAAAACTGCTGCCCACTTCTCGGACAAAGCAACGGCTTGGATCACTTCTTTCTTGGAAAATAGATCCATGAGGGTTTTTTCCCCCCCATATGCCACTGCCGAACCCTCGCCAGTCACCTGTGGGGTACCACAAGGATCGTGTGTTTGTCCGACACTTTACAATGTGTTTACGAAACCACTTTTCGACATCTTGGATTATCTGGGTGTCACCTACACTAATTACGCTGATGACACCCAGATACTCATCCCTATTACAGGTGACCACAAAACTGATACTCTAGCCATCAACTCTATTTACCAAGTCATCTAGGCCTGGATGGCGCAGCATGAACTGTGCTTGAATGACGAAAAGATGGAGCTTCTCATCTTAGGCTCCCACCAAAGACTCAGTAAACTACACCCGTCTTTCAAATCTTTCATCATTGATGGTAATACCATTAAAGTTGCCAAGGATACAAAAACGCTTGGCATCTATATCGACTCCACCCTCTCATTATCCAGACAAACTAACGCAGTATCATCTGCTGCAGCATATACTTGCAAGCTCATTACAGCATGTCGCCCCTTCTTATCACCAGCCAATTGCACCACACTAGCCAGGACCTTGGTCTGTTGTAAAATTGACTATTGCAAAGCCCTCTATCTCGGCACTAACCATTGTAATATCAACAAGTTACAAGTCATCCAAAATAATGCCATCAGAGCGGCACTAAACATCCCCAGGAACCTTCACATCTCTAACACTAGACGGAGTATCCGCTGGCTCTGTTTCCCAAAGATTCTCACTTAAAGCGCTAGCGCTAACGCACAAAAGCCTCACTAACCAAGCACCTAGTTATCTGGCCCGCAGATTTACTATACACGCCACTTCAAGACCACTCGGAAGTGCCCAAACCAATTGCCTCTCCATTCCGCACTTCAACCTCCAGAGATCGGGCGGGAGCAGTTTCCCAGTCTTGGCATCAAAACTATGGAACTCGCTACCTAATCCTCTCAGAGCAGAATCCTCCTCCTTGGCCTTCAAGTGCAAAGGCTGGCTGTGTGCCCAAGACTGCCGTGACTCCGAGTTTCCACTTACACCCGCTTCATAATGCTAGCGTCAATTTGTTAGCAGTTATAACCTGATTGTAAATATGTATATAACATGTATATTATCCTAAATTGTCCTTTCTCACTGTGCTGTTTTTATTCCTTACACTGTTTTGTATTATGTATGTAACCTAAGTGATGCGCCTGGATGCCCTTGGGCCTGGTGCGCTATATAAATAATAAAAATACAAATCTCATCAACAGCCAACCCTTATGCATCTTATACTGCATGGATATAGAAGTACTCGATACTGCCCATGCATCCACCTGGCCTTGCAGCTCTAACTCTTTTCCCACTTAGTTTGGCTACTTGGTTTTAGTTTGGGTTCTTGGTTTTATCAGATGACCTCTGGAAAGCAGTGCACTATATAATCGAGCTATCAACCCTCTGGTGCTTTGGTGTTCTGAGCAAATCTCCTCTGCGTGGATCTCGCAGTACACTCCTCAGCTGTAAATGGTGGGGCAGTGCTATCTCTGTGCCCCGCATTACTGCCTCTGAGTCTTCTTTTGACCTGTAAGAACCCTCCTTCCACATATGCCCAGCTCTTACTAGACCTCTTTCATATAGTGGCTGAAAGTGGTGCACGTCTACTAAGTGATCTCGTATGGGGGGGGGGTCATATACAACTGAGCGGGGATGGCCAGGATGTTAATCAGTTCTAGGTTCTCATAGGGCACCAAGGGGACCATAATACCACTAAGACGTGGTGTTTGCGGAATCTACACGGCATAGTTCGGCGTGGAACCCATAGCCATTCGCCCAAGGTCACTGGTGTAAATAGATCGTTTTTGAGGCTGACCCATTGTTTCTCTACATTTTCCCAGAGGTGATCTGTGAGGATCCGAAGTTGAGAAGCCCTGTAATATTCGAAGAAATTAGGAAAACCCATAACCCCCTTGTCTTTCGGTGTGATCAAGGTTGAGTACGAAATGCGAGGTCTCGAGTCAGCCCACAGATATGCCAGGAGGGATTGCTTTACCTCTGCCTGGAATGCGCATGGGATAATTACTGGGAGGTTCTGGAGGAGAAATGGGAATCTGGGCAGAATATTCATCTTAATTGAGGTGACCCTTGATGTCCAAGATAACGCCAATTTAGACCACCTCTCTAGATCTATTTTAATGTTCTTCCACAGAGGGATATACTTTGCGTTGAACAGCCCCGCTAAGTCTTTCGTAATCAATACTCCTAGCTATGTCAGTTCTTCTGCTTGTTGAAAACCACATTCATTTACCAGATTCGATGGGAGGGCCGTGGTCGTTCAGAGCGGTAGCGCAACTGGTTTAATAAAGTTTGCTTGGAATCCCGACAACGTCCCATATTCCCACAGTTGCGAAAATGGTTGTTATTGACTCCAATGGTCGGTTAATGTAGGCTAAGAGGTCATTCGCGAATAGCGCCAGCTTGTACTCCCTCCCCTCATGATCCCGTGTATCTGGGTATTTCATCTAATGGCTTGCGCCAATGGCTTCCACCAAGGCGTAGAAGAGGGGCGACAACGGACAGCCCTGTCTGGTGCCTCTCGTTGGGTTTAAGGATTCCGACGCGACACCGTTCACTACAACCTTGGCTCTAGCGTTATATATAATGCTGACACCCCTCAGTTCCAGTGGTGACCCAATCCTGCCCACCTCATATCCCTGTGCAAGAACGGCCATTCGACTCTGTCGAAAGCCTTTTCGTCATCCACAGACATCAACGTGGGGCAATCCTTTCATCTATGGCCGCAAAAAGGTTAAGAGTTTTACGAACATTGTCCGACCCTGTCTCTCCCTTACATAGCCTACCTGGCCAGTGTGGACTAATTGCGGTAGGATTTGGGCTAATCGGCTGGCCAGGATGCTCGCATAAATCTTGGCGTCTACATTTATAAGTGATATAGGGCGATATGACGCACATTCTGCGGCGTCTTTACTTTCTTTTGGGATCACTATGATACTGGACTCGGTGAATGACTGTGGGGCCTGACTGGTTTCCATAATAGAGTTATAACCTTTTACCAAAAAAGGGGTCAGCTGGGTGCTAAAGCTTTATAGAAGGCTGTAGTGAACCCATCTTTTTCTGGTGCTGAGCCTGCTTTCATTTTAGGGATTGCTGCTTGTATTTCCCCAGCCAAAATCGGGCCCTTTAACATTTCCAGATTAACCTGTGGTATCGGGACAGGGGGGTATTTTGATAAATACCTCTTGATGCGATCTTCCGAGCCCTCCCCTTCTGCCGTGTATGGAGTAGTGTAAAATCTGGAAAAGCGCTTAGTTATTTTGCTGGGTTCTAGCTGCTCTTCGCCTACTTCATCTTTGATCTTGGGGACCGCCCTCTCCGCCCTTTGATTTTGAAGGCCCGTTGCTAACATGGTGTGTGCTTTGTCGCCTTTTTCGTAATATTTTTGCTTTAGGTATCTCAGTTGCATCAGCACTTTATCCTGCCAGATGTCGCTCAATTCCTTTTGAAGCGCTCCTTCTTCCGCAGAGATTTTTACCACTTACGCCGGGCGGGTGTGAAGTTCTAGTTCTGTGGATGCAATTTTAGCCTTTCGATCCAATTCCCTTTTTTTTTTTTTTTTACCCCTTATTTGATTTTTATTGGCCCCTTCTGAAAGCAAAACACCTCGAATTGTGGCCTTCGCAGCCTCCCACACCATGTTCAGTGATATCTCTCCTGTGTTGTTTTCAGTAAAGTAATTCCTAACCGTTTCTGATAAGGCTTCTCTAAATGTCAGGTCTTTGTAGAGGGTATCATTGCAGATCCATCTGCGTTCTATACATGGGGGGGATTCTAATTCAGCACACATAGATTGTGATCTGGCCATGCTACTATTTCTATTGCCGTAGTTATTATCATACTTTCTTTCTCAGCCTCAATCAGTAAGTAATCTATCTGAGAATATGTTACATGGGGGGGGGGAATAAAAAGTGAAAGCCCTCTCATTTGGATGCTTTGTACGCCAAGTATCAATCAGATAATGTGCCTTTAGTAAATCTGGAAGGCTGCCCTTGACGGGTGCCCCTGGAGGAATTGCTCCCTGCCTCATAGAAACCCAATTCATCCTGGGGTCTGATATACAATTTAGATCTCCACCACAGACTAAAATGCCTTCCTTCCAACCACATTGGAAGCTAAAAAGCGATGCACTGGTTTTGATTGGGCGCATATGCCGAACAGAGAGTATCCACCTGTGTTTTTATTTTCCCTTTCAACGCAAGATACTGCCCACTCTACTCCCTATATATTTGCTCTATATGTAGGCCCAGCAACGACTTATAAATGATTCCCGCTCCACCCTTTTTGGACTCCTCTAAGGCACACACAACACTCTACCGACTACCTTGAATTCCTTCCCTTGGGTGAACTTTGTTTCCAGAACAATCAACACGTCCAATTGTGACAATTTAAATTCCCTTGCTAGCATGGAACTCTTCTGCAGTGAGTTCCTACCCTTAACGTTTAGGGACCCAAATTTTACCCCTTCAAGTGATGCCATATCTGTTTTCCGATTGTGGCCGTTCCACTATCTCCGGGTGATCTGTCTCAGTAATTGGAGTTGAACCCCATTTGAGGCGCTTGTACATCTTCAGCATGGAAGATTGTGACAGTTCTGCTTTCTTGTTGTTTAAGGACTCCCCTTTACCTTTCTGTTGTGTTTTCCCCCCCCCTCTCCTCCTACTCTCCTCCCCTAGAACAAAGCCTTCCTCAGCTTTTTCCTGGGCCTGAGACACCCTTGTAAAACAAAGGGCCACACTTCGGGGACTCCATTCCAGGTGTTATTTGACCCCTCAACTTAACATAACATTATGGTGAATACTACTTATTCTCTACTCAACCATTTCAACATTTGGACTCTCTTGATTATCCAATCAGTCTGTGCTCCTTGTCTGCAATTATGAACAATCATCAAATGGTTCTCCCCCCTCAATAACCAATCCTCCACCTTTGCCTCCTTAATCACTTGCGCCACACGCATGAGAGGACAATTATTTAAGTTAGGGCCCTCTCTCTAAGGCTAAACTCTCAGGTTGTGTTATATTGTTTGTACTTCCTTGTTCCTGGGGCACAACCTCTTCTCTACAAGGAGGACCCTTCTTTATGTCTCGGGCCACTTGGTTGCCTAGCATTTCCCCGTCAGCTCCTTGCACTCCTGGTTGTAGGGTGTCCAGAACTCTGTGGGCTGCTTCTTCTGTCGTGACACGATAGCTCTCTCCTCCATGCTTGAAGCTTAAGGAGACGGGAAACCCCAACAATAGCGGATCTCCTGCAGCCAGGCTGTCGGGGCGGGGGGGGGCGGGGGGGGAACCAAAAGCTCTCCGCTTGCTTAGTGTGATAGCTGAGAGATCCTGAAATATCTTGACACTGGATCCTTCAAATTCCACTGGCTCTCTTTCCCTTGATTTCTGTAGTATGTCTTGCCGTTGCTTATAATAATAGCATTTGGCAAGTATTGATCTTGGGCCATTCAGGGGCCCGTACACTCTGTGTATACTGTCGAACTCCAAGGTGGGGGAGGGGCGGGGTCTGTGGGATCGAAGAGAGACAGCACCAGAACTTTAACTCGACTTTTCAGGACGGCTTGGGTTTCTCCTTCTCTCCCAGAGGCCCTTAGTGCGAATGATAGACCTTCGCCCTAGATTTTCTAGGTCATCATGCTACAATTCAATATCCCTTTCCTTTTGCTCCAAGTCCTGGAACCTCGCCTTGCAGCTCATCACAGCTAAATCGCCTGACAACTGATTGTTTTCTGCTGCCTCAATCCGATCTTCTACTTTTATCATTCTGGCTTGCAAGTTAGTTACTTTTTCGGTAAGGCTGGATTTAATGGATCTGATTTCCCCCAATAGTAGGCAAATGTCTGCTTTGGTCTAGCTTTCCCTGTCGTTGGCCAGAATTTCTGGTAAGCCTTGCTCTTGGTTGTCCTCCATTGTGATTGGCCCGTAACTGAACCCTTATAATTTAAGGGCGGTGGTCGGGTCCAGGGTGCCTGGGGGGGTGGAGAACTTATAATTATTTCTTCTGTTGGTGGCTGTTTCCGCCTCCTCTTCCTCTATTAGGCCTACCCTACTTTGCTCTGACTATTTTTGTTTGTCCACATTGAGGTTTTTACTACCATGGCTCACCAGCCCCCACTAACAGTGATGCTCCTTGCTATAGGATCCCTTCTCTGTGAGTTGCTTGGCTTGCAAACTGTCAATGCGTTGAGGGTGTTTGATGCATGTGCTTTATTATTGCTGCTGTCTTTGCTTCGCTCACTTTTCCTTACTGAGCAGCACAACTTCTTTTTCCAGACATAACCAGGGATCTTGCATGTCTTAACGCTATTGCAGCACCCTGTCTGCACCTATTGTTCCAGGGTCTCCTCATGAGTGGGCAAGGTCTCTCTTCCCTCATCTGCGCTGTGCCCCTCCTGCCAACTCTTTCATTTGTCAATGATTTGCGCCCTGTATGAAATGCAGGTTGCTTCAATGCAACGTTATCCTGTGGTATAAGGTCGGTGTTACTGCTGCTCTGTCCCTGGGGCACACTTGTTATCCGACAGCTGCAGTGCTTATATTAAGTGGAGAGCAGCCTTTTTAAACATGTTTGTGAGAGCGTACTGCTCCAACGTGTTTAATCTCCTTTTGACATAATTCTGCGCTGTGGGATAAGCATAGTTCCTGATGTCCCTCCAATGCCTTTACATCATAAGCGCCTGTGTAGAGACATCGCGAGAGCCCGCGCTCTCGCGAGATCTCGCGGCACCTTCAAGCTCCGCCCCCGCGCGCATTATGGGACGAGCGGAGGACGCGAGAGGACGTGTCCTGCACAGCCCTCCTGCTACGGGGGCCCGCTCCTTACAAGACTTGGACTGTTACCAAGAGAAGCTTTCTCTCTGCCACCTAGGGCCCGTTGGCCTTTATCATTAGTGCACACACGTTGTGTGTACATTGCATAAATCTGGTTTAGTAATTAAATACATCGTCACCAGATCCGAGGCTCCTGTCTTCATTGAAAGAATTATACTACATAAATTGGCGACGAGGACCACCACTAGAACTCATGGAAGAACATGCAAGGAGCAACGCCACCGCCGCCATTTCTCCAGATTCCAGGTAGGCCTGCATTCCATGGCCACAATGGCAGCCCCTATTCACGACATATGTGGAGGCCCTAGGTGGGGCGGGGTTTTCAGCGGCGAGGCGCAGGGCCATGCTATTAAATGCCCTGGGGGTGGAAGGACAGAGAATATTCGAGAGTCTCACCCCGATACCAGTGGCTGGCGACGAGGACGATGTTTTCAAGGAGGCGGTCAGGAGAATCATAAAAAGGTTTGCCAGTAAAGAGAACACAGTGCTCGACCGGATACGGTTTTACACACGTAAGCAAGAAATATCTGAACCAGTCGACGATTACGTCACCAAGCTGAGGGAATTAGCAGCGCTGTGTAACTTTGGCAACAACGCGGAGAGTCTCATTTGTGACATGTTGGTCGTCCACACTAACAGCCGGAAGGTCCAAGATAAGTTCATTGTCGAAAAAGAACTGCAGTTGGAGAAAGCGATTGAGATCGCCAGGGCAGTCGAAGAAACGGCAGGAAGACGTAAGGAGTTTACTGGGGCCCAAAGTTCGGCAGAAATACCAGCAGTGGGTTACCATGCAAGAAGAGAGAGGCTGGCTGCTGACACGAAAGAAGGGAGAGGGAACAGAAAAGAACCCCTAAAGTGTCACAGGTGCACCAGCACGAAACACCTGGCGTTTGACAGGGAGTGCCCAGCCAGAGACGAGGAGTGCTCCATTTGCAAACGCATTGGCCATTTCTCCATCGTGTGTCGGTGGAGGAACAAGAAAGTCTCCAGCCTCAATGCAGATCGCAATCCGGAGAAAGAGTCATCCTCCGACGACGAAGGGAGACCCACTGTCATCATGGTTAACAGCACAAGAGCGAGGAGAGAGAAGCCCCACTGCGTGATCAAAATCGATGGAATAGAAACTAGGGTCATGGCGGATTCAGGGTCCGATCTAACGATCCTTCCCCTTCGCACGTATAAGGACATGGTGGGTAAGGAAAAGGTGCAAGTGCTCACAACGAAACACAAACCCACAGTGTTTGGAGGGGCGTCAGTCGATCTACTAGGATACATCAACGCCAAAGTCGAATTTAAAGGAAGGGAAACCATGACCAGGGTCTATTTCAGTCATGAAGGCCCAGCAGTGCTAGGGTGGGACGACCAGGACAAGCTGAAAATCAGACTGGATCCCAGCACTGAAGAACAAGTGCTGTCAGTCAAGGCGACAAGAGGACCTGTGGTCAAAAGCGACTACCCAACTCTGTTCTCAGAGGAGCCGGGGCACATCAAGGGATTTCTCCACAAGATAATACTCAAAAGGAATGCTGTCCCTGTAAAGCACCGAGTGAGGCCAGTACCAGCCACGGCAAGGGATACCCTTAGAAGTCAGCTGGAAAAGATGAAAATGGAGGGCGTCCTAGAAGAAATCGAAGCATCTGAATGGCTGAGCCCCGTCGTGCTCATAAAGAAACCCCAGTCACAAGAACTCAGGGTATGCATAGACTTACGTAGCTTAAACCTGGAAGTCGTCACTGATAACTACCCCCTTCCAAGCATAAATGAACTCATTCTGCTAATGAAAGAAGCCAAGATATTTTCGAAACTAGACATGAGAAATGCATATCATCAAATACAGCTACATGACAAATCGAAACCCCTCACGGCATTCATCACTCCATTTGGCACATACCAATTCACCAAAATGCCATTCGGGTTGTCATCGGCAGCGTCGGCGTTCCAACGCATGATGGACGTCTTGCTGAAGAAAGTAAAAAACGTAGTCTACTTCCAGGACGACATCCTCGTGTATGCGGAGGATGAACAGACGCACGATGCCACGTTGAGAATTGTCTTAAACTACAAGAGGCAGGGGTACGGTTGCGCTATGAGAAATGTCTGCTCAGAGTTAAAGAAGTTCAATACTTAGGATATAAGATTTCAGAAAAAGGGATCAGTCCCAAACAGAATCTCATGCAAGCAATCATTAAAGCACCAGAACCAGTCTGCAAAGAGGAAGTAAGGTCATTTCTGGGGCTGGCTGAGTACTATGCGAAGTTCATACCAAAGTTTTCCGAAACCACGGCACCCCTTAGAGAAGTTCTCAAAAAGGGCTCGGAATTTGTGTGGCAAGAACCCCAAAAGACAGCAATGGTGAAGATAAAGCAGCACATCGTAGAAGCACCATGCCTCCAACCGTTTAATCCCGCGTGGGAAACAGTTATCACCACCGACGCCAGTGCCTATGGACTGGGAGCAGTGCTAACACAAAAGAAAGGCGACACCGAACATGTCGTGGCCTTTGCATCGAAAGCATTATCAGAGGCGGAAGAGAACTATTCCACCATCGAAAAAGAAATGCTGGCCTGCACATGGGCGGTGGAACATTTCAGGACATATGTATGGGGCACCAGATTCAAGTTGGTGACGGATCATAAGCCCCTGATCCATATGCTCAGCCCGGGAGGCACAAAAGTATCCACGCCCAGATTGGCACGCATTGCAGCCAAGCATCGATTATGGACGTGAGAGCGCCAGAGTACCTGGAACTCAGTGAGAGACACTGGGAAGAGGAGGATGGAAAAGACCCCACCATGGCCATGATCCGCAAATAGACAAAGGAAGGTTGGCCAAGCGAAAAGGCGTTACCCGAGGGCATGAGACCCTACTGGAAGGTCTCGGACGAACTATCGGAAACGGAGGGAATAATCATGAAGTCAGACCAGATTATTCCTCCCACGGGAATGAGAAGAATCATCCTAGGTAGAGCCCACGCGGGCCACCTGGGAAACACCCTGACACGTCGCAGAGTGAGAGAGGCCTACTGGTGGCCATCCATGGACCAGGAAATTCGATCCACGATAGAACGTTGCCATGAATGCCTCAACAGCGACAAGAGACTCAAGGTTCGCCAAGCACCCCTTATACCCACAGAAATTCCGGAAGCGGTGTGGTCAAAGGTCGGCATTGACTTCATAGGACCTTTGGAAGCAATGGCACCTGAACACCGGTAAGGTGTAGTACTGGTTGACTACCTATCCAAGTGGGTGGAGGCCGCGTTCGTCCCGAACATAACCACGTAACCACGGCAACGGTTATAGAAGTACTCACAGAAATTTTTCAGAGGGAAGGTCTTCCAAAGGAAGTAGTCACCGACAATGGGGTGCAACTAGTCTCGAAAGACATGGAGTTCTTAAAAAGAAACCACATAAAACAAAAGAAAGCGGCCCTGTATCACCCACAAGCAAATGGGCTTGTCGAAAGGGCCAACAGGTTCATAAAGGGCGCCATCCAATTGGCGACAGCTTCGGGCATGGACCCGCTCAAAATTACCAAGGAGGCCATAGCAGCCCACAGGCTCACACCCAATGGGATCACCCAAATATCCCCGTTCAAAATGTTGAGAGGGAGGAGTGCAGCATCCACGCTGATCCCACCATGGTTGTCGAAAATACGAGAGGATGAAGCGGTGGACATGGCAGAAGTAGTCTGGAGAATTGAAAGCGATAAGGCACGCATGAAATCATGGAGCGATCGAAGAAGAAGGACCAAGCAGACGGCAGACATCGGAGAGGGAGACTTGGTTAAAATCCAGTTACCAAAGAAGGATCAAAGCACAGGGTCTCGGTTTAGCCGACCCATCAGAGTGACTCACAAAGGGGCAAACCACATCCGCACGGAAGACGGGCGAGCGTGGAATTTAGAAAGGGTAGCATTGTACCAAAAGAATCGAGGAAGAGCGAAGACCCCAGAGAGACCACCCACGCCTCCGAAGAGACTGGAGAGACCACCCGCGGAAACCGAAAGGGACTTTGGAGCAGGCGAGGAAAGAGAACCAGAAGGCGACGACAGAGAGAGGGGTGAAACAGGAGTTGAACTGGAACCATTGGGTGAAGATCCCGATCAGGAGCAGCGAGAGAATTTCACCCGGACTGTTGATCGTCCCAGAAGGGAACACAGAAGACCGGTGAGATATAATGACTATGTTTTGCAATGAGTTTGACTTGTGTGTGAAAATGGGAGATGTGTAGAGAGATCGCGAGAGCCCGCGCTCTCGCGAGATCTCGCGGCACCTTCAAGCTCCGCCACTGTGTGCTTCGCGCATTATGGGACGAGCGGAGGACGCGAGAGGACGCGTCCTGCACAGCCCTCCTGCTACGGGGGCCCGCTCCTTACAAGACTTGGACTGTTACCAAGAGAAGCTTTCTCTCTGCCACCTAGGGCCCGTTGGCGTTTATCATTAGTGCACACACGTTGTGTGTACATTGCATAAATCTGGTTTAGTAATTAAATACATCGTCACCAGATCCGAGGCTCCTGTCTTCATTGAAAGAATTATACTACAGCCAGCTTTAACTATAGGGGTGGGCGCACCGGCATAGCTGCTGGGTGCTTGGCGCAGCATTCTTATAGCTGGGAGGTGCTTCCCTCTTACTGGCAACGTTACGTTTTTTTCCCGGCTCTTATATTCTTCTGTGTTTAATCTCTCCAGCTGCTCGATGCACGTGCTACGGTGGGGCTCCAGCCCACACAGTCTTAAGTTTCGGGGGATCTACGCCACCGGGCGGAGTCTTCGTTTGCAGACTTTCAACAGCTGCCTCTGGTGTCCGCCATATTGTGGTGCATCCTTGACTTCAGCCCACGGGAATCGGGCTAGCAGATCTTTGCCTCGTTTTCTGCGATCTGAGGCACGGCTTTCTTCCGCATTTGAACGAGTCCCACCCCGACTGTTCAGGAGGCAAATTGTGTGTCTGTTATGTTGTGATTGTCGTTATTCACTCGATGCCTCACCTTTTCATCTTGCCTGGAATGGGGGACGATGGCTTAGTTTAGGCAGCCTTTCCGTCTGCGCCCCCTGGTGGTCTGAAATGTATAGAACAGTCGTCAGTCGGATGCCTTAGTCCTCTCTGGCATCTATTCAAAGTCCAAGGCACAGTTATTTATTTTGTTCTAATTAAAATAGCAGATAGTGTGTTAAACACTCTATTTTTTTGTTGTTTTTTTTTTTAAATCATGGTGCGCGTACAGTCAATGTCGTAACCTACTTCTACTATATATCTTAGATGGTTCAAAATTGTCAGTCCTGGGTATCAAAAAACGACAAAAATGTGCATTTAGTGGCAGGTACACAGTGAGCGAGAAGGGTGCGAAATCATTATATAAGGTTCTCACCTATGTTGCTGGGCCCTTTAGGCTTTCCCAAATGTGTCACGAGTACAACTGCTTTTGTACATGAGGTTCTGCGGCTCTCACAAAGGCAAAAAATGTGGCTATCGATTTTGATGTAAAGCAAATCGGGCCTCTTGGTCCTGCAGATGTAAAAACCAACCCGCTTGTGTTCAATATTCGTCACACGACTGTCTAGTTCTAAGGGCAAATATAATAAAATGGTGCTCACCTGTATTCTTACTACTTAGAGTACCGTATTTGGTTGTAAGTGCATTTGGTAGAGCTGGTTTACTACAGCGTATTAAAACCTCTGTGCTGTATACGTAATTCTGCAAAGATCATGTGAATGAACGGCACCGCATGATATGCAGCTATCTCTATTCAACGTTATTTAGTGCACCATCTTTCCATGCGTTGTACCAGGACTTTTTACCCATTCAAATCTTGCAAATACAACCAATTTTATCTTTCTGTGCATATTTATTTACGCACTATTAGAGAGCAGGGGGAAGGTGACTTGATAGAAACCAGAGCATATTGATTGTTATCTTTCTGGATGAAATCACAGGCCTGTAGGGAAGCAGTCTGAAAACAAGTCCTTATCTCTCATAACTCTGTTCAAGCTTTTATGAAAGACCCAGCAGACGGCGAGATAAACAAATGATTCCTCTTGTTTAAGTTCTGCTGTGTTTTGTATTTAGATGCTCATGGAGAGAAATATGCATGCATATTTATTTTGCCTGCATGTTAGGGTCCTGTTAGTAATAAAATTGAAAACTTAGTAACAATTGAGAAGCAATTTCTTTGTTACAAAAGATACTTTTTTAGTTAATACTCCACACTTGCATTGCATTAAAGTATTTTCCTGAGTTCCGGCGTAGTGTGCATTTATCTTCAGGCTACGTCTATATGGTGTGTTCATACGCATTAGTGTGTAGTAGGCTTTCCATAAATATAATGCATTATTTGAAGCGAGACATCTGTGCTACACAACTGAATGTGTTCTATTCTTTTTCAAGTTTATTCATGTTTTGGTTGCCTGTCGCATACATTTTGCACTCTTTTGCAGGCAAGCCACTTTCACTCTTACCATTTAATTTACACTCTAAATATAAAAAGTGTGTAAAATACTCCCACCTCACAACCTTATGAGGCATGGGTGAGTATGGAATGTCTAGTTTAAACATCCAGCAATCTTAACTTGGAGCCAATGTGGTAACTGGTACTATAAATGGTCCATGGCAGCAGGGCCCTTGCTCACGTTTCAGTGATTGCCATTACACCAATTGCAGGTTTCAAAGCCTCTTTCAGAACTTCCTAGACCTTCAAACCCTGACTCTCCAACCTATGCAAGCGCTGTGACAAAACAAACAAAAATTATGGTTACATTTGTAACTGTAATTAAACTAAGCAAGACCTGTCCCAGTAAAGATAGTACAGATAGGTATTTAACTTTATGTAGTAGTTCATGCAGGGTTTCTTCAGCTTCTAAGCACTGTGATTATTATTTCCTGAGTCAATAATTTACCGACCTCTGAAGGGTGCAAGACTAACTGCCCCGCCAGCATTTTCACCATTAGATTCATTACATACAAGGGAGAGTGTTAGTTCTCATCTTTTCCACTGGTGAGAGGATGATTGTGCTACTGCACTCTGCGCTTTATCTATTAATTGTGAGCAAAACCTATTTTCTGTCACATTGTGGACCGCTGTCGCATGAGAATGTTTCCATACAGTTAACAATTTGCATGCGTCGTCTGGATGGCACATACATTTTACTCTTGCGAAGGAGAAAACTAATTTGTACTCCCTTGATGTTGCATTTATGTAACTAAGATTGTATTATGTAACTAAGCATGTTGTCTTGTAACAGCGCCACAATGCCTTTGGGCTGTTGCGTGCTTTATAAATGTAAGTAAATAAATTTACTCAAAGTTTAAAAATGGGGAGTAAAATACTCCCACCTCAAAATCTTATCTGGAGCACTGTATTCGATACTAAAAAGATAGGGTTTTCTATTTAATGTATGTTCCCAGTTACTTAATAATTGTATGGAGAAAGGTCTAACTTAATTGCCTACGGTTTGGCGTGACCAGGAGCCTTTTATCTCCACCTCGTTTGAGGCTGTGAAAATACACGTAATCATCAGTCATTTTATGCCGACATTCACCCTAGGCTGTGTCGCAGCGCTAAAAGACAGGCTTGCCTAGGTTTCTGTGCTTACCAACATGATTAAACTTAACAGCCAGGAATTGTAAAGTTCTTAGATTCAAAGAGATGCCACTCTGAATTATACACTTGATAAAGGAGCTATCGTATTAATGTATTTAATACAACACCTTACCTTCTGAGGGCTCTTCTCATCACACAAGCAAAATCAAATAAAACATAACATAACATCACACCAATGAACAAGCTTGCCATTTGGGCAATGAGCATGTTTGAGTAGATACAATAAAACAACCATTTGTTCTATTATTTAACAGCACGTGTAACTTTTGATTCTCAAGTAGATATGCTATACTACACTACACGCCAACAGTCTCAATGCACTCAGCAAGTACCCACCCTTCACTCACGTTTAGAGCAGAATGTGCTTCAAATGAAACGGCGCCTTCTGGGGTTTACGAGTTCTGCTTAGATGGGCCCAGCTGTCTCCTTCCTGCTGCTGCTCTGCTCAGGACTCCTCTGCTGTATAATCTTCCCCAGCCCTGCTGGCCTTGGACAGGCCCGTCTGCTGCCCCCTCTTTCTGCTTGCGCATTATATGTAGAAAGGAACATGGTTTCCCTGCCTGTGTGCGCGTCCTATCCGCTATCTGAAAGAATAAGACCTAAAAGCTCAGATTGTCACTGTGCTCGTTGAATATGCTCTCCTATGTACAACTCCATTAAGTGGGTTTTGTACTCAGTCAGTGACTGCTTTCACTGCATTCCATGGACCTTAGCACAGCGAAGAGATAGGTATGTCACTTGTTTCATACGTGCACCAAGCTTCTCTTCGTGTCTACGTATTTCCTGTCCTTGACTCCTTATCAGATGTAACACTTAATGACTCCTTATCAGATGTAACACTTAATGGCGTGTAGTCCACGCTCGCACCTACTGGTGTGCAGTTTAAAATAGGCAGCTACCATTTGTGGTTTTGCTCATCTGCAAGAACAGGAAAGCACCGCTTTCTGGACTTTGGTTAGGCCAAGACATATTCTTTCAGCAGGCATGCACACTACCTTTCTGTCTAAAACATGTGCTGTATGTTCGACCATTCTTCGGCTATCAATGGCTGCAGGCCTGCATGATGTGAAAAACAGCTGCCATTTACATTTGTCATTGTTTCACTAGCTACAGGCTGCATGTAAAGAAAACAGTCTTAAATTAGGCTTGTTTTCATAACCGAGCAATATGTGTAAGGTTTCAAACACATATTTTCAAAATGTCATTTAGGCTAAAAACTATTGGGGCTTATATCACAGATTCTTACTATATTTCAGTAGAAAATGCAGTCTGTACAAGCCTTATAAACACATTAACAAGATTTTATTTTAGGCAAACACTCGTAAATGTTATACCATTCGACCCAGTCATTGAGACCAATTAAATGACTTAGTTAAAAAAAATCAAATGTTCTGCTTCGATTTGTCTGTCATTTTCTCTATTGTTGGTTAGCCTGATTTTGAGCAATACCGTCCATGTAAGTTCTTCACAACTGTGCCCAGTTGCAACAAAATGTGGAACTAAAGGTGCAGTCAGAATCTTCTTGTGAATAAAACGTTTGTGCTCGCATATCCAGGTTTTTCTTTCTTTCAGCTTTTCCCATGTATAATTTTCCACATGGGCACCGTATTGCATATGCAACCATCAAGGAGTTGCAATTACTGAATACTTGTTGCCAAGGTTTATAGAGGCCGATGTTGACTTGAAGACTCCTTTTTGTCTCTGGGCAAAAACTGCTATTCCCACAGGCAACATGGCCTGTGGGGATGTTCATACCCCACGTTTCAGTTATAGTTTGTCTTTCTTTTGCTAAGGAGATATCATTTCTTGTGAGCAGATCTGAGGGTTTTTTTCTCTTTTTTTTGTATGCAAAAGATTTTTTTTTAAGTCCGGATTTTACTTTCCTCTAGAATTTTCCAATTCTTTTTAATGCTCTTGCAGTGGTTGGCTCTAGCCCAACAAAAGTTAGTGGTCTGACATTTTGGCCTGAGGTTGGCATACCAGTCTTGGGGTGTACTGGCGGTAGTGAAATCTGACCAATCTCGCCCATTTACACTCCACAGGGCGGGGTCCGCCCCTGTGCTTTCAGTATAGGGGATTTTAGGAGATTGACGATTTTGCGATTTTTCAGAAATAGGAAGTTATGACACACAACATAGACAAGGCTATAGCAGACCCCCATGTGCATGTCAGCTCCAGACCTGGGCATCGCTGGTTGGTACCGCTTTTATATATATCTCGATATTTTTGGGCTGAATGCGGATATACATATATATATTACATATACTGCAATTATTTATTTACATTTTGCTATTTAAACAGCTGTGTGTGTTTGCAAAGATGAAGAGGAACCCTGTATTTGCACTTTATCAATGCCTCCCAAATAAAGGTTTTTGTGACTCGCATGTAGTTGGCAGCTTAAAACTGAGCATTTAACCCACATAAACAATATCGAGATATTACTTTTGGTCCATATTTCCCATCTGTAGTCTAGGGTATAAGAAATGTGTGGACTCTGATGCCACTCTAATGCAAACAGGGCAAGGTAACCTACCCTTTTTCTTTACATTTTGATGCTAGTTTCCCTTTAATCTGGGCAGGTGCCCTTTCTGTTAATAAAAATGACCATGGTTAGATTGCACCCATTGATAATTCATTGTCCCTGTATAAAATCTTTTTCAGCCAGATGGCTGGAGTGGAGTACATCCTGTTACATGCTCAAGAACCTATTCTATTCATCATCCGGAAGCAGCAGAGACAATCACCAACCCAAGGTAAGGGCAAACTGAGCTTTGGCAAGAAGATTTGGACAAGCGCTTGCCTGATGCAGAAAACTGCGGTCTAACCTGTTATGACATCTTAAGATCAGTTAACTTTAGTATTATACAGAGCTCCCTTTTCCTCTTTCCAGGTGTCCCCTGTGAATATCTACATTGATCCATGTCATGATTTGCTTATTTGCTTACCCAAACAGGAGTCAAACTTTACAACACTGCGGATGATGCTCAGCTTATCTATAGGATGAATGGGAACCCTAACAAATCATACGGAGGGGAAACGCATCTTTAAGGATTTTGAATTATGGGTGATTTTCATTTTCTTACGTGCTAAATCGCCCATAGGCCTCAAAGCGCACACAAAGGCCGAGACAAGACATACAACACAATGTAACAGGCCACCCATGGGCGGGATATGTCATGATCGAGGAGGGGTTAATACAGTGCACCAGAGATGGTTAATGCGGCTGGTTAGTCAGGGTCAAGATTGAACAAGTGTCTTGACTCCCTTCCTAAACTCGGTGATGGACGTATCCAGCCTCAGATGTGTGGGAAGTTTATTCCAGGCATTGGGGGCCTGGATGTCAAATCTGGTTCCACCAAAACCTGAGAGTTTAAATCTGGGTTGGCAGCCCGAACGTGTGAGCAGTGGGGCTAATTGAAATAAAATCTAATCAGAAGAGTTAGTATGGGTGTCATGAACACCCATGGTTACAATTTCTTGGTCAGTCGCGGGGACTGCAGATAATAAGATCGGGAGAAGTTTTCTTGTTAAGAGACATGGTGTAGAAAGCCTTTTTATTTGGACCGTTATCATATAGAATACAACTTTGCAATTAAGACAGGTGTAGGAAGACCAAAGGGTGGCCTTGCAGTGGGAACTAGAGTTGAACATGCCAACTGGTTAAAATGGTTCCACCTACACCATATGTTTTGCCAACAATACTAAGGTTAGCTCTGGGTCATAAGAATCCCATTTTTCTCATAAATGTATGTGCCCCCCCCCCTCCCCCTGGGTGGAAGTTGTACAAAGAAAATAATTACTAATGTTGAGGAGGTTATGATTGGCTGGTACAAAGAAAATAAAAAAAGTTCAGTAATAATAGCAGGGGACCTAAATGCGAGAGATCTCTACAATCAACATAGACGATGTACCAAACAAAATAAAGATAGGGCAACATTTCTGGAAAGGCACGATTTGGTAATATTAAAATGTAAGATGATGAAGGCACACAAAGACATATTTACCTGGTCAAACGGGAAAGCACGATCACACATAGATTTTATAATCACGGACAAATATACACAAAAGAAATGTGAGGAAGTTGAGATACACTTGAACACATTGAGTGACCACCATTTGAGTTGGAAAACAATAAACCTCCCAAAAGGGATAAAAATGAGGAGAAGAATGGTGGTGGGAGAGTGTAGTGATAAGAGGTCTGAGAATAAATTGGTCGGTTGAACTTATTAAAGGCGTCAATTAAATATTGCAAATGAAAAAGTGACCTCGACCAGGATTTGGAAGATGTACAAGGTGATATTCTCCTTTTGTTAGAATCATACGTGAAAATCTTGCATCTCGTGAGTAACACGTTGTCTCACTGGGAGCTAGTGAAGCTCCTGTCTGGCCGTGGAGACATTATCTCTGCGAGAGAGGCCAAAAACGGCCCTGAAAGCATTATTTTGTGTAACTTGCGGAGTATGAAGGTTACCTGCTGCTGTCTCTGCCAGAAAGCGATTGCCGTAATCAAGGCGCAAATTGATGAGTAGTTTCCAGCAGTGCCCTGTTCTGTATCGAAATGTAGGGACGGATGTGGTTCAAGAGTTTGGAGG
The DNA here is from genome assembly GCF_040938575.1 of Ambystoma mexicanum. Taxonomy (NCBI): domain Eukaryota; kingdom Metazoa; phylum Chordata; class Amphibia; order Caudata; family Ambystomatidae; genus Ambystoma; species Ambystoma mexicanum. Next base: position 178,629,969 of record NC_090940.1, read on the forward strand.
TGTAACTGCATGAAGCTTTAACTTGGGCGACGTGCGGCTTCATGGAAAGTTTGGCATCCAATGTAATGCCCAAGATTTTCTCTGACTTTGCAACTTCAATTTTAATGTCAGAGATGGTAATGGCAACGTAGTCGGAACGGAGTGTTTTCAGTTTACTGCTAGATGCCATGAACAGAAGTTCTGTTTTTTTCAGCATTCAAGGCCAGTGAATTTCTTGCCATCCATATCTTAATGGATTTATATATGAAGTTGATGGTATTAGTATCCTTAGTGTAGTCTCCAGCTAATTCAGTGATAACCTAGGTGTCCTCTGCACAATTAGTGAATTGTACACCCAGGTCATCAAGGAGAGTAAGAAGGGGGGTAGTGTATATATTAAATAATGTGGGGGAGATGCAGGAACCCTGCGGTACTCCACACAAAATGGGCACAGTAAGGGAGCAAGCATCATCCACAGATACCTGTACATATCTGGGACCAAGAAAGGACGCAATCCATTGGGTGGCCAGAGGAGAACATAGTATTTGATTGTGCAGTCTATTGACAAGCAGTGAGTGGTTGATCAGATCAAATGCAGGGGACAGGTTAAGGAACATTAATAGCGCTGGTGTGACCCTGTCAATGATGCACGCCACACTTAACCTGAGATCGAGAAGTGCCGTTTCGGTCCTGTGCTTTGCCCGAAAGCATGATTGCTTGACATTGAAAAGGTGATTGCTCTCAAGATGTTTCTGGAGTTGAACATGTGCGACTCGATCAAATATCTTAAGCAGGAAAGGCACGTTGGTGAGTGGGCGATAGTTTTTTGGGTTAAGAGGATTGAGGGTACTCTTCTTGATCAAGGGGGTAATCTGTGACTCTTTGAGCAGTAGAGGTACACTAGCTTCCACAAAGGAGAGAGTTACTAAAGGAGAGAGTTACTAAACGAGCACCCCATGGAGTCAGTGTTTCAATGGAATCTTTAAAGAGCCTTGAAGGGCAGAGATCACCCATACAGGAGGTGGGTTTAATATTCCCCAAATTTCACAAATCTGTGCCTCCGAAATGGGTTTAAAATGAAAGGACCTCCATGGAAAATTTTCCTTGATTGCATGTGGGAGTACATCTGGGAGTTTAGGGGAAACGAGTGTCAGGGAAACAATCCGGCTAATGTGGGAGTCGTGGGACTTTTGTGCCCCAAGGTTTTTTGATTAAATTCATTATGAATGAGCTAACACCAATTACTGTCCTTTTGAAAGGAGGGGCCCACTTGAGTTTTACCTTTTTGAGTTCTTTAACGATGGTGAATAACTGGCTCAGAAGGATTTCTCCTTCTGCATCCAGGTCTCTGAAACACCTCTGGTTAATGGTAGGTGCCACGGTTATCAGTACAAGACTGTCCCCATTTGGCTTGAGTACAAAATCCTAGGTTTTTACTATAGTCTTGTTGTTGGTGGGATACCTTGCATATTTGATGAACATGTTATATACCCTTACTGTGAACACTGATTGGTCAGAGCCTTTCCTAGCAGCATAGATCATGTATTGCCGAATGTTGTCCGGGGGGACTTCCGCTAACTGAGATTGGAGAACTAGTCCAAGTGAGGCCCAAACTGTTGCTTAATCTCATGTTCTTCGAGCTGTCTGTGACATAGTACCAACAGAATGCACAAGGCTGAATCGGTTGATAACCTTTATTTTCACAAGATACAGTTTGGCTGCAGTGAATGCCTTTAGGGCCTTAAGCTTTTTAACCTACAATTCAAGAGGGACAAAGGTTTTTAAGTGTCAGGATTGATAACTCTGGATTTTTACTAAATGGGAATGATTTCCGGTCCTCTGTATAGCTAAAGAACACAATCTATTACCACAACAGTCAGGATGGACAATTAAGAAAAAGATCAAAAGCCTTGTCTAAAAGACCACCTGTCCTTGTCTAATGTCTTAATCGAACATCCAGTCAAAGGGATTTGGTGCCCAGAATCATTCTTGTCTGTCATGTAATGCCCAGCACAATTTATCTACTTCAACTAGCAGTGGTGTTTTTCCTTTTCCCTTTGCTCAGGGTTTTCAGTTGTGCAGGATATATTCACCCTCCAGCCATAGGTCTCCTGCCTTGGCTGCTTGACGATAACCTTAAGCATGCACCTACTAGCAAGTTCCCCATCCTCTTTTTCCTTTTGGGCATTAGGCTAATGTTCTATGAGTAGGTTTTTCATCCACCCATCTTAGGTTTTCCAACTGGATCCAAGGCTGTGCAGCACTCATCAGGGGCCGATTTCTCCTTCTTGCTCTCTGTTCTTGTTTATACTAGTGTATGCGATACAGTCCTACGCAGTCTTGCATCTTTCTCTGGTCCTTGTTGTCCCTCCTCTATTCCTCTAGCTTCTGGGATGGAAGCCAGGACTGTGACACACTCTGCTTCAAACTGGTCCCTTTTATATAGTGCTTCCGATTACCCATGTTACCCAACAAGTCTCCTGATTGGTTCCTCCCTAGCTGCTTTCACTATTATTTCCTGATTGGCAGTTTTCTGGATCCACAGGATTTACCCCCTCTGTCTCTTGTTGCACCTTAAGATTCCCTTGTGCCGTTCACTTCTCTTCTCTCCTCGATTTGTGAAGCTATTACCGCATCCCATCTTGGTGGCGACCAGGGGTTTAAAACCCTGGCCCGCCAATGTGAAATCAGACGACATTTTCTGATTGTCACCACTTCATACAGTGAGCCCAGCTGCAGGAACTGTCTGTGTAAGACATTTTCATGAGGCTGAGTACTGATCACTGTGCTACTTGTGCGAGTTCTGAAGTGCTTCTGCTTGCCTGTCCACCTTTGGTGCCACTCCAGTAATGCCTCACTGTGCTAGTTTGTATGAATAAACTGAACTTGCGCTAAGCACTCGACAAAGTGTTTCCATTGTTGCCTCTCTATTGATAGCAGATCGGATGGAGGGGGAGGTGTGATTTCAGGTGCGTGGCATGCTGAGGACTGGTTCTGTCTAATACTATGGGGAACCCTTATCACCACCTCCTCCTCCCAACCTTTCACTGGGAGCTATCAAGAGTCTGTTCTAGTCTCCTAGTTAAATAAAGACAACTGAATGAGGAAGTGGAGCCATACTATGGACTTGGTCTCATTATGTTCAGTGTTCTGAAGCCAGTGTGGCCCACTTACACACTAAGTGGACCTCCTTAGCTTGGTGGTTCCAAAAGCATATAGCCTGCATACTGATTGTTCAATTGGGAAGACTAATAAGTAAACTGCACCTGCAGATATTTTACACATAAATGACTCTCCCATGACAAACTCTGGTAATCGGCACAATTTCAAATGCCCTCAGTATGTGTTCTAGATGTGTAGGGGCAGTCTGTCATGCGGAATGCACATCATCTGCATTAGATTAGTGATCTGCCTGGATTTTAAGACGGCAGAGCATTTTTCACTTTTTAATGGCACTTACTGCAGAAGGGCATAAACCTTCTTTTTGCAGTGAAAAAGCATCACCACCGCATATTTAAAAAACTGCACACTTAATAGGCCAGAGCATGCTTTGGGAGCAGGGTGCCCTCAATAGTATTTCCAGGATATGGAGGTTGTGGTACGCTCTCCCTTACCTGTAATTGCAAGCTTGTTTACAAGGTAGAGTGCAGCCACCCTTGGGGACGTATGCTTGCCCCATTATAGACCAGCCCTTTAAGGTTCCTAGATCTGTTTTTAGTTCTGTACACAATCCTGCATTAAGCTTTGGAGGATGTCCTCTTGTTGAAGAGTGGAGGGTTAACTCTTCACTTCCTTAACTGCCAAGCTCCATCAAGCCTCTATGCCCTCGCAGGCATGCTTGCGTGGACTAGCAGACTTGCATGTATCATGAAAGCTCTTCCATGTTGTTGCACTGAAGTATCAGGGTTTGCGATCTAGGTTTATTCTTAGAAAAGTTATTTGGTTGCGAATAAGAAGCCTCAGGGGCCTTGGGCCAAAATACCTTCAACTCTCTCTTCCAAAGTATCTATCTTCCTTCTCGAGGTCTCCGTTCATCCGCCTCCAACTCCCTCAGGGTCAGCCACTTCTCCAAGCAACGAGTTGGGGGTAGATCTCTCTCCGCAGCAGGGGCCTCCCTCTGGAACAGCCTTCCTGCCTCCCTGAAACTTCAGGAGAACCATCTCCGGTTCCGGAAGCACCTCAAAACCTTCCTATTTGCCTCCGCCTTCTCTCCCCCTCTCCCCTGCTAAAATTACTAAAACTGCACTGAATCTGCTACTGGGCCACCCACCGAACTCGGTCCTTGGCCCAGCCACTCTCCCCTGCACTGCCTCCCTGGCAACCCCTGCACTGTGGGACTGTCTCTGTATCCCTACAGCCCCCCTTCCCAGCACTTGTCTGCACTTACCTTGCACTTGCCACCAGCTGGCCCTTATTATTTATTTTTTGCTATTCTATTAACCATATACTGCACTTCCCCTCTCCCTTTCCCCCTTGCACTTTTTCCCCTCCCCTCTACCCTTGCACTTGCGCGATCTGAATGACACCTGGCCTAGTAGGACCGTTGTCTGTCTCCCCTTGTCCCCCCGACCCCCTGCCTCGTCGCGCCTTGAAACACTTGTGTATAGGCGCGTTATAAATGCCATATCATATATTGGGAATACTTCCTTGGACATTATTTTTGGTACAGCGTCCTTTCATCGATGGACTTTTTTTTTCAATAGGTTTTATTACGAAAGCTGTCAACCAAACAACTCATCGAAAAAAATATAGGGGGGTGGGAAAGTGCATATAAGGTGTGGGGGGGTTGTAAATGGAGAAAAACAATAGGGAATGAGGGGTATGGGGGGAACCCCCCCCAAAATCAAAAAAATAAAATTCAATTGAAAAATATTCATTAAACACATCGAACAAAAATCTGTAGATGAAATGAAATCTTATTTTTAAAATTCATTTTAAAATGATTAACATTTTACTTAGTTGTGAAATACTTTTTTGTGCATATCCTAGTACAATTTGCAAAATATGCCATGTATAGACCAATATACTCTGCTAACCAAACTGAATATACTCCTAACTGGGAGGGAAGCAGTAAGAGTGGCTGACGTTTAAGGTTAAAATACAGACGGAGATCTTGACCCAATCTCAATCAATTAATGTTCTCTCTGATTGTACTCCTTCTAGCACTGTAAAGTGTCAAGGCCTTGTTCCTTATAGCTAACTGTTTTGCTCTAAGTGAGCTAATTTTAATCCATGTTATACCAAATGTTCAGAAGGAAATAAAATATTGCATGGCAGTTGCACAAAAAATACTTGGGACTGAGGTTGAGTGTTTCCGGGAGAAGCCAAGTCTGTCTTCAATGCCTGTTGTTCTGGAGCCCGCCTCCCTCCCTCCCTCCCTCCGTGGTGAAGTGAGTTTGAGTGTTGTGTGTTCTGGGACTGGTGCTGGGGGCGAGGCTCTGCCCTAGACCCAAATCACAGCGAGGCAATTTATGTGGACCGGCATGCGGTAAGCATAAGGTTCATAAGAAACCACTACCGCACATGTCAGCCAATTTAAGCCATTGACAAGTCCTAGGTTGCAAGCCCACTGTGCTTAGCTGCCTGATGGCTTGGACAAGAGACAATCACGGAAATCTATCGGGCATGGCCTTATTGCCATCTCTGTCCCGTTTCCTGGGTGTTCTCCCTCCGTGGGAGTACATATGCAAGCTGCACAATCTCACTGCTAGTCCCTTGGGCAACCTGTGACAGGAGAATGCTTTCCCTTTACGAGCATAATCCAAATGCGCTATATGCGATCAATGAGACTGGAACTGAAAAAACGATCATCTGTACGCATAAAGGGGGGGGGGGAAGACTCTGGCGGCCCCTTAAGCAAGTGGTGCGTTCCTCGCCAAATGCGAAAAAGTTTACTCATGGAAAGCCAGAACTCCTACTAGATGAACTGTGTGTACCCAATTTGCATAGGGACTCTACCTAACTGATTGATTGCAGAGATCCCTTCCAAACTGGCATTTTCAGGGTGAAGTACTTCCTTTGATTGCATAAGGTTTTGAGGCTTCGTGGTGGCTTTTTTTCCCATTTCTCTTTTTCTCCCCAAGGAGCCACTAATTCAGTCATCAGTTTCTACTAACGTCCTAAGAGAATAGGTTGGTTTAAAGACTCTTAAACACTGCACAGTACGGTATTTCCGTGACCCTGCTAGTACGGAAAATTCTTATTTTTGCCCTATTCTATCTCTTTTTCTCTTTTTCTTTTTATTCGGTTTCATACCATGCTCTTTTAAAAAAGAAAAAAAAGAAAAAAGGCTCTTTTTGCATGCTTTTAATGTGCTGCACTATTCTCTCTAGCAATTAGCATTAATATTTGTGCCACAAATACTTGTACATTTTAGAATACTATTGGATAACATTTTATTATACTATAGGCTTTGAGTATAACTTTGACTAGCTGCACTTTGGCCATATTATACCAGGTTATTTTGCACGTGTAGCACCTTATTTCACTGCACTGTCTGCGCTGCACCCCCTTGTGATGCATTTTAAATATATTGCACTTTAAAAACAAGGCATATTTTGCACAAGTCATTGTTACTCTGCACTGTATCGGAGCCCTTCTTGTATACTTTTTGCACATCCTTTAATGTATTTGTGTATTTGATTTTAGCGTATAACTCACTCAGCGTGATTTATACGGGTTGCATTGAGTGTTTTACAATTGCTTTTTGCACAGTCGATACTATAGCACCCAATCTATCCCAAAAAACATACAAGCACAAGTGTTGTGATATTGATTGCCTTGGCTAGATAATGCCTAGAATTATGGGAAAAAGAAAGGCGAACCTGAGCGAAACCAGTGCGAAAACGGTGAAAACGAATATAGTGAACCAATCCAAGGGATCACAAACAGTTATTCATAACTACCTTAAAGACATGTCGGGGAAACGAAACAAAGATTCTCCACGTGGAAAGACAACTAAGGGGAACAGGGCTAAGCTTGCCAGATGGAACAGAAGTAGTAACAAATAGGGCTGCTGATTGACCTCCAGAGCACAGCGGAGAACCCAGTGAGTGTTCCTGGAGCATCAAAAGGTAGATCAACCGCAAGTTAGACCACTTGTTCGGACCTGTTACAACCAAATGTTCACCAGGTAACCTTAAAAGACAAACTAAACCAGAGTAACGTATATAACCTGGTTAGGGAAGGAGAAATTCTAATTAAGTCTGCCAAGGCACTTGTGTCAGATGTGGGTAAAGCATGCAACAAGGGATCCATTGACACCCTTGATTGTAGTGCAACATCTGACCAAGAGATTAGTCTGCTTGCTGTAGGAGCGCTGGTGGACCAATTTAAAGAATGTGCCAGCAAAATACTAAAACATTCCTTGCAACCTATATGGGACTTAAAACAACCCTGTTTATCTTTCTAAGTGTGATGGATGACATGACCAGGCAAACCAAAAATGAAGTCGGAGGATTGAAAATGAGTATGGGGCTCACATCACAACCGGTGAACAATGAAGCAAGGAACAGGGGGGATTTGTGGGCCAAATGGCAAAGACACTATAAGGGAAACCAAAATGTCCCAAAAACTGGCCAACAGAAAATAATACCAATATTATGCCCAAGACCAATTGTAAGTCAAATTAACGAAAGGGTGTACCACCTGAACGATGTGGTTGAGAATCGACCACTGAAACTCAGAGATAAAACAAATACAAATAAAAGTGTAGAAGGAGTGGCATCGAAAACAATGGGGGACGGTAAATTGATCTTGGACCTTCGGCCAGCTGCAGCCCCACCTGTGGGCATAATTGTCAGCGTTAACCCCTTACCTGAGGAAACATAGGAAACCACAACAGGTCTGATTAACAAGGTTGCTCAATGGATAAATGCACGTGTACGGGGAAAATAAATAAACCCGGGTTCTATATCGATGGCAAGAAGGCTGGGGTGGGTTGGAGGCACGAAAAAACATATTAAGGGAGACTGTATAATCTCCATCAACTCCCCGCAGGTGGCATTTTATATACTGAGCTCCAACCTTAGATTTGCCTCTGGGGGTTCTACATACAGGGTGGTCCCATTGGTACACTTTTACCATGATACGACTAGGGAGTCTATAGGAGTGGGACAATGACCATCCTTTTGGGAACCCTGTGATCAGGATGTATGAGGGCCAAACTAAAGCAAACTGGACCCCCTGCTCCCCAAAACAAAACGGTAGTTCCTAACAAAAGGGCTACACTAAATAGATCTGATCCCTTATTGAGGAGCTGGATTGACCACGAATCAATCCGACCCAGTTGGGGGAGAATTATGTCCACAATGAAACTCTGAGAGGAGACTTGGCAGTAGAAGTAACCCAGGACTGCCAAGAAGAAAGCGCAAACTTAATCGCACAAGGGGAAACCGTGACAATGTTATCTTGGAATATAGCAGCCTCTAGGGGAAAATTGGGTGACAAATCCACAAAAGAGAAATTTAATGGATCAACGGTTGTTTTTTTTTACAGGAGATGTGGGAAACAGAAGATGGTATTAGATGGTTATGTTGTTTCCCAAGTAATGGCAAATAAGCAGACAAGAGGAAGACACTACGGAGGTATGGCCATCCTGGTAAAGGGCTCGCTAGCATGTGAAATTAAGGAAATAAAAACAGGTGAAAAGGATTTGGTACAAATCCTTAAACTTCGCCCAGCAGAAGGCCCCCCAGTTTACTGTATACATATCTACAACAGTCCATCGGCAAAAGATGGCATGTGCCCAATTGCAGCCCTTAAAGAGGCTGTTGAAGGGTTGCATAAACAATTGAGGGACTAAAATGCATTGATCATGTGTGGGGGTTATTTACATTTGAAAATGGGAAATGGCCCGCCTGAAGGACTGTATGACGCAAAGGAAGACTAAGCCCTGGGTGTCCCTCTGCCAGAAGTGTTGGACGCAAGGATGCGTTGTGCGGGACTTCCATTATGGCAATAGATGATGGAGGTGGGATTGAGAACAAATGACCGCTTCAAGGGGGATATCCCGGGTGCTTACCCCTTTTAGAAATGCCAGTGGAAAATCATCCATAGACCACCTCATGGTCTCAGTTAACACCTGGGGACTGATGAAGGATTTCTGTGTTGGGGGTGACCTCTATAGTGATCATTATGGACTGGAGATAACCCAGAACTGGTTAGGCCCTGGGGGGAGAGGTAACCATTTCGATCACCTTAGTGAAACAGTTTGTGAAGGAACGACCACCAAAAGGTTGAGGTGGAATGAAGCAACAAAAGTCTCACTGGGGGGAAAAATAGTTTTAATGACTGTGTCCCTATTTGATACTCTGCTGAATGTAAATACCAACCCAGTGCTCATAGTGCAATCATTCATGTGCCTGACAGGGAATATTGAGGTGGGATGCATGGGAGATTGTGTGGACGAAAGAAAAGGGGACCTCAAGGTGGGCTATCACGATAAAGACTGTAGAAAGGCCAAGGTGAAATTAATGAACCTACTCAAAAATACCCAGTTCTCTAAAATACAGATTGTGTGGGTAAGGGCAGGATACAAAAAACAGATCAAAAGGCGTAAAAAACTAGAATTAGATAATCAAGCATAGGATAGATTGAAAATGGCAAGTAAAAATATTGATTCCCGAGAATTTTGGAGGGAAGTAAATGGTCAACCCATTTACAATGGGAACAAAACAGGCATAGCATGTGGAATCCAAGACCAGCAATGGGTAGACCGTTTCAGCAATGTCTACAAAGTAGAGGATAGGACATTATGCGAGACATCAGCCTCAAGGGACAAGCACAGTAGTGTGGGAAGAGAAACAAGTCAAACCTTTTTTTCCATTGATGACGTGTTAAAAGCAATTCAGACTGTCAAATGAAGGCGTGCCCCGGGCATTGTTGGTATACTAACTGAATGTTATCATATTTAACAATTTTGTTCAATGGAATCATAAGCACGATACTGGTACCCCATGAATGGCAAAGAGCAATACTTGTACCAGTATACAAAAAGGGCTGTAGGAGTATCCACAATCATATTGGCCTATATTCCTTCTGAATAAAGGTTTTAAGATGCTCTGGAAATGTTTGCTTTCCAAACTAGAAGAGTGGGTTATAGTAGAGGACATCCTATCACCATTCCAGCTGGGCTTTAGACCCAAACTGGGAAAAATAGAACAATGTCTGAATCTATATCTATTAGCTGCCCACTCACTACACATAAAAAAGGAACCCATGTACCTGGCATTCATGGACCTGAACATCGCCTTTGACAAAGTAAACCTGGACAAACTGTGGGAGGAGCTAAAGTCCTAGGACTGTCCGGTAGCGATACTGGACGCCTTGGAAGCCCTCCACAAGGCAAACGAGGTGTGTATCCGTTCAGGCAGCGAGAGCCATTGTACTCCCTGGTTCCCAATCAAATCTGGTGTTGGACAGGGGTGCATCCTGTCACCCCTGTTATTCGCATTGTATATTAATAAATTGCTGGAATTCCTACTACACTGTATTACTGACGTACCACGAATAGGCAACACGCCATTGCCTGTACTAATTTATGCAGATGATACTGTCCTTATTGCACGGACCCCGAGAGCATTACTGACCCTGGTAAATAGATATGAGACCTTTAGGAGTAGCCTGGACCTTAACGTAAACACTACTAAATCTGCTGTAATGGCGTACCTTTGGAAGAAGAGAACATGTACATTCCCAAATGTATGGTGATACCTAGGGTGTCTCATTTTGATAATCTCGGGGTCCGTTTTAATGAACGGTTCAACAGGCCGGCCCACATACAAAAACAGGCCCCCGTAATGAGACAGCTGAAAGGTGGTATCCATAGATTCAAGAAAAATCACAAGCAGCAGCCACTCAGTATTGTGGGAAACGTTTACAATGCCTGCATCATAGGGACTATTAAATATGGTGCTGCAATTTGGGGGTATGGAGATGCTAGTTTGCTACGTTCATGTCTCGGGAGGATAGCTCAGGGGCAACATGCTCGCCTTGGGAGCAAGACGACACGGAGCAACACAGGTTCGATCCCCTGGTCCGCGCTTAGAAATCTCTGGATATTAAGCACGTTATAAATCAACTATCATACCCATCATACTTACAAAAAGAAGAAAACAGGTTTGTAAAATCCCTATTGGGTTTACCAATATCGCCACCAAATTTTGCTGTTCACAAAGAAATTTACTGGGCCTTCTTGGAGGACCAATTGGTGTTGGAGCCTTGCAGACTCTGGCTATGCATATGGTCTAATCCAAAAGGGGGGGAGGGCTAATGCAGAACTTGTTGAAGCACCTAATGTGTAAGAAGTTTGCCAACACTATTGGCTTGCTATAAAACCTAAATCATATGTTGGGGAAAGTGGGCACTAGTGACCTTCTTATTGAATCCGCACAGCTAGTAGAAACAAGTAGATTTTACCTCCTGATGGGGGCCTAACTAAGTGGGTATATGATATGATAGGAGAGAGAGAGAGAGAGACTGAAGTAATAATGAAACTGTCAAATAGAGAATTAATGAGATTATCATCAAACAACGCAAAAGAATACCTCATCTGGACGAACTCGAAATATCAAGGAGCTCCAATCACAAGCACATGTTTTTGGATGCTTGGATTTAGGCGACCTCCGTAATCTGAGATCGGGCCGTGAATTCCAAAGCAAAATGCCCCAAGTGTGATGCCGGATTAGAGGATCTAGCTCACTTTTTTAATTTTGTTGTCCACCCTATAGCGGGCAAAGGAAAAAATACCTATTACCATTGTTCATAGGCAGATGTTTTTCGCAGTCTAAGCCAGCTCTGTACTATCTGCTGAATGTACTCACGGCCGCTATAGCCTGGACTTTGTCGTTATATTTAAGAACCACCTGGCGTATACAAGAAAGGGGCCGAAAAGCAAGGATATGCATCTAGAAATAACGATTGAAACAGCTAAATTGATTTAAACTATTCACGTATAAAAAAGAAGGAAAAAAAGGACATTTATATTACTGGCTTTATGTTTTAATTCTTTGTTTCCTAACTTTTTTTTTTAAGATTGGTTGTAGTTAAAGCACATACGTTTTTGCACCACAATATTCATAATGCGTGAGATATTCTTTATCATTGTAATAATCCGTCTAGATTGGTTATGAAAGGAAACCAATAATGAAATTTAATTGTGTTTTATTGATGTATATGTTGAATGTGTTGTATCATTTATGGATTCTTGCTAATCCGAAATAAAGAATTTGCTTACTTACCTACTTGCGCAGGTACCTTACTGTCAAAATCGAAATCAACAAGAGCACCCATCCCTTAAATGATCATATAGGAACAAGTACATTTTTCAAAAAGCAGAAAAACATGGCTGCTATCAAATGTTTTTTGCTTTGATGGATTGCAACCTTTTCATAGTTCAAAGTGCAAGTTCTAATCGAGCAGAACATTGATTTTCCACGCGGCATATTCCATTAACCCTAAGCCCCAGCTAATTATCCACTTCTGAAACGTTCTTAACCCCGGTGCGAAAGCTTAATATCTGCTAAACTGCAGGCTTTGAATTCAGAGACAAACTAAGTTAGAGTACATGCAGTCACCAGAATTAACACCTGAAGGAGAATAGACTATTTGTTCAATTTGCAACAGATGAAGGCAGTTTGAAACTGGCATTCTGTACAGAAACGTTTTTAAAAAATGTTTTGGCTCCAGTCCGGAACCGCTTTGTACGAGGACCCTTCCCATAGAAAATACTATGAAGGTGATTACTTTGTGTGCATAGCTTGCTGTTTGGGGAACACAATAATTAGTGGGCCTACCACCTGAGGTTGCTGATGGCATTGTAGGGCAGCCCCAATCTGCCTCAAGACTTCAGAGGGTGAGTGGTTTGTGTACAGAACACTGAATTGGATGCATAACTACTCAGGCAGCCATATTAGACATGGAAGATTGGTGATGGAGTCGGTGGCGTGGGGTAGTTGCCTCTATGGGACAATTTATCACACCCCGGGTAGGTTCATAACAATCTTCCTTCTGAAAAAAACGTGACTTGGCTGGACCCTGTGAAAGGAGCCTGGTGAATACATTTTCGGAATTTTAGCTATTGTAAATGAGTAATTATGATGATTTCACAGGGTAACTTAATTTCTGCATGCTTGGCTGCAGGTACATTTCATACTAGATGAGTGCATTTTGGTGATGGTATTAGAAATGCAAATTTTATTTCAGAAATGGCATTCACTTATACCTTTCTTAATTGTCACTATTTTCAATTTAATGGATGTGCCTTGGTTTGCAGTAATTCCATTGGCTGATTACTATATCATCGCTGGAGTGATTTATCAAGCGCCGGACTTGGGATCTGTCATAAACTCAAGAGTGGTAAGAGATATGTATGCTTCAGTTAAATGACTTCTGTCATTAAAGATTACATTTTGACACCACACTCCAAGCTTTAAAACTAAAATATCAGTCCCATCATGGCCTATGCAGGAAATCTTGCATAAGCGCTGATGGGCTGCAAGGGGCATTAGTATGAAAGTGATATTGTGGCCGCACCCAGACTGTCTCCTATTGCATGTGAGTGTCTTTTAGTGTTTGCATCTGCCCCACCCCCCACAAACTGTCTTTGATGGTAAGAGCTTCTTGGAGCACTAGATATCAAATTGCTTTCTGACCCCTTTTAAAACCCTCCTCGTAGTCCCTCACCTCCACAGCAGTTCAGATGCCTAAGACCGACTTTCCCTGCACCAATTGTGATAAATCCTGCAGAGTCCTCACAAAGACTCCTCCCAGGTGGCCAGGGGAAGGAAGCCACTACGTGATCCTAACCCTAGGCGTGGTGTTAGCCGGGAGGATCACCTAGGAGAAGGGCCCCAAGGAAACAGGACTCCTCCTTTCGGTGAGACGCTGTATTTGACTTCTTCAGAAGAGATTTCAGTGATGCCACAATATGTAATGAATTGTCAATGTGAGATTTCTTGTTCCAAAGCTATTCATTGTGGGGGTTCCAAAAACTATCCTAATCAAGCATTTGTTAAGCGTAGTAAAGTTCCTCATCATAAAGCTACTCACATTTATAATGGTAAGAACTATTGTAGCCAACAAGTGAATGTTAAATGTAGCCATCAGAATGTTACCATCTTGAGTTCTGATAAAGCTAACTCTCCTTTGACTCCAAAACAATACATTTACTCCTGAAAATGTAGTCCGTAAGTTCATGTAAAAACAATGTTCAGGAAGAAAAAGGTAATTTTAACATTGGGGACTTCAAGTCCCACAATGCCCAGAGTACTTGGACGAGGAAGAGGGATTTGGTGCAGTGTAATGATTCTAATGGCCGACATCTGAGAGGATCTGGTGAGCATAAAGGACCCCATCAGTTGCAGGCCATTAGGAGAAGCAGAAGGTGGAGTTCTGGTTGAGACTCCAGTGGCAGTCGAGGTTGAAGGGAAACTGGGACTGCTGCTAGCTGTGAAGCGGATGCCGGTTTTGTGTGGGTCTCTAACAGTGATGACCCTGTATGCAGAGGCAGTGCGGCGGGACACGTACATTAAAAAAGCTTTCCCCAAAGTAACTTGTGCTCTGGTGGCAGGCGAGCACCAGAGCACTCTTGAACTGTAGCGGGGAGTGGAAGAAGCAGAATTTAGAGTGGCAGCAGAGCAAGCGTATGCAGCACCCGGTAACTTCACTAATAATACGTGACTCCGAAATCGTCCGCATGCCCGCTAGTACAAATATTGAATACCGAGTTAATGTAAAGATGAGAAAGTGGCAAACTACGCAAACATTTGGATTTTGAACTGATACAAAACGATAAAAGTAGAATACCTCTCCTCAGAGATATTCTACCTTTTCTCACTTTCCCCCAGAGGCTTGCCACCGCGAGAGCCCTGGTTCTCTCTAGGCTGGACTATTGCAACAGCATCTTTCTCAACCTTCCTACTTCTATTCTCCGTCCTCTACAACTTATCCAGAACAGTACCGCAAGACTTATCCTTGGCCTCTAGCACAGGGACCGCATCTCTCCGGTGCTGTAATCCCTCCACTGGCTCCGCCTGGCTGCAAGGATCAAGTTCAAGATCCTCTGCATTATCCACACAGCTTTCTGGGGTCAGGGCCCCCACTATCTACAATGCTCTTTTCCTAAATACGCTCCCTCGAGAGTCCTTCGCTCGTCGTCCTCCAACTCTCTGCGGGTGAGTCGCTTTCACAAACAGAGATTTGGGGCTAGATCTTTAACAGCCTCCCTGCCTCTCTCGGTCTTGAGCCGGAGCACCTTAAGTTCTGGAGACTCTTAAGACCTTCCTCTTCTCTTCCTCCATCTCTCCCCCTCTCCCTTGCTGACCTCCGTTCTTTTTCACCACCCTCCTTCCTCCTCCCCCCCCTTCCTAACTCAGTTCAGTTTTTGCTGACTGACTGGTTGCCTGGTTCACCTCAAGGGCCTTCCAGGTCCCAGGCCTCCCCACCAGTCTTTGCACTTGCCTCCGGGCCACTGCACTATGTTCAGCATTGCTGCACTTTCAGCTTACGTTCCATGAGCGAGGCAGCGCCTCTGCACTTTTTAGGGAGAATTCTCATAAATGGTTGATTTCCATTACCTACTGAGTCCCTCAGCAGCTTTGCTGGATTTCTAGCATTTATTTTTCTCACCTGGTAAGAGTGTGAGCCTTTTTTCCCCACTCTTACATGTGTTTTGATATGTGTATTTCTACTTTTTGTGTGATCTTGGGCACTGGAGCCTCACCTACTCCATGGCACCATATTCCTCTGTGTGTTACACAGCACCTTCAGTGCAGTGACACAGGGTTGTCTTTTAGACTTCCCACCGACTCCATTTTCTGGGGCTGACTACTGTCCCCCAGAAAAGATAAAGTTGCCATTAACTTTATTTAGTCAATTTAACCACAGACCCCAGTACACCCCATCTTACTTGGAGTATTGGAAAGGGTTAATTCTTATCCCTTTTTGTCTTTGCCTCTTAGAGCATTGTTTCGCTCCCTTTACACTAAGAATTGGCTGGTGGCAGTGGTATCTACCCTATTTTTTATACTGCGGTTATCTTAAATAATAATTGTTTTAGGCTATTATATTAGCCTCAAACATAAACCCGCTTGACCATATATATTTTATTACGGCTCCAGCTGGGTTTATTCGCCATTTCTTTTTGTAAATGTCTTTCTCGTGTTTTACTCTGTGCGCCAAACCAGGTTTGGTCCCTTTGTTCATCGCCTTTTCGCGGGCTTCCACACAGAAGCCTTCCTTTAAGCGCCTGAGAGTCTGGGTAGGCAGGATGTGAGGGAGGGGTTTTAGGACCCCTGCCATGGGTTCCCTTGGTAACCAAGTCACACTCCTCTTTGATTGGCTGGCGACTGCCCTTGCCAGGACAGCCACCCTGCTTTGTGATTGACAGCCAGGCTGTATGAATGGGGGAAAACTGCATAAAAAGCAGGTCTCTGGGACTGGAAGAGCAGAGTCGCCACTGGAACGAAAGAACCTACGAGGAACTGACGGAAGAGGACCCCTACCATGACTGAACTGCCCAGTGAAGCCCTGCTGCAGGTCCGAATATTCAGAATCCGACGACAGAGAAGATCCTCCAGGAAACTTCTTCCCTTGAGCTGGTGCGACCAAACAGTTCACCCAAACTACAAGCCAGGTCCCCTCCTCTGGTCGAATTCCCAGTACAGAGCTACAGTGGGCCGGATAGCCAGGAAGGTCGGACCCTGCTTGGGTTTTAAGGAGCGCAACTGTTATTTGTTGCTTTGCTCTGCTGCTGGTTTCTTCCCTGGGTAGTGCAGGACCCCCTAGTCTTCCTACTTCTGATCAGTCCGACAGTTGCTTCAGGAGCTGTGAGCCTGCAGGAACTACCAGGAACTTCTGCCTCAGCTACAGCTCCCTCTCCGTTTTAAGGTACTGTGCAAATCTGGTTGTTCGTTTCGTTCAGCCACGGTGAAAGCGTTTGCAATCTTTCTCCAAACCGAGGGCTTGTCCTTCTCTTCTCTTTGAAGCAACTTCTCAACCAATCAACCTCGTCCGGACACCGTGACACGAACTTTACCGCAAAATACACTGAACTGTATTATCTTGAGCAAAAGACTTTTGAACCATTGACTTTGGCCCTAAACCTTTCCTATCTGATTTTATCATTGTAGTCTCTCTTGTTCGATTGCCCTGAGTACTTACCTGTTGGTGCGATTAAATTTCTGTTAACTTCTGTCTTTCCCTCCCTTTTAAATTGCTGGAGTGCCATTTTGCTCTCACTTCATTTTGTGAGCTCAACTTGTCTGGAATTTAAGGAAAGTTGTGTGGTGTATTAAGAGTGTGATTTTTAAACTGCTTAGAAGAGTGAACTGTTATACAACTGAAGAGTTAAATAAATGTATATTCTTTTACTTGAAAACCCTGAGTCAGTGTTTGCCTGAATCATAGTAATTGCTGTCCTTTGTGTAACTATTTGATACTGCTCACTTACTCTTGAGATAAGAATGGCTGCTCAGCCACTGCTACCACTTTAACTGTGTAGTACAGGCTTGTACCAAAGGCGAATTTGTACTGTCACTTGTAGTCTTAATTGTGTGTGGTGTTCCCAAAGGGAACTGCATATAATTCTGCCTAACTGCACTTAACCCAGGGCCCTGTTAGAAGCTTTTAGTCCTGGCAGGCGAGTTTACCGGGGCAAGGGATTTTGTAGTGGTAGACTTGGCAGGCGAGTGGACCACGTAGAAGTTGTTGAAGTACTGTCCTGGTTAAAGACTGTGAAGAAGAAGAAGTTGCTAAAATCACTAAATTATCTTGTGAAATCATTCTGACAAAACATTGTTGTTGCTAAAGACAAACTTTGGAAGGGTTTTTGTTTTCTAAGAAGTTGTGTTGAACTCTTTGATACAAGGGGTGGGGGGGGAGGGGAGCTGTCATTTCTTAAGTCCAAGTGAGAGACTTGGAGCAAGAAGAATCTTATCATCCGAACTTTGTGGTAGAATGGAACTTTCCTAATTTTGAACTATTGATAACATTCCTGCTTTGAATCTGGGGAAGGGGACATTACCCAGGTTACACGGGGAAACAGTTATGTTGGCTATACCTTTTGTTATATTTGAATTGCAATATATTCCCTTCATATGTTTGTTGTATGTATAAGTGTGAGGGACAGATTCCTTTAGTTAGTGTTTCCTTTAGTTTATTATGATAGGCAGGGAAATCCTCTTCAGGGTAGGGATAGAAGGCGTTTATCAAACCCTTTTGATTTATTAAAATGTCATCTTATGAAAATCCTTCACAAAGTTGTCCACCTCACATTTTTGACCCCTCACGCAATTCTGGGATGGGTGACTACACTGTGGCTGCCGCTACACTGAGGCGTCACCATCAGAACAACTGCTGAGAATGACAGCACTCTCTAATTGAGGGGTGACAGAGGTGGGCAAAAGAGGACACATTTTGGAGAGGGTGACTATTGTTAGCTGGGGTTTTCCAGGGTCCTATTGAGCGTGTGCTGCAAACATTTTTAAAAGAGGCTTTTGCATCCCCGGGCCTGCACATGAAATTAGGCTAAATCTAGGGTGAACTCAGAGGAATGACATATTCCTCAAAATGGCAAAAAAAGGTGCTTATTTGCAGTACTCACAGGCCCAGAAATTCAGGTCCTCAGTTCGACCTGCGGGTCTATGCCGTGAGGTTGGCATTGTGGATTCAATATGTAACGAAAGGCTTTTATCAAAGAAAATATCGGGATGCCTTATGCTATGGTGGGATTTCCCTACCTAAAGAAACTAAGGATAGTCTGTGTCAGTAAGTTCAACTGAAAAGTCTGTCTGTGTCCAAAACCCATACTTGCCCTCACAACTAAGACAAAACATTGTGTGGGGATGCCAACCATAAACTAAACAGTGTTCCAAAAGTAAAGTTCTGAGCTATTTTCAGCTTGGGCTTAATCTTCAGCTTCTTTTCCCCAAATGTCGATAAGTTCACCACAATGTCCAATTTACCTTTTTCTGTACTTTAAGTAATAAAGTTCCACACCTTTGTAAGTGTCAGTATGCCCTTCCCCAAGTTCAATATAGTTCCAGGGCAGTACGTCTCGTGGTTCCCTTCCCCAAATTCAATGTCAAAAGATGTCACAAAAAGAAGTATCTTGAAGCTTTGTCTTTAAATTGAGTTCCTTACAGCTCAGTGTTCCCTTCCGCAAGTCTTATATGCCTCAATGGTAGATTTTCTTTTGACACAATGGCAAACTTCCTTGTTGGCATATAGGGGTTCTCTGGTCTTGGTCCAGTTGTTAGACCAAATGGTCCACCGATTGCAGGTCAAGCAACCCAGGAACCTTACATTCCCTTTCAGTAGTTCATTGTTCAACATGTAGGAGTTCTCTTGTCTGGGGCCAGTTTTAGATCGCACAATCCACCCATTACAGTCACGTAACCAGGATCTTCAAGTTCTCTTTGATTAGTTCAATGTTCAGCTAAAGAAGTAGTTTCTCAAATGCAGCTCCACAACTAGCACTTTCTCAGCTTTGACTTCAACTCTGCAGTCAGAGTCCTTCATCCAACTTGGTTTCCTATGTTCTTTCAGTTCATAGTTCAATATTAGCAGGTTTGTTATTTGCATTTTCTTTGCTATTCAATGTTAGCAGTTATGCAGTTTCATTCAAATCAACATTAAAAATTAGCAGTTTTGCCTTTCCTTTCACTTGGGTATTCAATATGTGCAGTTTTGCTTATTTCATTCAGTTCGTTATTCAACAAATGCAACGTTGCTTGTTTAATTAATTTCGGTATTCAATAAATGTAGGTTCTTACTTTCATGGACCGCTACTATATTCACAATCTCTTGGAGTGCGCAGGTGGTTCCAGTGTCCCCGACACTTACCAGGACCTGGCAGCTCCTCTTGATGGCTTCTCCCGAAGCGGGAAAGCCTGTTTGTCAGGTACTTCGTTCAGCACACGCCAGTCTCCATGCTCAGCTCCACCTCCTCGGCAGTGCCTGCTGCCCGCCTTCCCTTACGAGGGTTCCCTGTCCTGTACAGTCCCACAAGCCTGGGTTCAGCGCTACTGGAGAGCCTTGGATTGTCCGGTAAGTATGCACAGCGTTATTGGAGCGAGCGCAGTAAGTAATGTCTCTCCTTTCTTTTGCAGGAGTTTGGGCGCTCGGACTACCAAACTGGATTCCAGCGTAGCGAGAAGATTCGGTGAGTATGTGCAGCGTTACTGGAGCGAGTGCACAAATGAAAGTTCTTCTTTGAGCTTACAGGTGCCTGTGTAGGTTTCACCTCGTGTCTGGGGAAAGCCGCGGCTTGGAGAAAGCACAGAGATTGATCCGGAGCAGGTAAACAGAAGCCGGATGATCCGGAGCAGGTAAGCAGAAGCCGGATGATCCGGAGCAGGTAAGCAGAAGCCGGATGATCCGGAGCAGGTAAGCAGGAGCACGGTGAGTGTGTTGCTGATGCAGGTTACAGAAGCAACATGAAGCACTGGGAGAATCTAGGGTGTGGCTTATATAGCCAGCCACACCCGAACACTAGAGAGCTCATGGACCTTCATGCACTTCCTGTTTGGCAACAGGAAGTGGTAACCAGGAAGTTACTACAAACACCAGGAAGGAATTTAAAGAAGGTATCTGCTATGGGTTTTTTGGTGTGCCTATGCCAGGCCTCCACCCAGCTTGCCCTGACTACAGGCCTGGTACCCATGACAAGGACCACATCGATGCCCTCGCTCCGGTCTTTGCTGATTTCTGCAACATCTGCCTCTGGATCTTTCCCCTCCCCTCTGAAGCACTCTCTTGTGCATCCTCTCCTCAAGAAACCCTCAGCTGATCGTTCTTGTCCGGCTAACTATCGCCCAATTTCCATTACTCCCTTTTTGGGTAAGCTCCTGGAAAAGCTGGCCATCTCTCAGCTTAACCTTCATTCCGATTCTGTTGGCTCTCTTCATGACCACCAATCTGGCTTCAGAGCAGCCAGAATGACAAAAACGGCTCTCCAAACTTGACTCCAACATTCACTCTGTCCTCATCCTTCTTGATCGCTCCTCTGCTTTTGACACGGTCAGTCATACCACCTGCTCAATCATCTCTGTGACAACCTGGGTATCACTGATCAGGCTCTGGCCTGGCTATTCTCTTTCCTCTCTGACCGAACCTCCCAAGTACAACTTGGGTCCTTCCTATCTTCTAGCTGCCTCTCTACCTGTGGTGTTCCTCAGGGATCTAACCTCTCACCTTGGCTTTTTAACCAATACCTGGCAACTCTCGCCTATTGCATTTCCATTTTCTGTTCAAATTTCCAGTGGTATGCTGATGACGCCCAACTAATTTTCAGGCTTCCTTCAGCCACCTCCTCTCCTTCCCTCATCTCTGATTGCCTAATCGCCATTCAAAATTGGTGTGCTGCCAACGATCTTTGCCTAAATGCCAACAAGACTGAGATCCTCCTCATTGGTACATGTTCACCATCCTTTCCCCTCACTCTGGCCAGCCTCCCTTGGCCCTATTCCTACCTGCGAGGCTAAGAACCTCGGGGGTCATCTTTGACTCCACACTTTCCTTCTCCGCACACATCGCTGACGTCTCTAAAAAGTCAAACTTCTTACTGCATCTCCTTAGAGGTACTCTGCCTTTCCTCTCCTTCCCTCAGAAGCTGACCGTCTCCCAAGCTCTAGTTCTCTCTAGGTGGGACTACTGTAACAGCCTCTTTCTAAATCTAGCTGCCTCCACTCTCCGCCCTTTACAACTAATGCAGAACAGGTCTGCGAGACTTGTCCTTGGCCTCAAGCCCTGGGATCGTATCCCTCCAGCACTGAAATCCCTTCATTGGCTCCCAGTGGATGCACAGATTAAATGTAAAACCCTCTGCATTGGCCACAAGGCTTTCTGGGGCCTGGGTAGAAAATACCTTCAACTATCCCTCCGAATACCTCCCCTCTCGAGCCCTTTGCTCCTCTGCCTCTAACTCCCTCTGGGTCATTCGTTTTTCAAAGAAACAAGCTGGGGGGGTAGATCTGTCTTCGGCTGGGGCCTCCCGTTGGGACAGCCTCCCTGCCACCTTGAAACTTGAGGAGAACCATCTCCGGTTCCGGAAGCAGCTCATGACCTTCCTCTTTGCTTCTGCCTTTGCCCCTCTTCTCCCCTACTGATCTGTGTTCTCTCTCGGCACCATGCACCTGGCCACCCTCTGTCCTTTGGGCCCAGGTACCTGCTACCCTGCCACCCTCCTGCACTGCCTCTGCGCCACCCCTTGCACTGAGGTCTGTACCTGTACCCATACAGTCCCCCACCCACTTTTCTTCTGCACTTAACAGATGTACCCTATCTGACTAACTTAGCTCTTCGCCACTTTCTGGCTGCGCTATCACTGTTTATCGCCTTTATTTATTTTACTTGTTGTTTTTTTATTCAGTTCTCACCTCTGTTCCGCACTTTCTACTTCTCCCCGCCTTCCATGCACTTTCCCCTTTTCTTCCTTTCCCATACACTTGCACGCTCTTAATGTCACTGGGCCTAGTAAGATTGTTGTTTTTGTTCGCCCCTGTTCCCCACTCTTTGCCTTGTTGCGCTCTGAAACACTTGTGTATGAAAGCGATATAAATAAAATATCATGTGCTTCTGCATTCCACCTTTTATACACCTGGGGTCCTTCAATGGGCTGTAGATGTATTCCATCAATCAATGCTTCCATCAATCAGTGCTACCTGACTTTGATTAGAAGGACATGCCTGACCTTCATGCATCTTTTACTTCCTAGTACCAAATTGGTGAGAGTAAGTGATGTTCATTACTCTCAGTTGCTTCTTCCTCGTCTCAGTAACGGAGTGGGTAAAGTGTGTAATGTTCATTACACTGTTGTTTCTTCCTCATCTCAGTACTGTCAGGTAAACTCCCACTTTTTCAAACTTTGTATTGTAGTAGTCGTTTTTCTGATGTTTGTTAATCTGCTTAGAATCACATGCTGTTCATAGGTCCGACATCCAGTGGTCACTGCTGAGTATTGCATTTTGTTTTTCGTAGTCGAAAAGGGGACGTCAACTAGGCGTGTCTGTAACACTATCCCTATAGTGACGTGCGTTGTACCCACAATCCCTCACGCGTCGAGGTCCCTCAGATTCTTTTTTTCTGCCCAGCTACTGGTCGCCTTTATGCGGAGCTCCTCGAGAGGCATTGCCAAATAGTTTCTTTGACCTTTGGTCATTTGTTATTAATATCAATAACGTAGATCCCATTAATATCAATAACGTAGATCCCTCCCTCGACGCAGAGCTGTTTCTCCGCCGAGCAAGATCTTCGACGGAAGGACGAGCGGAGGGGATCCTTCGGCGCTGCCGAACACGTGGCCTGGCCTCGCCGGCCATACACAGTAGGGAGGGTGGGGTTTTGTGGTCTCTCTTTCTTCTCTTTAAGAATGCCTTTCTCTTTCCCCTCCCTCTCTTTCGAGGTCGTAGTCACACTTATTACCCTCAGCTATGGAGAGGACGCCATTTAGGTTTTGCCCGCTTTGCAAGGGTAAATATACCTGGAAGGATAAGCACAAACGGTGCAACCGTTGCTCCCCCCTCGATCACCAGGAGGACGGCTGTGCGGCCTGTAAATTACTAAAGCCCAAAACTCAAAAAGACCGCAGGGTCAAAAGGTGGGCGGCCTACGCCATGTCTAGGCCTGACTCCTCGCCCGCTGCCGCCGCCGCTGCCGAGTGTGACGAGGACTGTGACTACACGGCCCCCGTAACGGAGGCTGTAGACCTCTCAAAGGAGCGTTCACGCTCCCCTTCGTCTGTCCCCGGCCCCGACAAGACCGGCTCACGCTCAGCTTATGGGGATGAACACCCCGGCGACAAGGACGCACACGGAAAAACACCAAAGCACATACCCCCCGGCACACATTCGTCGAAGACGAAGGCAGCCATAGCACCAACGGGGACGTCGGGCCCACCGGCATCTTCCGCCGACCGTAAGGGTCGTCAGCCCTCCCCGCCACCGCTTCTGCGACAGGCGACTGGGCACTCTAAAAATAAGGGCGCTAACACCAAAACCTCCGGCGACGCGCATCGCAAGAGCGCTCACGTTGCCAACAAGGACTCGACGTTACATAGTGCGACGGCGACCGCTCCCTCGGAAGAGAGAATGATCGCCGAAAGCCTCGTGCGCATAGCATCGAAGGACGGCCAGAGACGTACGGTGAGTGAAACGCCAAAAACCGCGCACAAGGCCAAAGATACGCCGGAAAACAGATCAGGCCAGTTCCCGACGCCGACAGAAGGCCCTAGCCAGCAAGAAGGCTACTCAGAAGGCGAAGGCTCTCTTTCTTCGACGCTATGGGACAGAACCAGACAATTGCAGGAGGAAGAAACTCCTTTTTCTTTCCCAGACCGTCCTGGCCGACCTCAGTGGACCTTTGAAAGGTTCCAGACCTGTATGGACAAACTAGACAGGTTCATGTCCATCCCAGAAGACAGGGCACCCAAGAGACCAAGGGAGGCACCCCTGGAGAGTCCAAGGGCTAAATACCAGAAGTTGTATAACCCCATACAGGAGGACATATACTCTTACAATCCCACTGAGGAAGACCCCTTCTTCCAGGAGGAAGAGGAGTTCACCTATGTTGAGGACCAAGAAGAAGGTTTTCACAAGGAAACTAACCTATGTGAGGAGGGATTCCAGGAAGACACAGGAGAGGGCGACCCAAATCCCTGGCAGTCACCGGCTAGGTCGACTGACACAGGCAGTAGCAGTATAGTCATCAGGTCTACTGAGACTACACCAGTCGGGAACCCTTCGCCTGTCGATCAACCCACCTTCAATGCAATGCTGAAGAAGGCAGCAGCACACTTCGAAATCGAAACTGGGGAGGTCACCCCAGACACCGATTTTGTGGAGAGGATTATCAAAGAAAACCCCCCACTAGCCAGATTATACTCATCCTCGCCTCAGTTAAGAGACGTATTACACCTTCTCTTTCCACTCCTGCATTGGTGAGAGGGGTCAATCCGAGGATTGAGAAACTGTTCTCTCCCTCTCAATCAGACCCTTTATATATTAAGGGTCACTCAATCCCGGACTCCCTGGTCGTGACCAACACCATGAAAAGGGCAGGAGTCCCACTATCTACTAGCGAGGCACCCCCAGATAAAGAGGGGAAGAAGCTGTATGCCCTAGCCAAGAGAATGGCCACCTCTGCAGCATTCTCTACCAGAATCACCAATAATAATACCCTATTGGCAAGCTACGGTGATGCTCAAACAGGACATCGAAGAAGTTCCCGAACCCCTAAGGACTCGTTTACTGGCTACAGTTAACAAGGGCTCTCTGGTCAATCAAAGCATCGTCAAGAATACCCTTGATGCAGCAGAGACGGCTGGCCGCACTTTGGTACAAGGAATTTTACTGAAGCGTCCCGTCTGGCTTCGCAATTCCGGATTTAAGGCGGAAACACAAGCGTCCCTTATTAATAAACCCATCGAGGAGTCCAACCTCTTTGGGAGAGCAGTGGATGACGCGCTGGAGAACGCGAAGAAAGAATTTGCTACAATAAAGACCTTAGACCAAATTTCAAAACCCCCTAACAGGCGGGGATTTGGTAATGAGCGCTTTTTTCGTGGACAACGCCAGCAACAAAACCAACAACCGTATTCTGCCAGCAACTACCAGGGTAATAGCGGCCAGTACAATCGGAGGGGTCAACGCCGTGGCAAGGGAAGAGGCCGGGGTTCCACCCCCAGAGGTTCCCAAGCCAACAACACCACCAAGTGACGCGAAGATTCGCGTCCCCTCCCATGCAACGCCGGTCGGGGGCCGGTTAACATCCTTTCTTCCAGCATGGGAGGGAATAACATCAGACCGCTGAGTACTTTCCACCGTAGCCCGCGGCTACTGTATAGAGTTCAACAGTTCCCCCAACATACAGACCCCCGTGGGGACGCCGCATGACACCAGAACACCTCGCCCGCCTCGCCATCCTTCTCCAAGAAGTGGGCCAACTGCTGGAAAAAGGAGCCATAGAGGTCGTGCCTCTATCTCAGGTAATGGAAGGTATTTATTCAGTGTACTTCCTTGTACCCAAAAAGGATCTAACCATGTGCCCTGTATTAGATCTGCGCCCAGCGAACAAGTTTGTCAAACCCCAAAAGTTTCGTATGGTGACCTTACAGGAAGTGATCCCACTGCTATCACAGGGAGATAACATGACAACACTGGACATGAAAGATGCATACTTTCATATTTTAATGTTGCTAGCGCACAGAAAATACCTCAGGTTCATGATAGAAGGCAAACACTACCAGTTCAGAGTGCTACCCTTCGGCATAGCATCTGCACCAAGGGTATTTACGAAAGTACTGGCTGTGGCAGCGGCCCACCTGCGCAGGTTATCCATCCCAGTATACCCTTACCTCGACGACTGGCTCATTACAGGGGATTCTTACGAGACCTGCTTCTCAAACACCCAAAGACTGTAGACCTTTTGTTCCAACTGGGCTTCTCCATCAACGAGAAGAAGTCCAGCTTAGACCCCAGCCAAGTCAAACAATTCCTAGGGGCTCTAATTCGAACAAAGGACGGCCTCGTCTTCCCCTCCAACGAGAGGGTCCAAAACATGCTGTTTCAGATCCCCCAATATGTGGCAGGTCGAGAGGTGACGGTGCGCAAAGCGATGCATTTGCTAGGAATGATGGCGTTGTGTATTTATTTGGTACCTCACGCGCGCCTGCGCCCAATGCAAGAGTGGCTCAACAGCCAGTGGTGTCAGGCCAGCGGACAATGGGACGATCTAGTGGTGGTCTCGCAAGCCTTGGTTCTCTCGCTACGGTGGTGGACAAAGGAAAACCTGATAATAGGGAAACCCTTTGCCACACCCGCGGTGGAGGCCACTCTAACCACGGACGCATCCATCACAGGATGGGGGGCTCACCTATCCCATCAGACTGCTCACGGAGTGTGGACTCCGAACGTAGCATCCAAGCACATAAACCTACTGGAGCTACTGGCGGTGTTCAAAGCACTAAAAGCCTTCCAGGAACACCTACAAGGGAAGACAGTGATGGTCCTTACAGACAGCACCACAGCCATGTACTACATCAACAAGCAGGGGGCACCCACTCTCCAGGACTGTCCAAGCTGTCCCAGAACATATGGAAGTGGGCTCTCAAACACATGTTCCTACTGTCACAACACGTACCAGGGGAACTCAATCTGCTAGCAGACAAACTCAGCAGAGACTTCCCCTCTGCCCGAAGAGTACGAATGGCGATTGCACGAAGACATCGTCTTAGACGTCTTCACGCAATGGGGATTCCCGGAAATAGACCTGTTCGCAACTCTGGAGAACTCACAATGCCAAAGTTACGTCTCCAGGTACCCCCAGAACCAGTCCAAGGGGAACGGTCTGATTCAATGGTCAGGGAAATTTGTTTACGCCTTTCCCCCGACTCCCCTTCTCAACAAAGTGGTGCACAAGATGCACCAGGAGCAAGTTACCATGATACTAGTGGCCCCAATGTGGGCCTGGCAGCCATGGTTCGCTCACTTGATGGAGATGTCCCTATCTCCCTCAGTGAAACTTCCCTGCCCGTACAACATGCTGTCACAGGACAAGGGCAGGACACTGCATCCATGCCCTCAGACCATGAACTTAGCAGCCTGGCTCCTGAGATCATAGAATTTGGACATCTACAACTCCCGCAGAGATGTATGGACATCCTCAGGGAAGCCAGAAAACCTAATACTCGCCACTGCTATTCTAGCAAGTGGAAAAGATTTGTCATCTGGTGTAAAGGTAAGAGCATCAACCCGGTTGACTGCTCTCCCACACACATTGTTCTGTACTTGACCCATTTACTGGATTCAGGTCTAGTGTTCAATTCCATTAAAGTCCACCTGGCGGCACTTTCTGCATACACCACTTCCCAACTTAAAGTGTTGTGGTGGAAGATACCAGTTATCAAGGCCTTCATGGAGGGGGTAAAGAGAATACACCCTCCGATAGCTAACCCAGCTCCCGGATGGGACTTAAATGTGGTACTTTCTAGACTCGTGGGCTCGCCTTTTGAACCCATGCACAAGGCAACTCTTAAAGACCTCACTCTTAAGACTGCTTTCCTAATAGCTAATACCTCCATTAGGAGAGTAAGTGAACTACAGGCTCTTTCTGTTCTAGACCCCTTCGTAACAGTTCACAAGGATAAGGTGGTTCTACGCACACACCCAAGGTTTGCACCAAAATTCATCTCGAAATTCCATGTAAACCAGTCAATAGAACTACCAACGTTCTTTCAAAACCCTTCCAGCTTGGGAGAAAAAAGTCTGCATACACTAGATGTACGCAGAGCTGTCATGTTCTACATGGAAAGAACCAGGCCACTGAGAAAGACTAATCAGTTCTTTGTCTCGGTGGCAGCAGGAAGAGAAGGAGATGCAGTCTAAGTCCACTATATCTAGATGGATTGTTCAATGCATCACTCTGTTACACTCTTGCTAAGAGAGAACTACCCTTCAAGCCAAGAGCACATTCCACTCGAGGCACTGGGGCTTCCATAGCGTTCATTGCAAATGTTCCCCATGAGTCCATCTGCAAAGCGGCTACTTGGAGTTCTGTGCACACCTTTACAAAACACTACTGTCTAGATGCACACTCTAGATCTGACTCCCAGGTGGGACAGGCAGTATTAAGACATGTTTTCTCTACTGTTCCTTCTCATAACCCACCTCCGGGTACTGCTCGCTAGTCTATGCACAGCATGTGATTCTAAGCAGATTAACAAACATCAGAAGACAATGCATTACTTACCGTAAAAGCATTTCTGATGGTTGTATCTGCTTAGATTCACATGCGCCCACCCTTCCTCCCCGCTCGGATGGAAGGAACATAGACACCTTTCTACACCTCTCTCTCTTTTCTGTACTCACTCACGTATAGAAGGCTCCCTCAGGGCAGAAAAAATACAAACAGAGGGACCTCGATGCGTGAGGGATTGTGAGTACAACGCACGTCACTATAGGGATAGTGTTACAGACACGCCTAGTCGACGTCCCCTTTTCGACTACGAAAAACAAA
This sequence comes from Ambystoma mexicanum, assembly GCF_040938575.1. Lineage (NCBI taxonomy): Eukaryota > Metazoa > Chordata > Amphibia > Caudata > Ambystomatidae > Ambystoma > Ambystoma mexicanum. The sequence goes on from NC_090940.1 coordinate 178,658,958, forward strand.
ATGCAATACTCTGCAGTGACCACTGGATGTTGGACCTATGCACAGCATGTGAATCTAAGCAGATACAACCATCAGAAATGCTTTTACGGTAAGTAATGCATTGTCATATCTCACCTTTCCCATTTGTATGGCCTCGAAGTGCTTTTTGGTAGGAACGCCCTCGGGGACCAAAGTCTAGGTATGCGGAACGCTCTAAGAGAAGGTTTAGGATGCGTGTGTGCATTTGGCCAAGATTAGGATTTAGGAGGGCAGCTAGGCTCCAATTAGCAACCCAAGAGACTAGGCATGTGGACAAGACTGTAGGTGGTCACAACAGGATGCTAGAAGCAGTTTTATAACCCGTTATGTGTCATAGTCGTAGCTGCATTCTAAAGTGTGTGGATGAATAGCCGTGCCTGCGTCCGATGTCCACTGTGGAACGTTTATGCATACCTTAAGCTCAGATGGAGCTTCTCTTTGAAGTTTATTTGTTGTGCATTTGTAAGGCGCTCACTTCTTTGAAAGGACGAGTTTTCTTCTCATCTCAATAGTGCCAGTTATACCTACATTACCATAATTGGTGAGAGGTCACAAAAGAGTGTCTCTCGGACATGATCAGATGGGGTTACTCCTGAACCTTTTTCCAAATTCACTTTTGTTGCCTCATGTCACCACAGGTTTGACCCCTGAACACCTGGAGATTCAGAAAGTGCTTTCTATGCGTACCTAAGGAGGCCCTGGAATATTGTATTCCCATGTTTATTGAACCCTTATAAAATCAAGGAGAATAAGACTTATTCTCTATTTTGTCATTTCTAAATGTTTTACTTCTGTGGGAAACCTACAACTTTGTAAAGAATCCAGGCATCTTGGAGTCCCCTCAAGAGTGCAGATTGACTGGCTTGGCTCTACCTTCAGGATGCTTATTTTCATATCGGCCATCAGGAATTAATATAGGAGGATCTCGAGGGTTACATTTTGGGGATTCTGACATTTTCCATACAGCTATCTTTGCCTTCTTCTAAATAACACCCAGCAGATGATTACAATGGCCCTTGCTGTAGTGGCACAGCACCTCAGACTTCACGGATATCCCGATCCGGAAGAATGGCTGGCGAGAGGCTTTTACAGGACCTTGCTTTCGTAGCACTTCCATAAGGTGTGCAATACTCTTTTCAGTCTAGTTTTCTCACCATCTTTCATGAAGAGGATTCAGTTCCTCAGGACAATTCCTGACACAAGGCTGGGGATGGCCTTGTGGAGAGCATTGTTCAGGGGGGCCATCAGTCTTTCAGCCACAAACCACCATTCAGGCTATCTGGTTCTAAAATATTCTGGTAAAGGAACTACAAAAATGGAGTCGAAAGGCACTCGCCTCCCGTCTATACCTGAGTATTTTAACACATTAGTGACAGAAGGCTTATTTATTAACAAAGTTATTCCTAACGCTGAATTCCTAGCATAAATTAATTAGCCCTGTGTGTGGAGAATCTCGTATCCAAACGTTACCGGCCCTAGTTGGTGCTGGTGTGCCGACTACAAAGGGATGTCGAGATCCTGACCCTATCCTCTCTAAACCACTTTCCTAATGCCTAAAAGTAATTGCATACCAATTGGGGATCAATATCTATATTTAATGTTTCCGCCTCCAAAGCGTGTGTCCGATCACTAAAAACAAAAAAAGGGGGAAATTCTATGACAATTAGTCAGTAGAACAATATAAAAGACTCATTCACTCTACAGTACTGTAGGGAAAATGAGTAGTGATAACTTAATTTATTATTTTTTTTTTATTAAGTGTATTTGGTTTATTACAAACCTTTCACAATCAACGAAAAGAATTTTGTTTCACAAAGATCATAACATTCAACATCGGGCAAGTACAAAAACAGAGGTCAGATGCAAGGGAAACCAGGAAAATCTTAATAGGCTAAATCTAATTTAAAAACCGTTCCAATTAGAAACGGAATACTTGAAACAAGTTTTTGTTTTTGAACAATAATAAGTTTAGACCAAACTAGACAGTGAAAAATAAATAAGCACTAAAACAACGCATCTTTTTAACCATATCAATTCACTATTTACAATGCATTTTCTTCATCGATATCGTCTAGCTTTTTAAGAGTTTTTTCTAGAAATTTGACTGTTACAAAATTTATTTTTGGAGTTTGGTAAGCATAAATTAGACTCCACCATTTCTCCACATCTAGGTCACATGGGTCAGCAATGTTGCTGGTTAAATACAAATTTCGAAGATCTCTTAGTTTTGTGCAGAATAACACTAAGTGATTTAGTGATTCTTCACTTCTTTTACACAGTCTGCACTTTGTGCATATCTTTTCTTTGGTGTATTTTGCCTTTGTTGTTTTGTTTTGAAGGATATTCAATCTGAAGCGAAGTAGCAGATCTCTTTGTTTGAAATTTGGAAATTTTCTCAGATAGTCCGGTATGATGGACATCACACCACAATTGGTTTGCAAGAGTGTATGAGTTTTTGAGCTCTTTTCATTTCGGTGTTCAACCAGTCCTCGGCCCAAAGCACTCTTTTTACAGCTATTGGATTTTCTGCTAATGTTTGGGTTTTGAGGGCAGATTGTCAGAATATGTTCATTTTCTCTTTTCCAGTCTTCTACTTTTTCCTCGAAGTTATTTTTACAAAATATTTCAAATTGGGGAGGCGTCGGGTTGCTCATTGTTTTTCTGTACAGCATCAGCTTATTATAGCGGATGTGTACGTATAGCGCTGTCAAACCAAGTTCGTGTCTAATTACCGTCATTGGTGTTGCTTTCGGTATCGGTAAGATGTTTTTCCAGAAGAGTCCTTTCAAAGTGTTCCGGAACTTCTCTGAGATATTCATACAAGTCTCTGCTCCGTATGTTAATGTTGGTATTACTTTGAGCCTGTAGAATGTTATCACCGGTCGGAGGGAGAATTTTCCGTATCTTTTGTTGATGATGTTAGCTTGGGCTGTTAGTTGTTTTGTTTTTGTCTTTAGCATCCTTTTCCAGGGCTCTTCATTTTTTATTCCACTTACTTGGATGCCCAGATCTCATTTCGTCGCATGGTTTTATCCACGTTTTGTTAACTTTCCATTCTTCGTTTTTGCTTTTTTCCATCTTTTGTCACTGAATATTAGTATTTCGGTTTTATCTGCATTTATTTCTAGATCATTTTTTTCTATGTATTTTTCAACCTGATTTAAGGCTCTTTGTAGACCAATTTGTGTGTGATCTAATATTTGCAGATCATCTGCATAAAGCAGATGGTTGACAGGTCTGCCATTTAGTCTAGGTGGAAAGGTCCTGCTGTTTTCCAGGCAATATTGCAAGTCTTCAATGTAGAAGCAGAACAAAGTGGCTGCTAACGGACATCCTTGTTTGAGGCCTTTTGTTGTTTTTATATCCTTTGAAAGGTTGCCGCCTTGATCTAATTGGACTCTTATCAAAGTTTTGGCGTACAGTTCCTTGATGGCTTTCAGGAGATCTGTAGGGCAACCTTTGGAGGCCAATTTTTCCCAAAGCCGACTTCTGTTTACACTATCAAAGGCTTGGCGCAGATCAATGCTGGCTGTATACAGTTTTTGTTTGTTTGTTTGTGTAGGCTCTTTTTTTCATCAATTCTAGTATCAGGAGATTTAAATTGCACCCCACATTTTCAACAAAGCCCGATTGTCTTTTGTCATATGTGTTTGAATCTTTGATCCATGTTTTCAGTTGTTTTAGCAAAAGAGTGGCAAAGATTTTCCCAACACAATCTAGTAGGGCAATTGGCCGATAATTTTAGGGGTCCATCCTGTTGCCTTTTTTGAAAATTGGGACGACAATGGCCAGCTTCCACGATTTTGATATTTGTCCCTGCTTAATAATTCTCTTGAACAGTCTTTCACAAAAGATTGCCCATTTCTCTGGGTCTTCTTTTAACACTGCATTCGATAGACCATCTGGCCTTGGGGCTCTTGAGGAGCTTGCTCTCAGAATTAGCAACTTTATCTCCTCCTTATCAAATGAAATATCCCATGGGCCTGCTTTGTCTTCATTAGTGTTATTTTCAGTATCCGATTTTTCTATCTCGTTGAACAGTTTTGCGAAGTGCTCCATCCAAACAATTTCTGATATTGGATTCGTGAGCGCCGCTTTTGATGATTGTTTATCATTTAGCAGGTCCCATAATGTCCTACTGTTTGTTATTCATGGCTTTCTGCATGGCTTCTGCATCCTGTTGTAACAATTGTGATTTGTGGGCTTTCTGACAATTTTTGTATTTGTTTTCTTATTTGGATCGATTCTTTCATTCCTTTATTCTTTTCATTTTTTAATGCGCATAAATCCTTTCTTAGTTGTTTCTTTTGTGTCCCCACTTCTGGATCATATACATGTAATTTTTTGACTCTTGGTTTTGCGTGGTTTCCGGTGCTTTGTCTAAATATCTGTAGACATTTTTTCTTTGGATTGCCACTTTTCCAGATTTTCCAATACAGTATCAAAGTCACTTTTTTTCAACCTTAAGCGGTTTAGTCCGTGTTCTAGCTCTATTTTTGTATCCCATGTTTGGTTTGTTCTATTCTCCCAATGTGAGAATGCAGCGATAATTGGTGATCGCTGTAAATTGAAGGTGATATCCTGAAGCTTTGAGTTTTCGGTAGCAGTTGTTCACAGACAAACATGTAATCGAGTGTATTGCTCACATTGCCATTTGACCAGGTGTCACACTTTAACACAACTTGAAAAAGGATACAGACTTAAAAAGGATACAGAATCAGCATCCATCTTGTGAGCCCCTCTGCTCTGGGATATCTTGAACGCGATGTTAACAAGACTCCCCCCCCCCCCCCCCAAGAGCGCAGCCTGTAGAAATAAAATATAACAGGCCAGGGGCTTGAGTGAAAAGGCAGGTGTAGCGACAACAGAGCTAAGGGAACAAAGCAAGAACGATGGTTCAAGATAGCAGCCAGAGTTACCAAAGTGCAGCAATCACCCGCCCGCAATTACCCTCTCTTACCTGCTGAGCCAAAAGGAAGTCCCGCAACCTATGCGAGTTCAGCGAAGTGATGACGAGGTGAAGAAGGAAGGAAGGAAGTCTCAGTTGAAGGAAGTCTGTGCAATAATCCACCTAACCCGAACAGCATGAGGGCGCAACTAGAGTCCAAAAATAATCCCCAAGGAATTCAGCAAAGCGTCCCCAAGTGAAAATATCCAATCCAAGTAGTGACCACCAAATCAGGAGAGCGTTCAATCTCGGTCACTTCGATGTGTAGAGCAATGTTTGGTGATGAGAGCAGCGTTGATGGTAGATCCAGAAAAGGGGTGTTTTGTGGGCTTGTGACACACGTGAGGTTGAAGGGTTCAGAAAGCCAGTGGAGTTAGCAGCCAGAAGAGGGAAAAGAAACTTGAAAAGAGGTTTTGTTCAGATTTTCCTAGTGTTCTGTATCGCGTTAAACTTGAAGTTAACAGGTTCCAAGGCGTCACAACAATCTAGGGCAAGAGGGAAACAGTCTGTTAAGAAAAGCCGTGAGTTTGTTTACCAAGGGAAATGGCGCCAGAAATCGTAGGGACAAAACGTTCAAGAGAAATCCTTGAAGCATAAGCCGGGTCCAGGAAACACAGGAATCAGAAAGTCAATAATTCGGGCACTCAAGCTAATTACTTAGTTTAGGAGCACCCGTTGCAGGGATACGCCGTACTAAATACCGGTATCATTTTCAGGACGCAAGGCACGTTGCGTGCGCTTCAGGTGACCGCGGGAAGAAGGAATGCTGGATAATGTAGTGCGGCGTATTCCGCAAACTGAAAACAGTCGCCAGGGCAGCTTTCACCTGGAAATAGATGCCCCCGGACGACTGTAAGCAGGAATGCGGGGCATGACACCAGGTCTTTGCTGGCTGTGTATCTCCCTTTGTGTTTCCATTTAATCTGTGCAATCTCCTTGCTTCCATTTCATCATTCCATGATTTCCCACGTTTGCATTTTTGACCATTTTTTTGATTTATGTCGCTTTGTGTTAGTTTATTTTCTTCGAAACAATTTTCATTGAGATCACCACAGATGATGATGATATTTAGATCTTGTAATGCCTCTCTTTTTTCATCCAGGCATTCCATTATTTGATCTATGAAGCGTTTGCTTTCATTTTTTAAGGGGTTCCAATAAACATTCAGTATTAACATCGTTTGTTTGACATTTGGAGCTTCCAACTGAAATTGTACAACTGTTGCCTGTATATACGGATTAACATTTGTAGATTCAAGCACCATTATTCCAGACCCGTTTTTGATTAGGGTTAAAAGACCTGCAGATGGTCTTCCAAGCGAACCTCCTTTAGCCGGATTGCATAGCACGATGTATCCTTCCTTGAATGGAGCGATTTTTAACCAAGATTCTTGTATGCATATTATGTCCAGCTCGTTTAAGGAGGGATTGAAGTCATTGAAAAGGTGGCGAAATCCTCTGGTGTTCCAGCTTCCTATTTTCCATTGGTCGATCTGAACTTTTTTGGATGGCTACAGTTTTGGTTTAATGGCAAGAGTACCAGCTAACCAATTCCAGTACTTCGGATCCTCTTTTGCTATTTGTAGTGAGTTGGTTGATTCAGCCATTTTTTGATTTCTTCTTATGGTTATTTTTATTTTATTTAGATGTTCTTTTTCATGCTTTTGAATTTGATCTTCATTTCCATTTTCCTTCAGTAATCTGTTCGTTGATTCTGAAGTCAGTCTTGTTGGATCTTTGCTTCCGCCCAAATGACTCTGATCATAATGATAGTTCTCTCTCTGGTTTGGCTTTCCATTTTCAATTCTCGATTTGTTATATTGAATCTCCTCAACTTCAGAGAAATCACTCTTGAAGTCCTCAGTTTTGTTTTTCCCACTAGTTCCAGGCTTTTCATCGAGGTTTTGGTGATCTACTGGTTCTGTGATCTTAAAGCCCAGTACTCTGAAGTTTTCGTGGGCCTCTAGCATGATGGAAGCAAGTATTACCGAATTCGTCACAATTTCAACTAGGTCGACACGAGCTTCACCGGGGAAAAACTTACTGACAGTATTTCCTCTGATTTTATTATTTTTAATTGTGGGATATACTGTAGAAGTTTCATGACAGCTGATCTGTTTAGTATCAGCCCATCCGAATTTCTTACTATTTTTTCGAGTATTACAACCGTATTTTTCGGTGGTTTTGGTTCTTGCTTCATCCATTTGTGGTTTAGGCCAGTTTTTCTCAAGTTTCCTTGTTTTTCGCTCTGAGGTCCTGTCCCATTTCTTGTATCTTTTTGTTGTACATTATTCGAGTTGGTAGATGGCACTTCTTTCTGCGAAAAACTTTCCTTTAGTTCTTTTATTTCGGAATGTTTGGCTGTACATTTTTTTAATTTATCACTTAGGGTTAGAAAGTCTTCATCTGGCACCCTGGGATCAATGCATACTTCTTTGGCTTTGTATATATTGAAATCCATGATCACCCTTTCATGTGTTTCATTTGTTTGCGAATTTTCATCATCATAGACCGAACAGTCCAAATGTTCTTGTAGACTTTCATCTTGTGAACTAGAATCTTCGGATGACACGGATACCCTCTGAATCTTTTCCGCGATCAACTGCAGGGAAGTCTCTACAGGTTTACTGCGAGAAGCGGTGCTAAGTGGCTCTTCTTCCATTGTGACTTTTGCATTTTGCAAAAAACTCCTTGACCCACAGATCTTTCTCTTTTCTTTATTGATCGCATTTTTTGTTTTACATGTACTTTTTTGGCCTTTCTTTTGTGTATTGTTTATTTTTACTTCTTCTGACTTTTTATTTGCGTTGGAATCAAATATTGGAAAAGCACTTGTAGCTGCTTTATCTACATTTTCCAACGATTTTTCTGAAGTCCCAGGTAAGGTTTTTTGGCCAATTCCATTTTCGATTTGTGTTGGTTTAGGAGTCAATCTTGCACTCAATGACACAGTGGCGGATGCTCCTTGGTCTCCATGTGCAATGGGCTGTGTTGGGTCAGGTTCGACCACAGATGGAACAGGTTGGACGTCTTTTTGATCTTCACATGTAATTGGTTGCATGATATCCAATCCCGATTCAGTCCTTTTTGTTGTGGCGCTAAAGACGTGATGGTTTCTCGAATTCCTTCTAGAAAATTATGTTTGTCAGTTTTTGCATCTTGCAGTGAATCAATCAATGTTTTTAGGATCACTCCATCCATTTCTTTCTCTCGGCTTCGCTTTTCTTTGATTCCATGACTGATTCCACATAGATCATTTTACTATTCATTAGGGCAATCATTGTCGATTGATCCGTTGGTTTTCGTTTAGACTTTCATACAGTTTTAGAAAAGGAGCCATAGTTATTGATACAGAGGATATGATCGCTTCCTGTGCCTCTTTTAACCACCTAGTCTAATTTGTTGCTCCAAAATTGGTACCATTTTTGCATCTTTGTCGGTTTATTCCTTTATTTCTGTTCCTCTCATTTGAGCTATACTCTGATGAAGATGAGGAGTTATCATCTGATGACATGGTTTCTTTTGGACCATTTTTTGTATGTGGTAAACAGTTTTTGATTTGGTCTTGTAGTGCTTTTATTTCTACAGCACGTTGTCTATTTATCTCTCCCTCTTCAAAAGACTTTTGCCTTTGAATTTCTGGATCAAACGCACCTTTGTTTGTAGGATCGATAGTCTGGGGTGCTTTTCTAACAGGATCTGGGAAATCATCCGGTGTATTTGTGGGAGAATTTTGCTCAGGTGAGTGAATTTGGGGACGTTTGGGAGCCTATGACTCATTTTGCGCCTCCTCTACACTTTGCTTTGAAGAGCTTTCTTTTCGACTTGTTTCATATGAACTTATCTCTGAGTTAGCGCTCATAGCATTAGATTTTTCTGGAGTTGGATTTGATTTCTGTATGTCTATGATCTCCGCTGTGTTAGTTAATAAGTCATCATCTGTTATTTCTAAAGTAGCATTTCCTGTCCGTATAGTGCTTCTTTCCTTTAGCACTGTTTTTGAAGTTAAGCCTTCATCGCTGTTTTTAGGCATGTGGATTTTGCTGTCGTTTATGGCTTTATTTGCTTGAAAGTAAGATGGCATTTCAATGGAAAATCTGCTCAATGTGCCAATCTCGGATGTAGAATGGCACCTTTTTTTGTCTGTTTCCTCAGATTTTGTAGTCCATATGATTCAAGACCTTTTCCTTGCTCATCATCTAAGCCAGTGTTCATGTTTTTTGTACTGATATTTTTTTTTAGTGCTTCAATGTACGTGTTGCCATTTTGTTTTTGAGTCACTTTGCTTTTATACATAGCATTTGGGATTAGGGATAAGTGGGTAGTGGCCTGGTTTGTCACAGAATCCGTTTGGAGATTCGTGTCCAGCTCGCCACAGAGGCCCGTTTGCCTCAGCCTCTCAGTGACTGTACTCTCTTCAACTTTAACGGCCGTGTCTCCAGGCAGCAGGGGGTTAATCCCGCTCTCTGCGCCTGCAGGACGCTGAGCCAGCTCAGGCTCGGGTCAGGCTCCACCCACATCAGGAAGTGGATCGCACTGCCCCTCGCCTATATATGGCTCTGCGATCGCTTTTGCCGGGCCAGGCACCGCTGCCCGCCAATAGGCCGCAGCGGGACACGGTGGCCCGATGCCCGCACCCTCCCGACAGTACACCCCCTCCCGCCCGCGGTGTGCCGTTGGGGGTAAGCCTCCGCCAGCGCCACAGCATCTGCGGGCGGCTCCACGGCTCCAGTCATCCCGGCTCCATCGCGCCTCCCCTCCCGCAGGTCGCCAACCACAGCGGCTGCACTCGCCTCATCACAGAGGCCGCCGGAGCCACAGAGGCAGCCACAGGCCTCCCACAACCTGCCAGCGACCCACCAGGTACCATACAAGCACCAAACAACGGGGAGGAGCAGTCCTTGGGCGAGATAGGTGAGAACATTTCATTTGTGATAGTCGTACAGACTTTGTTAGAGCACAAGTTTGTGGTTGATTTATTACATTGTTTTTCAATACTTTTTATGGCAGTCTTTGTAGTGGATGAAGTAGATATTGTGGCTAATGTTGTAATGAAAGGCTGCTTACCAGCCGAGGCATCAAGTGCACGTACCTTGCTCCGTGTTCTTGAGTGCATTTCTCCTGATATTTTGAGGTCCATTTGCTCGCACATCGGCGAACACTCGGCAAAGGCTCCGCGTCTGTGAGTGGTTCTTATGGTTTCCAATTGTAGAAACAAAAAACAGACTCCAACAGAGTGCTTTCTTCCTTCAGGGTATAGGGAACAGAGCTTCTCCTTCTCCACTGCCAAACACTCGGCAAACACTCCGCGTTCAGACCCTGCACATGAGTCTTTATGGAAGGTCGTATTGCAGCCTGTGCATATATCGATGTTCGAGCAGTGATAGGAATATAGGACCAGCATTCAGACTATGGGAAGTGTTGGGGAGTTAAATAAGCCTCAAAATATGGTATGGCACCCGCGTTGGGTTGCTAGAAATTAATGTGCGAGCTAACAGCTAGACCATAGAGTCCAACGATTAATGGTTAAGTTTCCAGAATGAAAAACAATGTATAGATTAAAATAACAATGCATACCACTACCTAAGGATTCCTGTTTCTATTACAGGAAGAATACTCCGAGGAGAAAAGAAGGGACTGGGTGCCTTCCCCATCCCACAGGAATAATTAGTGAAGACCGGTGAATAGAAAGACTAGGTCTTATTTCTACACAGCTCCAATTTTGGAAAACTGATAAATAGCATGGGACTACAGTATTTATTTTGCATCTTTTACAGATTCCTGCTAAGAACACATGCAGTTGAGTTTAAGATACACTCAGCACATAGCAGGCACGACCAAGAGATTTGGCTCATAGAGGTAAGAATAATCTTACCCCCTAAGGAGGCGGAATAACCAAAAATTCTGTCAAGTAGCTTTTAGAAGTACTCTGAGATTGATGATAGTTCCCCTTGTCTCTTGTTTTTTATCCTTTAGGATTTAGGGATTGATCCAACAAGCCCTCTTGGACACCTGAAGACATCCTCAAAAAACTTCATAGAACTGAAGATTATTAAAAGAATACTAGATCCACAAGTATTTGTCCTGAAGAAAGCAGCCACTTAATGAATCCCGCTGAAACCGGTTCACTGTTTCTAAAGTAGTACTGGTTGATAACCCAGACACAGACGCCCTCACACATTGAGAAAAGGGCTTGTATAAAGAAATCTATTAAGTTATCACTACTCATTTTCCCTACAGTACTGTACAGTGTAGAGAGAATGTGTCTTTTATATTGTCCTGCTGACTAATTGTCATAGAATTTTCCCCTTTTTTTGTTTTTAGTGATAAGACACGCTTTGGAGGCGGAAACATTAAATATAGATACTGACCCCCAATTGGTGTGCACTTTCTTTTAGACATTAGGAAAGTGGTTTAGAGAGGATAGGGTCAGGATCTCGACATCCCTTTGTAGTCGGCACACCAGCACCAACTAGGGCCGGTAACGGTTGGATACGAGATTCTCCACACACAGGGCTAATTAATTTATGCTAGGGATTCAGCGTTAGGAATAACTTTGTTAATAAATCGGCCTTCTCTAAAATATTCTAGGCCTTATGCATTCATATGGTACCTTTTGCGTGGCTCGGGATGTGGGAGGTCCAGTGTGAACTGTTGTTCAGCTAGATCATCAGGACTCTCGGCACAATCTGTTGGTTTTGCTGCAACTGATTTAGTCTCTGCTTTGTGTAGATATAAGGAGCACATCCTGTTTGGAGTCCCCTTATGATGTTGGCATCCTCAGGATTCTCTCACAACAGATGGCTTACTGCGGGGTTCTTCAGGTGGATGGTCTTGTTCTGCACAAGAAAAGTAAGACACACAAAGTCCTGGAATTATAGATGCTCATTTTGGCAAGTAAGGCTTTTTTCTGTTCTTTCATGAAAGGTTGTTCAGATTCACACACATTACCCCTGTAATGTTCTATAGACAAGCAGTGGGCACCCACTCTCTCCCACTCTGCACAGTGTCAGTTCAGTTTTGGCTCTCGGCTTCAAGCTGCATTTTTCCAGTGTCTGTATGTCCGAAGTGTTATCAACACAGTGTTAGCCAGTCTCATTCCTCTTGGTCACTCTCCCAATGATTGGGAACTCCAACAGGATATAGCAGTTCATTTTACAATAGGAAGGTTTCACTCAGGCAGGTTTATATGATGATAGAGCCAATAAGAAGTGTCAGTCTTGCACGTTTTGATGGGGAAAGTATTTCGAAGATAGCTTTATACTAGGTTGGTAAAGCAAATTCCTGTACCCTTTCCCTCAGATGATGTTGATTCAGAATATGCCACAAAGGTTCGTGCACAGCATGAACTCGACCATAATTCTGATCACCACTAACTGTTATTAGAAGTTTCTTGCTGGATCTTCCTTTGAGGAAAGACCTTCTGTCCCAAGAGAAAGGGTTGTTGCCCCACCCTTTCTGGCCATTGCTTTGCTTGGCGGCCTGGTACCTGAGAAGCAAACTCATCCTTTGGAGGGTATTTCGGGGCCGAACATTAAAATGAGTTTGCAGCCAAGTGCGAATCGACTAGGCAACTACAAAAGCAATTGGATGTACTTTTGTTGTTGCGCTTTTGGATATAAAATGAAACATCTGAATGCTTCCATAGACCTCATCATGCCTCATGTCTCATTTGGCCAGACCAATCATCAAAATTGACTCTTGCATTGGGCAAAGGACTAGAAGAAATGGTCTTCATGGTGATTCAAGTACTCTTAGTCTATAGTTCTCCCTCTTGCACATCTCCTGCTCTTCCCTCCTCTTGTGCTTAACTCCTGCCCTCCACTTGTGCATATGCCAGAGTAATTTTTCTCATGCATGGAGTAGAAACTAGAGAACTGGCAGCGGCCTGTGGGGGGCATGGTTCTATGGTGGAGTGTATGTAACGGTGCATAATGGAGTGTTCACGTACCAGGGTTCTACATTCAAAATTCTATTGCTGCATTATTCTGCCTCTTTAGAGGAGTTCTGTGATCCGGCCTGCTGCAGGCCAGGTCTTCCCAACAAGCTGAGAAGGAGAGAATGCTACAGACTTGGAGTACCTGAATTAACATGAATATATTTGTGTTGTAGGCATACTATGAAGACTGCCATTTCAGACCTACACACACACTAATTTATGAGTCATAGTTTTATATTTTCGAATTCATGTAGGTTGGTAAACTCAGAAGGGTGGGATTGGTAGTGTTTGTGAAACAGACTGGGATTATTATCATAAAATTAACGGGGGATTGTGGGAACGGTAGTGTTTGGTCAAAGTAGACTGTTTGGGTAAGAAGAATCTGAGGGACACGGAGAAGAGTGATTCGGAGTGTTCGGTAGAGAACATGAAAACAAGGATTCTGTGAGTTGTGGTTTTGGAGTGTAATGGGTTTGGGCTCCTAGGGGATTTTACAGATATGGAGAGGTCGTTGGAATTGGATATGGCAGATTCCTTAGGTGGAAGGGAGGTCAAGGATCTAACTTTCCTCTTCCCTTTGTCCGATATAATACCGCGCCTCACCTGGGGCATTCCCCCGAGCATAACGCCATGCTCCCCTATCCATGTGATCTTCTCTCGCTCGTCCACTCCTAGGTCTGGGATCTGAGCGTGCCAGCCCTTCCCTGGCCCCCTGAGTAAGGAATTCTAGAGGTCTGCTTGGGAGAATCCCCTCAGGTTTCTCACAGGACCAACTAAGAACTGATTTAATTTCCAACATCACTATTCTCGCCCCGTTCCTATCCCAAGAATTTGCTTGCCGTGCTAGCCTTCCTGTGGACTTGCCTTCAACTCCCAGTGTGATTGTGGAACTGTGGGTTTCTAAATCGTTGCTTCTTGATCAACAATTATCACCTTGCTTGGATAAATCACCGGTTCTGGTTGGTCAAGTAACTTTACCTGCGTGGTCTGAGCACTGTTCTACCCCAGTCAGGCAAATGTTCAGTGAACCCAGGAACAGCAGAAGATCTTACTGGAAGGACCTTTGTCAATACCGGTCAGATTAGAGCGCTCGCTTTGACATCCATGCAGAGCCTGTTGATGCAGGTTTGAATCCCGGCATCCTTCCGAGATCAATAAATGAGCACCACACACCGTGGGAAATAAGCAGCGCTCAGATACCTGAGGGTTTGTAGAGCTATATAAATGCACAAACAAAAAAACAACCTAATGACATTTCATTGAATGATCCTGACCCTATGGGAAATCCTATATCTTTGCCATTAAATTTCCCATTGAAGGGGGCTGAAGAGCCGTCGCATTCTTTTCTGAAACTTGCCTTGATCTATTTGCTGAGATCTTATGACCTCAGTCAGGATGTTCGTAATGTAATATCAGTATTGAATTCGAACTCTAAATGTGACTTTTTAGAAGGGTGCATTACTGCATACAAAACTGCATAAGGTTCTGTGACGAATCCTTGGATGTCGTCACTTCTGCCCGAGGGTGAGCCCCTTACCACGAGGCCAGGGAGGTGAGGCCTCTACCTGATAGTCCCCCTGGGGGTAGTACTCAGTGGGAAGATTTCATGGGGAGGGACTGCCTGTTGGGTAAGAATTAGTGCAGTCCATCTGGTGTGGGACGGTGTCTAGTCAAAGGATCGACACCAAAGGGTCGACAGGTCAAAGGATCTAATTTTTTTTAATTATATTTTTTAGGTCTTCGTTTAAGGAAAAAAAGTGGTTTTTAGCAAATAAATGGGGTTGAGGGGACCCCCCCAAAAAAATGTGGGACAAAAAAAATTCGATCCTTTGATCTGTCGACCCTTTCACGGTCGATCCTTTCACTGGCAACCGTGTGGGACCACACAAGACGTATCTCTTAGTATTAGGTAACCCACCTTTTAATATAGGCCTGTACTACACAAGTTGGTAGTGTAACTGAGCAGCCAGGCTTAACTTAAGAGGAGTATTGGGAGCTGTAAATACAAGTACCAAACACTTACACACTAAAAGGTTAAATAATAAATATGTATTTCTTTATACACCGATATTTAAAGCAGTAATTAGCTGTAAAATTAATCCCAAAGTAGGATTCAATTAAAAAAGTGAACAATAAAGCGGGTGAGTAAGTCATTCTTATGTTACACATGTTCCAGCACCCAAAGGTAACGTCATTTGAGGTCAGTATGGCATTTTATAGTATGACCTTTACAATATTTCAAGGAAGCAAAGGTTATGGTTAGATCAGAACAGACGTGATAGTTTATATGAGCAGTTGGATTCTCTCAAAGGGAAGCAGGCAGTCTATTATCCCAGCATTGAAGTGTTCAACATTTAAAACCTGTAAGGGAACAAGCACTGCCAAAAGCCAATAGGTTCAGAAAGAGGCCTTTAGGGAGCCAGGACAGCCAAAGTCAACGGACAAAGTCAAAGTTCTAATGCTCTTCTTAGAAAAATGTTCTTAAATAGTCAGTGTTCAAAAGAGAAATCAAACCAACTCAAGAGGAGTCACCTTTGGAAATTCTAAGGCCAATGCAGATATGTTGAGGTCAACTTAGTGTAGGGTTAAATCGCACTCGCCATGGATAGAAAACACCCCAAATGGCAAAAGTATAAAATGCCCCAAGCCCCACAGTACCTTGAAAATGAAGAAAGTGTTCCAGCTGGTTGCCTTCACGATGCAATGCAGTAGACATTCGTTCTTGGTCCTTGGTCATGGTGACGAAAGGGAGGACGTCTGGTGGGCTCCTGCAGCAGCACTCGAGAGAGGGACTCTGCACCAATGGATTTCCATCGATTCAGCGGCTCTGTGCTTTTGGCGCCTTTTTCTCAGCACCAATGAAGAACGAAACGTTCTGGTTAGAATTTCCTTGATCCCTCGGTCCTAGACTCTTGTGAGGGGAATGTGGACACGGACTTCTTGCTTCTGTAGGGTCCTCTGGATGCCCATAAAGATCTGACCTAATTCAAACTTCGGAAGACGATGCACTCACAAGTGGTCGAGGTACCCCAGGTATTGGGCTTCTGCAGCCTTGGAAAGTCGCAGCAAGTCAGGAGTTGCACCAAAATAGTTTGTCTCGAGGCTAGTTGGTCCCACCAGCCTAAGGGAGGAAGCCTTCCTTTACGGGTCTTGCCTGTCGGTTCGAAAACTGGGTCAGGACAGCTGTAGGGCTTCACCAGGCACTTCGCGGGCCAGGAGGGTGCTGCTGGCATCTCTGCTTTGGATGTTGTCCTCCAGTGGTCCATTCTGCTTTTAGTCCCAAAAACCTCACTTTTTATGCGGGTTCCCATTAATTCATAGCCCTAGGCTGTCAGACAGCAGGGTGGCTGTCCTCCAGGACAGCCAGCCGGCCAATTGGAACTTGTTTCACTCAGGCACACCTAGAGACAAATAAAACATAACATTAGGGTTCTAGCTTCTATACATGAAATTAATTCAAGATGGTTTCAATTATTTAAATAGGTGCATGTATCTTCTAAGATATTGCGTCAAAGATTTTAGCCATTTACATTCTTGATGCAATCATGTGTTCACACTGTATATGATTACAAAACATTATTTTGGTTTATTTAGTTATAGCACTTTGAAAGTACAAAGATTTTTCAAAGGCCAAAAAAACAAAAAGCAAGAAAACTTTTAAATAACATATAAAAGATTTTCTGAAAAGGAAGAACATATTGAATCAATAACAAATTTAAGAGGACAAAGGATAAGTCGTTTAGAATGAGCACAACAATGAAATTAACTACATTTATGATACACAACCAGAAAAAACAAAATGAAAATGTTGCAATACATCCTCAATAGCCAATTATGCTGATTTTATAAATTGGCTTGTTGATTAACTGCAGGTCTGCCTACGTGTACGTATAAATCACAATTTGGTTCAAAAGAAGTCACGATTAATCGGACACAGAGCAACATGATAGGCGATAATGTCAAAGAAACCTTCCTCAGGGCGGATTAGAACTGGACCCTAGAGGGAAGCAGGCACAAGAAAATTTACACTGATTGTGTTCAGAATGTTGGGCTGATTATGCAATTGTGAAAATGTGATTGGATTACCAGGTAATGAGCGCTGGGGTATCGTGATATAACTACTATTAAGCAACTTTAAGTATGAGTTGCGGGCCGCCGCACTCCTGTATCTCAGTAGGTTAATCCTAAACCTATGTAGAAGAATGAAAACTAAAATATGTCTACAGGTGGTGTGCTGCCCTCCTACATTACTTGCGACATGTTGATGACCACAATTGATCAAAAGAAAAAGGATCATACATAATCACACTGGGTCAAGAAAGATAAAGAGAATGACACATTTCATCTAACTCGTGCAATTTTAATGAAAATTCAAAAAATTAGTGATGGGCCCTTTTTAAGCCGACATGTGTTTCGGCCGCCCTCGGTCCTTTCTGGGCCTAGATTGGTGAACACAATATTTCATATAATGCTAAATACATTACCGTTTATAAGGAAAACACAAAGTAGTACATATGAGGTTGAAAGGGGCCCCTAGGGGACCCTGATGTCTATGGAAACAAGGC
This sequence comes from Ambystoma mexicanum, assembly GCF_040938575.1. NCBI lineage: Eukaryota > Metazoa > Chordata > Amphibia > Caudata > Ambystomatidae > Ambystoma > Ambystoma mexicanum. The sequence continues at coordinate 178,676,427 of NC_090940.1, forward strand.
GAGTCACCACACACGATAGATACGCCAGACACGAGGTTGTATTCCCAAAGCTAGGGTTTATTGCAAAGCAAAAGTCTCAGTTGGCCAACTCGGTCTCACGCCCCGCGACGTGTATCTCTAGACCTCGAGGGACGCAAGAGTGAATTACGTACATCAGTTAAATATATACAAAATGCATATCAAACAATCGGCTATGACATGTTTAACACCCCCTTTATTGGGTTTCTTTGAACTTGGTGTGATGATGGACATCTCCGACTACTATGACGCCTTCAAACATCTATTCTAGTAACAATTTGCAATTTGTGAGTACGAAGGCATCTTTCAGTTGTTGAATAGAACACAGCGCTTCTGTTCTTGGAAGCGAGCTACATACGGGGGGGGCGGGGGAAGAGTTGCATTCCGGACCTTGCTATCTATTAGGTGCTATTCGCGTCCTGGGAGCCGACACAATCTAGCGGGCTCAGCAAAGGGGGGGCCGTAAGAAAAGCATAATTCAAGCTTTAGCAGTATTATTCCAACATATTCTAACATATAATGAGACTAGCTGGCAGCTGTGAAATGATTAAATGCCCTGCAGCTCTGCTTCAAGGCTACATTCGGGAGGGAGCTGGGCATTCTTCCTGGCGCTGCCTACGTTTGTGTTTCAGCGAACTCTTGTTATCCTCTCGGCCCACCAGCCTTGTCCTTTTCACATACAGACAACAATGTTTTATAGTCGAGCAGTGTAAGCGGAAAATATACTGCAAAGCAATGGGAACAGAAAGCAATGAGCAATGGTTGGAAAACAAAATGGCTAGTCTTGTTACTTCAAAATGGCCGTTCATTGGCAAACTTGAAAACCTATATTCTGTCATATCGTGCACGAGACGGTTGGCCCACGGCCACCAAAATGTGTTTGCGGTCACAAAGTAAGAGGTATCCATTTTTCTAGACTGACGAACCCTCCTTTGGCCGTATGCCAAACGTCTCCTCTATTTATTGAAACCTCCTCTAGTGATGATGAATCTGAAGTACTTATGTCTGACTTTTGCATGCTACCGTAGACGACATTGTCTTCATCAATATCTATTGCCATCAACTCTTTTACTGCTCTTATCTCATTTGGGTCTGGGTCAGTTTGATCATGAGGTTGTTTTTTCTTTGTCATCATATGCATACATCCTTCCGTACATCCCTCAGTTACCTCAGCGCAAACTATGGGTAAACAATGTATACAACAGCACGTTAGGAATATTCCAAACACCACTACTAATATTGAGATCAACTTCCATCCCCAAGAACGTAGTATTCCCCAAAACCAAGTTCCTATTCCCCAGCTCACTTCTCCAGTAGGGAGTTCAGAGCTTAGAACAAGCATTTTTTTTATTGCTTCAAAGATTGTGGGGGAATAGTCATCGACATAAACGCAACATGCTGATCCCACTATTTTGCAAATTCCCCCACGATCAACCAGCATCACATCGAGAGCCACTCTATTTTGCAGCATCATTAACCTGAGTCCTCTTTCTTCCAACGTCATGTTAAATAATATATCTGTTGTATTTATTGTATTTTTTTAGGATTCTGGACAGTTGCCTTATAGGAGTTCACTATCTGCCCTAAGAATGGAATAAATGATTTTGCTACATCAGTTGCTATTAAAACACCCTTGTCAGTCCTTTTGACTCTAGTTCTGGATAATCTGGCCATGGCTGCTGTTTCTAAGAGGAATACTCCTGGGAACAGTAGCCCTAGGTAACATGTACCTCCCCAGTTTCTGGGAAACTAAGGATATGCTTTCTCTCCACATATAAAATAAACTGGATCACCTACGTATACTGGTTCTATTTCCCATTTTAATACCACTGTATTCATGCAACCAATATATGTTCCGAGTGAAAAAGAGCCTTTCTTTTTTAGACAAAAAGGGACAGTTCTTGGGCTATAATTCACCGTGTAAGATGGGGGGAATTGCATCTTTGTCCCCTTCTGTTCTTACACGAAACGTCATTACAGATGTTTTTTTCTGGTGGGGACAATCTATCTCGTCTATTTTGTCGTGTTATCTTTCGTGTACTTTTCCTCGTGGGCTCTGGAGCTATTACTTGTGCTTTATGGAAAATCGAACAACCCCCAGGCTTCATTATTATCTCCTCAAACTCATTCATGTTGGTTCTGTCTCATTGACCCGTATTACTCATTCCATTTCCCATAGAACATTGCACCTAAAGATGCACTACATGCAAAACTTAATGGTAGTGGCTGCACAAACCACCCTATTCCTTTCCCAGCATGCTGTGGTAAATGGGCACATGCCCAACAATTTGTTTTCTTCAGAATTGCATGTGTCATGCTCATGATCAATAGTAAAGTGTTATTTCCAAAACCTTCCCTGTGTCTTTCTTCCATTGGGAGCAGGGTATAAGTGATCACCTGAACCAGGCTTTCAGTAGTGGGTATATTGATTATTGGTAAAAACATTTCTAATGGGTGTATTGTTTCCACTCACCATAATATTAGGGCTGTCGCTATTGGTGCTACCACGCTCATAAAGCACATTATTATTCTCAGTACCAGCATACAATTCTTTTTACCATGTGTTTTTCTTAAGCTTACAGTCTTTATAATTGACTCATTCTCAGCGATGGTGGTGCAGGAGGAGGCTGGAACCGGTCCTGGCATATTTCTCGTCATCCTTCTTTCTTATCACAGTTTGTTGTGGATATCTCTCTTCGTCGCGCTTGCTCTGATGTTAATAAGTTCAATGGAATTGTCACAGTTCAGTACTGCCTGTCCTTTTTAGCCTGGATTCGATTATTCGTTTTTAGGCGAGATCACTTGTCCCTTCTTATACTGCTCAGAGGACCGTTGATCAGTTATCTTATCTCCTTAGTATCATGTGCGCCCAGCTTGTCCGCTCTGGTTCCGGACACATGTACTTTTTATGATCGCACCGAGGAGCCGCGAGTCTTGAATAGTCCGACTTGCATAACTCTCACGCTTCTCTCCTCTACACCTCTGGTTCCTTCTCCGTCCATGAGCTGAACCAGAGGTTGACATAAACACCAAAAAGAACTGCGGATCACTTTGTCTTCCGAGGCCGCAAGTTTTATCGCCTTGCTCCTGGTATTGTATGATCCGTGAACAGTGCCGGTGCACTTCCAGATTCAGGCTCAAAGTCAGCCTGTGGCGCTACTACAGGTGTTGGTGTGGACCGCGCCAATGATGCAGATCCGTTTTTTGGCGTGCTGGTGGGCTTCAAAGGGGTACACGATTTATTTCTGCTGGTATTTGGAAGGCAGATTTCACATTGGCCAGCAGTGATGTCGATTCTGTTGGGCAACGTTGGGGCACTCTTTTCCCTTCCCCCTCTTTGGCAATCATCTCAGGCTTTGTTTCGAGTTTCACTTCTCGTTTTGGCAGATTAGGTGGCTGCTTACTGGCAACAGTTTCTTTTGTTTCTGGGACCGCTGTCTCTTTCCGGTCATCAGTGTCAGGCAAGTCTTTCAGTGCAGTTGGAATCTTCTTGGCATGGGTGGCATGGATCCACGACTTCCTTCATCCACCCGCATTGCCGTCTGCGTCGCCAAAAGTACTTGATAGGGCCCGCGCCACCTGGGTGCTAATGATGACTTTCTTTCAAAATTCTTTAGCAGCACCCAGTCTCCTGGCTCCAAGGCGTGCCCCGGACTGGTGTATCTCACTGGTAATGCCTCCTGCACCTGCTGATGAACCAAACGCAATTTCTGCATTAAAAGGCCACAATAAGTACTAAGCACAGGAGGTTCTATCTCACTAAGTCGTTTTGGCTGAGGCGCGCACCAAACATTTGCCGGCCTCCCCATCACGATCTCATACGGGGAGAGCCCAGTTTTAGCCTCTACAGACGTACGCATGCATAATAGTGCTATTTGTAATGCATCCACCCAACTCGACTTGCTTCACGCACAAATCTTGCTAATCTTTGATTTAAGAATCCCGTTGTGCCTCTCCACAAGACCGGCAGAACGCGGATGCCTTGAACTATGGAATCTCTTATCAATCTGAAGACCAGCACATATCTGTAATACCACTGCTCCCACAAAATGTGGTCCATTATCAGACCATAGGACACTGGGCAAGCCAAATCTGGAAAAGTACTCCTTCAACATTACTTTCGCCGTGCTCATTGCTGTGCAGTCCTTCAAGGGATATGCCTCCACCCACTTACTGAATGCACAGATCACCACCAAGACGTATTTTAAGTTTTTGCACCTCTCCATCTCTATGAAATCAAAATGAATTACCTCAAATGGCATGGAGGGCGGGCCAAAACTGCCTGTTGGAGTCACTGTTCCTTTCCCTACATTGTGTTGCAAACACGTGATACAGTTTTGCACCTACCTATCTGCATTCTTTTTTATGTTTACATTCTGCCAAACTGTGGAAAGGTGCTGTATTATTTTCTTTGCACAGATGTGCGTAGGGCTGTGGGCCATTGTGACCATTGCAGTTAGGTACGAATTTGGCAACATCCAGTTTCTAGTTCCCTTGTCCACCCAACAACCCTCCAGATCCAACTCAGCAGATCCCTCTGCCCACCCCTGTATTTCATCAGCCATAGCCTCGGCCTGCATTTCTTTGACAGTGGCAACTCCATCTTCTATCATATAGGATACTTCCTCTGTCTGAACCGTCATCATTTTGGTATTCAAATCAGTGGCAGTTTGTTCTGTCTGCAAATGTGTTTCCCCTCTCCTACTTTGCATGTTACTTTATGTGCCTCGCATTTCACTATTGCTAGGCGCTTTGGAAACGTGAGTGCAGACAGCAATCGTGCAATCAAAGGGCCATGTTGAATTCTGGCGCCATGTGATGTCAAAAACCCTCTCTCAGCCCAGAGTCGACCAAAATTATGAACCACTCCAAAAGCATACGGACTATCAATATATATATTCACATTCAAATTTTCCAAAATCTCGCAGGCTCTGGTTAATGCTATTATTTCTGCGGCTTGTGCTGAATTATAGGCAATTCTTTTGCTTTCTACAACGCTCTCTAGGGTAGTGATAGCGTATGCGGCAGTTGTCGTGCCGTCTGGTATTTTAAAACATGAGCCGTCACAAAATAACTCTCCATCTGGCTCTTTCTGTGGGATATAACTTAAATCAACTCTCCCTTTGGTTTCTTCCTCAGTGACCATTAAGCAATCGTGGGGGGGGTGATTTATTCTTCCCAATTTCTTTTATGGTTGGTGGCATTAATTCTGCAGGATTCAAAGCGCTACACCTCATAATTTGGATATTGGGCGCAAACAAGATAATCTCATATCTTGTCAATCTAGCAGAGGTGAGGTGTTGCGTCTGTGTCCTATTTAATAGAACGTCTAAGGCATGTGGCACCATCAAAATTAAAGTGTGCCCCAATACCATCCCTTCCGTTTGTTTCACTGATGCAGCAGCCGCCGCGACAGATCGCAAACATTGTGGTAGTGCGCGCGCTACAGGGTCCAGCGCAGAAGAAAAATAGCCGTACGGCCTATTTCTTCCACCGTGTTCCTGTGTCAAAACCGCCAATGCACATCCTTCACTTTCACACACAAATAGTCTAAAAATGTTCTCATAGTTCGGCGTACCCAAAACTGGAGCCGAGCATAATGCAGTTTTCAATCCATCAAATGCTTTCTGACATTCCTCATCCCACTGCAAAGGCTTAACCGCATCCTTTCTAGTTAAATTCACCAACAGCTTCACAATTAACGCAAAATTACCAATCCATTGTCGGCAATATGAAGCCATGCCTATTATGGCTCTGACTCCTTTTTGTGTCTTTGGAATAGGCATACAAGAAATACTTTCTATGCGTTCTGGCGTTAGTCTTCTCTCTCCTTTCGAAAGTAGGTAGCCCAAATAGGCCACCTCCTTTCGATTATACTGAAATTTCTTCAAACTAGCTTTTCTGGCCATGTGCCGCTAGGTGTGACGGTAGCAATACAGCGCTTTCTTTACAAATCTCCTCTGTATCTGCAGCTAGCAATAAATTGTCTATGTATTGAAAGAGTACACAACCCACGGGTAATTCCAGCATGTCTAGCTGCTCTTTTAATGCTCTACTGTAAATACTTGGACTTTCCGTGTAACCTTGCGGAATCCGCGTAAATGTAAATGATCGTCCTCCTAATGTGAACGCGAACAAATATCTGCTGTCCTTGTCCACTGGAATACTAAAGAACGTGTTTTTTCAAATATACTACACTAAAATATTCTGCTGAAACAGGTATCATTGTCAATATTGTAGTGACGTCTGGCACTAGAGGAAATTGTGGATCTACTACCTTATTCAATGCACGTAGATCAATTATGAAACGGTATGGTACCTCATTACCTCCTTTTTTATAAACCGGAAGAATCTGGCTGTTGCATGTACTGCCTGTAATTTCCTCGATTACCCCTAATTTCACCAAATCTGTAACGATACTCTTCAATCCTTTCTCCCCTTCAGCTGAAATTTTGTATTGGGGTATTCGCGGTAGGTTAACACCTTCTTTCAAAATGATCTTTACTGGCTCTATCTTTAAACCTCCTACATCATTGTCATGCATTGCCCATATACAGGTTGCTACTTTACTTAGTTCCCCTGGTAACGCTTCGGACATGAATTCTGACACCGGGGCATCATGTGGCCATATCGTTAGAAACACTCCGTCTGCCGTGCAATGTATAACAGAACCTAGTTTTTTCAACAAGTTTAATCCCAACAAATTCTCCCCACAATTTTCTGTTAAAAGGAAAGGACAATGTTCAGTAAATGGTCCTATGGTAACTGAGACTGGTTTGGACACTGGGTTTATGACTGGTGTACCTGCGAACCCTACGGAAATATTCTTTTGCCCTGACAGTGGTATATCCGGAACCAAGTGATGGTCTATTGAACACTTCTGTGCTCTTGTATCTACAAGAAAGCGGTGCTCCTCATTTCTACGTAGGGTCCTCTCTGATTCACGGGAATGGACACTGGTTCCGACCCCTGTCCTGGGCTGTCCTATTGGGGAAATAACACACTGTCCGATGTGTAATCATTACTATTACTGTAGTACGTGTTTAGCTATGTATCGAAAACATTCCCACTCTTCCCTCTATTTCCCCCACTTTGGTTTCCATATTGTTGATTTTGCTGTCCCTGACTCTGGTTTGGGGCATTTTGGTTTTGGCCTTGGTTTTGATTACCTCCGTTATTGTGATGCTGCTGCATACTATTCCTATTTGGTCCATTCGCTCCTGGGTGTCCTCTATGCTGTCTCCTCTGACCAGACCCATTTCTATTCTGTAGATGCGGACATTGCACTCGCCAATGTCCTTCCTCCTTACAATACGCACACTGATTCGGTCCCACAGTTCCCTCAGGCATATTCGACTTACTCCTTCCTTGTGCGTTCCCTCGCCCTATATTATATCCTGTTAATTGCTGCAATAGTACCTGTGTTCTTATTTCAAGTCTGCCCCCACCTGTTTTAGCAACGATAATTCGTTCACCATCTCCTTCTGCCCCTGCGATGGTAACTGCTGCCGTTTACTATGCGACCCCTTTTCCCCCCTTCCCATGTCTCCCGATATCCCTACCCCTGTCCGCAGGTGTAGTAAACATTTCGACATAATCATTATCTAATTCATCTTTCAGTTCAAAAAGTCTATATACATGTCCTCTCACTTTTTCATCCCTCTCCCTACAGCGTGCTAATGCATTCAAATCTAACAATCGCTGCGGTGGTAATTTCCCAATTAGCTGTTTCCATTTCTCCACCAAATATTCACCCATGCATTCCAACACTACCTGTCTTTCGTTGCTTCTACGGAAGTCCTGCATCGAGGCCAATGCTGCCGACCCATCATTCCCGTCTACATACATCTCTGCCTGTTGCTGCAATTCCACCTTCCTTTCTTTGCTGATTGCGCTGAGAGTTACCCTCGTGCACCCCCGTTGGTCGGTCCCGCCTCTTGCCCCCGTGGTTTAAACTTCAACCCCGGGAGGAACGGACGGTAACGTGTCTGTGCCTGAGGCGGGAGGTGCGGATGGGACAATGGGACCAGGGAGTGTCTGTTGTGGGCCTGATTGGCTAATAGGGTGTTACGCGCGTGGTCTGTGGCTGCGGGAGGGCTTGAGCTACGGGCGGTGTCTGGGCAATAGCTACTGACGTGTCTCGGCAATAGCTACTGACGTGTCTGGTCTTACTTCTGATCTTGGGCCTTGTTTTGTATGGGTCAATATATTTTCTATCAATTCATCTGCTATGTGTAATTCTCGTTGTGGGTATATCTTTTCTATATTCAACTGGTCACGCCTACCTGCCCTTCTTAGACTCTCAGTCCACTCCTCCTCTTCTTTCTCTTCCGCTACTTCACCTTTCGATTTATGCCTGCGCGCATGCTTTGCTCTGCTTTTAAATCGGAGCATTGCTTCCTTTCTCCAGTCTTTAATAGTCTCAAATGCTGCAGGACGCGCTTTCTTTCTTATCAACACCCTTTCCAGGTTGTCTATCCTCGCTATCTCAAAAGTACCATTAATCGGCCACTGATGGTCTTGTTGCTTTCTGGTTTGCCTATGCTAAGTCTCACAGAATATTATCGCACCCACTCCATACTTCACATACATCTCATACGCCGGCGTTCCCCCAGGTGGTACAATTTGGCCATCTTCCAAAGATTGTCTACCGCAGCGGAAAAACCCTGCGAAGGTGGACAATACCCTAGGCATGTTTCAACCTTCCCCCTGGTTAATCAACCTTACCTAGGGCGTTTGATTTTGCAAAGTCAACTCTCGACCAATATCAGGATACTTTGAATCGGGGAATTACTCACCTGATAAATCAAGTCGTCTGTATACCGACGCACCAAAGGACGTTGTGTCTGCGTTTCTTGGCTTCCGCCTCGTTTCGGGACCCTCGCCTCATTGTTCTCTAGCCAGGCACGTCGATCAGGGATCAGATGTGTGCAGATCTGCAAAGGAGTCTCATCCCTTTTACAGGGCGCCCCGAACACCTCTTGATCCCAGCTCGATCGTCCCATCCTCGCCGTTCTCCGCCTTACTCAATTACAACGTTATGCGATGGAACAAGTGGGGGAGGGTCCCTATTCGGGCGCCATCTTGAAAGGGGCCCCTAGGGGACCCTGACGTCTATGGAAACAAGGCGAGTCACCACACACAATAGATACGCCAGACACGAGGTTGTATTCCCAAAGCTAGGGTTTATTGCAAAGCAAAAGTCTCAGTTGGCCAACTCGGTCTCATGCCCCGCGACGTGTATCTCTAGACATCGAGGGACGCAAGAGTGAATTACGTACATCAGTTACATATTTACAAAGTGCATATCAAACAATCGGCTATGACATGTTTAACAACCCCCGCCTTTATTGGGTTTCTTTGAACTTGGTGTGATGATGGACATCTCCGACTACTATGACACCTTCAAACATCTATTCTAGTAACAATTTGCAATTTGTGAGTGCGAAGGCATCTTTCAGTTGTTGAATAGAACACAGCGCTTCTGTTCTTGGAAGCGAGCTACATACGGGGGGGGGGGGAAGAGTTGCATTCCGGACCTTGCTATCTATTAGGTGCTATTCGCGTCCTGGGAGCCGACACGCTCTAGCGGGCTCAGCAAAGGGGGGCCGTAAGAAAAGCATAATTCAAGCCTTTAGCGGTATTCTTCTAACATATTCTACCATATAACGAGACTGGCTGGCAGCTGTGAAATGATTAAATGCCCTGCAGCTCTGCTTAAAGGCTACATTCGGGATGGAGCCGGGCATTCTTCCTGGCGCTGCCTACGTTTGTGTTTCAGCGAACTCTTGTCCTCTCGGCCCAGCGGCCTTGTCCTTTTCACATACAGACAACAATGTTTTATAGTCGAGCAGTGTAAGCGGAAAATATACTGCGAAGCAATGGGAACAGAAAGCAATGAGCAATGGTTAGAAAACAAAATGGCTATTCTTGTTACTGCAAAATGGCCGTTCATTGGCAAACTTCAAAACCTATATTCTATCATATCGTGCATGAGACGGTTGGCCCATGGCCACCAAAATGCGTTTGCGGTCACAAAGTAGAGGTATCCATTTTTCTAGACTGAAAAGGTAGTAAACCAGTTCCATATATTCAACACACAGAGGAGTACAGGAGAGGGTATATTCAGAGTTACATTCAGAACACAAAATTGAATTTACCAGAAAATAGATTTGGTCACAACATTGGAATGAAAGTGAATAACAGTATGAGTTCAAAGAAATATGAAAATGTCCATATCATTGGGAACATCCATTGAATAGCCACAGACAAAATGAATTGATGTCAAACATATGGAGAGAGAAACAAAAATAAGATCAACCGTTGGGTATAAGTTTCCAATAGATCAAGCATAATAGAAAAAAAGCTGATAACATTGGTGTGTCACTTATAACACCAGTGTGATGCAAACTTTGTCAAATAGAAGGGTCTTAGTGCATGATGACTCACACTTTTGTAAAACCAAAAAGGTGATCAGGGTAGAAGAGGTTAATGTATCTGATCCCCATGCATCAGTGTAGCAGGTTAAACCCAATAACATGCATACAAGCACTTGTCACGTGATATAGTGTCATAAACACATCCATAGTAAATGAGAAATGAAGAATGAAGTGTCAAATGTGAACTATAAAGACCAAAGATGGAAATCCATAGCCAAATTGCCACTAGTACCACTAACCGTGTATACCATGCAAAACATCTAGTCTGAAAGTGGTGCATGCTGTATATGACCTGTTATACAGCCCAGGTTGAGACTTCTCACATGAAGATCACAGATTAGTTTCAAAAAGTTTGATGGTTCACTAGAAAAACAAACGTCAAACTTCTATTTTAAATGTGCTATGTAATCGCAACAGTCATTGTAATATACTACACCAGACCAGCATAATATGTACCTGTATACAAATGCGTAGGATCTATGGTTTAAACCTGGTATCATCTTCAATTGTACAGCGATTTTGTCATCCGATTTTTCCCGTAAACTAAAGTCTGAAAATCACCTACAAACAACAAAGCAAGAAACAATTCCAGTAAAATACTTCCCGTGATCCAGCTGCCAGAAACCGTCCTATAGATTATGTAAACAAGTTAATGTGAAAAATGTATAGAAAACAGTTACCACTTTGGCATGTAATTGGTCGCAATGTCTAAATGTTCAAGCTTTGTCCCATTCGTCTCATGTACAATCGTGCCAAAGAAGAGCAACTCTGGTCCAATTCAAATCCGTCCACAAACAAAGGTTTTCCTGTGGTGCAAAAAAAACGCACACAAACTGCTGTACACAGAGCCAACTAACAGCAGCCTCACTTCTAACACCCGAAATAAAATGAAAAGGTGTATCTTCTGTCGGCAATGTCTTACCTCATGAACGTCTGTGTGCAATAGTTGCAGGCTTTATTTTTTTTTATTCATATGTTTACAGGTATTTACAACAGAAACAGAATACTATACAAATCCAGAAAATGCCTAGAAAACATATTCTGTCTCCCCAGAGCTGCGCTGCGCCCGATAACTTAGAACAGCCCTGCCTGCAAGAGGAACGCTGATGTAACGTAAAATGATAGTCACGTGAGCAAAAGCCGTGTTCACGTCATCATTGTGTACGGCCTCGATATTCCACTCGAAAACCTGTATGCTGGTTAAACATGCTCACCATTCCGTAACTTAACCTCGTCCTGGAATAAAAAACATCAGCCGGACATGCTATTTATATTTTATCCAAAGGATTTCGCTCTGTTGGAATCAAAACGAACAAACGCAGTTGCAAATTTAAAACGGTCACCTAAAACCGTCTATTTCATATGGCCACTTGCAATTGGCTGGTTTGGGGATCAGAAAAAACCTTTTGCCCCATGCTAAATGCTTTGTACGAAGTACTCACATTTGGTAAGTACACATATTGGTCCCAAGTCAACACAGGGAACATTTTCGAGTCTGAAAACATGTCCTACACGTAATAGGTACATACAGTTGAAATATTATTATAAAGTTAACCTGACCATTGTATGGCATACAATAATTAAGAGTTGCACTTTTATTCATAAAATGAGAGCTTAGTAGACATAAAGTGCCCTACAAGAAAACATTGAATTCATGATCCTGGTTAAGGCCGAGAGAAGTACAGCGAAGCTTGGAGATCATGCGTGCTTCTAGCCGACGTAGTAATAGCTCACGGTCCGCACCTTTGGCGTGCTTGCTGCAATCCAACAAATCGGATATCTTGAATGTTGTCCCATTGGTGGTGTATTTGCCAATGTGTGGCTAATGGCAACTTCAAGTCCTGACTGTCAAGGTTGGAGAGATGCTCCCATATGCGAATCCGAAGTTCACGTATGGTGCTACCCGCATAAATACATTTACAGACACATTGAATGGCATAGACGATAAATTTAGATTTGCAGTTGATAAAATCACGTATTCTGAATGACAAGCCCTGACGGCATACAAATTCGGACGTTGGTGACAATGCATATTGGCAGAAATTGCATGACCCGCATTTATGAAAACCAGGGGGGCGCTCCTGAGCCTGTCAAGGTATTGTCGCGGCTCTGAAAGTGGTTCAAGGAAAGAGGGACGGAGTTTCTCTTTAAGTGTCTTATTCTTAGTGAATACCAGTTTTGGTGTGTGCGAAATATATGGTACTAGATCTGGGTCCAATTTGAGCAAATGCCAATGCTTATTAAGAAGCTTAAAGAGCAGGTGACTATCCTGGACATATTTAGTGATGAAAATAGTCTGTTGCTGTGCCAAATTTGCTCTAGGAGCTGACTGTTCCAACAAAGAGTCCCTAGAACGTGTTGTAGTATGTTGTAGTGCTTTATTGGTGCAGTGGGACATGTACCCTCGTTCCTTGAACCTGCGTTGAATAAGATGACATTCCTGTTCAAATGCTGCCTGTGTATTGCAATTTCTTTTGACGCAAAGAAATTCTCCAACAGGGATATTGGCAATAACACATTTTTTATGACAACTCATAGCTTGGAGGGTCGCATTAACTGCTGTAGATTTCCTGGATTTTTGCATTTATAATGTATTATTGCGCACATCAATCTTGAGATCCAAAAATGCTAGAGTGTCATTATTGACATTGCCTGAAAATTCTATGCCAATTTAGGTTAAGATATTGTGTAAAGGCTGTAAAGCGCTCCAATGTTCCATTCCACACAATCCAGACATCGTCTATGTATCGTTTCCAAATAACAATTTCCGTTTTGAAATCCTGTGATCCATAGATGTAAGAATGCTCGAAGTACCCCAGAAATAAGTTCGCCAAGGAAGGTGCATATTTGGTGCCCATGTTGCTCTCTGTTTGTAGAAAATATTGTCGATTGAATAGAAGTTGGTTGTGTTTGAGCGTGCAGTATAAAAAAAGCCTTAATCATCTCAACATGTTTACGAAAAGAAGCTGAATGATGGCGAAAAGTAAAATCAATTGTCTAATCGATGTATGAAGTGCTTTTACATCTAAACTGGTTACTTTGAACTGCGGTTGCCACGTGATAGATTGTAAAGTCAACAAGGTGTCAGTGGTGTCTTTAAGGCAAGCCGGCAGCAATGGAACAAGATCTTTAATGGCCGTGTCTCTATATTGTGCCAAACCCTCTGTCGCCCATCCAAGACCGCTCATAATTGGGCGTTGTGTATCCTAGGAAGAAAATATATTGTAGGTATAGTGGGAAAAGGTTTGACCAAAAAATGCACCTCTTCCTCAGTGAGAAGGCCCTGAGAGGACCAAAACTGAATTAGGGTTTGAAGTTCAGAGACAGTCTGTGCAGTGGGATTACCCTTTAACTTTCTATAGCACCCAGGTGTGTTAAGATGTAAGTCAGCCATTTTTAGATAGTCAGGGGTATCAAGTTTAAGGATATTACCCCCTTTATCAGCTTCCTTGATCACGATACGGTTATCATTGGCTAGTTGAGTGAGTGCAGTCTGTTCCAACTTTGTCAGGTTGGATCTGGATCTGAGATGCCCCTTCTTCAAATCGTCAATGCAATGATGAATCTCATTGGTGGTGGCCTTATAAAAGGTGCCTGACATTCTCTTTAGATGTAAGAGGCACACATTTTGACCTGTTCTTATGCTCCAGAAGCAGGTGTATACCAAGCTCCCGCTGTAAAGATGCTAAAGATGATGTGTGGGACAGTGTCAGTTGAGTATTTTCAATATCTGCAATTGTAAATGTACTTCCAGGTGCCTGTCTCTCTGCAGGGCTGTAAGTAATAGTGTGATTATGAAAATGTTTTTTGAGCTTGAGCTTCCTGACAAATTTATAAAGATCAATCTGGAATTCTATTAAGTCTGAATGAATACTTGGAGAAAACGAAAAACCTTTGTTCAAAAGCGATATTTCAGATGCAGTGAGTTACAGACTAAGTTTTGAGAATTGGTTTATTCTTCAAACCCTTGGTTCTGGACCTGGTTTGGCTTGCATCTGTACTTGTGTCGTTGTCTCTTCCTAGCCCCTCTTCCTCTTCTTCCTCGGAAGATGAAGTGGTTGTTTGAATATTCTGTCCTAAAGGGATTTGGAACCTAACTTGTTTGGGAAGTGCAGAATTGTAATTTGGTAAATTACCTTTCTTAAAACGTTTGATCTCTGCTAGAAAGCCCCTTCTACGATGGGTCAAACCTGAAGCAGCACTACCCTCACCTGTCTCACTTGCAACCAGATTGTCTTCCTCTGATTCAACCTCCGAAGGGACAGGAGTGATCGTGGGTCTTTAAATACCACCAGATATATTATCATGGTCATATTTAGTCTGGAAAGTATAGACCCTATCATTGTTATAGTCACGTTCGTCCCTAAAGAATTTATGAAATTTACGTAATTTGATATCATCTTGGTACTCTTTCAACATGGCATACATTGTGCCGAAAAAATGTCTTTACTGGCAGGTGGATTACTCGTGTCCTGAATTTCCTGTTTAATCACCTCAATCTGGGTGGTGGCCCGCTGATGCTCTCGCTCAGCATGTTCAATTACTAGTTTGAGAATTTTCTCTGTTCTTGGGGTTAGATTTTCCTCCCATTGTTGGGCAAGGTCTAAAAGCAAAATTCAGAGACCTCTAGGGACAATATTGTGTTAAAGATAATTTACAAGTGAGGCCTTCTTCCAATATTTGTTAAATAACGCGTTTCGAAGTGAGAAATTAAGAAATGGATTGGCTAAGGTTTCTGTTTTAATATTCCTATTGACAAATGCATTGCTTGTGCTGCCTCTCGGGGGGGGGGGGGCGGGAGAGGGGGTGCAGTGGGGGGGGGGAATAGTGCTGCTCTGTCCTCGTCCTTGTTAAGAAAATACTAAGCCATTATGATTAATTGAATGCTAAATGCTTAACCAAAGCAGCTCCAACAATTGCTCATTATTAGACTGACTAGTTATTTAAAGTCCCTTATAATGGTCTTACCCGTATTTGGTGGGCAGGGCAGATTGGGGCAGGCTGAAGGTACCCTTGTCGGCGCAGCGCGTGTGTGGAACAGTGAAGTTGGAAGAACAGCTCATCTACCCTTGCAGATCTGTGGACAAAAGGCATTTAGACCTAATGTCAAAATATGGTAATTTAAAATCGCATTGAAGAGTTAAAATATTTGTGGTATTTTTTAGCTTAATAGCTTTATAAAGCTTGAGTCCAACGTAGTGGTTGAAAAAATGTGTTGGCGTTTTGTCTTTGAAAAATCTTTTTATACTTTCAAAGTGCTATAACTAAACCAAAAAAATGTTTTGTAATCACATACAGTGTGAACACATGATTGCATCCAGAATGGAAATGGCTAAAATCTTTTTTGACTTGATATCTTAGAACATACATGCACCTATTTAAATAATTGAAACAATCTTGAATTAATGTCATATGTAGCAGCTTGGACCCTAATGTTATGTTTTCAGTTTAATGTCCCTATCCACAGCTGCTCACCAGGGACTTCTCCCTTTTTTCATATGAACACCTAGAGACAAAGGCCAGGGAAGTTTTGGGACCCTCACTCACTTCCTGCCTTTGCAGACACACTGGAGCCTGCGCGGGCTTCAGGACTGAAGCTTGCCAAAGGCAAACTACACAAAGGACTCAAACTTGATGCAACCAACAGTGTAGAAGCCCAGGAGACACTAACAAGAATGACTGAAAATTAATATGGGCACCCTTGTGTGCTGCACTGCAGCTGAGGTATCAGCCTGCAGATACATGTCACTAGTTAGTAAAAAAAAAGAAACCACTGCCACCATCCTTTCAAGTGACTTAGTGTAACAAAATGTAACCTGAGGAATGGGTTAAAGGAATTACCATGTAACTCCCAGCACTCCACATAGGGTGGTGTGTGCTGGACCCATAAAGTAAAGATAAGGAAGAAGTTCACCCAAGAAAATATAGATAAACATTAGGAGAAGTCCAAAGGACCTCTCAGTGGCACTGCACATAAGGTGCTATGTGTCGCAATGCAAAAGCAGATGCGTATGGAGTTTACCAGATACCATAGAACAGTAAGGAATATAGAAAATCATAGTCAGGAAAACACATGAGGTAGTGAGAGAAGTCCCACTTAGGAGTAGAAATTAAAAAGCCCCGAGTCCAGCAAAAGAGCTGGGGGTCTGTAAGGTCAAAGGGAATTGGCACAGAAATGATAATTCTCTCCAACACTCCCCCTCTAGGGACAAGGATGACAATCGGAGAACGTGGTACAACACCACTCACCCAACACCTTACACATCGCCCTACTATGTAGATCCCCGCATCTGACCCAACACTTTCATATACCTCTGCAAATATGAAGATTCAACACCTAATCATAGTATACTCGGGTATTACTGCACGTTCTGGAAAGCTGGCAAAACTAAAAATCCTAAGACAAGGTGGGTCGAGAGGCATGACGAATACTATGGAGCCTCTAACAAGGACTGACGTTATTCAAGGGCAGGACAATCCCTATAATAAGGAAACTGAAGATGGATTCAGCGTATTCTACTGCAGAAGTCGGGAGACTTTGTCAGCTACCTGGGAGGTTCAAACTGGGCAAAGGAAGTAGCAGAGGAGCCAGCAGGAGGCCGACTCCTACTTGGACCGTCAAAGGAGTGTCAATCCCGTAACTTGTTATGAGGTGGACCACCGGTTCCAAACGGGTGCTGTTCCCAAGTGGGTGGCGAGGAGGCAAGACATCGCCAATGTCGAAGCAGCAGATGCCGAAGCGGTGCGGCTCTAGCTGCTGCAGAAAGCCAGGTGGAGTAGAAGGGGACTGAAGAGGCTGGCAAGAAGAACCTCGAACCCTGGAAGAGCCGGTGACTCATCCCGTTTTGATAGCAGGTAACAGGAAATGCAGGATACCCGGCGGGATGGAGAGCCAAGCATAGCCTCTGGGATATAATCCCTCGTCCCAATGTGAACAAATATCACTGGCCACCAGAGGAGGGCCTTGGACCCGCACACATGCCTACAGAGAGTTGCAGCGAGTCTCCCTTGTGCTGGTGGTCAACTAAAGCCACTGACCAACAAGGAGGGTTGAGTATCTAAGAACCGAAACATAATGCAAGTCATCTTCTATGCAGCAGTACCTGGAAGGGAAGCAACCCAGGTCTGTCCAATCCACGTAGTAAAGAGATACGGGTCTGGGACCTGCACCCACAAGGGAAGACCAATATAAGATATCTTCCTCTGAGCAGTATCTGGCAGGGGAGTGAACCAGGGCTGCCAGAAGAAACCAGTAGAGGGCTGAACTGTGAAGCAAAGTGTATAAGAAGCCTGGGGAAGGGAGTCATTTCCCCTAGTGTTGTCAACTGTGAGGAAAGCCTGAGAGAAGCCAGGGCAAGGAAGAAACTCCCCCTGATGTTGTGAACTGTGAGAGCAAAGCCAAAGAAGGCCAGGAGAAGGGAGTCATTCTGCTTGCAGTTGAACCCGCAAAAAGGATAACTAGTGATCAAGGGGAAGGGAGTCATTCCCCCAGGGACAACAAAATAGTGAACATTCTAACACACAGTTTTAGAGGATCTGCAATCCTTTTGTTAGTTTGTGAAGTACTAAAACAAGGGGAAGGGAGCAATTCCCCTGGTAAGGAACTTACAACCAGAACTGTACCACCCAGTCCAGGTGAAGGGAGTCCTTCTCCTGGACCAAGAACTTTGGTGCAACTTATTTGTTTAGTTATAAGTGTGAGGGATATAGTTAGGGACATATTAATGCATTACAGTGTACTTAAGTTACTGAGACATCCTGATAGCCCCATGTACACTTCCTTTGAGGCAGAGAAACCCCTCGTAGATATATCTTTCTCGGTATATACATATATATATATATCTCTGAGGCTTGTGGAATCTGCTTAGATCACATGCTGTGCATAGGCCGACATCTAGTGGAAGCTGCGGAGTATTACAGTTTGTTTTTCGAAACTGGAAAATGGGCGTCGACACAGGGCGTGCCAGTAATACTATCCCTAGTGTGACGTCCACTGTACCCAAGATCCCTCACGCGTCTAGGATCCTCAGATTGTTTTTTTCCGCCATACTGGTCGGAAGCATTTTGCGGAGTCCCCTGCCCTTAGCCATACTTTTGCTAAAATTTAAAAGATTAATCTATTCACATCCTTCCCCACCCCAACGTCTAACTTCGACACTCGACGCCGACTGGAGAAGAAATCGACCGTCGGCTGCTGCACAACGGATTTGGGCCTCGGAAGGCCGCTGGCCTCGGCCCAAGCCTTGGAAGGCCTCTGGCCTCGGCCCTGCAAGTAGGGAGAGTGGGGGGTTGTACATACTCTACACTCTTGGTATATAGGTACACCTTATACATTTCCTACACTTAACTGCCCGCTGCCTCAAGGTGCGTATGGAGGGTACCCCTTTTCAATTCTGCCCCATGTGCAATCGCAAATACCCTTGGGTCGACAGGCACGCCACGAGCAAACTGCTTGCCGAGGGACCACCCCGAAGCGAACTGCAGAGCGTGTAGTAGGTTTAAACCTAAGACACTTAAGGACCGTTCGAAGCGTTGGGCCCACCACGCCAGGCAGGCGGCCATGGCAGCGGAGGGTGCCTTCAGCGATGGCAGCGACGCCGTACTTTCGGACAGCGAGGGCATTACGGCGTCGAAAGACAGCTGAGCGCAGGTCCCCGACCTCGGAAGGTCGTCTGGCAGGGCGGCTATGGGGAAGACCCCCGGCGACACAAGCGCTTCACATACTACACACATTAAACACACTAAGTCCAACCGAGACTCGACGACGTCGAGTTCTCAGAAAGAGGCACAAACAGAACGGTCCGATTCAGTGTCCTCTGGGCGCTCTCGATCAAGATTGCCGCATGACTCCAGGCAATCATCCACTCTTGCCAAGAGTGCCTCGCTCCCTAGGCTAACAGAAGTTCGATCGTCGGAAGACGAAGACGACTTCCACCCCCAGGCCGCGCTCCAGCAGTCGGAGCCCGCAGTTAAAGCCAGCGAGGCCCCACGCTCGAAGGACAGGGACACCACTCCCGATCCTCGACACCAGGTGTCGAAAAACGCTGGAGCCACTAAGGGACAGGGAAAACATTTTTCAACGCACTGGGAGGGGGGAAAACAGCAGAAGAAACTACCTGTGCATTCTTCCACACCTGTGAAACACTCCACTCCCCCTAAACAGACAGACAAAAGCTGGTCTACTGATAGGTCTACAACCAGCAAAGCTACTCAAGATAAATCCCATAGACTTGGTGAGAGAGTCATTCCCAGTTCCAAAAAATGGTCCAATGAAGACATAGATGGGGTCATGTCAAGAATGTCTTCTTTGGCTGATTTTTATGATAAAAATCCAGAACATTTCCTCTCGTATGATCCACAAGGGGCCACACCCTCAGGCTCTACTGATCCTATCCCCCCTGAGTAAAAAGCCCCGGTTTGAAACTCTGATGAGGTCAGAACCCTTCGAGGTACAACCTTACGCAAGACCATACTCACGGTATCAAGGAGAGGCTTCCTCTGGTGAGGACCAAGAATTTGGTATGATAGAAGAGCAAACCGGGACGGGCTACTATGGGGATGATGAGGACCAGGAAGAAGAAGAGGATGACCCGGAAACATACAGAGTAGATTCCCCGGTAGAGAACGAAGCCCCGGTTACCGACTCCCCGGTCGATAACCAACCCCTCCTAAATGAGGTTCTCGCTCGCGTAGCAGAACATTTACACATTGACACCCGCGGTGTCCATGAGGAAAGGGACTTCGCAGAAGAGTTGGTGGGAGAAAGTAGGCCTGTTGCCCAGACCATCCCTATCCTTAAGTCCATTCAGCGGAGAATAGATCCGTCCCTGGTGAACCCGAACCTCACCAGAGCAGTCAATCCCAGGGTTGAAAAACTTTTCAGGGCAGCCCAGTCTGACCCTCTCTATATAAGAGGACATCTGAAGCCAGACTCCCTAGTTGTCACCAACACTCGTAAGAGGGCTGGAACACCCTTGTCATCGTCAGAAGCTCCTCCCGACAAGGAGAGCAAAAAACTATACGGTTTCGGCAGGAAAGTAGCCTCAACGTCCGCCTATCAAGCAAGGATTGCTAACTCCACCACCCTGTTGGCCAGCTACAACTGCCATCAGTGGGAAGAAGTCGCAGCACTCATAGCCTCTGCTCCTGAACCTTTAAAGGGCCAGTTAGCTCGGATTTCCGCAGAGGGTAGAGCCGTGTCTGGTTGCATTTTGAAAGCAACCTTCGACGCCGCAGACAACGCAGGCAGATTGATAGCAGAGGGCACTGTTATCAAAAGACATGCGTGGTTACGGCAGTCTGCTTTTAAGGCAGAAACCCAGGCATCGTTGTTGGACGAACCGGTGGAAACCGATCTGTTTGGTAAGGCGGTCGAAGAAACACTGAAAAATGCCAAGGACGAATACGAGACACTCAAGTCCCTTGGCCAGTTAACCAATAAACCCCCTAAGCAGAGAGGGAATAGTAATTTTCGTCGCCCACGCGGCCAAAATTCCCAGAGAGGATGTAACTATTCCCAGGGGCAGGGTACACAGTGGAACAACCAACAGTCTACCCAGGGTTACGGCAGGGGTAATAGGAGAGGTCGTGGTAAAGGCAGAGGCAGCCCCAGCAAGGGAGGCGGCACGCCTCCACCAAAGCAGTGACACTCAGTTCAGGGTCCCTTCTCACGCAACCCCAGTAGGGGGACGCATTTCCAACTTCACCCAGGCTTGGGAAGGGATCACATCAGACAGGTGGGTGCTGTCAACAGTATCCACAGGATATTGTATAGAGCTACTGCAGTGTCCCCGGAACCATCCTCCACGACAAAGAGTACACTCCTTAGAACATCAGAAGATTCTCCTCGAGGAGATCGCCATTCTGCTACAAAAGGACGCGATAGAACTCGTCCCGGGACACCAGGTAAACAAGGGTATTTATTCAACTTATTTCCTTGTGCCAAAAAAAGACTTGACAATGCGCCCAGTATTGGATTTACGGCCTGCCAACAAGTATGTCAAGCCCCAAAAATTTCGTATGACCACGCTACAAGAGGTAATCCCCCTCCTAAAAAAGGGGGATTACATGGCAACCTTGGATATGAAAGATGCTTATTTTCATATTTCCGCTTCGTCGAATGGTCCTTAAGTGTCTTAGGTTTAAACCTACTAAACGCTCTGCAGTTCGCTTCGGGGTGTCCCTCGGCAAGCAGAGATTGCACTTGGCGTGCCTGTCGACCCAAGGGTATTTGCGATTGCACTTGGGGTAGAATTGAAAAGGGGTACCCTCCCTACGCACCTTGAGGCAGCGGGCAGTTAAGTGTAGGAAATGTATAAGCCAGGAATTTGCAGGACAAACATTCAAAGGACTATCGACCTCCTCCACGAGTTAGGCTTCTCAATCAATGAGAAGAAGTCAAGCCTGGTGTCAAGCACCTCAAAACAATTCCTAGGAGCAATCCTGGATACCCAAGAGGGGTTGACCTTTCCTTCAGAAGAAAGAATTCGGAATATACTACTGCAAATTCCGCATTATCAGCCCGGTCAACAAATAACGGTACGCAAAGCAATGCGTTTACTGGGCATGATGGCGTCATGTATTTACCTGGTTCCCCACGCGCGCCTGCGCATGCGTCCCATGCAGGAATGGTTGGCGAAACAGTGGCCTCAGGCAAGTGGTCAGTGGGACGATCTAGTGGTCGTTTCGCCAACACTGGTACAAAGCCTTCACTGGTGGACAAGAGAGAATCTCGCACACGGGAAACCCTTTTACGATACCCAAGCACAGGCAGTAGTCACTACAGATGCATGTCTGACGGGGTGGGGAGCTCACCATCTCCACCACACAGCTCATGGTCTCTGGTCTCACTCAGTGGGCAAGAACCACATCAACCTGCTAGAGCTTCTGGCAGTATTCAGAGCGCTTCAGGCGTTCGAGCCCCACCTACTAAACCTGTCAGTGCAAATCCGGACGGACAGCACAACAGCCATGTTCTACCTGAACAAGCAAGGAGGGACTTGCTCGCCAAATCTGTCCAAGCTTGCCCAGAAAATCTGAGACGGAACATCTTCCTGTCATCACAACATGTTCCAGGGGAGCTCAATTCCCTAGCGGATGCTCTGAGCAGAGACTCCCTCCCAGAGGAACACGAATAGGTTCTACACAGAGAGGTCGTAGAAGATATCTTCTCTCAGTGGGGTTTCCCCACTATACACTTATTCGCCACAAGCGAAAACAGACAATGCCCAGGATTTGCATCCAGGTTCCCCCAACCAGACTCCCTGGGGAACGCCCTGTGGATGAACTGGTCAGGGATGTTTGCGTACGCTTTTCCACCAACTCCTCATCAGGAAAGTGGTGAACCAGATGAACAGGGAATCGATGACGCTCGTCCTAGTTGCTCCCATGTGGGCAAGACAACCGTGGTTCCCACACCTACGCAGGATGGCGGTGTGCGAGCCCATCAAACTTCCAGCCTGGTACAACCTACTGTCCCAGCACCAAGGTCAAACAGTGCACCAGCAACCCAACTCAATGAACCTGGCAGCATGGCTCCTGAGATCATAGAGTTTGGACATCTCAATTTGCCACAGAGGTGTATGGACATCCTAAAGGAATCTAGGAAACCAAACACAAGGCACCGTTACTTTGACAAGTCGAAGAGGTTCGTTATCTGGTGCCAGAGTAGACAAATCAACCCGGTTGATTGCACTCCTTCCACTATTGTTACATACATGCTCCACCTGCTAGATGCAGGATTGGTTTTTAACTCGCTGAAAGTACACCTGGCAGCCCTGTCGGCTTACACCACTTCCCATAGCAAGTTTTCATGGTGGAAAGTACCAGTAGTTAAAGCCTTCATGGAAGGAGTAAAGAGACTTCACCCTCCTATTTCAAACCCACCACCAGGGTGGGACCTTAATGTGGTGCTAGCCAAGCTCATGGGGCCCCGCTTTCGAACCCATGCATAAAAGCAGTCTCAAACACCTGACTTATAAAACAGCCTTCTTAGTAGCTATTACTTCTATAAGAAGGGTCAGTGAAATTCAGGCTCTGTCAGTGCAAGATCCCTTCCTTACTGTCCATAAAGACAAACTGGTTTTACGCACACACCCTAGGTTCTCACCTAAATTTATATCAAAATTCCATGTAAACCAGTCCATTGAGCTTCGGGCTTTCTTCCAGGACCCGCAAAGCTCGGCTGAGGTGAAACTACACACCCTAGATGTGCGTAGGGCGGTCCTCTACTATGTAAATAAAACCAGACTGCTAAGAAAAACAGATCAACTGTTTGTCTCCGTAGCTACAGGCAGAGAGGGGGATCGCGTCTCTAAAGGTACCATCTCAAAGTGGATTATTAACTGTATGCAGCTGTGTTACTCACTCTCTGAAAGAACTCTGCCTTTCACGCCAAGAGCCCACTCTACTAGAGGCATTGGGGCCACTCTGGCTTTCATTGCAAATGTACCCCTTGACACCATTTGCAAAGCAGCTACTTGGAGCTCTATTCACACTTTTACTCAGCATTACTGCATTGACACCCATTCCAAGGCAGATACACTAGTGGGACAAGCGGTTCTAAGACACTTATATGCTCATGACCCTTCTCACACCCCACCTCCTTCTTCAGGTACTGCTTGCTAATCTATGCACAGCATGTGATCTAAGCAGATTCCACAAGCCTCAGAAGGGATACATTACTCACCGTAATCGTATTTCTGATACTTGTATCTGCTTAGATTCACATGCGACCCACCCTTCCACCCCTCTGAGAGAAGGCGCATGATTGCTTGGAGTCTTACCTTTCTGTCTATCTGCTTGGATTATCTGTACTCGCGCTACTCCTCATGCTACCTCATGTCAGAAAAAATACAATCTGAGGATCCTAGACGCGTGTGGGATCTTGGGTACAGTGGACGTCACACTAGGGATAGTATTACTGGCATGCCCTGTGTCGACGCCCATTTTCGAGTTTCGAAAAACAAACTGTAATACTCTGCAGCTTCCACTAGATGTCGGCCTATGCACAGCATGTGAATCTAAGCAGATACAAGCATCAGAAATACGATTACGGTGAGTAATGTATCCCATATCTTTATACTAAATAAGTCTATAGCAGTCACTATGCCACCTGTGTCAGTCTCCTCCTTCTGCACCCTTCCAGTTCCCTCTGTGTATTTGTCATGACCTCGACGTTGTTTACGTGTGAATGCGTCTTCTGTCTCTCCTTTGCTTGCCAGTGAACCACGTTTGGGGGGCTTTTCGGGGGGGGTGGAATAGTAATATTGAATGTGATGGTTAAGTGGTTAAACTCTCATGAGAACGACCTGTCCAGTGTCCTAGACATTTTTGCTGCACCCATTCCACTGTGATCACTATAACAAATCTGAATGTTCTGAATGATAACTCTTCTAAGGTGACTACTGATGAGGGCTGTCAATCCTTAGAACATGCAACCACCACTGAACATGGCACATCTGGTGATACGGTAGGGATTAAACCTACTGTTAGTAAACGTTCCTTGGGAAAGCAGTCTCAGAAATCAAAACATCGAAAACCTCCTCAAAGAAAGAATTGTGGTGCAAGGACATTTCTGAGGAGATTAAGATTCCAGTTGGCCTCAGATCAGGAGGGATAATAAGGAGAATTATTCCGTCTCTGGCCCTAATATGGTCAGTGTAAAGAAATCTAGTAAAATAAAGTCTAAAAAATAGTACAGTAGAGGGAAGTAGTGCTACCTTGGCCCTGAATTCAGAGCGTGGTGCCATCCTTTCATTACTGAATAAACCTGCTGTTATTTCGAATCAGGATATTTCTATATTTGAGGATGATGGGGCTCTGGTAACAGCGGGGATCAATCAATAAAATGCTGGAAGAAGGATTAGATATGGCAGCAATTCTGGCAAATCTACTGTTTTTCACAAAACGGTATCACCAATGAGGAACACAGCTCCCTTATGGGGCACATGGATGTGCAAAATAGTGTAATCTCTTCACAATCTGCCTATGAATTGGGCATGTATAGGCCAGCTTCACAGGATGGTGTTTTTGCTGTTCTGTGTTTGGAATTTGTTTTGAGTGACAGTGAGTTATTGGTTATTGAACCAAGCAAATGTCCTAGACCTCTTTATTAATATTACTTCTCTGAGAAACATTTATTCAAGTGACATTGCTGAGGTCCTGAAAATAATGGGCTATGACATTGCCAAGTAGGAACCTCCTAGCACTAATCTGGGTCTGAACAAAGTTCCTTGTAAATCTAGTGATAATACGCAGCAGCGTGGCTCTGTCCATTCTCAAATAGTTTATAAGGAAAAACCCTTTTCTGCTAGTCACCTGGCTGAGTAGGAGTGGGATTGGCTGACTGGATATCTAGCTTCAGGGTATACCAAGGATGGTGTGCACTAAGAGGACTAGGAATTACAAATGGATGGGGCCTCCTGGAACACACAGGGTTTTAGTTCCCTCTCATTGCCTGGGAATTATATAGCTTGGTTTAAAATAAATCATATTATAAATGTCCAAGAGGTGTGATTGCAGGAGGCCCCCTTACTGGATGGTTAGGTCACTTCTAAAACCTGCAGTTCAAGGTTCCCTGTGAAGGCCTTCGGGGGGGCTGGTTACCACCATCTCTAACTTTCTTAAATTGAACTTTAGTCATCTCTACTGTAGCCATTCCGGTATTCTTCCATTTTCCTATTTCCCTAATGCAGAGTCTTTGTCTAAAGATTTATTAGTTCTCATTCTTTACTGGAACCATAAGGAGATTCACCATCCAAACCTTATTGACACAGTGGATGAACTTTTTTATGAATGGCTCATAATGGAGAGGAAAATCGGCATCATGATACATGGTGATTTCAGTTGTTGTAGATATGATACAATATAATTATTTATAACACACTTAATACCCAGAGGTTTCTAAGCCCAGACCCAGGGATCGAACCTGTGTTGCTCCATGTCATCTTGCTTTCAAGGCGAGCACGTTTCCCCTGAGCTATCCTCCCGAGAGTTTCCTGGAGAGCAAGTACCGCTACCTCCACAATCGATTATATTTGTACCTCTCAGACTGTTTATGATAAATACACAGACTGGTGTGATACTCGTGAGGGTGTTATGAATTATCGCTTATTTAATGTATTATTCTCACATTCAAATCCATTTCATGACCCTGAACTGTATATCATGAAGTTCTCTTGTCGTAAGTGGAGGTATACATTTTGAAGGTTTTGGTTTATTCTTTTACCAACCATGGAGTTTGAGTGTTCATGACGGGGACTGGAGATGTCTCAGAGATGCTGCAGACTATGTAAAAATAATGATCAACTTGAGACGTTGGGACCTCTTCTGACAGTCTCTCCAACGCTATAAGATATAAACATTTTTATACTTTTTTAATGAAGCAGAGACTATATGATCAAAGAGCAATTTGGGTAGAGATTTTAAATGGCACACACGTTTTGTTGTCAGTAGCTGTTGTAAGATGTGTTGAGGAAATATTTTTGTATTATTTGAATCTTTGTGTTTTAGGGATTCTACTGTGGGTATTGATCAGAATAGGTTTGTATGTACATCAGTTTGAATTATGTATGTGTTTATTACTGGATATGTCGTATAATTCTGTTTGTTGTGTAAGGCTATCTGTTAACCAAAATACAATTAATATAAAATAAAACAATTCTACTGTTTTACAAAAATACCCTTTGATGTCAAGTGACTGTCCAAAGGAGATGAACTGCAACAAGTTGCAATTCTAGTAGCAACTTTTTTGACTGATAGTAGATCATAGAGCTGATTTGTACTGTATGACTATAATTGCTGTATTTTTTTTGTTATTTGTATGCTTTACTTTTCCACACATTTATACTTTTGTAGCTCAGTGCTGTACATGGGGTCCAGTCCTCCTTCGATGAAGCCATGTCTTACTGCCGATACCACCCTTCCAAAGGGTACTGGTGGCACTTCAAAGACCAGGAGGAACGAGGTATGTTTCCAGGAGAGCAGCTTCTTTTAATTGTCTTATCTTTGGCTGCCATTATAACAAAAATAACTACATGCTGTCCCTTTATGGCGTGACAAAATCATTTTTACATTTAAAGGCGGACTTCTGTGGTTCTTATAGTGCTGCCGGGTCCTTTCTGATTAGCACCCTTTTTTTCAAAAATGTTTTATTTAGTGAAACATGTGCGTACTAATTGTAAGCACTGGTGCGTGAAGTGTGGCACTCTAACCACTAGTACCATTCATAAAATGGTAAAGAAGTCTCTGGTACAGAGTTTTGCGGGCACCCTAGCAGGTGCATGTAAAGCAGAAAGGAGCCACGTACACAATGACTCGGTTAAAGAAAGGCCTATAATAGTTAAGGCAATTAAATTGCTCTTTTGTCTCAGGGCTACTGTTTGCCACCTTGGCTCTTGCCACTGTGCTCTGTTTGAATGTCAGACCTTTGTAAAATGCTGGAAAATGGCTTTAAGTGTTTTAGGATGCTGTTTCAAGTGCCCATTGCTGTCCCTGCCTGATCATAATTTAGTCCTGCCATTCTCTCCACCAGTATTTAAGAACAAATGACTACAGTAGAAACCTAAATAGCCACTCTTTGTATGCATGTATGTATGTAATTTACATAGTGCAAACCTAGCTAAAAAGCAATGGAGAGGTGTACAATAGATGGGTACGGCTTTCACCGGTTGTTCCATTGTTAATCAGTCAGGAGCTCGTAATGGGCCAGTAAATGTTCAGGCTCTAGTAATACATACATTCGGAGTGTCATGCAATATACCAAAAAAGGTACATGATAAATTAAAAAGGTCTTCAACGGTTAAGTCCAGCATGCCATTTTATTTATTTATTGATCGCTTGTTAGGCGCTTATGCAGTAAGTAAATACTGTTTCAAAGTGCCCACAGGGTGATAGGGAGGGGTCACAAGGGATGAGAAACAAGTAAAATACCTAATTAAAAAAAAAAATATTAAATACAGTTGGGGGAAGGAAGGGGGCGGTGAACCTACTATTCCCTGTGAGTGTTCAGAACGTGCAAGTGCAGAAGGTAGAGGGAATGGGATGGGTGCTGGGGTGCTCATGGGTGAGCAACAGGTGAAGTGCAATGTAAGGTAAGTGCGAGCCTCCAAGGGTGGAGGGTGAGCCGAGGCAAGTGCTGAGGCTAGACCGAAGCTGGGGGGGACTCGGTTTGGGAGGTCAGGGCCCTGAGGATGCATAAGGGCCCTGAGCACCAAACAAGCAACTGTGAGATTAACAGAGGGGGGAAGGAAGGAGGAGGTAAAGAGTAAGGTCTTGAGGATGTTCCAGAATTTAAGAAAGTCCTGCTGAAGACAAAGAGGGAGGGGGGATGCTGTCCAGAGAAGGGAGCCAGCTGAGGAAAGCGATCGACCTCCTGCCCTCTGTTTAGCGAAACGCTTTACACACAAGCAGTTGGTGCCAGAGGAGCACAGAGGTCTAGAGGGGGAATATTTAGTAAGCGAGTTGCAGATAGCGTGGTCCCTTGCCCCAGACATCCTTGTGGATGATAGAGGTATTTGAATTTAATCTGTGAAGCCACCGGGAGCCAGTGAGGGCAGGAGAGATGTGGTCCCTGGGCTTGAGGCCAAGGATAAGTCTTGCTGCCCTATTCTTGATTAGCTGGAGGGGTCCTCTTTTGGGAAATGCATGGGGTTCCCTGTTTTCCTTGCTGGCTTCGACACCCTAGGCCCAAATCTGTAGGTTGCCCACATGAACAAAATGGGCAGTGGCGAAAGGCTTGGGGTTACCCTTTTCCTTTTGCACCCCCGGTAGGTGCACCCACACATGTGAGGTACCTTTTTCGTCGGGACACCTGTGGGAATGCGAGAAGGTATGACATCTGTTGTTGGCGATGTGTGGACACAGGGAAATGTCTCTGAAATTGGCTGGAAATTAAGACAATCCTCAGACATTTCGCTCTGGCCACCCACCGAAACATACCACTCTCTGCCGACCGGCACACCGTACAGATATGGGCCTCGGGTGTCCAAGCCACCAAGGAAAACAGGCGACCCCATGCATTTCTGAAAAAGAGTACACCGGTGGGAATCCGCAGAGGTATGATTTGCGCAAATCGCCCCAGAATTTATTACCCAGACACCCCTGCAAAGTCTGAAATGTGATGGAAAAAATGCATTTTCTGCACATTTCGCTCGGCTCACCCATCGAAACACGCCCCCAACAACACATGGCCTACCGTCCCGCGTTCCCATAGGTGTCCCGATGAAAACGGTACCTCACATGTGTGGGTGTACCTACCTGGGCGCCAAGGGGAAAGCCTAAAACACAAGTAACCCCAAGTCTGTTTTCAGACCATAATTTCAGACTCTCTGCCGTCCGGCACACCATACAGATATGGGCCTCGGGTGTCCAAGCCACCAAGGAAAACAGGGAACCCCATGCATTTCCGAAAAGAGGTTAGCAAAGGCAAGAGTTTGCAGTGCTGCGCATAGCGCTTACTTAACACATTATAGCGCTCTTAATGCTCTCGTCATTTACCAGCGGGGCTCAACCAAGCCAGTTCGCCGCGCTGAAGCTCTGCATACATAAGGGAGAAAGAAGAGACATTTTAAACAAAGAAAGGCATGCAGAATAGCAACAAAACTAAAGAACAGCAATAAGACCTACCTGAACAATATCAAACGGGCCGGCGTCAGTGAAGTAACTGGACTGAACTCGCCCATGAAAAACAACGCGTCCCTGCAAAGAAGGCAGGACAGAGAGCATGCTTAATTCTATCACAAGGTGAGGAGAGGGCGCCAGAGGGACTGGACTGAAAGCATACCGGGGGGGAGGGAGGATACTTACCCCAGTCGGTCAGTCTTGAACACAGTCCTCCTGTATTTTCAGGCAGAGCCAACCCCGCAGACCACACTAGGGCAAAGCTGAGAAGAATACCAACGAGTAACCTGGCTGGGTGGCGTCCCTGTGGATACCAGGTGAGCGTAACAGAACACGAAGCCTACCGTAACAAATCCACCTGGGCGCCATGGAGACGTCATAAATGGACCAATTGTCCCAATTACTAGGAGAGCTTCGTGCTGTGGTTCATTTTGCCCGACAAGAGACTAATGCCCTCCGGAGAGACCTAATAGTGACCAAAGAATGCACTGAAGAGATTATCAGGCAATACTTGCAATCACAGGCAGGACAGACGCCTCTACCTGGAAGCAATCCAACGATGCAAAATCTTGCCATACCCAAGAACAAGCAGTAGACAATGAACTCTTGTCCCTCCGACAGGGGAATCGGGACTTGTTAACGTACATTGCTACCTTCAACAGACTGGTTGCCGAAGCTAGGTGGCCAAAAAAACAAAAGAACCACGTTATTCCATTGAGGCTTACGAGGCGAATTAAAGGACGTCTTAGCCCAGGTGGTTGATCCACCCATAGACTGTGCAGAATTCATAAATCTGGTCGTGCAGCTAGACCACCGGTTGCTGGACCGAAAGGCAGACCCAGACCGGTCTAAGACGGACCCTCTGACCGTGTATGTTCGACCTAGGGAAAACACACCCCGTGTTCCTGAAAATGCTGGAGAACCCATGCAGATTGGAGGGATATGGCCTCCATTAACAAAACAAGAGTGGGACAAAAGAAGACAACAGCTTTGTTTGTATTGTGGGAAACGAGGACATTTCCTGAAGGACTGTCCAGTAAAACCCCCCAAGAAGAACAGTCTGGGCTTCAGAGAAGGACGAAGCAGAGGAATCGGGGAAACTACCAAGCTCGACAAACGTAGAGGTCAGTTTGTCGAGTGAGAAGAAAGAGTTGCTGACCTCGCACTTTGCAATACCAGTGATCTTAATTAACCACCAACAGTCGTCAAGAATGCATGCCGTTGAAGCATACATTGATAGCGGAGCAGTTGGAAATTATATTGATCAAGAACTGGCAGCCGAGATGGGGCTTCCTTTGTGTTCTAAGCCAACTATGGACAAGGTAACCACCGTGAATGGGACAGAAATCGCTTCCGGACCAGTAACCTAGTGCACAGCCAGGGTAACCTTGCTGTGCCAGGACGGACATCGGGAGTCTATTTCATTCGATCTCATCAAGGCACCTCAGTTCAGGCTAATACTAGGGATGCCATGGTTGGTTGCTCACAACCCTTTGATAGACTGGCGGGCACGCAAATTAACCTTCCCCGGTGACTGCTCCCCTGCCTGATATTACCAAGAGGAGAAACCCGACGTCTGTATCCCCATGACCCCCGGAGCGACGGTATCAACCCTGGGAGCAACTAATACCTTGCCAATTGAATACCATGATTTCCAGGATATTTTCCGAAAGGACCAAGCCAATACATTGCCTCCGCACAGGCCCGATGACTGTCAGATCGACCTTGTTCCTAGTGCACAAATCACTTCCGGCAGGATCTACGCTCTCACAGAACCAGAAAACCTTCATTTGAAATCCTATTTAGACCAGTACCTTGCAAACGGATTTATGCATCCTTCGAAGTCCCCCGCAGCCAGTCCTTTGTTCTTCGTACTGAAAAAGGAAGGAGACTTGAGAACCTGTAGTGACTACCGCGCATTGAACCAGATCACCGTGAAGAACCGCTACCCCTTGCCACTTATCCCTGAGATGCTAGACCAAGTTAAATATGCCAGGATATATACCAAATTGGACCTTCGAGGAGCGTACCACCTGGTCCGAGTCAGAAAAGGAGATGAATGGAAAACCGCCTTCTGTACTGTACGCCTTGTTTGAATATCAAGTCATGCCCTTCGGGTTATGCAACACTCGTGCTGCATTCCAATATTTCATGAATTACGTCTTAAGGGAGTTAATTGATGTGTGCGCCTTAGTGTACATAGACGACATCTTGGTATACTCAGCCTCGGAACAAGATCATGTCATGCACGTTAGTTCAGTCCTCACCAAGCTCCGTCAACATCGCTTGTTTGCAAAGCTTGAAAAATGCTTTTTTCACGTCACCGAAGTAAAATTTCTTGGTTTTATCCTTACTCCAGGAGGCATCAGATTGGACGTGCACAAGGTAGATGCCATTCTGAAATGGCCTTCACCGACGTCTCTGAAAGGGGTACAAAGCATGCTGGGCTTTGCGAACTTCTACCGCTGGTTCATCCCAGACTTCTCTCAGGTTGTGCACCCAATCACAGTACTATTACGAAAAAACAATACAAAGTTTGCTTGGACCGAAGAAGCAGAAGAAGCCTTTCAGGAACTTAAACACAAGTTTACCTAGGCTCCAATCCTGCGACATCCTAGTCCAGACCCCCCTTATGTCATTGAAACTGATGCGTCCAGTCTCGCAATGGGGGCTGTCCTTTCACAGAGCGATCCGGAAACCGGCCAGCTACATCCTGTGGCCATCTGGTCGAAAAAGTTCTCACCTCCAGAGATTAATTATGCCATCACGGACAAGGAACTCCTGGCTATCAAATCCGCCTTTAAAGCCTGGAGGCACTACCTTCTGGGGGCCAGACACACCATTACAGTCATCACAGACCACCGAAACCTGCAATATCTCAAAACAGCCAAGGCCCAGTCCTCGCGCCAATTACGGTGGGCCCTTTTCTTCATGGAATATGATTATGTAATCACATTTCGACCAGGAGTCAGAAACGGAAAGGCGGATGCCTCCTCTCGCATGGCCATAGAATGAAATGGTATGTACAACTCCAGACCCAGTACCTATTATACCTGAAGACAAACTCTTGGGTATCACGACAGCCTTAACACAAGCAGAACTACGAAAAGAAATCCAACGGACAATGAATCCTGATGCCTACCTCGCATTGCAAACTCAAGGAGACCAATATACCATCAAGGACCACCTACCCTTTTTTAGGGATCGCCTATATGTACCCAAGAAGGAATTACAACAGCATATTATTTCAAACTATCACGATTCACTGATCGAAGGGCATCCTGGGATCACCAAAACCCTAGCTACGGTGAAAGAACTTTTGGTGGCCTACCTGGCGTAAGGACATCATTCAGTATATTCAGTCCTGCGGTGTCTGCGCACAAAATAAATCACAGAAACAAAAACCATCTGGTCTCCTACAACCATTGGACATTCCTCCAATTCCATGCAACACTCTTTCCCTTGACTTCATCACTGATCTATCTCCAAGCCAAGGGTTCAACACCATCCTTGTAGATGTGGACTTATTCTCGAAGATGGCCCATTTTATTCCTCTCAAAGGCCTCCCAGACGCAGCCACTTTAGCAAAAGTGTTCCTGGAGGGCGTGGTTAAGCTACATGGCTTCGCTTCGGTTCTGGTCTCTGATCGAGGCAGCCAGTTTGTTTCAAACTTCTGGAAAATATGCTGTGCAATGGCGCAGGTCGACATTCGGATATCTACCAGTCACCATCCCCAAACGGACGGCCAAACCGAGAGAACCAATCAGACACTCAAGCAATATTTACGGTGCATGCTGCACCACAAACAAAGGAATTGGAAAGACCTACTATGGATAGCCGAATATGCATATAACAATTCTTTGCATTCAAGCACGGGATTGAACGCCCTTCTATACCCTTCATGGGAGACATCCACGTAACTCTGAACTAGACCTTCCAGCCAGCTTGGAAATGCCAGCAGTAAAGACTCGACACACAACCATTACTCAGGCTTTCAAAAGGGCAAAGGAACACCTTATTCATGCCAAAGAAAAACAAGAGATTCGCCGACCAACACTGGAAAAAGGCCCCCGATTATCAAGTAGGAGACAAAGTTTGGTTAGCCGCTAAATTCGTACCCATCAAGGGAACCCAGACCTTTCATCCCAGATTCTTAGGACCCTATACCATTAAGGCAATTATCAACCCAGCAGCCGTGAAACTGGATTTACCACCTAATCTACACATCCACCCGGTATTCCATGTGTCCCTCCTGAAACCAGTGCAACCCGGCACACGGATTGGGACACCACCTAAGCCCATACTTCTTGATGGAGAACCAGAATTCGAAGTCAAAGATATCTTGGACTCTAAATACTCTAGGACCAAGCTATATTATCTCGTCGATTGGAAAGGGTTTGGACCCCAAGATAGATCCTGGGAGCCCAGTGAGAATATTCACGCACCACATCTAATCAGGAAATTCCATCTTAACTTCCCAACCAAACCTGGGCCAGACAGAAGGAACACCATTGGAGGGGCCTTAGGATGGGGGGGGGGGGGGGGGGGGGGAGTGCTGTCACGACCCTCGCCCAAAACCCCCTCTGGCAAACCCATTGGCCAGGTGGAGTCAGGACTCGGGCCTCTAGAGCCTGGCATCCTCTTCAAAAGCCCTCATGGGGCCAGTCCTGGCGCCTATGGTGCCAGGCACATACACGATGAACAACAATGTGCTTGGGGACTACTTTAATGTATTGTCAGCCAACATGGAGGCATCCACATAGCTTGGTTCCCTAAGAACCAAGCTATGCGGTCTAGTGTTTTGGGTGTGGCAGGCCTGGTACTACTTTACCTGGGCTATATAAACCACACCCTTGACTGCAGAACATGCTTCGTGTTACTTTGCAGCTTGCAACGTGACGCTCACCGTGTCCAGCTATTGCCTCAAACCTCGGAGAAGCAGAACCTGCAAGGAGACAAAAGGAACATCATTAACAGCATCTTCTTACCTGCAGTCTTCATCTTTAAACACTTGCAGCTACTGAGAACAGCTTCCTCAAATCTGCACGCCTCCAGGACAGAACGACCTGAAAGAGGAAGATGGAGGCAACATTAAAGAAAGCTGTAGACATTTACAAATTGCGAACTGCTCAAAAGGCTTACCTGGCTGGTCGCCTCTCGGCTGCCACCACTCCGGACATTCCTATTGGATGAGGAGAATAGGGAAATGCCACAGAGAATGGCATTGGTAAGAAAGAAACAATCATTTTTCCAGACAGATCTAGAAAGGGTGCAAGCATTTTATGGACCAATAGTCCATATGACGTGGATCTATTGCGTGGAGAAGGAGCAGTTAAAATAAAGCTTAAGCCAGTAGCAATTTTACCACAAGCAAAACGGTATCCCATGTCCAGGGAAGCAGATGAAGGTATATTTGAAACCATTTCCGCTTCGATACAGTAGGGAATAGTGGTACTATCAGATTCCCATGTAACACGGCTGTGTATCCAGTAAAGAAATCAATGGAGGGGTCATCCCCCAAACAATATTGTTGAAGCAGAGTTTCCTCTGGTTCCGAACCAAGCTCCAATATTATGTAATATCCCAGCTACAGGCAAATATTTTACAGTATTAGATTTAAAGAGTGCTTTCTTTTCAATTCCCCTTCAGGAGGATTCCCAAGATTTTACCTCCTTTTCCATATAGAAACAATAGCTAGAAATATGCAAAATGACCACAGGGGTACTGCGAGTCCCCATCAATCTTTAATAGGATCCTTCAGATGGACCTCGGTAACCTACAACTTGAGAGCACAATAAATCAGTATGTAGATGACATTAGTGTGCAGTGAGACAGAAGAGAAATGTAGCGAGAATTCAGTCCAGTTAATTACAGTATTGGCAGAAAAAGTATGCAAAGTGGACAAGGAGAAACTACAGTATTGTCGGGAAGAGTTCCTGTATTTAGGGCAGCTAATCTCTCAAGAAGGGAGAATAGTGACTCCTGAGAGCAATTATGAAAACTAACACTTGAAACAGTGAGGGAAATGCAGCAATTTTTAGACCTATGCAATTATTGTACGGCCTGGTTTTTTGATTACAGTACATATATTAGACCACTTTTTAAAAACTTGAGCGCAGACAGGTAAAAGTGAGATAATATGGACAGACAATATGACAGAATGATTTGAAGAGTTAACAAGGGTGATTTATATAGCCCCTGTGTTGGAGATTCCAGACTGTGAGTTTTATTTATTTTCATATTCAAATGGAGTGGTGATGACAGCAGTCCTTACGCAGAAGACATTAGGACATGGACATAAACCATTAGCTTATTACAGTGGGATTTCTAGACCCAGTAATGGGAGGCCATTACTCCTGTGAACAAGCATTGGCTGCAGCTGCTGCTTTCACAGTTGAAAAAGCTGTAGTTATTAAAATGGGGTGCTCAATGATGTTGTTATTCGTCGAGCATTCCTTATTCTTCATTTTGGAGGAACCGTAAGAGTATGTTGACTACACAAAGAGCGTCAGGATATGAGGTGATCATTTTAAATCCAGCTATCAAAATCATTAGATGTAGAATAGTGAATCTAGCAACATTTTATAGCAGAACCAGGAGAAAAGGAGGATTATGTACATGATTGCACAACGTATACTGTGTTTTATGACGATATTCACCACGTTAAGGAAAATGCTCTAGGAGATGGGAAATTCTATTCATTGATGGTTCTTCAAAAATGTATCAAACAGGAGAAAGACATATAGGATCGGCAGTAGTGAAGTTAAAACAGAATGGTGAATTTGAAGTAGCGACAAGTGCAAGCTTGCTTTTGCATTGTTCAGCAGAGGCTGCAGAATTAGTGGCGCTTATCACTGCTCTCCAGAGATATGAGGGTGAGGAAGTGACGGTGTACTCTGACTCGGACCATTTGACTTCAACCGTACACGCAGGATTGTCATGTTGGAAAAGGAGGGGTTTCCCCTGCGCAGACGGCACACCAGTGCAACATGCGTTGCTATTGGACAAACCTAAGGTACTAAAGCTCCCATTTGGCTCTCCCCGTGGTTAAGTGCAAAGCCCATACTAAGAGGGCAGACATGAAGTCTCGCGGTAAGAAAGCCGAAGACATTGAAGCAAAAAAGAGCAGCATATTTTCCCAATATTTCTAATTTTGGAGTAGAAATTGTTAAGAAAATGTCAAAATGATCCCTGATACTGAAAGAAGGCCTTAATATGCTATCAATTGTACAGTTAATTGAGCTGCAAGGTCAAGCTCCACAGCAAGAACAAGATTTATGGAAAAGAGGGGGGTGTTCTTTACCCCCCCACAGAAACTATATAGAGTCAAGATAGTACTTGAAAGTCAGTTATGCCTCTAGCATTATTGAAAGTTGCGCTGGATCAACTTCACTATCCTGCACATATAACCAGAGAGAGTCTTGCAGCCACATTTATTAGAACATATTGCACAATTTATTGTGAACTGTATTGTCTGTAAGAAATTCACAGCAGGGCACACCTTGCGAACAGTGAGCACAGCAATTCCCCGTCCCAATGGTCGTTTTCAGCAACTGCATATAGATTGTGACTATGTTGCAAACATGCAATGGTTACATATATATCATTTGATAAGTCATTTATAAGGCGCCTGTACACCAGTGTATTTAGGCGCGACAAGACAAGGGAGGGAAGACTGAGGGAGGACAAAACAAACGATTCTACTAGGCCTTGTGTCATTCAGATTATGCAAGTGCGATATGCAAAGTGCAGGAGGAGCAGTGGAAAGTACCAGGGGGAGGGAAGGGCAAAGTGCAGCCAGGGCAGCGTGGCTCTGGGTAAGTGCAAGGAGGCAGGGGACTGTAGGGTTACAGAGACAGCCTCTAAGTGCCTGGTAGGCCCGAAGGCAGTGCAGGGGCTACTGGTCTTGCAGGAGCATGGTACCCAGTGAAACTCTGAGGGTAGCCAGAAAACCAGTCAGCGCAGCAGACCGGTGGGTCAGTAGTGGAGAGAGAGAAAGAAGAAGCGAAAAGGAAGGTCTTGAGCTGCTTCCGTAACTTCAGGTGGTCAGTTTCAGAGGGGGAGGCCATTCCAGGGGGGAGACACCTGCAGATGAGAGAGACCTACCCCCCACTCTCTGGCTGGAGAAGCATATGACCCTCCGAGAGTTGGAGTTAGCTGAGCTAAGTCCTCAAGGAGGAAGGTGTTTAGAAAGAGAAAGTTGGATGCAGTGCAGGCCCCGGCCCCAGAAAGCCTTTTGGATGATGCAGAGGGTCTTGAACTTGATTCTTGCAGACATCGGGAGCCAGTTGAGAGATTTCAGGGCTGGAGAACTATGTCCCTGGGCTTGAGGCCAAGGACAAGTCTTGTAGTCCTATTCTGGATTAGTTGCAGAGGACGGAGAGTAGAGGAAGGCAGATTGAGAATGAAGATGTTGCAGCAGTAGTCCAGCCTAGAGAGAATCATGGCTCTGGAGACAGTGAGCTTCTGGGGGAACGGGAGAAAAGGAGGTGCAACTGGTAGTGGGCCTTCTTGGTAAGGTCTGTGATGTTGGGAGAGAAGGAGAGAGTGGAGTCGAAGAGGACACCAATGTTTTTTGCCTCACAGGAAGGCTAAGGAAGAGGGCCCAATGAGGGCAGCCAGAGGGCGAGCGGGAAAGCGGGAACAGGGGTCCTAATGAATAGGATAACAGTCTTACTGGCATTAAGGCAGAGATTGTTGGAGGCACACCAATCTTGAATCGCAGATTACAGCATGGAATGAGCGAGAGAGGAGATCCTGAGGGAGAACTAAGTGTCATCCGCATAACACTGAAGGTTAGAGGAGAAGGTAGAGATAAGATGGGCCAAATGGGCCGAGTAGACATTGAAGAGCCTGGGTGAGAGGTTATAGGCCTGGGGAACACCACATGTGGGGAGAGAGAGAGAGAGAGAGAGAGAGAGGTAGTGGAGAGAAAGGACCCAAGTTGGACCTGGGAGGGTCAGTCCAGGAGGAAGGCAGTCAAACCAGGGCCTGACCTGTGATGCCCAGGTTGTCACAGAGACGATTGATCGGGATGGCATGATTTGAACGTGTCGAAAGCAGAGGAGAGATAAAGTAGGATGAGGATGGAAGGAAGGCTGGAATCGAGATTAGTTAGCAGATCTTCACGTATGTTCAGGAGAGCAATTTCTGTGCCTCTGGCTGCTCTGAAGCCAGACTGATGGTCATGGAGACAAACAACAGATTCAGTGTGGAGAGTAAGCTGGGAGATGGCCAGCTTTTCCAGGAGTTTTCCCAGGAAAGGAGTGATGGAGATCGGGCAGTAGTTGGCCAGACAGGAAGGATGAGTAAAAGGCTTTTTCAGTAGGGGGGGTGCACAAAAGAGTGCTTGAGGAAAAAGAGGAAAGTTCCAGTGGCAAAAGAAGGATTTCAGAAATCCGCCAACGCTGGAGCGAGGGTGTCAATGTGGTCCTTAATGGTTCTGGAGGCACAAGGGAGCACTTGCTTGGATGGCACTTTCATAAATCAGACTTGTCTAGAAACATCAGCAGGTGTGGTCGGAGAGAGGAGGAGAGGCAGAGGCGGCCAGAGAGGGGGGGGGGCAAGAGAGGTGGAGGGAGAGGAAGCGAAGAGAGAGGGAGGACAGGATGTCCTGAGTTTTAGTGGTGAAGTGAGAAGCCAGAGCCGTACAGAGGGCCTGGGAGGGAACAGGAGAGGTGGACACTGCAGAAGGATTGGCCAACTCCATGCAGATTTTAAAGAGTTTGGCTTTGCTTGAGGCCGCAGAGATACAGGCTTGGATGTGGGCCCTCTTCTTGGACAGGACAGAGAGTCTGTATTGTTTTTGGAGCAGGTGGCAGGCCAGATTGTCAGAGGATGGGCCCGATACCCTCCCTTTCCTCTCAGCCAACCTACACTTACGTTTCAGGGTAGTGAGATCGGAGTCATATCACTTGGAGGTAGGCTTCAAACAGAGTCTCATGACAGGGGCAAGGACATCCAGAGTGTTAGAGATAGAAAGATGCATGTTAGAGAGGGCTGTGTCAGAGTGTGAGTCAGTCACAGGTGTAGGCGGTGCAGAGAAAGTAGTGGCAAAGGCCTCCAATGACACACGCTTCGTGGGTCGAATGGCTGAGAAGGTAGGTGTGTGTGTGTGTGTGTGTGTGTGTGTGTGTGTGTGGGTGGGCTTCGCCTGGGAGACAGAGTTTCAGGTGAGAGGAGACCAGAAAGTGGTCAGTCCATGAGAGAGGAGTGGTGAGAGGGCTTGAGAGGGGGATGTCTGAAGAGATGAGGGCATCCAAGGTGTGCCTGGTCGAGTGTGTCAGACCAAAGGGTAGAATGGAAAGAGAGGGGTTGTGGAAGGGCCCCGAGGAGGGATTAGAAGCATCAAGATGGATGCTGAGGTCTCTGAGGAGAAGTTGAGAGGTTCGAAACAAGGAGAGGAGAGGTAAGCCCACTCTGAGAGGAAGAGGGCATCTTGGCTAGGTGGCCTGTAAATGGCGGCCACCGTAAGAGAAGCCAAGAGAGATGGAGAGCCTGCAAACCAGGCATTCAAAGGAGGAGCAGTCCTGCATAGGAATGACAGAAGCAGGTACCCACTGTGGAAAGATCAGGGCTACTCCACCTCCAGGGCAGTTGGTTCTGGGTTCGGAGAGGATCTTGTAGCCATCAGGGAGGAGAGTGTCAAAACTCATGACAGAGCTGGCCATGAACCATGCCTCAGTGAGAGCGAGGACATCCAAGTCAAGTTCTTCAAGGAGGTTGTTGGGGGGGGGGGATTTTCATTTCTGTTCCAATTCCCTTTAATCTTTGAGACCCCCAGCTCTTTTGCTGGACTCTGGGCCTTTTAAATGTTACTCATGAGTGAGTGGGACCTTTTTCTTACTCACTCATGTGTTTTCCTGACTATGATTTTCTATGTTCCTTACTGTTTTATAGAGTTTGGTAAACTACATAGGCATCTGCTTTTGCATTGTGACACATGGCACCTTTTGTGCAGTGCCACTGAGAAGTCCCTTGGACTTCTCTGAATGTTTAACTACATTTTCTTGTGTGAACTACTGTTCCCAAGAATAGTGAGATGACCCCTGTTTTACTTACCTTTACTTTATGGGTCCAGCACACACCACCCTATGTGGAGTGCTACGGGGGTGGCTGTGGTTTCTTCTTTACTACCTAGTGACATGTGTCTGCAGGCTGATACCTCAGCTGCAGTGCTGCATCCAAGGGTGACCATTTTCCCAAAATGGCCCTGCCTTCTTTTTTTGCCATTTCTTGTTAGTTTCTTCTGGGCTTTTACTCTGTAGTAAGGTTTGAGTCCTTTGTGTAGTTTTGCCTGTGGCGGGCTTCATCCCTGAAGCCCGCCCAGGCTCCAGTGTGTCTGGAAAGGCAGAAAGTGAGGGAGGGGCCCAAAACTTCACTGTCCTTTGCCTCTAGGTGTGCCCAAGTGAAACCAGTTCCAATTGGCCGGCTGGCTGTCCTGGAGGACAGCCACCCTGCTGTGTGATTCACAGACTAGGTCTGTGAATGAATGGGAACTTGCATAAAAAGCAAGGTTTTTGGGACTAAGAGCCGAGTCGACCACTGGAGGACAACATCCGAAGCAGAAGACAACAGCAGCACCCTCCTGGGCCACGAAGTGCCCCGGTGAAGCCCTGCAGCTGTGCTGATGCTTTTTTCGAATCAACAGTGAAGACCCGTAAAAGATGACTTCCTCCCTTAGGCTGGTGGGACCAACTAGCCTCAAGACGAACTCTATTTTGGCGCAGCCCCCGACTTGCTGCGACTTTGCAAGGCTGTAGAAGCCCAATACCCGGGGTACCTCGACCATTTGTGAGTGCATTGTCTTGAAGTCCAAATCCAGCCAGATCTTCGTGGGCATCCAGAGGACCCTACAGAAGCAAGAAATCTGCATCCAGAGTCCCTTCACCAGAGCCCAGAAATGAAGGATCAAGGAAATCCTAAACAGAGCTTTTTGTTCTTCATTTGCGCTGAGAAAAAGGCACCAAAACCACAAAGAGCTGGTGAATCGCCAGAAATCCATTGCTGTCGAGTCCTTCTCTCGAAGCCCGCCAGGCGTCCTCCCTTTCGTCACCACGACCAGGAACAAGGGTCTACTGCATTGCATCGTGAAGGCAAACAAGTTGGAACACTTTCTTCATTTTCTAAGGTACTGTGGGGCTTGGGGTATTTTATCCTTTTGCCATTTGGGGTGCTTCCTATCTTTGGGAGTGCGATTTAACCCTACACTAAGTTGACCTCAACTTACCTGCATTGGCCTTAGAGCTTGTGCTTTTCAAAGGTGACTCCTCTTGAGTTGCTGTGATTTCTCATTTGACCACTGCCTATTTAAGAACATATTTCTAAGAAGAAGAGCATGAGAACTTTGACTTTGCCCATTAACTTTGGCTGTCCTGGCTCCCTAAAGGCCTCCTTCTGGACATATTGGCTTTGGCAGTGCTTGTTCCCTTGCAGGTTTTACATATTGAACACTTTAATGCTGGGATAATAGACTGCCTGCGTCTGTTACGCTCACCTGGTATCCACGGGGACGCCACCCAGCCCTGGTTGGATGATTTGCACTCTCTAACCCTCTCCCGGTCCCTTGGTAAGGTCTCTGGTTAAAGATGGGTCTGCAATGTAGGAGAGCTGGATTCAATACCAGATTGTCTTTGTTTTCCCAAATCCCTTGGCCTCAACTCCTTCCTCCCCCTTGGGCCTTCTCCTCACCTTAATATTGTAAAAGGTGGATTACGTGTCCTGCTCCTCGTGGCAGGGGCGCGTAGATGTGGGGGGCGAGCAGCAACCAAGTTACTTCACTGGTGCAAGCCCCCCCCTGTGGGAATCCAGGCCTGCTGCGACTCCATAGGTTTGCTGCTTTACAGTCTTTATATGCAGTTCTTATGTTACACTTAGTTTGAATAATAATGTCTTGCTTCTTTCCTTTTAGGTATGGAAAGGTATTTTGTTGTTGTCATGCAGTTTGAAGAGGAGCATGGACCTGGTAGGCGAAAGAACGGTGTGCGCAATGCTGTCCGGTGAGTAATGCGCGATGCGCTGTGCTGTTTCACCTTTTGTATTGCTGACCTGTGTCTTTTCTCGCCTTGCAGGTCGCGATGTTCCTCGCCGAGCGCCGTAATGTTCCAGCGATGATACTGATCAGGAGATGACTACCCAGGTAAGAATTGTGTGGCTTTCTTCGTTCGGGAAGAAATGTGAGTAAACGCTTACTAATGCTGTCTTTCTTTCTCCTCTATCCAGGTTATGGTATTCCAAGATGCATGCGGTGCCGGATGATGGAGTTCGTACCTTCAGGTGAGTGGAACTGAAGTCGACGATGGATTGAAGACAGTATACTGGTCAAGGTAAGTTTTGTAGTGTTCTTTCTCTCTCTGCAGGTCCTTGGTTTCAGGTAAGCTGGCATCAAAGAACTGGACACGGTTAGCGTTCCGCTGCCCAGAGCAGAATAACACAAAGCATGTTCTGCTGTTTGGGTGCGGTTTAAATAGTCTCAGGTAAAGTAGTCCAGGTAAAATAGTCCCAGGCCTGCCACACCCAAAAGACTAGACCGCATAGCTCAGTTCCTTGTAACTGAGCTATGTGTGTGCCTCCATGTTGGCTGAACCCCCCCCCCCCCCCCCCCCAAGTTAAATAGTCCCAAGTAAATAGTCCCATTCTAATGTTGGTCTTCATGATAGTTATGAGCCTGGCGCCAGGAGAGTCTTGGATAAGGTTTTAAGGCCTTTGACCTGGCCCTAACTGGAAGGCTGACTTGCCAGTGAGGGCCAGGGGTAAGGGTCATGACAGCATCCCTTTGGGAGAATTTAACTGTTCCTATAATCTATCAGCCTGTTCTGATCTAACCCTAACCTTTCTTTCCTTAAAACCTCAATATTGCAAAGGTGATGCTATATAAATGCTGTACTGGCCTTGAAAGACGTCACCTCTGGGTGCTGGAACATGTGTAACATATGAATGCATTACTCACCTGCTTTATTGTTTACTGTTCGAATTGAATCCTAATTTGGGATTAATGTTACAGCTAATTCCTGCTTTTTAAAG
Organism: Ambystoma mexicanum; assembly: GCF_040938575.1. Lineage (NCBI taxonomy): Eukaryota > Metazoa > Chordata > Amphibia > Caudata > Ambystomatidae > Ambystoma > Ambystoma mexicanum. The sequence goes on from NC_090940.1 coordinate 178,720,526, forward strand.
AATGCTTTAAATATCTTTGTGTATAAATTCATCAATAATTTAAACTGTGTAAATGTTTAATTGGATACTTGTATTTACTTGTTACATTGCACAGCTCACATTACCCCTCTTACGATAAGCCTGGCGGCTCAGTCACACTACCAACTTGTGTAGTACAGGCCTATATCAAAAGGTGGGTTATCTAATGCCAAGAGATAAGTCTTGTGTAGTCCCACACCAGTTGGACTGCACTAATTCTTACCTAACAGAGGTAGCCGATGTCAGAGAAGTGTTTGACAGCAGAGTGAGAGTAGCGACATGGAGCAGGTTGCCACATTTGAAAGTCTTCTTTGGAGAGGTACAGGCTTGAGGTACACCGTGGGGACGTGGTAGAGGTGCACAAGAATGGGCAGAGGAGGTAGAGGGAGATGGCAAGGTAGCCAGAGAAGATGAGGATGGTGCCAGAGAGGTGGCGGACGAAGAAGGTGGCGGAGGAGCCAAAGAGGTGCTAGTAGGAGTAGCAGGAGAAGGAAGGAAGATAAGATGCATCCCTGGACCAAGATGGTGCCGTTCAGATAGACATTAATGATGGTCTTGGAGGAGTGGAAGGAGTCCAAGAGCACCTCCCAGCGGGTGCCACCATTAATGGGAGAGGAGAAAAAATTAGTGAACAGAGACCTTATGAGGGGTCCATAGGTCTGAAGAGGGAACAACGAGGATGTCGGTAAGAGTCTGTCTGGAGCAAGCACTGATGTAGTATTAGCAATGGGAGACCTGGGCTGGAGACCAGTATGCCCCTCTTGAACCTCTTCCTTCCTGACTTAGTGAGAGGGATGGGATAGGATATAGAGTAGCAGGTTTAGGATAATTTGTTCGAATCAAAAGATTTGAATAGTCAAAGTTTCGAAATCAAAAGGTACGACATGCTATATTTAACATGGAAAGTGCATTTCGTTCGAAACCAATCCATCGACAATAGTCATGTATTGGTTTCAACCGAAATGCACTTTTACATGTTAAAAGTAGCATTTTTCTGCCTTTTTGTTTGTAACATTGAATCGTTACATGGAACTGTCCAGTGCTGAAATTGCAGGACTGGCCAGCTCCATATAACGTTTCAAAGTGTTTTGTGTATTTTGGCATTAAAATTCCTTTTATTTTACTTTGAAACGTTACATGGAGCTGTCCAGTCCTGTAATTTCAGCACTGGACAGCTCCATGCAACGTTGCAAGGTTTTAGTGTATATTGGGGGTGGTAGGGGTCCTCCCATACTCCCCCAATGCCACCCTCCCACCCCCCAACCCTAACCCCAGTTTCGAAAGGCAAACTTTCACATTTCTTTTTATCAAATTTTAATTTGAAACTTTTGTATTTCGAAAAAAAAAATTGAGTTAGCCTTTTCGAAACTTTTGTAATCGAACAAATGACTGGACACCAGAGTAGCAGTTAGAGAAGATAGGGGAGACGGAAAGCACCATAGAGTTTGCAAGGAGGAAGTAGGAGAAGGAGGGTGCGGAAGGGAGAAAGGAGAGATGCACAGCACGCGCCGCGCAAAGAAGGATGTGCTGAGGAGGGGAGGGGGATCACACAATAGAGTGAACACAGAAGGGGCAGACTGGAACTCTCAACAGTACAAACGGTACCCCCAGCAGGGTGGGGTCCTAGACAGTGGGAGAGAGCCTAAAGGAAACAGATCACAGTACACTAATAACCACAGTTTGGGGTGAGTGGGGGACGGGGCCTGAAGAATGGGAGAGCCCCTGAAGGACACAGATCACAGTACTATAGGAACCACAAGTGAGGGAACCTAGAGACACAAAACACAAAGTGCGGCTAACCGCTGGAAGGGGAGAGCCTAGGGTTGCGCAGAGACGTGATGTCAGATGGTTAGGAGGAAGTAGGCGCAAAGGCCGGGTTGTTTATTAGGGAGCAGTAAGTACGTGGTGGTCATTTTCACTTGATTACAAGAGTATTGGGAACTCATTTATGTTTGGTGGATTTTGAATTAAATTTGCTGAATTTGCTGTACGTTATTTGCTCAAGTCATTTTATGCTACCATGATCTTTTATTTTTTTTTTTCTTTCTTGGAGATGGCAAGCTTTGCCCACCTTGTTTATGTTCATGTTAAGTTGTCATTTTTGCTTTGCATCTTACTACGAATATGCCTCTTCTCAGGCCTGACTTGGATATGGCTGTGCCCCATGTTTACAGACTCCCCTTTGAGCCAGGTGTCCTAGTTGCATGATGCTTGTTCGACTGTTGGTCTTTGTGACATTGGAGAATGTCCTATAAACTCTGAGCTAAACACTTATTTTTAACATCACCGAATGATCAACAATACATGTCTTTTGTGCAGATAAAGTTTTGCAAGATTACATTTGGGAAAGGAGATAGTCGTACTTGTTTGTTTTTTCTTCTGGTAAATGGAAAAAGCTTTAAAATGTGTTGTGGGCCGTAACGACTTGAAGGGCACAGCAATTGGGGGTTGTCTTACGATACGGAGCCAGTCTAAATATGCTAACCATGCTATTGCGCAATGACTGATTAGATGTGTTGCTGATCATTATTTCCAGGAACCTGTGAAGGAAGTGCTAAAATCTAGGTCGGGTGCATACGTCATGAAGCGCTATTGCTAAAATCGAACATTGCGGACCTAGGGCATCAACAATTTGTAGAACTGACCGCGTTGTCTTTGGCATGGAGAGAGCTAGCTTAATCCTTTCTTTTGACAAGTAATCTTTGCACTTTTTAACTTTATTTACTAGTCAATATTTGTTTCAAACAGCTTTGGGTATGAAAATGCAAGATGATGCAATGTGCTAAAGCACATTTTATTTTATTTGTGTAAGGGCATCCATTTTTTAAATAAATAATACATGTTCCTATTGCGAGATTTCGCCAGAAAGCTTATTTTGTTTTTTCTAGCCCCAGTAAGGTTCTAAGAGAGGTCTGATTTTACTGTGTGCCTGCCATTACACTACCTGCAACACTTTGTGGTTCATGTGCAGTGCCAGTGCGAGAGACCACTGTCACAAAAACGGTCATTGCTCTGGACAAAAACACGTTTAATTTGATGATCTTTTTAAACTTCACATGGCCATGTAAACCACCCTAGAGAGATGTAGGTGTAGTGACTTTATTTAAAAGGTATTCATTTTTAAGCTCTTCATGCTCCCCAGGTATGTACGTCAAGGAAACAACCATCTTCTGTCTGGTCAAGGGATAGGAATAGGAGCCCTTGATCTTCGGTTTGGACCCCGTCCTTGCCCCTAGATCATCACTAATTTGGTGCATCTGGCTGGATATCTGGAAAACAAGATTTTAATGTACCTCTCCATTAAAGTAGGAACATGGCAAGTCTGCTTCTTTCAGATACTTCTACTTAAGCTTGCCATTCTGCGACTGCTTACCTCCCATGATAATGTGTAAAGCATCATAATGTGCATCTCCTTTTAGATTAAGAATATGCAAAGGTGCAAACTCTCACTTCTTTTATACTAGTGGCGAGAGTTGGCAGAAAGTAATAAAATAACCTCAAAGCAAAACTATACATTATTATTTGTACTTTGGTCAGTGTGACGCTGATCTTTGCAAGTATATTTCTATGACTAACAGTATGAATTGTTTTAAGTAGTTTGATATCTAGGGATAATTTCCTGTGTTTAACCGCCTTTTGAATGACCTTATTGCATGTTGTCTTCAGTCACGTTTCTGATGCGTTTACAAGACCAGAAAGCATCACATCCACCGGCCCCACATGTGGGCCTATTCTTGAGGTTTCTTCACAGTTGATGTCTAATCTTCATTTCCTCTTCTTAATCCTCGAGATTAACTATTGCAGCAGGTCAAGTTAGTCTGCACAGAAACATTCAGGGTAGAACATTTTAAAGACCGCACATAAACATTGCTGCCTGTTCGTTTTATAATCCCCCGCACCATTTTGTCTGCCTTCTCTGAAAATAGCATAACAAGTAAATAACTAATGATGTCCTAACTATACCCAATGACTTGGCAAACAACACTATCACTGTTAACTTTATGTATAGCTAACACCTAATTTAAATAGGTAAAATGACTTAGTCAAGGTAAAAATGCAAGCTTCTAGTCTGCCATAAAAGGTTACTCGCCACCTCAATTATACACATACATAGAGCACACCATTTTGTACCCGCCAAGAGTCGATTATCACAAGCCAGTCTCTGGTGGTAAGTGCACATTTTGCACCCTACATGAAATGAGACCTGAAACATGCAGATTATTGACTTTTGGATTGGGGTTAAATCCGCAACTAGAAAAAAAAAACTTTTCTCTTGACTGCATCGTTCAACCTAAAACTGAAGGTGGGTTTACAAAATAAAGTAGCATTATTTTTCTGCATTCTAATATTTGATTCCCCATGTTCTTTGTTCAGATAAAGCCAAGCCGAAGTCCAAAAAAAAAGAAGAACCCAGCTCCTTTTTTCAGAGACAGCGAGTGGACTCGTTGCTTCTTGACCTCCGGCAAAAGTTTCCACCCAAGTTTGTCCAGGTACTAAGCTTGTGTAGCAGGATGCATGAAAACGTTTGGGTTGTGTGTGTGTGTGTGTGTGTGTGTGTGTGTGTGTGTACGCCATCTGTAAACATAATTGATGTTTTTACAGCTAAAACTAAAATATATTGCAGAGAATATAATGTATTTGTATAATTAGCTGCTTTTCTGTGCTTAATAATCTGCTGCACTGCAGCGTCCTCCATTCTAGGGAGAGCCAGGAGGGCTGTTCCTATCCATGTCTCATGCTCCTTATACAGGACATAGATGGCCATCTCCAAAGCAGTTGAGGTTAAACTTGTATGTGTAATTCATCAAAAATAGTTTTCGTGTGGGGCCTATTCGAGGCCTCATGTTTCAGGAGTTTATGATTATTGATAAATGTTCTCCTAATATCAAGAGTGCCTTTTACATGCCTTGCAGAAAGGCATTCAGGCTTCCATGCATCCTTTTAAGAGTTCAATTGAATCCCCAGATATTAATTCTAGGGTTATGGCTCTGTAGGAATTCACTCGGATCTTATGCATGGGAGGTGGTCTGCAAGATTAACTCTTATGATTAGCAGAGAAAGTAACACGCTTTAGCAGGAATATTTGTTTTTTTGTGCATTTTTGAAAGCGTTCACACAGCACGGGGGCAGCAAGGCGCTGTAACAGGAATATGTCTTAGTTGCGTATTTATAACACGCTTAATACCCAGAGCTTTCAAAGCGTGGACCCGGGGATCGAACCTGTGCTGCTTGGTGTTGTCTTGTTTCTAAGGCGAGCACGTTGCCGCTGAGCTATCCTCCCGGGACATTGTTTTCCTCTAACAAACCCGCTCTTGGAAGATTTTGAGGGACCCAATTCTTTAGGCTCTTCCTGCAAAGAAAACATTCTTCACTAAACCTCAATGCTCCATCCATGAATATCTTGGCACCAACATCACATTTTTACTTCTTGAACCATCTTTCAGTACTTGGGTCTCTTATAAATTCTTACTGAGATGTATTTTCCTTGTTCAGCCAGGCCATGAATGGAAGCTTGTCTTTATTACTTTCTGTAGGGGAACACGGAAACAACATCCACTCTGGAATCATGATCTTGCTTGAGCCGTGCTTACCAGCAATGCTTTTAATCAATGTATTTTCTATGATTTGAAGGTCTACACTTCGAAAGCCTTCTTAGTCAGTCATTTACCCCACGAGGAGAGCTGTGAAGTCCTGGCTCTGGCTCCATTTGGAGCCCAGAAAAATCCTGCGTTTCAGTGGTAATATCAACAAAGAGATCTTTCTCCCAATCTTTTTCCTCTTAGACCATACTCAAGCCAGACCAAGGAATCCCTGCGCGTTCTAGATATCTGTATTTCCACAGCATCAGAACCTGAATGTTATTCTTCTGTAACGAAAGATAATTTGTTATTTTTACTACATTTGCCCTTATGGTGTAAGAGAGATGTGTTATATGTCAACAGCAGCATTGTGTCCCAACAGAAAAGGGGGAATCGGATGTAGACCTCTATGCTGTGAGGGTATGTATGTGGGCTTCAATTGGGAATCTTCTATTGTCCTTGTTTTGTTTATCAGGTGTATAGCAGAGCGTTTGTCATCAGATGGAAAGCAGAATGTCAATGTAGACTACCTGAACAATAAGGCAAATTACATCCTTGAGCATACTTGGAAGCGTTCTGCACTTGATGTTTTCAACCTGCAGAGTTCTTCAGGGCGTGGTCTGTATGCAAAGGAGCAAACAAAACATGCTGTCTGTTACACCACGTCTCGCTGGGCACAGGGTAATTCAGGAATGAGGGCTGACTGCTATAAACCATCCATTTAACCATGTCACCAACTTCGACTATCCACATACGAAGCACTACCACCAGCACCTCTACCCAACCTAGGCACCGCCATGGAACTATGCAGCAACAAACTGCAGCAGTTACCATAATGTAGAAAGAAAGCACTCTCTCCTGCACCCCTGTGCACTTTCATGCACATAATATGGCTGTCCCCACTTTCATTCCCAAAGTATTGTGTCACTGCCAAACTACCCACAGTCGGTTTCCAACACTGGCCTACTGCAACCAATGTGCACACACCAAACTATGCAAGCACCACCCTGTACCGTATGCACACCCACACTTGCGTTACTGCAGTGGGTATGCTAAAGCCCTACGCTCTTCAGTGAATGCCCTACGGTGTACGGCCTTCGCCCATGCACCCGATAGTCTAATCCTTCCACTGACCCAAAGCAAATTCCTACATCCATGCATGCCATCATGTGCCCAACTACTGCATTCCATCCGCATAGCACAGCCTCTCGTGCTCCCATCCAATCTGTCATATGTAATTCATTCCCCTTCTAAAATGTTTACTTTCGTAAAACTGTCCTGACAACCATGCTGCAACACACCTCATTACAACACTAAGAAATTCAACCACATCGCCTCCATCTTGCAAGATTGAAAAAAAACATTAACAGGCCATTTCATGCGACGGACCCGGACTCTGGAGCAAGTTAAACATTGCATGTAAGACTGGCCCCCACCATTCTACACTTCAGAAAGAACCTAAAGACCATCTTGCCAATCCTGCAATTCTACCATATTTCTCTGCCCTTTGGAGCTCAAGCCCTTTCCATTTAGCCCTATCCATCCCAGCTCCACTACTGCCGACTCGCCCTTATTTGCAACCCCCTGGGTGTGTGTCCCCTATGTGCAGCATTCTGTTGCTTCCCAGGTAAGTACTTGCTGAATAAATCCCATACGTACATAAGACACAGATATTGACGCCAAGTCTTACGATGTGTTGCCTATTATTTGGTAGGGTGTTTCAGTGCTGCCCTAAGTTGCGTTTATATGAAGACACATTGACAACATTATTGGTGTGATGGAATCCAATATAGCTTCAAATAAGTATAATTCTGGTGTAAATAACCCAATATGGCATTGGTGGTGCTGCATAAAACAGACTCGCGACTCGCATCTCGGGAGAGATTGGTTCAGTAATCTTTAATGTCAGCTCTTCACGGTGAGCACATAAATAAGCAGCATAAGATCCACACGCAGTTCAAAATTGTGCTATCCCTCGAAGACCCTGGTCAACAGGCTTTTATAACATTGCCAGTGCATTGACTTCACTGCAAAAAACTGAAGATTCTATGAAATCGCTAAGGACGATTTCAGTGTTCCCATTTTGAACACTGTTCTTCCATGTGGAGCCAGGCAATCCTAGATGCCCAAGGCCACTTTTCTAGTCTTCAAGTGATAATCAAAACAGAACCAACTAAGACTCACGCTTTCTGACATTTGCTTGAAAGAATTTTTGTTTGTGAAAAATTAATATACTTTTGACAATGGAAGGAATGTTATATGTACTTTTGCTATGGCAGCATAATATGAACGTGTGGGTAAATGGAGCATTAATTGGCATGTTTGATTTCTTCATTCTGACTGCAAGCATATAATTACAATGTAAGTCTTTCCCCAAGCTACATCAGGCTTAGTGCTCAATGAAGAGGCCTAGACTTTCATAAAACAGTGTCCTTCCTTTACTTAGATTGATCATCTGCAATAACATTTCTCCACTTTCTTTAGACGTTCATTTGCATATATATGCATTTTTCTCCACTGTGGTCTCTGACTATTAGTGTACTGACATTTCTTTTAAGACCGTTTCAGTGGTTTGGGTAGCATATTGGTCTCAAATAGTGTAATACAATAAAGAGCAAGATGATACGTGTTGTTTACTTGCCTCCAACCCCCTCACACAAAAACTCTATAAGGTTTTCCAGCATCACTTGTCCTGAAAAAATGGACCGTCTGCTATAACTGATTTACACAAATGTATAACAAGTTTATTATTCAAATAAATTAAACTGAATTTAAACAAAAAACACTACCCTCACCTAACACAGTGTACTAAACATTAAAAAACAAATATAAAACAAATGTAAAACATCAAATAACTTATTTATACGACACAAAAGATATCACATAACACACAAAAAAATCTCAATGTGTCACTAAAACAACAAGCATCCCAACATGTTTCTGTTCTTAACTGCCCAGTTCAGGCGAACATTCTTCAGGGGATAAATTTAAAAGCATCCACTAATCTCTTCCACACCGTGTTGAAAGGGTAGATTCAGGTACCCAAGAGGGTAAAAGGAAAACAAACTCCAAGCCTGTAAAAATAAAGGAAAGGAGAAACCTAATGAGTTCCAAAAAGGGAAGGAAGTACTACAAAATGTAATGGCACAGGGATTATGCCACACTCACAAGGGTCCCAAAGGGTACCCGCAGATTTACCTTTAAATGGTGAAACTTACTACATTATGGAGTTTGTTTTCCTTTTACCCTCTTGGGTACCTGAATCTACCCTTTCAACACGGTGTGGAAGAGATTAGTGGATGCTTTTTAAATTTATCCCCTGAAGAATGTTCGCTTGAACTGGGCAGTTAAGAACAGAAACATGTTGGGATGCTTGTTGTTTTAGTGACACATTGAGATTTTTTTGTGTTTTATCTTTTGTGTCGTATAAATAAGTTATTTGATGTTTTACATTTGTTTTATATTTTTTTTTTAATGTTTAGTACACTGTGTTAGGTGAGGGTAGTGTTTTTTGTTTAAATTCAGTTTAAATTATTTGAATAATAAACTTGTTATACATTTGTGTAAATCAGCTATAGCAGACGGTCCATTTTTTCAGGACTAGTGATGCTGGAAAAACTTATAGAGTTTTTGTGTGAGGGGGTTGGAGGCAAGTAAACAACACGTATCATCTTGCTCTTTATTGTATTACATATATCTTTATCCCCGTTGGTGGAGTAGGATGTTTTCATGTTAATAGGGATTCTTTATACCTATTTAAACATATTAGGTCTCAAATAGTGCTCAGCCGGTTGTTAATAAAGTGAGGCCTATACCCAAAGTCACGAAGGAAAAATGAAATAAGAAACTGCAACAACTGTTGTGTAGGGAGGGATTTAAAGGAGTGAGCAATTGATGTGGACAGATTGTTAGACCTTACCTAAAGTTTGAGCTCCTAGCTGCATTGTGGATGCCATGTTCCTTAGTTTGATGTACCTATCGCATGATTCACTGGACAGAAAAGTCCCGGGTGCTTAGGTCTGTTATTTAGCTAGTAAAGCCTTGCAGGATCTGTGGAATGTCTTTGTCCAGCATGTTCTTCATCATTTTTTCAGCAAGTGGTTTACGTAGTGGAAATGTTTGCGAAAGTTGTTGTTTTCCAAGACGATACCTTGGTGTATGATGAAAATGGTGTAGGTAGAGCATGATGGGAAACGTTAGTGAGTATTGCAGTATTTGAGAAGTGCAATGCTCACTGTTAAGAGAAACAAATGTTGCATACAATGGGTGAAGTGAAATAACTTGGGGCACACACACACTGAAGGAGTGAAGCCACATATTAGATGAGCAAGAGTCCTCTGTCCAGGGACTAGGAACAGTATGCTAATTTCTGATGTTAGGAAAGTATTATGCAAACTTTTAAGTTGTTTTGCAACTATGGCAGGGCCCCTTCATGCTGTTTAAAAAACAAAAGGGGGAATTCAAGTGGCGAGAGGAGTACGATTTCTTCTTTTTTTGTGAAACTTAATATAGAGATTGCCAAAGCCCCAGAAAGGAATATGATTTGTCTTTGTTTACCCTTGTACAGTACAGTGGGTACAGTATAAACCACTGTTGTATTTTCATCACAAGCCTCGAAGTGAGGGAGAAGAGCTTAAGCTCTCAGTAATGGAGAGCAAGGAATTGGCCCTAGCTTGAGCAGTCAATCTTTTAAATTGTCTTTTTAGGTTGTCACAGGTGGCACAAGAATCAGTCCGAATCTCAGAGGCTGTTCAAGGGATTTTATTGAAATATCACTGGACCCTTCACACTCTAGTCTCAATGCACCTCTTGTCTAGCCGAGACTTCCTTAGACCTGGGTTGGTAGATAGAGATTGTTTCACCCTCAGTATGCGAATCGCTAAATGAACTGAGATGTTCTGAGGGTCCTTGGCCTTATCTCACTCACCTCTATCAGACACTTCCTAACTTCCCCCTATTCTAGCCAGTTGTAAGTGCTATAAAGGGATATGGAATGTGTGCCTTGCAGACACCCTGCTTGAATGGTTTATTTTCTTTCACGCTCACTTTCTCCTCTCCCTCCCCTTCTCTTCCTAGTACACTCCTCCCAGGCCACTCGCCTCTACTGCATTCTCACAATGGAGGCGAAGTGGGAGCCCTGCTTACTGATACCCAAAGGCTTCTTTTATTGATTCCTGGGAATTGAGGAGACACAGGCGGATGGGGGGCAAAATATCAAATGCTCCCCTCCTCCTATTAATAAGCATGTGAAAAACCAGCAAAAAGCAATCGAGAGCAGAAGGGAAGTGCTGGCTGTCAGAAAAGTGGAAAAGAGAAATTAGCATTCTAGTCTGTGGGGAAAATGGGCAGGGACAAAGGCACAAGAATGCAACACACTAAAATGTATATAACTTCACCATGGGAGCACGAGACTAGATGGAAGAGCGGGTATCAACAGCTTTAAATGAAGGATGCAAATTTTGACCTTTGGGTGGACTGATCTTATGGAGCCCTCAAAGAGTGCAGTACAAAGGGGCAGTAAAAGAATCCAGAACTGTGTTGGAGGATACCGGCCAGGTTGTGGTATATGTGCCATTGATGAGGGCAGACCGAAGGTCAGTCTCTGGCAGTGTTTCAGAAGCAGAGTGACACGTATCAGAATTAAAAGAAATTGAGACATTGCTCAAGGACCAGGTAGATGGCCTTTTAACTACCACACAAACTCTAGAGGACAGAGTGGTGGATGCTGAAGGATGGTCTAGGAGATGTAAAATTTGAATAGTCGGGCATACCTAAAAAAATAAAAAATAATTTTTTTAAAAAAAAAGTAGGATCAGCAGTGGACTTGTTCATAGAGAAATGGATTCTGGAAGTACTACATCCAAAAGGATTGACCACATTATTTTCCATTGAACCTGCCAATATTGTCCTGAGAAGACTGCCAACCCCTAAGGCCAGTAGCAGAGTGACGCGTATCAGAATAAAAAAAAAAAGAGACCAGGTAGATGGTCTTTTACCTACCACGCAAACTCCATTGAACATGCTGATATTGTCCTGGGAAGACTGCCACCTGCTAAGGCCCCCACATAGAGCAATTGCCGCCAGGTTGTTTAATTTTAGGGACAGAGACTTGATCCTTCAAATCGCTAGGAAGGCAGGATCAATAAAATATAGTGGTGCCATGGTCACCATCTGCATGGACTGCACATTACAAGTACAAAATGTAGGGCACTCATTTGACTAAGTTAAGAAATAACTGGCTGCGGATATATTCTATGCAGCTCAATTTTCCTAGCAAAGATGAAAATAATCCATGATGAATGTTCATGTTTTTTTTTCTATAGATCTGATAGATGGGTGGGACTGGCTAGAAAAGAGGAGCCTAGGTAGAATGCAGCAGTAAGGGGGAAGGCGAACCTGACTGTGATGTCTTCAGAAAATCCCAACTAATAGGAGCACCCACTAAGCTTGGGTGAAGATGAGAAGAGCCTCTGATAACATAAGAATTGTGGTGGATGAAGACCGTTATCAGTGAATCAGGGCAGTGACTTGCTGAGGACTTTGGTGAGCTGGGGAAACCGATGGAAGAAGGTTTGGATAATGATGAAACGGCTACCAATAATAATCCTGGAATTAGAAATGATGAAGAGGACTGTCATTAGCTACCTCAAATAGAGGGACACTTAAGTTGAGCTGTGAATTGGTCACCATTGCTCAACAATATTACAGGTACTCCTCTCCACCTCCAAGATGGCTCTTGGCACTTTGCCCCCCTCGGGACCCCCCCCCCCCCCCGCCTAACATGAGTCGTTGATGGTGTGATGCAGAGTCGAGACAGCTGCACGTTAAGTGGCAAGGTTTGGGAGAGGTACATATCCCCCAATGTGGTGAAGGGTGGAAGGCACACGAGTACCTCGATCAAGGGATGTATGGGAATCCAGGTGTAATTGGGATAATGCACTAATGGTACCCAAGTGTGGGGTGAGTCATGGGCGTGAGAAGCCCCATCTACTACAGATCTGTGCGGTCAGTATGGTATGAAGATATTTGAGTGTTGAATGCAAGTGTGCACAACACCCGTCTCTGTGACCCTGGGCATCACAGATCAGGCCCTCGTGTGGCTCGCCTCCTTTTTCTCTGAACGGCCCTCCCAGGTGGAACTCGGGCCTTTTCTTTCTTCTACCACACTCTCTACTTGTGGTGTTCCCCAGGAATCTAACCTTTCCTTCTGGTTTTTCAACATCTACATGGCCCCCTCGGCCCCCAGGATATCTACCTTTACCTCTAACTTTCAGTGTTATGCAGATGACTGTTCTCTTTTAGGCTAACCTAGGCCGCCTCCTCCTCGCTTATCCCGGATCGTCTATCCGCAATTCAGGCTTGGTGTGCTGCTAACGATATCTGCCTGAATGCCAGTAAGACAGAGATCGTACTCATTGGAACCCCTGCTCCCGCTTTCCCACTCTCTAACTGGCCTGCCTCCCTTGACCATGCGCCCTCGCCTACTAATGAGGCAAACAATCTTTGGGTCATCTTCGACTCCTTTCTCCTTCTCTTCTCACATCTAAGACATCTCAAAGTCCAACTACCAACTGCACCTCCTCAGAGGTACTGTACCTTTTCTCACTTTCCCCCAGATGCTCATCACCTCGAGAGCCCAGGTTCTCTCTAGGCTGGACTATTGCAACTGCTTCTTTCTCAATCTTCCTACTTCTATTCTCTGTCCTCCACAACTCATCCAGAACAGAACCGCAAGACTTATCCTTTCCCTTGGCCTCAAGCCCTTGGACCGCATCTCTCTTGCACTGAAATCCCTCCACTAGCTCCCCGTGGCTGCAAGGATCAAGTTCAAGATCCTCTGCATAATACACACCGCTTTCTGGGGCCGGGGCTTGCTCTCTTCCTAAATACTGTCCCTCTAAAACCCTCCGCTCCTCCTCAAACTCTGCGGGTGGGTTGCTTTCAGAAACAGAGATTTGGGGGTTCATCTTTATCCTCTGCAGGTGCCTCCGTCTGGAACAGCCTCCCTGCCTCTCTCTGCCTTGAGCCGGAACACCTTAAGTTCCGGAAACTCCTCTAGACCTTCCTTTTCTCTTCCACTTTCTCTCTCCCTCTCCCTTGCTAACCTCCTTTCCTTTCTCTCCTCCCTCCTTCTGCCCCTTAAACTCTAACTCTGCTCAGTTTTTGCCGACTGGTTGCGTGGTCGCCTCCAGAGCCTAACGGGTCCCAGGCTCCCCCACCAGTCTTTTGTACTTGCCTCAGGGTCGCTGCACTTTGTTCAGCATGACTGCACTTTCAGCTTACACTCCCTGAGCGGGGCAACCTCTATGCACTTAACCCAGGGCCCTGATGGACCAGACTTGTTTTGTCCCCCCCCCTCCTTCATATGTACGTATTCATCACCTAAATTTTGTGTTAATTATCTGTCCTCTACGACCCCAACCCTCCTCCCCTCCTCATTTCTCATCTCCCCCTCCCGAGCGTGGTAGCAACTATAACACTTCATGCGCTTACACTAGGAGAAATGTTGTCAGGCCTAGTATTCTAGTTTTCTTTCTCGGTCTTGATCATTCAGAATCTTCAAGGCCTAAGAATGATTACTCTTCCCTTCCTGCCTTGAAGCGCTTATAAGCGCTGTATAAATAAACTATAAAAAAATAAATTATTAAAGAGCTTTCCTATGGAATATTTTGGTGAATAGTGGCAACTTTGAAGAGCTAATTTGTTGGGGGACTGAACCTGGGTAAATGGTGGTTTTAACTGAGACCAGGAGAAACTGATAGTTTGATTTGTATGTGTTAGATGTGTTCAAGTGTTATTGTCATGGGGTGACAGAGGCTTTTGTGCATAGATGGAGGGGGAGCTTAATATGGTCCGATCCACATGCCATAGAATTATCATATATAGGGGTACAGACAAGGGATTATGGGTGACTTAAATAATACCAGGATGTATCCTGGCTTGTTCACCTGTTTATCGTAGAATGTCAACGGACTAGGTTAAAAGGAGTGTAGTCTTACAACACGTGAAAAAGAAATGACAATATATGTAGATTCCTGCAGCGATCACATTGTAATGTAGTTTGGCAATTCAGGGCTTGCTGTATTATTACAAAAATGCACTGCCAATTATGGTGCCCCATGCTAAGACGGAACCTAGTGCAGGCCTTAAAATGTACATTCATGAATGGCTATTGACAATTTACTCTTTGCAAGTGATACATATTGTGTGTCTGGCGACCTAGGATGGCAGGTGACTTTGTATGTATGCTTAACTAGTAGCTTGAAAATCAAATTGTGTACCCCTGTCATATAGAAGCGTGTTGCTTGTCACAACTACTATGTGTGAGGAGATGCATTAATTTGTTAGTTTGTATTCTCCACCCACTTAGTCTTTATGGCAGGAGACTGTTAATAAGGCATTGGTTTGTTAAAACAGACAAACTATTTTGGCTGCCTTTGTACAGGACCGGAGGGCTGGGTGGTGCTGGCCAATGCTGATATTCGAGAATTCTCCTATTTGTCTGCATCACATGCATCATTGCTGAGTACAACCTAAGAGAGGGCAGCTCTCAGGGAGGAATGGGATTGCAATGAAAAACCAACCAATTCAGTTGAGAGTAAAAGGTGCACGGGTGACTTCGGGAGTGAAGGTGAGGGAGGGAGGGGGAGAAACCTAAACCCCGACCCAAGCAGGGGGAGAATTATAGAAGGGTACCCTCGCTGTAGGTGCAATCAGTCGCCAAAATGGGGAGCCTGGGCAATGTGTTTGCTGTTGTCTTGAGACTCATTGAGCACTTTCTTTCGATTGCATGTGCCAGGAATTGCTGCATAGAACAAAACTGTAAGTCCATTCAGAAACAAACATTTGAAACCCTCCATCCCTACTCAACGCAAAGGCGATTACAGCAGGAATCTTTTTTTTTTTTTTTAAGGTGTTTTGGGGCTTTCTTGGCCTTAAGCCAAAATGGAATGGATCACTAGGACAAGCCGCTTCCTTCCATCTCAGGACTCGTTCAAAAACTGTTAGTGTTTTTAACTTTTCCTCTGCTTGCAAGATAGCTCAACTGGTTGAGCGCTCCCTTCTGCGAACTGTGTATGAACTGCAGTGTGCAAGTTCAAATCCCAGCAAGGCCAACTCAGTCCTTTTATCCTTCGAGGTCGATGAATGAGTAACAACTTCGGTTGGGTGATAATATATGGAAATATGTTTTTTACAAAGTGCTTTTGTTATTTAAATAACACATTCTTCAGTGGGAGGGTTGTGGAGAGAATTTAAATGTTTTTACAAGCATAGAAGTTGAACACAGAGGTACCTTGGACTTTATCCGTGGTGTGCTAGGGATATTGTCTCTTCTCCCCCCGCCCCCCCATCCCACACCAGGATCCCATGATTTGACACTGAGTTGATCTCTGAACCACACAAATAATATGCTATGAATACCACCAAAGAGGTTTCCCAATCTGAGAACAACAATGTTTTATGCCTATTATGGAGAAAAATAATGAAGGTCTGAAAAACATTGCGCTAATCAATCTTACCCTCCCTCTGGAGAAGTTAAAAATGCTCATCCCGGCATAGATGGTCTCTTCCCTCCAGTAAGGGGATTGGCTTTGTGTACTAAATCTACAGGGTGCTGACCCGTGCATTCCAATCTGGGTACCTCATTGAAGTTGACCGCAGTTCTTGGTGGGGAAATTCTCTTCCAATATCAGCACAGCACTCTTGGTCTTTACCAAGCTCATGTCTGCAGTGGCAGCCCATCTGAGGCTTAAGTGTGTACACATAGCTCATGTTTGGGTGACTCGCTCCTCTGAGCACATTCCCACACAGGAGCCCCCCCCCCCCCCCCCTCAACCTTCACAGTGGTACCTTTTCAACTTGTCAATCATTATGCACAGGTTTTCCAATACCGCAACCCACAATCTTTTCCTATTTCTACCATTAGGACACCCATCTGGCCAGAGCTCATCTTCCTGCAGAGCGAATTCAAGCATTCATGTCAATTTGCAGCACATACATCAGGAGCCAGTGGGCACCAGCATTCCTCATTTTGAGGGCATGGGTTTCTTTTCATCTGTTTTGTTGGTGGTTTCTTATCTTCGCCTCTTTGAACTCCTGCAATTTTAACTGGCTCGCTTCTGGTATCAAAGTACAATGCCCTAATCTCAAAAAGTCCCTTTATCGGGGGGTGCTGTTGCACACATCTAAGATGGCCGCCTAGTTCCAAAGCTCCAGCTTCTATAAATCCTTCAAGATACGCATCCTCTCTTGGGGCCGCCCGCGCAACAAATGAAGCCTGTCGATCTGTGGCGTAAGACTGGGCACATACTGGGAAAAATGTGGGCCGCTACGCCGGACCGCGTTTAAGATACACCGTCCTGAAGATCCTGCGGACGGAGGCTGTAATATTGGCCACCCGCGAGTTCCGTCGATCTTCCCCTGGAGCCGCGGGGGGAGGGGCCGGATCGAGTCGGAGAGGCCGCGCTTCGACCAAACTCCTGGAGGTCTTCGGACCATCGCTGCCGACTAATGTGAGGGTGCCACGTCGGTATATATCGCTGCCGCGTACTGGGCACGGCGAACGCGGTGGTCCCCCGCCAACGGCCGTGTGGTGTGCAGCCGCCGTGCTACGCGGGCCACTGTTGATCCGACTCCCGTGCCTGCGGAGCTCCCCTGATATCTCCTGCTGGTGGAGTGCCCCTCCACATGTGGACGGACGTTAAAACAAGTAAGAACAGGTGGGGCAACGCATGAGGAGGGTGGACACCCCGAACAGGATCTGCCGAGGAGGGGACATTTTATCCGGCTACAGCCCTCCCTGGGCGATAACCTTTACACACCTCTCCTGCACGATAACTGGGTCTAAGCTCACTACCAATCCTGTATAGAGTCTGTACCATACATTGGGGAGGACGGGGCTGGGGGCGCTGGAAGGCGCGGTCTACTTGAATCTACACATGGGCCGATACAAGCAGAAGGGAGCACGCCCCAAGAAAACAGGCCCAATGGACTCCTTTGCCAATTCCCAGCCCAGCGGGTCCACGGCGCCCCCGTTGCAGCAAGTGGACAGTCAACCTGAGTTGCCAATGGAGGAGAGGGCGGACCGATTGATGGCTATGGTTCAGAACGGCTTCCTAGCGTGAACACTAAATTGGATGACATAGGGGCAACAATCAGCTCCTTGAAGGCGAGGGTGGACAAGGAAAGCACACGGATTACTGAGGCCGAAAGCAGGATCGCTATCAATGAAGACTCGATACTACAACATGGCCGCGATATTGCCCAGTTGAAAGGGGACCTCCGGAAAACCCTTGACAAATGCAAGGATTTGGAATCCTGTTCCATGAGGAACAATATCCGTCTGGTTGGGGTGGCGGAAACCTTTGGCAAGGGGTCTATGGAACGCCTGGTAGAGACCCTTCTGAAGGAACTCCTGGGTTCCGACTCCTTTTCGGACCATTTCCTTGTGGAGCGAGCACACCGTACATCGGCACCTCCGCCCAGGCCTGGAGCTCCACCCCGTACAATAATTGCCCGCCTTCTCAATTATAGGGACGCTATCCTTCGGATATCCAGGGATAAGGGCACCCTATTCCATGAAACAGAATCCACATATATCCAGACTTTTCCACCAATGTGCAATCACTTAGGAGGTCCTATGAGCCCGTCAAGAGACAACTGAGACTCCGCCAGGTCCCGTACTCCCTTGTCTACCCAGCGAAAAAATGAGAATTCAGCATGGAGGCAGGGCTCACTTTTTTGAAAATCCAACTGAAGCCATGCTCTACGTTGAAGCCTCCATCCCTCTACCGACCCGGGAACCAGAATCTGCTGCCCCGGGGCGCGGTGGAGCCCGACGACCCCGCGGGGTGATATGTTTTTTGATGCCACACTGCTATAATGTTTTAAATTGAAGGCACCAGGGTGGCCCTGAATGTAAATATTTGTTGGAATGGAGCCGTGCAGACTTCCTGGGTCGGCGGTTGTATGAGTGCAGCTCACACCCCCAGGAGTGTTCCTATGTTATGGTTTTAGGGGTACATCGTCCAGTTGGGGTTGATGATGCGGGAGGGGGTTGGGAGTGGAATAGGGATACGGTGTTGCCGTGCGAAATGCCGGGCTTGTTGGGGGGAACCCATGTTTCGGGTTGTTATAGCGGTTAAAATAGAGAGCGGTTTTGCAGCAGGATACCCATTCTCCCTGTGACAGGGGCGGGAGTATGAACGTAGGCCTAGTCTCAGGTACGACCATGACACAGGTCAATAAGGGCTTGAATGTTAAGCTCCTTTCCTGGAATATCCGGGGGTTAAATAACCCGATTAAGGCAAGGAAGATCACAGCATACATCACACGCCACAACCCTCACATTCTTTTTATGCAAGAGACGCACACGCTTGGGCAGGTCAATACTAAACTTTTACTGAGGTGAGGGTCGCACAGGTACTATACAGAATACTCAGCACAATCCAGAGGAGTGTTGACTCTCATACACCCCAAATTGTGTTTTAAATATCAGTCCAGGAAAATAGACCCACAGGGTAGATACGTACTGGTGTGGGGGGGAATTGGCGGGGCACCAAGTGCTTCTGATTAATACCTATGGTCCCAATTTAGATGACCCAGAGTTTTATTGCACAATACTGCATATGCTATCATCATCATCTGGGGGGGACACAAATACTCTGGGGTGGCGATTTCAACATATTGGACCATTCCCTGGATCGCTCATCGACTGTCCCCAGAACCCCCTCCAAGGCCGCACTGGTAGGAACACAATTAATGGAACAGATGGGTATGGTAGACGCATGGCGTGCATTACACCCAAGCGAGAAGAAATACACCTTTTACTCGTCGGTGCACGATTCTCATTCGCGCATTGACTATTGGATCGTTAGTCAGTCACTATCTGGGGCGATCTCCCAATGTGATATACATCCCTGTACCCTTTCGGATCACTCGCCGGTATCGCTTGATATTAACTTTAGTGATGTCTCCCCCCCCGGCGAGAAGATGGAGGATGCCCCCTGCAATCCTAAGAGACCCCAACATATGCGAATCGTTGCATGCGGAGATTGCGGAGTTCCTAGAACTAAACAAGGGTTCGGTTGCCACTTATGCCACACTATGGGATGCATTCAAGGCCTGGGTCCGGGGAGCCATCCTGGGCAAGTCGACTGGTATGTTGAAGTCGGTATGTGAGGAATTGGGGGTGGCCGAGACAAAAATTGGCCTGTTACAGACTGAGTACAGAATCACACAGGATAAGGTAACCCTGTCGCAAATACATACCACGCTAAAAGAATTCCATAAGTTGGCCCATAGAGAAGTTCTTTAAATGGCTGCACCAGCCAAAGCCCGACAATACGGGGAAAGCAATAAGGCTGGGAGATTCCTGGCCAACATGCTTAGAACTGATAGGCACCATAACCCGATCCCGAGCATACAGACACCGACTGGAGGGACGGTACACAGAGACCGAGACATTGACTCCGCTTTTACTGAGTTCTACTCCTCCCTCTATTCCAACCACGATTTAAAAAAAAAAAAAAAAAAAAAAAAAAAAAAACCAAGAGGACATGTTTCAATATCTAGATAATCTCGACCTTCCCACATTAACGGCCGAAACCCGTAATATACTAGATAGGGCAATCACATCAGAGGAGATTGCAGAGGCCATAAAAGCTCTATCGAGCGGCCGTTCCCCTGGCTCGGATGGCCTTCCAGCAGAACTATACAAAGAATTCTCTAGCGAATTGGCCCCGATACTGCTGAAAGTGCGGGAAGAGGCAATGGGCCTGCGGGTTCTCGCGGAATCGATGCGAGAAGCAATCATCACTGTCCTTTTGAAACCCCGTAGACCGCCACAAGACATGGCGTCCTATCGACCCCTGTCTTTAATCAACACTGACGCAAAAATCTTCGCAAAAGTGCTGGCTACCAGACTCCTGCCATACATGCCGATCCTGGTTCATCCTGACCAGGCCGGCTTTATACCAGCCCGATCCACGGCTCTCAACCTGAGACGCCTATTTAATGTTATGGCACAGATAGACCCAGATGCCAAGGCGGCCGTGGTCACATTAGACGCCGAGAAGGCTTTTGACTCTGTTTCCTGGGCATACCTCTTTCTGGTGCTGGAGCGGTTTGGTCTCGGCCAGTACTATATCAACTGTGTCCGATTATTATATACACAACCGACAGCTAAGGTCCTGACTAACGCCACTCTCTCCCCGTCATTCCACCTACACAGGGGGACCAGGCAGGGATGTCCCTTCTCACCCATACTTTTCGCTCTGACCATTGAACCAATGGCGGAATTCATACGTCAGAACCACTCACACAGAGGTCTTGGGATGACCGGCCCCCTCAGATAATATCACTTTACGCTGACGGCACTTTACTATATGTCCGTGACCCCAAAGAAAATGTGCAACACATCATGTCCGACATACATGAATTCTCAGAACACTCGGGTTATAGAATTAATGTACCGAAGACAGAAATATTTGCCCTTACTGACTGCACGGGAGACCTAGCTGAAATAGAGGGATTTAGACCTGCTCCCACCAAGGTACGTTACCTAGGGATAATGGTCGCCAGAGATAAAACCCTGCTATACACGCACAATCATGGGGAACTGTTGTCAACCCTTTCAACCAAATTTCAGATGTGGGCTAGCCTTCCGCTCTCCCTGTATGGCAGAGTTGCGCTACTTAAAATGGTGGTCCTCCCCAAGCTCCTATATTACTTAAATAACATCCCACTTTGGCCTGGTAAACCCTTCTTCTCAAAACTTAAATCACTCGCCTCCTCGTTTATCTGGAATGGGAAAACTGCCAGGATGGGTTGGGATAAGATGGTTAGCCTTTTGTGCAGGGAGGCATCGCGGCACCAGACTTCGAGCTTTATTATTTATGCGTGCAAGCGCAATTTGCAAAGCATTGGTTCGACCCAGAGGACACTGCCCCCCACATATTGATTGAAAAGCACTCTGTTCCCCAAACAACATATGCTCAGTCCTTAACCCAAGCTATGGGGACATATGCCCGTTCGATCCGGTATACATGACCACTCATGCTTGGGCCAGAATTTACAAGTGGCTAGGACTGGAATCCCCCTACGACCCAGAAGTCCCCCTGTGGGATTTCTCCAGCATTTCTCCCACATTTGATCGAGCCCTCTAGCAATCCTGGGACCCTAACAAGCTTTTCACACTACGCCACATGTTCCCAGATGGTGAGTTCTGTGACCTCACGGGCTTTACTGAAGCGGTGGGGAGGGACCAGCTTAAAACGCCTTCAATATTACAGGATGAGGGCTGCTTTCTCGGCGAAGTGGCCGACATTTCCGCAGGAACCCCAGTCCCATGCATGCATTAGGTCAATAGTGTCCATGGACGGTCACGGCAAGGGGGGTCTCATGCTATATTCATTGGTGCAGACCCATTCCCCATCGCGCAACACGATGAGAGAAATCTGGGAGCGAGACGTGGGCACTCAGATAGATGAGGTCCGCTGGGCCCCGGTATTGTCAGCTTACTCGATCAGTGTCCATGAATGCTGGGCGCCGGCTGATTCAGTTCAAAGTTTTAAACCAATTACACTACACTATTACCCTGCCAGATTAGCTAAATTTGTGGGAAATTGCACAGGTGCCTGCCCCAAATGTGACGCCCCCAATGCGGAGCCTTATCATATGTACTGGTCATGTCCGTTAATTGTGGAGTTCTGGAAGAAAGTCGCAAGGCTCCTTGAAGATATCACGGCCATTATGGCGATTCTCTCCCCCCTGAAATACTTGTTGGGCGATATAGGCAAAGTAAAGGAAACCACGAGGCGATTATTTAACATTTCTTGCATTATTGCCAAACGCTGTATTCTTAAATGTTGGAAGTCCTCCACCGCCCCAACCAGAGCCACTTTCTTAAAAGACCTTTGTATGGTAAATGACGATGAGGAACTATTTGTATTGTCGGTTCCGTCACCATGTCGCCCCAAATATATTTGGTCATTGCTACGCTGTTCTGTGCGATCTGGACTCAGACCCTGATGCAACACCTGGGTCCTCGCCGTGATCTGCAATGTCTACCACTCTTGTACTGGTTGCTCTCATGTCTGAAAACTGTGATGTCTTCCTCTTCCCCTCCCTTAAATTGAAGGCTGTAAAATAATTAAGCTATGTTTTGATATGTTTATATTGTGTCTTGCTGCTGACCTACTCTCAATAAAAATATGTTTTAAAAAAAAAGAAGTCCCTTTATCATTGTAAATTGATAACCAGTCTCCGGCTGTACCTTTCAGGTCACTGGACCCATCCCTGATGACTGCAATAAACTCTCAAGAAGCTGCAGGTCTGAATTTTATGGGTCTAGCGGGACCACAGCAAATACTCGCAGACCGTATCACTGCCATTTCTCTTTGCAGAGTTGTACCTATTCTCCTCAACTATGCATATTGTCTCTCTGAAATTTGGCACTTGGCCATTGAGAACAGCATCTTTATTGTGGTACCCCACCTCCGCAGTGAGTTAAACTCCAAGCAGATTCCTTGAGCCTCCTTTCTTGAGTCCCTAATGTATGCAAGCGTTTCCCTTGCATTCTGGATCAAATAAAGTAATGCTATCCTTGGTACGGTCGTATGGGACTCAGTCCCGAAAGCAGCTGTCTGTCAGCACTTTCCAATACAGGCGTGCTTGTACTGCCAATTGCGCACTGTTTCTGCACATTGTTCCTGCTTTTTTTTATACTCCTTTGTTATCCATCCTAATCTGGGGGATAACCCTGCAACGCCTCTTCCCTCTGTGCTTTTCCATGTCCCCACTGCCATTTGGTCACCTGTAATCTGGGAGGAAGCCCCCTTCACTTCCTTCTCTACTCTCCCTGACCATTCGCCCTCCCCCCAATCACTCTGTGCCTTCAGGCCCCCTCTGCACTGCCACACATGCCCTCCACTGCACACCTCAAGGATTCTGTTATTCCTTAATGCGAATTCACTTCTTTTTTCCATGCACACTCCTTTGCATACCTTGAGCCCTTACAATGCTTCCTCCTGAAATAGCTTGTTCGAGAATGGTTCTCTACGCATTGTTCTTTTTCCGTTTTAGTCACTGGGCACATCCTCATACATCCACTAATCTGTTAATTGCTCATAACAGGAAATGTCATCTCTATGCTTCACATAGGTTCTGCGACTAGCCTGTCTGGGGGATGCACTTGTGAGGGGCAGTTTCTTTATGCCTTTCCCCCCCTACCATTGATCCCCAGAGTAATGCAGAAACTCAGGGCATTCTCTTCTGCCGAATCATTCTGATAGCTCCCAGTGGCACATGAGATGTAGATACTGCAGCCTACTTCAGCTCTCATGATTGCTCCCCTGGCAAATTCCAATTCTGAGCAAATTCCTGACACCCAGGATAATCTCTGCATGCTGAAAGCAGACAGGAAAACATCTATTTGCTCAATGGAAAGGACTAGATTATGCTGCTACTCTCGTGACTGTGGAATGAATCTTCTCCAGGCATCTCTGGATGACATGCAGTCTTTTGTTTCTCACTTGGTGGAAACCATAGTCAAAATAAGTTCCTGCCATACAGATCTTTCGTCAGCTGGCACATATATGATAATTGGTGTAAACTGTTTTCTGTTGATTGTCTTGCATTGTTGTTTCTCCAGTTAAGGGGCAAGAGCTGGGTAAACTTTACGGCAATGTCGCCTGATATATTCAATCAGAAACAAAATGTTTAACAAAAGTTTGATGTTTTAATCATGGGTAAGTGTTTTAAAAAACACGATAGTATGATAATCAATTTAAACCTATAGAGATTACCAACCAATGTCATTAATAAACATGAAGGTTATTCTCTGCTGTGAGTAAAAATAATAATGTGTAAATAATACTTTCAGTGTGGAGGGTGCTTCACGACCTGTGACGAATGGTATCCAACTTGTGGTTTCACAGAGAAACGTCAGTTGAGAGGGAGTTTATTTTCATTGTAAGGCTGAATTGTTCAGAAGTGGTTTTCAACGTGGCTTGCTAGTGCTGTAAAGAGCAATAACACAATGGAGCTATTTGTAAAATGGACTCCATGTTCGGGACTTTAATAATGCTCATTGCATGCTGTGGTCTAGCGTTTAATGGCAATGTATGTAATTGGATTGAATTTCCTTTCCTTGTAAGCCTACTTTGATTTGGCATGCCCTATGCATACCATGAATGCACTGGATAAAGCAGCCTGCTCACTTGGTTGCTTGTACCAGAGTATAAATGATGTAATGACCTGAAAGTATAGCTGTGTAAAAGAGCTTCTTGCACAAAGCATTACGGGGAACTCTATATACAAGACTTTTCAGGGACTCCTATATAAATGATGAGTTGGTAGATAAATGGGTTGGCAAACCATGGTGCCTTGTGCCATGAGAAACCTTAACGGACTCATCCTCCATTTTCAGAGATTTAAGAAAGGCAATCACAGCGATCACATTTGATGTAATAAAACCATTTAGACATATTTGCCAGAAGGAGTCCAAATAAAGAATATGCTAATGATTAAAACCATGTGTTAAAATATCTTATTCTATTTAATCGAAGACTCCGCTAATTTAAATACAGATGCTTTAGAGTTTCAACCTCCTGCGTAGTCCGACAGAACCTACAATAGGCTTTTTCTTTTTCTAGCCTTTTATCTTATAATTTATTTTCTCTTCTTTAGGTTCCCACAAAGCCACAGGGATTCCCTCCTCTTCCATCTACAAGAAAAAATAGTTAAATATGGGGCCAACCTTCACAGTTTTTTATGGTCATAGAGTAGATGGCTCAGTGAGGAATACCCATGTAACATTCCTACTGTTCAGATCCAATCCCATTCTGCTAGAAGACGTTTCGTATGTCCTGGTTGACTTAACTAATTCTTCCTTCTTAGACCGAATCTCTTCTAAGAAGTTTTCACACAGGAATTTAAATGAATCAGTCGACCCGAGCCGTTCCATATTGATGATCTGTATTCATCATTTCTTTCAGATCATAATACAGGGTGGTGTTAATAGCATGCACAATCTTCCCATACAGGTTTAAATAATTCCATAACACTTTGCATCTTAATTGAACATAGTCCCAATTCATAGTGAATAGCGGATTCTGGCAATGAGTTGGGGATTCTAAAAATGCTCCTCCATATCAAGGCCTCCAGTAAATCAACAAAATTCAATATCCACACGTCAAATAATTCCATGCTGTATATTAGTTTTGGTATTCTTTTCCCTTCGTAGAATTTCAGTACAGGACATTTACCATATTTAATGTCTGTCTTAAAGGCTTGACTTGCCAAACCAATTGCTTTTATAGTTAGCCAGTCTCTAGTATGGCCCTTACTTGGTTTGTCGAATACTGGAAACCCCAAATATAAAAAGTGATTGGCTAGCTCCAGTTGTTTGCCCACAATCCACCGTGAGTGATTTTTATTTAGCTTTATTTCATCGGATAATGTATTACCTTCTTGTTTTTTTAGAATTTATACTTCTATCATTTCTCTCAGCATACAATATGAAAATGTTCATTAACTTCTGCAGACCTCCAGCAGTTAAGTCAAACATTAAAAAGTCATCTGCTTAGGAGAGCCATGTGAGCTTTTGTTTGTTAAATCTAGGCGATGCTAATGCTTCCTTTTCCAATGACTCTCCTATGTCGGACACATATAGGTTTGTATTTGTTTTTATTGATTTATAAAGCGCCTTACGCCAAAGCGCTGTACAGTGGAACAACATCATATATAAAACATAAACAAAATAACAGTTGCAGCAATTACAATATGAATCAATCAAACAATACAGTGAGAAGAGCAATTAACTGAAGGGGATGGGAAGGAAAGGGAGATGGGACTGGATAAGGGGGAAGTGGAGGAGAGAAGGAGGGGTAAAGGGGATGGGTGGAAGAGGGGGGAGAAAGTCAGGGGGTGAGGAGGGGGAAAGGGGAAGGGGTTTCAGGGAGGAGAATGAAGGAGAGATTTAAGGGAAGTGCGGAATGAAGTGAAGGTGGGGGGACGAACGGATAGTAAGAGGAAGGGAGTTCCAGTGTAGAGGTGCTAGGAGTTGGAAGGAGCAAAAACGAGAGGAGGCACAGGGGGGGGCGGGGTGCGGTGAGAAGGAAGTGGTCACCGCACCAAAGGGAACGAGAGGGGGAGTAGAAGAAGGGAGGAGAGATAAGGGGGTGCGAGACCATGGAGAGATTTGAAGACAAGGCAGAGAAATTGAAATTTAAGTTGAGAGTGAAAAGGGAGCCAGCCAAGGTAGGAGAGAGAGGTAGAGATAGTCATGGGATGTAAGGAGACAGAGGGTGCGAACAGCAGAGTGGTAGATAGATTTAAGAGGGGCATGGTGAGAAGTAGGAAGTCCAAAGAGTAAGGAAGAGCAGTAGAAGAGGTGGGAGAAGATGAGGGAGGAGATTAAGAGTTTGGTAGCGTGGAAAGTGAGAGAGGGACGAATTTTGCGAATATTGAAGAGGTGGAAGCGACGGGTGCGAGAAGTGAGGGAGATGTGTTGGGAGAAGGAGAGAGAGGAGTCAAAGAGAACGCCTAAATTACGAGCTTGAAGAGGTAGGAAGGTTGGAGGGAGGAAAGTGAATGAAAGGGGGAGTTGAGGGAGGGGGAAGAGAGGGAAAGAATACGACTTCTGTCTTGTTGGTGTTGAGAGAGAGAGAGAAAGCAGAAAGACATCCAGTTCTTAATGGCAGTAAGGCAGGAAGAGAGTTGTAGGTGGAGGTCATATGAGAAGGAGGAGAATGAGAGGAAGAGTTGAGTGTCGTCATCATAGAAGTGGTGGGAGATGCCAAACGAGGAGATGACTGGAGCAATGAGGGAGGTGTAAAGAGAGAAGAGGAAAGGGCCAAGTACCGAGCCTTGGGATACACCATAATCAAGAGGATAGTTAGGAGAGGACCGACCGTCCCAGGAGACAGTAAAGGAGCGGGAAGAGAGGTAAGAGGTTAACCAGCTGAGAACAGAGCCTTTGAAGCCAAAGGAGGAGGGAGTATGAAGAAGGAGGGGGTGAACAACAGTGTGAAAGGCTGCCGAGAGATCAAGGAGAATAAGGATAGAGGATTGTTTGGCATGGCGGGCAGTAAGAAGGAAGTTAAGAATAGAGGTGAGAGCAGTTTCAGTGGAGTGTTTAGGACGGGAAGCCAGATTGGTAGGGTGGTAAGAGAGAGGAATCAGTGACAAAGGATGAAAGTTGAGAGTAGGCAAGGCGCTCGAGAAGCTTGGAGAGGAATGGGAGAAGAGAGATGGGTCTGAGGTTCGAGGTGAAAAGTGGTTCGGCGGAAGGTTTCTTTAGAATAGGGATGATCGTAGCATGCTTGAAAACAGGGAAAGGTAGCTGAGGAGAGACAGATGTTGAAGAAGGAGGTGAGATGGGGAACAAGAAGAGGGTAAATCTTAGGGATGAGAAGGGAAGGGAGAGGGTCAGTTGGGGCGGACGTGGGGTGGGCTTTAGATAGGAGGGTGGAGACTTCAGAAGGGGAGACAGGAGAGAAGATGGACATGCAGGAAGAGGGGGGGTGAGGAGGAGAAGAAGGGAAATCTGAGGGGGTGTGTATTTTTTGCCGAAGAGTAACAATCTTAGAGGAGAAGAAGTTAGCGAAGTAAGAAGGAGAGAGTGAAGAATTGGAGGAGGGATCAGGAGTAGAGGGAGAGAGGAGTCGAGTGAGAGTTTGGAAGATACAGCGAGGGTGAGTCGCTTGGGATTGGAGTAGGTTAGAGTAGTAAGAGGATTTGGCTGAAGCCAGACAAGAGTCATAGATGGCATGGTAAGAGAAGTAAGAGGTTTGGTTAGAAAGCGAGGGAGTTTTGAGCCATAGTCTCTCGAGACGTCTGAGAAGGCGCCTCATTGAGAGGAGTTGAGGAGTGAGCCAAGGTTGAGACGGTTTCCGGGTTGGTCGGAAGAGAGAAAGGGGATGGAGTTGATCAAGGGAGGATGAAATAGCAGAGGAAAGGGAGGGTAGAGCACCATTCGCAGATAATGAGAAGTTATGGAGAGATGGGAGAAAAGAAGAGCAAGTGTCAATAAAGACGGAGGGGTCAAAGTTGCAGAAGTCACGCTGTGAGGTTAAATAGGCAGGACGCAAGAATGCACCCCATCCTATCTCCTGTGGACATTTTCTTCGTACTTGATCCCTTATTGTCTAGTCTGACCCGAACATTGGTATTGGAATGTAGAACTATAATGATTTGCAACAATCCCAATGGAATGCCCCATGCAGCAAGTTTAGACCAAATCAGCCTTCTGTTAACCTTGTTGAAGGCTGCTGTAAGGTCTATTGTCACTAACTATAATGATTAAACCTTTTTGGTCCAAGATAACTTCTGGGCTGACTTCAGTACAAAGCCATTAACGTTGGTACTGTGATTCGCTCAGAATGCTGTCTGCCATTTTTTAAGCCTACCAATCTTGGATGCTCAGCCCTCTAGATGACATAAGATTACAGCCACAAAGATCTTATTATTGGCGTCCAGGAACGAGATTGGCCTTTAATTCTTGGGACCCGACGGTCACCCTATTTATGTATCAGTGTGGCGTATGCTGTTTGCCATGTCAGACACAGTTTACCTGTGTCAATCACTTGTCGGAAGTACATTACGAGTATGGTTGACCATAACACAGGGTTCTCTTTGAATACCGCATTCGATAATCTATTGGGACCGGGGGCCCTGGATTTACTAATGCCCCGAATCACCTCAAGAAGGATTTCTTGATCCAAATCAGGTTGCCAATCACCCAGATCAAATTTACTTTTAACAACTTTATCCCGATTTTATTACCATATCCGACGATTGCCCCAACAAGTTCAACATTTTCTTGACTAATGGGATTTGTTTGTCAGCTGGACAATGCCCATGGTCGTAAGTTTCCAAAACAAGGCAGTATCTTTATTACACTGGAGCTCTAACATATACTCAACGTCTCTCTGCAAGAGGATGACTCGATAGCCATTAGACCAGTTTCTATATTTTTGTTTAACTGTATGCATCATGGTCATACCTGTGACGTTACCCATGCTGTAGGTGTTTTTAAGTGATTGAAATGGCTGAGGTTGAATGCGTTTCCAGTCTAGGGTTGTTATGGACATGATGTCTGAGAGGCGACGATTAAAACATTCTGTCCTGCCTCTATTCTAGACATCCTGTTTTGTTCCTTGATTAACGAACACTCCTTTAGTTACTTTGTTTTCTACATCGACAGATATTGCACATTTCGCAACTATCATTTTTATGATCACTCCAGTCATTCGTAACAGCTTGAAAGATAGTACATTTCTTAAACCAATAGTCATCTACATATGTAATCTGGATGCATTGTTGTGTACCTCTAACCCAGGTGGTTTGCATTGGGATGTTCCCCTTCATTCGCTCCATTCAAGCAGTTCATTTAGAATGCCTTCAGAGGTCACTAAGATCCTAGACCTGGGGGTGATTGAGCCTTCCCAAGGTTCCTGGTACCCAAATCGAGAAGTCTAGATCCCTGTTTCTGCATTGACTGCGGCGATTGTGGGAGCTTAATGCACTCACCAAGACAGGTGCTCATTCCCTCCCATAATGTAATAAGATTATGTACAAATTAGGTGATGCAGTGTTTTCAGCAACTTTTTGATATGATCTCTCGATACACACGGATTACCTTTACTGGCATTCCCAGGGACAATGCAGCATTCTCTACTCCGTAGGGCCTGTACCAGTGCATGCCATGGAAAAGGGCAAGGTCACACTCGAGGCATTGAAGTGCTAGATAGGTCTGAAGTTCTGTGGACACAATGTTGGTGGAGAAAAGGTTCAGCCTTTCAAGATCCACGCAGTCCCACAACTCAACTCAGGTGAAGGCTTTTCTAGTCCTGATTCAGTAGTAGAGGAATTTTGTGGCTGATTATGGGCACCATAACGAACTTCCCCAAGAAGGCATTCCAAGGGCTTATTGGTGCTTACTGTAAAGCTCTAGCATGCAGTGCACCAGATTACAGCAATCCTTTTATTGTCCAGATGGACCCTCTGAGTGTAGGGATAGGAGAAGTGTTGTCTCAGCTGGTTGAAAAAGGCAGAGAACACGCATAGTTTTTCATCAGCCACAAGGTATGGAGCAGAGGTGAGTCACTGTTTGAGAGAGTACTGTGCCATAATTCGCTCTGTGAGGCCTCAAGACCCTGCCCAACAGGATCTAACATTGCAATCCACAATGGCCAAATGCTTTTAAAGCTGGCTTGCAGCCATGAAGGGAGTGCTAGATTCATAGGTTAACATATGACTGGGACTGGTCCTGGGAATGCAGAAGGACTGCTTGGATATTGCTACCTCTAGGTGATCCAGTGACCGCTTGCGGCAAACTGTGTTGCCTAGCTGAATGTCAGTTTCCCACCCCTGAAAACTTGGCACAGTCAAACCTAACCACTGGCATAAATGGTCCTGGCAACAGACTGAGTGTTAAACTTGCCAAAACCAGATACGGCCTGTTTGTGAATGGAGTCTGGTCGCAGTGAATGCACAGGAAGAAGCCTATGAAAGTTGAATGTAGCTGGCCACCAGTGATTGGTTGGCTGCCCAAAGTTTGAATTAATGTATCTCTATAATTTTCAGCTGAGTTACGCTCACAGCCCCCAAATCCCTATATAAAAGTACCTGGCTCCTTACCTTGTTGAGCCTTAGGATGCATCCAGAAGCATACAATACAATGCCTTCCTGAAGGCAAATCGTGAGAAAGGTGTACTGGTCCCTGAGTGAGTTGGTTAATTTGTAAAACATGCACTGCATAGTGTAACGCTCACCTGATTCCCACGGAGGTGCAGGTCTGGCTTTGAGTGCTGATGCTTCTTCAATGGTGAAGCGCAGGACTCTGAAGATGGACAGGAAGGGCCCCTCTACTCTGGCTTCTCTGGCTCGCAGGAATATTCCCCTGTGCGTGAAAAGGGAGTATTACCTACTGACTGAGTTAAGCTCAAGCCTCCCACTCTCTTCCAACCCTCCACGATACCCTTCCACGATTCCCCGTGAAGTCTCACCTTAGGGTCAGGAAGGATGAGCTCTCCATCCTGCTTCTGATGCAGGGGCGCGTTGAAACTCAGTTACTTCACTGGATTGAGGATTGATGGGAGTTCAGGTAAGCTTGACTATTCAGGTAAGGCACTGTAAAAGTTCTGCTGCAAGTTCAAGAGTCCAAGCTTAAAAATAATGTTCATTGTCTTGTTGCAGCAAGCGCTAATGCTTATGTCTTTTTCCCCTTGGGGGCCGGGGTTCGGAATGCCGGAGATATGCCTCCGACCCGAAGTGAAACATGCAGTTCCAGTAAATGACAGATAAGTTCTGGATGAGCACTCGGGTAACGTCTTTGCAATCGCTCA
This sequence comes from Ambystoma mexicanum, assembly GCF_040938575.1. NCBI lineage: Eukaryota > Metazoa > Chordata > Amphibia > Caudata > Ambystomatidae > Ambystoma > Ambystoma mexicanum. The sequence continues at coordinate 178,752,474 of NC_090940.1, forward strand.
TTCAATGTCTTTGTCTTTTTTCCCCATAGGGGTCGGGGTCCGGAAAATGCCTGGAAGCGGCAAGACCCGAAATGAAATGGGAATGACCCAACAGGTAAGTCTTAGAAGGAAACTGAGCTTTTCCTATTCCTTTCCTTCTCTCACCTTGTTCTTGTCTTTTTCTCTCTAGGCTCTGGGAAGTGGCTGTGGATCCGGATGATCGCTGCTGAAGATGGAGACGTCCAGGATAGGTGAGAGAAATGCAGCGCTGCAGCGATCGTAGCGAAATGCTTTTAAAAATGATGTCTTCCTTTTCAGGATCGTCGGTGTGATATCTCTGTGGTGCTGATTTAGCAGGTAATGATGCCTGCCTATGGGGTTGCTGGGTCGGACCTGGCTCCTTGGAGGTAGGCATCATGACAGTACCCCCCCCCCCCAAATCCCCCACCCCCAAGGCCCCTCCCAAGGTTCTTTCCTCCGGGGTTTTTGGCTTGTTCGGAAATCTCCGGTGAAACCTTTGTACTGATCGAGGTGCGTGGACATGGTTACTAGGCTCCCACAATCTCTCCTGAGGTCCATATCCCTTCCAGTCAACAAGATAGAAGAGTTTCGACTTTACCACCTTCGAGTCTAAAATGTCTTTAACTTCAAATTCTAATTCCCTTTCAATTTGAACTGGATCTGGAGGCTTGGACAATCGGGTTCCTGGTTGTACTGGCTTCAAAAGTGATGCATGAAAAACTGGATGAATACGCATGTTGGACGGTAGATCCAGTTTAAAGGCCACTGGGTTGATTATAGCCTTGATGGGATAAGGTCCTATGAATCTGGGATTGAAGGTTCGCGGGCCATTGAGGGGTAAATGTTTAGTTGCTAGCCATACCTGTTGTCCTACTTGGTAAGGAGGAGTTTTACTTCGGTGCAAATCAGCGTTTTCTTTATACTTTTTCTTGGCTTGCTGTAAATGACTTGCAGCTTCTTTGAAGGCTCGGGTTATTGTGGAATGCAGATGATTTACTGCGGGCATTTCCAGGGTCAGAGGTGGATCTAGGTCAGAGGTCCGAGGATGGTGACCATACAAGGTATAAAAAGGGGTTTGTCCGGTTCCAGAATGCACTGAGTTGTTGTATGCATATTTTGCGATCCAAAGAATGTCTTTCCAATTCAACTCAGATTGGTGTAACATTCACCGAAGATATTGCTCGAGAGTCTGATTGGTTCTCTCGGTTTGTCCGTCGGTCTGGGGGTGGTGGCTGGTGGATAACCGCACATCTATTTGTGCTAACCGGCAACACTTCTTCCAAAAATGGGAGATAAATTGACTTCCACGATCCGAGACTAATACGGAAGGGAAACCATGTATGCGAACTATATTCTCCAGGAATTCCTTGGCCAAGGTGGAAGCTGAAGGCAAACCTTTTAAATGGATAGAGTGGGCCATTTTGGAGAATAGGTCCACAATTACAAGGATTGTGTTGTAACCAGCACAAGGAGGCAGGTCGGTTATAAAGTCCATTGACAGGGTGTGCCATGGTGCCGGTGGAATATCCAAGGGTTGAAGTAGGCCGGCTGGCCTTTTCTTTTGAGCTTTGTTTTGGGTGCAAATTCCCCAAGACAGAACAAAAGACTTTGTCTTTTCTCCAAGAAGGCCACCAGAAGTGGCGTTTGATTTTTTTCCTCCGTTTTAGCGATACCAGGGTGTCCTTCCATTAAAGATTCATGATGATGGGCAATAACAAGTTCTTGCAATTCTTTACTTGGCAGAAACAACCGCTCCTGGAAGTAGGGTAAGTCATCCTTAACGGTATAATGAGGACCCTTTTGACTCCATCCCAGTAAGGTTGAAGAGTCTAGAAGTTGTTTTACTTGCGTTTGGATGTCCTCAATAGTTTGCAATGAAGTTAAGCCTAAGATTCTTTGCTCAGGTATGATGGGCACAGGTTCTAAGCTCGAATTAGGTTCTTCCATGCCAATCCGGGATAAGGCATCCGCTTTTCCATTCTTGCAGCCAGGGCGATAGGTAATTACAAAATCAAATTCTGATAAAAGAATAGAGCCCATCGGAGTTGTCGTGAAGATTGAGCTTTAGCCGTCTTTAAATACTGTAAGTTTCTGTGGTCCGTAATTACGGTGATGGTGTGTCTTGCCCCGAGAAGGTAGTGACGCCAAGCCTTGAAAGCAGATTTGATGGCCAGTAACTCTTTATCGGTAATTGCGTAGTTGATTTCAGGAGGAGACAAATTTCTGGACCAAAAGGCCACTGGGTGTAGTTGGTTAGTTTTTGGGTCTCTTTGCGACAGGACAGCTCCCATGGCCGAACTGGATGTGTCGGGTTTCCACAATGTACGGGAGATCTGGGTGCGGGTGCTTGAATACAGGTGCAGAGGTGAATTTGGTTTTCAGGTCCTGAAAGGCTTGTTCGGCCTCAAGAGTCCATTCGAAGCGTTTGTTTTTCTTTAGGAGAGCTGTGATGGGTTGGACTGTTCGGGAAAATTCCGGGATGAATCTTCGATAGAAATTAGCAAAGCCGAGCATGCTCTGAACTCCCTTCACCGAGCTAGGAGATGGCCATTTGAGGATGGCGTCCACCTTTCGCGAGTCCATTCGGACTCCTTGAGGTGTTAGGATGAATCCGAGAAACAACTTCTGTGGTATGAAAAACGCATTTTTCGAGTTTTGCAAATAGTCTGTGCTGGCGCAATTTCTCAAGAACTGCCCTAACATGTTTTCTGTGCTCAGATTCTGAAGAAGAGTACAACAGGATGTCGTCAATGTAAACAATGACACAGACATTGATAAGTTCCCAAAGAACATCATTCATAAAGTACTGAAAGGCGGCAGGTGCATTGCACAAACCGAAGGGCATCACTTGATATTCGAAGAGCCCAAACTTGGTGCGGAATGCTGTCTTCCATTCGTCGACTTCTTTTATACGCACCAGGTGATAAGCTCCTCGCTGATCTAACTTGGTGTACACACAAGCGTCTTTCACCTGGTCGATAAGCTCAGGGATCAAGGGCAGAGGATAACGATTCTTAATCGTTATTTGATTTAGGGCGCGATAGTCTATACACGTTCTAAGGTCGCCCTCTTTTTTCGGCACGAAGAACAGAGCTGAAGAGACAGGAGACTTGGACGGGCGAATAAAACCATTGGCTAGGTACTGATCTAAATACTGACGCAAATGCAGGTTCTCGGGTTCCGTAAGAGCATAAATCCTACTACAAGGTAGTTGAGCATTGGGTACCAGATAGATTTGGCAATCATAAGACCGATGGGGAGGTAACGTGTTAGCCTATTCTTTCTGAAAAACGTCTTGGTATTCTGACGGTAACTGTACAGGGGTGGAAGTTGCTGAGGCTAGACCCATAGCTGGATTTCTTGGAGAACAAGTTGGTTCACAATCAGGAAAACTTATCTTCTTTGCTTGCCAGTCAATTCTGGGATTATGTGTTTCTAACCAAGGAATTCCAAGAATTACTTGAAATTGTGGGGCCTTGATCACATCAAACACGATTGCTTCCCGATGTCCATCCTGACCTACCAGTGTCACTTCAACAGTGGAATGCGTTACAGGCCCTGAGGCTATTTCAGTTCCATCTACTGTAGTAATGACATCTTGGGTTACTTTCGGGCGGAGAGGAAGCTTAATCCTGGAAGCCAATTCACGGTCTATGTAATTTCCAATAGCTCCACTGTCGATGTATGCTTTTATAGCATGCAACTGCTGAGGCTGTTTTGGGTCCACGAGCACCATTGGCATGACAAAATGCGAGGTCAAAGAGTTTGTTTTCAAGCTCGGCAAGCGGACCCCTATGCTTGTCGGGCTAGGTCGTTTCCCGAATCAGGTGTCAATAATTCGTTATCAGTAGCTCCAACCACCTTCTTAGGTGGTTTAACTGGACAATTTCGAAGAAAGTGACCGGAAGTCCCGTAATACAGACAAAGTTGCATTTGCTGCCTTCTCTCTCGTTCTTTCTGCGTTAATGGTCCTTTAACACCACCGATTTGCATAGGTTCGGATACGTCGGTACTCTTGGAGTTAGCGTGGGATTTGATCGGTATTCGGGTTTTGTACTTGAACCGATCTGCTTTTCTATTGTGAAGTCTGTGATCAAGTTGAACCACCAAGTCTATGTAGTCTGCGCAGACCTGGGGTGGGTTTACTATCTGAGCTAGAACATCCTTAAGCTCTCCGCGCAGGCCTCGATGAAACAATGTGATCCTTTTGTTTTCTGGCCATCCAGTTTCCACAACCAGCCTGTTAAAGGTGGCAATGTAGGGCAGAAGATCCTGATTACCTTGTTGTAAGGATAACAGTTTATCAAGGGCCTGTCCTTGAGAGCGTCGAGCGAACAATCGTTCCATGCTGGCCTGGGAGCCCTGAAAATTCTGGAGAATGGGATCATCCTGATTTACCAATGGAATAGACCAATCGGCAGCACTGCCACTGAGGTAAGATAGTATAAAGGCTACCTTGGTCTGGTCGTTAGGGAAGGCTCCGGGTCTGCATAGAAAGTGTAAACGACATTGGTTCATAAAGACGGCATATTTCTTGGGATCCCCCGCAAAACGTTCAGGGGGGGCCAAAGGCATGTGTCCAGGTAGATTGATTTGTACCGGGTTATTCAAACCCATTGATGTGGAAATGTCTCCGGAATTAGGTAAAGGAGTGTGCCCTGCCTGGGCCTGTAATAACCTTTTGGCTAGGTCATCTGTTCTTTCCTTGGATAGGATCAGTTCTCTTTTGAGAGCGTTAGTCTCCTGGCGGGCTGAGTGCACCTCTGCCCGTAATTCCCCCAAAAGCTGGGCCAGCTGGTCAGTCTCGGAAGTCTCCATAGCGCCCGGGTGGGAAATTGTGGGGAGGCTTCGCGTTCTGGAAAACTCACCTGATTCCCACGGCGGCGCAGGTCTGGCTTCGAGTGCTGATGCTTCTTCAATGATGAAGCGCAGGACTCTGAAGATGGACAGGAAGGGCCCCTCTACTCTGGCTTCTCTGGCTCGCAGGAATATTCCCCTGTGCGTGAAAAGGGAGTATTACCTACTGACTGAGTTATGCTCAAGCCTCCCACTCTCTTCCAACCCTCCACGATACCCTTCCACGATTCCCCGTGAAGTCTCACCTTAGGGTCAGGAAGGATGAGCTCTCCATCCTGCTTCTGATGCAGGGGCGCGTTGAAACCCAGTTACTTCACTGGATTGAGGATTGATGGGAGTTCAGGTAAGCTTGACTATTCAGGTAAGGCGCTGTAAAAGTTCTGCTGCAAGTTCAAAAGTCCAAGCTTAAAAATAATGTTCATTGTCTTGTTGCAGCAAGCGCTAATGCTTATGCCTTTTTCCCCTTAGGGGCCGGGGTTCGGAATGCCGGAGATATGGCGCCGACCCGAAGTGAAACGTGCAGTTCCAGTAAATGACAGGTAAGTTCTGGATGAGCGCTCGGGTAATGTCTTTGCATTCGCTCATTCAATGTCTTTGTCTTTTTTCCCCATAGGGGCAGGGGTCCGGAAAATGCCTGGAAGCGGCAAGACCCGAAATGAAATGGGAATGACCCAACAGGTAAGTCTTAGAAGGAAACTGAGCTTTTCCTATTCCTTTCCTTCTCTCACCTGGTTCTTGTCTTTTTCTTTCTAGGCTCTCGGAAGTGGCTGTGGATCCGGATGATCGCTGCTGAAGATGGAGGCGTCCAGGATAGGTGAGAGAAATGCAGCGCTACAGCGATCGTAGCGAAATGCTTTTAAAAATGACATCTTCCTTTTCAGGATCGTCGGTGTGATGTCTCCGTGGTGCTGATTTAGTAGGTAAGGTCTTTTGTCTCCCTTTGCAGGTGACCCAGGATACTGACAGGCGTGGCTGAGGTCCAGATGCAGGAGCTGACACGGTGAGCGTCCAGCTGCGAGGAGCAGAACAACGCGAAGCGTGAGTTGCTGATCGGGTGTGGTTTAAATAGCTTTGGAAGAAGTTCCAAGTGTGTATCCTTCCACCGATCAGGTATGTATCCTTCCCCGACCACACCCGGGTGGATCGTAGTCCCACAGGTAAAGTAGTTCCATTCAGGCCACAAGAGGGCCTGGATGTAGCAGCATGGTCTGCATCAGGTAAGTGCACATTAAAACACTTGAACACATGTCTAGCTTTATGAGCGTGGCGCCTAAGGCGCCAGGACAGGGGTCCAACATGAGCCTGGCGCCTAAGGCGCCAGGACTGCGTCCAAAGGGCCCCAGCTTGGGCCCGCTGGCACTCCCCTGGGGGAAAATGATGCCTGCCTCTGGGGTTGCTGGGTCGGACCTGGCGCCTTGGAGGTAGGCATCATGACAATAGTTGTACTGATGGCGAAGCTCTGTCCGCTACCTGTAGACACTGGATTTATAATGACCAGAGAGAACTGAGAACCACAATCCCTTTCTTTCATCTGGTGGCCATAAAGGAACTGCAAGCCTCTGGCATCCCCGGATCCCAGGAAAACATTGCTGCCAAGTATGTGATATGACCCAGCTTGAAGTGGAGGGAGTGCTAGTAACAAAGTCTGAGGCCTGTAGTTTCAAACAACAAGAAGAAAGAATCCGAAAAGTGATAGTCATCTCACACATAAACCTTCTCCACTGGGCAATGTCTGCATCTTCCAGTGCCAGCACTTCATCCTCAGTGAATCGGAGAGTGCTGAACTCCGCTTTCTTTCATCGATAGTGCAGTAGAATCAAAAGTGACTCCACAGAAGTCTGAAAAATGAAGACCTACTTCACCACCACACCTGCAGTTGAACAACTGGTGCATAGGAGCAACCACCTTAAACCTCTCACCTTGCAAAGACCTGAGCGTTGACAGCCAGTCAGGTCCTAAGGTACCCCCAGTACCTTCAGCAGTGAACATAGCCAGTGGGTCACAACCCAAGAACTGAGGCTTTCAGAACCCACATTTTTTACCTATAATATACATCCTCACGTTGACTTAACTTAAATGAGATGGAAAGCATATTTCAATAACTTCTCAGTGGGGACATTCTTCTTTTTAAATACAGTAAAAGCTTTGTTATCCAGGATCAATGGGAACCCAATGATGCCAGATAAGCAAGTGTACCAGTTAACCGAATGTGGGTTATCCAAACTCGTTAGCAAAGTAAGAAGGCCGGATGTCAAAACATCCTGCTTTTTTGCTATGTTTACTCGTTCTGACATTTGGTTATCCAGCATGAAACCTTTTTTATCCGGCATTTTTTGTTATCTAAGAGTTTGTCACTCGCAATAGGAGATATCGAATTATAGAATGTGCTGGTTATTTGCGTGCCGGATAACAATGCTTATACTGTTACTGTGTTCTTCTCCCAGTTCAACTTTAGTGCCTGACAACAGAGAGCCAAGGGAAGGTTAAGGATGGTGTCTTTGCTTATTTTGGGACAATAGCTCGCAATCCTGAACTACAGGACTACTAAAATAGGCTTCTTCAACCAATCCCGCACAATAGGGAAAGCACCACGATCATTCAAATCGGCATTCATCAAACCTCTACTCAAAGACGGGACAGGTGATGTAGACGACCTCTCTAACTACAGACCGATATTAAAACATTCTCTACCGAGCTAAACCCCATCTACGAACACACACAGGAGCACGTTGAGAAACACTGTCTACTGGACCTGGCACAAGTCTGTTTCAGACCTATGAGAGGAACGGTGATGGCACGCCTCTATTTGGGATGATTTAAAGACCAACTCCGACACAAACACTGCACTGATTCTTACTAGATCTCTCTGCAGTGTTCGACAGTCAGCCAGGAGATTGGAAGAAATAGGAATCACCCACACAACACTACTTTGGATTAACTCATTCTGAACTGAAAGAACATCAACAGTATGGTTAGAACCATTGAAATCCACTTGTGGAGTACAATGATCCTCCTTATCCCTCCTGCTTTCCAACATCTACCTAACTCCATTAATCAAACTCGTCAAAAGGCACGGCCTCGCATGCTACAACTAAAAATAAACTCTACGATTGGATGAACACAAACAGCATCAAACTGAACCCAGTCAAAACAGACATCATGATCATATCCAAAAACCAGGAAAACAAAAAGTATGTTCCATGGCCTACAGAATTAGGAAAGGCAACAACGCCAACCCAAATAGTAAAAAACCTTGGAGTCCTAATGTACGTCGAGCTAACCCTAGTGTTATTCCCAAACTTGTCCTACCATGATCTAGTCCTGAGTGGGCGACCATGCATCAGTCTTAGACAAACTCCTGGGGGGGGTGTGGATCACTATGCCCCCCCCTGTCTTGTATTTTAGGGCCTTTGTGCACTGTGTTACTTCTAGATTACTCCTAACAACCTACTCCTGTCTTACTCCTATGGACGCATTAATAATAAGACACAAAGAAAACACATGAATCGATTCAAACAATAGAAACACTTTTATTCATGCACAGCAAAGCATGATGCAAACAATAATATAATGCAAATATCGAATTTACACCTTTTATGCTTTTGGTGCAAATCTACCGTGCAGTTCAATAACTATAAGCCTTTAAGGTTTCTAATGCATGCCTGTGATTAGCTGGATCTATCATGTTTAATGCAATATACATATGGCAAGTGCCAGCATTCAGCATTCCTCTCCAATCCACACCATTCCTCACTCTTTCTCTCAGACAATCCCTGTCTGATTACCCCATCTATCATGTCAGCCAAAGCTCTGTGTGAGTCTGTTCTAATTCCCCATGCATGTGGCTTTTCTCAGCACTACTCCGCTTTCCAGCTCCCTTTGCCAAGTGTGGTCACTCGAACTGCCTCAAGTCTCTGCCAAGCTCTCGATCTCTCCTCTCGTCAGAGTGCTTCCCCAAGCTTCCGAACTCCCAAAGCCATCGGATTCTGCTGCACCAAAAACACCTCTCCCTCAATCTCAGAGTCATCCAAATGTCTCTCGAACTATCTCTCAGAGAGCAACTCCATCCAAAACTCCATCTCCAACAACTAGCAACTCCTAAAGCCTCCCCTCTGATTATACTGTTCAATGGCGTATACAAATCCCTATGGTTACATTCGTTCTCTAAGTTAAGATGCTTCTCTCTCTCTGTCAGCGTTCTATATCTGAACAGTGCCTAAAAGTCTGTGTTGCATGTTCTTTCACTCCGTGTTCTGGTCAATCACTGCGTGTTCTGTCATTGTGACATTTGTCATCATATCTACTAGCATATCTCCTGTCTGTGAAGCATCATACAATCTATTTCTCCATTAAAATCCCTCTATCCTTCTCGTGCATGTCTCTCTGAGCCAAACTCGTCTCCCTCCATATGGCACTGCCCCCACCTTTTCTCTCTCCACAAAGCACAGCCAGCCATGCTGATAAGGCCAGCATCCCTCTCCACTCGGACAAGGGTCGTGTCATCTCTGTCTGCATTTCAATCTTTCACAGTGTACCATAACAACTTTGCCGTGGAACAAACAGCTTCTGAATGGCTTTATAAGGCCAGCTAAATGCTCTCTATTCTTGAATGTAGTGCCTATAAGCTTATAGCAAAACAAGAGTTGATGGCTGGAAGGTTTAGAATAAATATTGACCTCTGGCATTGCTCTGGGCAACCCTCCAGACCATCGTTCTTCGCCTGCCAAGCCATTACAAAAGGGGAAAAACCATATGCAAATCAGGCTTGGTCCCACCCCCAAAGGGGTAGTCCAGTCCGAACTGCTAGGTCACATCCCTTTTGCACGAGACCACAAGCATCCCCAGACATGTTTCAGCCTTGTTGGGCGTCATCAGTGAGGAGTAGCTTGGGTCTCTAGGCCCAGCAGGCAAGGGACCCACGTCTGGGCATACCCTTCCCACTCGGGGTGACAATAGCAAAACAAAAGAGTTGATGGCTGGAAGGTTTAGAATAAATCTTGACCTCTGGCATTGCTCTGGGCAACCCTCCAGACCATCGTTCTTCGACTGCCAAGCCATTACAAAAGGGGAAAAACCATATGCAAATCAGGCTTGGTCCCACCCCCAAAGGGGTAGTCCAGCCCGAACTGCTAGGTCACATCCCTTCTGCACGAGACCACAAGCATCCCCAGACATGTTTCAGCCTTGTTTGGCGTCATCAGTGAGGAGTAGCTTGGTTCTCTAGGCCCAGCAGGCAAGGGACCCACGTCTGGGCAGAAGGGATGTGACCTAGCAGTTCGGGCTGGACTGCCCCTTTTGGGGTAGGACCAAGCTTGATTTGCATATGGTTTTTCCCCTTCTGTAATGGCTTGGCAGGCTGAAAAACGATGGTCTGGAGGGTTGCCCAGAGCTTTGCCAGTGGTTATGATTTATTCAAAACCTTCCAGCCATCACCTTTCTGTTTTGCTAAAGTCACCCCGAGTGGGACGGGTATGCCCAGACGTGGGTCCCGAGTCTGCCGGGCCTAGAGACCCAAGCTACTCCTCACTGATGCCCAACAAGGCTGAAACATGTCTGGGGATGCTTGTGGTCTTGTGCAGAAGGGATGTGACCTAGCAGTTCGGGCTGGACTGCCCCTTTTGGGGTAGGACCAAGTCTGATTTGCATATGGTTTTTCCCCTTCTGCAATGGCTTGGCAGGCTGAAAAACGATGGTCTGGAGGGTTGCCCAGTGCTTTGCCAGTGGTTATGATTTATTCAAAACCTTCCAGCCATCACCTTTCTGTTTTGCTAAAGTGCCTATAAGCTTTCCATCATACCAAGCACTATACTTAAAGCTCAATCCATATTCTAAGTGCACACCCAATGCGTCCAATACATAATACATAAGTCTCTACAAATACAACAGGCCTCATTCTATAAGCAAATGCAAATGGCTACATATATATAGATAATGGAAAACTAATCAGGATGCAATAATGGATAACTGGATTCCTAAAGGGGTAATGATGGATAATGATTCCATAACATTGAGTAATGATTCCATAATGACAACAAACCAGGCCTCTCCATTCTATCAGGTTTTACAATCTCTCCTCTTATTACATAATCATTACTAACGATCTGTCATAACATGTCTAATTGTGGCATGCTAAAACCAAGCAAAATTGCAAAGGGAAAAAGCATTCTATTTCATGATGCAAAAAACCCTTAAAATGATGCAAGCATTTCACTCTATCAGTGGCAAGCTAATATTCAAATGCATAATTGCAAATGTGTCAAAATTCTGAACAGCATATTCAAGTTTCTATTAGCAAAAAGTCAAAAGCCAAAAGTGTGAAAGTGTGTCTACAAGCAGAAAACGAAAATGCAATGCATAGAATCAATGCATGTGTACTGTGGATTCAGGTGTTTTCATTTTAAATGTGTCCAGCACAAAATAACAGTGTCACTTTCACAGGTGTCAAAGCTCATTTCAGATGTATGCATTTCCATTGTATACATGGCAGTGTATTGGCCTTACAGGCCAATTCATTTACATTTCCAGTCCAAGTTATTTCCAGGTTCACTGCATGTCAGTCTGTGATGTAATCAGTTGTATTCCAACAGAATGTATGTGTCCTCACATCTGTGCAAACTCCAAGTCAGTACAAATCCAGTAAAGCAATTCTCTCAGCCAAGGAATGTCAACACAGCGTGTGTTCAAAGCGAGTGTTCACAAATGTGTCACAACAAAAATATATGTGTTCAGCAAAGTTTTCAATGTTCGTCGCGGAAAAGTTCTCCACAGCAACACACGGTAGCAGCAAAGCATTCAGGCCAGTTCAGGTTGGCCTGCTTAATAAATGGCAGCAAGCTGATGAGATTTTACACAGAGCTCCAAAAAGGCAGGAGCAAGCATCAATTTTGTCGGTACCATGTGCCCCCCGTTTGTCCCCACGGGGTCGCACTGGTCCTTCACTTTTCAATGGTAGCACCGGGAAAACCGAGTGTCAGAGCTTTCAATTTGATGCAGATTGATACAGCTCATATGCTCCCTTTTCCCTAGGCCTCCGTTCCCACTTCTCCATATTGGGAACAAAGGCGAAACAAAGCACTGATGCACAATGCATTGACGTGACACTCATAGAGTGTTTGCAAAACAATGCAAATGGCAACTCTCCTCTGGCAATTCCATGCACAGTGGCCCTTCACATAGGCCCATCTACAGCAGGTTCAAATTCTCTCCTTCCTTGCCAGGTCATGCTGTTGCCATGCCATGCCAATATTCCAGTTCATGCCATAGCCTGTTCTTCAAATAAGGGACCACCCAACATTGGATGCAAGTGCAGTTTTCAAAGCACCATGGTGTCAGATCAATGCTCTCTCTTTCACTCAAGAGACAAAGCTTCACTGCTTTTCAAACGTAGTTGGCATCAAGAATTCAAATGCCTTCAGAGCGCGTCTTCCTGCTCATTCCCATTTCTCTCTTCTCCTCAGGCCCAAACTTGTGTCTGGTTCTGGTTCACAAGGTAAGGCATTCCAAATGAATTCTCTTCTTTACAAAACAGCGCACAAACGAATTTCTCCTTTTGCTGAACATCTTTCACTCTCTTGGCACAGAATGATGCAAGGTATCGGTTTCAAGTCAGTCACAGTCTTCACTTTCCATGGCTAGTTGTCATGCCAGGAAATCGGACAGCAAGCAGGTTTTCTGGGTACCTTCTGAGAGCACAGCCATAGACTAAGCCACACCCTAAGGCCTCAAATCGGTCGGTTGGCATTACCCAGAAGTGCCACTGCAAAGCATAGCTTTCAGGTACTAATGTCTCATTGCTGCTGCAAGCAGCCATGATGCAAAGTCACATAGTTTCATCAAGGTCTGGTCAATCTGGTCTGGTCAAGCTATCATTCTGGTTATGCTGCTTTCAGTCGTCATGCTGCTGCCAATCATGGTCTGGTCAATTCAGGCGATGCAATCTGGTCTGTCATCAATGTGATCTGCAAGGTGTATCACGGTCTGCAAATCTCGGTCTGGTCAAGGTGGCTCTCCAGATTTCATGCAAAGAAAACAAAAGTGCAAGTATCAGTCCTCAAATCAGTTTCACATGTATTCAAAGCCAAAAACAAAACAGTATTTCTCTCTGTGCTCCTTTTATGTTTTTGGTGCAAATCTACCATGCAGTCCTTCCCACAGCACCCAGGCCGGGAGCAGGAGCTCCACCGACCCGGATCCGCTACTGCAGGAGCAGCAGGCGTCCCGCTCTAAGCCCAGCTGATCACTGCTGAAATTATGATTAGCGCTGTAAGCGTTGCGCTCATGCCATGATTTTCTCCTTCCAGCACTTTCACAGCACCTACAACTCGTTTCCCTTATGCTGATGGAAGAAAATACCTGCTGATGCTTTTACACAGCTGTAAATGCTGTTTTTGTTCGCTTTCCGCCATTAAGGTACACGAGGTACCGAGTCAATCAAAGATTGCCGACCGCTTGTAATCTGGCACCTCCAGAGCCTAACCAGGCCCCTAACAGCCTTTGTCCCGCTCCAATTGGCTGCCTGCCCTTCTTTTTACCCGATTGGTTACCGGCAGGCGTAGCCGGCCCACCTTCGACAAGGCCCACAGGAATAAGGCCATCGCCTGTTCTCCGCCTGTTCTTGCCGAGACAGCCATCTGCCAGACCCCCTGGCCCCCACATCTTGGCCCCTCCTAAAGTTAACATTTCTGCTCCACCTACAACTATTGCACTGGGTGACCGCATACTACGCACGCGCCATTAAGTCTGTTGAACTCACATGCTTGAACTGTTTATTTACTGCTGTTTACACACAAGTGACCGATTGCCAATACAAATAGTTTTCTATGCGTTCTTGCCGAGACTGCTGTCTGCCAGACCCCTTGGCCCCCACACCTTAGCCCCTCTTAAAGGTAACACTTCTGCTCCACCTACAACTATTGCACTGGGCGACCGCATACTATGCACGCGCCATTAAGTCTGTTGAACTCACATGCTTGAACTGTTTATTTACTGCTCTTTGCACACAAGTGACCGATTGCCAATACAAATAGTTTTCTATGCTGCTTGACTGCTCCCACCTAGCGCCAAGTCTCCAGTCATGCGAGCCCTAGCCACTGCCAATCCACTTTGCCTCAGTAGCAAAGTCGCCTCTAAATCACCTGTATAGTCTCCTTTGACTCTGCCTGTTCACCCATGCACAAAGAGCTATACTAGTCCTCTGGCACAGTGTCTCATGCCTCCTATATTGTAATTCAAAGCTAGATGTGCCTGAGTTTTGCCTCCTATACTGTAATTCGAATCTAGATGTGCCTGAGCTGGTGCCTCCTATATTGACATTCAAAACTAGATGTGCCTGAGTTTTGCCCCTATATTGTAATGCGAACTAGATGTAACTGTGTCAGCTGTGATTCGGCCCAGGTGCCCCCTTTGCACTGCCTACTGCTGCTGCTCGCTCATTGCTACCCCAACATACACGCCATTATGCTGATCCAGAATTTCACCTCTGACTATATTTACTTTGCAGTATGCCTCACCTTTAAACTGTCAGCATCACTAGGACTACTACCACACTACTACTACATCTCTACTGCCACCCCACACGCCTTCCCACTCTCCTCCTGTGCCTCACAACAAAAACCTAACATGGCCCCACCTCACACGAGCTACACCTCTATGGCGCCTCAGACTGCACACAGCTGCAACACCTTACGTCAGCCACTATGGTCGACGCTCCTGCTAACCCTTACCTCAACTCACCACCCCTCTGGCTCGAACACTTTGCCATGAAGCCCTCTCCCAACCAACCCTGCTATGTGCCCGCCAGAAATCTCAGATTGGGAGCCAGACTCTCCCATTCTTCCAACTACCCCACCAACACCCACCGGTCAACCAAACCATCCTGCACCAGACCCATAACCTCTGCCCACCCCCACGCACCCCACCCATACTGGACATTACACCTGACATGAGTACCCTTCCGCCCAGCCCCCCTACTGATCCGCCCAGCCCCCCTACTGATCCGCACAGCCCCCCTACTGATCTACTGATCTCAAGGCTGCCCTGATCGGTTGTATACAAATTGATTGTTTTACAACTGCTCGAATGACAATTGACCTTTTCACAATTGACCGAATTGTGAAGGTCAATTGTACCATATATGTCGGGGGAAACCCCCCACAACCCCCACCCAACGCCAAACCCCCCAAAACATATATTCGGTCAATTGTGACCCTTTAAATTCGGTCAATTGTTCATTCGAACAATCGTAAACGACCAATTTGGGTAATACCCCCTGACCAACACTAGGTCACTCACGGCTCATGCATTCAACATAGCTGACCTTATAACCACCCACAACCTGGACTTTATAGCAGTTACTGAAACCTGGCTCCACGCAGCCTCAGGACCCCTGCCATTACTAGCAATTTCCGAAGGCTACACGTTCATTAGATGTGACCGTAACACGGATCAAACTAAAGGAGGCGGTGTCGCCATCATCCACAAAACCTCAATCAACCTCCGCATCACTACCCCTTGCCTAATTACCTCAGCAGAGCTACTCACAGCCAAGCTAGCCATTACCCCCAATCGGACCATCACTCTCCACATCATATATAGACCGCCTGGCCCACTATCTTCGTTTGCCGAGGACCTCTCCCACATCCTCACTGACAACACTAAGTCTAAGTCCCAAATCATAGTATTAGGTGACTTCAATCTAGGCTACCTAGACCCCAACGACAACTCCGCTCAGGACATCAACAACCTGCTACTCAACCTAGGCTTCACACAACAGATCACCCTACCTACCCACACCAGAAGCATGACCCTCGACTGGATAGCCAACTTAAACTATGACACAAATATCGAATGCATTCAACCATGCGCATGGACCGACCACCATCTTATCACCTTCAGAATCCCTGCTAAAATCATCCATCCCACGCCCAGCATAGCGCCTGCCACTAGAAATAAGCGTAACATAACATGCGCTGAACTACTCCCACTCATCCTCCCTGCACTCAACGACATCTCATCCTCATGCTCTGACCCCACTGTCTTGGTTGACTTATACAATCAAACCATGACTAAAGCGCTTGATCTTATTGCGCCATCCAAACTAAGGAAACGCAAACCCCGGGCCCACCTCAATTCCTGGTCCACGCCGCAGCTGAGAACCTTGCGCAAGGAAAAAAAAGGACCCTTGAAGCACGCTGGAAAAGCAATCCAACGGAAGACAACAAAGCTAGTGTCGCCTTAGTTACTCTTCATTACAAAGAAGCCATACTCGCAGCAAAAAAGGAGACATACAACAAACGCATTGAACTCGTCCAATCTAACACCAAGGAGCTATTTAGAATCCTGAAAGAGTTAGAATCCCCTGCCACTCCTCCCAGAACTTGCTCCAAGTACAGCACCTGGTGTGCCAACATCCAAAAAGCCCTCCTTGGAAAAATCGTCACCCTCCAAACCAAAATCAATGACCAAAAAATTTGTCTGCAGCCCAGTCTACAACACAAACCACCCCAGGCTATCATCAACCCCAACACTGAACCCTTAAAACCCTTCTGCTTCACACCTCTCCCCACCATTGAAGTAGAACACATTATTAATAATCTTAAACCTACCAACTGTCAGGGGGACCCCTGCCCAGCCACCATCATCAAGGAAGTCGCTCATAGCTTAGCGCCCTTCATCACCACACTCATCAACTCCTCCTTCAGCACTGGGATTGTCCCTGACAACCTTAAGAATGCCGGGGTCATCCCTCTCCTGAAAAAACCCACCCTGGACGCCAACATACCCACTAACTACCGACCGATCACCACGGTCCCTTTCCTTTTAAAAATCCTTGATCGCGCTGCATACCTGCAGATCCAAGACTACCTAGAAACCAATAATCTCCTGGGTCTGAGGCAGTCTGGCTTCTGCCCGCGATATGGCACTGAAACAGCTCTATTTGACCTTAAAACCCAGATCGAAGACCTCAAAGATGAGGGCAAACTGGCAGTCTTACTCCTCCTAGATCTCATCGGCCTTCGATTTGGTTAATCACCAAATCCTTTGCCGTCACCTAAAACTGCCGCCCACTTCTCGGACAAAGCGACAGCCTGGATCACCTCATTCCTAGATAACAGATCAATGCGAGTCTTTTCCCCTACCGCCACCGCAAAACCCTCCTCAGTCACTTGTGGAGTGCCACAAGGATCCTGTGTATCCCTGACACTCTACAATGTATTTACAAAACCCCTATTTGACATTCTGGATCTTCTGAGTGTCACGTACACCAACTACGCTGATGACACCCAGATACTTATCCCCATCACAGGTGACCACAAAACTGACTCGCTAGCCATCAACGCCATTTATCAAGTTATCCAAGCTTGGATGGCTCAGCACGAATTGTGCTTAAATGACGACAAGACGGAGCTCATCATCCTTGGCTCCCACCAAAGACTCAACAAACTTGACCCCTCGTTTAAAGCCTTCACCATTGATGGCAACACCATCAAAGTGGCCAAGGACACAAAAACACTTGGTGTCTACATCGACTCCACCCTCTCCCTATCCAGACAAACCAATGCAGTATTTTCTTCGGCTTCATACACTTGCAAGCTCATCACAGCTTGCCGCCCCTTCCTCCCACCAGCCAACTGTACGACATTAGCCAGGACCTTGGTCCTATCCAAAATTGATTATTGCAATGCTCTCTATCTAGGGACTAACCAATGCAATATGAACAAACTTCAAATCATCCAAAATAACGCCATCAGAGCGGCGCTCAATATTCTCAGGAACCTCCACATCTCTGATTCCAGACAAAGCCTTCGCTGGCTCTCAGTCTCCCAAAGAGTCTCCCTCAAAGCACTCGCTCTCACACACAAAAGCCTTGCCAATCAAGCCCCCAGCTACTTAGCCAGCAGATTTGCACTACACACCTCTACGAGACCTCTCAGAAGTGCCCAAACCAACTGTCTCACTGTCCCACGATTCAACTTGCAAAGATCTGGTGGACGCAGCTTCCCAGTCCTAGCAGCCAAGCTATGGAACTCGCTACCTAATCCACTAAGAGCAGAAACTTAATTCCCGGCCTTCAAGCGCAAGGCCTCAGCCTGGTTGTCTGCCCAGGACTCGCTATGACTTCTAGCTCACAACGCCTAGGGTCTCCACATCCCCATCACTGGCTCACTGCCTTTACCTGCTCCTTCCTAGTATATTTCTTGTATAAATGGCCTATTCATGTATATCTCATTCAAATACCTCATTTTACCGTGCCTGTAATCACATGTTGTATAATTTGTATATATGTATTTCTAATGCTTCTCCTTACCATGCCTGTAACTAGACTGTAAATGTTGCATATTTTATATATATATGTATAATCTGCTCTAATGCTTCTTCTTACCATGCCTGTAACTAAACTGTAAACTGTAACCAAATAATGCGCCCGGTTGCCCTTGGGCCTGGTGCGCTATGTAAATAAATAAAATACAAATAACTAAGTCTTTCCTGCCTTTCAATGCAAGCCTGTGATTAGCTGGATCTATCATGTCTAATGCAATATACATATGGCAAGTACCAGCATTCAGCATTCCTCTCCAATTCACACCATTCCTCACTCTTTCTCTCAGACAATCCCTGCCTGATTACCCCATCTATCCTGTCCGCCAAAGCTCTGTGTGAGTCTGTTCTAATTCCCCATGCACATGGCTTTTTTCAGCAATACTCCCCTTTCCAGCTCCCTTTGCCAAGTCTGGTCACTCGAACTGCCTCAAGCCTCTGCCAAGCTTTCGATCTCTCCTCTCGTCAGAATGCTTCACCAAGCTTCCCAATTCCCAAAGCCATTGGATTGTGCTGCACCAAAAACACCTCTCCCTCAATCTCGGAGTCATCCAAATGTCTCTCGATCTCTCTCTCAGAGAGCAGCTCCATCCAAAACTCCATCTTCAACAACTACCAACTCCTAAAGCCTCCCCTCTGATTATACTGTTCAATGACGTATACAAATCCCTATGGTTACATTCGTTCTCTAAGCTAAGATGCTTCTCTCTCTGTCAGCGTTCTATATCTGAACAGTGCCTAAAAGTCTGTGTTGCATGTTCTTTCACTCCGTGTTCTGGTCAATCACTGCGTGTTCTGTCATTGTGACATTTGTCATCATATCTACTAGCATATCTCCTGTCTGTGAAGCATCATACAATCTATTTCTTCATTAAAATCCCTCTATCCTTCTCGTGCATGTCTCTCTGAGCCAAACTCGTCTCCCTCCATATGGCACTGCCCCCACCTTTTCTTTCTCCACGAAGCACAGCCAGCCATGCTGATAAGGCCAGCATCCCTCTCCACTCGGACAAGGGTCGTGTCATCTCTGTCTGCATTTCAATCTTTCACAGTGTACCATAACAACTTTGCCGTGGAACAAACAGCTTCTGAATGGCTTTATAAGGCCCGCTAAATGCTCTCTATTCTTGAATGTAGTGCCTATAAGCTTTCCATCATACCAAGCACTATACTTGAAGCTTAATCCATATTCTAAGTGCACACCCAATGCGTCCAATACTTAATACAGAAGTTTCTACATGCGTCTCTACAAATACAACAGCCCTCATTCTATAAGCAAATGCAAATGGCTACATATATGTGGATAATGGATAACTAATCGGGATAATATAATGGATAACTGGATTCCTAAAGGGGTAATGATGGATAATGATTCCATAACGATGAGTAATTATTCCATAATGATAACAAACCAGGCCTTTCCATTCTATCAGGTTTTACACTAGAACCACAAGTGAACGCAATAATCGGGAAATGCCTCTTCCTCCTATGCATGATCAAAAGGATGCTACCATTCCTTTCTCTCCGCCACCTGTCTCTACCTGTGGCGTTCCCCAGGGCTCTATCTTCTCAGACTGGTTTTTCAACCTCTACATGGCCCCTTTGGCTCACCTGATCTGTACCTTCTACTCTAATCTCAGTGTTATGCGGATGACACTCTGCTTTCCTTCAGCCTTCTCTCAGCCTTCTCTCTCTCTTTCTCTCTCTTTCTCTCTCTTTCTCTCTCTTTCTCTCATTCTCTTTCTCTCTCTCATTCCTGACTGTCTATCCACGATTCTGGATTGGTGCACTTCCAACAATCTCTGCCTTAATGCCAGCAAGACGGAGATCCTCCGCATTGGGACCCCTGCCCCTGTTTTCCCTCTCTCACTTCTGACCACCCGCCTCGGGCCCTCTTCCTTTTCCTTCCTGAGAGGCAAAAAACCCTGGTCATCGTAGACTTTACTCTTTCTCTCCTCACATCTCGGATGTCACCAAGAAGCTCCACTACCAGCTGCACCTCCTCAAAGGAACTTTTCCTCTTCACTTTCCCCCAGAAGCTCACTGTCTCCAGAGCCCTGGGTCTCTCTGGGCTGGACTACTGCAACAGCCTCTTTCTCAATCTGCCTTCCTCTACACTCTGCAAGTAATCCAGAACAGGACTGCAAGACGTACCCTTGGCCTCAAGCCCAAGGACCATATCTCTCCAGCCCTGAAATCTCTCCACTGGCTCCCTGTGGCTGCAAGGATCAAGTTCAAGACCCTTTGCATTGTCCACAAGGCTTTCTGGGGCCAGGACCCTCACTACACCTAATGCTCTCTTCCAAAATATCTTCCTTCTCAAGCCCTTCGCTCAGCTACTTCCAACTCTCTTAAGGGTTAGACGCTTCTCCAGGCAGAGATCTCTCTCCTCTGCAGGTGCCTCCCTCTGGAATCCCCTCCCTGCCCTTCTCAAACTTGGCTGGACCACATGAAGTTCCGGAAGCAGATCAAAATCTCTCTCTCTGGCTCGCTCTCGCTCTACCGGCTGGTTGCTTGGCTACCCTCAGAATCTCACTGGGTACCAGGCTCTTTCTTGATCAGTCACCCTTGCACTGCCTCCGGACCTACCACGCATTTAGGGGCTGTAACTGTAACCCTACA
This sequence comes from Ambystoma mexicanum, assembly GCF_040938575.1. Lineage (NCBI taxonomy): Eukaryota > Metazoa > Chordata > Amphibia > Caudata > Ambystomatidae > Ambystoma > Ambystoma mexicanum. The sequence goes on from NC_090940.1 coordinate 178,773,270, forward strand.
GTCCCTTGTTCTCCTTGCACTACACAGAGCCACGCTGTCCTGGCTGAACTTACTCTGAGCATTGCTGCCCTGTTTTCCCCTCCCTTGCACTTCCTCGCCCGCCACCACTCCCTTTCCCGTTGCACTTCTCGTTCTCGCACTTGCACAATCTGAATGACACAAGGCCTAGTAAGATAGTTTGTCTTGTCCTCCCTCCCTTGTCTTGTCGTGCTTGGAAACACTTGTTTACAGGGGCGTTATAAATGACTTATATCATATTATATCATATAACTACAAAACACTAACCATCATCTCCCGCCAGACTTCTCCTCAAACTATCACAAAGGGACCACATCTCCCTGGTGTTAAAAATGCTACACTGACTGCCGATCAAACAACAAATCACATTCAAAACAATGTCCATAACGCCTAGAGCAATCCACGGCAGGCAGCAGAATTTCTACATAACAAAACCTCTGTTTACCAACCACAAGAACACTCCGATCCAGCAACGACATTCCCCTGGAACCAAAACCATATTTTAGGAAAAAACTTGAGGGATCCTCATTCTCCCACCTGTCAGTGAAAGTCTGGAACTCGCTCCCGAGAAAAAAGTGCAACACGAAGGATCACCTAAAATTCAGAAACTTCTTTAACCCAGGCTGTTCACCACAGAACCAGACGGAAACGAATAACAGTCACCAACCCCCAAATAGACCGCTGACTAAACAAAGCCCAGAGTGAAAGAAAATGCTCCGGTGGGAAGGAAACTCAGGGCACCCGTATCCCACCCAGGCCCCTACCAAAGCCTTTCAGGGATAAGATGGGAACATGCTAGACTGGTCAAAGACTAAGGGAATACAGCCCAGGCTAGTCAGCAATGGCCATACTTTCCATGCCTGAACCCAGGGAGCATCCCCTCAATCAGAGAAAAGGACCCCACTCTAGTAGACCTGGGAGACGATGGCAGGCCTACCCAAACCACAGAGCCAACCACCTTAGATACCAACTAATATATGCCTGATGGGTGGAGGAGACTTCTCTATCTGGTCAGGCAGACCATTAGAAATCCCTGCAGACAAGCAAAACCGCACAGGATTTGGAGTGACCCCATAAAACTCCATAATACAAGACACTAGTAGAGCCAACTGCTTTAGGTACCCATTCCTATAGGCCTAATGGGTGAAGGATGCACCTCCTCTATCTTGTCACTTAGTCTGTTAGACAGCCCTGTAGACGAGCACAACCCGTATGGGGTTCAGAGAGTGACCCCCATGAAATGCTGCAACACGAAGCACAAGCAGAAGATGCTTAACTCGTATGTCTGAAGGAAAGAGGTAAGATCATGCAACCCACGAAGCCAACTGCAACTTTCTGCATACACCGCTCAAACTCAACACAACCACATCTATCGTACAGCAAACCGCACATACTTCACTACACTGAAAAAACAAGCTACACATAGACTCGCACAACAGAACACGACAACCTACCAAGTGAGATTCTGCACCTATGCTGAGTGAACAGTGATAACCGAACTGAAGTTGTCAACTGCACATCACCATCACAGGCCTCTCTGAGCCTCCTCCCACTATGCCCTACAGACCCAACCCGTCAGCTTGCCTTTCAGAGCTGCCATAGCACCAGGGGACCACTCCAGTGGTGATAGGTAGGGTGCAGTATCTGTTCTGTTTTGAGTCTTGCATCAACCTCTCTACTGGCCGTCGCACATTAGCGCACAATGCAGAACTTCCAAATAGGTTATGTTACTATAATCACCATCATAGTAGTTTCAAAGCACCACACCTTTTCTATGGCATATTATGTTCCCGTCTGTAGATGCCAGACTTTAGTCTGCTGGGAAGGAGAGCAAGAGCAAGACCTGAAGTAAGACTAAAGAGGTAATGGGGTAGAAGGGTGCAGATGCAGGGAGGGAACCAGGCAGGGGAAAAAGCTGTGAAGTAGAGTGGATGCTTGTTTGTGTACTATTTATTTGAGATTTGTGGCACCGAAAAATATGTGGGGGCTTGGTATACTCATTGGGGGGGTTCCAAGGCAGTTATGGAAGAGTTATAGGTTGGAGATGAAGTAGTGTTTGGTGTGTGAGGCGCTCGAGAGTGAGCTCGGGCTGCCATGGCAGGAATGTTGACATAATAGGAAACCTAGCCAAGCATCGTCCTGGGTAAGCCGAGCTAGTTTTACACAAACATTTAATTAAGCGTGTGTCCTAGAACCATGGTGTACTTCAAGCTAACAAGAGTTAGTCTGACAATCTTCTTCTTATTTTGCAGCAAAAGTCAGGTGAAAAGCCTGTTGCAGGTAAGACTTATTTTGTTTTTACGTGTTGGCTCTACGCACGTGTGGTTTGAATGTCCTTGTACTGTGATGGGACAGCGCTGCGTTATATAATGCTACTATATTTGGATTTATTTTCTCTTACGACTAAGTAGAAGGTTTGTACCTCGGGAAATAGTCTCAGCGTTACACATTAGCAAAGCAATATATTTTTAGTTTAGCTCGCCATTTAAAACAAAATGTAGCAGTTTGTGCATACTTGATTACCTGGACAGCAGCAGTCATAATACATAAAGGCCTCAAGGAAAACTATCAAAATGCCTAAAATCTGATCTTTTTTCCACAGTGGATCAGATCAAGAAGGAGGCGGAACCAGCTCCAGAAGCTATTAAACAGGAGGAGAAGGAGCCTACCAAGAGCACGCAGCCGAGCGCGGGCACAAAAGCACCTCCCGAAAAGCGAATGAGAGTTCAGTGATGCCCTGATCTTGCTCTTCTTAAGCCCTCTTCACAGACCTCTGGTAGCAGCAAAAGCGAATCATGTTTCTTTGGCCATTCGGACATTGCGATACTAACAGAGAACACCGGGTGGCGCTGGGATATTACAAAGACAAATGCTGATGGGGGAGTGGAGGAGAAATCTGATGTAGGGTTGCAAAAAAGAAAGAACTGCTGTGCTTTTTCCACTTGTGTTTTTTTTTTTGTGCTCCTCTTGTGAAATACTTTCATCTATTGACGGCATCCAAAAAACTAAGAATGATGAACAGTTTTCATTGCAGATGTGTTTTTATACCTAAATGAAGATTCAACGGGTTGGTATTTTTCCAGAATTGTTTTTTATTTAATCTTTATTTTCGTGCGATCTCAAATTAGCACTTCAGATTATTTGTTAAGACCACCTGGTATAGCCGCGTGCGAGAAATGATGCAGTCAAACTCGACATCCAGATTTCTCAAAGGCTCCATTTGATTGAAAAAACCTTTGAGTTTCTCAGTTTTTTCCTCAGCCTGTACTACCTTTTATAAAATATTTGTTTTCAGTGTGTTCATTGCGTTAAATCAGTCTTCGAGATATTGATGGTGGTTTTTTGTTTTTTTTTTGTTTTGTAAAAGTTCAACTCTGACTGCTTTTATCTAGCTTTTTTCGGTATTCCATTGAGTTGTCTGCAAAGTGCAAGTTCTCAAAAGTGTATTTTATAGCTTGTTCCGGACTGAAAATGCATTTGGTTTGTAAAACCCATGTTTGAAGGAAATTACTTGGGGAGCTGATTGCATCACAGCATATGCCAACTCCCAAAGCAACCAAAAATGGAGTTTCTGAAATGTAGTAGGCCACTGTATGCCTTTCTAGAGGAGCCTAAATGGTGACAGATAAAATGGTGCACCTCCCTGTATTCCCATTTTATAGGACTACTGCCCCGATTGCCTTCAGTGCGAGAAAAAGCAAAACTTCTATGATCATGAGTCCAAAAGGTAAATATGCTGTCTTCCCATAGTCCATCGGGCTCCATCACTTTATTGCATTGTGTGGCTCACTGTTCTGTGTATTTTTCCTTCTGACTCGGGGAATCCCCAAGCTTTTATTTCTCAATCGTATGTCATAACCTTGGCATAATCGCTGCAGGCCCAATTGATATTTTTTATTGTCATGCTTCGACAAACTGGATTGCGTTGAAAGCAGCAGTGTGACACAGCAGCTGAGCACAGTATTCTAGTTTTCCTAATTTAGAATGTGTAATGACGGCTCATTCAAGGAAAGGAAATGCTGCTACTGCAATTTTAGAGTTAAATTCTCACCTATTCCAGGAAAATGTCACCCCCATAATTTCGCAGCAAAAAATGCAGAATTTTTAAGTGCGCATTTCTATGCAATTATATGTGGAGATTTACGAAAAGAAAAATGAAAAAACAGTAGTTTCGCATGTGGTATTTATTTTTCTCGATATAATCACATAGATCCTTCCAAGAATTCCTGCCTAAAAGTATATTCCAGAGTAGGCATGTTAATGGAACCAGCATCTCAAATCTTTTCTGGGTGTCTTTCATTTTCTTGGTGTTGTGGGATATCTTTTCTTGACTGGTGTGTTCTCCACGTTTTCCACCTTGCTAAAGTCCTGTTGCTTGCTATCCTATTCTAAGTTTATGAAATACAGTAAACCTCCTTTGCCGAAGGAACGTTACTTGTCCGTAATCGAAGATTCTGGTTATGGGGAGATTAATCTTATATATAACAACCAGCCAAACTTTATAGAGGTTTTGCAGGGCCTCTGCTCCCTAAGCTTCAGAAGATCTGAAGAGCGCCACTGAGCAATGCACTCTGGGTGTACTAACTGCAAGCCTTCTAGGCATAGAGTTGCGTTTTCTCAGCAAGGCCCTCTGCATAATTTATTTTGTATGTTTATTTAAAAAAAGATATGGTGGAATTTGTTGCTTTCAGCCAACCCACAGAGACTATTTTAAGATTGTAAATATGAAAAGTTAACAACCAGGTTGGTGATTCATGACCACAGGTAAGTACATGTCTGTCTCACTCCCATTTCCAATGTGTTAGCACTATCACTACCATTTGTAACTGTAAACTGTGTTAAAATGCTGCTTTTCATGAAAATGTGCAAAGGCTGCTTAGCACCGCGCTCTGGCGCTTTCCCTGCAGTTTGAACCTTGCTTATTCACTTCAGTCACTTATTTACCACATAACCAGTGAGTTCTGGAACGGGTTTTACTCACTTATATGTTTTTCCCGATCCAACAATGGGGTTCTTTTTCAGTTTTTTATTGACTGCACTTAAAAGAATTTTAATTTCTCGATCATTGGATATTTCATAGATTCACATGCTTTAAATATTCCCCATTGTCAGGCTGGGAATCCTTGGTTGCAGTTTTGCATTAACATGTAAAAAGATGAAGATTTGAGACAGTGGTAGCTGGTAATTATTTATTTTTGATCAGTGGTGTAGTATTGGGGGATTTTGCTCTGAGGAACCTTTTAAACTAATGGGTTAAAATGGTGCATTTTACAGCATGCTCGCTGTAAAATAGATGCCAGCTCTCCAAAGGTGCACAGGAGCATTTTCACGAGGCCTTTGTCCCCAATATATGCTAGTAATCCGACGTGTAAAAGAAAATAAATCATGCTGGCTTTGTCCAAACATTACCATGTTGCCTGTTCCAAAAGCTGTCAGTATTCCAATGTAAGATCATACTCCTGTTTGCTTTGCCCATAATGGCTCCCTACATAAGAACACTCGTGCTGGTTTTGTCCATAATGGCAGTTAAAATAGTAACTTTCAGTTTGCCATCTGGAGGCCACCCATCCCAGCTCCCCCAATCGGTGCTCTCCTCCTCCAGAGTGCACACACACACATATATACGCATCTATTTGCTACAACAAATGTACTTCACTTTCATGCACGTTCACATGTGCATTCACAGAGACGCAGCCCCTTCCATCCATGCACAAATATGTACACAAAGTTTTTACTTTGTTCCTTTTCTGCATGAATCCTCCGCCCAAGCTGTGGATCCCACTGCTACAGTTGACCCTCAGGCTCCCTGTTGACGGGAACCAAGAAGCTGGGGTAGGTGAAAACACCCCACCCTTCCTTGTTCCTGACATGCACGGTGGAGCTAGAGTGCCACTGTGCCCCTGCCATGAGTCCTAGGAAAATGAGGGGGTGTGCATGAGTACCCTTACACACATTTGGGCCTACAGCACTTTAGCGTGCATGCCCATTGGCCCATGCAAGGCTGCGGAAACAAAATGTTGCCGTCCTTGCATGGCCCATTGGGCATGGGCAGCTGGGGTACTGTAAACCAAGACCAGCCCAGGAGATCATCTGCAATTGGCTGCTGCAGCTGTGGGAGTGCTCAGTGCTTTCCCCGGGCTGGCTGCTTGCTCCTCCTTAATGGATGATGGGGTTTGTGCCTTGTTGTCTTTTATGGACGAGCTGCAACTGGCTTCAGGATTATGTACAGCCTATCAACATCCTTTTGGCCATTTTCCATATAGCCAGTGGGTTGGGGAAGGCCTCATCACTTCCTCTAGAGGCCATCTCAGGGTTCTAAGAGTATGTTGTGCTGTGAGGAATATCTGATTTAACAATGTCAATTGTCACCCTAAAATGAGGAAAACCTTGTTTTTCTTGTGGTGGCTGCAAGATTCAGATCTTTGCATGGCAAAGAATCCCTCTTTGGATTCCTGTGGATTGAAGAACGTGTATACACAGAGTGCATCTACTGCCTGTAAACCTACCCCATTGTGAAGGACTGCACCTTTTGGCAGGTGCTTGACTCTCAAACCTCCATGACAGGCACAGAAGGTTGGCCTGCTGGAATAAGTATGGGACCCCTCGAACATTCGATGCAGTCCACCGCCTAGTCAAAGAGAAAAAGTAAAAGGTATGCATTTAACCCATGCACATTCTATGACCGAGAGCTCCTACCTCATGGTGCAACTCTCGCCTCACGACAATGGTCCACAACATCCTCTTTAAGTAGGAACACCACCCACCCAAGCCTACAAAACCTATAAGGAGCTCTTCAATGGAATGTTTGTTTGGCCTACGTGATCATGAACCCAGTGTCTTAATGAGCAGAAAGGAGCTTTGCTCTACCTGGAGGTGAGCACTTTCAGTGGCAAGAGGGGTGACTATGGTCTGGGCAGTTCACTATATTGTTCTATGCATACTGGGTGCAAATGGGATTGTTGTGTCTAGCTCTAACGTCTGAGTCTGCAACGCTCATGGTCAGGAAGAAATGTGCTTGTACTGAAGGCTGGGCGTTATCCACCAGTGGAAGTGGGTGACTTGATGTGGTAGATACACCTGATGGACCAGCGAAAGGAGGCAGCAGCTGAAGTGTTATCCAAAATATACACATTAAATTGCCTTTAATACTTGAAAATCACTTTCCTGCATTTGTGCAACAAACCCTTTAGTTTAAAACTTTATATAAAGCCCCTGTGTCACCTTCAGAAACTTGTTTGATTGAATGCATAACTTTCCTTATTTAGCATAGTCTGCATTAGTATTTCCTAAATAGTCTTTAATATGCATAAAGTACATTATAGTCTCTGTGGCCACCAAAGCGCTGGCATAGAACATCTCTTCATTTTGGCTTCTTTCCACAGTTCTGTCTTTAAGTTTCAGCAGTAACCAGTATAATCTTAGATAACTTCATCTGCCTTTTCAAAGAGCGTGGGGGTAATTAAGAGATTTATATATGTGTGCTTATTACCTGCTAATCTGGTGATGGGTTAAGAGCAAAGGTGTCAGACTAACTGAGTCCGATGATCTGAGTGGTCAGATCACGACGTGTTTCTTGATGTAATTTCTTTGGTAGGTGGGCCTTGATCATGAGTAGCATTGTGGGCTGAGTAGAGTATTTTGAATTGTCAAGATGAAACAGCTGGTGAATTTGGTCATGTGGTGTTTTGAGGTTAAAGACCAGTCTCAAGGTTTAATTTTGGATGGTGTGATGTTCTCTGATGAAGTCCAGAGTAGAGGGAATCGACATATTCAATGCTGGAGGGAATCTTGGCTCTGAAGGGAGATTATGTGAGCAGTAGCAATGTGCAGTGGGATGTTTTGCAGGATTTGACGCGATTACTTAGTAGATGACAGATATGTTTTGAGATGGAGACGGCAGGATTTGACAAGATGACTTGGTAGGTTATGATAGATAGGTTTGTCATTGTTAGGAGGGTTTTTCATAACCACTACTGGTGTAGCGTTCTTTGAAGCCATACTTGCTTCATGCTGCCTGTCCCCCACGAGGAGCCAGAGCTCCTATTCCATTGCAGGAGCAGTAACCGGAGTGATGCCTGCATACCCTGCAAGTAATTGTGGCAACAGGATCCAGCCAGATCGAAACGGGTAACTCGCCACCCTAAATTACCTCGTTTTGCTTTTTCTTTATCTCTTCCTGTGGATGGCCCCGCCATCCTCCTGATTCAGTCTTTACAATCATTTTCGCCTACACAATATTCATTGCACTAGAAGCCACGAGGCAAAAAACCTCTCCAAAATGGCTGCCGTCATTTCCTCTTGGCCTTCTTTGTTGTGAAACCCACAACAGCAGCAGCGACGATCCGCATTGGCCAATTGCCCCCTCAACTGGACCAATTGCGAGCCGGCAGGCTCGAGGCGGCACACCCAATACGGCACACCCACTAAGGCACAAGCACAAAGGCTACTGCCCGTCGGGAGCCTGTCTGGAGCTGTATGGGCTCCAGGCCACCATATGCCTATCACCATTCGGTAAGGACTGCCTCCGACCCCTCTATGCTAGCTATGGCCACATAAACCATGCACTCTATATACCCTCTGCAACACTCCCAACAGCGCCAGCTATACAACTGAACCCTATATATACTCTTGCAACTGGCAGTGTAACCCTTACGCCTCCTGACCTCATCATGTTATTTTTGAGGCTTGTGGAATCGGCTTAGATCACATGCTGTGCATAGGCCGACATCTAGTGGAAGCTGCAGAGTATTACAGTTTGTTTTTCGAAACTCAAAAATGGGTGTCGACATAGGGCGTGCCAGTAATACTATCCTTAGTGTAACGTCCACTGTACCCATGATCCCTCACGCGTGTAGGACCCTCAGATTGTTTTTTTTCCGCCATACTTGTCAGAAGCATTGTGCAGAGTTCCCTGGCTTTCAGCCATTTTGCAAAAAAATCAATATTCATTTCCCCGTTCTTTCACTCCCATGTTGAGACATCGAAGATCAACGCCGGTCCGAAGAACAAACAACCGTCGAGAGCTGCACGACGGACTTTGGGCCTCGGAAGGCCTCTGGCCTTGGCCCGGGCCTTGGAAGGCCTCTGGCCTCGGCCCTGCAAGTAGGGAGAGTGGGGGGTGGAAACATACTCTACACTCTATTATTTCCTACACACACTAGTCCGCTGCCATAAGGTGCATATGGAGAGTACTCCATTTAAATTTTGCCCCAAGTGCAACCGCAAGGACCCTTGGTGAGACAAACACGCCACCTGTAACCTCTGCTTGCCGAGGGATCACCCCGAGGCTAACTGCAGAGCGTGTAGCCTGTTTATGGCCAAAACACTAAAGGACCGATCCACTAACGTTGGGCCCACCACGCCAGGCAGCTCAAGGCCATGGAAGCGGTGGGTGCTTTCAGTGATGGCAGCGACGCCGTACTTTCGGACGGCGAGGGCACAGAAGTGTCGAAAGACTCCCAAGTGCAAGTCCCTGACCTCAGAGGATTGTCCGGCAGGGCAGTTATGGGGAACACACCCGGCAACATGAGCGCTACCCACACTACTACTACACATAAACAATCTTAAGTCCAACCGAGACTCGACACGCGTGTCGAGTTCTCGGAAGAAAGAGGCACAGAGAGAGCGGTCCACCAAATCGGTGTCCTCTGAGAGTTCCAGGTCGAGATCGCCGCATGACACAAGGCAACTGTCCACAGTTGCCAAGAGTGCCTCGCTTCCCAAAGTCACAGAGGTACGTTTGTCAGAAGACGAATCGGACCTCCACCCCCAGGCCGCACACCAGAAGTCTGCTCCGGCAGCCCGTTCGGCGTCTGCCTCCGAGTCCCGACGTGCACACTCGAAAGAGAGAGAGAGTACCCCTGAATTTCGACGCCAGGCGTCGAAAAGCTCAGAGAAGGTGAAATCATCAGGAAAACACACTTCTACTCAAGGGGAAGGGGAAAAACAGCAGAAAAGTCATCACACTCTACTTCTGCACCACAGACACAGCAGGACAGACCAAAGTCTTCAGATGAGGGAAAATTCAAGACCTCTGTCCCTGCCCCCAAGTCCAAACTTATTCCTCCCACTCCTCACCATATGGGAATAGAAGGGGAACCTTGACAGGAGGTTGTCATCCCCAGCTCCACAGAATGGAGCAGTGAAGATATAGACCGGGTAATGAAGAGAATGTCTTCCCTGGCTGACTTCTACTCTAAGAACCCAGAACATTTCCTCAGTTATACTCCAGACAGCGCTACTCCTTCAGGATCCAGGTACCCTCAGCCTCCTACTAAGAAACCTTGGTTTGAGACTCCAACTCAGGGCCTGATTTCAGACCCTTACTACATCCAACCTTACCAACAGTATAGTGAGGATCCACAACACTATAGTGAGGATCCAGACTTAGAAATGTTGGATGACCAAATGGGGGTAGATAATTATGGAGATGACAAGGGCCAGGATGGGGAGGAGGAAGACGTCGCAGAGGTCTACAATATAGACTGTCCTGTTCACAAAGAATCTCAGGTTACCGACTCTCCAGTGGATAACCAGCCCCTTATAAATGAGGTCTTGGCTAGAGCGGCAGAGCACTTCCGCATGGACACTCAAGGGGCGCAAGAGGAGAGGGACTTCGCAGAAGAGCTAGTGGGAGACAAAAGACGCATTGCTCAAGCCATTCCTATTCTCAAATCAATCCAACGTAGAATTGATCCTTCCCTTCTCGCTCCTAATCTCACCAGGGCTGTGAACCCCAGAATTGAGAAGATGTTCAGGGCCGCACAGTCAAACCCTCTTTACATAAGGGGTCAACTGAAGCCGACTCGTTGGTAATTACAAACACCAGAAAAAGCAGGGACACCTCTATCATCTGAAGCTCCCCCAGACAAGGAGAGCAAAAGAATGTATGGGTTAGCAAGGAAGATAGCCTCCGCTTACCAGGCAAGAATCGCCAACACCACCACTCTCCTGGCAAACTATAATTGCCACCAGTGGGAGCAGGTAGCTGCTCTCATTGACTCCGCACTGGAACCACTAAAGGGTCTGTTGGCCCAGATCGCGTCGGAGGGTAGAGCAGTGTCCGGTTGCATCCTGAAGACAACCTTTGACGCCGCAGATAATGCAGGCTGGCTCATAGCAGAGAGCACTGTCATTAAAAGGCACGCTTGGCTAAGACAGTCAGGGTTTAAACCCGAGACCCAGGCAACCCTTATTGACATGCCGGTGGAACCGAATGTCTTGTTTGGCAAACCGGTAGAGGACGCACTGAAAACTGCCGAAGACAAGTATGATACTCTAAAGTCCTTGGGACAATTGACGAATAAGCCCCCTAATCAAAGAGGGAATAGTAATTTTTCAACATTCGCAGAGGGGCTTCAATTATGCACAGGGACAGGGTACATCATGGGGTGGCAACCAGCAGACTACCCAAAGTTACGGCAGAGGTAACAAGAGGAGCCGTGGTAGAGGCAGCCCTGGCAGAGGCGGTACGCCTCCCGCAAAGCAGTGACGTTCCGCTCTGGGTCCCTTCCCACACATCCCCAGTAGGGGGCCGCATTTCCAACTTCACCCAAGCATGGGAAGGGATCACATCAGACAGATGGGTGCTGTCCACAGTGTTCGAGCGCCCGCGAAACCACCCTCCACGACAGAAAATACATTCCCTGTGTCGCAGTCCATTTCCCGACACATCAGGTGCAGACCAACCTGCCCAGGACTTCGAGTTCCATGAGGGCCTTTAAGGCCCCAAAGACTCTCTCGGGGGCCTCCTGGACTTGGTCCTAGCACCGTTGGCGCCAGGCTCATGCTGCCATTACCAACATGGCCAGTTTCAAACAAAAGCACATGTGGGCCAATCTGGGGCAGGCTGAAGGGACTACTTGCCTAGGAAACTATTTACTTGGGTGTGGTTGCTGGAACTACTTTACCTGGGGACTACTTTTCTGAAGCTATATAAATCATGCCTTTAGTAGAGAACACGCTTCGCAGTATTCTGCACTCCTGCAGCGTAACGCTCACTGTGTCTGTTACCTTCAGGCCAGTCAGCTACAACGCCAGTCCAGTTCCTGCTCGAGCAACCTGCAAAGGAAGAAAAGGCATCAGGTTGGCCGCGCTGACCAAGGATCCACTTCCCTACCCAGCGCTTTGTTCGTACCTACCTGAGAGCTACTCTTCCCGGCGAACCAACAAACCTCCATCCTGCGACCGCTCATCGTTCGCCCACCACGCCTGAGTCGCCGCACCTGTCGGACGAAAAGGAGAAACATCAGGTTAGTGCAAATTGGGAAAAACGCCATTTGAAAAGTTAACTCGGCGACATACTCACCTGAAGGCCGCTCCTACTAGCGATCCGCTGTTCTTCGTCACGTGGCCCTACAGCACCTACAAAATAAGAGAGCAGCAGGTCGGTCGCACAGAAGAGTCATAGCCCATATACAGATTTATCACAGAACGCTGGTGCAAACTTACCTTTTCTGGGAAAAACAACTCTGCGTTCTACGAACATTCGCATCATTAAGAAACCTACAAAGGAAAGACAACAGGGAAAACCAGAACAATTTGAACTCTTTGGCTAACCATTTTAATTGTAAAGACTTACTCATTGCGTCAATGTTGTCTGAGACTCGACAGGATCAGCGAATTAACTGGATCCTAGAACTCTACGCGCCCCTGCATACAGCTGCAGGACGGAGAGCCTGCCATCCTTAAAGCAAAGGTGAGACATAGCAGAGGGGCTTTCAGAAGACCACGGGAGGCGGGTGTGGGTCTTCCGCCTCACAGTTGGGTAACGCTCCATTTATCCCTTTAGGCGCACCATCGTGGGGGCACAGATACAGAGAAGACACGTGAGCCGTCTAACAGCAGACCTGCCAGTCCCGTTTGGCGCCCCTGTGGAGACCAGGTGAGCGTAACAGAACGCGAAGCCTTACACAAACTTCCACCTGGGCGCCATGGAGACCTCTGAGACTGATCAACTAGCCCAGCTTCTGGGGGAACTGGGAGCAGAGGTGCATTGGGCTCGGCAAGAAACTAATGCTCTAAGAAGGGAACTCATTGTGGCAAAAGAGCACACCGATGACCTTGCCAGACAACTACTCCAAGCCCAGGCTGGTAATACGCTGTTACCCGCGATGGGGGGGGGTCAATCCCTACTCAGTCAAGCAATCCAGTGCAGGTGGCCCTTCCAGGAGCCGTACCCTTAGCTCCACCAGAACGCTTTGCGGGAGACCCCAAGTGGTTTGCGGTTTTTATGAACCAGTGCCATCTACACTTCTTATGTTGGCCAAGGGCCTTCCCGAACGATCAATCTAAGGTGGCCTTTGTGCTTTCATACCTCAGCGGCAGAGCAGCAGACTGGTCAGTACCACTAGTTAATCAGGATGATCCTCTCCTCTGAGACTTTCAAGGGTTTCAGCAGAATATGGAAAAGCTGTTTGCTCGGCACTCCCAAGGCCAGGCCTTGGATAACGAATTGCTGTCTCTTCGCAGAGGGAGCAAAGACTTGTTAACTTATATTGCAACTTTCAATAGATTAGTGGTAGGGCTGGTTGGCCAGAAGACAAAAGGACTACCATATTTCATCGAGGGTTGAGAGGCGAACCGAAGGATGTCTTGGCCCAAGTCGTGAATCCTCCCCGAGACTGTTTGGAATACATAGATCTTGTGTTGCAGTTAGACCACAGGTTGCAGTACCAGAAGGCTGACCAGGCTAAATTTGAGAATCGAGTGTTTGTGCGTCTAAAAGACAGCACCCCCAAGAGTTCAGACACTTAGGAACCCATGCAAATCGGAGGGGTTCGAGGACCCTTATCCAAGTCTGAGAGAGAGAAGAGGAGGCAACAACAAGTGTGCCTATATTGCGGAATGGCCGGTCACTTCCTTCGAGACTGTCCTGTGAAACCTCCCAAGAAGGCAGTCAGGGTTGCCGACAAGGTCGGTGTCGAACCCGAGCCGGAAAACTACCCCGCCCGGCAAGCGTAGAGGTCCGGTTGTCGAGCGAGAAGGAATCCCAGACCTCGCATCTAGCCGTACCAATAATCCTAATTAGTCATCAGCACCCGTCTTGTATGCACGCAGTTAGCGCCTACACCGACAGTGGAGCTATAGGTAACTACATGGATCAAGAATTGGCATCAAGGATGTGCCTTTCTCTGTCTCAAAAAGCAACAACCGATTTGGTCACCACCGTCGACGGAACAGAGATCTCTTCAGGTCCTGTAACACACTCGATGAAGGAGATGACCCTGTTGTGTCAAGACGGGCATCGAGAAAACATCGTGTTCGACTTAATCAAGGCCCTGCAATTTCAAGTAATTCTGGGAATGCCGTGGTTAGAAACGCATAATCCTTGCATAGACTGGTGTGGCAAGAGCTTTACCTTCTTAGAATGTGCTCACTCATGCCTGCAATCCAGAGAAATCATTGCCCAAGGCAATCGCAACAATCACGGGTCCAGCAACTCAGATACCCCCGGAATACCAGGATTTTCAGGACGTTTTTCAGAAAGAACAAGCCAACACGCTACGACCTCTTAGGCCATATGATTGTCAGATCGACCTGATACCTGGAGCTCAGATCCCATGCAGCAGAATTTACGCCCTCACGGAACCCGAAAATCTTCATCTAAAGCAATACTAAGATCAATATCTGGCTAGCGGCTTTATTCGTCCATCCAAATCCCCGGCCGTCTCCCCTTTATTCTTCGTCCCAAAAAAGGGGGGGGGGGGAACCTAAGAACTTGTATCGACGATCGCGCATTAAACTAAGTCATTGTAAAATATCGGTACCCCCTACCTCTAATCCCGGAACTACTTGACCAAGTAAAGGAGGCTCGAATTTACACCAAACTGGACCTCAGAGGAGCGTACCATCTCATACGAGTTAAAAAAGGGGACAAATGGAAAACCGCCTTCCGCACTAAGTATGGACTTTTCGAATATCAAGTGCCAGAAACGAGTTAACTTCATCCAGTGGCCCTTTGGTCACGAATGTTCACGGCGCCAGAACTGAACTATGCTATAACCGACAAGCAGCTTCTGGCAATCAAGGCAGCATTCAAAGTATGGCGACATTATCTCCTTGGAGCCAGGCACACCATCACTGTGATTACTGACCACCGAAATCTACAGTACCTCAAATCAGCCAAGGCCCAGTCCTCCCGCCAGCTCCTATGGGCTTTATTTTTGGCAGAATTTGATTTTGTGATTACGTACCGGCCCGGTTGCCGAAACGGCAAGGCTGATGCACTGTCCCGTATAGGGATGGAAGAGGCATACTCAAGTCCGGACCCCGTGCCCATCATCTCGGAGGGGAGAATCCTTGGAATCATCACTTCACCAACTCTGGATGACATCCACAAGGAAATCTCGCACCTCTTTAATTCTGGGGCCTTACAAGAGTGGTCAACCAAAAGCAACCATCATTCTATTATTAAACACTTACCTTATTTCCAAGGACGCCTGTACTTACCTAGTAAAGAAATGCAAAGACAGGTTATCTCAAATTATCACAAGTCATTTATGGAAGGCCACCCTGGAATTGCAAAGACTGAAGCCAAAATCGAGAGACATTTTTGGTGGCCAACATGGCGAAAAGATATCAGACAATTTGTACTATCTTGTGGCATTTTTGCGCAGAACAAGGCCCAAAAGAAGAAACCACCTGGTCTATTAGAGCCTTTGGACATACCTCCTGCCCTCTGGCATACGTTAACCCTTGATTTTATCACTGGCCTTCCTCCCTGCAACAGCATATTAGTGGTGGTAGACTTATTTTCAAAAATGGCCCATTTCATTCCGTTAAAAGGTTTGCCCTCCGCTTCAATTTTGGCAAAGGAATTCCTAGAACAAATTGTCCAGATACACAGATTTCCCTCAGTCTTGGTCTCAGATCGGGGCAGTCAGTTTATTTCACAGTTTTGGAGAAAATGTTGTCAGTTGGCCCAAATTGATGTCAGACTTTCAACCAGCTACCATACCCAAACGGATGGTCAAACCGAGAGAACCAACCAGACTATAGAGCAATACCTAAGATGCATGTTGCATCAAACTGAAGGTAATTGGAAGGACATTTTATGGATCACCGAGTATGCCTACAATAACTCTTTGCATTCCAAAACGGGGCAAACCCCGTTCTATACAAAATATGTAATACATCCACGAACTTCAGAACTCGACCCACCTCAACATTTGGAAATGCCTGCCGTAAGCAGTCTACACTCCACCATTACCCAAGCCTTCAAGAGAGCAACAGAACATTTGAAACAAGCTAAAGAAAGATACACGAAATCTGCAGATCAACATATGAGTGAAGCTCCTAAATACCAGATTGGAGATAAGGTTTGGGTAGCCTCCCGACATATACCACTAAAAGGAACCCACATGTTCAACCCCAGGTATTTGGGACCGTATACCATCAAGGCCATCACCAACCCAATAGCAGTTAAACTGCTGGACTCAAAGTGGGTCAAATCAAAACTTTTCTATCTAGTTGACTGGAAAGGCTATGGTCCCCAGGAAAGGTCATGGGAGCCCAGTGACCACGTTCATGCACCTCAGTAAACCGGTTTCATCGAAATTACCCGACCAAACCCGGACCAGCGACACAAACCACCTTTGAAGGGGCCTTGAGGGGGAGTGCGGTCACGGTCCATTTCCCCACACATCAGGTGTAGACCAACCTGCCCAGGACTTCGACTTCCATGAGGGCCTTTAAGGCCCCAAAGACTCTCTCCGGGGCCTCCTGGACTTGGTCCTGGCACCGTTGGCCCCAGGCTCATGCTGCCATTACCAACAAGGTAAAGCACGTGTGGGCCAATCTAAGGCAGGCTGAAGGGACTACTTGCCTAGGGAACTATTTACTTGGGTGTGGTTGCTGGAACTACTTTACCTGGGGACTACTTTTCTGAAGCTATATAAACCACGCCTTTAGTACAAAACACGCTTCGTGTTATTCTGCACTCCTGCAGCGTAACGCTCACTGTGTCTGTTACCTTCAGGCCAGTCGGCTACAACGCCAGTCCAGTTCCTGCTCGAGCAACCTGCAAAGGAAGAAAAGGCATCAGGTTAGCCACGCGGACCAAGGAAAGACAACATAGGGAACTCTTTGGCTAACCATTTTAATGGTAAAGACTTACTCATTGAGTCAACGTTGTCTGAGACTCGACAGGATCAGTGAAGTAACTGGATCCTAGAACTCTACGCGCCCCTGCATACAGCTGCAGGACGGAGAGCCTGCCATCCTTAAAGCAAAGGTGAGACATAGCAGACGGGCTTTCAGAAGACCACAGGAGGCGGGTGTGTGTCTTCCGCCTCACAGTTGGGTAACGCTTCATTTAACCCTTTAGGCGCACCATCGTGGGGGCACAGATACAGAGAAGACACGTGAGCCGTCTAACAGCAGACCTGCCTGTCCGTTCGGCGCCCCTGTGGAAACCAGGTGAGCGTAACACCCTGGACCACCAAAAGATATTCCTCGAGGAAATCGTCATTCTTCTCGCAAAGGACGCGATATAACTTGTCCCGGGCAACCAGGTAAACAAGGGTATCTATTCAACTTACTTCCTTGTGCCAAAAAAAGATTTGACAATGCGCCCAGTATTAGACTTATGCCCTGCAAACAAGTATGTCAAGCCCTAAAACTTTCGCATGACTACTCTCAAAGAGGTAATCCCACTCCTAAAAAGAGGGGATTACATGGCAACATTGGACATGAAAGGTGCCTATTTTCATATTTCCATGTTCCCAGCGCACAGAAGATTCAAGGTGGATAGTCAGCACTACCAGTTCAAGGCGCTGCCCTTCGGTATAGCCTCGGCTCCAAGGGTATTCACCAAAGCACTGGCGGTGGCAGCAGCACACCTGCGCAGGGAGGCAATGCCAGTATACCCATATTTTCGCTTTGTTGGGTCTAGTGACCCGCGCCACTGCACCTACTCCTCTTTTCCATCTGAGGAGCAGGTGAGTGCGACCCCATTCCGCGTTTCTTGTTTTTTTTTTTTGTTCCCCCAGGCCCTGCGTTGCCCCGTGTTTCCCTGCCTCCCCCTTCCGGCATCCCTCGCCCCCCCTGCCTCCCAGCCCCCCCCCACCCCTGATTGGTCCCACCTCCATTTAGAAGTGTACCCAATTGAATTTAGAAGCTGCACCCAATAGCCTCTCTGTGAAAGCTGAAATTAGAACTGTTCCCACTTGCATTTAGAAGTGTACCCAGTTGCACCTGAATGTTGCACCCAATAGCCTCTCTGTGAAAGTTGATTTTAGAATTGTTCCCACCTGCATCAGAAGTATACCCAATTGCATTTAGAAGTTGCACCAAATAGCCTCTCTGAGAAAGTTGAATTAGAATTGTTCCCACTCACATTCTGAAGCATCCCCAATAGTCTCCCTGAGAAAGATGAATTTAGAATTGTCCCCACCTGCTTTAGAATGGTACCCAATTGCATTTAGAAGCTGCGCCCAACAGCCTCTCTGTGAAAGTTGAATTTAGAATTGTCCCCACCTGCATTAGAATTGTCCCCACCTGCATTTAGAAGTGTACCCAATTGCATTTAGAATTGTACTCAGTTGCATTTAGAGGCTGCGCCCGATAGCCTCTCTGTGAAAGTTGAATTAAAATTGTTCCCACACATTCTGAAGCACCCCCAATAGCCTCCCTGAGAAAGTTGAATTTAGAATTGCCTTTAACTGCATTAGAATTGTCCCCACCTGCATTAGAATTGTTCCCACCTGCATTTAGAAGTATACCCATCTTATTTAGAAGCTGCGCCCAATAGCCTCTCTGCGAAAGTTGAATTTAGATCTGTTCCCACCTGCGTTAGAAATGTTCCCACCCGCCTTTTGACGTGTACCCAATTGCAATTAGAAGTGTACTCAGTTGCATTTGGAGGCTGCGCCGGATAGCCTCTCTATGAAAGTTGAATTTAGATCTGTTACCACCTGCATTAGAACTGTTCCCACCTGCATTTAGAAGTGTACCCAATTGCAGTTGGAAGTTGCGCCGGATAGCCTCTCTGAGAAAGTTGAATTAGAATTGTTCCCTCTTGCATGTAGAAGTGTACCCAACGGCATTTAGAAGTGTACCCAATTGCATTTAGAAGCTGCACCCAATAGCCTCTCTGTGAAAGCTGAATTTAGAACTGTTCCCACCTGCATTTAGAAGTGTACCCAGCTGCACCTGAAAGTTTGCACCCAATAGCCTCTGTGAAAGTTGATTTTTAGAATTGTTCCCACCTGCATTAGAAGTGTACCCAATCTTATTTAGAAGCTGCGCCCAATAGCCTCTCTGAGAAAGTTGAATTAAGAACTGCTCCCACTCGCATCTAGAACTGTACCCTGCACCCTCTCTGAGAAAGTTGAATTTAGAATTGTTCCCACTTGCATCTAGAAGTGTACCCAACAGCATTTCAGAAGTGTACCCAATTGCATTTAGAAGCTGCGCCCAATAGCCTCTCTGCGAAAGTTGAATTTAGATCTGTTCCTACCTGCGTTAGAAATGTTCCCACCCGCCTTTTGAAGTGTACCCAATTGCAATTAGAAGTGTACTCAGTTGCATTTGGAGGCTGCGCCGGATAGCCTCTCTATGAAAGTTGAATTTAGATCTGTTACCACCTGCATTAGAACTGTTCCCACCTGCATTTAGAAGTGTACCCAATTGCAGTTGGAAGTTGCGCCGGATAGCCTCTCTGAGAAAGTTGAATTAGAATTGTTCCCTCTTGCATGTAGAAGTGTACCCAACGGCATTTAGAAGTGTACCCAATTGCATTTAGAAGCTGCACCCAATAGCCTCTCTGTGAAAGCTGAATTTAGAACTGTTCCCACCTGCATTTAGAAGTGTACCCAGCTGCACCTGAAAGTTTGCACCCAATAGCCTCTGTGAAAGTTGATTTTAGAATTGTTCCCACCTGCATTAGAAGTGTACCCAATCTTATTTAGAAGCTGCGCCCAATAGCCTCTCTGAGAAAGTTGAATTAAGAACTGCTCCCACTCGCATCTAGAACTGTACCCTGCACCCTCTCTGAGAAAGTTGAATTTAGAATTGTTCCCTCTTGCAATTAGAAGTGTATCCAACGGCATTTTAGAAGTGTACCCAATTGCATTTAGAAGCTGCACCCAATAGTTTCTCTGAAAGTTGAATTTAGAACTATTCCCACCTGCATT
The DNA here is from genome assembly GCF_040938575.1 of Ambystoma mexicanum. Lineage (NCBI taxonomy): Eukaryota > Metazoa > Chordata > Amphibia > Caudata > Ambystomatidae > Ambystoma > Ambystoma mexicanum. Next base: position 178,793,423 of record NC_090940.1, read on the forward strand.
TAGAAATGTACCCAACAGCATTTTAGAAGTGTACCCAATTGCATTTAGAAGCTGCACCCAATAGTTTCTCTGAAAGTTGAATTTAGAACTGTTCCCACCTGCATTTAGAAATGTACCCAACAGCATTTTAGAAGTGTACCCAGTTGCACTTGAAAGTTTCACCCAATAGCCTCTCTATGAAAGTTGAATTCAGAATTGTTCCCACCTGCATTAGAAATATTCCATTTTATTTAGAAGCTGCACCCAATTGCCTCGCTGAGAAAGTCGAATTAAGGACTGTTCCCACCTGCATTCTAGTACTGTACCCTGCACCGTCTCTGAGAAAGTTGAATTTAGAATTGTTCCCACCAACATTTAGAAGTGTACCCAATTGCATTTAAAAATTGCACCCAATAGCCTCTCTGAGAAAGTTGAATTTAGGACTGTTCCCACCTGCATTTAGAAGTATACCCAACTACATTTGAAGTTGCGCCCATTAGCCTCTCTGAAAATTTGTTCAACTCAGTAGTATACCCAACTGCATTTAGAAAGTGTACCCAATTGCATTTAGAACCGTACCAAGTTGCACTTAGAAGTATACCCAATTGCTTAGAAGCACCAATTAGTCCTTGATTAGTTGAGCTCAGAAGTGTACCTATAAGTGTGAGTCACCGACCCTAGAACCACAATCAGAAAACCCTCCTAAATCAACCCAAAGCTCACACCAATCTTGAGCGCACCAACTCCACCAGTGCCCGTCAGAAACGACTCCCATGGACCCCCTTCACTCTCCGATATGCCCTCCTCCCCCCCCTCCCAAGACAACCCACCATCCTCCGCAATCCCTGCCAGCACCCTCACCAAACACCAAGCCAGTGGGGCACGATGGCGTGCCACCCACCCCAAGACCACTCATCTCCTGAACCCCACTGCCGACCCGCCAGCACTGCCCATGCCCGCTCCCCCCACTACCACACCCCACCCTGCAGTCACCCACCCCCCCGCCTTGCCATCATACCCCTGCCACCTCCCCCCCCCCCCGACTGGACCCTTTCCCCTCCCTAAAAACTGCGCGCCTAGACTTAGCGAGAACCGAAGCTGCCTCCCTCTCACCCTCTGACCCCCCTACCCTCTCTTTCACACCAATCGCAGCAAAGAAACTAAAGAGGAAGCGTTCCTGGTCCCCCTCAACCTCTCTGCGCCTCCCTTGTCTCGACCCACCACCTCTCTCCCACAATCACCGCCCTCCCCCATGGCCTCTCCCTTCCTGAAACCCCTCTCCCTCGATTTCTCTGCAACCGAAACTCCCAACCGCCCTCCCCCGTCCTCAAATCCCCCTCCCCAAACCCGATCATCCCACAACACACATCCACCCAACCCCGCCGTAAGCCAGCAAAACTCCCGGCTCACCCTCTTTTCCCTAGCATCACCAACCCTACCCCTCTCCCTCCACTCTCTCCCCCTCCGCCCAATCCCGCTCCAGCACCAAAACCAACCTTCCCTGCCGATGTGAACTGTATCCTATTTAACGCCCGCTCTGTAGCAAAAAACAGACACTGCATCTTTGACGACCTCACCTCCGTCAAACCAGACCTAGTTTTCATCACCGAAAACTGGTTCTCTGATGACTTCAGCCCAATCGCAAATGAAGCCTTTCCGCCCAACTACTGCCTCATCCCACTGAACCGTCCGTCCAGAGGAGGGGGGTAGCATTTGTCTTCAAATCTCTCTTCCGCGCCTCAATCATGGGCAACCAACCCTCCATTCCCTCCTGCGAATCCCTCCTCGTTAAACTATCCCTCTCCCCGTCGCTCTCACACACCTTCCTAATAATCTACAGGCCCCCTGGCTACGATAGACATTTCGCAAACAACCTTTGCGACTCTATTGCCACCCTCCAAATAAACCATCCCAACCTCACCCTTCTCGGAGACTTCAACAAATGGCTCGACATCCCCACCAATCCTATGACACACGCCCTGATTGACGGTCTAGATGCAATTAATCTCCAACCCCACATAAACGTACCGACTCATTTTAAAGGACACACTCTCGACGCCATCTTTAGCTCCAACAACCAGATTCGGTTAAAGCCCCCCACTCCTATCATCTGGTCCGACCACTTCATTCTCTCGTTTGCCATCCCCGCACCCGGCCCCCTACCCGTAATTGCATCTGAACCTCCTAACCTATGAAAATGCTGGAAAAAACTAATAATCACCCCGGACCTAGCCGAGGCACTCCTCCAGTCTCCACCACCTACCTGCCACCTTAACAACCAACTAACACCTGAGGCCTTTGACTCATGGCTCAACACATCTCTGATGCGACTCACCCCTTCATGCAAACCATCAACCCGCGGCCCATTCCCCAGATGGTTCACTCCTGAGATGAAGACCAGTAAACGACACTACAAATACCTAGAACGCAATTGGCAAAAAGAGAAAACCCTTGAGAGCAGGACCACCTTGGCCCGACACTTGTACCGTTACAAGGCTGAAATCCGGAAAGCTAAAAAAGCCCACTACAACACCCGAATCCTAAACTGCAAAAACCCAAGCAAAGAACTCCACAAAATCATCTCCGAATTCACCAACCCAACTTGTAATACAACCGTCCCGACCCCGTCACAATCACTGTATGACTCACTCTCCCTCCACTTTTACACGACAGCTATTGAAAGGACAAAAACTCTAAACACCAAACTGGCTTTCATACAACCAATTAACAATCCCCCTCCCATACCGGCCAGCCCGTCAAATGCAACCTCTACTCAACCAACGTTCGAATGCTTTAGTCCAATATCACCAGAACAATTTCTCTAACTTCTATCTGCCCGCAGACCATCTGGATCCCCTCTGGACCCCTGCCCAGCCACAACCCTTAAAGAAATCTTTGCTTCCACCAGCGCTGGAGAACACGCAAGATCTATCATAAATGCCTCCCTTTCCTCCGGTATTTTTCCCGAAGCATTCAAAATGGTACACGTCAAACCTCTAATTAAAAAACCCTCGCTCGACCCTCTCGAGCCCAAAAACTACCGCCCAATCTCAAACACCAGATTCCTTGCCAAACTCATTGACCGAACCGCCTACTCCCAACTAAGCGCCTTTGTCGAAGCCAACAATCTCCTTGACCCCGCCCAATCAGGTTTCAGAACTCGGCACGGAACCGAAACAACCATAACCTCGATCTGGGACGACCTTAAAATGACAGCAGACTCCACAGGATGTACCGATCTAATCCTTCTCAACCTATCCGCTGCCTTTGACACGATCAATCACTCAATCCTCCTAGACCGCCTCCACTCCCTAGGAATTCGTGGAACCGCTCTTAAATGGATAGCTTAATTCCTCAAAGACAGGCACCAAATAACACTCTCCAGCTTTACCTCCTAAGCTCGACCAGTCGACACGGGAGTCCCTCAAAGAGCATTTCTATCCGCCCTCCTGTTCAATCTCTACCTGACCACCCTCCCACCAATAATTCGTTCACACAACATCCTATGTTACAACTACGCCAACGACACTCCACTAATTCTAAATTCTAATTCTAATTCTAAAATTCCTGAACTCGAAACCCAACTCCCAACCCGACCTGGCATCCTGCCTTGTAAACATAGAGCGCTGGATGACCCAAAGCCACCTCTTGTTAAACCCCTCCAAAACAGAAATCATGGTTTGCGGCAACTCCGACCTTCTTCCGCACCCACTACCCTGGCCACCCTCCATGGGCAACTCACCTACACCCTCCAAAACAGTAAAAAATCTCGGATGCACCCTAGACTCCGACCTAACACTCTTGCGCCAAGTCAACAATGTCTCAAAGTCCTGCCACTACCACCTTAAAAACCTTAGGCGCGTCTTTCCATACCTCTCATTTCCCAACAGTCTCCGCTGTCCAATCAATCGTTATATCCAGACTGGACTACGTAAACCCCCTATACCTCGGAATCCATGCCTACCAACTGAATAAACTCCAAAGAGCACAAAACGCGGCGGCCAAAATGCTACTTGCGCTCAATCCAAGAGACCACATATCCCCAGCCCTTAAAACACTGCACCGGCTTCCAGTAGCCCGTAGGGTAGCTTTCAAAACCTTATGCCTCTCCCATCGAGCACTGCATAAAACTGGACTGCAATATCTTCAAGACAAACTAATACCTTGTCATCCCACTCGCACACTAAGATCAAGCTCAGCCGGCCTCCTAGTAATTCCCAAGACCAACTCAGTCAGGCTAGGCGGATCATCATTCTCTGCCCTGGCACCAACCCTGTGGAATTCACTCCCACCCCACATCCGCCTAACTGAGGACATAACGTCCTTCCGCAAACTACTGAAAACCTGGCTCTTCCCATAAAACCAATCTAGCATCACAATAATACCGACCCATCAAACTACATGAAGCGAGAAATGACAGCTAAATAAACTCAAATGTAAACTAGAAACACAAAACAGGCCTAAACGAGTAAAGTAGATCAAAACAGTGAAACAGAAAATAGGAATAAATCATTGGAGATCTGAACCGATGAAAGGAACATAATGAATGAGAAGGGAATACAGTGATTGACATAAATGAAAAAGTTTGAATGGATGAAGCGTACAGAACAGACAAATACACTAAACGGAAGCGTGCGGTTAAGACTGGAGAGCAGATGAGTTGTGGAGAGCGGTTGATTGTGGAGAACGGATGAGTTGTGGAGAGCGGATGAGTGTGACGATCGGTAAGAGTGGAGAGCGGATGAGAGTGGAGAGCGGGTGAGTGGAGAACAGGTGAGTGATGAGAGTGGAGAACGGCCGAGTGTGGAGAGCGGATGGCGGTTGAGAATGGAGAGCGGATGAGTGAGGAGAGCGGACGAGTGTGGAGAGCGGACGAGTGTGGAGAGCCGATGGCGGATGAGAGTGGGGAGCGGTTGAGTGCGGAGAGCGGTTGAGCGTGGGGACCAGAAGAGAGCTGAGGAGCGTGGAGAAGGGACGAGTGTGGAGAGCGGATTAGTGCGAAGCGGATGATTGTGGAGAGCGGATGAATGAGGAGAGCGAAAAAGTAAATGTGTAGCGTGGATGGGCGTATGGAACGGATGTGTATATGGAACGAACGAGTGTCTGATGCAGATGAATATATGGAGCGGACTATTGGGTGAAGCGGGTAAATGTGTGGTGCGGACGAGTGTGCCTAACGGATGAATCCATGGAGCGGACAAAAAGCATAGAGCATATGAGTGTATGGAATGGATGAACAGACAGAGCAGACGAGTAGTTGGCTTTTCCGATGAGTGGATGGACCGGACGACCATTGTGGACTGAACAAGTGCCCTATCTGGAGCCGGTATCCAGAATAGACGAGTATAAACTACAAGAGTGTGCGGACTGGACGAGTGTGTGGACTAGACGATGATAATGACTGACGAATCTGTGAAGCGGACGAGTATGAGGAAGGGATGAATATGTGCAACGGGCGATACTTAATATGCTTTGGAATGAAGGAAACACATGAAAACATACATCATACCACGCTTACTCTCCCCCTTACACCACCACTCATCTAGAACACAGAGATACTATGACACCATTCGTGTTATTTAATGGAATTACGACAATAATGTCGATACCGTTTCCCACAATAATTAGCAAAATGTGAAAAATCTCACCTTGACAGATCGAGTAGACCGCCAGGAAACAACCAAGTGCAGCTGTGAAAGCTACCTTAGGACAGCCCTGTCCTCTCCGACCCGGCGTGGGATTAACCGGGGGAGAGAACAGGGTAGCCAGGGAAACCCTCGATGGGGAAGAAAACCCTGGTAGAATCTGGAAGTGTTGTGGATCCGGATGGTTGATGACTTCTACGAGTTGTTGTGGGCAGGAAGGCTTCGTCTGGATGAACGAAAGGAAAATTATCAGAGTAGTAGCGTAAATAAGGGAGTGGGAAGTGGAAATTAAATGGCACAGTAAAAGGGTTCTCACCAGCGGAGTGAAGGAGAGGATGATTGATTTAGGGCTTCGAAGGAGAAGAGATCGGGAGACGAGAGCTCTACAAGAAATAATACTTGGGTCAGAATCTGCATCGGGAGAGACGGAACGGAGTTCCGAGTGTATGGCACTTACATCTGTTGGGTTTTTCAACAAGGATGCAAGCAGGGTTGGCGTAATCGTGACGCAGATGGATATCCGGGCTTGAGAAATCCCGAGAGATAGCGAGACCGGAATGGGAGCGAGAGTCTGGAGATGAGAGCTTAAGAGACAAAAAGGTTACAGGGTTAGTCGAAAGGCAAATGGTAGAAGCAGCGATGTTGAAATCCCTAGAGGCGAACTCACAGAGCGTCTGTAGAAACAGAAGCGACGCGAGGAGTTGCCGGCTTCCGTGTTTGATAAAGGATCACGTGAGCAGGCCGGAACGTCTCGGAGAAACGTGAAGAGTCTAGACCGCTACTTTCAGAACAGAGGTCATCTTGAGAAGGATTCTCGGGAGTCGCGTAGAGAAGAGTACCACACAATCGGTTGCGAGCCCATAGTGACCACCTCCCACAATGTGTAACAGTATACCCCCTCCTCCTGGGGGGAGAACCCGGTTTACCCGGGTGAAAAAGAAAGAACCGTCGAATCAACTTAGGAGCATGAACACCGGAAGCAGGTTCCCAGGACCGTTCAGCAGGTGAGTAGCCCTTCCAATATACCAAAAACTGCAATTTACCTCTCCTGTAACGAGAGTCACAAATATCTGCCACTTCATATTCAGATCCAGTAGCAGTGAAGACCGGAGGTGGAGGAGGGTTCCCCGATCTCCGAAAACGGTCTGGAATGACCAATTTGATTTGAGATAAATGGAACACTGGATGAATCCGAGACCAGGAAGTCGGTAGGGCGAGTTTGATTGCAGTAGGCCCAACCCAGGATAAGACCTTAAAGGGTCCAAAATATCTAGGAGACAATTTAGAAGGTACAAGATGCCGGGGAAGGAATCGGGATGCCAGCCAAACAGACTCTCCCGGGATGATAGTAGGGGCTGCCCGACGATGCTTGTCTGCGTTCCTCTTAGCCTGATCTTGAGCCTCTTGAAGAGACAGTCTAGCTAGCTTCTGTCCCTCTTGAATATCCGAGAGAAGACTGTCAACACCAGGGCAACAGGAAGCAGGAATAGAAACGGTAGATACAAAAGAAGGGTGATACCTATAAGAACAATAAAATGGACTGGTGTGAAGAGCAGAATGTTTGGAGTTGTTGTAGGCGAACTCCGCAAATGGGAGCAATTCTACCCAATTGTCTTGGGCTGCTGAGATGAAACATCTCAAATATCCCTCCAAAGTTTGGTTTAATCTTTCCGTCTGCCCGTTAGTCTGGGGGTGGTATCCGGAACTTAAGGCTCTCTTGATTCTCAGAATGTGACATATTTTCTGCCAGAAAGAGAGGTATATTGGGGGCCTCGATCTGATACAATGGTATCTGGGAGTCCGTGTCGAGAAAAGATTTCGGAAAGGAATATCTTTGCCATATCCGCTGCTCCAGAAAGTTTCACTAACGGGGTAAAATGTGCCAGTTTGGTAAAATAATCGATGGTGACCATGATAGTGGTCTTATTCTCAGAAGGAGGTAGGTCCGAAACAAAATCAGTGGAGATAAACTGCCAAGGTCGGTCTGGAATAGGCATTCTAGAAAGTAAGCCCAGAGGAGACATCCGAGGAGACTTAGACTGAGAGCAGATAGTGCAGGCTGCAACATAATCACGGATGTCTGCCTTTACTTCCGGCCACCAAAAATGTCGTTGAACAAGCTCCAAGGTTGAGGCGTATCCTCGGTGGCCAGCTGCTCGGGAGTTGTGACACATTTGTAGAACTTCCTGTTGTAGTGACGGAGTGGGAAGCAGAACCTGAGTTCCTCGAAAATAATAGCCCCTCTCTTCAGTGAGCTGATGAGTAGCGGCGATTTCCTCACATAGGAATTTGTTCTGATTTGTAGAACTCAGTACTTCTTGAAGAAAGTCAGTTAAGACTGCGATAAATCGTGCTGTGGGGAACATCCTTTCAGAACAGAAATTAGAAGTTGGAGAATCTTTCCGAGAAAGAGCATCAGCCCTTAAGTTATGTTTTCCAGGAAGAAAGGTGAATTCGATCCGAAAGGGAAGAAAGAAATAGGCCCAGCGGGCTTGTCTACTGTTGGTGGTCTGGGCATTCTGGAGTACTCTGAGATTTTGGTGATCGGTTCGGACTTTGCCAGGAAAAGAAGATCCCAACAGCAGATGTCTCCACTCTTCGAAAGCCCGTTTAATAGCTAAAAGTTCCTTCTCAAGAACTGAATAATTCAGTTCTGCTGCATTGAATGTCCTGGACAGATATGCGACGGGTCTTTCTTCCCCCTGGTCAGAGAGCTGTAACAGCACAGCTCCCATAGCATATTGACAGGCATTAGTCTCCACTATAAACGGCTTGGTCTGATCAGGGGTGATCAAAATAGAGGCAGAAGTGAAAATTTCTTTCAGAGTTTGAAAGGCACTTTGGGCTGCTTCGTTCCAGAAGAATGTGACGTTCTTCTTTAGTAATTGTGTGATGGGCAAAATGATTTCAGAAAAACAGGGGATACATTTCCTGTAGAAATTTGCAAATCCTAGAAATCGCTGGATGTCTTTGACACAGGAGGGAATGGGCCAATCTAATACTGCGGACACTTTCTTAGGATCCATAGATATGCCCAGGCTAGATAACACGAAACCTAGGTAAGTAACTTGCTCTTGGTGGAATACACACTTTGAGGCTTTGCAATAGAGATGGTTTGATTGGAGTCGTCCGAGAACTATGTTAACATGAGTGATATGGTCTTTCGGGTTGGAGGAATAAACAAGAATATCGTCCAGGTATACGATTACAAAATGAAACAAGATGTCAGGGAACAAGTGATCCATAAATCGTTGGAACACTGCTGGTGCATTCACTAGACCAAACGGCATCACATGATATTCAAAGTGTCCGAACGGGGTGCGAAAATCTGTTTTCCATTCGTCCCCAGGAGCTATTCTGATAAGGTGGTAGGCTCCTCTGAGGTCGAGTTTAGTGTAAACAGAAGCCCCCTGGACTGCCTCTATAATGTCAGATATTAAAGGCATGGGATACTTATCAGGAATAGTAATCTTGTTGAGACCTCGGTAGTCAATGCAGGGGCGGAGTTCCTCAATCGTTTTTAGGAATAAAAAAAAGAGAAGAGCCCGCTGGGGAGATTGACTCAGAGATTAGACCATTGCGTAAATTGGCCTGGAGATAGTCTTTTAGGACTGCCTTTTCCTTTTGGGACAAAACATACATTCTGCCAAAGGGAATGGGTTGTTCTGGAAGAAGGTTAATATTACAATCGTCCCTCCTATGAGGAGGTAGAGTGGGAAATATGGGATTCTCGAAAACAGACTGAAACTTTCGATGACACAGTGGGATGATCTCTAGTTGGTTTATGGTGGGCCCGATTGGAAGGTTTGACACTTCAGTTGGAATGTGAACACCCACTGACTCCTGGGGCAAACAATGATTTACACAGAACTCCGACCCTAGGAATAAAGTACCCGCTGACCAGTTAATATAAGGGTTATGGAGTCTTAACCATGGGAGACCCAAGATAACCGGGAAGTGAGCGGCTTTAATAAGGTCAAAAACCAAAGTTTCTTTATGATTGGCGACCATACAAGTAATCTGTTCGGTCTGTTCCTTGATCGGGCCAGAGCTCAATGGACTTCCATCCACTCCTTGGATGGGAGTAATGATGGATTTGGAAACAAGTTGTATCTCGTGTTTAGTGGCCCAATCATTGTCCAGGAAATTGCCAGCGGCTCCACAGTCAATCAAGGCTGGTATGCCCGCCAACACTTGTTCTGAAAGAATCATAGATAGAGATACCACCACCATGGTTTGGCAAGTAGCTGTGTCAAGCGACATTCCCATTCGATATGGGGAAATAGGATTTGGAGCCACTACCGTTCTTCCCCTTGAGGTAGGGCTTTGTAGTTTCCCCGATTTAGGATTTGGGGTACGTCGTGGAGGAACCAAGTGACAATCCTTCAAAACATGAAGTGAAGAACCACAATACATACACAGTCCACCAGTCTTTCTTCTTTCTCTTTCAGAGGCGGATAGTGGTCCCCTCACAGCTCCAATCTGCATGGGCTCTTCATTTTGGACGTGTGGTTTAGTTCCTGTCGGATAATATTCACTAAAGGGTCGGGTACCCTTGCTTTTTTTCCGTTCATAGGATCGTTCCTGCAACCGGTACTCAATTTGCATGGTTAACGTTATCATGTCTGCTAGGTTGGCTGGGCGAGGAACCTTAGAAATCTCGTCTTTCAGCTTGTCAGTTAATCCCCTACGAAAAAGAGTTAGAAGACCCTCATCCGGCCATCCTAATTCAGACGACAATTGCTTAAATTGGGTGATATACCCTAATAGGTCCTTTCCGCTCTGTTTTAAGTCAAGGAGTCTTTCCTGAGAGGATACAGTGATTTCTTTTCTCCCAAACATGGATTTTAGACTGTTAGAGAAAGCAGGATAAGAATCAAGGATGACATTGTTTGAGGTAACCAAGGGCGTGGCCCATGCCAATGCGGGACCGGATAAGTGAGAAATCACAAACCCCAACTTATCTTTGTCCGTTGGGAAGAAACGAGGTTTAAGTGTAAACTGGACCGTACAGCTATCAAGGAATTCTTTGAGCTTGTAAGGGTCGCCATCATACATTATCGGAAGTAATGTGGACGGGGGGAGTATCGGAAAATGCTCTAGTAACTTGTTGTCGTAATCGTACATTGTCTTGCTTAAGTGATTGTACCTCTAAAGACATGGCCTGCATAGCGGCCATTAGTTGCTGCACTTGTTGTTCCATAATGGTCTTCGTCTGTCAATATTATGGCGTCGCTTACTGTTGTTTAATGGAATTACGACAATAATGTCGATACCGTTTCCCACAATAATTAGCAAAATGTGAAAAATCTCACCTTGACAGATCGAGTAGACCGCCAGGAAACAACCAAGTGCAGCTGTGAAAGCTACCCTAGGACAGCCCTGTCCTCTCCGACCCGGAGTGGGATTAACCAGGGGAGAAAACAGGGTAGCCAGGGAAACCCTCGATGGGAAAGAAAACCCTGGTAGAATCTGGAAGTGTTGTGGATCCGGATGGTTGATGACTTCTACGAGTGGTTGTGGGCAGGAAGGCTTCGTCTGGATGAACGAAAGGAAAATTATCAGAGTAGTAGCGTAAATAAGGGGGTGGGAAGTGGAAATTAAATGGCACAGTAAAAGGGTTCTCACCAGCGGAGTGAAGGAGAGGATGATTGATTTAGGGCTTCGAAGGAGAAGAGATCGGGAGACGAGAGCTCTACAAGAAATAATACTTGGGTCAGAATCTGCATCGGGAGAGACGGAACGGAGTTCCGAGTGTATGGCACTTACAGCTGTTGGGTTTTTCAACAAGGATGCAAGCAGGGTTGGCGTAATCGTGACGCCGATGGATATCCGGGCTTGATGAGAAATCCCGAGACATAGCGAGACCGGAATGGGAGCGAGAGTCTGGAGATGAGAGCTTAAGAGACAAAAAGGTTACAGGGTTAGTCGAAAGGCAAATGGTAGAAGCAGCGATGTTGAAATCCCTAGAGGCGAACTCATGGAGCGTCTGTAGAAACAGAAGCGACGCGAGGAGTTGCCGGCTTCCGTGTTTGATAAAGGATCACGTGAGCAGGCCGGAACGTCTCGGAGAAACGTGAAGAGTCTAGACCGCTACTTTCAGAACAGAGGTCAACTTGAGAAGGATTCTCGGGAGTCGCGTAGAGAAGAGTACCACACAATCGGTTGCGAGCCCATAGTGACCACCTCCCACAATGTGTAACAATTCGGTATAACTGTTCTCATATCTACATCTCCCGCTTACTCCACATCACTCTAAGTAATCATTGCTGGTTGCACACCTCCCAGCCAGGCGTTCTCCTCAGGCCTAACGCAGCCACACTCGTTCTTGGTAAAACCGACCAGAGCAAACACATACTCCTGACCTCTCAACCACCACACCTACAGCTAAGAAGCAGCTACCACTCGATTTCCGCATCAGCTGCACACATACCTGGTGCGCACACCCACATTTGGACTCCCTCTACTCTCTCTACTGACCTGAACTTCGGTTCCCAAGGGCGTTCAACCTACCAGCGCCTTCAGACCATACCAATGGTATATAAGGCGCTATATAAATGCAAAATAACATAACGTAACATGCCTGGACGACTGGCTCATCATGGGGCAGACCCCAGTAATTTGCAGATCCAACATCCAAAGAATGATCAAATTCCTCTTCGAATTGGGTTTCTCTATCAACGAGAAAAAATCAAGCCTGGTGCCGAGCACCTCCAAACAGTTCCTAGGAGCTGTCCTAAACACTTGAGGGGTTGGCCTTTCCATCAGAGGAAAGAATTCGGAATTACTTCTGCAAATTCCTCAATATCAGTCCGGTCGCCAGATAGGGGTGTGCAAAGCGTTGCGTTTGCTAGGCATGATGGCGTCATGTATTTACCTGGTCCCCCACTCGCGCCACCTGTTGAACCTGTCAGTACAGATCTTAACAGACAGTACAACAGCAAAGTTTTACATAAACAAACAGGGAGGGACTCGTTCGCCAAATCTGTCCAGGCTTGCCCAGAAAATGTGGACATGGGCACCCAGACGGAACATTTACCTGTCATCTCAACATGTTCCAGGGGATCTCAATTCACTAGCAGACGCTTTTAGCAGAGATCCCCACCTAGAAGAACACGAATGGTGTCTGCACAGAGAAATCGTAGAAGATCTCTTCTCACAGTGGGGTTTCCCTATTATAGACCTATTCGCCACAAGCGAAAACCGACAATGCCCAGGATTCGCATCCAGGTTCCCCCAGCCAGACTCCATGGGGAACGACCTGTGGATGAACTTGTTAGGGATGTTTGCCTATGCTTTTCCACCAACTCCTCTCATGAGAAAAGTGGTCAACAAGACGCACAGGGAATCGATGACGCTCATCCTAGTTGCTCCCATGTGGGCGAGACAGCTGTGGTTCCCACACCTGCACAGACTAGCAGCGTGCAAACTTATCAGACTCCTGTGCTGGCACAACCTACTATCCCAGCACCAAGGTCAAACAGTGCATCCTCAACCCAGCTCAATGAACTTGGCAGCATGGCTCCTGAAGTCAGAGTTTGGACATCTCAACTTACCACAGTGGTGCATGGACATCCTAAAGGAATCTAAGAAACCAAACACAAGGCACTGTTATTTTGCTAAATGGAAGAGATTCGTTATCTGGTGCCAGAATAAGCAAATCAACCCGGTTGATTGCACTCCTTCCAATATTGTCGCCTACATGCTCCACCTGCTGGATGCAGGGTTGGCATTTAATTCACTCAAGGTACACCTGGCGGCGCTGTCAGCCTACACCACCTCCCATAACAAAGTTTTGTGGTGGAAAGTACCAGTGGTTAAAGCCTTCATGGAAGGGGTAAAGAAACTCCACCCTCCAATTTCAAACCCACCACCTGGATGGGACCTTAATGTGGTGCTTGCTAAGTTCATGGGCCCACCCTTTGAACCCATGCATAAAGCCAGTCTCAAACACCTGACCTATAAAACTGCCTTCTTAGTATCCATTACATCCATAAGACGGGTCAGTGAAATTCAGGCTCTGTCAGTGCAGGATCCTTTCTTTATTGTTCATAAGGATAAACTGGTTCTTCGAACACACCCTAGGTTCTAACTTAAGTTCATTTCTAAATTCCACGTTAACCAGTTCATTGAGCTTCCGGCCTTCTTCCAAGAACCCGAAATCTCTGCTGAGGTGAAACTACACACTCTAGATGTGCGAAGAGCGGCCCTCTACTATGTAGACAAGACCAGGCCGCTAAGGAAAACAGACCAACTGTTTGTCTCCGTAGCTACAGGCAGAGAGGGAGATTGCGTCTCTAAAGGTGCCATCTCCAAGTGGATAGTCAATTGTATCCAGCTATGTTACTCCCTTTCTGAAATGTCTCTGCCTTTTATGCCAAGAGCCCACTCTACAAGAGGCATTGGGGCCACTCTGGCTTTCATTGCAAATGTACCCCTTGACACCATTTGCAAAGCCGCTACATGGAGCTCTATTCACACTTTTACTCAGCACTACTGCATTGACACTCATTCCAAGACAGATACTCAAGTGGGACAAGTGGTTCTAAGACACCTGTTTGCTCATGACCCTTCTCACATCCCACCTTCTTCTTCTAACACTGCTCGCTAATCTATACACAGCATGTGATCTAAGCAGATTCCACAAGCCTCAGAAGGGATACATTACTCACCATAATCGTATTTCTGTTGCTTAGATTCACATGCGCCTGCCCTTCCTCCCCTCTGAGAGAAGGGGCATGGATGCTTGTAGTCTTATCTATCTGCTTGGATAATCTGTACTCCCGCTACTCCTCATGCTACCTGATGTCAGAAAAAATACAATCTGAGGATCCTACACGCGTTAGGGATCATGGTTACAGTGGATGTCGCACTAGGGATAGTATTACTGGCATGCCCTGTGTCAACGCCCATTTTTGAGTTTCGAAAAGCAAACTTTAATACTCCGCAGCTTCCACTAGATGTCGGCCTATGCAAAGCATGTGAATCTAAGCAGATACAAGCATCAGAAATACGATTACGGTGAGTAATGTATTCCATTTTCTGACCCAGGACAGCTTTGTAAATCTGAGATACCACTGTCTAATGTATTTCATAATGCTATTATCCTAACCTGTATTACGCTCCCATAGCAGCTTCCATGTCTATGCCCCAACCGCTGCTACCAACAACTGTTTTGCATTAATACCATACAGTTGGGTTAACTTAACGACTAAGCTCGCCAGTGCCTACCTGACCCTAGCCATATATGCAAAACACAACTATGGATTGACATACTTATGTGTCCCATGTGATCCATAGCCAATTGTAACTATGTTAATATACTGCCATTACCTTATTAACATTGCCACACGTGCTGTATCATTGATACCACATCTAGCCCATATGCACCCTGCTATTGAATGTTGCATTTAGCCCATTTGTGCCTGCTATTGAATGTTGCATTTAGCCCATTTGTGCCTTGCTATTGAATGGTTTATTTAGCCCATGTGTGCCTTGCTATTGAATGTTACATTTAGCCCATTTGTGCCTTGCTATTGAATGTTGTATTTAGCCCATTTGTGCCTGCTATTGAATGTTGCATTTAGCCCATTTGTGCCTTGCTATTGAATGTTGCATTTAGCCCTTTTGTGCCTTGCTACTGAATGCTGTATTTAGCCCTTATGCGCCCTACTTCTGAAGGTTGATTTTAGCCCATATGTGCCCTAGTATCGACTGCTGAAGTTAGCCCAACTATTTCTTGCCATTGATTGTCAAATTTAGCACATATGTGCTTTGCCATTGCCCGGTAAATTTAGCCCTCAGGTGCTTTGCCTTCTTTCACTGAATCTAGCCTATATGCGCCTTGCCATTAATTGCTGATTTTAGCCATATGCGCCCGGCCATTGACTGTTGAGTCTAGCACACCTGTGCCCTACCATTGATTGCTGAATCTTACACTTATCTGTCCTGCCATTGACTGCTGTTTTTAGCTCATGCGTGCTTTGCTATTGAGTGTTGCATTTAGACCATATCTGCCCTGCCACTGTTAGCCGCACTTAAATTAACACGCGCAGAAAAGTTGCTTGCACATATGCCCAACCACCCACACTTATCTGATTTGCTACTTCTCTCCCAACCAACCCAGTGTGCTGTATCTGACTAACCTCCTGGGGCTCAACCCCCCACATCCACACTTCAGTGCTGCCCAAACATTAGAATATATCTCCCTTCATTGATACACCATGAGCATCATAATACTTTGCCTCTGGCCTATCACCTATCTAGTATTCTTAACCGGCCAACAGCCGACAATAGCCTCCACCACACTATAAAGAATCGCCAACTCAATCCTGCATAGCCATCTCCTTCTCCCTCACCATGGAGCAAGCTAGCCATACCATTAGACCAATGACTGGAGCTATCAGCGAATTCCTAAGTAGCCCTTGCAGCCCACCTACCAGAAACTCCAGGCTCAGAGCAAGACTCACTAGATTATATGAGCCTTTGAATAGATCTCTCCCTGTCACCAACAAAAGAACCATTATTCACCAAGCTAGCACTACTAACAGCAAAACCAAGACACTTCCTATCCCCCACACTAAAACTAAAATCACCACTGCAGCCCTTTTGCTTAAAGGCGGACTACTAAATGCCAGATCCCTAAAGGCACATGCCACGGACATCTGCAAAATTATACTGTCCAATAAGCTGGACTTCCTTGCTGTCACAGAGACCTGGCTGCATGAGGCGGCAGGACCCCTTTTATCTCTGGCTATCCCAGATGGCTATACCATTCTGAGACAAGACAGAAATAATATGCGAGGCGGCGGCGTTGGTATCATCGCCAAAATCAACCTAAATATGAGAACCACTGTCATTCCAGACCTCAATTCCTGTGAAGTCTGTGCTATCAAACTTTCACTTCATAACTCACAGACCTTGACCATCTACCTCATTTATATGCTCCCCCCCCCGGCCCGATGGGTACATTTGATGAAGATATCAACTGCCTATTATCTACTAACCTCAAAACTTCCAAGCAATTACTCATTTTGGGAGACTTCAATCTAGGTCACAACGACCCCTCAGACAAACATGCCTCTATTGTGGCCAATACCCTTACGGAACTGGGACTAACCCAAAAAAATATGGAACCCACCCACAACAGAGGGAGAACCCTCGATTGGCTAGCAGATCACAACTGCTCTGCCGTCATTACTTCCATCTCCCCGAAATTATGGACGGACCACTACCTGGTAACCTTTGATTTATCTACCATCAGGCCACTCCCTCCTGCAGCCAATATGGCCTCCTCATGCCCTACCAGGAACAAAAAGAGTATGAAGAGTATAACAAAACCACACTCTACAACAGAGCACCGCTGAAACTCTGACCTAGTAAACCAAAAACTCACCTCAATACATGGTTCATCCCTGAACTGAAAGATCTCTGACAACTTAAAAGAAGTTGCGAATCGTCCTGGAGAATCACCCCTTCAGAAGACCATAAAAACAGTCTTATGGAAATCTCCTCACAGTACAAAAAGGAAATTGTCCTGTCCAAACGCAACTCGTACAATAAGCGTATATCCACGGCCAACTCAAGTATGAGGGAGATGTTCTCAATCTTAAAGGAACTAGAGTCGCCCACTCCCATCCCAGATATATGTACAAAAGATAAAGCCTGGTGTACTGAGATACAACAAGCACTGACCAACAAAGTTACCATGCTTCAAAAGAAAATTGCGGCCAAGAAAGCTACTCTTAATCAATTGCCAATACCTAACACTAACCCACCCCCACTGGAACAACAAAATACAACTATCCAGTTTAGATTCACCAAAACATCTATCCTGAAGGTGGAGAAAACCATCCTTTCTCTTAAGCCTTCCAATTGTCGGGGAGACCTGTGCCTAGCACAACTCATAAAAGATGCCGCCATAGAACTTTCTCCCTTCATTTCTAAGATCGTGAATGCCTCATTCACTTCAGGCATTGTGCTATCCAATCTGAAACAATCATGGGTACTGCCTCTACTAAAGAAACAATCCCTTGACCCCCTTATCCCTACTAACTACCGCCCCATAACAACAGTCCCCTTCCTGCTACAAATCCTGGAAAAGATAGCATATACCCAAATCCAAACATTTCTAGAACACCATAAGCTCCTAGGAACAAGGCAGTCCGGCTTCCGTCCACAACATGGGACCAAAACCGCTCTCATCGACTTGAAGGCCCAAATTGATGAGTTAAGAGACAAAGGTCAAACAGCACTCCTACTTTTGGATCTCTCGGCCGCCTTCGGCTTTGTAGATCACAAAGTCCTCTGCAACCACCTTAACTCTGCAGCACACTTCTCCAAAGAAGCCATATTATGGGTCAAATCTTTCCTTAATGAAAGGACCATGAGGGTATTTTCCCCTTCAGATGCAGCGGACCCCATCCCCATCCTGTGCGGCATTCCCCGAGGCTCCTGTGTGTCTCCGACACTATACAACATATTTACCAAGCCCCTTTTTGGTGATCTGGGCCGTCTGGGTATCACCTACACTAACTATGCAGATGATACCCAGATCCTCCTCCCACTTTCTGGGGATTACAATGAGGATTTGGCCTTGGTAATAGGGTGTATCTCATCATCCAGGCATGGATGGCACCTCATAGTCTATGCCTGAATGATGACAAAACAGAGTTAAAGATTCTGGGCACACACTCCAACCTCATAAAACTAGGCCAGGAATACCATGCCTTCGAGATTGATGGTAATATTATCAAGGTGGCCAAGGAAGTGAAGACTCTTGGGCTCTACTTGGATGCCACCCTCTCCTTCAACAAACAGGTGAATTCTCTGGCCTCATCCACAGCTTACACATGTAAGCTCATCAGAGCTGGTAAACACTTCATCTCCACTGAAAACTGCATGATTCTAGCTAGAGCTCTCATCCTATCTAGACTCAACTATTGTAATGCCCTATATATTGGGGCTAACAAATACATCCCACATAGAATACAAATTCTACAAAACAATGCCCTGAGAGCAGCTCTTGGCATCTCTAAACGATCCCATATTTCCAAGATAAGGCAGAATAACAACTGGCTGTCAACCCAAGACAAAATCTTATTGAAAGTTGCCTCCCTCACTCACAAAGCCCTGAACAATGCGGCTCCTCCATATCTCTCTGATAGATTTGTAGAAAGAAGATTATCCAGACACTCAAGAATCACCTATGCCAATGCACTCATCATTCCGACATTCAAATTGACTAAGGCCGCAGGTTCCAGCTTCCCCGTCCGGCGGCCCAAGTATGGAATTCACTGCCCCAAACTATACGTGCTGAGAAATCCTACCTTAAATTCATAGCCAATTATATCAACCATCTGAAGCAATAAATTAGCCAGCCAGCGCCCCCTGCCATCCTCCTGCCTTACTATAGATATAGCCTATACACTGTAATTTGTTCTAACTTGTACTGCCCCGATGTTACACTACCGGCAACTACTTTATTATACCATATCCTGTATATAATTTACTGTATAATACCCTGTATGTAATTTACTGTATTACTGCCTTATCCTGTTTATATTATTAACACATTGTAAATTGTAAACTATAACTTTGTAACCCTTGTAAGCTTTGCATATTCTGTACTGCTGCGCCCTCTTACCCTCGGTTCTGGTGCGCATTATAAATGAATAAAACAAACAAAAAAACTTGGCAGAACTGCAGAATTTAACACAAAAGTCAAACCAAACTCTCACTTGATACTGACAGTAAAGCTTAGACTAAGGAGATCCAGTATGAGGCACAGTTAATACACAGCAAGATTATCAAAACAACATAAGTAAGTTCCAAAAGTATACTTATTTATTACAAGGACAGTTGCATAACACAACAGAGTAAGTATAAAATCTGTAATATATATAAACAATTGCGTTGAATGTGTCCAATAGGGACAGCTACTACACTTTAGAATCAATAGTGTTTAAATGCAAGACTATTAAGAGCAAAAGTAGGGAGGGAGATGTTAAAGTAGTTACCACTGGCCTTTTTCAATGGTTAGGCTACACCTGAATACTTTAACTAAACATACCTGTCCAACCCTACGCTAGTGAAAAAACAAAAGGAGCCCTGCCAACAATGCTTCTGATGTATTACTTTTGTTGGCTAAAGTTCATCCCACAGCAGCTCCTACGCACCCAATTCCATCCACTCTTATTCCTAAAATCTATCCTTCTCTTGTACCATTTCTTGTCTCTTTCTTTAATGCCTTACTATTTTTCCAACAGTCTTCAAACGTGCTACTATTATTCCCAATCTAAAAAAAAACCTTCAGCTAATCCTCTTATTGTCTTTAACTTTCGTCCGATCTCTCTTTTACCCTATTTATCTAAGCTTCAAGCGTGTCTTGTTTGTTCTCAGATTTCTTCCTTTGTTAATTGTGTATCTACTCTTCCCCGCTTTCAGTCTGGCTTTCGTCCTCTCCATTCCACTGAGACTGCTCTGGTTTGTTTGCATAATTTTCTTCTTTCTGCTCGCTATTCTAAACACTCTTCTATCTTATTATTCTTGATCTATCTGCAGCTTTTGTCACTGTGGACCACTCTTTGCTCTTGGAATCTTTCTTCTTTTGGCGTAAGGGGATCTGTTCTTTCTTAGTTTTCTTATCTATCTATCTATCTACCTACCTATCAGAACTTTTTCTGTCTCTTGGGGTGGTAACACAGCGTTCCCCAAGGCTCAGTCCTGGGTCCTTTTCTATTCTGACTATACAGTTCATTACTTGCTCCAATTTTTCTTCTTTTGGTCTTTCACATCACTTCTACATGGACGACACTCAACCTTTCCTATCTTTCGCTTCCTTCACTCCGGAAATACACCACACTCTTACGACTTGTCTTTCTGCCATTAAAGCTTGGATGGTGTCTAATTTCTTTACCCTAAATGCCGGGAAGACAGAGTTCTTATTCTTCCCTGCTTACGGGGAAGTGTCCAGTCCACTTGCATCATGGAGGGTCTGTCAACTCCTCCAACTGACTGTCCCCAGAAAACATTGGAGCATCATCAAGGTCACCAGGTTCCTCAACCTCAGTCCTTTCCTCCTCTTCAAAAATATCATCCAGAGGGGGTTGAAACCCATGTCTGGAGACAGAAGAGGGCCTAGAGGCCAAAACCGGCCCCACCGACTTCGAGGTAGCCTTCCTTGGAGGATCCACAATGTCTGGGTACTCCAATGGCAAATTCAGAGAAAAAACTACCGAAGGCGCCTATAACGCCAAAGGCTTTGACGTCGAGAGCGTCGGCAACCTCGACGTAGAGAGCGCCGAAGACTTCAGCGTCGACACAAGTGCCGACGACGCCATGGGCTGATACGACGGCAAGGCGTTGATGTCCAAATCGGACAGACAGAGCTGAACGAGTCGACGCCGGCCCCCAGCCCTCAATAGGTTGCTGCGGTCTCGGTGGGGACGAGGACAGAGACCTAGAGATACGTCTCTTGCAACCTTTTGAAACCTCGGGTCCTCGACAGCTCCAGATGTGTCGCGTCGTGAACCCCAGCCCGAAGGCGTGCGAGCCACAGACCGAGACCGATCCAGGCCGGCTTCGTCAGAAGGCTCGACCGGACCTGTGTCTTGCGATTGAAAAATCACCATCATAGATTTCTTGAACGCTGCCCATTTCTCCGGAGTCAAGGACTTTGTAGGGCAAGGGTCATCGACAGCTCCAGATGTGTTGCGTCGTGAACCCCAGCCCGAAGGCGTGCGAGCCACAGACCGAGACCGATCCAGGCCGGATTCATCAGAAGGCTCGACTGGACCTGTGTCTTGCGATTGAAAAATCAGCATCATAGATTTCTTGAACGCTGCCCATTCCTCCGGAGTCGAGGACTTTGTAGGGCACGGAACCTTCCTCGAGGCACCATCCTCCGAGGAGGACGGGGAAGGCGACCGGTGACAGTGCTTCTCCGAGTGCCGGGACAAGGAAGAAAAGTGGCAGGAACCACTCGGGACCGAGATCCCCGGGATTCCTTCCAACGCAGAGAGTCGCCCCTCGAGTCATCGGTGGAAACCCCCTTGGACTTGGAAGTCTGGGACTTAACAGGCTTCGAGCCCCTACCTACCTGGAGCTTCCGCTTCTGCTCCCGCATGGCCTTTGCAGTCAGCAACTGGCATTTCGAGCAGTTGTCGGTGTCGTGCGACTCGCCGAGGCACCAGAAACAAATGCGGTGGGGGTCGGTGAGCGACATCTTGGACTTGCAGTCCCGGCAGGTCTTGAAACCGGACCGCGGATTCGGAGGGGTCAAAGAGAAAGACATCTTCAATGAAGAAAACACACGAGGCGCACTGCGTCTCACGAAGTTAACACGTTTGCGGAAAAAACTGAACTGAGGCTACGAGCGCCATGCGTCCTATTTATAACGTCCTGTGACGTCGTCCACGACGGAGGCCCTCGAGGGACATGGACCCCACGCCATCGACGCAAGACCCCTCTGCCAAAAAAGTTTCCGAAGTGCACAGCTGTGGACATTACATGTCAAAGATGTGGAATGCGTTGGAGGAACATCCAGTCGAAAGAACGTTACCAGTTGGTATGTAACTTGTTGATCTCTTCTCTTTTCTCAACTTTTCTACTGTTCTGTTATGCTTTTCGGTCTCCCCTGTTCTCATCTTGCTCCTTTTAAATGTATCTATTATTCTTCTGTTCATCTTCTGTCTTCTCTCCTACCGTGACTCTCTTTCAGCATCGCTTGCCACTGTTGGTTGGCTACCGTTCTATTCTTAACTTAAATTTCATGTTCTTTGCTTAGTCTTAAATCCCTCTATGGGCTAGCCCCTGACTATCTTGCAGCACTTCTGTCCTTCTACATTCCCTCTTGTTCTCTCCACTTTTTTGAGGCTTTATGTTCCCTGTCCTCCCTGTGCCCAGTCCTGCTGCGGGTCCTTTCCGCTTCTTGCCCCTCTTCATTGGAACGCTCTTCCTTTTTCTCTTCGGACTGCGTAGTCTCTAGTTTGTATTTCTCTGAAAACACATCTCCTTCACTGTCCCTGATTGCTCGTTATCAGAATCTGATGTTTGACCTGTACTATTGATAATTATTTTGTACTGTTTGATTTTAACTGTGTGCAGCGTTTTGGATTAAGGTGCTATATAAAATATAATAAAAATACAAAATGCTGATGCTTAATTGGTCAGGAAATTTGAATTTCCGAACATTTGGACCAACACTGTGTCATAGAAACACTGTGATACACTATTCATGGAATAGCAAGAAATTGTATAGTGTTTTATGTAAAAGCGAGATGCTTAATGAATGTAAAACTTCCTTTCATACAAAAAATAAGAAGGATAACAGAAAAAGGAAGGAATGGCAAGAAAAGTGGAAAGAAAAGAGACCCAGTGAAAAAAAGGATTTACATTGAAAAATAATAGAAAGACATAGTGGATGCTGTTAACAACAAACAGCTCCTAGATGTCTAGTTAACACATGCATTGTGTAACGCTTACCAATAATAGAAAGACACAGTGGATGTTGTTAACAACAAACAGCTCCTAGATGTCTAGTTAACACATGCATTGTGTAACGCTTACCTGGACCCCATCTGATACTTGGGCACCTTTAGGATTCATCTCCTGTGTAAATGACAATAAATACAATAGAGCTACTGTAATACTGCTTTTCTGGGGAAAATACTATGTAGTAGTGTGCCGTTGGTAATCCCTCCCTTCTCACCTGCATGTATGTTTTGTGAAGCTCTCCATCCTGTAGTCTACAGGGGGGCGTTGGTATGCAAGCTTTTAACTTGGACGGTTGCAGTGTTCAAAGGACTCTTGTCTTTAATAATGTCTTTGTGTTTCCAAATTGTCTTGGGTAAGTATTTGAGACAAATATTATAGTTTGTTAATTTTCAGAGCTGCCCCTACGTTGGAGAGATCTCTCTAATATTTTTCCTTATTTTAACAGGTTCTTGGATGTCAGGAAAAGATGGTGGCTGCAGGATGACTGCGACTAAACTATATGAAGAAACTTTTAACACACTTGGCGCAAGACTGTAGCCTTCAGGGAAGAGCGCGGAAATAACTAAGCAGTAAACACTTGAAGACACTTCAGGTATGTACTTATTTAAACTCTTTATTTCTTATTTCTATTAAGTTTGTTCGTATACCTTTTTGTATTTGCAGGTTTTCGGAAAGCTGTAGTAGAAATACCTATGGAAGCTGCACGGTCTGCAGAGGAAAACTTCATATGAATGTACTACGACCGAGAACGAAGACTGCTGCGAAGAAGATGCTGCGGCTGTGAGGGAACATATGACAGAAGATGCTGCGGCTAAGAAACAACTGCTGACTGAAGAAAAGCTTCAGAAATACTTTGGTTCGGTAACTCTTTGAAATAACAATGGAATTTGTTTTTCTGAGGAAACCAATATCATCGTCTTTTTCCTTTGACAGGTTCTGTGAGGAGAGACACTGGTAGCGTTACCCGTTGTCAGCGAAGCAGGCGCGAAGCGAGTGCTCCAGCGGAGGTGGGGTAGTAGCTCCTTCCGCAAAAGGCATAGAATGTGCTGTAAGTTATCCGTGGACCTGGCGGCGGCCATGTTTAATGTATGAAAACCAATGTAAGCTCTATGATGGCTTAAGGGTGCAATACTATGAATGATACAAATGCTATTTGTGCCAGGCTTGTAGCCACTGTAAACCTGCTGACTGATGTGTTGTCCTTTGCTTCTCCAGTATGCCTGAATGGGGATTGGGCTCATTTACTGGGGTCATGACACATTGATCATCAAATATTTAATGGCACTTCATAAATGATGATGTACATTTCTGAATATTTAAGAACGGAACACTTTGTGAGACACAATTATTTTTTCAAGTGGAGAACATACAAGGAAACATCATATATGTGGTTCACCATTGGTTTGAATGATAGGAGGTAATTGTTAATAACATATTTATTTAGGGGTTCAGTCGATCTGTCCCTTCTAATTTTGAAGGCATTTTTGAAGACAAAGAATCATTGGGTCTGCCAACGTGACATCAGATAATAATGGACCCAAATTGAACTGGGATAAAGATATATATTGTAGGCAAAGCTCGAAGAAATCCCAGCAATGGTCACGTTTCGGCAGCATTAAACTGTGCAGAGCTGCCTTCCTCAGGCCGTAGTTTGAAGGACCCTGCAAATACATGTATAGGTCTATTAGGGTGGCTCGGCACATGTCGGTCTAATGCTGAGAATCCGTCATAAAGGGGGTGGGTTTCGGCTCAAAGTGGGTCACCTAGGTATTGACTTACCCTGGGTAACAGATCTCCATAGCTCCTAATCTGGGGGGGTGGGCACACTGAAGGCGATTTACAATGGAGATATCTAAGGGTGAGTGGCGGCCAATGGCAAGTGTGCATGGGGGGGGGCTTGGTGGGGGGAATTCGGTAAGCTGCTCCCTCAGTTCAATTCTAGGAGGCTGGATTGGCACATCTCTGAAATAGAAGGCAAATAGAAGGCAAAGGGATTGCCCTATAAGTGTCAAGACGCATTAAACGTGGGCCAAACATCTGCTCATGTTTAGACAGAAGGAAAAGAAAAGATGTTCTTCCACAAATGGATGAGGAGAAACAAAACTGTTTTGGAGTAGCTTGTTAGCCAATTTCACCAAGTCCTTGCTTGTGCATGGGAGACCTGAGATTGCATAGTATTTCGAACAAACATAGGATCAAGTAAAGGCTGATTAAAAATCACTACACCATTCTTCAGTCGTTGGAAGCAGAGGAGAGAACCCTCCTTGAGGACCTTGTTGGTAATGATAGTCCAATTAGGTGACCAGTGTTCTGCCAGAAAGATGGAGATGGTGATGTGGCTATGGTCTACAGGAGCTCCAAAGGATGTCTATAGTCTTGAACATGGGGTGTAGGGGGGTGAAGGGGATGTACATTTCAGTATAGATTGGACAAGGAATAAGGACATTTTAGTTTAAAGATGCAGCTCTTTGGGCAAAATAATTGTGCCACTTATTACAGGGGTCCCATGAAGCGAGAGGTTGCGTGAAATGGCACATTGTGTTTGTTAAGCTAATGGTACAGTTTGAAAACAGTATCGTTGTCAGCCTTTTATTATGGTATGGGTGAAGGCCTTTTTGCTTCGAAAATCTTTTTTAGGCCCTCTGAAACGAGCCATTTAGACCTTGTTTCAAACCTTGTGTATACCAATGAAGCAGTGTTTTCTTACGGATGTAACGAAGCATTATATTCCATTGTTTGAGCGTCTGTATTCCTGTAGGACATTCTTACTTTTAGAATGACCTGTATTTCCCCCGACATCAAGTGTTTCCATCATAAAAGTATACCATGGATAAGAGAGCCTCAGTTGTGAATTCATGATTTCATTTCAAGCCTGGACACGATTTGAATTTGAAAGATATCCTTGGATGACTTTAAGAAACAAAAAAATATTGTGAAATCAGGCTGGTGCAGTCATTGGTGACATCGCAGATTGCAGGTGAATAGCAACATGGGGGGGTTCCCTTGGGGACCGCCAACATGTTTGTGTTTTCCTACATGTAGGCCACCCAAACACTCTTCTGTAGAATAGGGCAGTACTAACATTATCCTTATATATATATTTATCAACTAATTGTGCCCCAATTTGAAAGTAGAATCCAGTTACCCAATCTTGCCTGGTTGCTAATATCTACTTTGCTAATGTCTATTTCCCGTTCACAGAGCAGGTGCGACTAATGATAGCACTAACTTGTCGCCTCTAGAAACCATCTACAGTGCATTTAAAAAGTGCAAAACCTTAGTTTTACATAGATGTACTTGCGAAGAATGCTTTCTCTCATTCCCTTTGCCAATGGTTTTTGTAACCCCTATGAACTCTAGTATTACATCATCATCTGTATGTAGTAGTAAATTGTGGGGTGTAACCTTCAAGCCATCTGAGCATTTGCAACCTTCATCCGATAACTGAACCTGTCCTTTCACACTTGGAACTTTAGGAGACTTGTAAAAAGTTGTATGAACTGTGTGTATATATATATATATATATATATATATATATATATATATATATATAAAAAAATTTTAATTTGTTTTAGTCATACGCCTTTCCAATGTATGTTTATAAAAAGAAATCATAGCAAACATCACATTTCATCTAATAAAAACACTTTGAACTATAAAAAAATCGTTAAATTAGACTAGATTATGCCTATACTACCATTCTGTGCAACATGCACCATAAAACTCAATTGCTCTATTATATAAAACTCCACTAATGACATGCAATGTTCAAACATTAACTATTCATAGCATACATCATACAAATAAAATGCATCAAATACAACAGAGCAGACCAAGATATAAACCATGATAAATAAATAGATGATAATGTCCCCACGTCAGCAAATATCAAATTACACCCTCCCCCGGACATCCCCTAACCCGTGTGGGTGGAGCAAAACAAACATATCGTATCAGTGCCAGACAGGAAAAATAAGCAAATCAAACTTTACGAGCATTTCTGTCTGGGATATATTTCTGAAGAAAACATGCGGCTGCATTCAGTTGTATTGTTTGTTTTTTTCTAATCGATTTTTGGGTCGTGCAAGCCTGAAATGTCAAGAGGCGAGTATTGATTATAGCAAGCAACCCGGCTATGCTTATGGACATCAGTTCATAGCTCCTATTCCTCCATATGATTTGTTTAATTGCAATTCATCAACTGCTCTCACTACTCAAGATGTTCCATGGCATGTTTTTGCTGATGTACACACAGTATCAATTAGATATCTGGCAGTTGCTGATTTGACCAGGAGCAGCACACCTCTTGTGCAAATGAATGTCAATACAAAAGTGATACGTTGTACACTGAAGGACTTCAGGTGTAGGGGCAACGATGCAACTCTGAGCTCAAAAAAGTACCTTTCTCTTTATTTGAATTATTCCCCCATTTCCTGGTATTTCTTCCAAGATGTCCTCTGTCGTCTCCCAAATACATACTGTGATTTGGGTCCCATGTGTTAGGTTGGTAGATGAGGCTGGTATTACCATGGGGGCTGGGTGCCACCACCCGCTACCTGATACGCTCCTAGAGGAGGAATAGGGAGGGTCCCCCAAACCATCACTAGTCAAGGGTGTTCTCGCAGTCACCCAGGGCAATCCTCTAGGTCTTATCACCAACCATCAATGCCAGCAAACCCCTCTAAGAAATCATATTCGGTCCAAACACCTGTTGTTTATCATGGTCTGCAGAAGTTAGTCCCCCTTGCCAAAAGAAGTTCCGGAAGTACCATGAGCTTACATTGAGACTCATTTGTGAAGCCATGTTGACCAATGACCCGGTGCACAAGAAAATCAACAGACTGCCTGATTTCTCAAATTGTGGACAACCCTGCTCTTGCAGCAGGCCAAGCCGGAAAAGTGCTCTAAAGCCGCTGTTCTCTTCTTGCTTCTGTATTTAGTACCCCTATTATGCAAGACTCCCTTCCTGCCCTCAGGTCTTGCTGTCTATATACATGGTCCTAGCGGCCCAATTGCCATGCCATGTTTTTCTACCTAGGCGGGTACTGCTGTATGCGTCTTTTCCTTTTTTGAGATTTGTATGCTGTTTTATTTCTGTTTATTGGTCCTTTTCAGAGACTTTTTATTGTAAGGATCATGCTTTTTTCGCTTCATACTTTTTGTTACCCTTGAAAAAAATAAAGTTACATTCTGTTTTGAATTTTTGTTCACAATACCTCCTTATAACACCATGGTCACATGCCATACGTCACTGGCATCGTCGTATCTTGGTTGCTAACACAGAGCCTCCCTAACTTGCTCCAGTGCATCAAAAATCTGGTGCAGTCAGGAGCCTACTATGCAGGTGTCATGCTACGGACCCCTAAGAGACCTCTGCAGCATTTGCATGAGGAAATTACACTAATACGAGAGTCAACACTGTAGTTTGTCCTCCACCGTCTGGTTCAAACTTTCCTCTTCCAAGGTCTGGCTTCTCCAGCCTCCCATTCACATCATCCCATTCTCTTTGCTGGTTGGTTGGGTCTATCGCCAATGTCATGTAATACCAGACAGGTCTTTCCACCAACTGGGTTCCTTAACATTCGTCTGGTTCTCATCATTTATTTGAGTAGGTCTCTCCACAACCTCTGCATTCGTGTGTGTAGGTGCCACCACGACCTTCAGCATTCACACAATTTAATTCCCATCGCTACCTGATAAGGTCTCTCAATGGACCCCCACATTCGGTTGGGGTAGGTCTCACAACAACCTCCTTTCCTGTATGCAGCATTCAGGTCCTTCCTGGGTCTTTGGCGTGTCTCACACACTTGTCAGGGTACAGACAGCTGGAAGTTCATGCAGCAACTTAACCACCTTGTACCAAGGGACTTTCTCCCTGCTGTGGCAGTAAGCAACATTGAATATGTCCTTCGACTCCTGATGTACCCCTTTCTCTGGGCTGCGCCGAATACTTTGTTAGGGCCTGTAAGGATTCCACTCTTGTATCGGCCCTTGGGATTAGCTAGGGTTTGTAGAAATATGATTTGAGGTTTCAGGTTGGTTTTGTCACTTAATTTTCCTCAATGGAATTTTTAATGGAATACTCTACCTGTAGATCTAAGACTAGAAACCAACCTTTTGTGTTTCAGGAAAAAGCTGAAAACCCTCCTCTTTAAATAACTCCCAGACATACACTTCTGTCTTCATATTGTCCGGTCTCCATGTTAGTCTACTTGTTATCTGATGTGTCTTCATGTGGCGCCCTGATGCCTGCGGGCGACCGGCGTGATTCAAATAAATAAATAAAAAATAAAAATGTGTTTCTCCACATTGGTTAATTACAGAATTCTACTGCTTTCCTTCTCATTCCATGGCTTTAGAGTCGCTGTGTGATGTCGGTGCCATCTTGTAATCTCCAGCACTTGCTGGTTCTTCATCTTTCTGTGACTGACACCTTACCTCCTGCAGTGTTCTGGCCTGGCTGCAGTTTTTAATCAGAGTCACTACTCTACGCTAGCTCCCTTGTAAGTTCTGGAACTGCTTTCTGCAACACCTGCTAACTCGGCTTGTATCTTGGTAAACAGACAGCATTTTGGCATACTTAATGTTTGAGCACTGTACATTGGGCCTGCTACATAAAACTTTGGGCTGAGATTTGTGGTGTATGACACAGCAGATGGTTGGAGCTTGCATTCACTCATTTCAATTTTTTAGAAACCTCTGGTGATGTTGTTCTAGATCCGCTTGCTAATGGGGTTTTAAATACCTGGTGTGAGGCTTTCCTGTGCCTTGGTGGGGTTGGCAAACCTGTGGGATCCCACTCCTTCAACCTGCTGTGAGGCACATTGGGTAGCCACCGTAAAAGGTGTGAGGGGTCAGAAATGAGAGGCGGGCACAAAGTTGTAATGTTTTCAACATCAGACATCTTTATTAAACAAAAATGGTTTGATAAAGACTTTTCTGTCCCTAGCCTAGACGGTTCCCTAACTAGAAAACTAAAACACAAAATCAGTCTGTATCTCGTTGTCAAGCATACAAACAGTCCTTGTGTCCAAAGCATACTACTATAATCCTCACACTAGAAGAGAAGGAATACTAAAGTCCAAGGAAATGTATCAGACTTATATTTGGCAAAAAGTGTTCCTAACCAAGGCAAGTAAAGAAATACATTAGAAACAGTCTTTTCCAAAGAGGAGTCCTTGGATCCAGAGGGTGTTCCTCTTTCCCCCTGGTTATTTAAGTATGATGGCAAAAGTGTCTCTTTTAAACAACAGTTTCTTAAAAATGACAAAAGCCCAATGTTGGCATGCGGGAATGTTGCCATGCAGGTGCAACGTCCCAAACGTGGAAGGGAGGTTCAGGCTGGCCATTTTAGTGTCAGTATTTCTATGATTTGCTTTAGCATTTGTGTCCACATGTGAAGTGCATTTCGTTTTGCCATTATAAAGGTTTCCTAGTAATCATCACAGAAGTAGATTATGTCTTTATTGCATTGGAGAGAATTAGATTGTGTCACTATTGTATTAGGACAGGCTTTTTAGTTAGTCGAGTATATGGCTGATGTGCCATGTAGTGCAAGCATTAAGTAGGAAAGACATAGATGATTTGTATTCACATAAGGGCCATTTGCCACATTAACCAGAGTCTTGCCATAATGAATTCGGACCAGAGTCTAGCTTTCTGCCATTCGGTGTACTAGGCCACATTTCTGAGCTTCTGTCCTGATCATTTAATACGATTTTATTCCTGCTCCCCCCCGTGAGCGTCCAGATTACCAAGGCCCTTGGAGGAAGGGTGAAGTGCCACACAGAGATTGGTTATTGTTGAAAGACTTAGCTGTTCCCAGACCCTTCCGGCAGGAGATAGGTAATGCTATGCTCCCAACACTGGATAAATGTAATGGCAGTGCAGGGCATGTTTTGGTGTGACAAGGCCCAGAGGCAAGACCTAGCCTGGGTATTGAACAAGATTGTGGTCATGCTGCCCGCATTGAGAAGTGGTAGTGCAGCTGACAGACTAAAAAGAGCAAATACATCTGAGAAATTAGTCCTCAAGAGCACTACCTCGGCTGCAGGTTTCTAATGCCATCTGGTTCCCAAGAAAGATATGGGTGAGTGTGTGCTTGGAAAGCAACATGTTTCAAGACGGGAGTTGCATGAGGTGTTGCCAAATGTACAACTGTATGGTCTGGGATCTGCTGAGGGGTGCCAAGTTGTCTGGTCTCATGAGAAAGTAGTATTGTGTCCATTCTGTTGCCAAAGGATACTGACTTCACTGTTCACACTCGTTTCAGGATTGGGTCATCTCGAGGGCCATGCACATCAGGAAGTTGTTGTGGCCAATGGAAAAGACCATTGTAGCAACAGTAATATCAATAATGTTGTCCAATCAGAACTGAGTATTTTTTGCTGACTTCACAATTAGGTCATCCGCAGGGGGCTGCATTTAAATGATCATGGGTAGGTTATTGACCAATGGACTTGGGTCGTATAGGTTGTGTTTAGATTTTTGTATACAGGTTGCCAATGTAGAGTGTTGGATTAAGATGTACTTGATATTTTTAACAAATGGTGTTTTGTGGTTTTGGTCTATAAAATCCGTAAACTAATATGCACATGTCGAGGGTGTTTTCAGTTTTTGAGTTCTAGGGAGCTGACTGACCCTCCCGGCTTTATTTGCATGTAATAAACCCTGGTTTTCTTGCAAATCGTGCGCTCCTTACTGATTGCTTGGATTGTTATCGATCGGCTTTTGGGTTTACCTTATAAGTATCGGGTCCATTTTTCAGGATACCTCAATATCCCTTTTTGCAAAAAATGAGTTTCTTTGATGAAGAGAATTGCCACGCCTATTTTATTTTTGCCCCGCTTAATGCACAGAATTGTCAAGGAAGTGTGTTTCAAGCAAAAAAGCTACAGTTAGATTAATCTGATTAATCATATGTAGAATAGATCTGCGACGGACTGGGAAATTAAGGCTTTGGACGTTCATGGCTGATTGCTACAAAATACCTATCATGGGTATGTCATTTAACAACCTCTGGGGGAGTGCAATACATTTCCGTCCGTCACAGGGTAGACCGTATCCTTCCAGTATCTGCTGTGATGAACCCTGCAGAGTCAAAGAGCAGCATGGATTGACTGAACGTAACAGAGAACAACCCAATGTTACACATTCTGCTTTGGACTTCGGTTTCAATAATGCTGAAAGTACTGAGTCAAGGAAGAATAGCTCAGATGCAATGAGGATTCAGAATGGTGAATATTCAAATCTGTGGTCTAGTTGTTACCACTCGAAACACCTGAGCAGGATATTTAAAACCTTAGATGAGGCACATCTGAGAAAAGAGTGTGAAGCTGAGGAAGAAGTGCAAGGAGCACTGGAAGTCCGTGTGGGAGGCTTAGCTGTGGACAAATCCATAAACGGTGCTGGAGTTGCCATGGGAAGAAACCTGCCAGCTGAAGTTACCACAAAGGGTGAAAATGAGCGGAAGCAGAATTGTACAGTATGCGCAGCGGAAATCGGTGAAGACGAAGCCCAGCTGAGGAGAAGTATTCCCAGCGCATCGTGTGGCAGACTGGTGAAGTTGCAAAAGATCAACGGAGCTGCTGAGGACTGCCACACAACTTACCAGAGGCTCGCAGGCACGGGAAGGTAAGCAGACTGAACACTGAAGGACCGCTGTGAAGCCAGACAGCAAAAGTTACCCGCTGCAGATAACCAGTGAGTTGGCGGAGTATGAATGCTGTCACGATGCAACAATTTTGAATACCAAACAATTGGTAAAGCAAAGCAGAGACTTTTTTCTAAATATCTAATAATTAAAGATGGCAAAGGCTCACCAGGACCTGGAAGTAGAGTAGGAGGAGAATGGGTAAATGTGTGTTGGTGTGTGAGTTGTTTGTTTCTTTTGGTTTGGGGGAGTATTGGGTGTGAGAGGGGGCTGAGAGGAGGGGTTTTGGGGGGGGGTGTAACCCCCCCCCAGTTTCAACGTTATTCTACAGGAGAGGGTGGGGAGTGGGGAGGAGCAAAGGGGGTGACCGGGGCTGAAACTCTGACTTAACAAAAATTAAATAAATAAAAAAGCCAAACCCATGGGCATGGCCTTTTCCCGCTTTCTGCGGGCTGCACAAAATCGACCGAAAAAAAATTATCTTTATGTGCAACCTTCAGAAAGCAGGAAAATGACATAGAACCGAAATAAGTCTCCTTCCAAAAGATATTCTTTTGGGAAAGCTCATATTGCCAAGAGACTGTAAAATTATACCAGGGCGACAAGGGAACAACTCTTCCTTTTTAGGTTTTTAAACTTGTAACCCAAACTGCTATCAGTCAAGAGACTCTCTAGAAGATATTTTGAATTCCTTTGAAGGAGGTTCTTCTATAATTCGTTCTCACAAGACTATAAAAGGCAGTTATTGTTCAACCTTCCTTGCAGGAGCGATTGTTGTGGAGAATACTGGAATCAACATTGCCATCAAGTTTGAAAAGTAGTTGTAAGGGTTTTCTTCCTGGCAGGCGCGAGTACACCAGGAAAGGGCTTTTAGTGGTTAGTCCTGGCAGGCGAGTGGACCAGGAAAGAAGATGATG
Source organism: Ambystoma mexicanum (assembly GCF_040938575.1). Lineage (NCBI taxonomy): Eukaryota > Metazoa > Chordata > Amphibia > Caudata > Ambystomatidae > Ambystoma > Ambystoma mexicanum. Next base: position 178,827,112 of record NC_090940.1, read on the forward strand.
TTTTGATAGAATATCTTTGTGGCAGAAGAAGTGCTGAAAGAGCTTTGTGTTGAATTGAGAAGAATTAATGTATTTTATAAATTGTTAGACAAGCAGAGGCATCACTAAAACAAGTTGAGCTCTGCTAGTCTGGCAAAAGTGTTATTATTTCAAGAAGTACTGAGAAAGACTGAAGTGCTATCTTGACAAGAGGTAGTTCCTTTGAAGAAGGTATTACATGTAACAGAACAATTGCATTGATTTTGAACATGTGTTTGTGGAAAAGGTTAATCATCCTTTCAAGAGGGATCTTGTGGAAAACGTTGATTTGTTTTGAGTTCTCAACCAGATATTGTGAAGAGACATTTGGTATGTCCCAGAGAAAGAGACAGTGGTTGAATATTCTATCATCTTGAACAGAACTTTGTTGAACTGTAACGTAAGTGGTCCTGAATTGATCCAGGGGAAGGGAATCCAACCCTGTTCGTAAGGTGTGCTCTGCGTTTGAATTGCATAATTGTTTTGCTGAACTAAAGTTAGCCATCATTTCCTTGTTTGATTTTATTGTATGTATGCATGTGACGGCCAGAGATATTTTGGAAACTAGGTCATTTTTCTTTCATTTGAGTTTGCTAGGCAGGGACCTATTGATTAGGTTAGGGAAAGTCAGGGGTGTATCCAAACCCCTTTTTATTTTGAAAAATGGTAATTCGTGAGAAAACTTTACCTTTGTGTCCATCTCACATTTCTGACCACTCGCACTGCCCAAACTAGTTTCAAATCCAAACTGTTACAGAACAGTGATGCTTGAACCCAAATAAAGAACAAATAAGATATGCCAGCAGGAAAAATAAAAAGTTAAAATGCATTTAGCAAGCAACACAAGCATATTTGCTAGATGAATAGATTCATAGAAACCCAAGCTTAGCCCTGGCCCCATCATCCCTGCTCCCACTCTGCAGCACTTGGAAGAAACATATTAACACAAACACCCAATAACTATGTGTCCAGCCCTTCAGGATACAGTTAAAACACCTTAGTGGAATACCTGGATCTATAATACAACCATTCAACAATCTAAACCTTTATCAGAAGGTAGGCTCTAGTATATAATTCAGGTGGTTTCTGAGCCCTTTGACAAACCTCTCTTATCTCCATGGTCTAGGTGACGCTTACCGATATGCTCTTCCTGAGCGTCTCTGGCATTTTTCCTCTGACCCTCCGATGTTGATTTCCTGCGGATTGATCATCTATTGGTGGGGTGGTGTTAGTCAGCTTCATGAGTTCAGAAGCCTCTTCCGCAATTGCACAACAATGATTGTTGTAAGTGAACAAGAGTTTACAAGGACGACACATCTATATTTAAAGTCATTATCTATGTGCCCACTCATTTACAAAAAGGAAAAGGATAAGATTGGCAGAGTGGCCTGTGCGCAATCCTGTATTAACAAAAGCTGGCCTCTCTAAAGGTAATTTCCAAGCATTGCCAAGCCGCAGCCCTCCCTTCTTACTGTTGTTCAAAAAAGTGCATTTGAATCAGCACATACAAAATAAGATTCTTTTGTTGTTGGAACGTCAAACTCTGTGCGTCTGGTCCAAGATCATTTCTGCTTCATCTTGAGAGTTTAAAGTGGTTGCAGAAGAACCCATGCACACATTTCTCGCCGCACTTGATCATTGACCAGTGTAGTAATCCCCCTAACTCTAATATTATTCTGTCTTTAATAGTTTTCAGCATCTTGTACACCCTCTGCCAGAATCGCTTGTTCATTTGCTGTTTGTAGAGGGTAGTTTTAACTTCATCTAGGAGTCATGCTTGCTGCATCTATTATAGATTTTGAAAAATGTTCAGCGTTGTTCTTAATGTCCTATCTTAACTTCTGAAGAATCATTTTTATTTCTATTTTTGTTGCAGAAGTATCTGCAAGTGACCTGGGTCCTGTGCTGAGGGAATCTGGGCCATTGTTACTTGCAACTGTGTTTTGCTTTGTTCCTGAGTCTACTTTAGGGCGTTGATATTTGCCAAACCTGGGATTTTCAATTTATCCAGGGTGTTTTGCCTTTAAGGACAAACAATTGAATGTTCTGGTGGAACAAAATCCAGAAAGGTTCTGATTCGGGTCCTCAAAGTCAGTACATTAGCAGCCACTAGAGAAGCCAATAATTAGCAATAACCCACCCCAAGTGTAGGGGGCAGAACGGCATGTGTATCATTAACTGTCACCCCCCCCCCCAGGGATGAGTGAATAGTGTTTAGAAACAGAATGAGGCTGTGCTAGGAAAATCTGAAAAGTGGATCCCTCGGGGGGGAAAAAACAATCAATTATAGCCATGGGGGACCATGAGGAAGATGGATAAGGGAGTCTACAGTAGAGGGTCAGATTGGTTCTGCCATGATAGTCCTGGAAGATATGACTGGTTATCTCCCTACACTGAAAAATGAGTTTTGGAGAATATACCAGGTAGGCGTACTCTCAGAACTCTTGGAAGGAGTAGTGGGTGATATGGTAATGCTTTTAGTGTACCTGGAATTATTCCGTCCTTCTGTGTAACATTTCAATGATGCTCGCCTTTATGGATGGCTCTGTGGAGGCGGATCCCACCGTTCTCGGTGGAAGGCGTATGCAAGTCCACTCCAAGGAAACTATGGTTCCTGGGTCCGATGTAGCTCACCTCAGAATAATCACATTGAGACCGCCCAAATGTGTCTGCAACACTAATGCCAAATTTAAGAGTCTTCTGAGTGATAACAAACAGGGGACTACTCATAGTCCTCTGGTGCTGTCAGATTATTCAACCCACCTATACTGCACTCCCTTGAAAACTCCACTGCCATCAACTCTTTCTTCATTAACGAGATCAGCATGATCTTTCAAAACATAGACACCAATGTCACAACTGACAGCATGCTACACATCACATCTTGCAAAACCACAACTAGCCGGACAACTTTCAATACCCTCACTATCAAAGACCTCACTTCCACCCCATAATCCCTCCAGTCACATCATACATAGATGACAGCCTCCCTACTTCTGTTCTCATGACGCCTCTGACTGAAGCACTCCTCCCCTACCTGACAATAAATAGCTCCCTAACTCAAGGCACCTTCCCATCCACCCTCAAGACCGGACAAATCCTGCCACTTTTCAAGTAACCAACACTGGAATCTTGATGACCTCAGCAACTACCAGTCCATCACACATCTGTCCTTCCTAGGTAAGATCCTTGAGAAAGCAGTAGCCATGCAACTCCTCCAACACATTGAAACCAACAACCTCCTTCAGTCCTACCAACATGGCTTCGGGCCGAGATGCAACACGGAAATGGCAACCATCAAGGTGATTGATGATGCCTTTAAAATCCTTGATGATGGCCATCCTTGCCTCCTGGTTCTCATTGACCTTCGGCAGAATTTGACACAGTAGACCACCACACACTCATCGAATATCTACTTCACTGCATGGAGATCCTCAAGATCAGCCTCCACTGCTTTAAATCCTACATTGCCAACCGCCACGGATTCCTCCAGATCACCAACTACACCCTTCACCTGTGGAATCCCGCAAGGATCCATCCTGTTCCCCCGTCATCTACAATTTTTACTTGGAACCCTCCACACAACATCCACCAATATGCAGAAGACCCACAGCTCTACCTCAAGATATCTCCATCAAAGAAGTTCAAATACTCAAGGCCTGCCTCACATTGATCCAGTCATGGATGTCCAGTGCTTACTTGAAGCTCAACCCCTCCATGAATGAATTCCTGCTGCTGACCAACAAGACTGAACATCCAGCCCTGGCTCTCTGTTACGAACCTCGAGGGCTTCACAGCTGAGCTAGCCACCTGCACCAAGCCTCGTGGGTTCCACATCAACAGACTGAGAGCTCTGTCAGAACCACTTCTCGATGGTCATTGTGGAAGCAGTGGTGCCTGGTATGCAGCATTGTACCCCTGCGATGAAGACTTACTGTTTTTCTGTCTAAACTTCTTCCAAGATGGCGTCCACCTCTGGACACGTCACATCCTTCATTCATGAAAACAGAAGTCGACGCAAGCAACTTTGCATCTCAAAACAGGTAACTCTCCTGTTCCGACGCTGCCTTGTGCATTATTCCTTGCCCTTCAGTTTGTTCTGCCGTCCTTCCTCTGTTTTTCCTATAGCTTAATTTCCCGCTACAGTTCCATCTCTGTCCCTTCCTTAGTGCTCCAACCTGCTATCCTCAGTACTCAGTGCTCCTACATACACACTATCCTGCCTTCTACTCGCCTCCTTCCTTGGCGGCACTTCCAGCAGGGTTCCGGATCCGCCTTTGGCTCGTCATTCTTCAGTCCCCGTTTCTACCGACCTTCAAGCCAGCTCTCCTGGTTATGCTTCTTCTTGTTCCGGACTCTCAATTTCTGACAAGAGGATTTTTTCAGGCTTTGCCTTTTTCCCTCCTGGGCTTGGCTTCCGGGTCCCTCTTCTGTTTCTCAGTTAATTTCTGGGAACAGTTGAGTGATTCAGAGTGCCCAGTTCCTCACCGTCTCCATCCTGCACCTAAACTGGTGAGTAGGAATTTGTCTTGTCTGCAGGCACAAGCATCTTCTCAACATTTTCTCCTGCTCAAAATCAAGCCCTTCACCCCAGAAAGCAGATTCAGACCTGCTGTCCAAGTCTTGGTCTTCTCCCACCTAGATGTTGGCAATGTCCTTCTGGATTGCCTTCCGGTGACTACCCTGGAACCCCTAAAACGTGTCTCTGCAAATTCGACCGATCGCTTGACCCTCATCGAACTGCACTGGCTCCCACTGCAAGTACGTATCATCTTCCAATCCTGCTGCATCATCCTCAAGGCTATCACCCTGAAGTCCACTACGCTACTTCACTGAGAAACGGCATCTCTATCCATACAATTCACCAGAAGTAAGGACATGTGTAAGCTTGAACTTCGCTGGTGCACGAGTGAAAGAAGCAGAAAACAGGCTTTCTGTGTCTACAACCCAAGACTGTGGAGCCTCCTACCTGTCAACACCAGACTCACTACCTCACTTCAGGAAGGAGCTCCACATCCTCCTCCCTTAATTTAATGGCTCCTCCCTAACACCTAGGTCCACTCACCCTCCGCTACCCAACCTAGCTGAGACTAGGTGATCTATACCCCCCCCAACACTGTTTCCTCCCCTGTTTCAGTGTGTGGGTATCTCCCAGAGCACTCCAGTGGAACTTTGAATCTGCAACTCAACTTTTAGAAGGCAGCCATTCGGTTATAAGCCTGTGAGCACCCAACTACATCATAGGGTTGCAGCGCCTGGGTTCCAGCAGAGAGCATTCTGATTGCTATGCTCTAGCTTTTGATCAGTAAGTTAGAACACTTCATACTAGGACACTCTGCAGAGCTTATGCTAAAGCTGATTAATTCTTCACATTGGAGCATGGGATTGGGAAGAACCGTGACATAGGCTGTCTGGTACTGGGAGCTGAAGCAGAAGCCATCCTTATGCTTTGTTGCTCGGCCAGGCCCCCACACTTTCTCTTTTTTATTCAGTGAAAAGGACAGCCCTTCTCCATAGGACCAAAGCTTTCTCTGGTGTTAGAGCAATCTAACAGAGTGCTCACCAAAATGGGTGTGCACTGCTGACTAAAAACAAGAAAGTAAAACGTGTGCACTATTTCTCTTTCAGTTTCTGTTAGGTGCACTTCACTCTGCCCAGTCGGACTGCAGCACTAACGCAGGAAAATTTGCTAACCTGTGGTAAAGTCCCTTGCCTCAATCTGGGGTCTTCCAGTGGGCTGATCAAAAAGGCTGGTTACCTGCCAAAGCTACAGAATGATAGGCCTGGAGGTATTATGGGGGTGTGCCATTGTCACCTCCACTTATCCCCCGTCATAAAACGGGATAGTCTTATGAACCAGACCTGGCTGACTGGCCCTTTAAGCAGGGCCTAAATAGTAACACATTTCCCTAAAACCCAGCCCAATACCTGAGGTTATCAATCAGTCTTATCAAGTAGACAGCAAGGACCCTTTAGAGCAATGTGGCTCATGAATAGAGAAAAGCGCCTTAGAGGACAATTAACTGACTAGACCTCAGAGAAAGCCTCTCTGAATCCAACACAATTCACTGCAGACAAAAGAAACTTGTAGTGAGGGATTCTATCATCCTCCCCATGCCGAGCAAACCCTTGGGGAAGCGCAACAAAGGCCTGCCCAAACCCTATGTTATGTCTGGACCCTACTGGTCAACCTCCTACTCGCCCCTTTTCAGCTCCAAAGTGGGGGAGATGGACGGTTTTGGTGGGATGTTATGTTAATGGTAGTTGTATAGCGCACCGTCACCAACGGAATTGGTCCCCAGGCGCTCTGGCGGATCTATAAACAGGAAGGGTGGGGATGGTTAGTCTAGAAGAGGGGAGAAGGAGAGTGGGAGAAGTGGTGTACTGTTGGCAGCTTCAGCTCCGTATACACCGAGTGCTGGGCTTTGGTGCTAGTATCGGATCGTGCGAGGCCTTGAGTGCTGTGGGTGAAGTTTATGTGTTGTTGATGCGGTGTGGTAAAGTGCATGCGGACTGCTGGGAGAGAGATGGTTGTGTGGATTTAAGTATGCAGAAGATTGAGGGTTGGGTTAGTGGGGTCTATGTCCTGATTCAGGTACTTGTGGTTCCGTTAGAGCTGTATATCTGTGGTTTGGGTTGTTGCTGGTTCCTCGTGGGCCGACTCTGTTTGGTGTTGCGCTGATCCAACTGTATCCTATTGAGTATAGTTTGGATTGGTAGGTGCGTCTGAACCTAATATTCAGGTGTGGGAATAAGTAGGTAATATCTATTCTCAGGTTATCTAGTGTGACCCTGGTCGGTTAAGGCTTTGAATGGTTCAGGGTCGGAGTCGTGTTGATGTGGTGTCCTAGTGGATCAGTCTTGGTGAGCCTGTGTATTCAGTCGTTCGTATCCTTCTGTCCTGACTGGTTCTTTGGTTTCCGTGGGGTGAACATCCTTGGGACTATTGTTTAGTTGTAGTTTTGTGTGGTCGGGCATTGTGCTTCCTGCTGTGTACTGGTGGACAGTGTGTAGTGATGAAACATTCTGTTTCTCACCCACTGCATTGGGGCTCGTGGTGCAGTACTTCCTTTCCCTCTCTATATTTTGTCCTTAGGGCTGTTGGGGAAGGTAATAGTTAAGATCATGGTCCTCTTGATGGTTCGTCCTAGTGTTTCTGTCTTAGTTTGCTATGTTTACTGTCTTTGGTCGTATTGCGGCTGTCTCCCGTTTGGTCCTTTAGTATGTCGTGGGATATTTACCTTGGCTTTTCCCCATTGATTGATCGGTGTGTATCACGGTCGCTCTACGTTCATTGATGTTTTTAGTTATGTCAGTGCCCCTGTGGCCGGTCTCTCTAGTTATGACGTGGAGATACATAAACATGGTAGCCTGGAACAGAGTAACCAGATATTCTGTTTCTCTCATGATAAATTAGATTGCCCGATTTGGACCTGATAGACGCCCTGCAGAGCTCTCATACACTCACACCTACGTTACAATGACAAACTAAGTGTGGGAGTAACAAACTTGCATTTCACTTCTTTACGTGCGCACCAGCTCCCATGGAGAGAAGATATGAATTCCCTAAACTCAGGAGGGAGAAGGATGTGGGGATAATCAATTTTGGGCTACTGCAGACACAAATTCAAAAGGTCCTAGTGCAATGCAAAATAGTGGGGAAACCCTTTGAATGCTTGGTTCACTCCCACAGCCCCGGTAAACCAATTAAGTTTAAATAATCTCAGTCCCCACGAATTTCTCAACACAGCTGCAGACCTTGCTACAGAGGCCAGCACAGGCTTACTATTTACAGGGATATAAACCCAGGCTCTCATTCAGAGAGAGTGGGTGTTTAGAGAAAGAACTGCTAAAATGAGTTTGGAGATGGGTGACGAAGAGGAGTTTGGGTTTTTTCTTCTTCGCCCCCACTGGGGCCTCACTCCCATCACTTGTTTTTGTATCGCTGTTCTTTCAGTATGTCCTCCCCTGTTGGCCTACCCACCCCATACTTCACCTTTACTCCTTAATCGCTAGCTCTGCTTGCCTTGGCCACATCTCTACAACCATTGGCCTCTCTCACCAGCAATGTTGGTTGGTCCACTAAATCCACAGAGTCTGCCCTTCTGAGGTCACTCCTGTGTTCATAAATAGGATGTTGATTGGGCTCCAGTTTCTGCCCTTCACACTGTCCACAACAACCCCTCCACCTGGGCTGGACTCCATGTGAGTGACAGTGCATGTGACGTTAAATGTGTGAAGGGTAGTCAATGGATGTTACGGATTACCTCACCTGGACCAAATCCTGGGTTTAAGTGCTGGACCAAGCTGTGATAAGGATAATTCACCATCTTGAATTTTACTTCCCCCTTCCTGGTATGATTTTTACTATCTTGCATAGAGCTGGGAACTTGCACAGGTGATTCACACTCTTTACCTCTTGAATGTAAGCAGTAAGTAGTTTGAAATCTCCCACAACATCTCAGGGTGGGGCTGGTGGCATTAATTCACTAGTATTTCAGGTATGTCTTTGATTTACAACCTATGTGAGCATGTGCATTATATTGTGCATCACACCCAATGCCCTAACACTGCTGTAATGCACATGCTTAGTGGAAAAGGCATCCAACTTGCTTCCTGAGCATCTACACTGTCTTGAAAATCCTTGTGACAGTCTCCATTTGTCCACCATGAAACCAAGCCTGCTCGACCTGTCGATGGAGCCTACTTTGCAACAGTTAACCTTAGCTCCCCAATTGAAAAAGCACATTCATAGTTCTGATACGGGCCCCCTCCTCCGTCAAATGCACACACATGCACCCACCCACAAAACACACAAAAACTCAGACTTGCTCATACATAAGAATGCATTCATTCAAATCCATATTCACGCATCCAAATTGCATTCACAATAAACACACACACCAACCCTTTCTTTTCTTGTAAACATACTTTTTCAGTGATGCCAGTGTCCTCTCTTATGCCGGTCCTCTTGTTGGCATGATACCAAGGCAGGAGGCCAGACCCAAGGAAGTTAGGTTAAACAAATGATAGGAAAGAACGGCAGGCTGCACCTAGGCCACACACAGTGGGTCGCCTTGGTAGGAGGCAAAGTATGTTTGGGAAGCCAGGGAGAGCTGTGATGAATCCTACAGTCATCACAGATTCCGAGGTGGTGATCTCATCCCACATTGCCAGGGGAAGGAAGCCGCTAATTGATCCTGACCCTGGGGGTGGCATTATGAGGGAGGATCTTGTGGGAGGGGGACTATCAGAAGGAGTGATGACTCCAATGGACGAGACACAGTATTCTTCCCCACCCCTTGAGACTATGACCTCTGAAGTACTGACAGCATAATCAGAGCAAAATACCCAACTCACATAAAACCTTTAGTACTGGGACGAGGAAGAGGAGAAAGGAGTTAATGGGGAGCAGAAAGCACACTGAGCTGAATGTGCAGACTAGTTGTTGTGATACCAGTCAGCTGTGCGGGACATTTAAAAATGGCGTGGCTTCGAAAAGGAAGAGCAGAAGGAGAGGGGAGATGCAGAGTGGGCGCAGCGGGATACAGAACCGGAGGCAGACACACGTGAGCAAGCTAATCTGAAGGCGCTTCCTACCAGTGTGGAAAGAGACTGGGAATGGCATAGCAGGTGCAGAAAGGAGACCACCGAGGAGCCGGCAGCAAGGAGAAGGATGTTGGGAGCGTGGTCATGCTGCGAGCAGCCATCCCACCGGCTAGTGTGAGGGAAGCCAGTGGGAAGACTAGGGAAGTGACTGCAGAGCAGAGAACACTTTCCCATCCCACAAACATTGCTACAGCAGTACGCCAAGGGTCGGGAATGCTAGAAAGCACCAGTGAGTCTGCCCTGAAGTATTGGGAGGCCCGGGGAGCCCCGACAATTGTACAAGCAATTACCAAGCTGTTTTGAATCCCTGCCAAATAACATTGAAAGACTAAGTTTACACAAGTCTCCATATGAGGGATGCCAATATGGAGAAAGTTGGAGTAAATGTTGTCAAAAGCAGCAAAGGAACATTACTAATGAAGTAATTGAAAGGCAAGGTCTGTACAACTCTTCATATATGAAAGGTCAATATGGGGAAGATTGGAACAAGCATTGGCACAGGCCAATGAACATTACTAATGAAATTGAAAAGCAAAGTCTGAACAAGCCTTCATATAAGGGATTCCAGTATGGGGGGAGGTTGGAACAAGTAATAACTGAAGCCAATCGAGTAGCAAACGATGAAGGAGTAAGAACTGTGTTATACCTAAAAGAGAATTGAAAGATTGTAAGAAGACCAGGTGGAGGTCTTGCATCAGGAAGTGAGCCTTTGGGGAAGGGGAGATACCTGGCAGTAGAGTACACCAGGGGATCTTCAAAGTCCAGAAGGGGAATTCCTGGCAGGAGAGTACACCAGATAATCCATCTAAGGTTTGTAAACAGAAAGATATTGTGAAAAGGGTTCCTGGCAGGGGAGTATAGACCTTCTTTTGTTGAATATAAGAGACAATTTTGCCATCCTTAAATATCATGATTGTTTGGAAAAAAAATTTTTTCAACATCTTGAGGAAGTGTTATATGAAAGAAACATTTCTATCACTCCCAAGGAACTATTGTCTGAATGTAACGCTTTCTTTATTTTACCTGAAACCGTTCAGGGGAAGGGAATCCTCGACTGGATACAAGGATTTTTTCTGTTGGATTTATACACTTAGTTTCTGCACTTATTTTTCTGTGTTTAAAGCAGAGACATTTACCTTGCACATTTTGTTGATTTTTAGTGTGATGGTCAGATATGTTTGGAAAACAAGGACAGTTTGCTTAAGTTGGACGAGACACAGACTGTTTCCTAGTTTTGATTTCATAGACAGGGAAACTCTCATTTGGATATCGCTAGAAAGGCTGTTATCCAAACCCTTTTATTTGAATAAAATGTCTACTTTTGAGAGGATTACAACTTTGTGTACATCTCTCATTTCTGACCCCTCACATATGGTGTCAGGCATGGGATCAGATTCAATTGATACAAACTGGGGGACACTTAAGTTTGAGAAACTTTGTAAGAGAGGCTCTGATCCTACCATAACTACTGAACAATCTATAGGGTTTGACTTATAAATTAGTAGGGGAAAAGTAATTCAACTTGGGGCCCATGCTTTGATACCCACTGATCTGGTCCTTATTCCCCCCTCCTGTTGCTTAGGTTGGCCTCTAAGTCAGGATTGGCATGGCGATTTGGTTAAGACGTAATGGCTGATGTCATAGACCCTGATTATAGAGGACATGTGAAAGTAATGATGCAAAATAATCAAAAAATACCCTACCAAATGAAAGCAGGGGAAAGAATAGCCCAAGGAATTTTTCGAAAAAAGGCTCTTTTTCCTAAACCCCAAGAAATCAATCATTATGACGCAACGAGGGAGAGGAATCAAAGGTTTTGGAGAAGCAGACATAGAGCCTCCTCCTGAACCAACAATATAACCTATACCTATAATAGAATAAGAACCATAGGTTATTCCGGACCAAGCTTTTGCCCAAAGAAAGGATCCCTTACTAGCAGAACCCTTTCTTCGGGTATTATCTGAAGAGGAAGAAAGGGAAAAGAGTAGGTCATTTTTTTTCTCTGAAATCTGAGTTGTTACATAGGGGAGATATTGGACCTGGTGATATTCCTAGGTTACAAATGGTGGTACCCAAGAGTCCTAAAATAATTGTTATACAATTGTTCATTCTCATCTGACAGCGCCTCTAGGAACAGCCAAAACACATGCCCAAATTGTGAACCAATTATATTGGCCAGGAATATATGCTGATATAAAGAATGTTGTCAGTGCGTGTGCCCTTTGTCAGAAAACGAGTACCCAGATATCTCCTCCAGCCCGCTTAGAACCCTTATCCATTATAGACATGCCTTTTCTCATGCATATGTATGGATATAGTCGGACCGCTGGAACCATCAAAGTTGGGGAACAGATACATGCTGGTGTTATTGAGCAATGCAACTTGTTACCCTGAAGCATTTTCCTTACGGAATAACACCTCACAACTAATTTTAAAACATTGAATTCCTTTCTTTTGAAGAGTTGATTTTTCAAAAGAGATCTTGACTGATCAAGGGTCTACCTTTGAGTAAACTTAAGTCAGAGGTGAAGGAGATCCTTCAGATGAGAACTTTGCGTACTTCCATTTATCACCCCCAAACTGATAGTTTGGTTGAACGATTTAATAAAACTTTGAAACGCAGTCTAAAGAAACTAGTAGAAGTGGATGCGAAGAATTGGATGTTGTGACAACGTGGGCCCTTTTTCCCATTAGGAAAAAGCCACATTCTTCCATAGGGTCCTCCCCCTTTAAATTTTTATATGGGAGAGAACCAAGAGATGTTTTGAACATGTTGAGGGAAACCTGGGATGAGCGAGAAAAAGCTGCTCTACCATTATCAGCTTCTCTACCATTATCAAAAACTGCTAAATCGTTGAAAGAACATATGAAAGCTGTTCGGTCAATAGTACAGACGAATATGACTAGAACCCAGGAACAGCAGAAGGGGTATAATGATAAGTGTTATGATGGTTCTTACTGAGAAGGGAGCAAAGATGAGTGGATGGAAGCGAGGAATGAGGATGTGGTACTTATGCGGGGGAACACATATATAGAATCTGTATGGCCCAAAAAGGTTCATTACAGCAAAATGAGAAAGCTTATTGGGAGCTGCGTGAAGAATTAAGTGTGGCCGATGATGTCATATTTTGGTGGGAGCATGCCGTTGTTCCCAAGAGGATCAGGAATAGAATTGCTGACTTAGCTCATTGTGAACATGTTGGTGTAACAAGGACAAAAGAGATTTTGAGGAGTGATTATTGGTGGCCGGGCTTTGATAGAGAAACACTTCTTGTCTCTTGATGTTTAGATCCTATGTCCTGCACTTGCTCCTCCTCCCCTTCGCTTGGCACTTTTCCTCCTTCCTCTCCCCTGCACTTGCGTGATCTCAATATCACTGGGCTTTGTAAGACCGCTGTCTTGTCCCCCCCCTTGTTTCCCTCCCCTGCCTTGTCGCACTTTGGAACACTTGTGTATGGGCGTGCTATAAATAAAATATCATATCATGTTGAGCGAAGATGGGCCAGTTGTGTGCAATGTGTCCAAGTGGGCAACGGTGTGGAAGCTAAGGGTCAGCCCATTGTAGAGGTCGATGTTCCTGGAAAAGTGCGGGACGAGGTTGCCATTGATATTTTAGGGCCCAGGGAGATGGGTTATGGTTGTGGAACATATATTTTGGTTCTTGTGCATCCATTCTCCCATTGGTTTGAATTTAAGATTGTAAGGGACATTTGCGGTGAGAGTATAGTGGAATTATTCAGGAAATGTTCGCAAGGGAAGGTATGCCGGGGAGTATGCTTACGGACAACGGTACACAATTCACGGGTGGGTATTTTGTGGAATATTTGAAGGAGTGTGGAGTGAAGATTAAAAGGTCTGCATTATATCATCCAGAAGGGAATGGTATGGTAGAAAGGATGAATAGATGTGTGATGGATGCCATTCGCATGACGGGAGCATGCGCAATGGAAAAAAGGTGGCTGTCCAGGAGAGATTATATGTGTTGTGCATGTCACCTCACTCTGCAATGGGTGTATGTCCTTTTGAACTTATGAGAGGTCGCAAGGTCCAAAGTGTGATACTGGAAATGCATTGGAGGGACAGGGCCTCCTTGTCCTGTAGTCCTTTTTCATTTGTGTTCTGTATTGTTTTCTGCCCAGGAGTCCATGTGGGACTCCTGGCAGTGCAGCTCTTCCTGTTTTTGGTTTGGTGTCCAGACCCATGGGATACCCTTATGGCACCCATGGGTGGGGGTACAACCCTGTGCCCCTAGTGTATGTTTTTGGACACCTGTGTGTGGCCCATAGAGCAGGGTATGCGCTGGTGGCAGCTCCATGCTGAATTTGGCAGGTGCTCTGGGTATCTTCCACTTTGGGATACCCAGGCCCTGCCATTCGAATCAGTTGATTCCTGATACAAAACAAGATAGCCTCTGTGGCCTCTTGCTTTCTATTGCCTGTTACCTTGTTTTCCCAAAGTCCTGGGAAGCCCTGACTCTGTCCCTTCCCCCTGACTGGCTGTTGGGTGGAGGTTCCATATGGTGTTGTTGTGAAGTCCAGGCCAGACTGGCTGCAGCCTTCCCAGTGACTGTATGTTGTGGGTACACCCTGTGGGTGGGACCTGGGTGAATGGAGTGTGTGACCAGTATGCACTTCTTGTTATGGATGTCTGGTTTCTGGTGTCTGGTACAATGACTCAGACAGCCCTGCCCGAAACTGGTATGAATGCAGTGTGTAGTGTTGAATGGCTGGGTACTTGTCCCAATACACATTCCTTGTTGTGAGTGTCTGAGAGGGAGGAGAATGGCCTGAATGCACTGTATGCCTGATTGGCTGACTGCTGAATGCCCTTCTTAGTGATTGGTTGCCTGAGTGTGACCCAGCAGAATGAATGGGCGATCAACTAGTATATCTGGGAGCCGCTCACTGCTAGAATTCGTTCAGAAGCTGGAGTTGAAACTGATCTTGAAACTGAAGCTGAATCTCGAAGCCGAGCCTGAAGAAGGTTGACTGCTGTCTCCCTTCGTCAAAATTTGAAAGCCGCTGAGCTGTCGAGACTGATCCAAGAGAGGACCTGGTTAGGCGCCCTCTTCCCGTGCTCCAGGGGACCATCGAGCACTGCTCACCTTTGCCGAAGCTCGCTGGAAGTCAGACCCTCGACAGGTTGCCAACTGTTGACGGGAATGCCGAGGAGAACGAAGATGAGCACCAGACATTCCGTCCACCGTCGTCGACCAGGGTTGTCAGGTTTGCTATAACTGCTGGAGGCCTGTCAAAGCTGTGTTGCCCAGAAAAGGGGGACACTTGAAGCCGTGCCATCGACGATCGGAGATGCATGCTCCACTGCCTAAGACTTTTGATTCACGGACATGCTTGTCTGCACCGCTGACCGCCTTATCCCGCCGGAGAAGGCCAGGCCGCCGATGTGACGAGGAGCATCCGCCGGTGGGTTTCCCGCCACACAAAGATCGTAGAGACGCGGACGACTCGACTCCCTTGCTGGGCCAAAGTTCTTCACAAACTCTTTGCAGTCCTGAACTATTGACATCAAGGTGCCCCGCACGCCTCCTCCTTGCAGGACGTCTTCAACTCGTCGTCGACGAGCACCGACAGGACCGAAGCTGCTGCCTCGATGTCACCGAACTTCCATCGAGGATTCTCAACGTCAAGTTCACTTTCTTCGAGGCCTATTGACAATCCCTGGCTCCTGCTTTAAAGGGAGTCACTCAAGAAGGATCCCTCGACGCCTCCTCGAGGAACTCTGCTATTCCAGGTACATTGGCGTGGTAGAAACATTTTAGAAGGGAATAAGACTCATTGAACAATATAAGGACTGTCCTTGTAGTGTATCTTTATTTTACAGGTTGCCCAGGTGTGGGGGATCTCTACACAGAACTGTGTCTAGGTAACAGGGCCAGTATTCTGCCGCTTTCCTCCTATATCTATTGTTGGTTACCTTTATTAAGTGATTTGTGTGACATTTAACCAGAGTGCAGTTGATGCACTTTAATGAAATCTGATAATAATTGTGATACCACTCAGAACTGTATATATTTGCCATTTTAGATTTACTGAGCACAAAGTGAGTTATTGTGATTGTGTATATAACCTTGAACCTTTAATTATATAAAGCCTGTGTTTTAACTAATACAGTGTGTGGACATTCCTTTGTGGGTGCTTGGGGACTACACTGTACTTAAGAACCAGCCTGCATCACCTCCTGGGAAGCTAGGTCTTGATTGCTCGTCCATTTCTACCAACAATAGAGAATCTTGGCTGGGGTCCTCTGTGCCTCTCCTCTACCATATAGAGAGCAGGAGTACAGACACCCCCTTCCAGTCTTTACACTGGTGGCAGCGGTGGGATGCTTATGGTTTTAAGAATCAGTGTATAACCGCGCCACTTACAAAATATCTGCACTTTGTTAAATTGAGGTTTAGTTGTGTACACGATAACTGCATTACAAGCAATGGAATCTATTGCGAATGGTAAATTGACTAGGATGAGCTTAAAGGCTCTCCAGAGTGCTTGTGAAGCCAAAGAGTTAGACTTTGTGGATAAGTCTAGGGCTGAGCTGATAGCTGCCCTTGTGGACTACCAGACTGGTGGTGAAACTCTTGAAGGGGGGATGCAACCAATGAGGACTCTGCCCCTGGGGTTGTTGCGGAATCTGTTTCTGGGAATGCCACCATTCCTGCTGCCTCTGTTCCAACCCCAGCAATTCTGTGGAACTTGAGTTAAGGATGAAATTGGCCTTTGAATAGCGCAAGTTGGAAATAGAAGCTGGCAGAGCAAGTGGAACTCAAGAATAGGGATCTTCAACCCAAAGACAAGGACACTGAATGTCAGAGAATCCAGCTAGAGAAAGCTAGAGTGGAGACTTCAGCTAAACCAGTTGGGAGTGTCAGGTCCCCAGCCACCAAGTTTATGAAAGATTTGGTTGGTGTGTTTGTGGAGGGTTCTGATATCCTCCAATGCATTGAAGCGTTAGAAATGGCTTGTGCAATTCATGATGTTGATAAAAGAGATTGGGCTAAGCGTTTATTAAGCAGAGTACCTCAGACTAGATATGACTGTATTTTGAAACTGAGTGTGGAAGAAAGGGGTCAGTATGAGTGCAGTAAGTCTGCTTTGCATGCCAAGTTTGGCAAGACGCCTACCCAATACCTTAAAAGGTTCAGGGATTTTAAGAAAAGAGAGAATGTGTCTTGGGTTGACTGGGTGAGTGCTGCACATAGGAACATGATGGGATAGATTTATGGATACAAGGTTAAAACCTTTGTTGAATTGTCCCACCTTTTGTTTTTTGAGCATTTTTCGGAAGCCTGTTCACCAGAGCTGCATCAGTATGTTGCTGACCAGAACATTTTGGATCCCTTTCAGCTGGCCAGGCTGGCTTACAAGTGGGTCTCCCACCGGGTGTCCCCTAAGGACTCCAGTGGGAAGGAGAAGTGTACTAAAGAGAGACCCTTGACCGGCCCATAGAGTCAGAGCTTGCTCAGTAGTACCTTAAGATGAGATTGCTGCACCCTGAGGTGCATGGGGTGTAGGATTTCTTACTCCAACACCAATCAATAAGGTCAACTCAATGGTTTGGCAAAGGGGAGTCCGTTTAATGACAAATACAAAAAACGGGGAAACATGGAAATCAACAGTGATGCAATAGCCTGTCTCGCTTCAACTCCCAACAGCTTCATACAAACAGTAACATTGATACCCAAAACTTGTCATCATTGACGTGAAACACTCAAAAGTTATCATGAAGTTCTATTGGTTGGAAAATGTAACTTAAATATAGGTGCTATATCTGTATATGGTAATGAAGTGTGGGGATTGGATAAACACTATCAGGTGGGCGTCTCAGCCCTTCCTTCAAAAATGACTACGGTGGATGTCACTAAAAGTATGACGTCCCATTGGTTCTACTATCTATAGGACCCTAGATTATTTGGTCCATTGTGATTGGGTTGGCTTCGACCCCATGCCTAAATCGCCACTTTAATTAGCAGCACGCAGAATGGCCAACCAGGTGCAGGATTCCCCAAGATTCACCCCGCCTCCCTTCCATTAATCAGTACTTTAGTGGCTATGTGTCAATTAGTTGGCTGTGGTCGGCCTCGAAACTGTAGCTTCTTGTCAGAAAAAGTTATGGTATCTTCTGTCTGGGTGACAGCCAGGCGTAGGTGCCTCTTCTCGCTCAGCTGGTCACGTGCTACCACACCGTGAATCTGTTTAGTTTTCCTTCTATTTGCGCATTTAATTCTTATTTGACTTACCACCTGCCTGGGCCTCCTTATCTCGACCTTCCTGGGGCAGGCTGCTCTATTCTTAAGTTTCGATTCTCTGAAGCTACTGTCCGCCGCCTCCCTCTCTTGGCCTGACCTCGACTTCCCAAGCACGGGCTGCTCCTGCTGAGTTTCGATTCAGTCATCTCTTCTCGTTTTAGCTGGAATATGAATCCTGTCCTGTTTGACCCCTAGTAACCTGAGTTAATTCTGCTTTTGTGTAAGGTGGACTTGCACTTATATAATGTGATTTGTTGAGGTAGATATATATATATATATATATATATATATATATATATATATATATATATATATATGGTGCTTGCCGCTCTATTCTTCTACTAAGCATAGCAAGCCGCACTGTTTTCTTAGCTTCTTGCGGTTACAAGCATATGTACAGGCGTTAGCTGGTTGAATATCTTCATCCTGCTTTACAGTTTAAATTTCTTTATATTTCAACATCGTCTCTCCTTCTAAATTCATGATGTCCTTATTCATGGCGTTTCGTCTCTGTGTGTTATCTTTTGATTGTCGTTTATTTCATCTGTGAGTCTGTCCGGGCCCTCGTGACATCACCATTCGTCTTCAATTAAGACCTGTTGAGTTTCTTCTTGGACAGTGTTTAAGCAATCTCCATTTCGTGTCACTTGTTGGTAGGGTTTTCACAATGGATACCTTAGTGTCCAGGGTTGTCTGGTTATTGGTACTTCAATAGGTATTGCTCTTCTGATAGACACTGAGAAGAGCCCTAATGCGGCTCTCTGCTGGTTTATTTGCTCATCATACGTCACATATCTCGGTGTGAACGTTCTTGGTATTTCAAAATGGGCGACTGGAGTGCAGGCTATATTTGGGACCTCCTCTACACAAGGACAAATAAAAGGGGACATCTCAGAAAGCTGAGGAGTTCCAGAAGCAATGACAGTCGGGTAAACCAAAACCTTCCTCTCCTAAGACCCAAAAATCTAGTGGGGATAAGTCACCTGTGGGTGGGAGTAAGAGTAGTGGTCCACCTGCTGCAAAGCAGGCTCCCAGTGGTTCAATTACCGTACCCCGCATTCCTGGTACTTGTTGGCACGTGGGGCTCTGAATCACAAGAAGGGTGACCCCAAGTGTAAAGGTAAGGCACTTGGAGTCCAGGCTGTCAGCCTGACCTACCCTTACCCCATGTCTGAGGTGTAGGCTACTGTCCTCCCCTCCTCTACAGGAATCGCATTTGGTGCTCCTGTAGAGATTTCCCTAGTGTCCCTTGGGGCCTGGGACCAGCACACAGAAGTACTGGCGACAATCCCACAGAACACCCATTGGTTTTTTAGAAGTGTCCTCTTGAATGGCCAGCCTTCTACTGGTTTGAGAGACACTGTGGCAAGCATGACAGTGGTGGACAGGACCCTGCTCAAGCCAGAGGAATATGTAGGTGCTCCTCTGAGAACCACCAGGTTAGCTGGTGGGCCTCCCAAAGTATCTTCTTAGTCACACTTATGATTGGAGACAAGAAAGCAAAGCTTCCTGTACTGGTTCAGGACAATGCCCCAGTTAACATTCTGTTAGGAAATGATCTAGTAGAGTTGGGGTTGATCTTGGATGGTCTACCCATGACTGCTGCTGCAGTCCCTAGGTCACAGGTGACACAGGGTCTGGCTGTGAGTCGGGTACCCGAGCCAAAGGCGAGGCCTAAGGCAAGAAGACGGAAGAACAAGAAGGTCACCTCTGTGAAGGGGGCTCCTTCTCTTCCTGCTGTTCCTACAGCACCCATTGGGATCCATGCTCTGGACAGGATGGGTCCAGTGGAAAACCCAACTCCTGAGGGAGAACAGGCAGAAGACCTTCCTGCGGGAGAGGTTCTCAACCCGGAGGACCACCCCGACCTTCAATGCCTGTTGGCTGAAGGGGGATTCTCCCGGGAGGACTTCTGTAAGGGACAGGGAGAGTGCCACTCTCTCGAGGGTCTGTGGAAACAGGCCCTGTCCCAGGCACAAGGAGAAGTGCCTAGGACATTCCGGATCTATTGGGAGGGTGAGCTCCTTGTTGGTGAGCCCACTAAGCCTGAACCTGGTGCCCTCAAGAGGTTGGTGGTACCCCAGGTTTACAGGCCCTTCCTGCTGCAGTTGGCGCATGAGGTGCCCTTAGCAGGTCATCTTGGTACCAAGAAGACTAAGCAGAGGTTCTCTGCCTATTTCTACTGGCCACGGATGGGAGTAGAATTGGAGTCCCACTGCAGGACCTGCCCACTTGTCAGTTATCTGGAAAGACTGGAGGCAGTGTCATTGCCCCACTGCAACCGTTGCCAGTGGTTGGCACACCATTTGAGAGGGTGGGCATCGACGTTGTTGCTTCCCTTGACCCTCTCACTTCAGGTGGACATCTGTTCATTCTGGTCTTGGTTGATCATGCCACCAGGTACACTGAGGCTATACCCCTTCGGACTGTTACTGTCACAGTGGTTGCCAGGGCTCCCCTGGGCATTTTCACCAATGTTGGATTCCCTAAGGTGGTTGTCTCTGACAGAGGATCCAACTTCATGTCTAGTTACATGAAAACCATGTGGAAAGAGTGCGGGGTAACCTACAGGTTCTCCACCTTTTACCATCCCCTTACCAATGGTCTGGTTGAGAGATTTAATAAAACTCTCAAGGGTATGCTAGGCACTTTGGAAGAGCCCCTAAGTAGGAAATGGGATCTCCTCCTGCCATGCCTGCTGTTCGCTTACAGAGAAGTACCTCATGAGGGTGTTGGTTTCAGCCCCTTTGAGTTACTCTTTGGACATCCCGTGAGGGGGGCCCCTTGCCTTGATCAGAGAAGGTTTGGAAGCCACCCCTCCAAGTCCCGCCAAGCAAGTGGGGGACTATGTGTTAGGCCTCAGACGGAGGATGACACAGATGATGGGTCAGGCGACAGCAAATCTCAAGGCCAGCCAGGAATTGAACAAGTACTGGCATGACCTTAAAGCCTCGCAAGTGGATTGGGCTCCGGGGCAGGAAATCCTTGTGATGGAGCCTACCAGGCCTAGAGCTTTGCCAGACAAGTGGACTGGACCATTCAGGATCATCTCCAAGATGGGCAAAGTCAATTATCTGGTTGACATGGGAGTCCCTGGGGTAGCCCCTCAGGTATTCCATGTTAACAGGCTCAAGCCTTTCCACAGGCGAGCAGAAGTCTCATGTCTCTTGCTAGCTTCAGAGCAAGAGGAGGATGAGCGTGAGCCCCTTCCTGATTTGCTGCATAGCAACCCTCAGGATGGCTCAGTGGAGGGAGTACATCTCTCTCCACATCTGACGACAGAGCAGCAGAGGGACTGCAGGGCTTTGCTCTGGCAGTATGTCTCTCTGTTCTCACTGACAGTAGGCCTTACACCGTGGTGTAGGCACGAAATTGACACTGGTGACAGTGTGCCTGTCAAAAGCAGGGCTACCGTATGTCAGATACCGTTAAGAATCACATCCAGGCTGAGGTCGCCAAGATGTTGGATCTGGGTGTTATTGAACCCTCAACCAGTCCCTGGTCCAGTCCAGTGGTGCTTGTCCCCAAGGCAAGTTCACAGGCAGGTACCAAGGATTGAAGGTTCTGTGTGGACTACTGAGGAGTCAATGCCGTCACCAAAACTGACGCGCACCCATAGCCAAAGGCTGATGAGCACATGGACACCATAGGTGCTGCCAAATTTGTGAGCACCACTGATCCTTACCTCAGGCTATTGGCAAATAGCTCTGATGGACCATTCCAAGGAAAAGACGGCGTTCTCAACACCTGAGGGACTCTACCAGTTTAGGGTTGTGCCTTTTGGGTTGAAGAATGCCCCTGCCACCTTCCAGAGATTGGTCAATCATGCGCTCTGTCTGCTGGAGGCCTTCTGTGTGGCCTACTTAGATGACATTGCCATCTACAGTTCCACTTGGGAAGAGCATTTGACACATCTGAATAAGGTGTTGCAGGCCTTGAAAAGGGCTAACCTCACTATCAAGGCCACCAAGTGCCAGATAGCTCAGGGGAAAGTCACGTATCTTGGTCATGAGGTACGAGGGGGTCAAATCCAACCTCTCTCCAGTAAGGTACAGGATGTACATGACTGGGAGACTTCCACTACTCAAACCCAGGTGAGAGCCTTTTTGGGCCTCACTGGGTATTATTGCAATTTCATGGCAACTATGGAACCATAGCTGCACATCTGACAGCTCTGACTTCACCCAAACAACATTTACGTGTCCTCGACAGGAACACACATCTGGCCCTACGCTTCATCGTCTGTCCGGGGTGCCGTAGCTTCCGCCTCGCCAAAAGAGCTGTTTTCTTCTGAATGTGCCCTATCGCCCACTGTCTCCTGTGCAGGTGACACAGGTGTTGTGGGGACTGTGGCAATGGGCCTTAGCGGCACCAGTGCCGTGACATCTTGGGCTGTTTGCAACTTCAGTGCCTGTCGTGGCTTGTCTGGGCCTTTCGATGTGGAAGGCCTGTTGCCTTCATCCATGGCCCTCTTCCAGGGAGTAGTTGCCTGTGGGGGTGAGTCCCGGGCCTCGCTGTCAGGGTCTGAGCCTGTGGGGGGACCAAGAGAGGGGCGGCATAAGTGGTGGTTTGACAAGCATCATATACACATTGGTATTATTGCTCTTCTACACATTAGAGGGGATTAGGCAGTGTAGTTTTGATGTTCACGATGCTTGCTCTATGGGTGGAGCATGCAGGCATGCGTCAGGGTCACTCATGTTGGAGCTGGCGTATGCTATGAGACATGTATTTCGGTTGTGGACTGCGTGCAGTGTGACTTATGCCATTTTCATATTTGTGTGGTGTGTGTCAGGTATGGCATTGCCATGCTGCATGCATGTGCATGTGTCTGTGCTGCGGACGGCATCTAGGCAGGGATGTGTCAATGTGTATGTTTCGGGCCATGCATTGCCTCTTTGGTTGGACAAATTGGTGGACTATCATCATACTTCGCATTACAGTGTTTTCTTAGGACACTCGCCTCAATCCGCCGATGAGGTGGCGCCACGCTCCATCTCGCCCACATCTTCTATGGCCTCGATGTCAATCGTGCTGGCGCAGATCTCCTCCCACCGGCTTAGCTTTATGGGTGAGCTAGGACCACCGCCAGTAGCCATGGCCTGGCTCCGGTTTGCGGACAGAATGTTCCTGACCCTCAG
Organism: Ambystoma mexicanum; assembly: GCF_040938575.1. Lineage (NCBI taxonomy): Eukaryota > Metazoa > Chordata > Amphibia > Caudata > Ambystomatidae > Ambystoma > Ambystoma mexicanum. The sequence goes on from NC_090940.1 coordinate 178,850,143, forward strand.
GCACAGGTCGTCCCATCGCTTGCGGACATCCTTGATGGTGCGGGGGGTGTTGCCTACGGCACTGACTTTCTGGGCAACAAGTTGCCAGATCTTTCTTTTTTATCTGTACCGCCCTCTTGAGGCTGTTTGCGAAAACAACCTCTGCATTGTCTGCCAGTGTCTCTGCCAGCATTGTGAGTTCATCCTCATTGAAGCGCTCTTTGACCTGCCGGGAAGCACCTTTTTTTACAGCCTTGCTCGTGGCGTGCATGAGCTTGGCTTGGATGTGGTTTACGGTGGTCTCGTGCCAAGTTGATGCACCAGCCTTGCAATTCACCGTGCGACCGAAGTGGTTCATTGAGCCAAAACGAACACCCTGTGTACCAAAAAGGAACACCACGTGACTCACGATAAACATTTGCAGATTTGTGGATCGAGAGCAAAGAAAAAAAGATTGACAAGATGGCCGCGCCCTGCTGCCTGATTTCGCTTGTGTTCAAGAGACGAAAACTCGGGTAAGGTGCATAGGAAATGTTTATACGATCGATCGACTTATGGTTAAAAACACATGGCCGAACCATAGGGACAAAATATTTCTGACCGCTAATAGCGGTGCCCGTAAATAAGCGGAACCGGAAGTAGCGTCATCGCACAGGAACAGAAAAGAGCACGGCAGCCATCTTGAAAAACACAATCCATTGCCATCCTCACCACACAGGACCTGGAGCCTTTTTCTGACTACAGACATCGACCATCAACACGAGCATCATGCGTAGGGGCATGTTGGCCCTTGTCTGTCGTCCCAAAAAATGTTCAAGTAAATCCAGTGATTGACATGTAGCTGCAGCTGGCGATTGAAGAATCCATCGGTCGGGGTCTGGAATAGATGACAATCGCAGAATGGCAAGATGTACGTGTTTGCAAAACATAAAAATAGAAATGTGTCTCAGTAGCCGATCTTTATTACAATTAATCATTTTCTTTATTAGCGCAGAGGTGACACAATGTGAACCGAGAGAATACAACGTGGAATATCAAAGTACTCCGCTATTTGCTTCCGAGGATAGTGCAATGGAGTATGTTGAGCTCTAAACGTAATGCGTAAACTGAGGCAACAATTCGAGGTGCACACACAATGTAATGATTTATTAGCATAGAGCCGGGGGGAAACCAGTGGTGGTCTACATGCGTCTCGATGCCGGCCTGCCCATGTGCCCGGTAGATAGCCCAGCACACAATATTAAATTAGTTAACTGGGACAAGACAGCTCCAATTCCAGTGTCGCAGGCATCCGTCTGGACGATAAAGGGTTTGCTGTGGTCAACATTTTGATTGAATATGTCAGACGCCGAATGTTATCGAAACATTTCATGTGAAATAAATGTACTTTACCAATTGTACAGTCTTGCTGTTTCCTTTTAAAGTACAGTTTCATATTCCTAATAATGACGCGGTGTGCTGTGAGACGATGTGTGTTTTCCGGGTTCTGCGTCAAGTCGCGTAGGTGACGATTGGGCACGTTTGGCTACACTGCTCAGTAACGTCACGGAGAGAGGCGGAGAATATCAATGATTTGGTGATGTCAGGCTCAGGGGCGGGGGATATGATTTAGCGCCTTAAAAGCAGGTCACCCAGGGCGATGCAGCAAGTGATAAGAGACCAAAAAATGGCCCTTTGCGGCATAAAGGAAAGCGCAGACAGCACAACCGCCGGCGTCCTCCTCTTAATAACGTGACCGGCATCAATGTATACAGCATTAGCGGGACTTGGCTCGTGCATGCGAACTCGTAATAGCCCTCTATTAGCGGGCTCTTTACTACACGGACATAGTATTTGCTCCATGCCGGTAAGGACGGTAACTTACCTCCAACCTTGTAATGACCCCCATTGTCTTACAAAGTTATTGACTAGCATAAAACGCACACTACATCCCCCACAGTACATGCAGTCAGAGAGAATTCTGAAAGTTGTAAAAATCCTAAACAAGATGTCATTAATGTCCAAAATCTCTGGCAAAGCTTTAATCAAAAGCCTTTATAAACGTTTTTTTTCCTCCCATGTGTTCGCCATTTGAAGGTGCATATGATGTTTTTTGTCACCAGACCTCAAGGGGGTCAGCAGACAGAACATCCTCCTGGGCCTCCTGTCCTTGAGAAGAGTTCACTGTACATCTGTGGAGCAGTGGTCCTGAGCAGACTATCATCCGAGGGTTGCTTGTATTCTTCTCTTGCTGGCAAGTCATCCTCTGGAGGCAAACATCTACTCTGTTTAGAGACCATCCCTCTTTTCCAGTGTCAATGGCTACTTTTGGCTTAGATTGACCAGGATCAGCTATGATTGGGACATCTAGAGCCATATCCAGCTCCAGAATATAGGCCACATGGATTGCAGGCTGTTTCTTATTGTCACCAGCCGAAACTTTAAGACGGCCTTCATTATGCCTGCTACCCGCCTTCGCAAACCCATCCTTGGAGTCCAACTGTAAAGACCCTGCTACCGTTTGTGGAGCCACAGCCTGACACCTCATCTGGGATGCTTTGTCCACCATCCCATGAGAGGGCATCTGGTGATCCAGATTGCAGCCAGAGAAGCGGGTAGTATTTTTCATTAACTACATTATTTCAATGCATTTATCCAGTCGAGCCAGATCCTTATCTCTTGCCAACACTTGATCCTTAATCAGGTTGACTAGTCTTTGTAGGCTCCAGGCTGGGTCCGCATAAACAGTTATTGGTGGTAGTGGTGACAGAACCTCCACGTCTGGCTGCTGCCAAAGGAAACTAAACTCCCCCCAATCCCTGGAGACTGGAACTGAGGGCGAAGGAGCCCCTAGTGTTGGCGTTGGCGAGGGAGCCACTTCCAACTCATATGCAGCCATTGCCTCACAAATAACCCCTTTTATTGAGGGAGGTAGGCGACTGACATACTTCACTTGAGTTGACAGTGTTGAGGCGGTCCTTGCACTTGAGGAATTAGGAGAGGACTGCCAGATGCTCAGGTTATCAACTGATACATCGGGGCGGGGGGATAGATCGTCTCCCCGGGGTCATGGGAGAGCCAGCACCCCTACTGCCAGCTACGATCATTTCTGCATCTTCAGCTTCTTCAACTACTTCAATCGCCAGAGGACCCAAGCAGTTTTCAGTGTATAGTCTATCAATGGACTGTTCCAAGGCCTCCAGTGTGACTCTATCAGAGGGTGCACCTGGAGGCACAGAACTGTCTCCAATGTTCTTTGGTAATAATTTTCGATTTATCACTGCAGTTGTCCCTGCAGCATCCGTGGGCCCCTTGTCGGGTGAGGAACTAACTGAGGGAGATCCAGATGGGAATGCATGAATATCTGCAGGCAGAGGCCCCCCCACCTTGTGATCTCAGTGATAGCCTCATACCTCCTCCAGACAGAGGGGGGATAATCTCTTCATGAGTATTGAGCGGCAGAATTGTGCTTATATCCAAGTTCGGCACCTGCTTGTTCTTGCTTCATAAAGCTAATGTTATTGTCACCTGAGTAAGGTTACTGGTTTTAGAGCCAAGGTGGGCTTTCCTACTTTTCCCATGAGACAGCGGGCCTATAGGCTTCCGCTTTGTCTTCGCCCTTGGCTTAGAAGACGTGACCATCATCTCCTGCCAAACAAAATTAGACAACCAGAAGAATGAAGGGACTGTCCTTCGCAGCCTTACCAACCAACAGCAGCCGGCCTAAAGGGTAAGCACTTAAGGGAGTACCAGGAGATGACCCTCGCCAACCACCACCACCAGCCAGACCAGAGCTAAAAGGGTAAGGGCTTAATGAGTTTATAGGAATAGCAAGGGGTGACCCTCACTTTCGCCAATCACCTAGCCTTTTCTTATCAAAAGCACTTGGCTAGAAGGAAAAATAATTGATGAGAGTGGATAGCAACAGGGCTACAGAAGGGTAGCAGAGAGTCCTGATGACAAGAGCAGGTGGCAGGCCATGCCAGTGGTTAGCCCAAACGCTTTCAAAAGCCAGCTAAGCAGAATACCACAATGTCAGAATCATGCTGCGTTGCCACCTTAATGTGTTACTTGTGCCTGTGCAATACATATACGGTACCTATATGGAATCCTCTGTTTCGCGTTTATATCGGGACTGTAGTCAGTGTGCAGGGCGCAAGGGCACTCCACATTTCTCTGCCAGCCCTTCAATGCCCTTGTCTCCTGCTACACTGCACCCTTCGATAGCTCCAGAGGACAGTGAGAGCCTGCACTCCCTCGATCCTTCGAGGAAAGGTCCCTACGCTGTCATCTACTGTCCGCCATTTGGCAACCCTTCTGCCAAGCCGCACTGCGCTATGAGAGTACAGCCGCTTCCGACAGAGGCAACCATAGTAACAAATAGCTAGACTGGCTTTACCAAAATGCCAGTCTAGCCAAGTAATATACATACCATGCTTGGTTTATCATAGATGCCTAGTAAAACATGTCATGCCACACTAAGAAAGGGCTAGACTGGCTGCCCTGAAATACCAGTCGAGCCAAGTTGCAACACAACCATGCTTGGTTTATCATAGGTGCCCAGTAAAAAATGCATACCATAGTAAGAAAGGGCTAGACAGGCTGCCTCCAAATGCCATTCTGGCCAAGTAATTCCAGGTAACATGCCTGCATTATCATAGATAACTAGTACAAAGAATGGCATGCCACAGAAAGAAATGGCTGGACTGGCTACCCCAAAATGCAGTTTAGTCAAGATATAACACTTAACATGCTTGTTTTTATCAGATACCCAGTTAGACGCAGTAGGGGGAGGGGTTGCCCTCATAGCCAAATCCACCCTACAAATCAGAACCTGCCCTCTACCTACCAGCCCAGGGTACGAAATGTCACTCCTGAAGCTAACCACTGTAAGGAAGGCATGGTAACAATAATAAGACATGTGAAGAAGTCAGGTGGGCACCACTGAAATAGTAAATATAGTTTTGTATTTGAGAAAGCTCCAGTAATTGGGGTGAATAGGTTTAAAGGAGTTGTCGGGCAAGAAAGATCCAGTGACACCAGGATCCAAAGTAATGAAAGAAAACTGAGTGGAACCACACAGGTATCCAGACGCTCACACACTGCTTTCGCCAAAGAGCTGCGATACCAATTCAGGGTATGTTACTGCATATATTGTTCAAATGTCGATATTTTGCAAATTGGCTGCTCCATGGACAGTAGTTATCAAGATGTTTTGTATCATAAAATGTGATTTAATAACAGGCAAACAGCATCCTCATCAATATGGGCTCATTAGCCGATGCATTTTGGAGAAAACTCCATCTTCAGCGCTGAGCACTAATCAATTCAAACATAATTAGCATACAAAAACATAAAGAGTGTACAAAGGACCATATAGTTTGCAGCCATATCAAAAGCCAGGAATATTCAAAAATCAAGTCCATACATACCATAGTAGTTATAACGATATAGAAGTAAAGGGGGGGATGGGGCATAGCAGAAACAAATCGGGAAATGTTATGTGCAGCCTTAGCAAAAAGACAGAATCTAAATCTTAGCAACCATACACACCAAAACAATGAAGTAACAAAAATAAGATGAGCAGTACCTTCACGTGGAGACCTCTATGCATGCAAATACAATGGGCATGCATTAAATTCATGTAAATGCATGGATTACCTTGATGGCAATAAGTGCGGTCCACAGATTCTCTGATTCTCAGAGAGCTGGAAACTCCCATCCACCTGTCGTGGGCACACGCTCTGACAAAGACTGGTGCACCACAAAATGGAGTCATTACTCACAAAGATCAGTGCTAAAAAAGCCCTGCTCGTCAGCAAATCGGCCATGCCTACTCATGAAGCCCCGCTTAGCGGGACCCCTACCACCAACACCCCCCTTTTCACAATCAGCCACGCCACAAAAGAACAAGTAGCTGCACCCATTAGAGCACTGAAACCCTCTAATTGCAAAGGTGACCCCTACCCAGCCCATATAGTTAAGCTCTGCACTCCTACATTTACCCCATCATCGCAATTTTGCTGACACATCTTTCTCCACCTGTACGGTGCCCTCCAACATCAAATCTGCCAGGGTCACACCCCTATTTAAAAAAACTCCCTCGGCCTCTCAATCCCTACTATCTATTGCCCCATTACCACAGTCCCCTTACTACATAAAATTCTGGACCGCCTAACCTATTCCCAAGTCCAACAGTCCCTGAAGCAAAACCATCTGGTCGGCAAAAGACAATCTAGCTTTTGCCCGAAGCACAGTTCAGAAATGGCCTTACTGGGCTTAAAAAATGCAAATGGATTCCATCTGCGATGCCAGCTAACTAGCTATCCTCCTCCGGTTAGACCTCTCTGTGGCCTTTGACCTTGTTGACCATAATATCGTCTGCCACCACCTCAGTCAACACTTCCCTTTCTCCCCGGAAAGCCACCCTGTGGATCACCTCCTTTCTGAGTGGTCATAACACACATGTTTTCATTGGGAAATCAGCAGCAGATGCCATCCCTGCCCCGCTTGGTGTACCACAAGAGTCGTGTCTCTCACGTCCACTCTATATAATACTTACACAAAACCCCTTTTCAATCTTCTTGATTCTAGAGAAATCATCTATACTAACTTTGCGGATGACACGCACATTCTTATCCATCTCGGGGGTGATCGTAACTCTGACACCATCAAAATCAATTCCGTCTACAGCATAATCTAAAACTGGATGGGGTCTCATAACTTATGCCTAAACAATAAAAAAACAGAGCTTCTCATCATTGGCACCCCACACTGACTTCTGTATTGATGGTACTTCTGTCCCTGTTCTGAAACAAATGAAAACAATTGGGGTACACTTTGACGCAGAACTGACTATGACCAGGCACATTAACGCCCTGGAATCATGCACTGCCTACACAGCAGTACTTATCTCTCTGAGTAGAGAGTAATTGCCTCACACTTGCGTGAGCGTTGATTCTTACAAAACTCGACTACTACAATGTTCGCCTCATGGGCACCTCAACTGGCAAACTGTCCAAACCCCAACTGTTCCAAAATAAAGCACTCCGCTCCACACTGGGACTCAAACTCTCTAACCACATTTCAGCTACTAAGCGGGATTCCCACTGGCTCCTCATCAAAGCCTGAGTGGACTTCAAAACCCTAGAAATCTTGCATTGTTGCATTCACAGGGCGGACCCCCTTTACCTTAACAATTGCATCACCCAAAGTATTACAGTTCCAGCATTATACTGTTCACTCCCTGCTTCGAAAATAAAAGAGCAGGTGGTGCAGCTTTTGCGTCTCGGCACCACCACTCTGGGACACACTTACCCACTCATATCAGAAACAATCTGTCCTCACATTCAAAAAGCTAATCAAGACCTTCTGTTCATATGAAAAACCTCTGTTTGCTAGCCTCGGCTGCTATATGTATTTTCTACTTTCCTACCTATGTAATGTACAATACGGCGATACCCCTCGGTCTGAGTGTTTCCAAAATGTAATAAATAAATAAATAAATAAAACAATGAATGCCACAATTAGAAACGGTTGAACTGGCTTCCCCAAAATGTGAGTCTAGTCAAGTTATAAGACTTAACATGCTTGTATTATCAGATGCCCAGTACAAAAAATGCCACGCCACAGTAAGAATTGGCCAGTCTGCCTGCCCCAAAATGCCAGTCTTTATTTGCCCAATTTTTATGCCAAGTAAAAAATGTGTTAACGCGGCCTACCCCGGACACCCACTCCCCGGACCAGCACAAACACACACATTTACACAACACATTCACACGTGCACCCATATGTCATATCTCACTCATTCACACACATAAAACAATATTTTACCTACAGGCAGCTCCGAAATTCACGGACTCCACCTCCAGTGCACCAAGAACAGGAACCAGGAAGCGTGCATCCTGCTTCCTGCACACGCGTGCAGGAGCCGCAGCATTGATAACGTGGTGTCCTGCTCCATTTGTATGTGTGGGGAGGCGCAGGTGCACATCACCCACTTGCACATCAAACGTGCAGTACCCCAACCTTCATCCCCAAAGACTGATGCAAGGGTGGGGAAGCAAAATGCACCAGTCTTGCATGGCCCATTGGACATGCTTGGCTGGGGTACAAACTGTCAATGCGACTTTGAAAGTTCAAGGCAGCCCAGGAGCGCTCCCTCAGCTGCAAGCAGCGAAGGGAGCGCTCCTTGGCTGGTGTGGTTCCTCAATAATAGGGGAGAGCTGTGGTGGGTTGGCGCCCCCATACCCATGATAGACGAGCCACCCCAGTCCACAACCTTATCTTTGTCACTAATGGTCACTTGAAATCACATGCACGAAGGCTGCATTGCTTCATGCACATGATTTAAAGTGACCATTACTGGCATAGATGGGGCAACCTATCTATGCCAGTAATGGTCACTTTAAATCACATGCATGGAGCTGGTTCCACAATCTACCTATGCCAGTAGTGGCCACCTTAACTTACATGCATGAAGGCGGAGGTGCTTCATGCATGTGATTTAAAGTGGCCATTGCTCACTTAGATAGGTTGTGACAGCAGATTAATGCATGATATTTACTTACAGTGACCATTACTGGCACAGATAGGTTGTCATAACCTATCTATGCCAGTAATGGTCACAATAAATCACACATGAATCTGCTGCCACAACCCATCTATCCCAGCAGTCTCTGCAAGGGATTTACAGTGAGCAACTATACAAATTGTAGGGTTGGTCACTGTAAATCCCTTGTAGAGATGACACTCACTCTCTCAGCTAAACTCACTCAATTAGTAAGTCATGTCATGTGCACACACACAATGCATTACATTGAAACACAATATATACATACATACAAACTTTTCTTCAGTACAGGGGCCAGTCGCACATGCGATGCACGCAGGCGCGCCCCAGCCTTCCTGGGCACGCCAGCACTGTGTGTAGCAACCCTGTGACTGGTGTGCAGCACTTTTCTGCGCACCACTCACAGGGTATTTTTACTTTTTTTAAATCAGGGCTGGCACTCAGTCAGTGCCCGTCTGAGCGCCAGCTCTACAGGATTGGGGGGTCGGAACGGGCACCATGAAGAGATAACAACCCCCTCTGCCCCACTCCCTGGCTCTGGCACTGGCAGCGAGGAGATGGACGGAATATGTCGAGTATTTTGAAGCTTGAAAGTAGATCTTTGCAGTGCATGAGCTAAGGATGAACAAGATATTCAGATTTCTATTTTTATATTTATTTTCTTCATTGATTAGAAACATTTTTATTCGTATTCTTTGAGTGTACATTACTCAACATAAAGTTCAGTTGAGACATCAAAATTTAGGTAAAACCTCTACACGTGTTTCACCACTATATGTGAATCCTCAGGAGGTAAGTCGTTTTTATGTACTTTTTGATTGTTCCTATTGCTGATGTTGCTTATTTTGATTGTATGTGCCCCAGCATAGATCCTTAATTGAGACCTTGTATGAGGTAATTTTAATGTCCAATGTTTGTTAAAGATGAACAGAAGAGGAAGAAGATACTTCCTGCTGAACAATCAACAAGTACATAAACACTACTTACCGCCGGAGGATCCTCATATAGTGGTGAAACGCGTGTAGAGGTTTTACTTAAATTTTGATGTATCAACAGAACTTTATGTTGAGTGATGTACACTCAAAGAAAATACTCTTTTGATGAATATGCTGCAATAAAAAAATTCTAAGCAATGCATAAAATAAGAAAATAAATATAAAAATGGAAATCTGAATATCTTGTTTATCCTTAGCGCATGCCCTCCAAAGATCTACTTTCAAGCTATATGTTATGCGCGCAGGTTCTCGGAATGGTGTACGTACTTTTCGTGCCGCCAGAAAAAACACGGGAGTCAGCCGAACTTTGTGTTGTGGTTCACGGGGAGGAATATCCCGAACTTCGGTCTTCCGAGGCGGCTGGAGGTTGCCATGGAAGCTTAGCAATGCGTTGCTAAGGAGACGCAACGTGCGTGCTGGTTCACGGCGGTGATCATGTGACATTGGGTATTTAATCCCGCTCCCCTGCTTGCTCAGTGCTTCTGATCAAGCACTTTTGGCGCTACTTGTTTACTTGCCTTGCATCTTGTTTACCTGGTATCTTGAACCCTTGCTTCTCTAACCGACCTTGCTTTTGGATATTCCTAGTCTGTTTTGGTGCTTCAGTGATCTACTGGTTTTCGACCCTTGCCTTCTGCCCTTGGATGTTGTTATTGCCTAATCCTCAGTCTAAGTTTGCTCGTATGGATTTGACCCGGATTGTTTAAAGGATTTCTTTTGAAGTTGTTGACTTCATTCACTCTTGCTACTTTTCTGGTTACTTCTTGTACTGTTAAACACAGTATCTGTTATTTTGTGGACAGCCTCAGCTGCTCCGCGGGACAGCCTCCGCTGCAACGTGGGACAGCCTCAGCTGCGCCGCGGGACAGCCTCAGCTGCAACGTGGGACAGCCTCAGCTGCAACGTGGGACAGCGTCAGCTACGCCGTGGGAGCGGCATTGGAAGACATCCGACGTCCAGCGAAACAGCCTCCGCTGCAACGTGGGACAGCATCCGCTGCATCACGGGAGTTGCTTCACCATTAGGTAAAAACACTTTGACTTTCCGTATTCCTTCTAACTCAGACAGAAATTATCTTTCTCTTTCATCACGAACAATTACCATGTGCAATTAACCCGGGAATCTCTGTGCTTTTTCTTGTTATTGGTAGTTTAGTGTTAATAGGGATTGTAACCAGAGAGGTCGCTTGTTTTTGCAGAATATTCCTATTATTTCCCGATTCCTGCTCAGATCGTGGTTAATCAACTTAGGATCAATTCTATCTTTGAGCAGGTTAGTGTGGGAGGGGTATTAGTATTTAGTGAAGCCACACGGTATACTTGGATACTAATTGTGCTTCTTTCCTTCTACACTACGGGGTCAACCAGTGAAGAGGAATTCTGACACTATATTATTACTGTTGGGCAAACACAACGGTGTACCTTTGGTCAAGGGGACAAGGAAACCTATAATTAATCATCAGAAAACTCGCCAAGAAATGGAGTGATTGTTTGGCAACACACTTAAGTGTATTTTGAAGGTTTCCTCAAAGTTGGGGGACACTGCAGACATACTCACATGCTTGCAAATCTGATGGGCCAAGAAGTTAAAACTGTAATCAAAATCTCCCCTGCCCTGACAAACATTCATATATATGCAATACTCACTCTGTTCTAAACAATACATGTCATTGATCCTAACCAAGAACATAAAAAGGTATGCATTCGTGAATGCTTCCGGAGACCACATGAAAATCTAGATGAGTTTGTCGCCCGCCTCCAGATGAAAGTAACCCTATGTCAGTTCAACGCATTTTCTGATGAAGAAATACGACTAAGTATCATTGAATGATACATGTTGATCACATTTAAAAGACACTTTTGCATCCCCCTGCAAATGTGAACTTTCATCCCCTTTTCTGGGCCCCTGCACGCAGCAGCACAGAAATGAAATGAGGGACACAGAGCCAAGAGAACGGGATACTTTTCTTTATTCTTACTTTCTCTTTTTGCCGCGAGCGCAGCAAAACCCCTTTGCGCATGCGCGAAGGATGCATGCATTTAATTGGCTGTTTCCGGCATGACGAGGCTTCTCGTCACACCAGGTTAACCGTGTCCGTGCCGGACATGATATCTCCGGCTCTCGGGCAAAATAGAATCCCATTACTCACAGTTGGTCTCACAACTCCTCGATCAGTCTCACAGGCCTTGTAATGCATCGCTTTGGTCTCATCGACATCTCGCCAGGCTGCCCCTTCTCTGTCGATGCCACATCCTCATTTTTTAGTCTTTCTTGATTATCCTCCTCAACACTCATCATGCTTGAGCGCCTTCTCTCCCTCTCGGTAGAGCCTGAAAATTGTGACACATTTTGTGGGTTCACTCTGGCCGGTAATCGGTCTGTCACCATGGATCCCTTGATCTGCGTGATGACTAGATGACAAGGATCAAATCTTGACTCTGACTTCCATTCCTGCTTTCGACACACAATGGGCCTCATTACGGCCCGGGCGGTAACCATGGCGCTATTAGCGCCATTGTTGCCACCGGTAAACTACCGATTCCGCCATGGTGAATGGTGGAATTACCCACCCATTCCAAGGTTGGTGGGGGCGGTAATTCCCCATTCACCATGGCCCTTCCCCATTCCCCTTTGAGCCCCATAGGGCTCAATGGGAATGGGGAAGGTGGTAATTACGGTACCGCAAATTGTGGTACCGTAATTACCTCCAAAGTCCCTTTGCGGGTCCCGTCCTTAACAGCTGGTAAAACCAGCAGTTAAGGGAGGACCCGCAAAGGGACCTCGGAATTGGGCGGTAAGGGATTACCGTTACCGGTGCCCTTACCGGTACCGGTAATCCCTTACCGCCCGGGTCGTAATGTGGCCCAATAACTTTGTCCACAGTTTGCAGTATTGTCGACTTTGCTCCCTGCTTTTCATCTGCATACCCCTTCATCTCGCATTTCCTCATCGCGTCCTCGGCCTGTAGCGTCGTAAGGTTGGTTTGCCGGAGCTCTTCCCTGTGTGGCAATCTCGTCTTCACTTTTCTTTGAAACACCAACTCTGCCGGGCATCTTCCCATTGTTCCATGTGGTGAATTTCGGTAATCCAGGAGCATGCTGCACACCGCTTGGTTCAGCGACATCGGACTCATTTAATTTTGTTGCAACACTTTCTTTAAGCTCCCCATGAACTTCAGAATTATCCCCTTGGCTTGCAGCGACAACTGTGTCATTTTCTCTGTAGCATATGCCCATTTGGTGCATGAATCGAGCAAACTCCAGACTCCTAAATAGAGACCCCATGTCTGATTTCAGTGTCTCGGGGACGCCCCACGCCGAGAATATAATGTTCACCTCAGGGATGACAGTGCTGGTTGCTGTGAACGATATTATCTGAACAAGACGGAACCACGAGAATGCACCCATCACCACCATCTAGTACTTTCCACCCCAAACGGTCCAAAGAGTCAACCGTGAAATGGGTCCACGGAGCCTCTGGCAATTCTGACATTTTGAGTGGTTTCAGATTGCTGGGTTTCGACGCGCATAGACATAAGTGGCATCTTTTCACAGTGTTTTCCACCATTGAGTCGATCCCTGGGAACCACATAGTGTCTCTTATTAGTTGCTTGGTGGTCACCATGTCTCGATGCCCCTCATGTGCTAGGTCCACAACTTTCTGTCATAGGTCCGTAGGTATGAAGATCCGCCTCCCGCACATAACAAGGCCTTCCGCAGTAACTGACAGCACATCTTTCACCTGCCTGAAAGCTTGCATTTCTTGCTTCAAAGTCTCTTGGTTCCCTTGTGTATATTCTAGTCCATGTACCTCCACCTTTGCGATATGATACGCTCCTTCACCTTCTGTAGTATCCTGTCACTCATGGTGTGATCCCTCACCACGCTCGCTGTAAGCTGTTTTGGAGGCCCCTGCTCGGCAAGGAAGTTTATGTATTCCTCTGCCATGGATGGGGCACGATCTTGTTTCAAAAGCGGGTGCCGAGACATGAAGTCCGCCGGATGATACTCCTTTCCTGACTTATGAATGATGGTGAAGTTGAAATCTCTCCCACCTCTCAATCCTAGGAGGCATTTTACACTGAGAGTTTTTGTAGATCGTGACTAGTGCCTGGTGATCAGTCACTACTGTGAATGGTTTTCCTAACAGGAATATCTGGAAGTGCTCATACGCCCAAACAACTGCCAACCCCTCTTTTTCCGGCTGTGAGTATTTTCTTTCGACGCATAAGCGACTATGGCCCTTGGATTATCTCTGTCGGGCTTGTGCTGTGTCAAAATAGGCCATGCACTGGGCAGCTCTGATGTCTTTTTTGATCTTTGCGAACGCCTTTTCACAGGATCGGTCCCATTGAAACTCCTTCCCTTGCTTGGTGAGTTCTCTTAACAGTGCGCTAATGGTTCCAAAGTCTTTTAAGCATCTGCTGCAATAGCTGACCATCCCCAGAAATGATCTTACATCACTCACATCTTGCGGGGGTGAAATGTTTTCGATCGTGGTTACTTTCCCAGGATCCCGGCTCATCCCCTCTTGCAAAAACACATGTCCGAAGATCTTGAGATTTTTCTTGCGAAATGCACACTTTTCAGCATTTAACATTAGCGCTGCCTGAGAGAGAGCTAGGCACACCTGATGTAACGCCAGATCATGTTGTTCAAGACTTACTCCGAAAACCAAAATATTGTCGCTGTAGTTAAAACAATGCTTTATGTGCCAAATTATTCTCCTAATGCTCTCCTGGAAGATTTTGGACAGCCGACGATATCCCAAAGCTTAACCGCTTATACCTAAACAGATCTTTGTGGGTTGCAAAGGCGGTTATGTAGCGTGATTGTTCATCTAGCTGTATCTGGTGGTACCCTTTATATAGATCAAGTTTTGTAAGTACCTTGGCTCCATTTAGCATGCTAATCATGTCATCTAGATGCATGCCAGGATGTCTCTCTCATTGAATTGCTTTGTTAGCCTGGTACATGTCCACACAAAGGCAAATTCTTTCAAATGATCCTGGGTTGGGTACTGCCACCACATGCGAGACCCATGGGTGGCACCACAGGCAGGCTCTATAATGTCCTCGCTAAACAGGCACTGAATCTTTTTCTCTACTTGCGGTTGCAGGTGAATAGGTATCCGCTGGGGGTGTTGAGCCACTGGAGGTATTGATCGGTCTATGTGAAGGGTGACTGGATCTCACTTCAAGCACCCAGTTCCTTTAAATAGTTCTGGAAATTATTGCATCACTGAGACTTCATGCTGTCACGGCAGCTTTCTTCATTTCAAGGGCTGTGGGTCGGCCTAACAGATTGCTTCCTGGCACTTGTTCTTGAAGAACATGCAACTTTGCCATAGTTTGTCTCCCTTTGTAGTTTAGTTGCATCGAGAAATTTCCATGGTACCGAACTGGCCCCCCCGTCAGCCCACTGAAATACCTTCTGTTCCGACAGTGCCAGCGGATGTGCCATCTTGTGAAATTCAGATATGCACATGATATTCAGGGTGGCTCCCGTGTTGATGATGAATTTGGCAGGGTGTTGACCCACTTGAATGTCAGTATCTCCAGCTGGGGCAGTCCCCACGTCATTCGTCATGTATGCATATTCATGTTGTCTTCTCTCTTGCTCTGGTGGAGGTGACGTGACCTCCTGGTGATCTGTTGAACGTGGCTGACAAAGTCCCTTCTCGCGTAGGTGTCTCTTCTGGGCCCTTGAGCATGTGGGTTGTACTCCGGTCTAGTCCCAACAGGACCACCTCCTTGTGTCCCTTCCGACGTGGTAATGTACAAAAAGACTGTATCTAAACGGTTGCATGAACAAAATGTTCTGCAAATGCTACCACCAAAGGTTTGAACACCAAAAGTTCAAACCTTTGGTGGTAGCATTGCAGGTAAGTAAAAAAAGAAAAGACTGCAGGGGACACCCCCACAGCACACCCACTCACTATACTGTGTGGTATAGTGAGCGGGGTGTTGTGGGGGACCCCCCCGCAGCACACATGCAAAAAAAAAGAAAAAAAACAGGGGCTGCGGGGATGTCCCCCGCAACACCCCGCTCACCATACTTTACAGTGCATTTGCAGGCAGTTGCGGGATAAACCCCTGCAGCCCCCGTAAAAGAAAAGGACCATGCGTCTCCGGTTCTCGATCACGGAAGTGAAAGGGAACTGGCGCTGCAGGGACTCAGCGTGAAGAAAAAGGTAAGTGGGGTTTGTTTATCTTGGGGTATGGGTGGGGGTGTGTCATGGGTGTGTTTGCCGGTATGTACGTGTGTTTGCATGAGAAAGGTGCAAACTTTTGGTGGTTCGCACCTTTCTCATGTGAACTTTCCAGCCACAGTAAAATCAGCCATGGTGGATCACGTAGATCCTTCGGCGGCGCATTGCATACTCTTGCCATATAATTTTCCCGGCCGCAGTTAGTGCACATTTGTCCAAAAGCAGGGCATTGTGTTCCTTCCTCATGGGGAAAAGGCAGACCACACCTTTAGCACATTTTTCCGGTGGTGTCATATCTTCTTGACGGGACATTACCTCTGTCGTTGCATCTCCCGCCTTGACTGAAGTAACACGCTTGCTCTTTCTCCTGCCCCTTGCTGGTCTCCATCTGCGTAGCTTGTGAGTCTGCTCTTGCTTCCGTCCATGCCATTTTGTAGAATGATGGCAAGGGGAAACGGTTTACAGAGCAATTTCTTCCTAAAGGTGGACAATAAGCACCCTCCGATGATCCTTAACCTGATGGCCTCATCATTCGAGAATTAATGAAAGTCACAATGAGCCACCAAGTTGCGTAATCGAGTTGTAAATGCATCCATGGACTCACCAGTCATTTGACAGGCCGTGTTGAAGTGTGTCTTTCATGGCCTATGTTGCGCTGAGGGTCAAAGTATGTACGTAAAGCCTCCTTGATCCCTTCATAAGTCTTACCTTCTTCAGGCGGGAACGTGGGGATGAGATCTTCAAATTCGTCACACAAGTAATCTGACAAACTTGTCTGGAGCCTTTTCGTTGTAGGCTGCCATGTAATTCTCAAATCTGCAGAGCCATCGCTTCCATCTCTGTCCTAGGGCTTTTTCTTCTTTCTTTTCTAAGTCAGGAGGTATAGGAATCCCATCCTCGTCGCCAGATTTCACATCCCCCTGCAAATGTGAACCTTAATCCCCCTTTCTAGGCCCCTGCGCCCCACGCAGCAATTAGGGATACAGTGCCAAGAGAACGGGATACTTTTCTTTATTCGTGCTTTCTGTTCATTCTGCGAACGCGCAAAACCCCCTTGCATATGGGCGAGCGTCCGCTTGTTTAATTTGCTGTGTCCGGCGTGACGAGGCCTCTTGTCACGCCAAGTTAAGCGTGTCCATACCAGACACGACAGTCACCTGAGCAGTAAAAGCCATTTCTCATCATTTTGAGCCATGATGTTTCTCCACACGGAGAAAGTTAATGCGCATTGCTTTTAAAATGTGGCTAAGGCTTAATTAAAATCAGGACTAGCCAGTAAGTGGCAACGTTCAAGGGTAACTATGCTAACCTCCATTTGCCCTTGAGTTCCACACACGAGCACTTATGTAGGTCCGCTGCAATGCACAGAGTTTGGACGTGCAGTCCCGGAACTGTTATGTCTGAGTAATCAGAACTGACACGGTTAATGCATCACTCGAACTACAAGCCCCGGCAACCTCCGCTTCCTCCCCTTCCTCTCTGCACGAGCCGCCCGCAGCCGAGTGCTCACGCTGGAAAAACGAAAGTGCCGCTGGGGGCCGAGTCACCTTGTTCCAGCGGCGGGGTGTGGAGCCGCAGTAGTGCGCAGATCCCCCCCTCCCGGCCGAAGATGAACGGGCGCGTGGACCTCCACACCTCCGAGGAGGAAATTCACCTCAAGCGAGGCCCCTCAGGTAGGCGGTGTCATTGAGGGGGGGAAGAAGAGTCCGCTGTGTGCAACCGCCTCCTGGGGGAGGCGTGCCGGGAAAGTCGCAGGCTCCGGCCTGGGGTGGTGATGGCATGTCTCTTGTGGGAAGTCTAGAGGACGGGCTGGCAAGACCGCCATCTGTTTTTATGTCGCATGGCCTGTAGGAAGCTTGGGTCCAGGGCGATTCTTTTTTTTAAACGCGACAAGTACTGGTAGATTCGCAACTTGCTGCTCTGCAGTATTCTTTGGCCCCCACCGACTCTCTAAAATGGCTCGCGTGTGACAACCGCATACATGCCAACCCTCCCGATTTAGGGGGGGGGGACTCCAGATTCTTCAGTGAAAAATATAGTTATTTTTCACATTCTCCCACCTAAAATTACTTTAGCCCCAATGCATTCCTATGGGGAAATGTTGGTCTCCCAATTTCCCTGTGAAAATCTCCCTTCCAGGGGGCTCTGAATGTTGGCATGTATGCAACCGTAGCATATTTACAGCTTTTTTTATTTATTTATTTAAAGAGGCGTGGGTTCACATGTCTGGAAAGTGTCTTCTTAACTGGACTGTATTGGAGAAGTGCAGTTTTGACTACTGTCCCGAAGCTGCCCAGAAGAGGCACTGTCACTGGACGCACACCTGTTTATAATTTGCTATAGGCTATTACCAAACTGTTCAAAGGACATAACTGATTTTTTTCCCCCTCGGATTCCCCTTAACCTCTTTATGACTCGCTTCTTGGACAAACTACAGCTGTCAACATTTTTGTGTAAATTAACGCTTCTCGAATATGAGGGTCATCCTTGTTCTGGGCAAGCTGCATCGTTCATATTTTAGTATGTGTACTAACAAGCAAACACTTTTAAATTTTTATTAAAGCATCAGAACACGTGCAAGAATTCTACCTTTTATTAGACTTACGTTTTCAGTTGCTAGCTGTCGAGATCACACGTCCTCATCCTCAAGCGTTAATCGTATTTTTATTGATTTAAAAAAAAAAAATCTGCCTGCCAAACTTCCATGATTTCTTCCATTAACTATAATGCACACACATGGGGGGATAATTCAGCATGATCTGAAGCGTCATTTGCCATCTACCTGCACATCCAAAAAGTTTCACACCTGCTGTTTTAGTGGACAATTGTTTTCAACTTTGTAAATTAACATTTTAGCTTGATTTATTACCATGTGTCTTTTCAACCCACGGTTTCAGCATCTATAAACATGTTTTCGTATTACATGTGGAACAAGTAGATTAGAAATTGTATTCATTGCTGTAGTGGAGCAGCTTGCTGATCCCTCGAGTTATATACCATTTATTCTTGACTTTTTGCTTCATGGAGTTTTTGGTATTCTTGCATTTTGGAACCACATGGAACTGCAACGCTGTCCTTGGGGAGTCGGAATGTTGCTTTTATTTTAAGGCGTTCCTCATCTGTAAGATTTTGGCGTGTACTGAAAATAGTTAAGTATTGTGCTTCACCCATCTTGTTATTCTAACTCTGTTTAGAAATTTAGCAGAGAGCCTAGTGCTATTTACATGTCTGTCCCATATTGATAATGGTGTCGGGGTCCTTTTTAAGGTACTTTTCAGAAGCATTTTAAATTAGTACGTTGGAGTTATAGATCCTATTCCTTCAGTTACAGTGGTAGCAGATGACTTTAGCAACCTGTGCCACAAATCCCATTTTGGAGTTGAAAAGAGGGCAACATCTGGTACTTCACTACCACTGCAGTGTTCACCGGGGAAACACTGGCACCACTTTGTCGATTGAATTTTCATGACAATTTGTCTCTAACTCTTCCTGTACTCTGAGTAAAGATATTTCTAGGATGGGTACAACATCTGATGGGGTGCGAGGGGAACACTTTCTGAGAGAAGACGTTGACATTTAATGATGATCGGGTTTATGGATTTGTTATTCAGGCCATTTCTTTGAAGAACGGGTCATCTGGGGGGGTGTGTGTGTGTGTGTGTGTGTGTGTGTGTGTGTGTAAGTAATCATTTCGTGTTGCCTCCTTACCGAAATGTAAAGGAGAACTCTGTATGGACCAATGGTATGCCAAAAATAAAACTCACATGTTTGCTTATTGCAGTCAACAAGGAAGTTTAGGTCTGCAAGATAGCCTATAAATGCTAGTGAGCGCATCTACAGTTTACGGCAGAAACTGCTTGGCAGTCCCAGCACTGCCATTTTCCCAAGAGAAGGCCCTTAATTGATAGCTGAAACAATTTGGGTTGGCGTTTTTCCTTGATGCTTCGCCAAGAGACTGTGATATGCAGGCATTAATGTTTTTCTGTTTTAAGTATATTTACAGCCGCTGACGCCTTGATGAGGGTTACCGTTTTCTAAATTTTGACTATTTTGTATGCACTGTCAGAGTTTTGACGAATTGTCTTCACTTTTCGTCTTCTTATTGGATTGTACTCCTACAGATGGGCCCATTATTTAAAATCGGTCAGACTCCGTTCGAATAACAGCAGAGGTGCCAAGCTTTGAAGCAGGCCATTTGAATCTTTTCCTAAAGCACGTGAACACGCATAATTCCCATCATGGGCATCTTGGGTTGTTGCCAACACAAGCCAGTTCTACCAGCAGTCCCCGCCTGAATCTTATCCCCCTCCACAAATACTCGTAATCCAGCATCAACGCAATAATCTCGTGTGGCAAATCCATATTGTCGCTTTACCTTTGGACTCAGCAAAGTATATTTGGCTTTTCATAAAATCTGCTTGACTGACTTTTGTGTGTTTTTGTTACTCTGTTCGTTTGTCAATGCCTTACATCAGTCGTGAAACAGATCTTGAACATTTCAATGAAAACCTCCTCTGTAGGATTATAAGTAAAGGAATTGGGTGTACCCTTGGCGTCATGATACAAAGATACACAGGCTTGTAACACCATCTTGATTGCTTTTAAATATTCCATTAGGCAAATCAACAGTTTATTGAAACAGACTTTTTTACGCAGTAATTGTTTTGATGTGAACTGCACTATTCAACCCCATTTCCACTGTAAGCTAAGCATATATTTTGTAATAAAAAGTAGCCCATGAACGGGAGCTGCATTTGGAATTTATAGTGATTTCTATTCCATATGCGAATAAAGTATGCATTTAAGTGCTTATAGGGCTAAAATGATGGCCCGGTAATTGTGTGCATTTAAACTAATTTCTTGACTAGTGCGCAGGTCCTATGTTTTTTCAATTTCTAATGGGGCACAGTATTTTGCACATTTTCGTTTTTTGTTGTTACCAGTGGAAGTATGTTCTGTTAACTGGGATTTATACAATACTTTTCTGCCATGTGCATGGCCTCCATCTTCTCTGGTGGATATGAACGAGAAGGAGGCGGGTTAGGTTAGTAAGGCGAAAGAGAAAATACAAGGTATTCCGTGCTGAGGGCATGGAGATGTTTGTTTTGAGAGGGGGAGCCTTTTGTGTTTGTAGTTCTAGCATGCATTGGCAGAGACTGTGATATGTAAGTTGATGGTACAGCATTCTGTAGTTTGATGTCCGGGTGGGCTGGTTAACTGCTGTGTGTGAGTGGCTAAGTTGGTACAGTAGTGTTTTTGAGCTTAGAGGTTCAAAATGCTTGTGCTGGGTGATAAGTGGGCAACTTGGTGCCCATGGCAACAGCTCTGTAGGGGAGCGTCTTGCTCGCCAAAAAGTACACAGACAAATCTTTTTGATCACCAGTACATGAAAAACAATGAACGCAGGCAAGCAATGATTCACACATACACCCACACTTAGATAAGTTAGCTCTTATACGGCTATTAATTCATAAAAAGCATAGACAAATAAACTGCAACAGAAATAAATCACAGAAAAGACAGTTCTCTAAAGAGAATACATTACTGTTGGTGCAACTTCAGCGAACACCTTCATCACCTTCAGAAGTGGCTGGAAAACCTCAAAACAGCCAGGCCTGGAGCAAAGTGTCCGCCCTCCGACTGAGGCTTTGTGTCTGACCTTTCCAGAGTACTCCATTTTAAGCTCTCCGCAAAGGCAGGTGGCATTTTCTCGAAACCTCTGGCCTGAGCCTCTGCGCATTGGTGGTTGACCTCCTGCCCCCGACCGCAGTGACCTACGGTAACCTCAAGGAGTAGTGCTCTTCCCTTTCTCAAAACAGCAAAGACAACAACTCTGTACTCATCCTCAACTTTGACAGTGTCCATGGCAACCTTATCAGGTACCAGCCTGCACCTGCGATCTTTGCGCGCACTGTGTCCTTAGATGAGCCACGCAAAACCCATAAGCAACGAATAACGCTAGCTCTATAGTTTCAACTAGTACCCTATTGAAACGTTCCCCAAGACCGTTATCTTCAGGGTGATAATTCATAGTAAACTTTCACTTGATGCCTACTTCCCTTGCATATGTTGCCAATGCTCCACCCTTGAACCTAGGTCCCTTGTCACTAATATTTCAACAGGCTAACCCTCGCTCTGTAAAACTTGCAGGAAGGTTTTCACTTCCTCTGACGTAACTCTTGTTACTAGCTCAATCTAAGGCCATTTAGAAAATGAATCCACCATTAATAATATAAATCGTACTTTAAGCCCCACACTAAGATATGGGCATAATGCATCAATATCCAAGCATTTCCATGCCCATCAAGGAGGTATGTTGCTAGACTCACCTTCTGAATCTTGATGCTCTTATCCTAGGCCAGCAATCTCCATTGTGCCTCTCTACAGAAACATCCACTCCTGGCCACCAATATCTTTCCCTGATTTTTTTTCTATTGCTCCTGGTCATTCCTGGATGTCCTTCATGAGCAGCAATGGTTAACCTTTCACGTAGCAATGTAGGAGGTATTGATGATAGCCTCTGAGAATTAAATTGTCCTTCATAGAACATTGTTCCTTTACAACCTAGTAAGGTACATTTTGTTCATCCTTCCCTCGCTTCTCTGGCCAAGACGTACTTATCTGCGGTCTCACGTTAGTTTCTCATTTTTATTTAATTAAACCAATCATTCTTGTTTAGAAATCACTCCTCTGGATATAAATACTAGCTACTGTCTCTTCTACTTCTATTACTGTATTGATTTCTTTATCATTCTCTATTGCCATGTGCAATAGGACGTTTTCTACCATGTTTTTAATTCCTAGCGCATACTCAATCTTCTAATCATCCTCTTAGGTCTTCAAACTTAACCCGTCTAAACGTATTGTTTTGGCCATTCCCATAGTTGACAACACTTCAACCATTTGTGGTCTATATGGATTACCAACGGTTGGCTCCAATTATAACATCTAAAATGCTGCCTATCCAAACACACTCAAACAGTTACCTTGCTATTACTTATTTATTGTTTGCTTGTTAGGCGCGTATACATTCCATTATACATTATCCATTTGCTCTTCTTGGAAATTGACTTATAAGTGGCAGCAATCTGGCAGTTCAGTTGTGTCCTTACGAGGCACTTGGAGAACATTTCTCAACATCAATAACTCCTGTCTAGTGATCAACAATCTATCCAAACCCTAGCACAGCACGTCAGTGTACACGTCCTTGCAAGTCCTTTTGTAGCCAAAACACATAAAGCAAGAGCTAAGATCCAAAGCAAACTAGATAACATGTCCTCCACTTCTCCTACTGACACATGAATGACAAGCGACATACTTTCTACCGGTCGCTACCTTAGAAATGGTAAAAATCCTATCCTCCATCCGCCCATCCACTTGTCCAGAACATGTCATTTTGAACAATAGACATTTTTGTTCTTTTCTTAACTTAATTACTTTGTTCACTACATGGTGCCAGACTCTATCAAAAGGGCTACTATCTCCTTGTTGTTTAAGAAAACAGGTCTAGACCCTAAAGCATTGTTTTGTTTATCCACGGTTGCCTAGCAACCTACTCTGACTTTCTCTATTGGCCAGGAGGGTTGCCAGTAGGCAATAGCTGGCCTCCCTCTCCTAAGGCCCCCTGAGTTCAAGGCCCAGCTTGTCTGCCTGTCTGGGCCGATACGGCCGTAGGGCACGTCACGCTGCCCCTGCGTCTCCCCAACCTCACGTTGCTACTGAGGTTCTGACTGTATGATCTTATCAAAGAACCCAATTTCTAGTGTCTCTGCAGCACATGAACTGGAACTCGGACATCACGATCTCTCATATGATCTACCTCCTTTTAAAAAGTAACGCACAGTAAGCGCACCCATATTATATGTGCCCATTTGCATTCGCTTTTATTGTCCAACTGAGCGCACCTGCTTCATTTCTACTGTGACTTGTGATACACTCATGATATTGATGGCGTCATACTGCATGTTTACCCTCATGTACTTTAGGAATATCATCAGAATGTTGCACTCTGCTAACATAGTACTGTCTACTATTCCTAATTTTCGCATCTACATGTACCTATTATACTTCTTGCTCCCCCTCGCCCTTGAGACATACTGTGAACTGCATAACTAGCTGTATACCACATGGCATTGTATTTTATTGAATGGTTCATCGTGTTGGCATTTGTATGCTCATACTTACCGACTTTTGTATCTAGCAGCAGCCATTCACACCATTGCATTCGCTGAAACCTGCAACCTGCATGTCTGTAAGGTGTACCTACATTATTGCTGTATCAGGCCCAATGACTCTGATCTGCTCGCACTAGCACTGTCCTCTATTAATGTCTCGCTCAATCTTGTATTAACGTACCAAGTCAATATTGCACTGCTATTAGCTCCTTCAGTGCTGTCAATATCATGTCACACTCAATTGTCCAGTAGCAAGCCTATTATGCTTTTTTAGTAGTCCTGTGCTGCCTTGCCACACAATTTCTCAGCAAATCTTTCCGGTTTATACTCATCCATTGTGATTGTGCATAATTTTACTACAGCCTTGCATTTTTACCTACTGTGCCTTGAATAGCACTACAATGCACTGCATTTCAGACCTAGGGGATCAGTCTAGCACTCTGCTTAAATCCCTTAGCTGCGCATTTAGACTATTGTTTTGCCTATCTTATCGTGTTAGGCCCAAGATCTCAACCCATATCACATGGTGCCACTCTGAAGTACTCTACACCACACCTAGCACACCATTGCACATCCAACCGTACTAGATATCACTAACCTGAACTATAATCCTTGACGCCACCACATGGCCACTTTGCAGAGAGTAACGCTCACCATGGCCACCCTCCTGCCTGTTTCATACCATAGCTCCTACTAAATTCCTACCAGCCCTTCAGCCTTACACACACAATGCTGGTTTGAACGTATTGTCAACCATTAGTGCGAACAACTCTATCTCACCTGCTGAATGGATCCACCTATACTCTCCACCCACTCCTCTGACCCCATGTCCACTCAGCCTGAGGAATGAGAGACTCGGTTCTCGCCTCCCGCGTCTCAAGATGACAAACAATCTTCCTGTTCCTTCAGACACAGGCAGGACGATTAACTTCAAAACTATAACCCCTCCTTCGGCACTCACTCAATCCAACAAAAATGCTTGCTCTCCTACACACCCTATTCCCCCCCCCCGCCCACCTGGAGCCTCAGATTCAGACAGAACAACCATCAAATGTGCTCTCATTAATGCACGCTCCCTGGTAGCCCATGCCTTGGACATTGCAGACCTTATTATCACTAACCATTAGACTTCCTTGCTATAGAGACCTGGCTACACCATGCGGCAGGACCCACCCCGTCACTAGCTATCCAAGATAACTATACAATCATCCGAACATACAGAGGCACCAGCAAAGGTGGCAGAGTGGCCTTTATAGCCAAATCGCACCTGAACCTCAGGGAATGCTCAACTTCATCCTTCCTTTCAGCAGAACTCCTCTGTTATACTCCCGCCTACAGCCACCCAAACCATTCTACTCCATCTTATCTGCCGACCCCCTGGGGCCATTTCCTCCTTTGAGGAAGACATTACCTACCTCCTGTCCATAAATACAAACCGGGCTCGCAAATTATCTTGCTGGGAGTCCTTAATTTAGGGCTTCAGGACCCAAACTGCCCTAATGCATCTTATATAGACAACGCCATTACACAGCTTGGCTTCAAACTACTCATCAACGGACCTACCCATACCAAGGGCAGATCGGTGGACTGGCTAGCAGACCTAAACTGCTCTATGACTATCCTTAACAACACATCTTGTGCATGGTCTGATCACCACTGCATCATCTTCACCATACAGAAGAATGCCAATAGTATTACTAACACGGCCCTGGCCCCTCAATCCTTATCCAGAAATAATCATAATATAACCCTAGACCACTTATTACCCGTGCTTCGGCCCATCACCGATTCAACCTCTCAACAAAATAGCCCCTCTCAAACTTAAAGGCCAAACCTTCATCCCGCTTAAATAAGTGGTTAACAGCAGACTTAAAAGCACTCTGCAATGCCAAAAGATCAACCGGAGCCAAATGGAGAAAGTCCCCTTCAATCCTAAACAAGGGAAAGTACTCCACCGCTGCCACCATGTGCAAAGCTGACATTATCAATACCAAAAGAGGGCTATAATGCTAGAATCCAAAATGCAAAATCTGGCACTAAAGAGCTCTTTTCCATTCTCGGGGAACTTGAGACCCCGGCCCCTCCTACAGAACTCTTCATTAAGGACAAGGCCGGGTGTGCAACACCCAGAAAGCCTTATCGGAGAAAATAGCTCTGCTACAAACTAAATTCAAAACAAAAAAAAGAACAGCTTAGCTCCAAGTGCTGACTCACGCAAACTAACTGCCCCTCAACCTCTGCCATGTAAGTCGTTCTTCTCATTCTTCTTCTCCCATGTCACCACAATTTAAGTGGAAAATATCAACATGAGGCTTAAACCTTCACAATGCCAGGGGGATATCTGCCCAGCATTGGTCATCAAGGATGGAGCAAAAGACCTAGCACCATTTATCACTGCATTGATTAATTCCTCTTTTACCAGCTGTTCAGTCCCTAATAATCTCAAAGAGGCTTGGGTCATGCCACTTCTCAAAAAACCCAACCTTGACCCTAACGTACCCACCATTTACAGGCCTATAACAGTCCCCTTTCTCCTAAAAATATTAGATTGGTTGCTCTATCTTCAAATTCAAAAACATCTGGAAGATAACAACCTTCTTGGCCTGCGACAGACCGAGGCATGGCAGAGAAACTGAACTGCCCTCCTGGATTTAAAAATCCAAATGAATGAAGTCAAAGATAAGGGAAACCTGACTATTCTTCTATTGCTTGACCTATCAGCAGCGTTTGATCTCGTTGACCATCAGATACTGACCAATGGCTGCTGCATTCTCTCCCAACGCCGCTAACTGGATCCAATCCTTCCTATCTAACAGAACTACCAGAGTCTTCGCTCCCACAGCGTCTGCTGATCCATTACCTATCTACTGTGGAGTCCTGCAGGGGTCCTGGGTGTCGTCCACTCTTTTGATCGTCTTGATAAGATGGGTTTCACACGAATTACGCAATGACACACAGGTCCTCATCACTCTCACTGCGTGCTACGACAAAGACTCACAAATACTAAATGAGATTTACTTGGAAATAGAGGCTTGGATGGCGGCTTACAGCCTTTATCTAATCAACGATAAGACGGAGCTCCTTATAGCTGGCTCCCAAGCCTGCTTGAACAGACCTGATCCATGCTATAAAACCTTTAACATCGATAGGAACATCATCAAAGTTGCCAGGGAAGTGAAAACCCTAGGCGTTTACTTGGACTCCGCTCTCTCCCTCAAAAAACGACTTAATACTACAGCGTACACCAACAAACTAATCAATGCATGCAAACCCTTCTTGTCTATGTTCAGCTGCCTTACACTAGCCAGAGCCTTGATCTTATCCAAGCTGGATTATTGTAACACCTTATTCATTGGTACCACTGAGCGTAATCTGAACAGATTACAAGTTCTGCAGAACAATGCCTTGAGATCTGCCCTGAATATTCCATGCTTCAATCGTATATCTGCCATCAGACGGTACACACTTTGGCTTCCAGTACATGATAGAATCCTGCTGCGCACTTTAGTCATCACGCATAAATGCCTTTCAAACACAGCCCTCAAATACCTGACTGACAAATTCTCGAGGAACCTACCCTTGAGACCCACCAGATCCTCAAACCTGCACTGCCTCAAAATCCCCAAGTATAAACTCAAAACTGCAAGGGGATCCATCTTCCCGGTGCTAGCAGCCAAGCACTGGAATACACACCCCTTTATAATCAGAGCTGAACCTGCTTTTTGGACATTCAGATCCAAAGTGAAAGACTGGCTCTTTGTCCATCAACACTAACTTACACCTCAGCTTCTTTTATTTATTACCATTGTGGAACTAATTCTGTTGTACTTGTAGCTTAGCTACTTAACTCACGTTTGGCCTCTGTACTCTCCACTCATTATCTGTGTAGCAAGGACGTTCCTCAGCTTCTTGTTTGTAATATCACTGCTGTCATGCTGACAAATTTGTAACATGGTCTTCATGATTTTACTGCTTGCCTTCTAACTATACCTGTGAAGATTCAACTATGCTCAAGCGCCCAGATACCTCAGGGTTAGGTGCGCTCATAAATAATAAACTAAACCCTCAAGATGCCAACAACCTGAGGCCCATTACCACATGTTATTTTCTGCTTACAATTGTAGACAAAACTGCCATTTCCGAACTCCAAACAGTTGTTGAAGATTCCAACATCCTACACCTCTAATTGACCTCCCAGACCCACCTACGAAGCATTTTTGACAAAGGTAAAACAAGCCTGTTGGTATTGTTGGATTTTTGGCAGCGGCAGCGTTCTATCGGTTAGACCATAATCGCATGCTTCGGACACTAAACTACACTGGATCTCTCAGCCCTGACTCCATAACATTGATACACCCCTTTCTGTCCAATCAAACATCTGCTGGGGCAACGGCTCTTCCCTGGCTTCTACCCATCATTTATGGTGTCCCACAGGTGACCTGTATGTCGCCCCTCCTTTTTAACCTCCGTTAAGCTGCTATGTGACCTACTTGAAAGCTCCGGGACCGTTTTTTTACCAACTATGCTGACGATAGTCGGCTGGTCCTGGAGCTTTGTGGGGACTATGAGCAGGACTTGGCGAGGCGTAACGACCTTAACCTCTTGATAGAAACCTGGATGAAACTAATTGGATGTGCCTGAACAGCAACACAACAGAACTGATAATATGCGGTCCCTCTCGAGCCTGAGCTAAACTCAGCCTAAAATGCCAATCTTTCAAAATCCACGATTGTGACATCCCAGTTGCTAAGAAAGTTAATACTCTTGGTTTTCATCTTGATGCATCCATTAATGCAGACTCTCACATTCACCAGGTTGTAGCTAACTGCTCATATTATCTTTGGCTTCTTAAAAACAACTATCCTGTTCTCTCAGAGCCTAATTGTGCATCTATCGCACGTGCAGTGATCCTTGCGAGAATTGATTATTGCAATGCCCTACTGGGAGGTGCTACAAAAAAGAACCTTCATAAGCTTCAAGTGATCCAAAACAATGCTGTCCGCATTGTTTAAAAGAAAACCAGAAAAGATCACATAACCGTATGCCGGCAAACACTATACTGGCAACCTGTCTCCGCTATGGTTCAATTTAAGACGGCTACTGTGGTCCATAGATGCCTGTATGATACCAACCCTATATGTCTCAAAAATCTGATATTTCCCTAGGAACCCTCAAGGACTCTACGCTCCCCTAGCTCATTTGTAGTCCTTCCGGTTAGCCATAAGCGATCCCATGGCCTTGGTAGATCGTTCCCTTCAACCACGGCTAAACTCTGAAAAACCTTGTCGATCGAATTTAGACAGCAGAAAGATCCCAAAATCTTTCACGCCCAATTGTTCTCATAGACCTCTCCCTGTGGTCCGGACCATATGTCTCTCTCTGCTTTCTTCATTCTCTGTTAAATGGCCTCTTATGTCCCTCGTGTGGGTGTTATTGGCACCCTGATGCCTGCGGGGCCCTACAAATAAAACCAAAAAATTAAATAAAAATGCATTTCTTAGTGTGTCGGGCTGTGATTTTGCTTGCCAGTAATATCATCAACCGTGAGTAGTCACTTTGATATCTAGACTTTTTGATCAGCTATTTTGTGTTTTTACAGTCATTTAAAATCGAAACCATGCCGGGTAAATTTAGACTGAAAACAAACAATTATAGCCTGCAACATACGGCTCTGCACGGTAAAAATAAGGCAGCTGTATCTGTCAATACAAAAGCATTACCTGCCACCGAATGCATGGACAATTCTGTCAGACCTGCTACCAGTTCACCATCTGGAAACACATGAGACGATAAAAGTAAAGTCAATGGGAAAACTCATTTTTCCCCCTTTTTATTCTGCAGCAAAGGGATGGGGTGGGGGGTGCTGTTCTGCTGAAAACCGCAGACCTTGGGGCAATTGCCAGGAGGCTAACAATATTGAAGAACTTGAAGATGCTTCCTTTACTGCAATTGACAATCGCTCCTTGTTGCAGTTATAGTAATATTTACAAAAATATATCGGTAGTGTAATTACTCTGACTACTTCAGAGGTTGCCTGTATTACATCGATAAATATGATAAAAGCTGTTGCTGGACAAGGGTCACAAATCAACCCCCAAAGGCTATCTGCTCTGACGTACCTGCTACGGCTTATCCCGCCATTAGGAGTTCTTGAATTGGCAGACTTTGAGTTTGTTGAGCCATTCAATTGTGCCAATCCGAATCTTTCAAGCATTCATTGCTCTACGGCTGAAACAGCTAAATCAAGATATCTTTTTAACTCGGAAAAGCTGGCTGACTACGTGTCTATACATAGATGGCTATCAAATATTCAAACATTTGCAACAAAAGGGGCCTCAAGGCCACCCTTATGGGGGTTTGGTCATAGGGGTGAAGAATTATATGAAGACAAGGATTATAGAGGCGCCCAGTGAGGACCTTGATGTATTGTCCGTAGATGATAGCTTTCCTGGCATTGACAAACGATTCATTGTAATTAACATGTATGATCCTCCAGGAGGTAGTTTTACAGAATCCGTATTTAACACCTGTTGCTGACTTAAGTAACAGGTAATGAATTGATTGCAGTAGGTGGGGATTTGAATGCCCATTGTATTAGTTTGAAAGAGTGCTTGGGGGCAGATTATGTTACTAGCAAAAGCTTGATGAAACAGGACAATGCAAACAGCCAAGGTAAATTATGAAGTGATTTCCTGAATTATTGGGGATTCTCCATGATGAACGGGCGAGTCAAAGGGGATTGCCCTGGCCAGTACACATGGACTAGTAGTAAAAAAGCTGCTACACTTGATTATGTTTTTGCTAACCATATCTTGCTGCTCTTTATATGTTGCATGAAGGTCGACAAACATGAGTTTAGTGACCACTCAATTCTTACTCTGAATATCGACTGCTGGGGTGAAATCTGTCGTCAGTTGGAGATCTGGATGTGAATCATAGTGGACATAGGATTAGTTGGACCCACAGAAGCTTGGATATAGTTTGTAATCTTGTTTGTGACGCCATTATAGGAAAGTTGAATCAGTTGGAAACCTGTTGGTGGATGGAATGGAGGACTGGTTAAAAGAATTAGTGGCTGGTATAGCAATACAAAAGGGTAGTTTTGCAATCTCAACTAAAAACATTTGATAGAAAAATCAGCAAAGCTAAGTGAGCGATCCGTAAGGGCATTTGAGCCATCAAGATAAATACCCTTACAGCATACAATAAGATGAAGGAAATCAGACAAATTACAAATAAATACAGGAGATGGATAAAATGGTGGCGCATCTCCTGTTAAAATGCACAATGGCCACACATAATTGCAGTGGTAAATACTACGGATCACAGCAAAATATGGAGGATGCTGGGTAGTGCAAAATCGGCGTTGGAAAATCTGGTTGTTAATTCAGTCTGCTCTTTGCAGTGGACCGACTATATAAGTCAGAACTTCGTGAGCCCAAAAGGTGGTAAAGCATGCCATAATAAATGGGTGACTTTCAAAATTCATATAGAGAAGGAATATTGAAGAAGATATCTAAGTTGAAAGAATCATGCTCGCCTGGTCCAAACTGACTTGTGAACGTAGTTTTAAAAAATGACCCTGAAGCCTGGACCACAATATTGCAGATCATGTTCAGTAAGTATGCACAAAAGGAGTAATTCCCATGACATGTAGGAGGTCTCTTTTAGTTTAAGTATTTAAAAAAGGTTTGCTGAGCCATCCAACTACAGGTTGTTGTCTATGCTGGGTGTTACAGGCAACATTTTTGCATCCTTTTTACTTGACGAAATGCGTAGAATCCATGCATTTGGACAGATTCCAAATGGGGATCAGATCCGGTTCTGGGGTGGCCCATAACTTGAGACTCATGAACAATTTTATTGCGCAAGCAAAAAAGAAAGGTAATCCTACTCTCTACGCGGTCCTAGTAGATTTCCGGGCCACATTTGATTCAGTTGACAGAGAGAAGTTGTGGAGTAAGATGGAGTCTTTTGCCTTTTATGTGCTGTTGAGAAGTTACACGAAAATGCAAGTGTCCCAGTTAGGCTTGGCAACAGGGAAGCCATCACTGCACAAATAGGTACTAGTAAAGGTGTTAAACAGGGTTGGGTGTTGTCTCCCCTGTTGATTTACCTGACGGATTTGCCTGTGGTCCGAAGTAAGATTGACAACTGTCCCCCAAGAGTTCAAAGAACGTCTGCCTATCATATGGTTATGATCTTGTAATTCTTGACCACACATTTGCAGGTATCGAGAGAACTGTGCTTCTAATTACACAAGTACGCAGACGATAATTGGCTGGTTATTAACTTAGAAAAAACTAAAGTAATGCAATTTCTAACAGTAAAGTTTGTAAACCTAAGCTTGTAATTCTTGTGGACTTTATGGAGTATGCTAGTTCAAAATACTTGGGGATTGAGTTGACCTCAAAGGGTGGTTACGGAGAGATCATTGCTGTCAAACATAGGAAGGCAATAACATTGACATCCCTCATAGCCATATTTGCTGGAGAGACATCAGGCTTTAGCCTTTCAGGAATTATCTGTATAAACGGTGCTTTTGCACAGTGATGCAGTATGGTATTGTGGCCTTGGCTATGAAGCATCACAATTGGCTAAAGGTGATTGAGGGTAAATTCTGGAGGAAGATTCTAGGACTGGCAGCTTCCTTCTCGAAATAATTATTGAACTGGAGCTGGGGCTGGTGCGCCTCCCTGCTTTGGCACTCAAGAGGAGGTGTCTAATGAAGTCCAGAACTAAGCCCAATTGTCGTTTGTAAGGCTTGCTTGGTTAGGCCTCCTATGTAAGGATGCAGATAACTTCACGGAACTGGTCAAAACTAATTTTGAACTAATTGATTAGAGATCTGACTGGGAAAGGGAATTCCACTCTTTAAAGAAAGTGAACAAGCTGGAAAGTTGGGATTGGGCTGCAAACTATACGAACATTGCCCAGTTGAAGTGTTATAACAATATAATGGGAGCTAGACACAAATTTAAGACTCAGGGCTATTTAAAGTTCTACCTGTCATCGTCGTTGCAGAGATTTGTACTGCTTTTATGCATAAATAGGTTAACAGTTCGGACGGTATTGGGGCCACAACTGGATGCTAGACACGTACTGTGAGTGCAGGGTAATGGGATCATTGTATATGTGTGCTCTAGGTAGATTTGTCAGTCATTACGACAGCATTAGGGACAATGAATTTTGGCAGTACTGTATAAATATTCTGAGAATAAAACACTGCACCTGCCACTTTATCGGATATGGCAACAAGTTAAAGATCCGTTGAAATAGCACACAAATTATGTCTGCTGCCAATTTAAATGAAAACTATATAGTTGTAGGTGGCGATGTAAGGGCTTTACGAGGAAATTCGAAAAGGATATTAATTTTGTATAGAATTTAAATGAATTGACTGATTTTAGAAGTTAGTGTAGTTAATTGTACATTTTTATGGTTTTTTTTGTATGATACATTGTTTTAGTATATTCATAGTTTATTATAATTTGTATGTGTAAAGTTCGAATTGAACTAATCACATCAACAAAAAATAATAATTTTAAAAGAATGACTGAATATTTAGCTTCTTTTTCCGTTAAAACACGAGATGCTTGTGAAATTACCTTTTCATTCCTTTGGATTCTTTTTGACAGTACAGCTCCTAACCCTTTGGAGCTAGCTTCAACTATTACAATACTTGTGCTCAAGTCTTGAAACCCTGTTTACTCTTTAGCATTACAAATATCAATCTATTTTTTTTATCGCTTATTGTTAGGAAAAAATCCCCTTTACTGCACCTTTCCCTGCATTTCTGTGGACCCCCAAGCGTGTTTCTTTTTATTTGTGTATATGACTGTTTTTTTTAAAAAAAAAATTGTTTTTTTTGTTTTTTTTTAACAGTGCAGTGAAGCTTTAAGCTTCACTACACTGGCCTTTGATCATCTGTTAAGGGCAAACTGACATGTCCTTCAGGCTGTTGGCACTGGGAAACATTGTTTCCCTTAGTCTAGTTATTTTGTTACTACCTTTTAGCAACTTATTACCACTAGTGGTAATTGTTAATCATTGAACAATGCATCGTCCAATGGGGTACACTTTTTGTTTTGCCCTAGACTAACTCTCAGAGGATTTTTATTTACACTAGGTGTGCTAAATGGACAAACTGGTGGCAGCAGTGACTCTTTACCATTTATTTGGGGCATTTTGTTTTAGCCTTGCAGCGTTTTGCTACGAACTGTGTGGCTAGTGGTCAAACATGGTCGTGCCACAAGGTTTTTTGCTTGTCCTATGGCCATCTTGTCTTCTAGCCCAGGAATATGGATTTCCAGTGCCCGGGAAAGCAGAGGCTCTTGGCAGGCTACTGGAGGGCT
This sequence comes from Ambystoma mexicanum, assembly GCF_040938575.1. Classification (NCBI taxonomy): domain Eukaryota; kingdom Metazoa; phylum Chordata; class Amphibia; order Caudata; family Ambystomatidae; genus Ambystoma; species Ambystoma mexicanum. Next base: position 178,884,407 of record NC_090940.1, read on the forward strand.
ATGTGTGTTAGCTGACAGGAAGTGGCCTGGGACTGTCTGGCCCTAATCCACAAATTGGTGCTAGTGTGTCTGAGCGGTATGCATGTGTTTTGCTTTTGGTGGCCCTGATTGGACCACTGCTGGGTGTGTGGGCCAGATCTGTCATTGGCTAGTGGGAGTTTCTGCTCTTATGATAACCGGACCCCTGCACCCACTCTGGAGAGATCCTTGAATAAACTGAAGGAGCTAAGACTCCTGTCCAGCTGCAAGACCAGCAAGGAGACCTGTGGAAGAAGGCCTGGCAACCTACTTCTGCTGCTGTCATGGGAGAGCCCTGTCTTGGAGGTGATCTTCAGTAGTCCTAGGAAGGAGCTGCAACCCTTGGCGTGGAGGGACCATCCATTCTCGACGTCGACTAAGTCCTTTGAGGAAATGCCCCTGGACAGGTCAGTGGCCGACTAGCTCTGAGTTTGGGATACCGTGCTGCAGATGTCCCTGTTCCGAGTTGAGTCCTGGAACTTGGGGGATCTTCAGCTTGTTTAACAAGACTTAACTCTGCGAAATGTCGTGGTCCTAGCATCAAGAGGACCCCAGATAGGAGGGAAAGATCTGATCGCAGAAAGTGAATCCCTTTGCTTCGCCGTGCATCGGTGCCCTTCGTCCTAAACTGCTTACCTGCGTCCTGTCCTAAGAGGGGCCCTACATCGAGTTCTGCTGAATCCTTCAACTGGGAGACTATGCACCAGCATTAGACACCAACCAGAGAACTGCTCGAAACTGCAACCCCTGGGGATCAAGGGCTGAAGCGGACCTTGGGAAAAGAAACCTGGGAACTTCTTCAACTGACCTGTCGGGTCCTGTGAAGAATCGCAGTACGGGGGTGAGCTGTAGCAATACTTACCTAAACCCCATAACTCCCTTTTTAAAAGTTTTGGTAACATTTAGAAACTTTTGCATTACTTTGGCTTAACCATTGCTTGTTCACACAAGCACTCCCAAAGTTGGGAACACATTACTTAGTTAGACTAACTTGTCCCCTAACCATTGGAACTGTTTACTGGACCCCAAAGACGCTACCTTCATTTTCTCTAGCTTAACAAAACTGTATGGAATTTAGCAGAACTTTTGGGCACAAGCCCCATACCTCTTAGGGATGGACTTCTGAATTTAGGATTGAATCTCTGTGGACCTGTAGTGCTTATACTAATCTCTACCTTCCTTTTCAGGGGTTTGATGTTTATTTTGCCCTACCCTAGTTATTGTGTATATGTTTCATGTTTTTAGTGTGGTGTGATATTATTACCTAAAAATGTAGCAGGTGCCCCTCTCTAGAAAGAAAATGGCGTGATAACCGGTTCTGTGGTTTATTTCCCCACTTTGAGAGTCCGCAGCCATCGCTTTTTGCTTACTGTGTTTTTCACAAAGGAGGAATATCATTTCCATATCAATCTTTGTCCAGCCCACAAGGGCAGTCCAGCACCGAGGCAAACCTCCTTTGAACAAGAGTACCAACAGCAACCCAGTCGTGTATTTCAGCCTTGTTCGGCCTCATCAGTGAGGTGGAGCTGTGCCCTTTTAAAGATTTTTCTAACTTTTAGAAACTTTTGCAATGCTTTGCTTGTTCACACAAGCACTACGAAAGTTGGGAACACGTTTTATTAGTTAGATTAACTTGTCACGTAACCATTGGAACTGTTCACTGGGCCCCAGACACTCTACCTTCATTTTCTCTAGCTTCACAAAACTGTATGGAAGTTAGCAGAACTTTTGGGCACAAGCCCCCATACCTCTTAGGGATGGACTTCTGATGTTAGGATGGAATCTCTGTGGACCTTTAGTGCTTATACTAATCTCTACCTTCCTTTTCAGGGGTTTGATGTTTTTTTTGTCCTACCCTAGTTATTGTGTATATGTATCATGTTTTTAGTGTTGTGTGATGTTATTACCCGTTAGTAGTCATTGTTCACTGTGTTATTTGGCTATTTTCACTGTTATTTGGCTATAAGTAAAGACGTATTTTTATACCTGTTTGCCATGCTCTGAAATTATGTGCCTTAAACTTTAAAAAAGAGAAAACCCAAAAGGTTCTTTTGCCACCATTTTTTTCAAAATGTGTCCGTTTGTGGAACATATTGCATGCATGCTACGCTCTAGAAACCCAAGGATCAGTTGCTAAAATACACAATGGCCTTGTACTAGGTCACAAGCTATCGTAGCCGACCGTGTCTGGTCTTCTACCTAAGGCATCTGTCAGTTCACAAGGACTGATCTATCCAAGTGGACCGCAAAGGCAAGAATCCTTCCTTTGGTCGTAACACGCGTTTGTTGTTTCTCCAGAATCTTTCAATTTTTTTTGTTGTTGTTATGCTCTACTTCACATGTGTAGGCTATCTTAGCCATGATGCTTTTCAAGAATTAATACCCGTCGAGGGACAATGAGATTGTAACATGCAATCTCATTGGCCCTCGCCGGGGCATTAACTGACCAGGAATCCCCCTCCCCATTACGTTCCTTCCTGTCCCCGGCAGAGGGGTGTGGCAACCACTCAGCCAATGAGGAGGCTCGGAACAGGGTAATCCCTGCTCCAAGCCACAACACGGTTGTAGGCTGCTATCTTCCCTCGCTGGGGATAGATGTACCCCTCCCCACCACCCCTCTCCACACCGTCCCCAATCCAAACAATCCCCTCCCAACCCCACTTTCTTTTTGGTCCAATTTGGGAGCAGACGCGCTGGTAACACTTCCACTCCCGATTCGTGACAGGCCGTCATGGAAGGGAAGAGGGGACTACTCGTAGTCCCTTCTCTCCTTTCCCTGGTGGGCATTTTCTTTGTTTCCGTTTTCCCTGTTTTTGAATGGCCCTTCCCCGGTGATTTTAAATTTATTTTTTCCCCTGTTCTGAAACGCTCCGGCGTTTCGGACCTGAAAAAAAATGCTTAGTACCCCGGTTTTACGGCCCGGGGTACTAAGAGCAATAGGCCCCGAGCCGGAGGGTGCATTATCACTTCAGGTCCCTAGCAGTAACACATTACAATAATCAAGCTTAGATAATATCGATGCCCTGGCCAGAGTGATGCAGTTGGTGGGTGTGAAATTTGCGGCTTAAAGCAATTAATTTAGAGGTGTAAGCGGTGGATGAGGAGAGTGCACTTATATGTTTAGCCATGGTGAGGTTGGCATCTAGGTAGACTCCTAGAGTTTTTACTTGCTTGATGTCATGATCACTGCTTCCAAGGAGCCAGGACCAGCCCAACGTCCTTGGAAGCAGGCCCCTAATCCTAAGCCTAGGCACCAGCCGGTCCCTACTGGGACCTTTTGGACCTTGTCCTGGCGCCAGTGGCACCAGGCTCATCAAAGCCATCGGTCCCGGCACTAGAAGTGCCGGGCTCATAGTATGTGTGAAGATGCTTGGGTGGACTTACCTGCAGCAGACCATGCTGCTTACTTACCAGCTACATAGGAATCCTCTGTAAGCCGGAACTATTTTCTTACCTGGGTGGGGCAAGCTCCACGCCCTGGATACAACACTGGAACTCTTAAGGAACTCTTTTCTTACCTAGGCGGGGCCGTGGAGGAAGACGCCTCATCACTCCTAGGCTATTTAAACCACACCCGATTGATGAAGCGTGCTTCGCGTTATTCTGCATCTGCAGCAGAACACTCACCGAGTCTGTTCCAGCTTTTCTTCTTCCGATCCTCTACCTGCAAGAACAATACTTACCATTCCAGTATCCAGTCTTCAGCAGCGCCTGTAAAAGACAAGAAACAACAGGTTAGCACGACGACTTCACATGCAACGCATTCCTTACCTGGTCCATCGGCAGCAACCATTTCTTCACGCTGCACCTCCGCCTGTGGAGACAAAAGCATAGTTATTACTTACCGGCAATCCGCGAATTCCAGATGTTTTCAACACTGCAACCCAGCATCTGAAAGACAAAAGAAGAGACATTAGACAGGTATTTACATATGCCCATCGCGCTCTCCACAATAGAGCGCCTGCAACTACTCCGGCGTTTTCCATCACCTCTTCAGCACAAACTCACAGCTGTGAAGGAAAGAGACAGTTAAAGCGCTTGCATATACTCACGCATTTCCAAGCGCTTCTTTCCAAGGCTCTGGCTCCAGCTTTGGCTCTCTTCATACCATCTTCTAACGCTAGAGCCCTGCAAAACAAATAGAACAAAGCATTATTCCGAGCCCTGTTCAATACTTACGTGTCCACGCACCTAAAGACGATATGGACTAAAAGGTGTCCGGAAACTCACCGCTCGTGCTGTTAACGGCGGTTGCGATCCTCTGATGTTAAGAGGCCTACGTTTCACCCAGTGAAGGAACTGGCAACGGCACCCTGCACCAGACGCAGATGTAGAGCCCAGCATTCACCTATCTAAGGTGAGCATGTTTAGCTGGGGGCTCTACGGAGAAGCTTAGACGAGAGAGAGAGAGGACACTCAATTGCCCAGATCTTTAACCCCATATATTCTTTCATCTGCAGAAATCTCTCCCTTCGAGTTCGACACACAGTGCGAAGAGGCTCAGCCCCAGAAGCCAATCGAGTCCTGCACATCACTTTTCGAGTCAGACTCCTTCCTGCCTAGACCAGCGCCTCCGTGGGAATCAGGTGAGCGTTACAGAACGCGAAGACCACCACAAAACTCCTACCCAGGCGCAATGGAAACCTCGGGCACAGACCAACTGGCCCGATTGCTTGGGGAACTAAGAGCAGAGGTACATGCAGCTCGTCAGGAAACAAACTCTTTGAGAAGAGAGCTGATAATATCCAAGGAGCGAACGGAGGACCTCGCTAGGCAATTACTACAAACAAAGGCAGGACAGACTCCTTTGCCCGCTCCAGGAGTAAGTTACCCTTCAGCATCCTCAAATCCAGTGCAAATCAATCTACCCGGTAATGTGCCTTTGGCTCCACCCGAACGCTTTTCTGGTGACCCAAAGAAATTTGCAGTGTTTATCAACCAGTGCCGCCTACACTTCTTATGTCGCCCAGCTGCCTTTCCAACAGACCAGACCAAGGTGGCTTTCGTGCTTTCTTATCTCAGTGGCAGTGCCGCAGATTGGTCGATCCCTTTGGTCACTCAGGATGATCCGGTCCTTCGCGATTTTCAGGCCTTCCAGTCCAGCATGGAGAAACTATTCGCAAGACATGCCCAGGGGCAGGCCTTGGACAATGAACTCCTTTCATTACGACAGGGTAATCAAGACCTCTTGACTTATATTGCCTCATTCAATAGACTTATAGTGGAAACTCAATGGCCGGAGAATAAAAGAATAACGCTTTTCTACAGAGGCCTGCGTGGAGAGCTCAAGGATGTGTTAGCTCAAATTGTGAATCCTCCACAAGAATGCTCAGACTATATTGACTTAGTTGTCCAATTAGACCACCAATTACTGAACAGGAAGGGTGATCGTTCCAAATTTGATACCCGAGTATTTTCTAAACCACAGACCTCTACTAGGGGAGCCGACACCGTGGAACCCATGCAACTAGGGGGCATGAAAGGACCTTTAACTCAAAAGGAGCGGGAAAGAAGAAGACAGCTGCAATTATGCCTCTATTGCGGAAACTCGGAGCACTTTCTTCGAGACTGCCCAGTGAAACCAGCTAAGAAGGCTGTAGGAGCCGCAGATACCTGTACCCAAAATTCTGAGCAGGGAAACGACCTAGCCCGACAAGTGTAGAGGTCCTCTTGCCGAGCGTTAAAATCTGTCCCGTGACCTCGCATTTCGTGGTGCCTATGGTCCTCATTAGCCCAAAACGTCCGGATCGTTTGCATGCAATTGAAGCTTACATCGACAGCGGAGCAATCAGTAATTATGTGGACCGTGAAATGGTATCAAGGATGAATCTACCTCTTGTCCCTAAGGCAGTAAAAGACGTCATTACTACAGTGGATGGCACGGAGATGGCCTCCGGACCAGTAACGCATGCCACCCAAGAAGTGACGTTAGTGAGCCAAGATGGACACCGGGAGAAAATCGTGTTCGATGTGATCAAGGCCCCTCAGTTCCAGATCATTCTGGGAATTCCTTGGTTAGAGAAGCACAATCCTCAGATCGATTGGCGAGCAAAGACGGTTCAGTTTCCAGAATGTTTTACCACTTGTTATCCTCGGCCTGATGTTTCACTGGCAGCGATCTCTTCCGAGGTTCCCAAATTACCTCCCGAATACCAGGAATTCCAAGACGTCTTTCGGAAGGACCAAGCTAACACCCTGCCTCCTCATAGGTCCTACGACTGTCAAATAGACCTGATACCCGGAACAACTCCTCCTTGTAGTAGGATTTATGCCCTCACCGAGCCAGAGAATCTTCACCTCAGACAATATCTGGACCAATACCTAGCTAACAGGTTTATCCGTCCTTCAAAATCTCCAGCTTCCTCAGCTTTGTTCTTCGTTCCGAAAAAGGAAGGAGACCTTAGGACTTGCATAGATTACCGCGCCCTGAATCAAATCACCGTTAAAAACAGATACCCGTTACCTTTGATCCCTGAACTCCTGGACCAAGTCAAAGACGCATGTATTTATACAAAGTTGGATCTCAGAGGAGCCTACCACTTGGTACGAATAAAAGAGGGCGATGAATGGAAGATGGCATTCCGCACCAAGTATGGGCTGTTCGAATATCAAGTGATGCCCTTTGTACTTTGTAACGCTCCTGCCGCTTTTCAGTATTTTATGAACGATGTCCTTAGGGAACTCAGAGATGTGTGTTTTGTTGTCTACATTGATGACATCCTCGTCTATTCATCATCTGAAGAGGAACACCAGAGACACGTCAAAGAGGTTCTCGAGAGATTGCGTCAACATAACCTTTTTGCTAAGCTTGAAAAATGCGTTTTCAACGTAACTGAAGTTGAGTTCCTGGGATTCATATTGTCACCTGACGGAGTCCATATGGATTCAAAGAAAGTCGATGCAATCATTAAGTGGCCATCACCAACCTCTGTAAAAGGAGTTCAAAGCATGTTAGGCTTCGCTAACTTTTACCGCAGATTCATTCCTGAATTCTCTCGGATAGTCCAGCCCATCACCGCTCTGTTTAAAGAACAAACGTTTTGAGTGGTCTACTGAAGCAGAACAAGCTTTTCAGGACTTAAAAGCTAAATTCATTTCTGCACCTGTTCTAAAACTTCCTCGCCCAGAACTCCCCTACATCGTGGAAACGGATGCTTCTAGTCTTGCTATGGGGGCAGTTTTATCACAAAGAGATCCGGTCACGCACCAATTACATCCTGTAGCCTTTTGGTCGCGCAAATTCTTGGCTCCCGAGATCAACTATTCAATTACAGACGAGGAACTTTTAGCCATCAGATCGGCCTTTAAAGCCTGGCGGCATTATCTTTTGGGAGCCAGACACACAGTCACCGTAATGACTGATCACCGCAATTTACAATATCTGAAGACAGCCAAAGCTCAGTCTTCCAGACAGCTTCGCTGGGCTCTGTTTCTGGCTGAGTTTGACTTTATAATTACTTATCGACCAGGCAGTAAAAACGGAAAAGCAGATGCTCTCTCCCGGATGGGAGTAGATGAACATTTGACCAATCCAGAACCAATACCCATAATCCCAGAACAAAGGATTTTGGGTTTGGTCAGCGCTCAATCCTTTGAAGACATCAAGACTACAGTCAAATCACTCCTAAATCCGGCCGATTTGCAGGACTGGCAATTAAAGGGAAAAGAATTCTCAGTGGATCAAGACCCACCATATTTCCGAGGACGATTGTACTTGCCCTGTGAGAAAATACAAAAACAAGTAATCTCCTGTTATCACGACTCTCTAATGGAGGGTCACCCTGGCATTACCAAAACCATGGAAAAGATCAAAAGACATTTCTGGTGGCCATCATGGAAGAAGGATATTAGAGACTTTGTAATCTCCTGCGGTGTGTGTGCCCAGAATAAAAGTCAGAAGGAGAAACCAGCCGGCCTATTACACCCATTAGACATCCCTCCCTGTCCATTGCATACCCTGTCCATGGATTTCATCACGACTTACCTCCATGCTCAGGGTATAATACCATTTTAGTAGTCGTGGATCTATTCTCCAAGATGGCTCACTTCATTCCCCTGAAGGGCCTACCTTCAGCTTCAGTATTGGCCCGAGAATTCTTAGAAAACATCGTTCGGTTACACGGTTTTCCCTCGGTTTTGGTCTCCGATAGGGGAAGTCAATTCATCTCCCACTTTTGGCGAAGTTGCTGTTGTCTAGCCCAAATTGATGTAAGACTTTCAACCAGTCACCATCCCCAAACTGACGGACAAACCGAGAGGACAAATCAGACTTTAGAGCAATATCTACGTTGCATGCTCCAATAAACTGAAAACCCTTGGAAGGATATTCTTTGGATCGCTGAATACGCTTACAACAATTCGACTCATTCTGGAACCGGGAAGACTCCCTTCTTCCTATTATGCGGACACCATCCTAGAACCTCTAACCTGGATCCTCCCCAAGAATTCGAAACACCTGCTGTGGATTACTTGCACTCGGAGATCACTCGTGCTTTTAAGGAAGCCACTGCCCATCTGCAAAGAGCTAAAGCTCAATTCAAAAAAGGAGCAGATCGACACCATAAAGAGGCCCCTCACTACGCAGTAGGAGACCAGGTCTGGTTATCCACTAAGCACCTGCCTATAAAAGGACCCCGCACCTTCATCCCAAGATACCTTGGACCCTATCTCATCTCTGCCATAGTTAATCCGGTGGCTGTCAAATTGGAATTACCTGCGCATATGAAAATACATCCAGTCTTTCATGTCTCCTTATTAAAACCAGTACAACCAGAAACCCGATTGACTAAACTCCCAGAACCTGTTTTGGTAGAAGGAGAACTTGAATTTGAAGTAAAGAACATCCTAGACTCCAAAACCGCCAAATCTAAATTATATTACCTGATTGATTGGAAAGGATACGGCCCCCAGGAAAGATCTTGGGAACCCTCAGAATATGTCCACGCACCTCGTCTGGTCAAGAAATTCCATCTGAATCACCCCGACAAGCCAAAACCCCCGGAGAAGACACGCTTAGGAGGGGCCTTGAGGGGGGGTGCTGTCATGATCACTGCTTCCAAGGAGCCAGGACCAGCCCAACGTCCTTGGAAGCAGGCCCCTAATCCTAAGCCTAGGCAACAGCCGGTCCCTACTGGGACCTTTTGGACCTTGTCCTGGCGCCAGTGGCACCAGGCTCATCAAAGCCATCGGTCCCGGCACTGGAAGCGCCGGGCTCATAATATGTGTGAAGATGCTTGGGTGGACTTCTGCAGCAGACCATGCTGCTTACTTACCAGCTACATAGGAATCCTCTGTAAGCCGGAACTATTTTCTTACCTGGGTGTGGCAAGCTCCACGCCCTGGATACAACACTGGAACTCTTCTGGAACAGGAACTCTTTTCTTACCTAGGCGGGGCCGTGGAGGAAGATTCCTCATCACTCCTAGGCTATTTAAACCACACCCGATTGATGAAGCGTGCTTCGCGTTATTCTGCATCTGCAGCAGAACGCTCACCGAGTCTGTTGCAGCTTTTCTTCTTCCGATCCTGTACCTGCAAGAACAATACTTACCATTCCAGTATCCAGTCTTCAGCAGCGCCTGTAAAAGACAAGAAACAACAGGTTAGCTCGACGACTTCACATGCAACGCATTCCTTACCTGGTCCATCGGCAGCGACCATTTCTTCACGCTGCACCTCCGCCTGTGGAGAAAAAAGCATAGTTATTACTTACCGGCAATCCGCGAATTCCGGATGTTTTCAACACTGCAACCCAGCATCTGAAAGCCAAAAGAAGAGACATTAGACAGGTATTTACTTACGCCCATCGCGCTCTCCACAATAGAGCGCCTGCAACTACTCCGGCGTTTTCCATCACCTCTTCAGCACAAACTCACAGCTGCGAAGGAAAGAGACAGTTAAAGCGCTTGCATATACTCACGCATTTCCAAGGCTCTGGCTCCAGCTTTGGCTCTCTTCATACCATCTTCTAACGCTAGAGCCCTGCAAAACAAATAGAACAAAGCATTATTCCGAAGCCCTGTTCAATACTTACGTGTCCACGCACCTAAAGACGATATGGACTAAAAGGTGTCCGGAAACTCACCGCTCGTGCTGTTAACGGCGGTTGCGATCCTCTGATGTTAAGAGGCCTACGTTTCACCCAGTGAAGGAACTGGCAACGGCACCCTGCACCAGACGCAGATGGAGAGCCCAGCATTCACCTATCTAAGGTGAGCATGTTTACCTGGGGGCTCTACGGAGAAGCTTAGACGAGAGAGAGAGAGAGAGAGAGGGACACTCAATTGCCCAGATCTTTAACCCCATATATTCTTTCATCTGCAGAAATCTCTCCCTTCGAGTTCGACGCACAGTGCGAAGAGGCTCAGCCCCAGAAGCCAATCGAGTCCTGCACATAACTTTTCGAGTCAGACTCCTTCCTGCCTAGACCAGCGCCTCCGTGGGAATCAGGTGAGCGTTACACTTGAGTACAGGAATCAGCGTGCCATCAATGTCGATGCCAAAGTAATATGGATGGAGGGCGCCTATTTTAGTTTGGGAGCCCACAATGAGAATCTCTGTCTTCTCATCATTAAGGCAGGGGCTATTCAGGGACATCCAATGTTGGATTATGGCGTAGATTTTGTTGATGGTCAATGTGTCCTGGGCATAATTCCCTAAGATCGGTATGAGGATCTGGGTGTCCTCTGCAAAGTTGGTGTAGATGACACCCATGTCGTCTAATGCTGAAAAGAGAAGCTTTGTGTAGGCATTATAGAAGGTTGGTGAAAGGCACGACCATTGGGGTACTCTGATGGGGACTGAGATGGAGCAGCGGCTGCTTTCCCTATAGAGACTCTAGATGTGCATTCGGCTAGGAAAGATTTCACCCAAATGTTGGCCTCTTTAGAGAAATTAAAATCATTGGATAAGGTGGTGCACAGTTTGTCATGGTCCACAAGGTCAAACGCTGCGGAGAGATCTACCAATAGAAGTATGCAGAGTTTTCCAGAATCCCTAATAGTATCCATTTGGGTTTTCAGGTCAAGGAGAGACGTTTCCGTACTGTGATTGGGCCTGAAACCAGATTGTCTCGTACCAAGGAGAGGGTTTTGTTCTAGGTTGGTTTGTACTTGTGTGTAGGCTATTCTGTCTATGATTTTGAGCAGGAACAGGACTGTGGTTATAGGTCGGTAGGTCGTGGGCACAGTTGGGTCCAAAGTGTTTTTTTTCTCTCCTTTTGTGCAGTGACCCAGGCTTCTTTGATGCTTTTTGGGACTATGTTAGTGTTGAATGAGGCATTAACACATTTGGTTATGATGGGGGTGAGAGTGAGTGCACATGATTCAACTACTTTTGCTGGGACGTTGTCCCCTTTACAATTAGAAGCTTTTAGCTTGGAGATAGTGTTTAACGCTAGTTCTTGAGTGACTGGAATGAAGTGAAATAGTAGGTTGGTATTCCCAACAGGGTTTGTGGGAGGGTTGTTATTGGGGATATTTTTATCTGCTAATATTTGTCTTTTGGCTGTTATTTTGTTTTGTAGTAGAGCAAACTTGGCGGCTAGAGCGTCTTGAATGATGGTACACCATTATTTGCTGGAGTTGGCAATGGTCGTGACCGGGATGGGGTTTTCCAATTCTCGGAGGATAGAGAAGAGTTATTTGGAATCTGATGATGCGTTGCTAATGCAAGTATTGTAAGCGTTGGCTTTATGGGTAATATTTGCTGTTTTGTATGTTTTATTTGCAGTCTGAAAGGCGTTGGCTGACTCAGTAGTGGGATGTTTTTTTTATGGGCATGTTCAAGGGCACGTTTAGTTCTCCTTAGCGATACTAACTCTTTGTTGAACCAGAAACAGGTTCTTTTGTCAGTGCGTCGCGTTTTAGTAGTTAATGGTGGTACTGCATTGATAGTGTCGGTGAGACATTTGTGGTATGAGTCTGCAAGGGTACATGGGTTGTCACTGGAGACGGGGTTAGATTCTAGCGCTACACTAAGTATAGGGGCAAAATTATCAGCTGTGAGCTTGTTAATATTTCTGGCTTTGTAGGTGTCCATTATGATGGTCTTGGGGGGGCACGGTTCATTACAGATGAGTGAAATTTATGCTATGGTGGTCCGTCCAGTCTAGGGGTGAGAGTCTCGATAACAAGTGTGGTGTTGAGTGAGAGAATCCAATCTAATGTTCTCCCTTTAATGTGGGTGGGAGCATTCACTAGTTGTGTGAAGTTCATGTCCTTAAGTGCGGAGTGTAACACTTCTGTTTTGAGGTCTTGGTTGTCGTTGAATCCTACATTCAAGTCTCTAAGAATGATGCATTTAGTGTTGGGTTTGATGTGTGGGGCTAGTAGCAGTGGTATATCTATTTCTGGATGACTATTGGTATTTGGTGATCGGTAGATCACCACAAGGTTGACTGTAGTTTTCTCGTTTATAGCGAGTTTTACTAGTAGTTCATAGCTTGAGATGTCTTCAATGGGACAGGATCTTAAAGGAAGGTTGGTCTTACCTATAATAGTTACACCACCTCATTGGGAAAGGGATCTATCGGTCCTGAAAATTGTGTAGTCTTGAGGGATGGCGAGTGCTAGCAGAGGTCTGGATGCTTGGTGAAGCCAATATTCTGTGCCTCCTAGTAGAGGTCCAATTTTTGTTCAGTGATTAGATTGTGTATCTCAATGGTGTGGGCTCCTAGGGATCGGGCGTTGATGAGGGCACCTTTTAATGTTGGTGGGTGGCTTCTGATCTGTTACAACTACAGGCATGGGTGTCTGTGAAGGTGGGGCGCTGGGCACTTGTTTGGTAGTTCATGCTGTGGGTGTCTTGGGTGTATTGTTATGGCGGTAAACTTTAGGATTAGGTTGTTTGGGTGTCTTGGGGGCTGACGTATGGCATTGCTGCGGGCGTGTTGTGGTTCGTGATCTCAGACAATAGTCTTGTGTTGGCCAGTATGGGGCAGGTGCAATACTCTATTGAAGTATTTTGGGTCTGGGAGTGAGCTGTTATGAGGGGTAGGGGTGAGCTCTTGAGCAGTGAGTGGAGCCAAAGGATTTGGCACTGTGGGCATAATCTGGGAGAGGTGGGAATGGTGACAGTGAGGGTAGGGAAGGCGTGTGGCAGGGTAAGGGGTGATGCCGATAACAGACTGGTCTGGTAAGGCCATTTCTGTAGTGAAGGAAGTGACTGCCTGTGCAGGGCACATAGTTTTGAAGGAGCCAGCCTAGCATTGCTGTGTATAACCAGTGGTTGGTCAGAGGCGCATCTTGTAGTAGTGTCCTACCATACAATACTAATAATGTATCTGGGCATTCGTTAGTCCCAGGCTATTCGATAGCTGGCTTAAGGGGTTGGCATCTATGATAAACTGAGCCTGAGTGAGGCGGCATAGCACGTAAGCATTCATTTGAATCATATGCACCAACGCATTAGACCTTTGGTAGGCTGAGGGCAGTATTCAGATGCAGGTAACAATAGCAAAATCAATTATACTGGCACAATTGGCAATTTGAATCATAAGCACCATAGCATTAGGTTTGTGATAGGTTAAAAGCGATATTCAGATGCAGCTAACAATAGCAGAATCGCAGTAATACTGGCACAGTTAGTAGGATACAGTATTAAAATTACGGGCACAGTGACCAATTGAGTCGTGGAGAAGTAGGCGGGGAAAGTGATTGTTTACCGTACACGGTAGCGGGTTGTAGAACAGATCACGTTCTGGGCACTGGCCTGTGGTGCCAGGATCTGCTGGGAGGTCACAATGAATAAGAGTCAACATTAAATGGTAGAATATGCGCAAGTAGGGGCGAATGTCAGAGGGATACAGGGGGCGGCTTATACATATGAGGCAGCTGCTGTTTAAGTGGAGGGGTCAAAGTTAAACAGTTGTTGCAAATAATAGTCTTCTATCGGGTGTTCCCAGGAGAAACTGGTAGGTGAAGTGGCTTGGAACGGGGTGTGTACTTATTCCTTGCTGTGAGGGGGCCAGCGGCCCACCACGGACAGGCACAACAGGCCCTTTTCCACAGCCCTTCTCCAGAAGGCCGGCTCCCTGTTCGGGTAGTGGGCGGATGTAGAAGAAAGCAGCCGATCGGGTGCTGCGTCGTGGGAAATTCAAAGATGCTTCCTCTAAGGTGTGCAAATGCCTATCGCGGCCATTGCACACGTTGCCAGTAATGGCACCTTGCTAGTTGGATGGCTGCAATACCAGCTGGGTGCTGTTTTGAGCGCTAAGACGCTTTGTTAGCACTATTGTTTTCTCGCTCTCATATGCAGCCTAAATGCTGGATATATTCGCACCAAATCTTCTCAAGCGTTTAGTGTAATTTCCGTCTCATGATACTTTTGTGGTTTGGTGCAAATCTTTCCAGCAGTTTGTTTTAATACTAGCTACATTTATGAAGACAGCCAATAAGGTTGGTTGCTGGGGGATATTTTTTTAAAGGGGCACCGTATGGGCTCCAGATTTTAGTGATTCTAGGAATCCCTCCAGATAATATGTCAGTCTCTCGATGGAGGTTATTGGGAGGTCGATCACACCCTAGAGGAGGTGGTTCATAATGGTGGCAGTATGCCCTCAAATTTCCTCAGTGGGCTTGAACTGGATTCGCCTCACAGGGCCACTTTAGTCTGCTTGCCAGGCAGCCATTTCTCTACCCCCAGTCACCATGGCCACTTTTGGGGGCCTTTGCGGAGGTCCACAGGCAAGTCAAAAACTGCCCACTTGACAAAGCTGTTAGCCATTCTCGGTGAGTACTGTAGATATAATACATTATGCCAATGGTGGGGAAAAACACTGAAATTCAATGAAAAAGTGATGGTTAAAGTGACCACCTGATTGATATGCTCTAAAACCTTACAAATTCAGTGAGGAAACGTTTTTAAAGTAACGTTGGTCACAGTGCAAAAGAACAAAACTGGAGAAATGTAGGCTACAACATACGTGACTAAGGGACAACAGCAATATCCCAAACTCGGCATGGTCCCTAAATTGATTTGTTGGCCAATGCAAAACGAATCCCTAATCAACGGTAAACATTAGTTTTGAAGACCCTATTTTTCCTATGTCAATCAGCACAAATGTGTAGTTCACTGTATGTCACCCCATCCGGTAGCAGTAGTAAGGAGCCCATGTACCCAGACATAGACTTGGAATATATAGTTAACAAAATGAAAGTTTAGAATATGTACTTGATAAAATTTTGTTTTCATGTGACCATTATGTCTTCTGTATTTATTTGCAAACCCCCTATGATGATGGTTTGAAATGTGATTGGGTGATCAAACAGCCGGTGTTCTCAAATGTATCAAGCATCAGCTGTTTCTAATGTTTTATTTTGAGAAATCCCTGGTTGGCGGGACAAAATATATTTTAAAACTTGCAAGCACGGAACCCAAGGGCATGTTGTCTCTCCGCCTGTACTTATCACCCGTACTACTGGAATCAATGGCTGCAGTTATCACTGAAGAATGTGTGCAGGAGTTTCCTTTTTCGTGGAGGTCGATGCCAATAGTGGGGACCCATCTTTAACACGGTCTACTTCGCAGCATACTTTGTCATGTGCTTCTTCATATTTGAAGGCAATATTTTATTTATTGGATATTTATAAGCTCCCTGTTGTAAATCCTGACCTCCTAATCAAATTTGACCAAATATAGCAAACCACTATCTGGCTACATCTGAGCATTCATGCAACATATGGTGAAGTTTCATAAAGAAGATTGAACAAAAGCTATCTTGTATTGGATTTTCTCTACATTTAAAAATAACATGGATTTTGGACGCATATCTTTTCGGCTTTGGTTTTCAAGATGTTTGTACACACCTAGATCTTAAGCTCGAACTGCGTGCATTTCAACAATTCTGAAAACGTGATCCACCAAACTCAAGATATTCAATTTTTAATGCAAAAAAAATAATTATCAGTATGTAATAACAGAAGGTCTTGAGTAACAACAATGTTCACCCAAAGGAATGAAACATCAAATGTGGAAAAAACGTATAAAAACACAGAAGATATTGGCCGATGAAATGGGACAAAACACCAACCATTGAATTGAGTGGAAAAGGAGCCTCCATGCAGACATGCATGCAGCATGTGTGCATTTTTGTTTGCCATTTAAACTTCATTAACTTTATCGAAGCACAGTCGAACATTGTACCATAAACACTATGTCATAGTTTCATACAAAGGAAAAGCCAGTTGATTGGTACATCCCCAAGGATTCTGCTGAGAGCCTTCTCAGCCCATTTCGTACAACACTGTATGGAAGAAACATTAGCCAATTTACCAAAATAAAGCTCAAATAAATTTGATAAATAAAATAACCAAATATCGGTTCCAGGTGCACATTGCACTGTATCATGCTGATGTCTGAAAAAGTCTCAGAACCAATCTGATAAATTATATCAACGAGAAGGTCATCTTGTGCAAGTGTAGCTAGGTCGGAGTCGTACCAGGAATTGCACTTAGTTTTGGACTTCAAGCGGATCCTCATGACAAGGGCAAGAGCATCAAGAGTAGTACAAATAGAGTAGAGCAGGGACAGGGCTGTGTCGGGGTGTGAGTCAGCCAGGGGTTTAGGTGGGGGGTAGGAGGTAGTAGGTGGCAACGAAAACCTCAACTGACACACGCTTCATGGGCTGGATGTCCGAGAAGGTAGGTGGCAATCTTTGGCTTGGGGGGGCGGCGGAAGAGAGGGAGAGGGAGAGATGAGAGAATAGGAGGCAGTGATCGTTCCAGGAGAGAGGCGTGGTCAGAGGAATAGAGAGGGGGAGGCCAGAGGAGATCAAGACATGAAGCATCCGAGACTTCCGATCGGTTCATCCCACTTTTGTTAGCTGGCTCACAGTGCCTCTAAGGCGCATTATCTGCAGCATCTGGTTCATGGACCATGAACCAGGCTGGTTGGTAAAATGCAATGTATGTTTATTTTAAAATTCAAAATAAATCATACAATTTTTAATATGGGGCAGCAATCACCAATGAGGTGATAATTACAATGAGAATGTAGGCAATGCACTTGGTTTAACCTTCTAGTGGAACATATGCAAAACACCAGGGAAAAGGAGCACTTTTTGATTTAGGAAAGATAGCACCCGAGTTAGGATTTTCCCTCAACCCACAAAAAGGAATCAAAATGCAACCTTCCCTCACCAAATAAGAGTGGAAACCGTACTTTAAACCCCTTGCAATGTTATGAAATGACACTCAGAAATGGACAAATAAATAATTAATATGCGGTTAATCCTCCTAAGGTGAATACAATTTCTCACTAAAGCAACAATGCAAAGACACTAACAATCACCAGCAATGGATTACCAAGAGCATACAATTGAAAACTGAGTGGAAAGTTTTAAAAACAAATGACAGCCAAATGACACGTGTAAAAGTTACATTTCCTTTCAATTTCCGTGTAATTTTACTCAAACAGTTTCTTTAAAAAACTGACAAAATATTGCAAATCATGATACGGGTTTTAGTCTGAGGGACAGAGGTACATTACAGAGATATTACAGAAGTGAAATAATGGGGGTAGCTGGTGAATTTCGAGAGATTTGGAAGGTAGAGAGTTTCGTTTTCAGGAAAATATAGCATGAAAAGGAGAAAATCGGTTTTATAAGTGAAAGGCAAATTTTACTTAAACTAGATTTAATGGCTAAGAAAAGAGGAGCGCCACCTGTGAATATAAAAGTTACACTGCGGTTGTAACCCTTCACGCAGTGTACCCCTTTTCTTTAGGGAAAATTAATTGATTTAAACACTATCGCTATTGATTTATGATCTATGCAAGACAGACATGAAGAGAAAAGTGGCGCTAACGCTTGAAGATCAAGGGCAAGAACACAGAGAATTCTGATAGTTTTAACAAGTTTCCAGGATAAGGATAGGAGGGCTTAGAGATTGGGATAAGGACAAATGCAAGACAAGGTAGACTACGGATTTCTATGGGGTAGGGATTATACTTACAGTCCACTTTTAGTTTTGGGATTTTGGACCATCAATGGTTCTGGTCACTGCACAGCAGCGCGCCTGGCAAAGGACAGCTGGGTAAAGACAGCTTGGGAGGGTCGGGTCACTGGATGGTAATTCTGGTCACTGGATGGCACAGGTACCTCTGGATGCAGTTAGTGGGCAGCAAGCCAGGCTGGTTCAGGATGCTTCCCAAAAGAATACCACAACTTTCCCCTTTTGGTTATTTGGGATTTTAGTGGGATTTCAGAACTGAGGCCTTGTTGGGCTAGGATCCTCAATGCTCAGGCCTTGTAGTTGGAATCTGGATTCAGCAGGATGAATGGAACAGGAACGCTGACGCAGGAAGTGTGTGCGTCTAGAGTCTTGTCAGGGACTCTTATTTATAATGCATAGTGACATCATCAAAGTATATGGCTAAGCACATCTCTAACCTAAGGGATTGGTCAGGGGGGCTAGTCTCCGCCTCGCTTTCAACTGGTTGGATTTCAGGATAGCATGTCAGATTTATGATGCGAGTTTTACAATGTTCAAAAACCTCCCACAGTTATTTGAGCTAAATTCCGATTTAGCAATAAATGGTACATTTCTACAGTTGAAATCTCTTAGCAAATTTGTGTAGAGCATAGCACTCCAACTCTGCAATCCGTGAGACATTGCTTGGCCCTTCTAATACTTTTTTGGTAATTTTGAGCATGAACGATTCGGCCTAAAATTCCATAACTTTATACACATGTGTGGATTAACATAAGGGATGGAAGCATAAAAATTTGCATTGGCATCATGGATACTTTCCTTGTAATCCCTGATTCTTTGCCATTTCCATTCCCAAAGGGTCAGTGAATTCTACCATGTCTTAAATGAAAGCCCATAAAATCACTTTTAAACTCAAATTGTTTACATATTTACAAAGTCTTGCTGCAGAGATAAGACTTTACATTATGCATAATGTAATACTTTGCAAACCCTAATTGCCACATGATATTAAGCAATCAAATGCATTTATTTGGTATATGTGCATCCTTTAAAGTCTCCTTTGTCACATTGCAGCTCATTTTGAGATGTTGATGCTGCCATCTAAGAATCCTGTCTAATGTAGTACTTAAAAAAGCCAATATACCTAGAAAATATTTTAATGGTGTGCAAGTTATGGTTTGCACACTAGATTCTTCACAGGTAATGCTGCTGCTCCCCCTATTTCCAACTCGTGTGGGGATCCGCAAGGTTCCTGTCTCCCCACCCTCCACAATGTATACACAAAACTCTATTTGATCATCTTGGCTTACTGGGAATCTCCTTCACAAATTACGCAGACAACACCAAAATCCTTATTCCCCTCTCAGTTGTCCATGCCCAGGACTCCACTAACCTGAACATCTACAAAAAAAACCTGGATGGCCCTCCACAACCTCTGCTTTAATGATGACAAAACAGAGCTCCTTCTAGTTGGCACGTCAGCCCGCCTTGCAAAACTTGACCCAGCCTTTCGCTGCTTCAATATCGATGGCCACAAGATCCATGTCTCCTCCTCAATGGAAAGTCTGTGCATCCACCTTGACGCCTCAGTCAACATGTCCCTTCAAATCAATCAAATTACTTCCACAGTAGCCTATGCCATGAAGCTCATACATGCGCGCAAACCAGTCATCTCTACTGACAATCGCCTCACGGTTGCTCGTGCCCTAGTCTGATCCAAGCTGGACTATTGCAATGCCTTGCTTTGCGGTACATCTGAAAAAACTCAAACAGGCTCCAAGTTACCCAAACAATGCCCTTTGTACTGCACAAGACCTGAGTAAGTATGAACATATCTCTGAAGGGAGATCTGTTCACTGGCACTTGGTACGGGAAATAATTAAATTCAAAATCCTCTCCATCACCCATTGCTGCTTGTCAAACAATGCCCCTTCATACCTAGCCCAGAGTCTCCATATATGTACGCCTGTCAGACCCCTGAGATCCACCCAGAGTCACTGCCTAGTTGTCCTGAGATTCAGATGCAAAACAGCCAGGGACAGGAAGGGGGAGGGGGTTCAGCTTCCAGGTGGTAGCAGTCAACCTCTTGAACAATCTACCACTTTACCTCAGATCCGAACCTTCGTACCCTCTGCACAGGAACAAGCTCAAGACCCACCTGTTCAATTAACCATGTACTGTATGTACCCACTGCTCTTATATCTCTAACCAGCGCCTAGATGCGTATGGGATTTGCACACTTCTACAAATGGAAATATTAAATATAGCATGGACATAGTAACAAAGGCTTCAGTTCACTGCAGTGTACAGAGTTATCTTGACTATATGTACATGTTTACTGTAATAGTGTGCATGGCCTGACTTGCACCCGTTTTCCCCATAATGCCTATGTTTTTACATGGGCAAATGCTGGCGTTTGGGGGACAAGCCATGCCAATAGTGCCCATAAAGTGGCAAATTGATGCAATATTTGGGCAAAGTCATCACAGGTGTTTTATTTGTCGCAAATACTAGCATTATTGTAATTTATTTTGCTATCTATACTGTGGAGCAGCTACAAATGGTCCAACAAACAGCCTGGAATCTCATTTGTTTTTCTGCGCTTGTACTGCATGTTTATTGCTGTGCAGGGTTACCTGTTTCAATTTGCTTTTGTTTGTTTTTGTGACTGACCTAACCCTTTGGGGGAAGACCTGGAACCCTATCAATGACCTGAAATAAATAACTATCAAGGAAAAATGAAAATCCTTTAGGAATTAAATTTTTTGGTCCCTTCCAGTCCCATTGCCGCTTTGTTTTTGTTGTTGGAGTATATACCTACTTTTAGTGAGTAAAACTGTCTGGTATGCTGCATGCATGTAGTGCTGATTGCTAGCTCTTCTGGCAATAGAGATCATTGTGGAATAATTAACAGCACTCCAACGTATACATTTTGGGTGTAAGGTAGGTAAATTATTTTTGGATGGCTGTAAAGCCCACCAATCAAGAATCAGTTCTTTTTATGACCCACATCCTGCCTGGATCCGTCTCTTCCTCTTTCTTTTGCTGCTCACTCAGCAAACAAGTTGAGGGATTGGGGGGCTCTGTACATTTTACTGTTTATGCAGTATATCTTATATGGTTTATATGTCGCTGTATTGCTGATAGATTATGTAGCTGCCGATTAGGAGAGTGCATTATTCGGATTTGATTTGCATCTTTGGTAGTAGTAGTATCATGCGTATTAATGCGATGTGTGTTTCACTTTTCTAAGCACGCAGACCGGAGCCTTGAACAAACATGCTCTCTTAAGGCAGCCGATCCTGCTCTCGCGTGCCTCTTACCAGTATTGCAGTGAGGCGTTTCAGCCTCTGCAGGAAGCGCGAAGGATGCTTTGGTTCACGCAGCTGGGACTGCGGCGTTCGTCGTGACGACCTTGACTCGTTTTACGACAGCGACATGGTCCGCGTCATTTCTGGTGTTTCAAGCCGGCATTGGAACGCAAGCCGAGTAGGAGGCTCCACAAATGTGGACTGCCAATAATGTTAGTATTGCAACGCGAACAGCGTTTTACACAGCCTCACCTGCAATTGAATGCCATTCACTCCCACAAACTGGAATATATTGAATATGCGCTGCACCAGTAGATTCAGCAGTAGCACAGATTGTACTGCATACGGAGGTGACCTGACCCTCTAGAGCAGCTTTCCTTGTTCAAGCACAAAGTTGGCACCACATTTATTAAACAAGTACACTGCACCTGGCACTCCTAAATCTTCCACTGTATACATAGCAGCTTGCTGAGTTCAAGAGATTGTACCCTATATAAGGTTGAAGTGTCTGAGAAATTATCCTGTGATAGGAGGTGCGCACAACAACAATTGTAGATCTAGTTTCCGTATATATCTAAAAAGTATATTTAGCTATTGAGAGGTATGCGTCAGCAGTGAGGACCAGAAGGGTAATTTCTCAGAGACCCCCTTCAAACAGTACGTGACAAGAGATTTGGAAAACTTCACTGTCTGTGCTGCCAACCTGTGTCAGTGTAAGAAAACGGTAACAGAACCTCTAAAGGTTGCAAATTATGTTGTTAAACATGCAAGTTATCCACATTAGGGTTTCAACAGAAAAGCAGAAAACGCCAACACGTGTTTCAACCCTAACCGGGCCGTTTTCAGGGCGTATGAATATATCACCGACAAGGAAATAACCAATAGTACATATTCCGTAATTCAAACCACCAACATGGGTATTATTCAATCGGAAATTCATCAATTTCAAAGCAAAAACACAGAGGCATGGAGAAAAACGGGGATGGGGGAGGGGAAAAAAAGAAAACAAAAAAATATAGTGAATGAATAGTTCTCAATATTATACAGATTCACAATATCATCACAGTTAAGTCAATGCCGCTTGGTGAGCATATTCACATCCCAAAGGATACTGTTATTAACTAAAAAGTACCTGATAAATTGAAAGCGAGGTACTAGCTGTGTACAGAAAGCCGCACAATGTTTGGTTGTTTTTCCTTCTAATCTTAAAGGGACGTCCATAAGGTGTGTTTAATCTGAAAAGAAGACACGACCTGCTGCTGTCATAACCAGTCACTAATAAAGATGGGAATAACAGCAAATTGCGCATGTTTAATTAGAAAGTGCTGTAAAGCTTACCTACCATTCCCGGTATTTTTAAATCGCGAGATGAGTTTTCAATAAAGCATAATGTCCTGAATCCAGTTTCCAAAATGAAGGACTAGTTGTCAGCTTGACATGAAGTGTACTAAAGCATGAGAAAGAAGAAAGCAAAGGAAAGTATTTTGTAAATATCAGCCTGAGCCCATGTTGCTTTCACATTAAGGCAGGAGCCGAAATGTGAAAGTTGATTTATTAAAGTAGTTCAGGGCTAAAAGAGCCTTGTAACAAAACACATACTTGGACATTGCAAGCTTACCAAATTTCCGCTTCAATGCGTTCCTGACTAGCAGTTACTGCCGTGGGGCCGGTCGCAGTCTTTCGGAATGTGGGTGTTGGCTGTACCAGCCTATAACAGTCCAGAAAGTAAAATAGACTTTGGTCATGTGACCAAAGTGTTCAGGAGTTACCTAGCAACACTGAGCAATTCTGCCACCTAGTGTCCAATAAAAAGCTATCCCACAAGTTACAGCTTTGCAATTTTGGGATTTCAAGTTGAGGGAAATATGTGAGTCAATAAATAAATGTAAATCTACATTTGTTTTGAAACAGCTTGGTGTTAGCTGGTTCCGGGCGTCATTGCCGTTCGCCTGATCTACAAATTGGTTCATTCGTCCAGTCATGTGCTGTAGTGTTGCTTAGTAACAGCAAACCAACTGCAGAACAAAGTGTCCCCGTACTTGGGCGTGGGGTTGTGTTAAGAGTAAAGCCCCAGTAGGAGAGGTGAGTGCCGTAAGCCACCAATGTTTAACATGTCGGTCAGTGCAGAAACGCGATTCTATATTAAATGAGCTTTAGTGTATGTACCATAGAAAATTAACAAATGTCCTGAATAAAGACAAAGATTATACAAGTACATAGGGAGAAGTTAGTAGCTAATGTTGAGAATAATAAACGCCAGCGGTAAATAACACTGGTATAGCAATTTGAGGAGATCATAGATACATACGTTTTGTAGGTTCTAAAGGTATTAGTGCCAAGCTGGCCTAACGCGTCAGTTGCAGTGCTGATATAGCACATCAATACATCCATCTAAAGATAAAGTAAGGGTTACAACCGGAGTTTGTGCTCACGTTAGGTGGTGTGTATGGGTGGTCTTGAGTATATGGGTAGCCAAGATAATAATACAATAATGCAACTCACAAAAAAAGGGGGGGATTGTAGCCTTTCGTGGAGCACCAGGTAATAATAGCAACCAGTGTCGCGGGCTGATAAATTGAGCTGTTAGGCCTACATTAGTGTGTGGGGTAGGGCCACAATGAACTTGTTGGTTAATGAACTAGTGATAGTCAGATGCGAGCAGAGCTGGTTGGGGCGCCAGGTGCATAGATCTAGAGACCGGGGGCAAAAGGTCTGAAGTAGAGTTGAAGCTGCACATAAATTGTCTAGAGTTGCTATCCGGCTCCTAAGCAGTGCGAACGTTCCCCAGGGACAGTTAACTGCTGTGTTCTGCTGAAGATGGACAATATCTCAGTAGTCCAATACTGTTGGCACACTCATGTTGGCTGAGTTAGCGAAGGACTTTTGGCACAGTGCCTAGGTAAGAACATAGTAGTGATGGCGGAGTACCTGCCAGGGGAGAAAAATATGGTAGTATACTGGATCTCGCGCTACCTGGTAGATTCCAGCGACTGGAGATTGCATCCAGCAGTCTTTGTGAAGCTGCAGCAGATGTGGGTCCGTTCAAGCATCGATCTCTTTGCCTCCAGATTGAATGTGCAAACTCCCAGGTTTTTCAGTTGGCGACTGGATCTGGGAGTTCTCTTATGCCTTTCCCCCTTTCATCCTGCTGACAATAGTTTGTGAATGTTCGAAGGAAAGCTGTGAAAGTAGTCATAGTGGTGCTGTTGTGGAGGTCTCAAGCTTGGTTTCCAGTAGCGATGGAACTTTCCTCAGATTTTCAGAGGATGATTCCTTGCAGGCTGGACTTACTACTCAACCGAGACGGCCAGACACATCCATTAGTCTTGTGAAGTCTGCAATTGTTGGCGTGCGGGGTTTCAGGCAGAGATGGGAATTGCCAGGAATTTCGCAGCTCGCCGCTGAATTCATCAGAGATTCATGGGCCCCCTCTACGCTTAAGAGCTACAGCACTGCATGGGACAAATGGAAAGCTGGTGCAGCCAACATCCATTAGTGCAAGTTCTCAATTTCCTAGCATCTGTCACAGGACAGTCGTGTGTTCAGGACCCTCAGGTTTTATAGGTCGGCCATATAAGTCAGGCACGAGACAGTAGACTATCAGTAGGGGAGCACCCGGCATAGTGCTTCTCTTGTGTGTTGTAAAATTGTGTTAACCTCCCGCGCCCAGATACTCGGTACTCTGGGTTGTGGAGGAGGTGTTCTGATTATTTCTGAGCTGGCCAGACAACGTTTAGTTGCCGATCCATGACAATCTTGAGAAGTTGCCAATGCTGCTCTGTTTGGTGGCTTGTAGAATGGGGTCTGACGTGAAAGCGCTCGAGCTAGACAAAGATTTTCTATCCAGAGGGGTAGCATTCAGCATAGCTAAACGCACGAAGAATGCATCCAAAGTAATCTCTTATTCTTATTTTCCAGATAAGCCTAAACTCTGTGTAGCGCAGTGTATCAAAGACTATGAGAAGGCGACAGTGAGAGTCGGGCCAACAGGACTCGCCCAGTTACCAATAGCACGTAGGAAGCCTTATCATGGAGTGGCTTCAGCCACTATAGCTAGGCGGGTCAGAGAGGTCATGCAATTGGCAGGTATTGATTTGAGTATGTTTGGTGCGCATTCAGCTAGAGGCATGATGACTTCTAGAGTGTTTACAGCAGGGGTGTCTTTGCAGGACATTATGAAATCAGTTCACTGGTCTGCAGATACAAAATGTAAGACCTTTTACTTTAAGCCAGTGTCTGAGATTGCTGCAACAGTCATAAGTAGCTTTAAAGAAACATAATGCTTGCCTCGGGTCTTGATATAGAATGAAGATTGCCCAGGCTTACAGCTCACAGGAGTCTTAATTCTATTAAAGACACAGAGGTGAGCATTATCCTACCCTTGATACACTTGGTGGTATACCGTTTTAGTATAATGAATTGACATGTATTAGAGGTTGTTAGGACAGTTTTTCTAAAGTTCAACCAAGGGCTCCATAAAACCATACATAAGCTCCACTCTTAGTGTAAGGCTGTACCACCTGAGAATGTGATAGCATGGACAGAGCAGCCAGGCTTATCTTAGGAGGGAGGGCTATAGCATGGTACAACGAAATTGTAACATGTTCAGAATGGCTGCAGGTTGTATCCTTTCAGAATACCAACAGTATTTTAAGGGTAGCAGACCCTGTCGTTCTGCAGTGACTCTGTTAGGAAATCACATAATAAACCAACCTTGTTAAAAGTATACACCTTGCAACATTACTTTTAAGATCTCAGTTCAGAGCTAGTAAATCAACTCATACACTGGGGCCTCAAGCTACTCAATGATAAGTATGAACACTCAACTATTTTAGAATGCACTAAGCAAATCGGGGAAAGCAAAATACTATTATACTTTAAGACAGACACAAGGTATTTCAAGGTAATTAAGTGACCTTTTGGCATATAAGTATCTTCTAACTAATAGCTAGTTATACCCAGTATACCTTTTTAGAAGTGTATAATACAGATTCTAAGGTAAGAAAGAACTTTTGTGAAACTATTTTTGAATAGCAACCAAGCAATTCGGGGAAGCACAATCCACGGTTACAAGTTTACATGAGCAGCAGCTAATCAAGGTGAGAAGGACCTATATACTTTTTAAAGGAGCTTCCAGCCACTCAAAGGTAGATATAAACCCAAGACTGTTTTAGATCTGTATAAAGCAGACCGGGAAAAGCAACATTCAATGTCACACTTTAAGAATTCACACAATGTTATTCAAGGCAGGGAAACCCTATTGGTAAGCTTTTACACTCATCCAGTTAAGCAATGATGAAACCGTACCAACAATTATCACTTTTTTAGAATATGGGACACTATTCGGAGTAAGTAAATCAACTTACACACTTTTAGAGGGGCAAAATGCAACTCAAACGTAGGCATAAACTTAATGACACTTTGTAACTTCTTTCACAGAGTTACAGTGACCACACTAACTTCTTTAGCAAATAAATACCTTTACACTTGTTATACTTTCAAGACCGAATCCTTTTCTTATGCAGTCCTTCGCCAGTCTATTGCATGAGTTTTCTCAGAGGCAGACAATGGACTTTAGTTGTCTAGGTGCCAGCTGTAGTGAGGTTGAGATGGGATTCAGTTGCAGGAAGCTCAACCAGCCCCCCATTGAGACTTTGTTCCTTTCAGGCAAGGTGAAAGTCAAAGGTCTGCAGAGTTTTTGGACTCCTCCCTCGCTTCATGCCTTCTCAGACACCCTGGAGCCTGGGAGTAGAATACAAAGGTTTCCTGCCAAAGACAAAACTTCCACTGAGATCGGTCCCACCTAGAATGGCAGGAGAAAACTCAGAAACAATAAGTGCATGAGAAATGGTGTTAACAGGCTCCGGGTAATAAGACTCAAAAGTCACCAAGGTAAAACCACTGCCACCAGCCGTTCAAGCAAGCTTGCAATTGTAACAAAAATGTTACCAGGTAAGTAAGAAAGTGGAGACGTTGTATCCCCCCTATCACTCAACGTAAGTTGGGGTGTGCTGGCTCACTGTACAAAATGTAAAGGGGGATGACAATCCCTCTTTAGCCCTTGGGAACAGTAGCTCACGCAAGTACATTAAAGAGACAAACTGGGAAGCCCACAGGGGCAACCCAGCCTAAGCCCAAAAGTTATACGAAACTATAACTCCAACCATACACTATGGAGAGACCTAAAAAGGTCACCCCTAAAAAGAGTAAAAGACTACAAGAGAGGGGAAAATATTTCCCTTCACCTAGGGACAAGGGGAAAATAAGCACCAAGTCCAAGCAAAATGTTCTGGGGTTGACTCAGGTCAGGAGGATTTATCACAAATATGAATCTTACCTAACAGAGGTTGATTGCGTATCCCCACCCTAATGGTGTATTTTTTTTAATCTTGCTTTAGAGGGTATGTCCAGAAGAATTAGTGTGCCTTCATGTGAAGCTGGATAACTGGCGTCTTGGTTTCCTTTTCATTTAGGATTGTATGCAGTAAAAGTTCTGGTGTTAGCGTTGCTCGATTCAAGTTTCCATTGGAATTACTGTCGTATGGAGTGTGAGTTTCCTCCCAAGAGTTGGGTGATCGTTTGTATCCAAAAAAAAGAGGAAGTGACCCAAGCAGGATGTGGGTCATAGGAGGAACAGTCTTGATTGGTGGACTTTGCGGATACAGGACTACAGTGAACAAGGGACTTATGGGGATTCATAGAAAATGAAAAAAAGTTTGTTTTGAAAGGCTGCTGATGAGCGAAGGTAAAGAAAGTTAAGCCTAATGTCCGCCTCCGGTCTGGATGGTTGTAATACATAATAAATATTTATTTGGATGACTACAATAATCTGATAAGCACTTGATTGTTTGACTATGTTATAGCGCCTATTTTGTCTCAACAACACATTTATGTCAAACCCATAAAATTGGCGATTTTAGCATCATGCAGGATCGCAGTTCTCTTCAGAGATGTTTTTTGGACTGGCTTCGATTTTGTATGCTGAGTAATATGACTGCATTCTGAGGGAAGACTTGGAGACTTATTCCTGGTGCAGTAATCTTTGTGCTAGTTTTGCTTTGGTTCGTTGATGTTTCCTTTTTAACTACTGAGTCACACACTCTCTTTTTCCAGGTCTGGGTTTTAACATTGTTGGAGGAAGCAACCAGCAATACATTACCAACGACAGTGGCATCTTTGTCAGCAGAATAAAAGAAGGTGGAGCTGCTGCTGCAGATGGGCGGTTACAGGAGGGTGACAAAATTCTGATGGTGGGTAAGATTGCGATTCAGGCCAAATTAATCTCACCCTGCATGGTTTTGCAGACCTCCACTTCAGCATTCGTATCAAGTGTCTGGGATCTAGCATCAGCAGGAATTGAGAACACATTTAGAACTAGGTGGAATCATTCACAATGGCTGTTTCAAATTGGTTATAATTCGGATGAAATGTACAGTCGTTTAATGCTCAAGAACCACACTCTTGCAATTTTACCTTATGTGCACGATTTGAAGCAGTCTTCCGTCAAGAGTTCATTGTGCATTTGTACGTATCTTGCAACATCGAGTTTGTCTTTTTAAAATAAATATTTTTAGCAAGGAAAGAAATCGGACGATGGCTCCATAATGTCACCTCAGGATATAACCAGAGTAACACAACCACTGCAATGTTATAGTTCTGTACAGTCCACAGGGTCCTTTATGTTGATAACCCCACAATTTCCAAGCATGCAGCACAATCCAACCCCTGTCATAGAAAAGAACACACTTGTGCCATATAGCTTGTTGGTTCACAAACCACATTATTTCACTTCACTCCGATTGTATACTTCTGTGCAAGCATAGTCAAATGCCCTCCTAATATGGCTCACCCAAGGCTTCAGCCTCACACTCATCTGTTAGTTTAGGCTAGGGCTTTGAACCTGGCTGGACAAGTGACCTCCATGTTGTCATGTTGCTTACTACATGCAAGGACGTTGTGCCAGATTTGACCAAATCTCTGCATTTCGCCATTTAGTGCATCACCTGCAGAGCAACAATGTCCTAAGCTTGCCACACCAATCCTGAGGCGCAAACAGCGTAGCAATAAACAGTGAGCCCACTATACTGGAACCCAATTCTGGGTCATTGGGTAGGCAATTTCTAGTAATTATTCTTTTTTTATGACATGCATCGTTCTAGAAGTATACTGTAGGTGGGCACTGTGACAGAATGCGATCTCTGAGGGCACGTCCTGCGCTTTATTTTTCTTATTAAAAAGATGAGACGGGTAGATCTGTCTCTGAAAGTGAGGTCTTGTTAATCGGGTATCATAATGCTCTCTGCTGAAAAGCATAGTCCAAGAATTTAACTCTGCACGGCCTGCCTACGTGCGCCTCCGAGCAGCTACCTTGTAGTTTGACAACATGGCAGTACAAAGTGACATTGCAGTCCTTGCAGCCAGGAGCTCCCTTTACCCATCAGCAGTCCTGAACCTAAATTAAATTCTATAATTGTGTGCTCCCAAACCCTGGTGGCAGATGAATATATGAATTTTCGGCATCTCTCTCCCTGGGAATTCTTTATGTACATGGGATTTTAAAGTGCATGATGCACGAATACAATTTTATTTCGACCTTTCATTTTGATGGACTCTGATTTTTTTGAAGCTAGTACATTCAGCAGACT
Source organism: Ambystoma mexicanum (assembly GCF_040938575.1). Classification (NCBI taxonomy): domain Eukaryota; kingdom Metazoa; phylum Chordata; class Amphibia; order Caudata; family Ambystomatidae; genus Ambystoma; species Ambystoma mexicanum. The sequence continues at coordinate 178,914,311 of NC_090940.1, forward strand.
CTGAAGAGAGCTCCTCTACTTTCTTGTTTTCTACGCAGCAGAACGTTTGGAAAATATATATATATTCATTCAGGTCTGGTTAGGACATGGTTTTGAAATGTCGGGTTGGGACAATGGAACTGCGGGACTATTGCGCTTCCAGGTGAGTTCTTGTGTGTCCTGCTGCGTGTTATTGGTCTGGAAAGGACAGTGCCCCACTGTCTTTGGTTGAGAGCATCTATGTCTGGGTTGAGAACAGCCACAATTGCGCTAGACGCTCACACAGAGATTCCTGCCAAGAGGATGTCCACCAGAGATCATATCGAAAAGCGGAACGTGAAACCAAAGTCATCGACAGATACCTTCTTGACACCAAAGGTCAGATCCATGGGTCCCGAGGATAACATGACCAGATTCGTCACCAAATACAGCCATAGGCCACAAGAATTTATCAAGAAACATTGGCATATTCTCTGGATTGACCCAGAGATCGAGGCATGGGTCCCAGAGGTACTGCTATTTTTATTTTCCTTCTAAAACATCCACGCTTAAGAGCATGCAGCCCCTCATTTATGTTACCAACACCGACAACACCCACAAAGTGGCTTGAGTACACCAGGGTTAAGGGATTTCACAAATGTGAGACCTGCACTATGTGTCCCTATGCAAAGTCCAGCAACATGATTGACTTTGGTGTTACCTTCAAACACATAATCAAACAATTCATAAACTGTCGATTCGAATTTGTGGTGTACGTGATTGTCTTTGGGCTGAAACACATAGGCAGCATAATCAGGGAGCTACGTACAAGGATCAGAGAATACCCCAATTTATTGGGCTCACAGGACACCAAGTATCCCCTTGCTCAACACAAGCAAACTCAACACCAGATGTACGATAAGAGAAATATCTGCTTTGCAGGAATCAACACCATACCGCATAACATCAGAGGGAGTGACAGAGCTGCGACTTCGGCAGCAAGAAGTGAGACTTGTATGCAAACAGACTTTTGGCCAATGGCCTCAACAAAGAACACAAATGTAATGTATTTTTGTGAACTCTGTTGTTTATGCACTGTTGTATAGTTTTTGTGTCTGTACTCGTGGAACGGAAATGTCTGGACACCATTGTGATTTTCACAGTATAAAACAACCGGGTTGTATATCTGCACCCATCATGGTCATCCTGCATTCTTGGTCCTACAGCTCTTAACGGGCCACTAGTACTCCTTATATTTAAACACATTCACTCCGGGGGCCTTGGCACCCCCTGTCCTCCGAATCACCATTGTGTGCATACCTGCAGGAACCTTTGTCCTCCGGTTCCTCCACCCTTCTCCTCTGCCCAGTGGGGCACCCCAGGATGACCAACGTCCCTTCCCCATCCAAACACTACTTCATCTAAACATCTCCTTGAGAAACTCACTGTCTCAATCACAACTAAGGCACTCCCTTTACTCCATCCCCAGTCCTCGCCCTACCCGGACCAGCCCAATCCCTGCACAGCCCAAATTAGCCTTCCTGTAGACATTTTCTCACCACCCATATAATGGACCCAGCAACCCATGTCATCTACCTCAAGCAGGCGTTCCACCAGCCACTCCGGATAAACCTCCCAGCTGGGACCCAATTCCATCATCAGTCACTTCAGCCAGTACGAGCCTGCCACCCCACCCATCCATTTAATTTGCGCCATATTTAAATGCGCGCACAAAAAAGTGACACAACACTGTAGCCAGTGCGACCAACCGAAGAAGCAGTCTGAGCAACTATTCTGTTAAGGAAATCTGCCCCCACTGCACACTTTTGGCTCACATAACTTGTTGCATATCATACCATTGCCCCGCTGTAAACTTTAGCTCACTAATTTGTTGGGTATCTCACACCGCCGCCATGGTTATCATAGGCTAGTTACAATTCTTGCTGCCCATTCTAATTGCCACCCGATTATGCACACAGCACCACACACACATGTTCAAGCATTTCCATTAGTATGGAAGATGATACGCTGTCCAGCGTCACACATCACCCCCACCCAGCTGCACGTCTGTGCTGCGTGCAGTAGGAGTTTGTAATTCAAACCTGTCATCCAATGCAGGCTCCACCGGATCTGTGTATTACCCACATAATACTACCACTGGGGCCTCCCTTCCATTACTTCCAGACATCACACGAGTGGTTCTACATATAATCTGGTAAAGATAAAACTAATCTTTCATCCATCCTCCACACAGCCACCTACTGCCAGTGGCCACCTATCGCCACACCATCCATTCCTTCTCCTTTTTCTCTTCCTCCCCCTCTCTGTATGCCTTGACATGTTACTTGTTACATGTCACCCTCGCCACACTTCTCCCTTACATTGACACTCATCCACCTCATCATATTATTGCTATCAACACATTTATCACACCGGACTTTGTACACACTGTTGGGATGAAACATTCACGGGTGATACATGCATTAACTGTACTGGCTATGATTAGCCTTGAGAAAGACCTTGAAGTTCGAAACTCATGTCAGCAAATCTTAATAAACTACTTATGCATATCATCTATCCAGATCTTATGAGCATTCATTGAGAAAACGTGTCTCCTGATATTTTTGAGCATCTAGCTCGATTGTGTCTGGTATCAACCCAAACATAGATACTGGTTAGGACATGGTTATCCCTGGCAATCCTCAATTCAACTGACCAAAACCTTTTGCTGTCATTTTATTGTGATAATAAACTCAGACCCTTTCATGTAGGCAGAGAGGAATAGAGGGCCAAGTTAGAGTAAGGGTCTTACCACTAGTTGATTCTTCTAGAATTTCAAACGTCCAGTGCTTCTTCGCCACTTCCTGCAGACAAATCACTCTGGGTATGGCATCACCAAAATGAAGATTCTGGAACCAATACGCTGTTGAAGATTGCCTTTTTACGGGGGTGAGACTCCCGCTACACCCCCCCCCGTTAAGTCATTTAACTGCTGCAGAAGGCGGATTAACCCTGGAACTCTGTTGGTCATACTGCCTGTTCTATGGAAAGGAAATTTGGAGCAAAGACTTAACAAAAAAACCTACAAACCTTGCTGGTTGGGAAGCGGAGAACACAAGACTATAAGACAATACAACCTTAAACTGATGGAAGAGAGTACCTATCGAATTCATTTTCTAGATTTGGAACTTTATATAGATAACAATATAATACAATCTACATTATACACCAAACCAACGACTGGAAATAGCATTTTACACACTGAAAGTAATCATCTGTAACACATTATCAAAAACATACCGTATGGAGAATTCCTGAGGATTAAAAGAAATTGTACACAGGAAAATGAAATGATCAAACATGTGGATACAGCAATTACATAAATTTCAAGCAAGAGGATATGGGAAACAATTAATGAAAGCTTACAACAAAACCAAGTTACTCACAAGAAATGAAGTACTACAAAACTAACCTCAAGAAATCAAGAGGAAAACTAGGGGTAACATAAGATTTATCACATCTTACAGCTTGGACAACATGATCTTAAGAAAAATTTTGAAAAAAAATTGGTCTATACTAAAGCTTGATACTGATTTGACCGACTACATTGATGAGAAGCCATTTATCACATACCGAAAAGCGAAAAGTTTGAAACAAATATTATGTCCTTCGTGCTCAAAAAAGAAACCAAGGGAAAGAGAAAATGATGATCAACAGACAAGCTAAAGGGGAACTACAAATGCGGTAACTGCAACTACTGTATCTTTGCAGATAATGGCAAAAAGGAAATAATGTTACCAAATGGCAAAAAATACCCAATCAATGACTTCATAAACTGTAACTCCAACTTTATGGTGTACGCAATAGAATATATCTGTACTAAACTTTATGTAGGCAGTACAGTAAGAACACTCAAAACTAGGTATTCCGAGCATTTCAGAACAATGAAAAACAAAGACACGAGACCCCCATTAGGACAACATTTTGAACTTGAACATCCTAATGTAAGTATAAAAGGAATGAAATAGTAAAGGCCCCTCCCAGGGGAGGCAATAGAGAAAACATTTATGTCAGCGTGAAGCAATCTGTATCTGTAACCTTGTTTGTTGCAAGACAGGCCTGAATTGTGATACAGAAATGGGACATTTTCTATAATAATTGTCTAAAATTAATTTCAGCAACACAATGATTATTAGGCTACTCTTTCTATAATTTGTATTGAATTGTTGCAACACGATACTGTAATGAAGATAGGAAGCTCGAATTGAAAGCTAATTGATCATGTATTTGTTAATAAGGTTGATGAATTGAAAGAATAGATGTTAGAAAATATGCATCATAAATTTCACACATTCAGGCCCTCAAATTACAACTAGAATTCTCCATATTCTAATCACGGCATACAATGGGTCTGTGACAAAAATATCCTAATCCAAAATGGCGGCTTGAACCTAAAATCATGTAAGGTACGTCCTTACGCTAACACGTAAATGACGCATATTGAAAATCAGCCATTTTGAAGCCGCAGTTGGACGATCAGATCCGACTTCACACGCGGTTTTGTATCCTGTTGAAAATAGCAACAGAAAAAACAAGGTAAGCGAAATAGGATAGCTACTGAAACAAATCCGAAACAGAGTACCATAAAAGGCAAAAGTTAATCATTATGAAATAATGATATGTTAAAACTACACCTTCTTTCTTTTGACTTGAAATTAGTAAATTACAAATGGAATGAATGGTGAAAAACCGCATGGCAATACATAAACATTAATTGAAAAAGATGCGGCAAAACTCAAAACAAGCTAATGGAACTCAATTGGATAAAACAATATGGGAATTAACTATGAGCATTGACAAACCAGCCAATGTAAGTATATATAAAAATTTGAATTTAAGTGTTACAAAGTAATGAATCCCAAACTCAATTGCCAATTACAAAATAATCTTGTTCCCACAGCTATGAGATGCACAACTGACACTTTTGAAAATGTTCTAAAAAACAAAGTTATAGACAATTATTCTGAAATGAAAATAAGGAATCCCTCCTGAGGAACCACCTGAAAGGATGGGGAAACGTGTAGAGGGAAAGAATAGAATGGAAGGTCACAGACTAAACTGCTTTTGATTTGATGATTTTTTGATCTGATGAATGTATTGAATACACTTTTTTGACTATTATCTTCATCAGTTAATTTGATATAAACTTATCTTGGAGCGCACCAAAGGGGTCCTTGTTAATACTTACCTTACCTTATAGTATAGCATGCCCTCGGTCCATGCTACCTGTCGGACTGTTTGTTTAGCCTTCAAAATTTTGATCCACTGCTGGTTTAATAGCAGTGTAGGGCTGAGTAGGAATTGTATCCATTGCTTATCCCTGTACTCCCGCACAGCAGCAGTAATTTCTCTATTTTTGGGACTCAATTTGGTTTTTGCATTTCTAGCCCAAACTTCCTTCCAGTTCAGAGCCCTTTCCCTGGTGTTTATATTAGGACTATTTGAACATCTCTGGCTTAGTCATTATAATTTTATATTCGCCGATCTCAGATCCTCCCTCTAAATTTTAGAAGTGTTTAGCAGAAATTGGTGAATGGGTATCTAGGAACTGTTTGTTAGGAGCACTAGGAACCGTGGGTTGCCGCACCTTCAGTCTAGATTTTAAGGTGCCCTAGCAGCCAGTCGGTAGAAACTTAGAGGCCCGTGCTCGTGGTGCCTGTTGTATGTGTCAAGAGAGGTTGGTTTTTAATTTCTACTCGTTCGACGCATGTGCTGATTTGTATATAGAGGTTTTCTCCTTTGTTTCCAACTCGGGTGCTTGAAGAATTAAGGTCCATAAAGGTCATGGTTTTATTTTCTGATATAATTCAATTGAATTCTTCAATTGATGCAGCAACAAGTGGTGTCAACACGTGTTTTGACCTTACAGGCCTTTTTCTAGGCTGGTGGGTGAGGGGCAAAAGTTTGCCTTCATCTATGCTTGGTGCATGAGTGTCTGGTCATCCCAGTTCGTCCTGGGTTGCTTGAGGTTGTGGGGCTAAATCCGCCCTGTTCATGAGTAAGCTGAGGTTGTTGCCTCTTGTTTGCAGTGCGTCTCAGCCTTCGGATCAAGCTACAGGAACTAGTTGAGGTTGAAAGGGGAAAAAACAGAGATCCTGGGTGGTTGGTTCTGCGCATTCTCACTCTTTTGGCATTCAGATTTTTGGCCGGATTCTTTGGGACTCCAGTGTATGTGTTAAGAGTTTAGGGGTATAGCTTCTTCCCACTGGCTCCCGAGAAACCCAGAATGCATCTGTTTGTAAAGCTGGGTTCCTTTAGACTTCAACTTCTAAGAAGGATTCTTCCATTTATTCCAGCTCAGCTTTGTTCTTCAGTTGTCACTGCTTCGATTATGGACTCTCTGGAGTATTGTAATGGTATGCACTTGTGACAACCTGACATTTTAGTCCAGAGGTGCCATACTTTTCAAAATTCGCCAACACATTTAGCTCGGACTGCTCTGAGGCTTGCTCACTCAGCCACGCTGTTGGCTGTGCTTCATTGGCTCCCAGTTAGAAGCTGTATGAAATTGAAGGTTCTCTGCATTGTACCTCAGGCTATTTATTTCTCTGGCCGTGTTTTTCTGCTAGCTAAACTAAGCTGCCATGCTCCCCTCATGGTTTTTGCGGTCATCTTCTCAAAATCTTGTGAAAATACTGCGTTTTCGCAAGTTGTGGGCTGGAGAGTGATCTTTATCTGTCCTGGCTGGAATTCTCTCCCGGGTCACCTGCGAGGGATCTCTCTCTGATCACCTCAATTTCTTTAAAAAAACACTTAAAACCTTTTTGTTCTGATTTGTGGCATGGTTGAATGAACTTCTCCAGCATGGGGTCTGGCATGGGTTCACATGCTCATGAATATTCCCCGTTATCAGGCTGGGAATCCTCTGTAAAGAAAAAATCAGTTTCAGTATAGTTTCTGAACTGTCTTTCTCCTAATAACCAATCGCTGGTCTCTGGGTCATACTGCCCCCAGCCAATGACTGCCCTCTACCTAAGCCCCTCCTCTGGCAGCCATCTTCAGATTTTTACCGCACGTTCAAGTGTTGGGAGTCCTCGTGCTATAGCTTGTGCGCTTTTACTGCATTTTGTGATTTTCCCCCCCCCCCCCCCCCCGAAGTTTTGCTCTATTTTTCGGTCAATCGAGCCTCAAGCTCTATCGATCCATCAGCCGACTAACGTGGACCCGTCTTTCAGAACTTTCTACGCCCCCCAAGGGCGGTTTTTCATAGAGTTCACTTCTTGGAGGATTCCAGAAGATTCTTGGAGGACTACACCGCATGGACATGGCCGAGAATAAAGGAGACTCAATGCCTCTGTTCAGGTTCTGCCCAGGGTGCAGGCTGAGGAACATCTTCCTGGACAGTGGGCACTCCCTGTGCCATTATTGCCTAGATTCGGACAGCTCTCACATGAGGAGGCCTGAGCTTTCTGCAAGGACATGGTGCCACTCACCATGAAAGACCGTTGCAAGCAGCTCACCGAGTGGCTGGAGACGAAGATCGCGGTGGCGGGTGAGCCCTGGCAGCATGTTTCTCCCAAGAGAAAATCTGAGTGGTCTTCTAAGACCTTTGAGAGCGCTCTGGCGACGGGGGCCCAACATAAGGCAAAGCACTGCGAGTCCGCGGGAACCGGGAGCACCGTTGGTACGGGCTCCGCGGCAGCCAGGCCGTGCGCAGCATCGCAGGCGCCTTCAACCACGAGCCAATGCTCCGGCTCGGTTGAGAAAAGGAAGTCGGACCACCCGGGTAAGCTTGAGGCCCGGTCGACTCTGATGGAGAAAGTCAAGGGGGGAGTGGGGAGTTGACCCTCTCCATCCCCCACCCCCACAGTGAACGCGCCCAAGGTTGTGAAGGCCCAGGTTCACCAGGCTAAGGCATCTATTGAGAGAGTGGTGGCGTCCCTGGCAAAGACCGCAGATGCAGCCCCAGTGGAGATGATTCCCAAGCCAAGAGTTTCCCTGCCCACTCGGAGGGAATCACCTTTCCTGCCCATTGAACAGACCCTTGTGAAGGCGATGCCAATCATCTCCCGAGGCCGTCGCCACTGGCTGAGAAGAGGGGGGCACAGTAGTCCTGCCAAACTTGGTTATCTCCTCCTCCGAGGAGCTCTCGGGGCTGAAGACAGTGCTTGACAAGAAGTTCATTGAGACCAGGTCCTACGGGAAGGACCCCGACGAGGCGGACGTGGAAAGCGACGAGGGAACAGACGAGGGGCGGCAGGACGGTGAGGATTGGGAGGACACCACATCGCTGCCGACGCTCCCGTCACAACCGCTTCCTCCACCGATGGACATGTCGACTGACATCCTACAAGCTCTGCACACCCTGTGTTCAGAGATAAGGACAAGGATGCCCATGTCTCAAGCGGGCGATGCAGCAGTGCCTGGACCATCGGGGGACCAGCCGCCTAAGAAGAGACGAGTCTATCCGCTTCCACCCTACCATCCTTCACCACCTTCCCCTCCGCTGAGGGACGAGACGGAGACAACAGCGGTGACGACAGAACAGACCTCTCGTCTCAGGTACCCAGGGCTTCGCCACCCGACGAGATCGTCTCTTTCCACACCATGATCTCTAGGGCCTCGGAGCTATTTCAGCGGAATCCCGAGGGAACAGAAGGAGGGATTCCTTTATCAGAGCTGAGAGGCCAAGAGGAAGACTGTGCTCTCGATCCTGCTGTTGGATGACATCTGGGACAAAATACTGTCCCTCCTGAAGAACCTGTCCTCTGCCCCAGCAAAGAGAGACCGTTATGAGAAGAAATACAGGGTGCCAGACTCTGCACCGAAGTGTCTCAGATCGCAGCCCTCCCCGGACTCGGTGGCCTCGGCGGCGGCCAGGAAGAAATCTGCAGGGTCGGCAGCCTCGACTTCCACTTCCCCACCAGACGGCGAGGGAAAGAAGCTAGACGCCATGGGACGATGGGTCATCTCGTCGGCGGCAACGACCATTAAGGCGGCCAACGCTCTCGCCATCGTGGCCCGCTACGACAGGTAGCTTTGGTTTAAAATCGCCCCCTTCCTGGACTTCCTTCCGGACGACAAGAGGGCGGAGGCCCTTGAAATCCTACTTGAAGGCGGGGCGGCATCGGACCATGCCATCATGGTAGCCACGGACATCGCCGAAAGCGGTTTCAGCCAGATGGGCAACAGCGTTTGCCTTCAGCGGCGTGGTTGGCTGAAGGCCACCAATTTCTGTCAAGACGTCCAGACAAGGGTACTGGACATGCCCTTCAACGGGGACAACTTGTTCGGCAAGACGGTGGATGAATCTCTGCAAGCCATCAAGGCAGACACCGAGACGGCCCCTGCCTTGAGCACACTCCAACAGCGACGGCCGTCCTTTCGGACCTCCGGAGGCAAGTCCCAGGGTGCCTCCGAAGGATGCGGTGGCAACTTCTCTTCGTAACCATCCCGTTCCTCGGCCCAGGAAGCCTACAGGGGCCGGAGGAAATAGTCGTAGTCGCCAAGGCCCCCAAAGTGGGTCATCCACGACGAAGCAGGACTGTACCGGCTGTGACGTTGTGCCATCATGCGAGCACCCGGTGGGAGGCCGGCTGGCAAACTTCGTCTTTATGTGAAAGTCAATCTCCACCGACAGTTGGGTGCTGGATTCCCTGGCCCACACACACGCACCCTGGAGTTCCAAAGGAAGTGTCCCCTTGTCCACCAGTAGCCAGGCAAGAAAACCACATCCCACAACTGCTTCTAGAGGTACGAGCGATGCTGAGAAAGGGCGCAATAGAACTCGTCCCAAAGAGGCTCCGGAGTGTACTTGCAGTACTTCCTCATCAGGAAAAAGACCGATGGTTGGCGGCCCATCCTGGATCTCTGCCGCCTCAACAAATACATCAAGTCCCAGAAGTTCAGGATGGTCACCCTCCAGCACGTGCTGGGGCCGCTGGAGGAAGGGTACTTCCTGTCGTCGTTGGACCTGGAGGATGCTTATTTTCACATCTCCATCCACAAGGGGCATCAAAGGTTTCTACGTTTCGTGGTCCAGGGGCAACACTATCAATTGAAGGCCCTTCCCTTCTGGTTGAAGTCGGCGCCAAGGGTCTTCACCAAGTGCATGGCACAGGTCGCGGCACGGCGCGGCTGCTCCTGCAGGGGATCAACGTCTACCCCTATCTGGACGATTGGCTCATCCGAGCGAAGTCAAGAGAACTCGCAGTCGAGCACACAGCAAGGACCGTCAGCCTACTCACAGAACTGGGGTTCTCGATAAACTATTCAAAGTCCTGCTTGGTGCCATCGCAGGACGCTCGGTTTCTTGGATCCAGGCTCAACACAGCGCCGCGCCTGGCTTCACTGTCAGAGGACAGGATAAAGGCTATCCTGGGCAAGGTTCAACGGCTGTTGACCATGGAAGTGGCCAGGGTGCGGTCCATCAAGTCCCTACTCGGCATGTCAGCATGCATCAACCTCGTTCGGCTGTGCAGGCTGCGGATGCGGCCACCGCAAGAGTTCCTCGACACCTGTTGGATCCAGGTATCGGGAAGCTTCGCAGACGAGATCGCCCTCAACGAGACATTCCACCGAGCGATTCAGTGGTGGGGCGCCCGCATGCATCTGGCGGCGGGAACGGACTTTCAGACCCCGGCACATCAGAAGACGGTGACAACGGACGCCTCCCTGGAGAGATGGGGCGCGCACACCGGAAATCTCCACGCAAGAGGCCTTTGGCTCCCGGAGGAGAAGTTGTTGCACATAAACGTCCTTGAGCTCCGGGCCGTGTTTTGGGCCCTCAAGGGCAAGGTGGTGCGGGTCTTCACCGACAACACCACCACAGTGTTCTACATTCGGAAGCAGGGGGCACCTGATCCCTGGCTCTCTCCAAGGAAGCGCAGGATCTATGGCACTGGGCCGTCGCCCAGAGGGTGTCCTGGTACCCTTTCATCTTGCAGGAGTGAAGAACTGTCGCTGACTTGCTCAGCAGGGAGCTGCGCTCTTGGCACGAGTGGGAGCTCTGGCAGGATCAGGTGGACCTACTGTTTCGACGATGGGGCAATCCCCAGATCGATCTGTTTGCGACGTCGACGAACACCAAGTGCCGGAGGTTCGCCAGCAGGTTTCCCCAGCCGGAGAGCATGGGGGATGCATTCTCTTTCCCCTGGGACGGCCTGTTCTCTATGCGTTCCCACCGTTGCCGTTGCGACTCATCAGTCAACTCAGACGGTCCCGGTGCAGGATGATCCTCGTCGCACCAGCGTGGCCGAGGCAGATATGGTACCCGGACCTTCTGGACATGTCAGCGTCCCCTCCAGTCAAGCTTCCGGCGGACGCAGATCTTCTCGCCAGGGAAGGAGGTGCGATTCTGCACCATGGACCAGGGTCGCTGAACCTGCAGGCCTGGCTCCTGCAGCACTAGAGTTTGGCGGGGTACGAGATCCCGGCGGACTGCAAGGAGTTACTTGCCAAGGCCAGGGCTTCTTCGACTTTTAAGTGCTACGGACATAAATGGAAGAGGTTCACCGTCTGGTGCCGTGCACAGAAGATAAACCCCTCTACGGATTACGGCCCCTCAAGTGCTGCCATACTTGCTGGACTGTATGCGTGACTGGCGCACGCTTCCATCAAAATTCATCTGGCGGCTATCTCCAGAACTCCGGGGTGGTCGTCGCTGTGCTCGCATCGCCTGGTTAAGGAGTTCATAAAGGGACTTGTCTGCTCGTTCCCTATGGTGAAGGCCCTGGCGTGGGAGCTCAATGTGGTGCTGACTGGGCTCATGGGTCCTCTGTTCGAGCCTCTGCATTCAAACCCTCTGAAATTTCTATTGTGGAAGACAGTGTTTCTTGTGGCCATCACCTCCGCACGAAGAGTGGGAGCGATCCAGGCCCTCTCCTGTAAGCCTCCATACTTGACATTCCACGAAACGAGGGTCGTGGTAAGGACGCACCCATCCTTCATGCCCAAGGTGCCGTCGGACTTCCATCTCAACGAGCCTTTGGTGTTACCTGTTTTCTTCCCGTCGCCTTTGTTGCGGGCTGAGAGGACTTTGCACTCACTGGATGTGGCTAGAGCGCTGAAGTTCTATGTGTACCACACAGAGTTTTCGGAAGACATCACAGCTGTTTGTGAACTTTGGCCCTGTGAACCAAGGGAAGGCCCTCTCCAAGGCTTCCATTTCCAGGTGGCGCTCCAGCTGCATCACCCATTGTCATCGGTTGGCAAACCGACCGTTGCCTGGCTGTCCGAGAGCCCATTCGACCAGAGCGATCGCTGCAACTACGGTGTTCCTGTGTGGTGTGCCCCTGCTGGACATCTGCAGGGCTACTACGTGGAGGTGGACGCACACCTTCACGAGATTCTACTACGTCGACCGGGATTCCAGGGAGGAGTCCAGAGTCGGCCAAGCTGTGCTGCGCAACCTGTTCACTTGAAGGTGAGCCTGGTGAGGAGGTAAGAGATGCTTGATGTTGAAATACTTAATGTTGAGCCTTGCCATCTCCCGTGGTTGTGCATGTGTGTACTGCTATGTATTCTTTATTCCATGAGCATGTGAATCCATGCCAGACACGATGCTGGAGAAGGAACAAGTTACTTACCTGTAACTGTTGTTCTCCAGCATGCGTCTGGCATGGATTCACATGTGAACCCTCCCGCCTACCCCTCTGCGGCTCTTCTCGTGGTCCTACTGCTACTTTACATGCTACCAAATCTGAAGATGGCTGCCAGAGGAGGGGCTTAGTTAGAGGGCAGTCATTGGCTGGGGGCATTATGACCCAGAGACCAGTGATTGGTTATTAGGTGAAAGACGTTCAGAAACAAAACTGAAACTGATTTTCTCTTTACCGAAGATTCCCAGCCTGACAGGGAATGTTCATGAGCATGTGAATCCATGCCAGACCCATGCTGGAGAAGAACAAGTTACTTTCTTACCTGGTAACGTTCTTTCGATGGGATGTTCAGACGACATATTCCACATCTATGACAGGAAATCACCACAGCTGTGCTGCTTCAGAAGATTTTCTCCGTCCTACGTCGACCTCGAGGGCCTCCGTCGAGCCGACTTCACCGGATGTTATAAGTAGGGCGCACGATGCCCGTAGCCTCAGTTGTAGTTTTAGTTTTTTCCCAGAACGTGTGGCACCAATCTTCTGCCAGTAGGACCACAGAAAGCCTTGCGGAAACGTAAGCTGCAATCGCATAAGAAATTCTGTAGATGGGCAGGCTGGGAGGGTTCGATGTGGAATACGTTGTCGTAACATCCCATTGAAAGAACGTTACCAGGTAAGAAAGTAACTTGTTCTTCGAGGGGATTGGTTCCTCCGATGTATTCCACATCTATGACAGACTTCCAAAGCAGTACCAATGTATGGAGGTAGGGAAAGAATTTAGAATTTTAGAATGCCCAATTAAATTGCAGAGTAGAGGACCACCTTGCCAAAGGCCAAATCCTGCCCATGGATAGAATCCAGGGAGTAGTGTTTTACAAAAGTATGGACAGAGGTCCATGTGGCTGCTTCACAAATGTTACGAATGGGAACACACCTCTGGAGGGCAGTAGAGGCAGCCACACCCCTAGCAGAATGGGCCCGTAAGCCTACCGCAGGTAACATTCAGATATTGTCAAGATAATCCATCTAAACAAAGTCTGCTTACTAACCGCTTGTCCCAAACGCCTTCCAGCGTATCCTACAAAGCGTTGATCGTCCACTCTGACCCGGGACATGCTGTTAAATGGGAAATCGTATTCTGCCTCCTTTCTAATATATATTGGTCTAAGCCTAGTCGCTCTGCGAAGAAAACCGCGTTGCAAAGTTCAGATTTTAGATCGACTTTGTCGCCATTTTAGGATCATCCGCCATTTTGATTTCTGTTCATATGAGTCTGTGTTCTAAAATGGTGGGCTGTGTTTCCAACTTGTAACCGAGCCTTCCTGACCTTTGAGCCTAGTTAATGGTTAGACTGTCCGAGGGCCAAATGTTAGACTAGGTAACGAGACCTTGCCCCAAGCATGCCTTGTGGTCTAAGAATTGTCTGCACTAACAAGCCTCATCCTCTAACACACATCGAGGACAATGTAATGCAAATGTCGAACGTGGACACTAGCAGAACTGCATTGTAGAGGTAGATGTGCTAAGGATTACTGCTAAATCCAGGAATTCACTTTTCCATTGTAATTTGTTTGAAAAGCAAACCAAAATAATCCATGTGCATATTGTTGTATGCGCCATAAGTGAACTCGGCACAAACTCTAGACCACAGATTATTAACTTGTAGAGCGGCTGGACATTAGTACTGAATTGTATAAATACACGAATGTCTAGATGTCCAGTACCTCTCACGCCTCACTCTGATGGGCTGGTACTCATTGTGATGTACTGAGGGCCAGATAGCTATCTGTATCCGATCTGTGTTTCTTTGTAACTGCGCAGCATTAAAGATCTGTGAATCTTTATAGCCCGTGTTTGGTGCATTTCCTTTTGTGGTACTCGGCCTCAATATTTCCTTTGCTTTTAAAATGCATGAGATGTAGAATCTTAAAGCTCTTCTAGGACCCAACCTATGGAGCCTCTCCTCTTCCTTACCAGGATGCGGAGGAGGATAGAACGCCGGAAGAATGACCTTCTGGCTTAAATGAAATTCCGACGCAACTTTCGGAAGAAGAGGATGAACCCTAAGGACAACCCTGTCCTTGTGGAACACCGTGAAGTGTGGCTTAGCAGATAGTACCTGCAACTCACTCACTCTGCGAGTGGAAGTAACCGCAACTAAAAATACAGTTTTAAAGGTCAACCGTCTCAAAGGACAAGAATGTAAAGGCTCAAAGGGAGCACCCATTTGGAATTTTAGAACCAGGTTCAAATCCCAACCGTGCACCTGGAAAAGTGACGGTGGGAACACATTAATGAGCCTTTCAGAAACCGAGAAATCAAAGGAATCTTAAAATAAGAACACTCCTCAGACGAGTGCTTAAATATGGACAGTGGCGCCAGGTAACCTTTAATGGTACCCACTTGCAGGCTCTTGTGGGTTAACGAAAGCAAAAAGGACAGAACCACAGGAATGGCACATGAAAAAGTATCCACATTCTTAATCCTGCACCAGTCGCAGAACTTTCTTCAACGGCAACGGTACAGGGACTTTGTTGCAAGCCTTCTGGCCGAAATCAACACCTCCATCACATCTTCAGGGAGGTCCCAATCCTTATACCTCAAACTTTCTGAAGCCAAGCATGAAGGTTGAGAGACTTGACCTCTGGATGGAGAACCTGACCCCCTCCCATGAGAGCAGATCGTCTCAGTAGGGAAGACCGCATGGAGGACAGATGGACATGTCTCGAAGGTCCAGGTATCGCGTTCTCCGGGCCCATGCCAGAGCAATGAGGATCATTCGGGAACCGAGCCTCCGTAACCTCCGCAGTACTTGCGGAATGACGGTGACTGGAGGAAATGCGTACAGCAGTGGGAAGGACCACTCTACTACGAACGCGTCCCCTAAGGCTCCTCTTGGAGGAAATTCCTGCGAGCAGAATCTTTCGCACTTTCGGTTGACACTGGTGGCGAAGAGATCTACTTGTGGGGTCCCCCAAAGGGCGAAGAACTCCAGGAGAGTCTCTTGAGCCAGCTCCCACTAGTGAGAGACCGCGCTCTGCCTGCTCAGAGCGTCCGCCGCCTCGTTTTCGTCCCCGGCCAGATGAACTGCCGAGATCGAAATTTCCTGCTGGATGGCCCAGAACCAGAACTGCATTGCCTCTGCACAGAGGGAGAGACCCTGCCCCCCCCCCCCCCCCCTTTTCCCTTTTTGTTGAGGTAGTGCATGGCCACTGTATTGTTCGTCAGAATCGGGACATTCTTCCCCCGCACAGACGGCAGAAAGGCCTTCAGAGCTAGCCTGATGGCCCTCCGCTCCAACAGATTGATATGGAGTCTGGACTCTGACGGAGAGCAACGACCGCTGACTGTCAACTCGTTGGCATGAGTTCCCCATCCCGTGAGGGATGCGTCCGTCGCGATTGTCACCTCCGGCCTGGGTAGCCAAAACGGAGCTCCCTTCATCAGATTGCCTTTGGCGGCCCACCACAGAAGATCCTGGGCGACCGAGGGCGGCACCTGAACGGGATCCGCCATCCTGCAGAGATCTCATCCGCAGCCTGGCCTCTGGCACCAGTAGAATGCAGGATGCCATGAGGCCTAGCAACCTCAAGAACTCGAACCCCGGGAGTCTCTGGGCATGTTGAAACTTGTACACCATCTGCAGAATGTGATGAGCCCTCGCCTGGGGAGGGAAACACAGCACCAGGGATGTGTCGAGCACTGCTCTGATATACTGCAGCCGCTGGGTAGGTGTCAAGTGGGACTTCTTTAAATTGAGGGAGAAGCCCAGCCTGTGAAGGGAGTGGCAGGTGACTGACAGATGATCGAGGACTTGCTCAGGAGAGCGCACCCTGATCAACCAATCGTCCAGGTAGGGGTAGACGTGAATCCCCCCCTTTCCTGAGATACGCTGCCACCACGACCATCAGCTTGGTGAAGACACTCGGGGCGGAGGTCCATCCGAACGGCAGGACCCGAAACTGAAAGTGCGAGTCGCCAACCGCGAACCTCAGGTACTTCTTGTGCTTGGGACGAATCGGCACATGAAAGTAAGCGTCCTTGAGGTCGAGAGACAACAACCAGTCCTGAAGTTGAAGGGCCTGGAGGACTTGAGAGAGTAACCATCTTGAACTTGTCCTTCCTGAGGAGCTTGTTCAAACCACGCAAGTCCATGATTTGTCTCAATCCCCCGTCTTTTTTCGGGATCAAAAAATATGGGGAATACCATCCCTTGTTCCTCTCCGCTACAGGCACCAGTTCTATGGCGCCTTTCTCCAGCAGGGATTTGATTTCCTGCGCAAGGAGCGGATCCAAACTCTTCAAAGAGAGATTCCCTGGTGGATTGTCGTGAGGCCTCTGCCGGAAAGGAAGACGGTAGCCGTGGGCTATGATCTCCAGAACCCACACACCTGAAGTAATGGCATGCCATTCTACAAGATGCTGCGCCAGCCTCCCCCCCCCCCCCCAACCGGCGAACCATGGGACATGGCCTCATTACTGAGCTGAAGCGGGTGCGGCAGTGCCTGAGGACAAAGAGGCGACTGCCCGAGCGGCTTTGGCACCTAGGGTACCTTGTTTTCCACCTCTGGTACTCCTACGTTGGCCCCTTTGACTTGCAGCTCCCCTCGATCTACCAAAGGTAGAGTAGTATCGAAAGGAACCTCCCCTCCATTGCTGTCCCCTAGGACGAAAAGGCGGAGGTTGGCGGACTGCAGCGCTCGACGACTTCGCTGCAGCCTTTGAGGTCTCAGGTTAGGCTCAAGTTAGGTCCCATTAGCCAAACCTTGGTAATCTACTTGGGCACGTCCGGGATCTTGGGCGATCTCCAGTGACTGGTGTTAATCAACATATCAGTAATCCTTAGCTTGCATATCATTTGCTTGATTCTTTAAAGTAGCCTTTTGAGGTTGTCCCGAAAAGGCCTTGCAGATTAAGTGTTAAACCGGATTTTGACACTTTCTTCGAAGATAGTCCTCCAAAATGTGTGTAGTTGAGGGCACCTTCGCCTAATATGCAGGAATATGCCCACCCATTCGCAACCCAGCCAACACAACCCAGAAATTACTTGTGCCAAAAGTCTGTCGGCCTGGTGACAAGTAGCATGTTGATAAAAGCTGATGGGCATGTTCATCGTGTAAAGTACTAAGAGCATTTATGTGCATTTGTCCAGATCACTTACCAAATTTCTTAGTCCAAGCTGTCCTCCAATATTGTGCCATTTATATGTATGGGTAGGCAATACAGATTCTGTGAGCATCAAGACTTTAAATAGCAGGGAGATTAAGCCAATTGTGAGGTTTGGGTTGAATGTCAACTTTTCAAAATTCGATAAGTAAATTGTTGTGGCTTATCCCATTTTCCTATTTAAAACCCAGTGCCTTAGGTGAAGTTATTGGTATCATTTGCCCTAAAGTTGCTCTTGGTAAGCTTTAATCTGTCCCCTGTCGAAGAGATTGGAAACAAATTCACAACCTCCATGGAGCCAACTATCAAAAGCAGAGTTTTCGTAGGCAGGTCATAAATCGGGCTCATGTATTGTTGTGGCTGAACAGGGAGTGGTGGTAAAACCCTGTATTAGAGGATCACCCTATTCTAGATCTGAACTAGGTGCAAAGTGATGGGAGTTGATACATGGAGACAAGGTAGTAGGGGTTTAGGGAGCCAAACGGCTCTTCTTATGGAGAGGCCTGCTTCGACCTCCTCTAAGATTTTCCAGGGCTTGTCAGACAACCAGTTTAACTCTGAGCTGGGAAGCTTGGAGGTATTTTGAGTGCAAGCCCACATTTTTCTTTACATCTATTTAAAAAACTGAGTGCGCCTATGGAGAGAGCCCTATGGAGAGGTATGTGAATATCTTTGTAGTAGTCTGAAAGCGTATCTGGGGATTTCAACAGGGAGCGCCTCAAAATAATAGTAGTCTGGGGAGGACGGTCATCATGATCACTGCCATCCTGCCAACCAAGAAATATGAGCATGCCAATACTGCTGCCTGAAAACCTGCTTTCACTTAGCTGAAAACGAACGTTTATCTAATCTGCATTTTGCAGAAACTGCGAGCCATCCAGGTGCTTTTGCTCGCGTGAGGTCGCTTCCTGGAGGAGGCGGGACCCAGCCAGCACACGTGACTCATCACGTGACCTTACCAGCTACAAAGCACAGAGCCAACCAGCCGAGCGGCGAATACTGCTGCCTGAAAACCTGCTTTCACTTAGCTGAAAACGAACGTTTATCTAATCTGCATTTTGCAGAAACTGCGAGCCATCCAGGTGCTTTTGCTCGCGTGAGGTCGCTTCCTGGAGGAGGCGGGACCTGGCCAGCACACGTGACTCATCACGTGACCTTACCAGCTACAAAGCACAGAGCCAACCAGCCGAGCGGCGAATACTGCTGCCTGAAAACCTGCTTTCACTTAGCTGAAAACGAACGTTTATCTAATCTGCATTTTGCAGAAACTGCGAGCCATCCAGGTGCTTTTGCTCGCGTGAGGTCGCTTCCTGGAGGAGGCGGGACCCGGCCAGCACACGTGACTCATCACGTGACCTTACCAGCTACAAAGCACAGAGCCAACCAGCCGAGCGGCGAATACTGCTGCCTGAAAACCTGCTTTCACTTAGCTGAAAACGAACGTTTATCTAATCTGCATTTTGCAGAAACTGCGAGCCATCCAGGTGCTTTTGCTCGCGTGAGGTCGCTTCCTGGAGGAGGCGGGACCCGGCCAGCACACGTGACTCATCACGTGACCTTACCAGCTACAAAGCACAGAGCCAACCACCCTTGCGGCGTTAAGCCCGGCGGGGTCAAGGGCGCTGGCTGTTGCGCGAGTGCGCCGCATTCTAACATCGGAACTGAGACGGAACCTGTTTAACCTAGCATCATATGAGGTGGTAGTGAGGTAAGGTCCCACACCATATGATCTAATTACTATAATACACCCAATACCCTACGTGAAACTGCGGGATATCACTTCCTTTGATCACGTTAGGATCGCAAAACAGGTTTCGCAACAAAAAACACATCTTTGATCCCCGATAAGATATATTCAAGATATTATCAAGATATAAAAATCCTTAGCATCAAGCGCCTCTGTTCGTAGAAAGTCTCTAATCTTTTTAAGTTTTATGAAATATTCTTTGGTACACTCTGCTTGAACTCCACTTTGACCAACAATATACACACTACGGATTGTCTATCAACTAAACAATAAGTTGAATGAGACTACGCAGTACAAAAGAAATGGAAGGGGCAGGGGATGGATCTTATTTAAACCAAAACGACGTAGCAAGCACACCAACTATTCAACATGCTCAGGAGAATGTAAATTTAAACACCCCGTTGCAAATCCAAGCACTGGTACATGCTGAAGGAAACCATAGCACACCAGTAAAAAGTCCAACAGAGAAAAATCTACATGTCGCTATAATGCAAAATTGGAAGCGGGGATTGGAATACACCATTACAACAAAAAGGATGCAAAGTAAAATAGAAATTTTTTTTGGGAAAAAGCGACATAAAAGCCATAGTGACATTGAAGGTGAATCACTCATTCTTTGGGAAGACCCAAGGAACCCACAAACCCCCACGTCTAGCACAGAAATACACACGATATCAACAAATCTGGAAAAAGAAGGACCCGTATGCCAGGAGGAGGATAAAGTGCCTTCTCCAATCCCTGAAAGCTCACAGCTAACAACAAATGTCACACAGCTTTTTCAGGGACAAAGGGAAACAGACACAAAAAATGAGGAGAAAGCACAAACAAACGTAAATGCAGATACACTGAAAGCCCTGAATTTTGTTCTTAACTCATTGGTCTCAGTCTTTGAGATGTTAAAAGGAGAGGTTCAATCGCAAAATGGGACATTGTTAGAAATAACAAAAGAAATTACACTCTGCGATTCCACTCTAGTGGGTTTGGGGAATGCTATCAATACAAAATTAAGCACCCAAATTCAGGCCTTAAACCTCGAGACTATAAAGCAAGGACTCAATATCGCATCCATCCAGCAATCAATGAAGGAAACAAATGAAACTGGAAAACAAAACAATAAACTGCTACAAGAGGTTCTATGAACTTTGAAAGGACATTCGTTCCAAACCAAAAAGAAAAAACTCCACAAAAAACTCAGGAATACTCACTTGATGATTCACCACTTTCAGAATCCATAATGGAAGAATTTCTAAGACTTGCAACGGTACTAGAGGAAGACGCAGACGTTGGAAAAAACCCGCAAAAAAAAGGATTTGAAAATCAAAAAAGCATTCAAACGGGACAAATGCAAGAATGGCAAGAACTAGGAGAACAAACGTCAAGAGGGAGAAGAAAAAGAAGGAATCGCCTTGCAAAGAGAGAGAGATCCAAATCCACACAACCAAGAGGAAAAAGGAAACAAAATAAAGGAATAAACCATAATAGAAACAGAAAAAAGAAAGGAAACGCACAAGAACAAATGCGATCAACTAGGTACAGTGAAGAACAAGAAAGCATTCTAGAAGATCCTAAAGCCCCTTACAACGGCTCAAAAAAAAAAAAAAATATGGAAAAGGGGAATCGGAAATGTAGGACCGAAGTTTCTGCAAAAACCAAAACGATTGATGAAAAACAATTGGATGGCATAGCCTTAATAACAAAAGCAAGTATTGGTTTGCAAACAGAGGAGGAGATAGGGCAAAAAGACAACCTAAAAAAGAAAATCACAGAGGATGAAAAGGAATTGAAACAGCAACCAAACCTGGAGAAATTACCAGTATAAAATAACTCGGATACACAACACCAAAAAGAGACTATAACAAAAGCAGTTAAATGGGCTCCTATCTTCATTAAAAAAAACCTCCAGCCTGGAAAAAATAAAGCTGTTAGCAAAACTACTGCTATAGATCAATATGAAAATATAAAAATTGCCCCAATTTTCTTATCAAAGAAGCAAGTGGCCATCAAGGATCCTAGATCAAATCTTCCTAAGTCATCGGCCTCAACAAATATGATGGGAAAAAACATACCCGAAGGAAATGATATTAAAATTCAAAATGGAGAAGGAAAATTTGTTAGGCTTGACATTCTTACACATCACGAGGAAAATAAAATAGGGTCCCAATACTCCTCGGTAACATGTGATCAACCATTCCAAAATACAACGTTGGAAAACAAAATCCATAGGGTATGATTGAGACTACGATCAAATCAGGGACGCCACAAAGCTTTGAATCGGGGAGTGATTTTAGACATAATACAAAAAACTGCAAATCTTCACTCCTTCAAATCTAAAGACATTGAGAGCGTGAAATTCCCACTGTCAACTGATCCATTTTTGGTTGAACTCCTCTTGTCCTCTAAGAATGCAAAAAATGATATTCTACAAAACTCAGTTGAACTAGAATCCTACGGGTTAGAGGTCTCATGCAGTGACAGGGAAAGCAATGTTATGAGTAAACAATACAACCCAATACAATCAACCAAAGGAAAAATACCCCAAAATGAGGCGATTCCTACAAAGAAAGGAAATTCAGAAAAAGTTCTCAAAGAAAAAGACAACACTCTTTTGCTCCTCCCAGAAATACTGACAGAAGTATTACAGAAACTGGGCCTAGGCACACAGCGTCTTTAGAAGGAACAATGTAAATATTTTTAGTTGGAATACAAGGGGCTCAAGTGTCATTAGAAGCAAAGAAACACGATCATATCTATTTAGCCAGGGAGATGTAGTTCTATTGCAAGAAACCTGGCTGGTAAACCCACTAAATATTGAAGGATACACAGTTCACTGTCTATCAGCTGCGCAAAAACCACTAGGACGTCCCTCAGGAGGACTATTGATAGCACTAAAAAATCCAATTTTTAAAAATGTCACAGAAATATGGAAAAATCCCCAGGGTATCCAAGCATGTAGAGCCGAAGTAAAATTACAAGAAACTATTACAACTTGGGTCTTTGTAAACATTTACTGGAACCCTGCAACATCAAAACTAAATTGCTTCTTAGAAAACCTAGCAGCACTATTCGAACTACTAAAAACAACCTTAGCCGCTTGTAAAATCGTGATGGCAGGAGATTTTAATGCAAACTGCCTACATCCCCAAAAAGGAGGCTTAGATCGAATGTCTCAAGGGAAAAACAGTCAGGGGAAAAAGTGGCAGGAATTTATGGAAGAATGGGATCTTCACATGGTAATGTGCACACTAGAAGGCGACCAAGAACCATACACAACCTGGAGAAGAGGGATTACATCCTCCGCCATAGACTATATTTTCGTTTCAAAAACCCTACACGCTTTGCCTTCTACTCTAAAAATAAAACCGGAGTTAGGCAGTGATCACAGTAGATTGGAGCTGTCATTTGAAAATATTATAATAACAGAGGCTGAAAGAGAACTTCAGCTGCTAGAAGGTAAAAAAGGAAAACTCAGAGTTACAAAATATAAAGATGGGGGAATCAAACTAAATGGAAAACTTAAAGGGCTCCCCGAACATTTTTGGAAAACGCAATGTGACCCAGAACGATTTACCAATTTTCTATGGACAACTCTAACGCCCAAATATTTAGCGGGAGAAACCAAACAGAAACATCTTCATGCCTTCGATGAACTCACACAAAGAAAAAAAAGAGAGCATAGAAAAGCTCTAAGAGATCTAAAAAGAGCAGGATACTCATTTGGAAAAATGAAAATGGAGATAAATCAAAAAGCAAATTATAAATCATGGTCAATGTCGCACAAAGCCCATCGGATGCAAACAGATGGCGAGCATATACTTAGCACCCTTAGAGAGAGAAACAGCAAGAACTTCTGGGAAATATTGAACAAATTCGAAGGGGACCAGACACAATCATTATGTAATCTAGTGTCAGAAGATAATTGGGTGAGATATCTGACAGAAATATTCAAGAGTAAAATCAACTGCGAATTCAAAAACAAAACAGATATCCACTGGCAACTAAACTTTGAGGAGGATATACTCGAAATCATAGTCAACTCATCGACATCTAAAGCTTCGGGACTAAATGGCCTGACTTACCAGGCATTGAGAAATGAACCAGTGCTGTGGTCAAAACTTTTATCCACTCTCTTCAAGGAAATACTAATACAACGAACATTCCCAGCTTCTTGGAAAACGGCTCTCATAGTACCCTTTTTTAAAACTGGGGATCGGAGAATAGCAAGTAACTACAGACCAATAGCACTGCTGGACATTTAAAGTAAAATCTTCATGAAACTTCTACTGAATCACATCATGAAATGGGTTGAAGAGTCCAATATTTTATCACGCTATCAAACAGGATTCCGCAAAGGCCACTCAACATCCATTAATGGCCTGATCCTAAATATCCTAAACGAACAAAAAAGAGGGGGGGGGGGGGAAACAAATAATGTATGGAGCTTGGATAGACCTTTCCAAAGCATTTGATCAGGTAGAACGAGTACTACTTTGGGAAAAACTCCGAAAATGGGGAATGCCAGAACCACTATTATCAATTCTAGTGGAGCTATATAAAGATACTAATTTGAGAATACGGCTTGATGCAATGGGACATCTCTCAAGACTGGTTGAAGTGAATAGAGGGGTAAGACAAGGCTGCCTGGGAGCGCCCCTGTTCTTCAATCTGTTCTTGGCAGATATGGGCCCTTTTTTGCAATCATCTGCTTTGTTAAGCCCAATGTTAAATGGGAGGAAGATCTGTTGGCTTGCATATGCAGACGATATAGTTCTCCTCGACAGAACACCGGTCGGTTTACAGCATCTACTTGATAAAATGAATGAATATGTGGAACTAAATAAATTGACAGTTAATCCAGCCAAATCAAACATTTTGATCTTTAAACATCCACTATCAAAAACGAAATTCAGAAACTGGAACATGGGAGGAGAACAGATGAGAACCGTTGAAACCATAAAATACCTGGGATATAACATCCATGCTCATCCAGCAATATACAAAGCAGAAAACGAAATCAGGGCGAAAGTCAAACAATTCACATCACAAATGATCAAGCTAAACTATACATTTTGCAAGTTCTCCATTCTCCCATTGGTGAAGTTCTATTTAGCCAAAGTGGTACCAGTCATCCTATATGGCTTAGAAGCAAAGCCGGATTTCTGGTTTACAAACTGGGACAATTTTGAGGGCCATCTATGGAAAAAAGCTCTGGGCCTCCCAGATTGTGCATCTTTAAAAAGTCTGAGATTTGAATTGGGTCTAAATCACTGAACTGTATGGCAGACTGGAAGCTCATCTCATTATATCGAGAAATAATAACGAGTAAAGACTCAACATTGTATGGAGATCTTAGACATGAAGCTCTACAAAAGAGATCAACCATCCTCGCCTCATTGGAAGAGAAAACGATGGAAAGACTGGATGCAGTAGATCTAAATGAAGAGATCTTGGCCCTAAATCCACTTAAAGTAAAAAAAAGACTCGAACAATGGGACTGGATTAAAACGGTAGAAAAAGTAAGAGAAGACCCAACACAAAACACCTTCTTGAAAGGAGAAAAGAAACTCGGGTGTCTCTCCCGATATCTCCTGAAGTCTCCCAATAGGAAACTGCGTTCAGACGTCCTTAGAATGAGACTGAACCTTGTCCATTGTGGTGCTGTTCTAGTGAAACGCAACCAAGGAGACATCGCAAAAAAACTATGCTCAGTCTGTGAAAACCCTGCCAAACAAACACTAAGACATGTACTCATGGATTGTGAAGGCACATGGCCACTACGATTTAGACTTTTTAGAGATCTCGTGCGGAGGGAGGAAGACATAGTTACAGACTTCCTCTGGGATAGAATCATCTCGGGCACCAACGCTGCATTGATGTTTGCAGCAACCCAGGTCATAATAGAAAGTGGCCTGACAAACTAATATAAAGTAAAGTAGAAGTATTTGTAAATTTGGAACCAGCAAAAATTAGGAACATTTAGGAGGGTTGGTGGATAACAATGAAATACACATGCAAATTTTATAATTTTATTATTTTGTAAAGGCTTGTGCCAAAACAAATTAAAAAAAAAAAAAAAAAAAATATGAAAATATGAGCATGCCAACCAGCCATGGATTCCTTGATCTTGGAGAAAAGAGAGGTAAGTTAAGCTGAAAAGGCTTACAATTTGAATTTGGGAAATAGACACCCAAGTATTTCACCCTGTGCATAACCCAACAAAAGGGAGAGCGGTGCCTGCAGATATTGTGCATCTGGTGAAGGTAGGGGCAAATTAAGAATTTTGCTTTTCCCTAGATTGAATTTGAAACCAAATGGTTTATGAAATTCTTTGAGCTGGGAGAGCGGGGAACTTATGGACTTACGGAGTAGCAAGGATTCAATAGTGAAAGGAATACATCTGTGAAGAGAGTTTGTATTCCTTGCCTTCCTGGATTCCTTATATGCTTCTCGGTAGTATAAATACTTGCTGCCAGGGTTTCAAATACAAGGGCAAATCTTATGCCGGTCAAAGTTTTTGGACTGTACAGAGGATTTTGCTAGACCCCTGTATGACCACTTTGAGCCCTTTCTCGCTCCGTTCCCAAGGCCTTCTGGTAACGGCAGTTTCAACAATAGGGCAATTTCCCAGAGTTTCTCGAGTGAGCATCCACGTGGTGCCTGACTCCTCTACAGCTGGCTTTCCCTTAATGTTCACAGTTCTTTGAACTTTCCTTAAACTTGCTACTTTTCCACTTTCATTCAACAGTCTGGTTTCTTATCGGTTCTCCCCTCGACTTACCGGCTGTGATGAACCACTTAGTTATCAGCAGAGAAGGTGTGACTTGTAAAGTACCCTTGGCTTTTCTTCCCCTGTGCACACAATCTCCTCACCTGAGTCTTCCGAGTCGATGGTCTCTTGAAGGCCTCGACGTGCCAGGTAGTGTTTCTCCTTTTTAAGGTGCGTGTGCTTGTCACGGAGTGAAGCCACAGTGACCGCTGGGTAAGAAACAGCGGCACCGGGACCTTCCTTCCGGAATCAAGCCAGAAACGCAGGGAAAAACCCGTAAGGGAAAAAAAACCCTGATCAGAGGTGCCAAGACTCTTGACAGGTGGCCGGTGGTTCAATAGGTGGTAAAGCAATAGGGGATGTCCAACACTGAGGTAGTAGCCCTCAGTACGTCCAAGTCCAATGGTAACACCAGGCCGTATGAGCTGACGGAGAAGGCAGCAACAGGAGGCTGCGGAAGTAGCAAACTCTTCCGAAAGGGTCTTCAGGGAAGCACGGAAGTATGTCCACAAACTGCATGGCCCAGTAGAACGAGGAAAAATGAAGGTAAGTGGAAGAGAGCGAGAGAATATGAGTGAAGGAGCAAGAGAGAGAGATAGAGAGAGAGAGAGAGAGAGCGAGAGAGAGAGAGAGAGAGAGAGAGAGAGACACCGCTGGAGGAAAAAGGCACAGCAAGCGCCGCTCAGATAAGCGGAGGAGAAAATGAATAGACGAAAAGAGCCGTGTTCCGAGGACGGGAACACCAAAAAGTAAAACACGAAGAAAAACTCCTCTGGAAATCCAAGGCGGGGAGCAGAGGACTAGAGAGGGACCCAAAGTCGAGAGATAAACAAACAGTGGGGGTTGCAACGCAACGTCCTGCCGGGAGGCGGGGTCTTAAATACTCCCGGCAGCGTTGCGTACCGTGCTTGGAGCAGGCGGCAGTGAACACAGAGAAGGGACTAAAGCACCCTTCCTCTGTGGCTCCTCAAACTCCAACGCGGAAGTAATCGCCAGTCACGGCGATGTGCGTGACTGCGAATGACAGAAGGGCCCTGTGTACCGTTGACATCTGCTGCAAAACACGCTGTCTATTGTTCGCGGTCTTATGATTCCTTCCACGGAGGCTTTGCAGGCTTGAGTCGGAAAGGGCAAGGCCGCGTCTTTCTTTGTCGCCCTTTCAGTTCTCGCCACCTTTCTCCTCATCTTGAACTGCCGTACTTGGATAGCTGAGTCATCATGCGGTCTGCCTTGCTCGTCCTGTGCTCTCGTGCTCCACCCTTTATCCGTGTGGGAAAGGGAATGGGCCGTTGGGTGTGTGAGAGTCTGGTCAATTGCCTGACCCTTGTATTGGGACATGTTAGGTAAACGGCTCTGGTGTTAGTCTGTTGTATTTTGTGGTGTGTGAAGTGTTCATGTCAGAAAAGGGGGGGCGGTTGTGTTTTGGAATACCCTACGTGGTAGGATGGGGCAAAGGTGTTGAAAGAAGGGAGGTACTGCGTCTCACCCGTCGGTGTCCCACTTCCACTCCCCGAGGACCCCCCCCCTTCCAGGTGATCCCCACTCACTTGTCCACCCCAGGGAACTGGATCCAATAGAGTTGTCCTGGACACCTGGGTGACAGATCCCCAGGTACTAGTTAGGGAGACACCTTCAGGGTTCTCACAGCCGCCATAAACGGAAAGTAGGAACATGGACGCTCTGGGGAAATGAGGTACTGGGAGGGGGGGGCCATACAGTAAAAGCGACTAACGCACTAGCCTTCATGTCCAGATACGGCTGTGAATTGTTACATAGCATTTTGCTTTTTCTGGAGCACCTACCAGAACAGAAGCATGACGAAGCAATTGCCATCTTAAAAGAAGGAGAGGAAGGCGCCAACCACAATAACATTGTGGTCGACGTAGCCGAAACAGGCTTTAAATAAACAACTGTGTAGTATTCTGAAGGCAAGGATGGCTCCACTGCACAGATTTTAGACCCAATGTTACAGCAAAAGGTCTTGGACATGCCGTTCGAAGGCGACGGTCCGAGTGGGCCCAAAATTGATGAGGCACTAAAGGCAATAGAAACGGACACGGTCCGCTCTCTCACCACCCTACAATCAAAACGTAATTTTCCTATGTGTTGCGGAGCAATCAGAAGATCAACCTCATTGGTAAAATGCCAGCAGCTCCAGACGGTATTGGAAAGCCTCCCACTATTCACAGGGATATAAAAAACCATCCCAAAGCTATGTGAGAAACCAAAGGGTGTCTCACCCGCTAGTCCTCGGGGATTGTCATCCAGATGTCCAGGACACAGCCATCGCTATTGGATCCAGTTCCGGGGGATGGAGCATTGTGGAAGGATCGCCTGGGTTCGGGATCTTCAGGGAGTGGGGGTGAGACAGCCGATGGCGAGACGTGGTAGTCCTCCCTTTTCCATGCCTATGATCCCGCTTATTTCATAGGATTCTCTGAAGTCCCAACTCCCTTTCTACAAAAACACTGGGCCGAGGAAGAGGGCGACTGGGAGTAACAATGCTAACTCTTACACATGTCCCGCTAATTGGGCCCGCAAGACTTTAACGTGGAAGGCCAGGCGGGTCTCGATCCACGTTTTGAACTGCCTATTGCGTTAAGAGCTTGAGCCAGAGTGTGTCAACTTGCCTACAGGGATCGCCTTTCTCCGTGCTGGCCAACGTGGGGAGGCGAGCTGACTTAGCTACATTTATTCTTTATATTTGAACACTGACTTTCTTTTTGCATACATATCTTCCTTTTTGAATTTTTGTACAAGAGGTATGGCAGGCATTAGGTTTTAACATCCAACCGTTAAAAACCTCCACTTCACATCTAAAGGTGCTCAAACAAGAAATAAAAGCAATGTTGGCGAAAAATGCCATAGAAAAAGTACCAAGCCATCAAAAAGGAAGGGAAGTTTACTCTTGATACTTCGTGGTGCAGAAGCCAGACAAAAGTGCGCTCAATACTAGAGCTAAACAAATTTATCAAAAAGCAGCACTTCAAAATAGTCACCATGAAACATGTCATACGGGCGGTGCAACCACATGACTTCCTGGCATCTTTAGACCTAAAAGACTCCTATTTCCACATCCTGGTGCACCAAAAAGTCGAAAATATCTATGCTTCAAGGTCAGCACTATCAATTCCGAGTGCTCCCATTTGGATTATAATCAGCGGCGCAACATTTACCAAATGCCTAGCACCAGTCGCAGCAACCCTCTGAAAAATGTGCCATTACGTCTATCCATACCTAGACGACTGGCTTGTGCGAGCACAGTCCATGGGGGAGGCTCACAAATCAATTGCAGAGACGAAGCTCTTGCTGCAGCGGCTGGAATTCGAGGTAAACTTAGAAAAATCCTCTGTCGCCATCCGAAAGCCTGTTTTTTTTCTGGGAGCTCACTTCACAACATACAAGGCCCTGGTTCACCCCTCGAAAGACAGAATACAAACGCTCAAGTCACTAATAATAATTTTCCTGGTTTGAAAAGGGGTATTAGTCAGGAAATGCATGGGTCTTTAGGGACAATGGCCTCCTGTCTTCCCCTTATACCACAATGAAGGTTACACGTGCCTCCTCTATAAGAATTCCTCGCCAGCAAATGGTCCCAGGGTCATGGGACGACAAACTGCAGATCACTCTACAACTAAAACAATTGCAGTAGTGGGCAAAATCAGACTTCAACATAGGATGCAGGTTTCATGCCCCATCCCACACAGCACTCTGGTGACAGATGCCTCACTATCCGGCTGGGGAGCACACGTGGGCTCTCTCCACATAAAGGTAAAATGGACAGCAGAGGAAGCCAGTCTATACATACATGTATTCGAACTCGGAGCAGTAGATTGGGCCCTGAAATCTTTTCAACCAGTGCTACAACACTCAACTGTGCGGTTCTTAATCGACAACACCACGACCATGTACTACCTCAGGAAACAAAAGGGGACGAGGTCTTCGATTCTCTCCCAGGAAGCACAAAAGATTTGACACTGGGCCATCGCCAACAGAATAACACTCCAGGCATATCACCCTTCTGGGAATGCACACCGACATGGCAGACCGCTTCAGCAGTTCCATCAGCCAATTCCACGAGTGGGAGCTATGCGACATCCAGCTTCAGCACATATTTGCTCAATGGGGGCGTCCAGAGGTCGACCTATTCATGATGAAGCAGAACACGAAATGTGCATGCTTTACCAGTAGGACACAGCAGCAGCAAGAGTCAATGGGAAACGTCCCATGGACAAATCTCTTCGCCTACGCCTTCCCACCTTTTCCAGTCATTCGCAAAGTAATCCAAATGGTTCAAGCCCATCAATGTACAGTGGTGCTCATAGCCCCAAACTGGCCAAGACAAACATGGTAATGTGGCCTTCTAGACATGTCCGGAGGCCAACAGATTGTTCTCCTCAATCAAATAGACATCATATTATAAAGGCACGGGAAGGTGCGCCATCAAGCCTCATCTTGACTGTGTGGCTTCCGACTTCGCAGAATTGTCACAAGAATGTACGGACATTCTGGCCTCGGCACAAGCCCCGGCTACAAATCGTTCCCATCAAAACAAATGCAAAAGATTCTGTGCCTGGTGTGCAAGACAGCAAAACATTCAA
The DNA here is from genome assembly GCF_040938575.1 of Ambystoma mexicanum. Lineage (NCBI taxonomy): Eukaryota > Metazoa > Chordata > Amphibia > Caudata > Ambystomatidae > Ambystoma > Ambystoma mexicanum. The sequence continues at coordinate 178,945,145 of NC_090940.1, forward strand.
ATGTTTTCAGCAAGCCGGAAACTATCCTGCTGTACCTCTTATTGTTTGCTCAAGGAGGCTTCTTGCACGCCTCCATTAAAGTACACCTGGCTGCCATCTCCAGGTACACCAGAAAAAGGAGTACAGCACCACTCTTCAGTGATCGTCTAGTCAAGTATTTTCTCAAGGGGTTATTCAGAGCCTTTCCCCCAGTAAAAAGGTTTCCACCACAATGGAGTCTCAATATTGTCCTACCTGGGCTCATGAGAGTGCTGTTTGAACCATGAGCAACAACACACCTTAAATGTCTCTCCTGGAAAGTAGCGTTGCTTGTAGCCATTACTTCAATGAGAATGGATTCACAGCTACAAGCGCGGACAGTCACAGAGCCATAGCTACCACTTTTATAGAGACAAAGTGGTCCTTGCAACCAACCTGCACTTCATACCCAAAGTGCCCTCGGAATTCCATAAACGCACATTATGATGCCCGTTTTCTTCCAAGAAGCAAAAACCCCGACAGAAGTGGCGCTACACTCCTTAGATGTCAAAAGAGCGCTAAAGTACTATTTACACAAGACAGTCCTCAAGAAAATTCCACTCAGCTGTTTCTCGCCTAAGGACACCAAAACAAATGAAAAGCTATCTCTAAACGGGATCGCAAGATGGATATCCTCTATCATATCTTTCTGTCACGCCAAGGCGAACAAACCATTGACACGACCCGCTCCGGCCCACTCAACAAGAGCCACGGAGGCATCTGCGGCAATGTGGTCATGGGTGGCACTTTGTCAAGCAGCCACCTGGGCCATACCACACACCGTCACTAGGCATTGCTGCCTCCAACAGCAACACACTGCTGATGCAAGAACCAGAAAAGCAATCCTGCAGCCTCTATTCAAATAAGGTAGGCTTTTTCACTGTTGTCCTACCTACATCTACGTTTTTATATTGCTTTGAAATCTGTACATAGCATGTGAATCTGTGAAATATCCAATGCTGGAGAAGGAGTACGTTTCTTGTGGTAACTCCATTTCTCCAGCATTGGTATCTTTGATAGATTCACATGCCCCTCTCTCCATCCCCTATGGGGAAAAAAAGGCCTTCCTCAAATGCACCTAAATCCAGCATGTACTGGGTAGAATCTGAAGGGAGGCTGCAGGGGAGGAGCCACATACTGAACGTCCCATTGGTGGGGGGACCAAAAGCACCCAAAAGGATGGCAATGGGATACAAAATAGACACCCAGCAAAAGTTTCCTTTATTTACCATTGTAAAAAGTTAACCGAGGATTGCCAGCCTGACAACGGGGCATTGTTATAGTGGAAGGAAGGCATGGTATCAACAGTAAGACAGGCAGAAGTGACCACAGTTCAAGGGTGTTTATTGAACTTCAACGGTGTGATAAACGCCTATCTAAACCCTAAATCTAGAGATGGGAGCTGCTACGATCATCAAACAATAAGAATGCAGTCCTATTGGAGTCTTGTCAAAGTAAAAAGGCCCATACTAATAAACTTTTCGCAATGGTCAGAGAATATTTTTTCTCGGGTCACTCGCAGTTCACCCCAGATCCCCCTCAGCCGGGCTCAGATTCTTCCTCTTGAACAATTAGTCACCCTCAGCCAGGCTCAGATCAATTTCAGTTTGCATTAAACTATCAAAGACTTTGGAATGTGCACAGGGTTTAGCTTGACCCGTTGCAGGACCACTTCGATCTCCAGTTTCCCTTTTTCACAGTTCAAACCCGTTCGATACCTAACAGAGACCTTCGAATGAGCACTTACGTGGCGCTGGACCACTCTGTCTACGGTATCTTTCTTGGCTTCCAAAAGTTCAGTTGCTCCTCTGGTTTTAAATTATATTTGTGTCGCTCGTTACATACTTTTGACACACAGTTCTCTTTAGATTTCTTCATACAATGTTGCCGGTTGCAACCTTGGTTCTAAGACAGGCTGGTCTCGTATCAGTCTCTCAGACTCACTGGCTGTGCTGTCTTTACGGGCGCTACTTTGTTGTAGGAGCCAAGGAGAGTACCACAGCAGCAAATGTTCCTCCCCGCCTTGGCAATCAACACGGGAGAGCCCTGGGTACCCCTGACACACATTGCAGGTTTCTTCAGCTTTAGTCCCCAGTCTTAGGTTTTTATGTTCCAAGATTCATGAAAGTAACAGTCTGAAAAGGTCAAGGGCACTAACTTCCTTGCAACCCTCTGTTCTCGCCGTCTTTCTCCTTGTATTAAACTGCCATCTTGGAACTGCTACTTCCTTTGTGTGCTTTGCCTTGCTCAGAGTGTGCTTTCGTGCTCTGCCTTTTATCCGTGTGGGGAAGTGTGATGGAAGTTAGGTGTGCGTAATGATCAGTAATGGCGTAACCTTGCCTGAACATTGTGTTTGGGACATATCGGGCATACGGCTCTGGTGTTAGTCAGTTTTTTCTCACGGACAGCTCACTGTGAGCAAAATGTGTTTGTGTCGGGAAACAGGTGGGGGGGGGAGAGTTCCTTAGTATCATACCTGGTAGGATGGTGAAAAGGTGTTATAGGGAAGGGGATACTGTCTCACCAGACTCCCTCTCCCTGAAGGCCCCTCATCCAGGTGAGACTCCTGCACTGGTCCACCCCCAGGAACTGAATCCAAAAGCGATGGCCGTGTCCTGGCCACCTGGGTGACAGATTCCCAGAGACTAGCGGATGAGACACCTTCAGGTTTCTCGCAATAGCATGTGAATCTGTGAAAGTTACTAATGCTGGAGAAATGGAGTTACAGGTAACAAACCTACCCCATCTAGGCCAGTCCCAGGAACAACAGCACGCTGTCTGTAATAGACTGGCCGTCACCCAAACTTTCTCTGTCAGACATTTGGTATTGGTCCGCTTCTCCAGCATGGGGTCTGGCATGGATTCACATGCTCATGAATATTCCCCGCCGTCAGGCTGGGAATCCTCGGTAACGAAAAAATCAGTATCGGTTTTGTTTCTGATCTGTCTTTCTTAGTAGTAACCAATCACTGATCTCTGGGTCATACTGCCCCCAGCCAATGACTGCCCTCTCCCCAAGCCCCGCCTCTGGCAGCCATCCTCAGATTTTTATCGCACGTTCAAGTGTTGGGAGTCCTCGTGCTTTAGCTCTCGGGCTTTTGCTGCATTTTCGCGCTTTTTCAGGAGATTTTCTAATTTTTTCGGTTTAATCGAGCCTCAAGCTCCACCGTTTCTACTTCCGATAACGGGGACCCGTTTCGGAATTCTTCTACACCCCTCAAGGGTGAAGTTTTCGTCGAGTTTACGCTTCTTGGAGGATTCCGGAAGATCTGCGGCCTACCTCAACGGACATGGCCCAGGACAAGGGAAACTCGACGCCCGGATCCAAGCTGTTCAGGTGCTGCCCTGGATGCGGATTACAAAATGTTTTCAAGGAGGACGAGCATTCGCGATGTCTCTACTGCCTTCATGAGGACAAGACGCAAGTGGAGAAGGAATGTGCGTTCTGCAAGAACCTTTCGGAACGGACCAAACAAGATCGTCGTTCCCGCCTCGCCGCCTGGCTGGAGAAGGGCACAGCAGGTGAGAAGGCGAAGAAAAAGTCTGAGCGGGCTTCTAAGTCCTGTGAGGGCGCCCCGGCGATGGGGGCCCAACAGAAGTCCAAGCACTGCGAGTCCGCGGGCACCCGGGAGCGCCGGAAGGTCGAGCTCTTCGGCTGCCAGGCAGGGCGCGACTTCCCCGGCACGTTCAACCGCGAGCCAGCGCTCTGGTTCGGGGAAGAGGACATCCGAGAACCTGGGTAAGCTGCTGGAGTGGCCCTGGTCGATCTCGGAGGGACCCGAGGGGGAGCGAGGCGCTGACCCCCCCCCTCCCCCCCCCCCCCCCCAAGGCGAAGGCCCAGGACGCACCTAAGATGGTGAGGGCCTTGATCCAGCCGGCAAAGGCCTCTATCGAAGTGGTCGCTGCGACCCTGGCGAAGCCGGCTGAGACTCACTGCCACCACGGAGGGAATCCTCTTTCCAGCCCATCGTTAAGACCCCCGTGAAGACCCTGGCGGAAAAAGGTGGGGGGGGTTGCCATTACAGACTCGGAATCAGCCTCTGAGGAGGATCTAGTGGAAACTGGGAAGGGCCTCAATGAGAGGTTCATAGGCCTCAACGAGAAGTTCGAGAAGGTTCGATCCCAGGGGATGGTTCCCGCTGATGTGATCGAATATAGCGATGATGGCGACGAAGAGGGCCCAGTGGAGCAGCCATCCCGTCCGTCGCAGCCATTACCCGAGCCCCAGGATAGCTAGGCGTCCATTTTGTTGGTGATTCAATCCTTACGTACTGAGATAAGGACGAGGTTACCTTGGACCCTGACGGAGGATCCAGAACCAGGCCCGTCGGGAAGCCCTCCAAACAAGCGGAGGAGAGTCCACCCCGCTCCTCCCTTCGTGCCCGCGAGGCCTGTGGACCCCTCATCCCCCTCGCCGGACCCTAGAGAGTATACAGCGACGGGGACAGGCGACTGGCGACGGACGGCGGCGATGACACAACGGACATCCCGTCATCACCCCCCCCCCCCTCGGGCTTCTCCACCCGACGGAATTGGCTCCTTTCACGCCATGATAACCAGGGCATCCAGCACTTCCAGCTCTGCCCTGAAGAACAGAAAAAGGAAGGGTTTCTTTACCAACGACGAGAGGCCAAGTGGAAGACGGTCCTCGCGGTGCCGTTGCTCGATGACATCTGGGACGGGGGGCTGGCTATCCTCAACCCTTCCACGACACCCGCCAAGAGGGACAGGTACGAGAAGAAGTACAGAGTCCCCGATGCCGCCCCCTTGTGCCTCAGGGCCTAGCCCACGCCAGACTGTCGTCTCGGCAGCGGGCAAGAAGAAAGCAGCGGGTGCGGCGTCTTCGGCTTCCACTTCCCCGCCAGACAGCAAGGGCAAGAAGTTGGACTCCATGGGACGACGAGTCATCTCGTCGGCGGCAATGACGATTAAGGCGGCCAATGCCTTAGCGATTGTGGCCCGCTACGACAGGGAGCTTTGGCTCAAGATAGCTCCCCTGCTAGACTTCCTACCGGACGACAAGAGGGCGGAGGCCCTACAAATTCAGCAGGAAGGAGAGGTGGCGTCAGATCACGCCATAACGGTGGCAACAGACATTGCCGATACCAGATTTCGCCAACTGGGCAACAGGGTTTGCCTCCGATGACGAGGATGGCTCAAGGCGATGGACTTTCGCCAGGACGTCCAGACCAGAGTGTTGGATATGCCGTTCGACGGCAACAACCTTGTTGGGAAGACGGTGGATGAGTCGCTCCAGGCCATCAAGACTGACTCGATGACGGCCTGGGCCCTAGAGGTACTTCAACGACGGCGGCCCTTTCGGAGCTCCGGAGGCAGACAGGGTGCCTCCAAGGAATCCAGCGGTGGCTCTTCTACATACCGCCAGGCGGCCCGCTCCTCGTCCCAGGAGGCCTACAGAGGTCGCGGCAAGCAAGGGGGATCCCGCGGTCGTCGTCAAGGAGGATCCCGCGGTCGTCGTCAAGGAGGCCAAGGCGGCAAGGCCTCCTCCAAGCAAGACTGAACCGGCCGTGGCGTTTCGGGCCTCCACCGAAGCACCCCGGTGGGAGGGCGGCTGTCTAAGTTAGTCAGCGTGTGGGAGTCCATCTCCACCGACCGTTGGGTGCTGGACACCCTGGCCAATGGGCACTCGCTGGTATTCCAAAAGAAGTGTCCTCGCATTCCTCCCATGGCCAGGAAGGCGAATCACGTCCCTCAACTGCTGTTGGAGGTAAGGGCGATGCTCAAGAAAGGTGCCATCGAGCTCGTCCCCAGGAGGCTCTGGGGCTCTGGAGTGTACTCGAGGTACTTCGTCATCAGAAAGAAGACAGACGGTTGGCGCCCCATCCTGGACCTGCGTCGGTTAAACAAGTACATCAAGGCGCAGAAATTCAGGATGGTCACCCTCCAGCACGTGCTGGGACAGCTGGAGGAGGGCGACTTCCTATCGTCGTTGAACCTGGAGGATGCTTACTTCCATATCCCCATTCTAAAAGGAGACAGTTTCTCAGGTTCGTGGTTTAGGGAAACCACTACCAATTCAGAGCCCTGCCGTTTGGATTAAAGTCGGCACCCAGGGTATTCACCAAGTGCCTGGCACCAGTGGCGGCGCGGCTGCGCCTGCAGGGGATCCACGTCTACCCCTACCTGGACGACTGGCTAATCTGAGCAAGGACAAGAGAACTCGCCATCGAACACACAGCGAGGACCGTCCAGCTGCTCACGGATCTGGGATTCGCCATCAACTACCCCAAATCCCACCTGGTTCCGTCGCAAGTAGCACTGTTTCTGGGAGCGAAGCTCGATACGGTGGGGCAATTGGCCTCCCCGTCAGAGGAGAGGACGAAGGCCATTCTGGGCAAGGTGCGGCGCCTGCTAGCCACAGACGTGGCCAGGGTGAGGTCCATCAAGTCCCTCCTCAGGATGATGTCCTCATGCATCCACCTTGTACCCCTTTGCAGACTTCGGATGCGTCCGCTACAGGAGTTCCTCGACGCCCGCTGGTTTCAGGCGACGGGGTGCTTCGAAGACAGGATCCCTCTCGTCGAGGAGTTCCGTCGGGCGATCCTATGGTGGGGTACCCGTGCGTACCTCACTACAGGCACAGACTTTCAGACCCCAGCGTTTCAGGAGACGGTGATGACGGATGCCTCTCTGGAGGGTTGGGGGGCCCACACCGGAGATCTCCACGCAAGAGGCCTTTGGCTCCCGGAGGAGAGTTCTCTCCACATCACCATCTGGAGCTCCGAGCAGTGTTCTGGGCGCTCAAGTCGTTCCTTCCGTGCCTCAAGGACAAAGTGGTGAGAATCTTCACCGACAACACCACCACGATGTTCTACATACGGAAGCAGGGAGGCACCAAATCCCCAGCCCTATCCAAGGAGGCCCAGGATCTGTGGCACTGGGCCGTCGCCCAGGGGATGTTTCTGGTTCCCTTCCACTTGGCAGGAATAAAAAAACACCATCGCCTACTCACTCAGCAGGGAGCTGCGCTCGTGTCACGAGTGGGAACTACGTCAGGACCAGGTGGATCGGCTCTTTCGACGATGGGGCAAACCCCGGATTGACCTTTTCGCGACGGCGACGAACAAGTGCCAGAGGTTCGCCAGCAGGTTCCCGCAGCCGAGGAGCATGGGCGATGCTTTCTCGTTCCTTTAGGATGGCCTGTTTCTATACACGTTCCCTCCGTTGCCGTTGCTGCTCCGTCTCATCAACCAGCTCAAGAAGTCCAGGTCCAGAGTGATCCTCGTTGCACCGGCGTGGCCGAGGCAGATCTGGTTCCCAGACCTTCTGGACTTGTCAACGTCCCCACCAGTCAAACTGTCGGCGGACGCGGATCTTCTCTCCAGAGAAGGAGGCGCCATTCTTCATCACGACCCGGAGTCGCTGAACTTGCAGGCCTGGCTCCTGCAGCACTAGAGTTTGGAGTGTACGATATCCCGGCTGACTGCAGAGAGGTTCTTGCAAAAGCCACGGCGTCCTCAACCCTCAAGTGTTACGGTCATAAGTGGAAGAGGTTCTCTGTCTGGTGCCATGCACAGAAGATTAACCCTCTGCGGATTATGGCCCCTCAAGTACTGCCGTACCTACTGTCGCTGGCCAAAGCTGGACTGGCTCACGCCTCCATCAAAATACATCTGGCTGCCATCTCCCAATATACCAGGACTGTGGTCTCATCGCCTGGTGAAGGAATTTATGAAGGGACTATTCCGATCGTTCCCGCTGGTGAAGGCTCCTGCCCCGGCGTGGGAGTTTAATGTGGTGCTGACCAGGCTCATGGGGGCCCCATTCAAGCCTATGCATTCGGCGCCTTTGAAGTTCCTGTCATGGAAGACCGCGTTCCTCATGGCCATCACCTCCGCACGACGAGTGGGAGAGATCCAGGCCCTATCTTGCGAGCCTCCATACTTTTCATAACACGAGGGTGGTGCTGAGGACGCACCCCTCCTTCATGCCCAAGGTGCCGTCGGACTTCCACCTCAACGAGCCCTTGGTGTTACCAGTTTTCTTCCCGACGCCGGCCGAGAGGACTTTGCACTAGCTGGATGTAGCTAGAGCGCTGAAGTTCTACGTGGACCGCACGAAAAGTTTTCGGAAGACGTCACAGCTGTTTGTGAACTTTGGGTCTGTGAATCAAGGGAAGGCTCTCTCGAAGACTTCCATTTCCAGATGGCTCTCTGGCTCCATCATGCACTGTCACCGGTTGGCAAACCGACCGCTGCCCGGCCGTCCGAGAGCCCATTCGGCCAGAGCGATCGCTGCTGCCACGGCGTTCCTGTCTGGTGTGCCCCTGCTGGACATCTGCAGGGCTGCTACGTGGAGGTCGACGCACACCTTCACAAGATTCTACTGCGTCGATCGGGACTCCAGGGAGGAGTCCAGTGTCAGCCAAGCAGTGCTGCGCAACCTGTTCACCCAAGGTGAGCCTGGTGAGGAGGTAAGAATTGCTTAATGTTGAGTTTTGGATGTAATGCTTAATGTTGAGCCTTTGCCACCTCCCGTGGTTGTGCATGTGTGTACTGCTATGTATTCTTTTATTCATGAGCATGTGAATCCATGCCAGACCCCATGCTGGAGAAGGAACAAGTTACTTACCTGTAACTGTTGTTCTCCAGCATGGTTCTGGCATGGATTCACATGCAAACTCTCCTTCTTAACCCTCTGCGGCTCTTCACTTGGTCATACTGCCACTTTGTATGCTACCAAATCTGAGAATGGCTGCCAGAGGCGGGGCTTGGGAAGAGGGCAGTCATTAGCTGGGGGCAGTATGACCCAGAGATCAGTGATTGGTTACTACTAAGAAAGACACATCAGAAACAAAACTGATACTGATTTTTTCTTTACCGAGGATTCCCAGCCTGACGACGGGGAATATTCATGAGCATGTGAATCCATGCCAGACCATGCTGGAGAACAACAGTTACAGGTAAGTAACTTGTTCCTTACCCACTTCAGAAAATAAAATGAACTCCTATCGGTACGGTCCCTACAAGGTCCTAGAACAAAAAAGGTCAGTTAAATATCTTATAGCACAACCTGACCGACGCCAGAAGACACAGGTTTTTCACATAAACTCATTTAGTGAAAAATAGATCCTAGTGAGAAAACTACTGTTAACATGGCAGCCCTCCTTACCCATTCCCCCCCCCAAGGAAAATACTTATTTCCCCAGAACTGTCACACTCAACAGGCCGATATTTACGATTTGTTAGATTAGTTTCCCACGGTATTCTCAAATCAACCCGGGAAGAGTTACCTACTTCCACTTTATTAGAACACCGGCAGGGAAAACCATGGGGCCCGAATGAAGGTGATAGAGCAAGAAATAAATGACATGCTCAGGGCCGATCTAATTGAACCTTCAAAGTCCTGATGTTCCCCAATAGTCGTGGTTGCAAAACCTGATCACTCATGGCGATTTAGTATTGACTTCAGGAAACTCAACTTAATATCATTGCTTGATAACTATCCAATGCCAAGGAGCGATTAGCTCATCGCAAAATTGGGTTCAGCTAAATATATATCGTCTTTAGCTCTGACTAAAAGGGTATTGGCAAGTCCCTTTGAATCCTGACAACCCAGAGAAAGCAGCATTTTTGACCCCCCACAGGGTCTGTTTGAAATGTAAGGTCTTGCCTTTCGCCCTCCAGTTATATTTCAACAATTAATGGATAGAATCTTAAAACCTTATTCTTAGTTTTGTGGGTCTTATCTAGATGATATTGTGGTCCATAATGATAGTTAGCCAGAACATCTTCACATCTGTGGGATCACCCGAGCCCTCAGAAAAGCCGTACTCAGAGCCAACCCACGAAATTGTCATGTGGGTCAGTAGGCAGTAAAATACCTAGGCATCCTTGGGGGAGGGGGGAGTACACTCATTCAACCCCAAAGTGAGAAGGTGGAGACTGTTCTAAAAACACCTATCCCAAAACTAAAAAAGGCACTGCGTGCCTTCTAGGGGTGAACCAGTTACTGTCTAAGATTCAGCCCTAATTATTCAAGCATCACTGCCAGTCTGTCCACCTTATGTGGCTGGGCATTTTTAAACGTGTCAATTTGGACTATAAAGGATTGTGAACATTTCAATCTCCTAAGGAACGTCTTCTGCAGCAAACCGTCCTTAAAATGCCATACCTTAACAAAGAGTTCTTGTTTAAAACAGACACTTCTAAGGTCAGGCTAGGAGCTGTACAATCACAAGACTATGAGGGAGTTAAAGATCCTGTTTTGTACACAAACCGGAAACCTTTCCCCAGGGAACAATCTTGCGCTACTGTGGAACTGGAAGCCTTGGCCATAAACTAGTCTGTCACCCACTTGAGATTACTTGACTTGCAGAAAATAATACATGCCTATGTCAGTAAGTGTTGGTTAATGCATCATGTAATTAAGATTAAATACGCAGGAGCTAAACCCAACTCCTGGTTATTCAGTATAAACCAGTGGCCAGGAGCTAGTTTCTAGTGTTCTGCAAATCTAATTTCTGCTTAAGGTGCAAACCTATTGTTTGTCCTTTATTTATGATCCCTTATGCTTTAAATGTTGTATAGATGTGTCCTAATGTTTATTTATTGACTGTCCCAAATCTGCTAAGTTAAATTCACATAGGTGTTTCTTTAGCATCAGTTGGCCAGGGGAGCCAAAGGTAGCTCCTGGTAGCTGTTAGTGTCGAGCTAACCAAGCTTCTTGGCTACACACAGGAGTAAATGGCTCCCAGCTCCCCTCAATTTCGAACTCTGTGTAGGACTGACCTAATAAATTTTGCATGTAGGGCTGCAAGTACAGTCCAATAGGTCTACTGGGGCAGCTGGTGCTCACTGTCCATCCACTTTCCTCTTCCTTGGGTTATGATAAGTTCTTGATAAGTCCTTATTCCTCCAAAGCTCGGAAATCATTGGCAAAGGTGGTGCTGCTGCTGGTCCGAGTTCTTTCTGCTTCTTCACATGCAATGCGTGGACACAGGTCGTAATGCCCTCACACTTCACTGCTGTGTATGATCTCAGGAGGACCACATATTGTCCTTTGCAGTGGTTCCAGCACTGAATTCATTTCTGGTTATGGGTTCTCTGGAACACAAGATCCCCAGGTTGGATATTGTGCAGCGGCTCTTCTGGCTGCTCCTGGAAGGTGGCTGAGACCTGTGAATGGAGAGTCTGGAGGGCAGAGGGCAAGGGAATAAGTATTGCCATCACACAATGGAAGGGATGTAAAAGCTCCTTCAGATAAACGCATAGGGCGTGCAGTAACATGAGGTTACTGCCAGTGGTTATGATAATGGGGCCTGCATGTACATTAATGCAATGTGCAGAGCTTGGAACCAATTTAGCCCAGTGTCTGCACAGATCGTTGCCAATTTGCACTTAAGATTTGCTTTGCATCTCTCCACCCAGGCACCCGCTTGTGGGCGGTAAAGTGTGTGCAACTTGGGTTCAGTTGATAAGGCTTTGCTAGAAACAGTAAAGTATTCTCGAAGTGGGCCCCCTGTCACTATCGATAGACGGGGTACCCCATCTCGATATGAAATCTTGCAAGAAAAGCTTAGCTACTGTCTGAGGATCATCTCTCCTGTAGGGATACGTTTAGACCCAACTGCTGAATACATTCTCCACCAGAAGGAGGTGGGTACATGAGTAAACCATTTTGGTGACATGTGGGCAAAATCAATTTGCAAGGCATGGAATGGGCCGGCCGGGTGTTGATCCATCCCTAAAGGGACCTTTTGAAACCCCCTGGATTTAATTGGTGGCATTTAGAACACTCATAATCTGACATGCTGCCATTTGGAAACATGGAGCCCACCATGCCGGATACACCTGTGAGACCATGGCATGTTCATTCACATGTGCTAATCCATGTGCACTTCCACCTAACTCATTGCCTTTTGTGGCACTATGGGTTTCCCTTCCTGTATCCAAATCACATCTTTATCCTTCATTGCTCCCTTGTTTTGCCATCTGGTCTGTTTGTTGTGACATGTGTTTGCGACTGGCTCAAACTGTCTGCCACACTTCTGTTGCATTCACATATTTGTTGTCTTGCTTTCACTCCTTTCTAACCAGTTGGATATGTTTGCACCTGCAGATGGGTCGCAAAATATCTGGCTTCAAAATATAGCTGACCCGTTAAGAACTGCAAAGTTATGAGAGACTCTCTTCCGCGTGCACGTCCCGCCACTCCCACAATTCACCCTAATGTCACCAACCGACAGGGCCAGTTCCTGTTTTATTCGCCTACTACGTGGGTCAGAATTACTATGCGCTGTGATGCCCAATTCTTTGGGGGATGACTTTTTTGCTGCACAATCCTTTTCTTATCTGGATTGGTGCATTTTTATTCTTTTTCTTCAGCATGGTGCCTCCCTCTGACGCATGCTGTATACCACAGAGTTAAAGCAATGCATCCGTTGTAGGAAGCAGTTCTTGGTGACGAATCGTCCTCATTCCTGTGTACGGTGTCTGGGGATCATTCGTGTTTTGTTGTGGAATTCACTGGAGGTCTTTACAAAGTCGTCGTCTTTCCATGTCGGAGATGGGACCCGTACTGAAGGCTACCTAGGACTTCGTAAGGACGAGGAAGGAGGCCGACCTTGGTAAGAGGGAGACCGTACCTGTAGGTGGGGTATGTGTTTCAGCACCGGCCCTCAGTACCCAGGTGAAGACCACAACCCCAGTTCCAGGGTGTTCACAGGACCGTTTAGTGGGAAACCCTGGGCGTCTAAATCTGCAAGTACCCTGCATGGGATACGGTTCGTACCTCTTGGTAGGAAAACACGAGTACCTTCAAGTCGGAAAGGCTCCAAAAGGATCCACCCGGTACCAGAGGATTTGTTAATTCCTGAGAAAATCGTTACAGTACCTGGAAAGAGCTAATCTGAATTGGTACAGACTGGCTCCCCTATAACTGCATTGGTACCCAAATTGGATACTGTAGACAAATCTTCAAAATCTTCGGTACCAAAGAGAAGCAAAAAAACTCACAAGAGGCACAAAGAGCATTCTCGGTTGGTACTGGGCTCGGTACCAACTTCTCCAAAGAGACCTAGGAACAAGACATTTTCGAAGGAGAGTTGCAAGGAAAATGCATCGGTACCGAGCATTCGAGATGAACACTTACATCTCATTTCTAATTCTGAGGAATTTGATCCATCAGAATTCTTTACAGTACCACCCTAGGAACTGTTTGACATTCCAGTGAGGTGCAAGACCCATAGCTTTCACCCAATTTTTCTCCAGGAAATCTGGCTGAATTAAAAATCTACACTACAATTGGTGTTGACAAATATTCAGGTACGAGACCTGTGGTATTTAACATTTATAACCACTGAAATACAATACACCACCCGGATAAAGTTCTTCTACATCGCCTATGAGAACACAGAAGGATCAAGGTGAACGGATATCACAGCTACGGTACTTGAGATCATGTCTCCTTTCCTAGAGGTTTTAGCACTACAGATGTACGGATTAAAGATGACATGTGGCCTTCGCAGGTCCCACAAAAGGTGGTTTCTACCATTACCTACACCATCATAGGTAATCACTTGTGAATGGGTAGCTGCTCCTTGTAACCAGAAGCAGAAAGTATCGAGAGGCACGGACACTGATTCAAATTGCGAACATCCATCTTACCTTCAAAATTATTTTACAAGATTTTGGCAAAGGCATGCAGGCTCTGGAGATTGTGCCAAATATGAGAAATCAGAAGGCGTCTCACCCACTAGTCCCCAGGGATACGTTATCCAGGTGGCCAGGACACGGCCATCGCTTTTGGATCCAGTTCCTGGGTGTGAACCAGTGCGGGAGGATCACCTGGGTGAAGGGCCTTTGGTGAGTGGGACACCGGATGGTGCGACACGGCATCCCCTTCCTTTTAACACCTTTACCCCATCCTACCACAGCGGATATTTAGGAACTCAACCTCCTCCTTCCACAACACAAATACGTTCTCACGGACAGCCCGCTGTGAGAGAAAACAGACTAACACCTGAGCTACCTGATGTGTTCCAATACAATGGTCAGGTGAAGCAGGAGACTAGGTAAAAAACCTAGCCACACAGCCGCTCTTTTTACCTAGTCTCCTGCTTCACATGTTTTTCGAGTCAGGGTGTCTACAGACTCATTACAGGCAGCTCCTGCACACTTTTCTAAAAAGTCCAATTATTATAATTTTTTCTTCATATGTACTATTGAATTCAAGCGGATTCTACCAAGTGGTGCCCACTTAATCCTTTTTTGCCCAGTACAATGGTCAGGCAATTACTGACCATCACACACACCTGACTTCCATTATACTTCCCCCCCCCCCCCCACCACAGGGATAAAAGGCGGACCATGAGAACACACTCGGAGCGAGGCAAAGCTCACGAGGAGCCAGCGGTTTCGAGGCGGCAGCTGAATCGGGACAGAAAGACAGCAAAACCAAAGGGGGTAGCAAGGAGGTAGGTACCCTCGACCTTTTTGTCATGGAATGGTTACTTTCACAAAACCACGGGAATAGAAAGCGGAAGACCAGGAAACCAGGCTGAAGAAACCTGCATTGTGCGTCAGAGGTACCCAGGGCCCTTATGCGTCAAGGCGGGGAGAATCACCATCCGCTGTGGTTCCGACCTTGGCTCCAAGAACAAAGCAGCATCAGTGAAATCAACTCAGCCGGTGAGTTGGCGAGAACGATATAAGACCGGTCTGTGTTGAAGCCAAGGTTGCATGCAGCAACATTGTATGGCGAGTGCTATAACGAACATTGTTAAAGATGCATGTGATAAGAGGCGCAAGTGCTTATGAACTGCTGAACTTTAAGGCAAGCTAGAGTATCTTAGACAAGGTGGTGGGTGCTCAATCAAAGGTCTCTAAGATAGTCAGCTGAGAAGTGTTAAAAGTAGATAGTCGGTCCGAGCCCAGCAGAGGGAGATCAATTGAAAGAGAAAAAATAAATGTGAATAGAAGTGGTCCTGCGACGGGTCAAGTAAAATCCTGCGCACAGTCGAAAGTCTTCAATTTCGATGAAGTAGAGAAAGTTTGCAAAGGTACACAGATTTGGTCCGAGCCTGGCAGAGGGAGGCCAATTGAAGGTTTTGTGTTAAAGTGGATCTGAGTGCAGGGAAATCCGGGTGTATCGAAAATCACCCAAGAAGCTGTACATGAGAATCCTGAGGAGAAAAAACGTTTGAATGTTTGTTGCATAAGGTCCTCTGAAGTGTTAGGCAGAATCCTGTGCAGTGCCCTTAGGGCCCACTACACACAATTAAAACTACAGGTGGCAATAGAAGTTTTACCTTTGGTACAAGCCTGTACTACTATGGTAGTGGTAGCAGTAGCGGAGCAGCCAGGCTTATCTCAAGAGTATATGAGCAGTAGCAGAGATTACACAAAGGGACCACAATTACTGTGACTCAAGCAACACTGACTCAAGGTTTCAGGTAAAAAAAATATAAGTACATTTATTTTTAAACCGTTTGTTATAAACTCGACACTTCTATTAATTCAAAATCACACGTAAAATACACTACAACCAATTCACTGTAGTACTCTCTAACTCAAGGTAAGTATCCTATGTTTTAACGGACCGGTGTTGCGAAACAAAAGACGTTACCGGGAATACACTTGCGATCACTTTTTGACAGTAATGACAGTTCGGTCTTACTAAAACGCGTATCCGCAGCAAGAAATGTGCCCGGGGCAAAAACACACTTAGCACCTGAGTTAACCAGAGAGGCAAAAATCATAGGCAATACTTTTGTCAAGGCAGACAGAATCGGAGAACACTCATTGACAGAAATTCAAGAGTCAATAGGCCGTAGCCAGTGTCAAGTGGAACAGGGTTCCTGTTGTCGAGGATCACACAGTCGGTCAGTTCATGATTCAACGTAGCCAGGAGTACTGAGATATTGTCAACAGAGGAAGCAAAAGTTATAAGAAGGAGGGAAGACGAGGGCAAGCCTTGGAGATGAAGAGAAGGGAATCACCCTAATTCCTCAAGCAGAACACAGTACCTTATTCAATGAAGAGATTGGTGCCACAGCAGTTGTTTCAGGTAGTTTCCTGCAGACCCACGGGTCCTGGAGCTTCGGGACAAAGGAGGACGTCTGGAGGGGTCTGCACCACACGGGATGAAGCCGGCAGCAGCGACGGTGAATAAAAGGTGCGCTCCTTAAAAACAGGAGAGGCTCTTCAGATGGCTATCCGGACCATTACAGCCATGTGCAGCGATTTCGACCAAGAAGAGGATCCTCTGGCTGTAGAAGGTGAGCTGGTTATCCCCACCAGGCTCAAGGGAAGAAGACTCCGGACTGGATCTTCTCTGGTTGTCGAAGGCTCAGGACTGCAGCATGGCTTCACCGGGACGGGGTAGTTGCAGCAGCCGTCTTCTCCGCTTCTCTTCGGTTCCTTTTAGTTCCAGTGGTGACTCTGACTTCTAGGCTTTTATGCGAATAATCCCCCATTCACACAGCCTGGCTGTCAATCACGCAGCAGGGGGGGTTGTCCAACCCGGACAACCACCTCAGCCAATCATGGCAAAGTGCGACTTGGGTTCCTAGGATACCCTGTGCAGGGGGTGACTACACCCCTCCCTCACATTCAGCCCACCTAGACACGCAGGCGCCTAGAGGAGGGCTTCTTGGCAGAAGCCCGCCAAAAGTCAGTGAACAAAGAAGGCAAACCTGGTTTGCCGCGCAAAGTAAAACACAAGAAGGACTTTAACAAAAAGAAATGGCGAATAAACCCGACCGGAGCCAAAAGAAAAAGTATTTAGTCAAGCGGGTTTAAGTTCGAGGCCACTATAATAGCCTAAAACAATACCACGTTTATATAGTATAATCGCGGTAGGGATGCGGTAGGAAAGTTAGGGTAGATAACACTACCACCAGCCAAGTCTAATTGTTAAGAGTGAAACAATGCTCTAGGAGGTACAGATAAAAAGGGCTAAGGATTAACCCTTTCCAGTACTTCATGTAAGATGGGGTGTACTGGATCTGTGGTTAAATGACTAAGTAAAGTTAATCGCAACTTTACCCTTTTCTGGGGGAGAGTAGTCCCCACCGACTCAATTTCTGTGGCTGAGTCTAAAAGACAACCCTGTGTCACTGCACTGAAGGTGCTGTGTAACACACAAAAGAAGGGGGCTTCTGAAGTGGTGTACTCCAGAGTCCACAATCACAAAAGCAGATGAAATACACTTGGCAAAACATGGGTAAGAGAGGGGGAAAAGCTCACTCTTACCAAGTGAAAAAAAATAACTCCAGAAATCCAGCAAAGCTGCTGAGGGACTCAGTAGGTAAGGGAAATTAGCCATTGAATGAGAATTCTCCCTAACAGTAAGACTCTGAATGGCAAAGAGACTTTGGCACAGAAGGCCCTGATACTGAGATTTGAACTGCATCCTCGTGCTAGAGAAGCCAGAGACTGTGCTAAGCTAGAGTGTGCAGCCTTGTCCCGTGCTGAAAACGTGGGGAAGGGAAGCCAACGGGTTCATTATCCTGACATTATTTTGTGAACACTTGTTTTGCATAACCTTGATTCCCACACTAATTTGTATTTAGGAGTAAGGATTGGCAATAGGTTTATTAGTATAGGCCCTTTTATTTTGACAGACTTGGCTAGGACTGCGTTATTATTATTTGATGGTTGTAGCTTGCTCACATCTTTAGATTCAGAATAGATGGAGGGGCTTTTTGAAACCCGATTGAAGTTCAATAAACACCCTTGAGCTGTGTTTTACTGTGGCAATAAGCCACAAGACGGTGGGCCAATACCGCCCAGGTAATGCCACCGGGGCCCATAGTTACAGGCCCGAGCGTGCGTTCACTCCCGAGAAAAGAGAAAAAAAAAGGTATGTGGGGTTGGGAGGGTAGGGAGGGAATAATTTGCAGGGGTGGAGGAAAAAAACATACTGAGTCCCCGGCGGGGGACAAAGGCAGCCTGCAGCCATGGACTGGCTAAGGGGCTGCCATGCTCCCCGCCGGGCACAAACCCAGGCACGTATGTGCGCCCACGGGATTACACCGTGGTATGGGTCGGAAACGAGCCAATCACGTTAAGTGTATCATGCCTTCCTTACAAAGAGGACAAACCGGAGACTTCTAGTGTGTTCGGGAAATTGCTGTCTCAGCATGAAAAGTAGTTATTTAGTTATTACCGATGGAAATTTCAGTGGTGGAACAAGCATCAAGTCATTGGGATAAACCCCACTCGGATGTGCATGTTTCCAAAGCACTGAATGCCAAATATAAGGTTCCAAAGAAAAAAACAGATGTACTAATGGGGAATTTACCGACTCAGTGGTGTCCGCATCCTTAGAATCAAAAGGCAAAGGTCTGGCACCATCACCTTCTATAGTGTTTTTCCTAAAGCCCCACTTGGAGATAAGACTTTAGTAAACTATCTCAGTGGTCTGTAGATCCCATACTCTTAGTGTCAGTCTGCACTAACTCCGGACCTTGGTAGAGTGGCAGAGCAATCGGGCTAATCTTAGGAGGAAGATGTGAGCTGTAGGTAAGAACACTGAACCCAGCAAGTAAAGCACATCAAAGAAACACTTACACTTATGTATATTAAAATACATATTTATTATATTTACACAAGCGTCACTGTTCAATACTTAGCACAGGAAACCATCACACGCAGACCTACTTTTCAATACTTTCAAATAGTTACTTAGTTGGTAGTTGCTGAACACATACAATTGTTACAGGAGTTTGACAGTTCTATTGGTAATACTGTGCACCCACAAAATAAGAGTAATTGTATTTAGTCTGCATACACATATAAGATAGTGATTTTTGGGGAGGAAAACAGTTGGTTAGTGTTATCCTAGTAGAGCTTCAGCTTCTAGAGGCAGTTTCGCAGCACAATAAGTCCTTTTTAAAGTCAAAAACCCAACACAAGTTAAAAGGTAGTTCGTATCTGGTTTAAAGTCTTGCAAAGCATAAGAAATCAAAAGTTCTCTAGGCAAGAAGATACAAGAAGGCTTAACCAATGTTGGGGACCGCAAGAAAGGACTCTATAAACGGACACAAGCAGCGGCTTGAGTCGGAGGTAAGAGGGGGTTGCCCTGGACACCACTATGTGCACTCCGCTCTGGGGTGACTTTCTGGCATCAGGTAAGCAATACCATTTTCCCCACAGTAGCTTAGGTTAGAAGAAAATATTTGTGCTGGATGCTCCACGATGTTACAGCTCTGGACCCAACCTCTCGATTCTTTGGTCTGATGACTGAAGGCAGGGCAATGGATGGGATTTCTCAGCAGCAGTCTCGAGGGAGGACTTGTGGCACGACATTCAACAACTTTCTGGTTCACTCTGTGTTTTTGGCACCTTTTCTGCAGCACCAACAAAGGACGCGGATCGCCCGTTCAATCTTCCTAGGTTCCTGCTGTCCCATGCTCTGATGACGGGGTCTGGGCGAGTTAGAGCGGATCTCTGGAGTGTCCTTGAGGATCCAGCAAAGATTTGGACGGATGCAAAGATTTAAACGGATTTGG
Organism: Ambystoma mexicanum; assembly: GCF_040938575.1. Classification (NCBI taxonomy): domain Eukaryota; kingdom Metazoa; phylum Chordata; class Amphibia; order Caudata; family Ambystomatidae; genus Ambystoma; species Ambystoma mexicanum. Next base: position 178,964,640 of record NC_090940.1, read on the forward strand.
CCTTTCCACAACGATGCACTCAAAATGGACAGCAGGTCTCCTTTTATTGGGGCTTGGGCCTTGTTGTTCCCACCAGCCAAAGGGAAGGAGTCCCCTTCGGATCTCCTCTGTCGCACAAAATACGTGGGTCAGGACAGCAGTGGTCGCGTTACGGTGTTGCAAAGGGTCTGCAGGCATCTCTGGTAGTCGTCTTCTTTGGTTACTTCGGATGTATGTGGTTTCTTCTAATATATTTCTCCTAATGGAGATTTCACCGAATCCATTTCACTGATAAACAAAATTTTTTAACTTTTTCTACTTTTCTTTCAAAGCGGGAGGGAGATGTCCGTCATGAACATTGAAGACGGACTTCCTGGGTTCCAGCGTCGACCGCGAGGACAAGAGTCAAATCCGCTTCCATAGGATCCGAGTAGTGACGTAAAGGAGGAGAGAGCTGCTATTCCAGAAAGAACGTTCATCTGGGGAAACATTATCCTTGGCACTGCGAGCCACGGAGGGCTCTTGCCGAGGCACGCTCGCTTCCGGGAGGAGGCGGAGCCAACCGGCGATCACGTGGGCAATCACGTGACTTTGTGCAGCCTCATAGACCAGCCCAAACCGCCCTTGCGGCGTTAAGCCCGTCCGCGGAGTAAAGGGCGGTGCAGTCTATCTTTAGCTGCACTGTTTTGCTGCTGTTTGGCTTGGGGTGGCGCAGGAAGTCCGGCTGGGTCTTACTTACTAAGAAGAATCAACAGGGGTCATCTATTGCTCTTAGCTGGACACTGGGGAGGAGAGACGGACTCTGGCTGCTCCTCAAGCCATCGGGCGTTCCCAAGGTGATGCTTTTATATCACGTATAAATCCATTCGTATAAAAACAAAAAAAAAAAGGAGTATATGTGACACTGATTTTAAAAGTAATTGACAAGCATTATATACTCTTTTAACCGCATATCTTTTGTTCCCAGCTATTGTTTTCATTGATTTCACTCATAGCCATTTCGGAGATATTATTATTAATACCTAGAGGCTGCGAGCTGTTCTCCCCTCTGTAAGTAACATAGTATCTGTGCTTTTACTTCTAACATGCCCGCACTTAGAAGTGGGTTTGAAACTGTTGAGAACCAAGCACCTATAATAGTAGAGGTTCAACCTGGCTCCGGGAGGCTGAGTGAGGCACCTGCGCACATAAATTCTACGGGAAATATGCCTAACCCTATTTTAGCTGTGGGTAAGACTAAAGAAAATTCTATTTTTAGTGCTGAAGGGGGTCAGAGGGGCTCCTCTTCTACCGACCTCTTAGTGTCTGATGTCGTAGCTCCTAGTAATAGGGATATGGAGTTAGCAGATTCCGAATTTAAGGGGGTTCATAGGGACATACCAGAATTTAGACAGGACCTTACAGATGAAGAATGCCTCCAACAAAGTTTTATTGGTACTAAAAGGGTAGTTCGCTATCACGCTTCTACCCCCCTTCAGAGGAGGATTTTGAATAGTAAAATACAAGCTGGAGATGGTTTAGAATCGTTAACTTGGAAGGGTATAAACCCATCCGGATTCATGCAATTTTCGCATATTTCGCCAGCTACATTCATTTTTGGAAAGGAGAATAAGGATAATGTGCAGTCTTCCCTAAATTCTCCAAGGTTAGAAACCCTTAAACTAAATGATGGGGGGGTTCATTCCAAAGGGACTTCTAGTTGCCCTAAGTATAACCCCAATCAACCTATTGGGGAAAGCGATTTAGATGACTCTTTTTTTACTATGGCAGATGCTACGGGTGTTTTGCTTAAAGAAATTGTGGATTTAGAGATACCAGCAGGTAGATCTGTGCATAATGGAAAGGGGGCAAGGAGTCTATCAGAGGGTGCGCCTTCTAACTCACACCCATGTGATGAAAACAACTACATAACTGGGAATCAACTAGTGGGTACGCAACAATCTCTGGTTAAATCGACCACAGAAACAGACAATTCGTCTACACACAATAAAATAGCCTCTACTCAAACTGACAAATGGGAGGATTATATAGTGCAAATGGAAGACAAAGCAACGGATCCTCAGCAATCTCTACGAGAAAACCATGTAGTAGAGGAAGATGAACAAGAAACATCTGGTTTAAGTAGGAAGGAGAGAGGTGATTATTTGTTACCACTCCTATCGAACCTACACATTAGTCTAAATTTGGCCTTGAAAACGCTGGGGGAGTCTCAAGAGACTATGGCGGGCTCTATGATAGGGCAACAAGCGGCTTTCAATCAGCTGGTGTCTCGTCTGGCATTTCTGGAGGGAATAGTAGAGGGCAAGACCATGAATGAATATATTATTAAAGAACAGAGTCGATGTGACAAATTTAGAAAGGATCAGGACATAAGATTAACTACCATGGATGCAAAAATTACCACTCTGTTGGAAGTTATGCTTACAGGAGACCGTCCTACTTCATCTAAGAGAGAGCTAGGGGAACGTGATTCCCAGGGCCAAAGAGATAACGAGGACAACAATAATTACGGAAAGAAAATGGTTTCTCCCGATAGTCCTTCTACCCTCGTAGATGTCATAATGATGGCAACTGAAGGGTGCTCCGAAGATCAGGAGTTGGATAACCTCAGTGCACAGATGCATGCGAGAGTATCTCTTAATGACATAGAACCCTTGAACATCAGTAGTGAAGATACAAGATCTCCTCAATACACCACAACAATAAAAGGGCTAAAAAGCAAACATAAGACCAAACATAGAGAGAAAAAATCATCAAATCAAGAGCTGGAATTGGAGGCAAAGAGTAACAATGATGGAAGAGTGCCTGTGAATATTTCCGACTATAATATAAATGAGGAGCCCCAATCCCCAGTGTGTAGGCGTAAAAAATCTAAAAAGCAGGGTAGGACACTTAAAAAAAAGCAAAAACATGCCCAATACAAAAATTAAAGGTAGAAATGCCAACCTTAAAGGAATTAGAAACATCCCGCTCCAGGAAGGGACGGAACCTAGGGGGGGGTCCCAAGGATGCTCATAAGGAAGAGAGTCCAGTTCAGGGCGAGAATAATAAAGGCCCGGTGGCTAGTGGGGAAACTACTATAGACGCTAATAAGGAAAAGAATAACTTGCTGAAACGTGGCTTTGAACTCATTCAAACCAAACAAACAAAGATGACAGCTTTTGGCACAATAATTAGCACCAAACACGCCAGAACATCCGTAGGCACACAAGTCAAATTCCCTACGGCTTCCCAAGAAACACTGCCAGCTATAAGTAATACTACCCATCCCGTTAAGGGGTCGACCGAATTGTTTGGGAGGGATAGTGGTTCTACCATTAATATTATGGGAAGAAACCCCAAAAATATACAACCCCCAAAACTCCAAGATCCGGAAGGTGATGCTATGATCACTTCTGGAGTAGATCACACAAAGAAGCAATCTACTGCGATTCAGGCCCCTACTAAGCTCTGTACAGGGAAAATAGTGGGTTGGATTAACAATAATATAACAGACTCACAGGTTAACTTGAACAGAACTCATCTCTTAAATCTGTTTAAAAAGATCCCTGTGCTACGAGCTATAACAACAGATGATATAGATGCCATATCTCTTCCTAACTGCAATAATCACAGAATGGTAAGTTGTTTTCATTCGTAATGGTAGCAGATATGGTGCGTGCCCAAGAAAAAAACCTTAATTCTTTGGGCTACAATCTACTCTCATTAGCAGATAATAAAGAGGCCAATAACTTTCTTGAATATCAGGAACCAAATAATATCCAAAACAAACAAACTGCTCAACGTGATAATAATAAATTAGAAAATTTGGGTATAGGGTTGGCACTGATTTCAAGCCTCCTGAATAATAATCAGGATTGGTCATGGCTACAACCGGCACTCAAAACCTTGGAAACATTTAGACAAGATAAGGGGTGTTCCTAACTATATAGAGATTGAGGTGATCTCTTGGAATTCTTGTGGGGGAATCAATCTCAACACGTTTCTGAGTAAAAGGGAAAATTATGTACGCCCCCGTATCTATTTCTTACAGGAAACTATGATGCTGTCAGATATGCACATAGAAGGTTTCTATACTTTTTCTTCAGTAGCTACTAGGGGTCAGCAGGGCAGACCCAGCGGAGGCCTGATTATTGCCATCGATCGTAACTTGGGGTTCGTAGGTGAGGTGATATTTAGGAGTAACTGGCTTCTGGCTATTATGCCTTCTAGGGAGAATAATTTAGAGCCGATACTCCTCTTGAACCTCTATTGGAATCCGCTAAAAGTAGACATTGAGGAAGTGGAGGACTCTCTAGATATGATCTTGGGAAGTTGGTTTGAGAAAGGGTTTGGAAATCGCATTATTTTGGGAGGGGATTTTAATTCAGCTTGTGCCGAGGGTGCGGTGCTCAATGAAAGAGGGGTATTACCTAGACTTCTGAGTACGACTACAAAAAGAGGTATAAGGTGGGATAATTATTTAGATAATTGGGATCTGGGTCTTTTAGACCATGCCTTAGATTGGAATCTTCCTAAACATACTTGGAAAAGAGGTAGTAATAGCTCTAGAATTGATTTCTTTTATGTATCTAATGGCTGGAAGCAAGCTTGTGGAAAACTGTCACTTATGGAGGTCGAGTTCAGTGATCACGTTCCCTTACGTTTTTCTCTCTCCATCCCCGACATGGGTATTTATATCAATCCCATGTTGCAGGGTTTAGAGGTGGGAAACAATGGGAGAAGGGTTACTTGGAATAAGAAAATAATTAAGAAATTTAATACCTTGGTGTTGGAAAATTTGTCCAAGGTGCAGCTTCAAATTATCAGGGGGGATGACATTGAGTTGGGAGGTTCCTACTATAATATTATTTTGTCATGTGTCTATAAAATTAGTATGGCCAGAGATCTGGGGGTGCCGAAACCGAGGGTGCGGGCGGCTGATCCCAGAATTCAAAACGCCAAGCGTACTAAATATAGGGAAATCAAAGCCTTGAATAAAGCGTCTATTCCTTTCTCGGAACTTAGGCTGAGAAAGAAAAAAATAATTCAGAACTACAAAAACTTTATCAAGTCTCTCAGAATGGATCATTATCATGAACCACATCAACTGATGATGTATAATCTATGCAAGGGTAGAGCGGTCAAATTTTGGTCTACCATCAACTCCATACTCACGCCTGCTAAAGATAAATTAGACTGCCCCATTCAAGCGGATGTGTGGACTCTCTTCTATAAGGAAAAGTTTGCTCTACCCTCTAATCTCTCTAGGGAACAGGAGGTGAACTTAGCCCCTCCGGTTGTAGGTGAGTGTTTGTGGGATATAGAGGATATTAAATGGGCCATCAATAAGCTTAAATCTTCTAGAGCACCGGGCCATGATGGTATTCCCCCTTTTGTTATAAAGTCGGCCCCGGAAATGTGGGCTAAGTTACTCAAACCCATATTCGATTATGTATTTAAATATCATTCCATCCCTAAAACCTGGTCACAGAGCATCATAATTCCTATCTACAAAAAAGGGGACGTCCTAAATCCACAGAACTACAGGCCTATAGCACTGTTAGATGCAGCGAGCAAAGTCTTTTGTATTTCGCTTTTGAGGGACCTTAACAAGGTTATTAGAGGGAATGCTTGCTATAGTAAATTCCAGGTTGGTTTCAGAGAGGGCTTGGGAACCGACCTGAATGGGATGATTTTGGCTCATCTAAGAGAATACAGTTCATCAAACTAAAATGGGAGATGTATACATGGCTTCCCTGGACCTCTCTAATGCCTTTGATGGGGTTATTAGAGCAAGATTGTGGACAAAATTGTTAGCTATGAATATTCCACGCAAGATTGTCCAAATCTTGGCTCTTTTACATAGGAATACCTCTGTCAGGGTACGTTTATCACAAGAAGGTTCCCTATCTGATGCTGTTGATACTGAGGTTGGGGTCAGGCAGGGCTGCTCCCTTGCACCCACGCTCTTTAACCTGTACGTTAGTGATGTGGAGGACATGTGGCAGGGCCCTTCCATTGCTCCGGTCAGGTTGGGTAGCTTGGCTATCGAGTGGATGGCCTTTGCAGATGACTTTATCCTTTTTGATCGTACCCCGAGAGGCCTCCGCAGAAGGATGGATATTTTTTACCAATATGCACTGGCGAATAATCTTTCCCCCAACGCTTCGAAATCCCGAACAATTGTAATTTCTAGGAAGAGAGTTGTCAAACCATGTATCAGGAAGATGGGAGATAACTCGGTGGAACAGGTTCAGGCAATAACCTATCTAGGTTATAATTTTTCCAACCAATCAAGCCTAAAAATGTGGAAATTGAATCTTGGGGATAAAACAGCTAAACTAAAGAATCAGATGAAATTTCTGAGGGCAAAGGTCTGTACATTTTCGCTTCTGCCTATTAGACGCTTCTATCTTGCGAAATGTGAACCGGTTCTTTTGTACGGTTTGGACATTTGTACAAAGGACTTGAGTTCCTACCTAAATGTGATCCAGGGGAAACTGTGGAAGGAAGCAATGGGCCTTTCTAGGGCAGTCCCCAATTCCATTATTCGGCACGAGTTATGTCTCATATCACTTAAAGCCAGATACTTGTGGAGGCAACTCTCCTCTTTTAGAAAAATACATGATCCTCCGATAAACACCTTATATGAGTTGTTGAATAAGGTAGTCAAAACGGGGGCGGTACTATCTATCAAGAGTTTTAGCGATAGAATGTTCTCTCTGGTGGAATCGCTGGGACTTTGTTTAGACGATCTGATTCAACGACCGGGATTAGTAAAAAAATCTTTATTTAGGTCAGACTGGGTAGACACAGTAAATGATATGGGGTGCCATGTTACCTACAAGGAGTATGCTAAAGTTTTGCATGCAAGGGAATCGATTCCTCTATATATTCAAAGATTTCCTTGCCAGAGGGCGAGAACCACATTTATGCGCTTCAGACTAAACCAGATGCCCACCCTAGAAAGAATTTACCATTGGACCCATAAAGAAAAAGGGTCGAAGGAAAATTCTAAAAGTCTCGATTTTGTGGAGCGACTGACATGACAGAAACACTTAGGCACCTTCTCCTGACATGCACCCATTTTGGGAATAAAAGATCTCTCTACGTTACAGATAGATTGGATGGGGATTGGGAAATGTCGAAGAATCTGTTCTGGAGTCGCTGCATGTGGGGTGCAAATATCTCCCTAATCCTCGCATTGAATTCACTCCTACTTAATATTCAGGATGAACTGGAAGCAAAAAATAAGGAATTCAATGAGTAGAGACTGTATATAATACGTATGGAATTTGATTTTATGTCTGGGAACGATTTTAAAGGTTGATAAATGTGTTGAATTTTTTTTTATATATAGATATTTGTATATTTGTATATCTGTTCATAAAATGAAATGTATTTTTCCATTTGTTTGTAATGCACTTTATGTTGTATAAGGTTTTATGTAAACTAATCATACAACAATAAAAAAAAAAAGCGGGAGGGAGATACTCTGCAGCCACCCCTCCCTACCCTAACTTATACCCCACCTATTATGCATTACACCTATACCATTTCCCCTACCTTTTTCTGTGAAATACATTTGTGAAATCTCATTCGGGGAAATTGTATTGGAAGAAATCTATGGTAACGGGTTACTTCAGTTTCCAGTAGTCGACTTGCTTTTCACTCCAGAAACCTCACCTTTTGTACCGTTCCAGCACACACTCCTCTGCAATCTCTCAACATTTTACAGAAAGGGGCGTTTGGCTGTCCATCAGGACAGCCAGCCCACCTGTGGGAGCTGGTCCTATTAAGGCACTCTGGCAGACAAAGGACAGGGGGGTGGGGTGAATGACTCCTCCCCCACTTCCTGCCCACCCAGACACTCTGGAGCCTATGTGGGGGACACCCAAGTGTTCCCGCGAAAGAAAACACACACAACACACACACACACGGTCCAGAAGTCCAGCAAAATGTGCTGGTGGTCTCGCTAGGAGAGGAGATGAAGCATACAAATAATAAATCTCCCTAAGAGGGGAAAAGGTCTCTAATGCTTCATCAATGCGGCCACAGTACTTTCAGGTTTTAACATTCTAAATTGGTAAAAGTGGCAGACAAGCTCACCTTCTGGGTCTCTGAAGGGAGAGAGGCCGCTGTTCAAGACCTTCAAGTCATAAAAGACGATACAGACCGAAGGTAAATACTAGCATTACACATTCATCTACAGCACAGGATACAAAGAAGTCTGTTAGACTTCCATTTGGGGGATGTGCAAACCATCTGCTCCATTGACATCAAGGTGCATACATCCCCGGTAGCAGGAAAGATTGTGAAATTCCTACATCAGTGGGAAAACATCACGCAAGTATTGAACATCATTCATCTAGGCAACTCTCTGACCCTTCCTGTTACACCACCACGTTCTACGCCAGGGCTCCACAAATCATCTCCGGACCTTGTCAGAGATATTCAAAAACGTTTCTCTTTGGGGAGGCAATAGAATTGGTTCCAGAAAAAGAAATGGGTCTGGGATTTTACTCCCGGTATTCTATAATTCCCAAAAAGAATGGCAGAATGAGGCCAATCTTAGATTTTTCAGAATTGAACCAATTCCTCCTAGTGGAGACATTTCACATGGTAACAGTACCTCCGATTCTAGCGGCACGTCAACACGATGATAAGGTGGCATCCCGAGATCTACAATACATGTATTTTCATATACCCATATTGAAGGATCACCAGAGGTTTACTGTAGGAAAGGTACTTTACCAGTACACATGTCTTATAGTTGGACTAGATCTGTCTCCAGCAAGGTTTTGGGTGCAGTGGCAGCCCACCTGTGGTTGAAAAAGGTGAATCTTTACCCATACCTAGACGATTGGCTGATAAAGGCCCCATCTCCAGAAGAAGTGTTGCAGGAGGTGCAGTTGACATGAAACCCACTGTTCGAACTAGGTTTCTCAATAAATGTGGCCAAATCAAAATTAATCCCATTCCAGAGGATTCAGTTTATTGCAGCAGTGATGAATACTACTCTAGGAAATGCCCCCCCAACCCCATCTGTCACCCAATAACCGCTTTTAGCTATGGTTTTCACAATACAACACATAATCTCTGTTTTCATGGCACGGCCAAGGAATGGTGGCCTAGTCATATCAAAGACTCTGGGGTCTGATTGCATCTTGCATTAATTTAGTCCCCTATGCAAAACTTCGGATGAGAACCATTCAATGGCACCTCACCAGCATCTGGCACCAACAACTGGATCCACAGAGCATGAAACGTCCATGCTGATTACCATTCAGGAATCCTTGGTTTGGTGAACAAATCGGAAAATCTATTGATGGCATTTTCATTTTAACAATATACTCTTCAGAATACGGGTGGAATACAGGTGAGCTGCTCATTGTTAGGATTTGACTGCACACAGTGTTTTGTTCAAAACAAGAGAGAAAGGACCACATACACGTTTTGGAGCTGAAAGCAATTTTTATGATCTCATTTCTACCCTACGTTCAGGGAAAAGTGGAAAACCTTTTACACACAATGCCACTGCTATGTTTCATGTAAACGAACAAGAAGGGACTCTCTCCCCTCCACTTTATATTCTGGCACAAGAAATATGGTATTGGGCCATGGGAAACAATCACAGCGTCCAATCTAAAGGGAAAGAAAAACGTCTTAGCGGATAAACACGAATGGGAACTAAAGCCATCTGTTGCGATGCTAACCCAGAAGTGGGGTCGCCCAGAGGTGGAACTGTTCGCTACCAAGTACAATCCCCTCTGCCCCCTATTTGCATCAAGGGAGGGACAGCTGGACTGGTCGAACAAAACGTATGCTTCCCCTGATGCACAAGAAGTTAATGAGGTTTTACAAAGATGCCAAATTCTTCAGTGATCCAAGTGGTCCTGTTTTGGCCATGTCTGATTTGGTTTGGGGATTTTCTGGATTTAGCGAGGACAGTGAGTGTAGATCTACTGGTATCGGAAGATCTTCTGACTCAGCAGAAGGGGCAGGTGCTTCACCCCTCCCCTCAATTGCTGGACTTGATGGCTTTGTTCCTGAAGAACTGATCTCTGCTCATTTGTATCTATCTGAACAATCTAAAAATGAAGGAATGCACCCACAAGGAAGCAATATCAAAGCAAGTGGTTGCGGTTTTGCCATTGGGCTCTGGATCGCAGTTTAAACCCATTGAAAGCATCCGCAAACCATTTGAACCTATGGCCTCTTGTGCTATTCACCGTCTAATGTGGAAGACTGCTTTATTCGTGGCCATTACATCAGCAAGAAGAGTAGGAGCGCTTCAGGTTCTGTCCGCAAAGTAAACTCCTCTGATTTTTCATAGAGATACGGAGGTCCTTCGCAGTGTCCAGCAAGCCAACCACCTCCGACACCCCCCAGGGACTTATCGCTGAACATCCTGTCAACTCTCCACACGCTGGTGTCGGAGATTCATAAGAGGATGCCGACGGCACTTGCAGTGCCGACCCCAGTCGCACTGGGCTTCCCGCCAGTGAAGAAGAGGAAACGGCACTCCACGCCGCCTCATAAACTGCCTCTCATGCTCTCCCGCTCCCACACCCCCAGGGATACGGGGACGGACACTGCGATGACGGACACGGACGACTGCAGCATTTCCCCGCCACAAGAGTGTCTAGCCCAGACAAAGTGGGTTCGTTCCCGCGCCATAGTTGCTCACGTTTCTGAGTTCATCCAGCTGACGCCGGATGAGACCAAGAAGGAAGGTTTCCTTTACCAGCACTGAGAGGCCAGAGGAAGACCATTCTGGCAGTGCCCCTCCTTGGCAACGTTTGGTATGAGGACCTGGCGCTGAGGAATCTCGCCTCAGCTAAAAGACAGGCTGGAAAAGAAATACAGCGTGCCGGAGTCTGCACCCAAGTGCCTGCAGTTACAGCCCTCCCCGGACTCGGTGGTCTCAGCCGCTGTAAGGAAAAAGTCTTCAAACCCCTCGTCTTCAGCCTCTGTTCTGCCGGACAGCGAGGGGAAGAATTTGGATGCCGTGGTTAGGAAAGTGATCTACTCTGTGGCAACGACGGTCAAAGCAGCAAACGCTCTTGCGATCCTGGCCAGATACGACAGGGAGCTGTGGTACAAGATAGCCCTGCTGCTGGAATTTCTCCCCGACAAGCGAATCGAGGTGCTGGCGATTCTCCAGGATGGAGAGGTGGCATCGGACCATGCGATCACCGTGGCCATGGACATTGCAGACTTGAGGCTCCGACAGATGGGGAACGGTGTCTGCCTCAGTCGTCGTGGCTGGTTGAAAGCCACCAACATTCGGCAGAAAGTTCAGACGAGGGTCCTGGACACGCCTTTTGACTGGGACCATCTTTTTGGGAATGCCATTGACGAATCGTTACAAGCCATCACGACTGACCGACACGGCCCGGACCCTTGGCACGGTTCAGCATCGTCCTTCCTTTCGTGCCTCAGGAGGGAAATCTGGCCGATCATCGAAGGGGTTTGGCGGGGGGGGTTCAACCTCTTAGCGCCAGCTCTCCAGTTCCACAACCCAGGAGGCCTACATGGCTTGTTCCAAGGCTTTCGGAGGTTGCTGCTGTCGTCGCTCCCAGGGTGGCAAACAGACCCCGAAGCAAGACTGAACCAGCCAGGACATCGGGCTCCTAACCGTGCACCCCGGTGGGAGGCCAGCTGGCGAGCTTCGTCAGCGAGTGGGAAAAGATCTCCACCGACTGATGGGTACTGGACACTCTCGCCCACGAACACACTCTAGAATTCCAACAGTGTCTGCGGATACCTCTGTTGACCCGGCAGGAGCTGCACATCCCTCAGCTCCTGCAGGAAGTACGGGCCATGCTAAGATGAGGGGCAATAGAGCTGGTTCCAAAGGGACTGCAGAGCTCCGGAGTATACTCCAGATACTTCTTGGTAAAAAAGAAGACCGGGGGCTGGAGCCCCATTCCCGACCTGCGACGTCTAAACAATTACCTCAAGTCCCAAAAATTCAGGATGGTCCCGTTGCAGCACATCCTTGGCCAACTGGAGGAAGGATATTTCCTGCCGTCGCTGGATCTAGAGGACGCTTACTTCCACGTCCCCATTCACGAGAAGCATCGGAAGTTCCTGAGCTTTGTGGTACAGGGAAAACACTACCATTTCAAGGCGTTCCCTTCCGACTGAAGTCGGCGCCAAGGGTGTTTATGAAGTGCCTGGCACCTGTGCCGGCCCATCTACGTCTACAAGGGATTCAGGTGTACCCGTACCTCAGGGAAATAGGGTTCGAACACACGGAATGGACCATCCGGCTGCTGACGGATCTGGGGTTCTATGTGAACTATCCAAAGTCCTGCTTGATTCCATCGCAGAATGTGCTGTTCCTGGGGTCCAGGCTCAACACAGTCTCCTGCCCGATGGCTCCCTCTGAGGAGAGAATGGCGGCCATACTGGGCAAGGTGCAGCAACTGTTGGCACTGAAAATCGCCACGGTGCAGACCATCAAGTCTCTGCTCGGCATGATGTGCATTTACCTGATTACACTCTGCAGGTTGCGGATGACACCCCTTCAGGAATTCCTGTTCGCTCGGTAAGGTGGTGGGGTGGGCACGTATTTCCAGAGCCCCCCCATACCAAGAGACGGTCAACACGGACGCTTCCCTGGAGGGCTGGGAAGCCTGCACCGAATGTCTACACAGCAAAGACCCTGAACTGCGAGCAGTGTTTTGGGTCCTCAGGTCGTTCCGTCCGAGGGCAAGATGGTGAGGGTCTTCACGGACACTACCACCACAATGTTCTACATCAGGAAGCGGGGGGGCACCAGATGCCCAGTGCTCTCCAAAGAGGCACAGGACTTGTGGCACTGGGGCGTCGCCCAAGGGTTGTTCCTCATTCCTTTTCATCTGGCGGGAGTGAAGAACACCATCGCTGACTCCCTCAGCAGGGATCTGCGCTCTTGCCACGAGTGGGAGATTTGACAGGATCAAGTGGACAGCCACTCCCTCAGTTGGGGCAGACCCCAGACCGATCTGTTCGCAACAGCGGCAAACTCCAAATGCCAGAGATTCGCCAGCAGGTTCCACCAGCCGAGGAGCATGGGGACACGTTTTCCTTCCAGTTGGAAGTCCTGTATGCGTTCTGGCCATTGCCTCTACTGCTGCAACTCAGCAATCAACTCAAACCGTGCCGGTGCAGGATGATCTTTGGCGCACCGGCATGGCCGAGGCAGATTTGGTTCCTGGACCTTCTCAGCCTGTCGACGTCCCCTCCAGTCAAGCCGCCAGTGGTCGCGCATCTGCTCACCAGAGAAGGAGGTGCAATCCTCCATCACGACCCAGGATCGCTGAACTTGAAGGCCTGGCTCCTGCAGACTTAAGTTCGGTGGGTACGAGCAACCAGCGGAATGCAGGGAGGTCCTTGCCAGAGCGTCATCGACTCTTAAGTGCTACGGGCACAAGTGGAAGCGTTTCGCAACTTGGTGGCGGACGCAGAAGATCAACCCTCTAGAGGTTCACAGCCCTGCAGAACCTTCTGTACTTGTTGTCCTTGGCCAAGGCGGGGCTGGTGCACGTCCAAGTGCATTTGGTGGCTATCTCCTGGGACACCAGGTCTCCGGGAAGGTCTGCTCTTTGGTCACACCATCTAGCCAAGGAGTTCCTCAAGGGACTATTTCGATAGTTTCCACCAGTGAAGGCCCCTGCCCCAACGTGAGAACTCGACGTGGTACTGACGAGGCTTATGGAGGCACGCTTTGAGCCTATGCATCAAGCCTCCCTCAAGTTCCTTTCGTGGAAGCGGCTTTTCTCATGGCCATCACCTCTGCCAGGAGGGTAGGTGAGATCCAAGCTCTGTCCTGCGAGCAGCCTTATCTGACTTCTCATGACACGTGGGTGGTGCTGCGGACGCACCAATCCTTCATGCCAAACGTTCAGTCGGAATTCCACCTCAACGAACCTTTGGTGTTGCCTGTGTTTTTTTTTCGATACCTTTGTTGCTGGCTGAAAGGACTTTGCACTCACAGGATGTGGCGCATACTCACAGGATGTGGCGCATTTGCAGGGCTGCTATGTGGAGGTCTACACACACCTTCACAAGATTTTACTGCGTTGACGGGGATTCCAGAGAGGAGTCCAGTGTCAGCCAAGCAGTGCTATGCAACCTGTTTGCTCGAAGGTGAGCCTGTTCCGGAGGTAAGAGTAATTGCTTGAGCCTTGCCACCTTCCGTGGTTGTGTATTTATGTTCTGCTATGTATTCTTTATTCATGAGCATGTGAATCCATGCCAGACCCTATGCTGGAGATGGAGCAAGTTACTTACCTGTAACTGTAGTTCTCCAGCATGAATCTGACATTGATTCACATGCAAACCTTCCCTCCTGTCCATCTGTGGCTCTTCTTGGTCATACTGCCACTTTACGTGCTACCAAAACTGAAGATGGCTGCCAGAGGAGTGGCTTAGGGAGAGGGCAGTCATTGGCTGGGGCAGTATGACCCAGAGCTCGGTGATTGGTTTATGGGAGAAGGACAGTTTGTAAGTGAAAGTGAAAATGTTTTTTCTTTTACCAAGGATTCCCGGCCCGACAGGAAATATTCAGAGCATGTGAATCCATGCCAGACCCATACTGGAGAACAGTTACAGGTAATTAACTTGTTCCATCTCTTTGTGCTGCAGCTTGATCAGGGAAGCAAAGTAATAGATTGTCAACATACTGAATGAGCGTTGAGTTGCCCGGAAAATAGAGCTGCCGTATTGGCATTCAGTGTTCTGGAATAGATGTTAGGGGAATGTCTGAATCCCTGGCACCTGAGATTTAACAGACACTGAGCATAAATCAACTACACTGTAAACAGTGGTGTCCGAGGGCTGAGAAAATGGTGTGCAAGATGGGCATATTATCATTAATTGCCTTTCCTTCATTAGTCTCAATTTCACCTCTAGCGATAGCCCACCTTTTCACACAGCAACATTTGGTGTGTTATAGAGAAAAATAGTATACACAAGTATCCCTTAGGTCAACAGGACCGAAATTATGGGTTGAACACCCCTATATTGCCTGGTGTGAAAGGGGGTACTGTTTGACTTTAGGGAATGTGACATAGGACTACTGGAAGTGATGAACCCAACCTCATTGGAGCCGGTTGCCCATTACTATTCTGGAACATCCTGAAGCCACTCGGGCAACAGAGTTTGCGTTGTGAGTACTTCCGTGAGTGTTGCTAATGTATAGACTTCTACTGCCGTGGGGAGAGCTACCGCCACTGCATGATCCGGGTGTAGGTGAATATTTGAGCTGTGCGGTCTACAATAAATGGTTCTATATGAAGCAGTCCATAGCCAAGAGATTCCTAGGGGTGGTTGGGCTGAGCAGGAAGGCCTGCATCATAACGAGGGGCCCCGGCGTTCACGCTGTTTGGGTAGTTTAAGGTAGACGGGTTGCAACACCTTCCATTCCCGTTGACAATATTTGATTTTCCCAGAACATGTTTAAGGAAAATCTTGGGAATTAAGGGTACTTTGTGAAGCTCCTGTATCTATTAAGAGATTTGTGAGATGCCCCTGTATTTAAGCCGGCAATGATGGGTTGGTTGTATCGAATTCAAAGAAGGGTGCTATAATGCAAGCATTGTTCAGGCTTATGTGAGTGATTTAAGATGGTAGAATGTAGAAAGACAAAAATGGCAAACTAACAATATTAGCACCTCTTTCTGCAGGAGCAGCAGAAAGAGTGAGCAAGGTTGCAAAATGGAGAAAAATGTTGCATCCGGCACCAAGATTAATGCAGTAACAGATGTAACAACTGTTATTTAGTGCCATCAAACATAAAGACTAAATGAGAAGTAGCAGCAAGAAGGAAGAACTGACAGAAAAGAAATGTAAAAAACAAAAGTTAAGTCAATTTAAAGAACTTAAAAAGTGAAGACCTTTAAAGTAACTTGGCAAGAGACTGGATTCAACAGATACAGACCACAAATCTGTACAAGACATAGCAAAACAGCAATATAAAGAAGGGTTTGAGGAATGTGCATGTTTAGGTGCATGCCACAGTTAGGCCAAGAAAGACAAGTTCCCTCATCTTTTAGGCACTCCATTCATGAAGATGGACTTTCATAACTCCGGGTCACATGAAAATTCTGACATCCAGGTTACTTTCAGCTCATGCTCCAGAAATGTCCATTTCGACCCCTGAAATCCAGTTATTCAGAGCAATTAATTTGATTTACATTTGAGTTTGAAATTCAAGAAGCAGTATAATTTGTTGGTGTAAGACAGTCTCATCCTTTCAAGACATTTGCTCTTACAGGCACATCATTATCGGGTCACTGGGACACACACTAAACCAATAAATCCAGAGGTCCCTCTTAAGAAAACGGTTTTAGTGCCAAATTCCAAACATGAGTCTTTAACACAAGCAAAACCTCCGACAATTGCTCTGTAAGTAGAGATCCAAAAAAACTTCAACTACACTATGTAACCCAACTGCCACGTTCTGGTCTCTGATACTGACTATAGCAAGCAGGCTACTTGGGCACTGAAACATCATCTTGTGCATCCTATGTCTTGTATATATGTTGCACCTTTTGTATTGTACTCTATGTCCCTTTTTGTTTTTTCCAGGAGCTTGAAGTGTCACTCACGTGAGCTAGCACGTTATAAACTAAAAAATAAATCAACTTCAAGATCCCAAATAAACTTTATAAATGGCTCCCAGATGTTTACTTATGTGTACTATTTAATTGTTAGAATCACACCAATCTTTCCCATGGATCTTGTTTGCCATAAATATGTGACCGCCAAGCTCCAGTATGTGGGGATTCAGTCAGAAGTATGTGATGTATGTGGCATGTGCTATGCATGTGGGTGATAAATGTACTCTTCATGCCCACAGGAAACTATCATTGCACCTCCTCCTTTGCATTTCACAAAAGGACAGTCACAGATTTAAGTGGAGGATTTGCCTGTGTGAGCTCTTAATTTGTGTAAGGATTTTTTCCCAAAAATCTGAATATGTGGGCCTGTCCAGCACACTTGGATGGTGCTTCTCTCGGCACAGCCTCTACAATACGCTGAAGGTGAAGATGGATGTAGTGTGTTCTCTCTGCTCAGCGTTGGGTACCCTCTCATGAGCGTTTTCCTTGATTTTGTTGTGTGGTTGTCGACCAGACCTTTTTCCATGGATACTGACCTTGCCACAGTGTATGTAAAGAGGTTGGTAAGTGTAGAGAAGGTGGTTGATAGGGAGGTGGGAAGAATGTATGGGGGACCCACCACATTAAAATAAAAAGAAAAAATGCAACAAAGTAACTTACCTCTCAGTGATTTCTGTCAATGAAATGACGTAAAACCGAAAAAAGCAATATAGTGCATGTTTTTTTTTAAATTCAGGAATAGATGGACTTGGCACGGTTTAGCACAACAATTAATGTCTTTTAGCCAATTGACTAAATGTTTGTTTGGTCTCACAGGTGAATGGAAGGGAGCTGAACAATCTTCTGCACAATGAAGCAGTAGATCTTTTCAGGGAAGCGGGTGAGGATGTTCTCTTAAGAGTGCAGCACAAAGTGAGTAATACTTGTTCTCAAGGACATCTTCCACCACAGATTTGCTAACATGCCTTAGATTTGCCGTATCCTTTGTTTAACTACAAACATTCTACAACATAAATTCTGTTGCTTGGACTGTGTGTACCTACGGGTATTGCTGTCCTATTTTTCATTATGCAAAAGTAATTTATTGTTTGTATTCCATTGTGTTTTTCAAGTTCAGGTCCTATTGTTTTTTTTTAGCACGCCCTCCACCCTTACAAGACTTATGTTCCAAACTGGACTACTTCCTTGGGGAGTTAGTCGTAGGCATCCAAAAAGAAATTGCCCCAGACTTAAAAACCTCATCCGAGACTTTACTTTGACCTCTCCTTTATTCCTTTTTATTCTACACCCCTATCTTCCTCAGTTTATATGCCATAAAAAACACTTTCACACGAATATGAGGATATGGGCTGCATATCAGAGTGTATTTTGAAGTTGCCTCAAATACATGCCACAATCGACTAGGAAGTGCCCTGGCCAGTCTGCTCCCTTTTTCTTAAACCTCCACTTGCTTTGCTTTAAGCTCTGGAAGTTGGGTGTTTGCAACTAGACATTACCCAGATCAGGGTGACTCAGGTTAGTTTCTTAAGATGTGTTTGTCCAACCTAGGAAATCCCTCCTCTTCATCGCTTTGCACCTCCATGCGATGTTGGTGGGTATAACCAATAATGCCGGTGGGTATAACCAATAATGCCAGTCTGCTTCGCAGTGTTCGTTATACTGGGTTCCTGGTATGGACAAGCTACAGACATTCCAGATTGTTGCCAAACAGACATGAAGATTTTCAAAACATTGGCCAGAATACTGAAGAAGCATCAGGATGAAATACCTCCTGAAAGATATTGAGGGATGATAAAGACTACAGATAGGGTATATACTTTCCGGCCTAAGTATGTTGAAAAGGTAGGAACATCAGGAGAAAGCACACCAGGAACTTCACAAGTGAGCTCAGACGTACACAGTGATAATGAATGACAGGCATGGAATGATAGACCCTCAACAAGTACAACTGAACCCATTAACCCCTTAACCACCAAGGCCTCTCCAACCACCAGTGCCAAGCCCTTTTTTGGTGATTTCGGTATGTCAGCATTCAATCCCTTGTAACTATTTTGTTACATGTGCTATCTCACCCAAATTTGGCCCCTTTTCTTCGCACATGTTGGTGGTCATAACGCCACCATGGAATCCTAGTCTGCTGTATGGGGTGAGAGAAAATAACCAAAAAGCTAGCACATTTTATGTTTTTTCAGAAAATGCCAATAACATGATGTACAAAGAAGCCTGTGGTTGTTTCCTTGTGAGAGCTAGGAACATATGGTTTGCTGTGCTAAATTTGCCATTTTCCAGGCTTTCAAGAACATGTTGAGTGGTAAGGAAAAAACATATTTTTATATGGTTACCATCAGTTTTGTGAGAGGTAGGCGATTTTGCCCTTTTTTCCAATAGGACATAGGTGGACGGAATGGAAGAGGAGGATAGGAAAGCTGAATGGGAAGGCAGGCATATGTTTCTGAAAAGTAGACACAATTCCAAGTTTCAGAAGGCGTGATTTGCACAGGTCAGGCAACCACTCTGTAGGGAAATTTCCCATAGTTCGGGGAAAAATTGGAAAAATGACAGATAAAAAAGGTATGTGGTGGACATGGTTGGCCCTGTAAGGCAGTGGCTTCTGTGAATTTTGAGAAAAGCAGTGGTCGGGGATGTGACCGCTTACCACCCTGGAGCTCTGGCTGGGTTGTGTTACAGCTTCTCCCTCTGGGAAAGGACGGGGACCCTGCTTAGGCTCCCTGCAACCGCTGCTGGGCTTGGAAAGTTGGGGGTAATGCCCCTGGCCTTAGGCAGCTGTATCCCATGTGATTTGTGCCTACATGAGAGGCCCCCACCTCCATATTGGGTATGGGGGGGAAAGAGGGCCATCCCCTTTCCATTACACAAGTCGCTGGTGTTTTAGGGTGCCCCCACCAACAAAATGTAATTTGTTTGTTTTGCCCCTACCCTAGGGGCGGATGGGCACATTAGTGTGCCCATCTGCCCCCAGGGTGGGAAAAATGTGCTGCCCCATGCTTAGGGGGGACCTGTGCCAACTTTTCCTGTGGCCCTCTGCCCCACCCCAAATGGATGGGGGGGGGCATCTCATGTAGCCCTCCCTGGGGGCAGATAGGGGCAGAAATCTGCCCCAGGGAGGGCTACATGTGATGCCCCCATCCATTCAGGGTTAGCGTGGCGGGCCACCCCCTTTCATTACCTATATCTCTGGTGATTTAGGGTTCCCCCACACTCCACCAAAACACAATCCTTTTATTTTTATGTTTTGCCCCCTTCCCTAGAGGGAGATGGGCACATTACTATGCCCATCTGCCCCCAAGGTGGGCAAAACGTGCTGCCCCATCCTTTGGGGGCTGAGGGGAAGGGCCGCTTACATATTAAGCGGCCTCCTCAACCCCCACTTCAAAAGCAGATCCCTGGTGGTCTAGTGGCATTGCTGGGCATGTTATCGAGTGATCAGAGCCCGATCCGCGCCCAGCAATGCTTCAAATAGGGTGTCCTTGGAAAGGGGAGAATCTCCCCTTTCCAACAACACCTCCTTCCATCTCAACGGCACAATAATGCCGGAGATCGAGGGAGAGGGACAAGGGAACTCACCTTCTCTTTTCGCCGTGGCAGCCGAAAATGGCTGCTGCAGTAAAATTTACTTTGTTTCACATCAGCGTGCATTACGCACACTGATGTGAAACTGAAGGAAATCCAACTCCTGG
This sequence comes from Ambystoma mexicanum, assembly GCF_040938575.1. Classification (NCBI taxonomy): domain Eukaryota; kingdom Metazoa; phylum Chordata; class Amphibia; order Caudata; family Ambystomatidae; genus Ambystoma; species Ambystoma mexicanum. The sequence continues at coordinate 178,984,912 of NC_090940.1, forward strand.
GCTATGAGGAGGAACCCCCTCCTCACATAGCCTGAGGTTGGATTTCAGTTTTGTGCGATCGCTGCTTTGTAGCGATTGCACAAACTGCTTTGCCAAAAAGGGCAAGCTATTTCGTCCTTAGCACTGCAAACGTAATGCTAAGGTCTAGATAGCTCGTCCTTGGCACTTAAGGGGTTAAGAAGGGTTATTTTAGATCAAAAAAAGATGATTTTGCAAAGGCAATCGGCCCAATACGAAGCAAGTTTGGTTTCAAGAACTAGCCCATACAGATATAGTAACACAAAGATTCACACCAGAGGTAAGAGAGGAAGCGGAAGAACCAATGAGAATAGAAGATGGGAGGTCGAGCGTAAAAATCAGATCAGAATACAGGAAAGAGAGAATATACAACAAACAAGGCAAGATGTGATCCTGGATTTAAACCTCTCAAATAGAACATTGGGCGAATATAAACATGTCATCAACAGCGGCCTCTCTTCTGCACCAGCTACGAGCAGTGATTTTAACGTTCAGATAGATATTTTTAAGTTTGTAAGAAAATTGAAACTAAAGAAATTCTTCCACAATACTAATTGGAGACAACCAGACATACGACAGCGTGTGATAATTGGATAAACTTTCCATCAATGACATTCAGAACAGACAACTTTAAATATCCTTGGAAGCGGTTACCCAAGCAGCAGTCGCCCAGATTCCAGAAGAGCTAGATGTGGAAAGCACAATTCTCCAGCATGGGGTCTGGCATGGATTCACATACTCAAGAATATTCCCCGTCGTCGAGCTGGGAATCCTCGGTATAAGAAAAGTTTCACTTTTGTTTATAAACTGTCTGTCTCCTATGAAACAAATCACTGAGCTCTTTGTCATACTACCCCCACCCAATGACTGCCCTCTCGCTAAGCCCCTCCTCAGGCAGCCATCTTCAGATTTTTACCGCACGTCCAAGTTTTGGCAGACCTCATGTTTCGCTCTTAGAGCTTTCTGCATTTTTTGTGCTTTTTTTGCTTTATCGTTTCTTCATCACACTAACGGGGATCTGTTTTTTGGCATCTTTCATCGCTCCTCAAGGGTGGGATCATCGAGTGTTTCTTCTTTTTTTCCAGAAGGCCATCAGGCCTACACTGCACGCCGGACTATGTCGGAGGAGAAGGATGTGGCTTCCCTCTTCAGACTCTGCACCAGCTGCAGTTTACGGAATGTTTTCGTGGACAAGCATTCCCAGTGCCTTTGTCTTCACCCGACGCACAAGGAGGTAGATTACGAGATCTGTCATGGCTTTACCAAGCGCACAAGGAATCATCGGCACAGCAGGCTGGTGGCGTGGCTCAAATTCAAGACCCTGGCCCCGTGTGTTTCACAGGGTCATGGCCCCTCTGGATCCAGCCAGCCAGAGTGGGCTTCTAAGTCCTTTTGAGGGCGCTCCATCCGTGGGGGTCCAAGACAAGGCAAGCACCCCGAGTCTGGTTCCGTCGGGATCGCCGTGCAAGCGGGTCCCGTGATGGCCATGGCGTGTTTATCTCCAGCGGCCTCAATCTCCAGTCATCACTCCAGCTCTTCGTCGAAGAGAAAGTCAGCTACCCCGGGGAAGCTACAGGAGAAACCGGAGAAGGCCAAGCAACAGTAAAAGGTAGGCGACCTGCCTTGTGAAGGCCCAGGTCATACAGGCTAAATCGCCTGCTTCAATCGAGCTGGAAGGCCTTTGTAAGGCAAAAGGGACTGACCCGGTCCAGGGTGCCCCGGCGGCATCCAGGGTGTCTCTCCCTCCCAGCGGGAGGCTTTGGCCAAACCACGGAAAGGACCCCGGAGAAGAGGATGCCGTCCCTTAGCCCTAGGCAGACCCCTCGGGACCCAAAGAAGGGGGTGGGGCGGGGGAAGTGGAAGAACTCCAAGGCATGGACATTACTTCTTCCAACGTAGAGGACGAGGGTTCTGTCCACAACATCCCAGAAGACGTTGGGGACGACGACGGATGGTTGAAGTACCGGCCAGAGGCGACAACGACAATGTCATTGGCGGGGACGAGGACATGGGTGCTGGGCCCAGTGACACTACTCCCTAGGCATCTCCGAGAGATCTGTTGGATGATATTCTCTCAACCCGCCACTCACTGGTGTTGGAGATGTAGAAGAGGATGCCGGCGGCACTGGCTCTACTGGCAATTACCCCATTGACACCAGGGCCGCCACCACCGAAGAAAACGAAAAGGCATCCTATGCCTCTGCTCCAACAGCCGGTATCCTCACCCTCGCCTCACCCCCTTGGGATACAGGGACGGACAAGGTGATGACAAGACACTGATGATGACAGCGGCATCTCTCGCCCGCCAAGGGCTTCTCCCCCGGATGAAGTTGGTCCCTTCCACTCAATGATCGGCTGCGCATCGGAACTCTTCCAGCTCACACCGGAGGAGACGAAGGAGGGCTTCTTGTATCAACGCCAGGAAGCGAAAAGGACCATTTTGGCAATGCCCCTCCTGGACGACGTCTGACATGAGGGGCTGGCGCTGCTGAAGAACCCCGCCTCAGCCCCGGCGAAAAGGGACCAGCTTGAAAAGAAATACCGGTTTCCGGAGTCTGCAGCCAAGTGTTTGCAATCACAGCCATCACCAGACTCAGTGGTCTCGGCTGCTGTGCCGAAAAAGGCGTCCAACCGATCGTCCTTGGCTTCCGTTCCCCCGGACAGCAAGGGGAAGAAGTTGGACGCCGTGGGTAGAAAGGTCATCTACTCTGCGGCAAAGGCAGTCAAGGCAGCCAACGCTTTAGCTATCCTGGCTAGGTACGACCGGGAGCTATGGTACAAGATAGCTCTGATCCTGGATTTCCTCCCCGAGGAGAAACTGGTTGAGGCGATGGAGATCCTTCAGAAAGGCGAGGTGGCGTCGGACTACACCATTACCGTGGCCCTGGACATTGCAGACACAGGGTTCCGCCAGATGGGAAATGGGGTTTGCCTCTGTCGTGGCTGGCTGAAGGCCACCAACTTTAGGCAAGAGGTCCAGACGAGGGTCCATGGGCATGCTGTTCGAACAGAGATAATCTCTTTGGATAGGCCGTCGATGAATCTCTTCAGGCCATCAAGACCGACACGGAGACGGGCCGTTTCCTGGGCACACTGCAGCAGCACAGTCAGTCCTTTCGTTCTTCAGCAGGGAAGTCTGGCAGATCCTCAAAGGGTTTCAGTGGCAGATCATCTTGTTACCGCCAGCCCTCCCGTTCTGCGACCCAGGAAGCCTACAGGGGTCTCTCCAAGGCCTTTGGAGATGGCTGCCTTCGTCGTCAAGGCTCCCAAGGCAGCATGCCGGCCTCCAAGCAGGACTTAACCGACCAAGACGGTGGGCCCCCACCCCTGCACCCTGGTTCGTCAATGTGTGGAAAACATCCCCACTGATCGATGGGTGTTGGACGCTGTAGCCCACGGACACACTTTGGAGTTTCAGCGCAAGTGTCCTCAAATGCCACCGGTGGCCCAGCAGGAACAACACATGCCTCAGCTGCTGCTGGAGGTTCGGGCCAGAAAAAAAAAAAGGGGGGGTGCTACAGAGCTGGCTCCGAAGCGACTCCGGGGCTGTGGAGTTTACTCGAGATGCTTTCTAAAAAGAAAGAATCTAGGACGATTCAACAAGTACATCAAGTCCCAAAAATTCAGGATGGTCACGTTGCAGCACATGCTCTGCCAACTGGAGGAGGAAGACTTTGTCGTCGTTGGATCTAGAGGACACATACTTCCAGGTCCCGATTCATGAAAAACATTGCAAATTCCTGCGTTTCGTTGTACAAGGGGAAGCTCTTCCAGTTCAAGGCTCTCTCCTGCCGACTGAAGTCGGCGCCCAGAGTCTTTACGAAGTGCTTGGCTCCGGTGGCGGCCCACCTGCGCCTACAGGGGATATATGTGTACCCTTACCTCACCGACTGGCACCTCCGGCCAGGGCAAGGGACGTTGCCGTCGATCACACAGAGAGGACCGTCCGACTTCTGACTGATCTGGTGTTCTCAGTGAACTATGCAAAGTTCTGCTCGACTCCATCGCAGGACGCGCTATCCCTGGGTGCCAGGCTCAACACAGTGTCCTGCCTGGTGGCCCCCTCGGAAGAGAGGAGAGCAGCCATTTTGAGCAAAGTGCAACGGCTGTTAGCACTGAAGATCACCACAGTGAGGACCATCAAGTTGCTGCTCGGCATGATCTCATGTATCTACCTGATCCGGCTCTGCAGGTTGCAGATGCGACCGCTCCAGGAATTCCTGGACGCCCGTTGATTCCAGGTGTCCGGAAGCTTCAAAGATGGGATTGTTCTCGACGAGGAGTTCACTCGAGTGATAAGGTGGTGGGGTGTGTGCTCCAACATCACCTGATGCACAGACTTCCAGAGCCGCACGTTCCAGGAGATGGTCACGACGGATGCTTTCCTGGAGGGCTGTGGAGCCCACACAGAATGTCTCCACGACAGAGGCTTGTGGCTGCCAGTGGAGCAGGAGCTCCACATCACAACGTACCAGAGCAGCAGGCAGTGTTTTGGGCCCTTAAGTAATTTCTTCCGTCTCTCAGGGAAAAACTGCTGCGGGTCTTCAAGGACCATACCACCAGTGTTTTACATCCGGCTGCAGTAGGGCACCAGGTCCCTGGCGCTCTCCAGGGAGGCGCAGGATCTGTGGCACTGGGCTGTCACCCAAGGGATGTTCCTCTTTCCTTTACACCTCACGGGAGTGAAAAACAGTCTCTGACTCACTCAGCGGGGAGCTACGCTCTTTCCACGAGTGGGAGCTTCGTCAGGATCAAGTGGCCAGCATCTTCCTCAAGGGGGGCAGACCACAGATCGATCTATTTGCGACGTCAACGAACACCAAGTGCCAGAGGTTTGCCAGCAGGTTCTCGCTCAGCCGTGGAGCATGGGGGGGGGGGTGCATTCTCATTCCCGTGGGAAGGCCTGTTCCTGTACGTGTTCTGTCCGTTGCCTCTACTACTACAAGTCATCAGTAAACTCTGACCGTGTCGGTGCAGGATAATCCTCGACGCACCAGCTTGGACGAGGCAAATCTGGTACACGGACCGTCTCAGCATGTCGGCGTCTCCTCCAGTCAAGCTACCAGTGGTCGCAGATCTGCTTGCCAGAGAAGGAGGCGCAATCCTGCACCGTGACCCAGGATCGCTGAACCTGAATGCCTGACTCATACGGCATTAGAGTTTGGCGGGCACGAGCTGCCGGCGGACTGCAGGAAAGTCCTTGCCAGGGCCAGGGTGTTTGTCGACTCTAAGTGCTACAGACACAAATGGAAGCATTTCACGACTTTGTGCCGGTCGCAGAAGATTAAACCCCCTCCCCCAAGTCCTTCCGTACTTGTTGTCGCTGGCGATGTCTGGGCTGGCACACGCCTCCATCAAAGTGCCTCTAGCGCTATCTCCCGCTACACCGGGATATCCGGGACAGCCTTCTCTTTGGTCGCACCGTCTAGTGAAAGAGTTGGTTAAAGGACTGTTTTGATCGTTCCCACCGGTGAGGGCGCCTGCCCCAGCATGGGAACTCAACGTGGTGCTGACTAGGCTCATGGGGGGGGGGGAGAGGCCCTTCCAGCCTATGCATCAAGCTCCTCAAGTTCCTTTCTTGGAAGACCACTTTTCTCGTGGCCGTCACCTCTTCCAGGAGAGTGGGTGAGATCCAGGCCCTGTCCTGTAAGAAGCCCAATTTGACTTTCTACGAGACGATGGTGGTGCTGCGGACGCACCCCTCCTTCATGCCCAAGGTTCAGTTGGAATTTCATCTCAACTAACCCTTGGTGTTGCCTGTGTTTTGTCCGACACCTTCGTTGCCGGCTGAAAGGACTTTGCACTCGCTGGAAGTGGCTCGAGCGCTGAGGTTTTATGTGGCCCGTACCAAGAGTTTCCGGAAGACTTCTCAGCTTTTTGTGAACTTTGGTCCTGTAAACCATGGGAAGGCCTTGTCCAAGGATTCCATCTCCAGGTGGCTCTTCGGCTGCATCACTCATTGTCACCGGTTGGCAGACCGACTGCTGCCTGGCCGTCCGAGCCCATTATACCAGAGCGAACACTGCTACATCAGCGTTCCTATCTGGTGTGCCCTTGCTGGACATCTGCAGTGCTGCTATGTCGAGGTCTACGCACACCTTCCTCAAATTCTACTGCGTTAACAGGGATTCCAGAGAGGAGTCCAGAGTCGGCCAAGCAGTGCTACGCAACCTGTTCGCTTGAAGGTGAGCCTGGTGAGGAGGTAAGAGTATTGCTTCTGTTCACTCTTGCCACCTCCTGTGGTTGTATATGTACTGCTATGTATTCTTTGTTCATGAGCATGTGAATCCATGCCAGACCCTATGCTGGAGAAGGAGCAAGTTACTTACCTGTAACTGTAGTTCTCCAGCATGGATCTGGCATTGATTCACATGCAAACCTTCCCTCCTGCCCCTCTGTGGCTCTTCTTGGTCATACTGCCACTTTAAGTGCTACCAAATCTGAAGATGGCTGCCAGAGGAGTGGCTTGGGGAGAGGGAGTCATTGTCTGGGGGCAGTATGACCCAGAGCTCAGTTTATTGGAGAAAGACAGTTTATAAACAAAAGTGAAACCGTTTTTTCTTTTACAGAGGATTCCGAGCCTGGCGACAGGGAATATTCATGAGCATGTGGAGAATAGTTACAGGTAAGTAACTTGTTGCTTCTGACTGATGCTAAATTGAAACCAAATTCCAAATTTACGCCACAGTTAGAACAAATTAACTTGATTTATACCTTCCATCAAGCAGTTATTATTGACATCCACAAACTCATGTATAAAAAAGTAGAAAACAACTGCATACACAACTACTTTTATGAGGAACACCGGGCCATGCAGAGACTGCAAACATATGACGATGTAATTATCAACGTGGCAGACAAGGGAGGAAACATTGTCATATTGAACAAGCAAGATTATATTGCCATGGCAGAACATCATTTATCTTTACCCGGTAGCTCTAAGAAAATTAATTGGGAATGTATTACTAATACAATAAAGTAATTTCATGAACTAGTTCACAAATGGTATCTGACACACATATTGACAGATGATGAAAAAGCCTTCCTAAGTCAAATGCAGAGAATACCAACAATCTATTTTTTGCCTTAAATTCACAAAGTAAGTGATGTATTTATTACATGAGGCTCGACCAATTGTGGGATAGGTTTGCTGACGTAAAATATGTGCAGATTCATTGATTTAATGATAAAACCTGAAGTATGTAAATTAGATTCCCATGTCGAGGATACAATACAAGTTTTGGAAAATTTGAATTAAGTGACTTGGAGTAAATAGCATATCTTGGCCTTAATGGATGTAAAGGCCTTGTACGTTTCAACCATAGATTGGCACTCAAATCAATATTTGAGTATTTCTTTAATGGCAAATCAGCCTCAGATCTACTGCAAATAGAAATGTTGAAGACATTTCTTAACTTTACATTAGTTCACAATGTGTTCCTATTTAACGTAAGCATCTCTAGCTAAACAAAGGGAGTAGCAATGGGGCATGCTATGCGCATTCTCTAGCTAACCCCTTCATGGGTTATTTCGAAGATGCACATGTGTACACATATCCTGATGCTGCAACTAAAATATTTAAATGGATGCGATACATTGATGTATTGTTAATTTGGAATGGCACTAAGGGTGATGTTCAATTAATATTTAGACCATAATAGCTTTGGAATAGAACTCACTAGAATAAAGTAATGAACACATCACCACCTTGGATCGCAATATTGACATTCGGAATGACGAAGTCTGTACTAGAACGTTCAGGAAAGAAACCGAAGTAAACTCACTCTGAAAGCTGCCACAAGAGAAATGTGATTGAGGATATCCCTAAGGGAGAATCTATACGAGCAAAAGGAAATTTTAGTGAGCTTACCAGCTATCGTGAAGAATGTGCAATAATAAACAAAAGTTTCTCAGAAAGAGGTTATTTAAAGATAAAAAATAGTAAGACTAGGATGATTACGAGATATTCTAGAGACCATTACAATATACAAAAGGCGCACCGCAGAAGTACCGAAAAAGTACTGTTTGCTGTCCTGCTGCCATTCTGCCCACGCTACGCTACGCTGCGCCAGCGCTTTCAGGATTTGAGAGCCGTGTGTGCTCTCGACCTCGATTTGGTCTTGTGGAGGACGTCTGGGCCTGCTGCACTGGACTTGCCTGACTTCCTTTCCACTGAGGTCACTTCCTTTGGCTGGAGCTCTTCCCCTTTTGACTGACGTGCTCCCTCTAGCCTATAACTGCCCTGCTGAACGCGCACCGCAGAAGTACCAAAAAAGTACTGTTTGCTGTCCTGCTGCCATTCTGCCCACGCTACGCTCAGCCAGCGCTTTCAGGATTTGAGAGCCGTGTGTGCTCTCAACCGCGATTTGGTCTCGTGGAGGACGTCTGGGCCTGCTGCACTGTACTTGCCTGACTTCCTTTCCATTGAGGTGACTGATACTTTTGGCCCGCCTTTTTCTCTCTATTCAATCGCATCGTCCAGTCACACCTGTTGTGCTTGAGTTCTTTCCGGACTTTGGATTTGGTGTGCCCAATGCTGTGTGCCCAACCCTGTGTGCCCACCATTATATAGTGCGCCCTTGGGAGTTGCCATCACCTCAACTATATAAAAAAATAAAATAAAAAAAAATAAAGTTGTAGATTCTATGTGAATTGTAAAGATTGAATCTACTATCACACGAATTACTCGAACTTATTTCTTCTGATTTTTGTTATAGGTCACTTCCTTTGGCTGGAGCTCCTCCCCTTCTGACTGACGTGCTCCCTCTAGCCTATAACTGCCCTGCTGAACGCGCACCGCAGAAGTACCGAAAAAGTACTGTTTGCTGTTCGCTGCTCGCGGTGCGCGCTCGGTGGGTAAGTTTAAACAGCTTTTTTACTTTCCTGGCTTGCGCTTAAGTTAATCTATGTCTCTCTAAGCCTACGAGTACATTTACATCAAGGTAATGGTTAGTGGTCTTCGTAGTGGAGCTACGCTACATTCTCCTGCTCCAGCTAAACGCTCCAAGAGGAATCGCTCACTATTAACTAACGCCAAAAGGGGCATTTCCTCAGAGACTACGGATATGGAGGACCCCGATACTATGGTTCAAACTAAATCCGTTACTGAGGTCACTCCATTGAATGAGATGGACTTTGGATCCAGCACTGATTTGGTAACTCCAGAGATATGTAATAATGAACCCAATGCCTCGGCTAGCATGCTGTCTTCTGATTTATGTATAACACTTCCCAATTCAATGTTTATTGCTGAATCAATTTGTTCAGGTGTTACTTATCCTAAATTGAGTAACCAAACAGGCAATTATAATACTAACCCCCAGTTAGAACATGGGGATACTATACTCCTTAATAAAAATCAGGAGATTGCTCTTCCGCTGGCCCTATCAGAATCCGGGGTAAACACGAGTGCGGAGTCTTTGACTCCTCTGATGATCGCGCCTTCTAGCACCACTGAGATAAATTCCAGTTCACCCAAAGGGTGGATGGATGACAGTCCTAACTTGGAGGATAGCATTGTGAGAGCAGCTATTAAAAGAGAAATGGGAATTGAGAGTTTTAACCATCATTTGGCTGACTTCTCTACCCTTCCCTCAATGATTGAAACTGATCTGGGTAGACGTATTAGGCTTTCTTATGAACCCTCTTCCCCAATCTCACAGAGAAGATGCAAAGAGGATCCACCTCCTTTGCCTACTTATGAACCATCCTCCCCCTACTCTGCTCCAACCCAAGTATCTACATCATATGGGAAAGCTACAAATGGAGGCTCTTCCAAGCTATATTGTTCAGAATAACGGAACAATTCGCCTGTGGCTACAAAACAGCAAACTGTAATTCCCAATGTTACATCTCATCGTGACTATTCTCATTCACCTCCAATAGAAGATACTAATCTTATCCATGATTCTATTCATACACTGAATTCTCAACCTCAAATGGAACTACCATTCAATCCAGAAGCATTTCCTATCATTACGCGTATACTGAATTTATTTGATAAAGGTCATGAACGCACGCATGAAGAAGTCAGGTTTCTTCATTTGCAAAATACGGAAATATCTTCTAAAATAAATAAGATGGAAGGCCTGTTATTTGCATGCAACACAATCTCTCTTCTGAGTTCTAATCACACTACTCCTAACATCTGCAGTGACAAAGGTACTCAGACAAAAACATATGCGGAAATCGTAGCTGATCCCCCAATGCCCTTGCAATCTCCATCAGGGTTTCAGAAATGTAAGATGGAACAATTAGTGGAAACAAATGCGGCTAACATTGAGAAATTATTGTTTGCCTTCAAGGAAATCTAGTCAACTTTATTACTAGTTACTAAATCAAATAACGACGTGGTCCAAAATACAGTTGAATCTCCTAAGCTCCCTTTTCCAGATAGTCCTTCTGCACTTACTGATTTACTTGCGCTATCGGACAAGGTGATCGATTTAGATTTGGCATGTGACAAATCAATTGCATCATCATCGTCTGGTGAAGTTCTCCCAATGGTCCTTACTAGAAAACAAAAAAGAGCACAACAGAGAGCTGAAAAAAGAAAAGGGGCCGATAAAAGACTTAAACAAAAAGTAGAAAAAAAAAATCTAAATCAGAGTGCTCCTAAATCAGATCGTCATAATACAAACATAAAAGAAATATGCAATCTGTCAGGCTGGGAGGGTATTATTGACTTGAATCAGCTAAATGCGGAATCCAAAGCGGTGCTCAATCTTTCTATACCACAGCCACTTATTCCTAATTTACCTGATGCATGTATAAAAGAGGCTCGCCCAAAATGCAACAAACAAATGTGTAAACAATCGCCGAAAAAAAAAAAATTGCAAATAAAAGTAACTCATGTGAGGAAACAGAAATGCCCTCCTTGATGTTCACACTCGAAGAGCCGCATTTGACTGTAAAACAAGCCACGCTCTCCAACTTTTATCCTCTGCTATTTTAAAAAAAAACTGATAGATTCATTCAAGGTGCATGCAATGATGCAATGTCGAAAAATCAGCGAAATTCACTGACACAAATGCCAAAAGTGGCTGTGTCCAACTCGGCTGAAAATCCGAGCAGCAATATTGAAAGCCTGGGGGAAAAAAGAGATTGATCCACTGATTGAAAACTCAAGTCGAGAAAGGCAAAGTGAGAATTTAACTTTACTTGAATCTGATCGACATCTACTATCTATACGATGGAATCAGAAAGTGTCGCAAACTGTTGCAAATGATTGCGGCGGATCCGCTCATCTCTACTGACCTTTGCGATTGTTATTTCTCTTTACGTAAAGTTGAAGAGCTTAATATGAAACGTATTCAATTTCACCTAACAAAAATTGCCTTGTCTAAATGCTCTACAACCGAATCTAATGCAAACCACATACATAAATTCAATAAGTTGGTTGCTGACTCAAAAAAAGAGAAGTACAAAAAAATCAGGGAGATCATGAGATCAATGTCTCCCTCCCTTTGCAGGTCAATTTCGCTAAATCGAATAAAACAAGTTTACAAAAACAGAATTAAATTTCTGAAAATTTCCATGTACATTACTGATAATCAAAATATGATGTATCACCTATTAAAATATAATACAAGGCAATCTTGGTCATTACTACGCTCTTTAAAATTAGGCCAACAATCTGATCCGCAATGCGTAATTTCTGCTGATGCGTGGACTAACTTCATAACACAAAAATTTAAATTTCCCGACCGTTTTTCTTTTGTCAAAAACCATTATCCAAGGTTAATTCGAAATACAAGAACTGGATGGACGGTTAATGACATCATTGGTGTAATCAATAAACTTAACAACTCAAAAGCACCAGGTCCAGATGGGCTCCCTCCGTGTGTTTACAAATCGGATCCCCTCTTTTGGGCATACATCTTAAAGATCCGGTTTGATTTGATCTTACAAACCGGAGAAATTCCTTCAACATGGCACTCAGCACACATAATACCTATTTATAAAAAAGCCCCCCCTGAATTACCATGCAATTATCGCCCCATTGCACTTACTGATGCTTCATCCAAAATCTTCTCTCTTTTACTCCTGCAGGAGCTTCAAATGTATATCACACGTAATAACTTGCTCTCAATATTCCAGGTGGGTTTTAGAAAGTTCATTGGCTGTCCTTTGAATGCAACAATTCTTGCGCATCTCTATGCACAGACGAAAAATGCACACATTGGGCCTGTGTATATGGCCAGTCTGGATCTGACAGCTGCATTTGATGGCGTAATTCGAGAAATTCTCTGGGCAAAACTGATCAAAATGGGAATCCCTTATTCCTTGGTTGCACTGATCGCCATGTTGCACCTCAAGACCTCTTATCGAATTCGCTTAAATCGTAATGGTGCCTTAACCAATTCAATCTGCACCGAAATTGGCGTTAAGCAAGGATGCAATATGGCGGCAGTACTATTCAATTTATATCTATATGGGATTGACTCTCTTTGGAAAGATCCGCATGTATTTCCAGCTAAGTTGGGTGCACTTAGGCTTCATTGGATCGGTTTTGCAGACGATCTTCTCTTTTTTGATCGCACCCGTTTGGCCTTCAGAATAAACTCGATCTATTTGCTAAATTCGCTCATAATCTGAATCTCATAGTTAATCCAACTAAATCTTCAATTCTTTCTATGATGGGCGATGCAAAGTAAACAAATTTTCATGCCTCTTGCAAGGAGTCGAACTTTGCTACACCTCATCCATCCGCTATTTGGGCTATCCACTGATGGATTCTTATTCTTTAAGTATGTGGCAAACATTTCTTAACAATAAAGCCAAAACTTTAGCCGCTCAGATGAAAATCATATTCCATAAATATTGCTTATTTTCTTTATTACCTCTTATTCATTTTTACTTACTCAAAGTTGAACCCTGCTTATTATACCCTTTGGATATATGTTTATATGAAATTGATTCTTTTCTTGATACAATACAGGGAAAAATGTGGAAGTCTGCCCTGGGTTTAGCTCAGTCCATACCAAATGTCTTTATTTGTCACGAAATCAATATGTTGCCTCTATCTGTAAAAAGAAATTGGCGAAATATAAAAAACTATATTAAAATGCTGGACCCTCCGGCAAACTCCTTATATGTTAATTTGAATAAATTACTTGAAAATTCAAGTATTTACTCACTCAAAGTATTCACAAACAAATTTTATGCAATTTTACGTGCTATTGATGAAACCCCCGAAAGTATGACCTTGCTGCTTCCTGCTCATAAAAAAAAATATGAACTCTATTTTTGGTGTAAGCTTACAGATAAAATGGGAACTTACCCATCGTATTCTGAATATAACCAATTTCGTAGAAAGTGGGGTGATCGTGCATTTTATTTGACTCAGTTTCCCTCTGCGGTGGGCAGAAAACTTCTAATGCGTTTTCATTTGAATCAATTTCGAACTCTATCCAAAACAAAAAATTGGAATACATCATTTCAGACCGGCTTTTCCACTCTATGCCGTTTTTGTGAAGCTTTGGAAGCAGACGAAACACTTAAACATATGGTCATCGCTTGTCCCTTCTTCTCACCATCCCGTAAAAAATGTTTCAATTTAAAGGCTCAGTTCCAAACAGACACTAGTATGGAAGCACTTTGGAACCGTTGTATGTGCAGTAATAGTTTGTCATTTAATTTGAAATTGATAGAATTATTGTCAATTATTGAAGTAAAACTAAATGAATTTACTACACTTTCGATATAAGAATTTGAATTTGATGTATTAAGCACAAACTGCGGTATGGAAATACTATCCTTACAAATCTCATGTATGTTTTAAACTCATTGGTAAATTGTTATTGTGCTGGATGTTTTAATCCTTATTTTTAATGATTGTAAAGGTTTGTATAAACCAAACACAATAAAAAAAAAAAAAGGCGTTTAGAAAAGACTGGCACATTTTGATTTTGGATGAGGACCCAAGACACTGTATTATGGAGAAACCTGACTTTGTTTTCACCAGGGGACCCACCCTAAAAACTAAACAGAGTCCTAGTTGTATGTCCAGCAAGAAACAGAAGGTACAAGCGAGTATCCTTACTGGACATCCAGTAAGAGCATTTACACAAATGTTTGAACTCCACAATGTGTAAGTATGTATTAAATAATGTACAAACGTTTGTATCTAAAGACAATAGAAAACTGTACATACAAGATTTGATCAACTGCCATGCTAAATGTCATCTACATAATTGTATGTGTATGCAACAAACTTTGTGGGTTCGATCATTACGATTTTGAATAAGGTAACATCTTAATATGTTGGCGTCATCAGACAGAAGATTCCCCTGACACGAACATTAGATACAAGAACATCAAATGGACAATAAGGAACAAATCAAGGTCATAGGCATCAAGCACATTTCGAATGATGAGCGATGGGGAGATCGTGAAAACATCTTGAGGCAGGAAGACGCAAGAACAATCTGCGCACTAAGAAGTACAACCAAGTCTCTGAATACGGATAATGAGATGCAGGTCTTTCTGTAACCATTTAGCATTCTTGTTGAGAATTGGAGAAATTGAATAGGGGTGTATGTGTATATACCAGGTATTTGTATTTATAAATGGAGCCTTATCTTACCGACAACTGTGAAAAAAAGAGCAAAGGCTTAATCTGAGGTGCATACATATATTCTATGAGAAATGGCTGTTATATATTGTTTTAAAAAAAGGGATTTGTGTAAGCAATGTCAACTTGTTATAGCATTGAAAAATTCATTATTTGGAGGTTTCTATTTGGTACCAATGATAACTGTATGAATACATAGAATAAGTTATTTTATCAAAGTATGCCACAGAATTATAGCTGGATGAAGCAATGTGACTTATTGGTCCTCAAGCCTCATATATGCCCATATCATTATTTCTGTATTCAAAATAAAAGTTAAATACTTTAAATGAGAAAACATAAAATCTACATCATTTTATGTTTAGCCGTCTGTACAAAATAATGGTAGTATAAACTAATATACAATCACTGTATTTGAAACAGAAAGTAAACAAAGCAAGTACACATAGATCTGTATAATTTCAAGTTTTACCATCTGCTTGCAACAAATGTAGTAGAAACCGAAACAGAATATTTTCCTGATACGTAATAAGAAGGTAAGTAGATCAGGGAATGACTGAAGCCGTGCAACAATGATGTCCTCACACCCAAGAACGTGACTTCTTGACAATATCAAAGGTCTTTCAGATTGGAGGCAGTGATCCACTCTGCGGAACTCGCCTCCATTCTGAAAGAGATCTTGCTGAATTCTGGTTTGAAAACGTGGTTAGTTCGGAGCTATAGAAACCCTCCCCCTCTTTTCCCCTTAAATATATAGCTAATGACTGGATTCCGATATTTGTCTCCTAGGTAATGGACCAAATTATGAACAATAGCAAGCCATGAAAACGCAACCTACTTAGGTTAAAATCACTGCAATAAAAAGTTAAACGCATCTAAATTGGGAACTGTTAGGAAATGGATAACAGATAAATATTAACTATTGCATTCACACTTGGCGGGAGCATAGAATAGATTTTCAAGAAAACGCACCTTATTTGTTTAGTAATTATGATATTTTATTTATAGCACTCCTATACACAAGTGTTTCAAAGCACGACGAGGCAGGGGAGGGGGACAAGACAACGATCTTACTAGGCCCAGTGACATTGACATCGCGCAA
The DNA here is from genome assembly GCF_040938575.1 of Ambystoma mexicanum. Taxonomy (NCBI): domain Eukaryota; kingdom Metazoa; phylum Chordata; class Amphibia; order Caudata; family Ambystomatidae; genus Ambystoma; species Ambystoma mexicanum. The sequence goes on from NC_090940.1 coordinate 179,000,607, forward strand.
GTGCATGAGGGGTGGGGGGAGTACTGAGGGAAGTGGAATAGGAGCAATTGCAGGACATAGGATCTAAACATCAAGAAACAAGAAGTGCGGCCAGCAGTTGGCAGTGCAAGTTTAAGTGCAAAAAGCAGGTGATAGATTGTGCAGGTAGGGGGACCGTAGGGTTACATATAGAGCCCCTAGTGCAGGGTTGCCAGGAGGCAGTGCAGGTATGCACCTGGGAGGGCAGGGACCTGGGTCCGTGGTTCAGAGGGTAGCCAGGTAACCAGTGCATTATCAGACAGATCAGCAGGGGAGAGGAAGAGCGAAGGCAGAAGCAAAGAGGAAAGTCTTGCACTGCTTCCTGGAAACCGGAGATGGTTCTGCTAAAGTTTCAGAGAGGTGGAGAGGCTGTTCTTGAGGGAGGCGCCTGCCGAAAAGAGATCTGCCCCCAGCTCGTTGCTTGGAAAAGCGCATGATCCTCAAGGAGTTGGAGGTGGAGGAGCGAAGGGCTCAAGTAGGATGATATTTCAGAAGCTATTTTGGTCCCAGGCCCCAGAAGGCCTTGTCGACAATGCAAAGGGCCTTGAATGTGTTCCTTGCAGCCACTGGGAGCCAATGGAGGGATTTCAGTGCTGGAGAGATATGATTCCTGGGCATGAGGCCAAGGACAATTCTCGCAGTTGTGTTCTGGATGGGTTGCAGAGGACGGAGAGTAGAGGCAGGCAGATTTAAAAAGAGGCTGTTAAAGTAGTCAAGCCTAGAAAGAACCACAGCTCTAGAAACAGCTTCTGGGGGAAGGGAGAGGAGATGGAGAATACCTCTGAGCAGGTCCAGCTGGTAGTTTGACTTCTTAGAGACATCAGAGATGTGAGGAGAGAAGGAGTGTGGAGTCGAAGATAAACCCAGAGGTTCTTTGCCTCGCAGGAGAATGGCCAAGGGAGGCCGGCCATAGGATGAGGGGACAGGGGAGTGCAGGTGTGTGAATGAGGAGGATCTCCGTCTTGCTGGCATTCAGGCAGATATAATTGGTGAAGCACCACTCTTGGATTGCAGAGAGACAATCTGGGATGAGAGAAGAGGCGGCTGTGGGGGGAGCCTGAAAGCGAGATGGGGGGTCATCGGACTTGTCTAGAAACCTCATCAGGGGAGAAGAGAGGAAAGGCCGAGAAGGAAGGGGGGAATGGCCACAAGAGGGCCAGAGGGAGATGAGTATGGGGGGAGAGGCAGGAGAAGCCGAGAGGGTGGACGGGATGTCCTGAGTTTTAGAGATGAAGTGAGAAGCCGTACAGAGGGCCTGGGAAGGGACAGGAGAGGTAGAGACTGGCAGGATTGGCCAGCTCCTTGCAGATTTTAAAGAGTTCGGCCAAGTTGTTAGTTGCTGCAGAAACACCGTCTTGGATGTGAGCTCTCTTCTTAGTGAGGACTGAGAGTCGGTATTGCCTTTGGAGCAGGCGGCAGGCCAGTTTGTCAGAGGGTGTACAAGATGCCAACCATTTTCTCTCGGCCACCCAACAATTGTGTTTGAGGGTGACGAGGTCGGAGTCGTACCAGGAGTTGCACTTGGTTTTAGGCTTTATGCGGATCCTCATAACGGGGGCAAGTAAATCAAGAGTATCAGAGATAGCAGAGTGGAGAATGGAAAGGGCTGTCAGACAGATGTACAGGAGGGGGAGAGAAAGATGCAGCGAAAGCCTCAGCTACACACTTCAAGGGTCGAATGACTTGGTTGGGGGGGGTGGGGGAGTGGGGGTTTGTGTGTGTGGTAGGGATAGATGGAGCGGGAGATCGAGAGAGGCAGAGATGAGAACATCAAGAGTGTGCCATGCAGAGGGTGGGAGAGAGAGTCGCAAAGGTCGCGGAAGAGTCCCGTGGCAGGACAGGAAGCATCGATGGCGCTGCATATCACTGATGCATTCATGCTGTGAGACATTTTTGGGCAAACAATACCATGTTTGCTTGTACTTTTACTCATTTACCACAAATGAGGTAACTTATTTTTAAGGGTACAAACGCATAGCTTTCTGATATTGAGGCTTTAAAAACGGAGATGACATTGTGTACACGTGATGTCATCTCGCTACGCTGTAAATGGCATTGACAATGTGATAAAATGTCACACTATCGTGTATAAGAACCAGCATACTGTGAAGTGTTTTTCCTGTTTAGTTAAAATATTTGCCAAATAAATAGTGGAATAGGAAGCTATAACCAAATTTAAAATCCAATGCTCAAAGTGAATATGTGAACAGGATGTTAATACCTGTTTTCAAGGCAATATAAAGCAATCAAAATGGCAGTAGCAAACAAATTATCAATATTATATAGGATTAACCCAAAACGTTACTGAGCCGATTAAGTTTTTTTTTTTACATCTTGAGGGGAATAAGGTTCGAAGGAGGTAAATGATTTATTCAATTTCATGTCAATATAATTTTTGATGGGATTGCGAAGTATATACTGAGAGAAAGATATATTCACAACATTTTATTGCATGTGATAACTGAAGATTAATTCCTTAGGAGATGGCACTTAATGTAAAAACACGTTGGAAAATGGGTTGAGCTATAAATACAGGATACTACGGCAGTTTTTTTTAAAAAAAAGAATGCACCAGTAATTATCTCCACTGTCTGTTTGCCTTTTGTCCACTTTTTTTCCTCCTCCACAGTTGCACACCACACTGAACTATACTAAATATGAATGCAAATGTTGCTGAATCTGTATGAATGGTGAATATGTTAAGCCTAGATAAAGCTGCCATGCAGTGAAATTTGCACGTGCACCAATGTGTTGATGATCGCTCTTTTTTGATTATTTGGCATTTAAAACCGAGATTTAAGTATGCATTTGTTATTAAGAACAAAAGTTACTGTCATAAATAATGCAGCCTTCTTGTGCATCTGTATTAATTGAAATGGCTACTAAACACTTTTATAATACATTAAGTATCTGAACCTTTATGAGATCATAACCTGTGCACCCCATGACCGAAGGGATTCGTGCATAAAGAAAAGAGGCTATAGGAATGACTGCCTGTCACTGTGTTTGCAGAACTGAGACCCAGACACAAAGTAATGTGGTTTCAAGGTTTTTTTTACCAGTGCTCAAATAATGTCAGGATGCCAGTAATTCTCAAATGAACAAGGTGTCCGTATGATGGCAAAACACAGTGGGTAAAGTGTCAGGATGATGGCTCCAAATATCTGGGTGTAATGTAAGGGCAAGTTATTGCGTCTCAACAAGAGATGAACGGATTGCAGGGCTTTCCATTTTGTTCCAAAGGGTTTCTCAGTGAGATGCGCAATGCTGTAAAAGTTCCAAAAGTCAGATGGAATGTGTGAAACAAAATGTCTGTTTTTCCCGTGTGCACAACCAAAGAAGAGTACCTCATGTTTTCCCTCCTCAAGGAGTGTTTATACCCTCGCCAGGGTCCTTTAGAGCGAGAGAGAGGGCATTTTGTCGTCCTCCTCTCTGCCGTAGTGTCTTGCTTGCAGGAGTTGAGGACCCACGGTTCTCGGACAAGACTGGGGTCTGCAGCATCTGTTTCCTCTTAGTTTGTCTTCTGCTGGTCTCTTTCCTGCTCAGTTAGCAAGGCCTTGATGCATGATTGGGACCAACGTTGTTTTTTTAAAGTTGGTCTGCAATGCTTTTGTGGAGTGTTAGGAAGAATTCTCATATGTGCTAATTCCCTTCACCTTAGAGACCCCCAGCAAAGTTGCTGGATTTTGAGGACTTGATTTTTTTTAACCTGGTGAGAGTGTGGGCCTTTTTTCCCACTCCCTCATGTATTTTGATGTGTTTTTTTACTCGTGTTCTTTGACTGTGGAGTTTTAAACAACTCTATAGGCATCATCTTTTCATTTGTGTCACGCAGCACCCTCAGTACAGTGACTCTGGGAAGCCTTTTACGCTGTCCCAAGGTTTAAATACCTTCTCTAGGATAAACTACTATCTATTTCCCAGAGAAAGTAAAGTGATATTGACTTTACTAGTCTTTCCGAATTCCTAGACCCTGCACACCCTATTTTACAATAGCGTGCTGGAAGGGTTACTTAGTATCCCCTGTGTCTAGAAACTCCTGTAGCAGTCAAATGCTACCCTTTCCTATCGAAATGGCTGCTGGCAGTGGTTTTACAACAAACTACATTGATTTTTCCCGACTGCGAACAACGGTAGCATTAAATTGTGGGAGCCATGTTTTTCAAGATGGCGTCTGAACCCTATCTGTAAAAACAGGTCCCGGTCGTCTTTTTTCGCCATTTCTTTTTGGAAAGTTCCTTGGTCCCTTTGTTTCTATGCCTTTGGCGGGCTTCAGGACTGAACACCGCCTCTGGTGTCCGGGAAGGACAGCCAACCTGCTGGGTGAGTGGCAGATAGGCTGGAATGAATGGGAGGAAACTGGATAAAAGGCGAGTCTCTTGGCTTGGAAGGCAGAGTCGACCACTGGAACGAAAGAACCGAAGACGAGCTGGAAGAGGACAGCTGCTGCAAATCCTGGACCGTTGGTTTGCCAGTGAAGCCCTGCTGCAGGTCCCAATTGCCAAGTTCATCTCGACAGAGAAGCCCTTCAAGGACGACTTCTCCCTTTGAGTTGGTGGAACCAATCAACTCGACAATAAGCCACCTGGATACCATTCTCAGAGCTGGTTGTATTTTCCTCAGAGTGCTTCAGGAAAACCGAATAACCAGGGAGAGGGACACCAGTTTGTGTGCTTGACTACAGCTACCGGAATTGAAGAATTGCCCTTTGCCAGCTTTGTGACCAGTCCCAGTGCAGTGCAGGTGTCTCCCGACGTCTTCCCTCTTGTCCCCACGACTGAGGCTCAGGAACAACGAGATCTGCGGGAACTGCCAGCAACAGAAGTCTTCTTCTGCATCTTTTTCTTCATTGTAAGGTACTGTGAAAACCCGACCGAGAGAACTTGCCGCTCACTGCGAAAGTGCTTGAAACTTTGGCAACTTTCAGAACTAGTCGGCTTGTGACCCAACATATGAATCTTTCTTTTACAAACTACTTCTGAGAACTTTGGCAAAGACTTTTCCGTTTAACTACCAGAACTGCCTTATCCTATACAAGACTTTAGCCCATTGACTTTGGCCTAGCCTATTGCATTGAATTGACTCCTCTGGTGAACTCAAACTATGTGCACTGTTTAAGAATAACTGTAATCTTCTTTTTTTTATTAACCTATGCCTTTTTGCTCCTACTTCAAACGCTCTGAATACCATTTTGCTCCTCCTTCAAAGTAGTTTAAATGCCTCAGAACCTGACAGTGTGAAGTATTGAAGTATATTTTTGTGTGATATAGATTGCCTCCTTCTAGTGAATGTTTTATAACTGACTTAAATAAAGTAATAAGTGTTTTACCAAGAAACCTTGAGTGTAAGAGTTTCGTTTGAGTACTTGTAGACCTCTGTATAACATTCATACAGCTCACATTCCCCTCTTGAGATAAGCCTGGCTGCTCAGGAATGCTAACACACAACTGTGTAGTACAGACTTATACTAAAGGTTGGTTTTACTTACACCTGTAGTCCTAGTTGTGTGTAGTGGTCCCAAAGGGTACTGCATACAAACTTTGCCTAACATGGAGTTTGGTGGAGATCCTTGGCCCTACTTTCACCCACCTACTTCTCCATGCAATGTTTTTGCGTAGGGCTGTCTCCACCCTGGCTACTCTTGGGCTGTCCACCCTATCTGTCGTCGTAGCATCACCATCTTGTACCTTCACCCTCCTCTATACTCTCCTCTGGACTGACCTGGTTCTCAGAAACCATTCTTTACTCTCCAAGGAGTGTTTTGTCCTTCTCTGTCATCTTTGATGGTCTGTGTCTACCCCCTCTGTAGCCACTCAATACTGTCCTCTCTCACATTGATGTTTCTCCTTCACTTCCCAACTGTCTTCCAACTTCAGGTCATCTCCCCCCTACTCGCAACCATAATCTCTTCTTTGTCTTGTACTACTCCAGAACACCTGACAAATCTCTCCTTCCTCTTCAAAAAGTTATCTCCCTCATAGAAATGGTATTGCCCACATTTTCACTCACCAACAATAATGTTCTCCCTCTACTAAACAATATCTTCCTCCTTCTATTCCCACTGACTCTCTCTCTCCTTCCTCTCCAAGGTGCTACCTCTCGCCTCCATCCTCAAAACATTATGCTCCATTGTCTCCCTCCAGATATCCTTTCTGCACAATGGCACCATCCTCCTCTCTTAAAATGGTACCCCTCTACTTCCTCTCCAAGGTGGTCACCTCTACGTTGCTGCTCCCAAACACGTACATACTTGATCAGTCTCCCTTTTACTCTCCAAACCAAACTCCCCCTCCTTTTCTCTCACCAGCATCTTTTACTCCCTTCTACTAAGTGTCCCCACCCTACAACTCAACCCATTTGCTCTCCTCTAGACAAATCTCTCCCCACGCTGCTTACCTTACTACACATCAGTGTCCTTTTCTAAATCTAGGTCTGGACTAGCATACTTGAGATCCTGAATGATCAGACGGAAAAAGCTCTGCTTCGTCAAAGACCAGAAGGAACCCAAAGTGTCCTTTTTTTCCTCTGATACCATGGGGACAACTGGATTACAGCTTCTGTTCAAAGGCCTTGTCATCCCGAAGCTCTTGTCAGTGCCTACATCTCCAGACACACAAGTGCATTTATTTATTTAATTTATTTGTAACGCGCTGGGACGGCCCCCCCAAAAATGCCAAATGGGCAGTATGTTCAAATGGCTATGAACTATTGTGTGCCGTCACCACACCCTACTGTCAGAATATAGTCCCTGGGCTCTTCCCCACCCCAGACCCTGGCTCTCCCCACCCTGCTCCCACCACTATCCCAGTGCTCCCGCCCATCCTGCTATCACCACATTCCCTGGGCTCCCCCCACCCCGTTCCCAACAGCCTGAGGGCCAGTGGAGGCTGGTGATTTTTTTTAAGTGGAGATATTTCCCACAAAAATGCCATAGCGACCGAGTGCAAGAGGGTTTGGGGGGGTTTGCCCCCCATGATTTCTTTTTAAAATAATGGGTTAGAATATTGCATTTTAGAGCATACTTTAAAAAAAAAAAGAAATGGGTAAAAAGCCAAACAGTTTGCAGTTGGCGCTAGGGGGGCCAAAGGGGAAAGCATGATATTTTTGACTGGACATCTATGATAAGAAAATACCATCCCCGTCACCTGGGCTCCACAGCGCCTCAGGAGAGCTGATTTTGGCAAGTGGGTAGGGGGATTGTGCAACAAGGTCATTTTTTAAATGCCTTTTTTGTACAACCCTCCTTCCCCCTGCACCCCCTACTCGCCAAAATCGGCTGAATGCACACAAAAAACACGCACCCGCACCCCCAAGCACTATCATTCATAATAGCATGTATCACTATACTCGCTCAAAACACAAGCATACATGCATCCATACACATATTTAAATACAAAAATAAATGAACCTAAACGGGTGCTGAAATGCCCCGCTCCAGGTTGCTCTGTACATATGTGCGAGGAGGCGCAGGAGCTCCCCTTCGCACATACAGACATGCAGTGTCCCATCCAGCATTTCCAATGAGCTATGCAAGGCTGGCGAAGCAAAACGCCCCCAGCCTTGCATGGCTCAGTGAGCATGTGCGGCTGGGGAACTGAACTGTCAAATGGAAACAGCTTTTCCCTTTGCAGTTCAGCCTTCCCAGGAGCACTCCCTCAGCTGGAATAAGCAGCTGAGGGAGGGCTCAGTGTTCCACTGGACTGTCTCCCTGGCTCCTCAGCTCTATAACTGGTGAGAGGGGGCCACTGGGTGGACGCCCCCTCGCCCATTATGGATAAGCTGTCGGACTGGCCTATAGGGCAATAGGGAAATGCCTGTACCAAAAATGCCAAATGCTAGTGTCGGCCAGTCAAAATGGGACACTTTTTTTGGTCAGTGTGGGCCAGTTTGATGTGTTACTTCACTATGCCGCTAGTAGTTTTGACCATTGTTGCTGAATAAATATTCTTTAAATAACACAATTTGCTTATATTTTAACAAAAAAACCTTGGGTACAGTATGTGACTAAAGGAATGAATATCCATTTGCAAATCTGGGCCACTTTTTCATTGGTGACTGAGACAGTTTTATGGTCCAGTCAGACCATGTGAGCCGCCCCTGCCCATTTCCTCCAATCTAAAAAAAATATATACATATGGGAGGCGGGTGCGTCCCGCAGTTTGAAGACCTCTGCTCTAGATACATCTAGATCGGTGTGCCATCGCTGAAGCCCACTGGTTGCTAGACGTGTACAGCTGCAACCTCTGCAAATCACCAACCTCACCCTGCAGAACTGCTTACCCGGCACCAGGTTATTGCTCTCCAGTCCTCCTGGCACTGCTGGTGGTTCTTTTTCTTTAATTTTCTTCTATCCGGGGCCTCTTTCTTCAGTAACTCTTGCATGTCTCCCTCCAACGAAACTCTGGGAACTGATCGGTAGGTCACTTTTGCACTAAGGTAACTCTTGTCAAAAATGCCACATTTGCAACCTTGGTCACCCTTGGCCTCTTGACCTTGCTTGCCTGAGCGGAAAACATTTTAGTATTTCAAATTAATTTGCAGGAGTGACTCTTAAATTGACTCTTAAACTGTTCTTAAAAAAAAAAAAACTGTGGTTTACCCGTTATATTTTTTTGCACCTCTATTTTGTATCTTTTTTTTTTTCTTCTCATCTTTCATATAATGATTATATTTTTATACAAGTAGTGTGCAGGCCTTCTATTTGTTGTTCAAAGAAACATGTATACTGTACATGTGAACCACCCCACTCCTCCTCCTTTGAGGGGGCCTGGGCTTCTCTGCCACAACTACTGATTGGTGTGCTTGAGGCAGTCCCTACTAGTACCTCAATTGGGAAGATCTAGCCGAGGAGCTTGACCAAAGAGCCTTAAGGAAAATCTCCCCAACGGGTGCCAAAGTAAAAGAATATCCATCTAAGGTTCTATAGAACACGTAAGGGATCATAGGTTGTGTACACATAGGTTAGGGATAGTGTGACAGTAACTCTCCTGTTGATGCCCCTTTTCAAAATCATAAACAATACCCCATGTAACACTCTGCACTAAACGCTAGATACCGGCTTATGAAAAACATGCAACTCTAAGCAGATACAAGCTACAGAAAGACGATTACTGGGTAAGTAAGTTTTGCCCTAGATCTGACATTTCTTTAAGCTGCTCGTCGAATATTGATGGGGTGGCTTGGGAAGATGATTTACACATCACAATTATAGTTGCACAGTGGACGCAAGTACAATTAATATGAACCAAAAGTTTGATATAACACGTTTCAAATTGATATAATTTAACCAGCTTCAAAGAACATAATTAACATGAGATAGATGGAAAAGGATGTTCCTTTTGCGCCCATCGAATTGTATTTGCGGATATCCTGGTGCAGTCCTGGTCAGTATGTTTTGGTATTCTATTCTACAAAACCTTTGGATAAGAGTGTTAAAAACAAATTGGAGGAATTGGAAGATGATTGTGTTGACTACACCAAGTGAGGTGTTTGCTTGTTATACACCCCCTGAAGAAGTCTCAGATATATTACTAGGTTCATAGGCCCTGATATTACACAAATAATAATTGCAATGACTTGGAAAGGCAAAAGTGGCCCACATTTAGAATCCTAAATACCTGATTTGAAAAGAGTGGTGTTGGCACAGAAGCAAATACATTACAGACACCTTCCTATAGACTGGAAGAAACTTTGATTGATATGATGGCACAGAGCGCTTTGACACAATTTCTTTCCACCCAACAGATGATAAACCACTGTGAAGAGACTGGTGACTTGTGTAAATAATTAAATAGTTAGTCATTGATGGCCAGAGAATCTAATGTTCTAATTGATATGATATGGCATTCGTAACGCGCTTATACACAAGTGTTTCAAGGTGCGAGATTGTATTATCTGGAATCCCTTCTATTGACTAAAGTGTGCTATGTAATTGAAGTCAATGAGACCTTGTCCTATTGAACGGGTAGCGTTGGGTTGGAATATAAGGGAGGATATTTTTATTGTCGACTGTTTTATTCCTTCATATTATTTGATGTTTAAAAATACTTAACCTATACTTGCTTGATATTTTCCCACAACGTATAATTCACTTAAAGCTGTGATGTTGCGAGTTTGAAAATGTCAAGTACTTTGAAGTAGACGAAAGGTTAAAGGTATCACTCTACAAAAAATCTAAATAAATAATACACCTGAGCATCACTCAGTTAAGGAAAAAGGCCAGTATGCCCGAAACAGACATACAACTGTAAGCTGGTAAGCAGACTTGCGTCCCTTTTGGACCTGAGAGTACCATGCTGATGTCTATTAACAGAAAAATGGTAGGTTGAGATTTCTAAACCAGGTCCGATTATGCTGATTAACACCCAGAAGAGCCTATCATCAGCCAAAGAGGCATCCTGCTTCCCTCCACAAATATATAACTATCGCAACAAAGTTCCTAACAGAGCTCAATAACTTCCAGGAAACCTGGTCCAGGTGTTTGGTCCCAGAGGCGCCACAGTACAAAACCCACTCTCACTTAAGTGCCTACAGTCCCGTCCTCCCCCACCCTTTCCTGTCTATAGAATCTGGCCATTCGTGGCCTAAGGAGCAACTAGAAGGGTGTGTGCTCTATCGCTCCCATGTGCATTGTTTCAAAACACTGAGGCTTAGAATGTCACACAATCATTTTACACAAAACAGTGCCAGACTGTCACTGCATACAGGATGATAGATTGCTGACCCTTTCCTACCTACCTACCCTGTTTGTCGTGCATCCCTGTCTACCTTTTACACAGTTTGAGCGCAGGATGCTCAGTGGGCGCTGTTGATGTTATTTATGCACAAATACATTTTTCCTGGAGTCAGTGGGAACAGACCCACAAGCTAAACAGCTGTTGGCAGTCCCTCAATTGCTGTTCACTGAGATCTGGGCGGATCTGAACTCCGTCCAGAGACCCATATGTGGACTCTGTGTGCAGAAAGTCTGAAGGGGATCTGTCGTCTCCTCAGTCCCATCATCTTTCACAAGTGCCATCACCAAGTCATCCTGCTGTAATTAGGTGTCAGTCGGTTAACATGAAAGACCCAGTACGCCTGCCTCTCGCTCTTTGTGTCAATGAGGTAGTTAACCTCTCCAGTACCTCATAAACCCCAGTGCACTTATCATGAATGACACTGGGCTTGACAGGTTCCATTATCCAGACCCTCGTCCTGTAGGGTCCACTGCCACCATGGCTTTTTGATCATGCTAGTGCTTCACGGACTGTTGGCTGACCTTGAGGTTCTGTTTGCTCTGTTCTCTCTTCATGGCCATTTTTGCTATGAACCCATGTACCAAATCCACTATGTTGTGGGAAGGAGTATGGGGATTTCCCTCCCATCCTTCCCATACCAGACATATGGTACAGGATGGCCAACAGAAACTCAAAGGGACTGAATTCCCACTCTGCTTTGTGGCACCACCCGGTAGGCAAACAGAAGGCATGGCAGTAGAGTATTTGATTTCCTCCTCAGGTGCTCTTCTGAGCAACCTATCATGCCCTTGGGGTTTTGTTAATCCTTTCAACAAGCCCATTGGTCTGTGTATGGAAAGCTGTGGAGAATGTCGAAGTAACACCAAATTCCTCTCACATTGCCTTCATATATGAAGTTGGAATGCCTTAGAAGAACAAGTTACTTACCAACTGTAACATTCTTTCGACTGGATGTTCCTCCCACGTATTCCTCATCTTATGATATTCGTATTACGCCAGCTTCGCTGCTCCTGAAAAAAAAAAATTCTCACCAGGGGGCGCTGTGCATGAGGTCGTGGCATTGATGTCCCTCGACAGGTTCTGTACCGTGTTGACGTCACCATCAGTATAAGTAGCTTGTACCGCACCGTTGGCTTCAGTTCCGTTTTTCCGAGGAAATATTCGAGGAACACCCAGGCGTGCCTCATGACTGAAAAACTTTGTGAGAGAGAAGTGTAAATAACGTAAACAGTACTGTGGGGTAGGATGGGAGGGGCGATGAGGAATACGTGGGAGAAACATCCAGTCGATAGAACGTTACAGTTGGTAAGTCACTTATTCTTCGAATGGATTGTGTCCTCCCACGTATTCTTCATTTTATGATAGACTCCCATAGGAGTGGTAATTTTGGAGGTGGGTGTACTAATTCTCCAGCATGGGGTCTGGCATGGATTCACATGCTCATGAATATTCCCCGTCGTCAGGCTGGGAATCCTCTGTAAAGAAAAAATTAGTTTGTTTCTGAACTGTCTTTCTCCTAATAACTAATCACTGGTCTCTGGGTCATACTGCCCCCAGCCAATGACTGCCCTCTACCTAAGCTCCTCCTCTGGCAGCCATCTTCAGATTTTTAACGCACGTTCAAGTTTTGGGAGTCCTTGTGCTATAGCTCTCGAACCTTTACTGTGTATTGCGTTTTTTCTCTTATTTTTGTTCGGTCAATTGAGCCTCAAGCTCCACCGATTCATCATCTGATTAACAGGGACCCGTTTTCTGAAGCTTCTACGCCCCTCAAGGGCATTTTTTTCATCAAACTTCACTTCTTGGAGGATTCTTGAGGCCTACCCCGCATGGACATGGCCGAAGATAAGGGAGACTCTACGCCTTTGTTCAGGATGTGGACTACGGGACGTTTTCCTGGAAGATGGGGCACTCCTGGTGCCTTTACTGCCTACACTCGGACAAATCGCACGCGGAGGAGGTCTGTGCGTTCTGTAAGGACATGTCCACCCGCACCATGAAGGACGGTCGCAAGCGGCTCACTGTGTGGCTGGAGACAAAGAACCCGGCGGCGATGAGCCCCGTCAACTTACTTCTCCCAAGAGGAAATCTGAGCAGTCTTCGAAGACCTTTGAGGGAGCTCCGGCGATGCGGGCCCAACAGAAGGCAAATCACAGCGAATCTGCAGGCACCAGGAGTGCCGTTGGTATGGGCTCCGCGGCATCCAGGCTGGGACAAGGCATCGCTGACGCAGTCAACCACGAGCCAAAGCTCTGGCTCAGCGAAGAAAAGGTAGTCTGAGCAACCGGGAAAGCTTCGGGAGAAGGCCCGATAGACTCAGACGCAGAAAGCCAAGGGGGAGCGAGGCGCTGACCCCCCCCCCCCACGGTGAAGGCCTCTGACATGCCTAAGGTGGCGAGTGGTGACATCCCTGTTGAAGGCCGTGGATGTGGGTTCCCAGGAGACATCCGCCAAGGTGAGAGTTTCCCTGCCCGCCCAGAGGGTATCGTCATTCTTGCCCATTGAGAAGACTCCCGTGAAGATGCCGATCATCTCGCCGAGACTGTCACCCCTGGTCGAGAAGAGGGGGGGGGGGGAAACGCAGTGGTCCAACTAGACTCAGATCTCTTCCGAGGAGGAGCTTTCAAGCCTAACAGTGCCTGAGAAGCAGGGCGTCGAGGCCAGGTCCTATGGGAAGGACCCAGACGAGGCGGATGGGGAGAGCGACGGAGGAACCAACGAGGAACGGCAGGGCAGGGAGGACCCGGACCCCACACGACTTCAGACACTCCTGTCGCAACCGCCTCCACCACTGATGGACAGATCAGAGGACATCCTACAAGCTCTGCATATCCTTTGCACGGAGATACGGAAAAGGCTGCCAACACCGATGGGCGATCCGGCACCTTGGCCTCCAGAGTATCCACCAACTAAGAGGAGACGAGTCCATCCTCCACCACCGTACCAACCCTCCCCTACATCCCCTCTGCCGAGGGACGAGCCGGATATGGCGACGACGGGTACGGACGGTGACGACAGCAACGACGACGTAACAGATCTCCTGTCGCCAGTACTCGGGGCTTCTCCCCCCCGATGAGATTGGATCCTTCCACGCCATGATCTCTAGGGCCTCGGAGCTGTTTCAGATCAACCCCGAGGAAAAGGAGGGTTTCCTTCATCAGTAACGAGAGGCCAAGAGGAAGACCGTGCTCTCGATCCCGCTGTTGGACGAAATTTGGGACGAAGGGCTGTCCCTCTTGAAGAATCCATCCTCGACCCGAGCGAAGAGGGACCGGTACGAGAAGAAATACTGGGTTCCAGACTCTGCACTGATGTGCCTCAGAGGGCAGTTGTCCCCAGACTCGGTGGTCTCGGCAGCGGCCAGGAAGAAATCTGCAGGGTCAGCGGCATCGACTTCCACTTCCCCACCGGACGGTGAGGGAAAGAGGCTAGACGCCATGGGAAAACTGTTCATCTCGTCGGCGGCGACAACCATTAAAGCGGGCAACGCTCTCGCTATCGTGGCTCGCTACTACAGGGAGCTGTGGTTTAAAATCGCCCCTCTCCTGCACTTCCTCCCAGACAAGAGGGCGCAGGCCCTTGAAGGCCACCAACTTCCGTCAGGACGTCCAGGTGAGGGTATTGGACATGCCCTTCGGGCAAAACTTGTTCGACAGGACGGTGGACGAGTCACTGCAGGCCATCAAGGCAGACACTGAGACGACCCGTGCCTTGGGCACACTCCTTTTAGTCCTCCGGAGGCAAGTCACATGGTGCGTCCAAGGGATTCGGTGGCAGCTCTTCTTCGTACCGTCAAGCGGTCCGTTCTTCGTCCCAGGGGACCTACGGAGGCCGCAGCAAGACCGGAGGAAATCATTGTTGTCGCCAAGGGGCCCAAGGTGGTACGGCCTCGGCGAAGCAGGATTGAACCGATCGTGACGTTGGTCCCCCACACGAGCACCCCGGTGGGAGGCCGGCTGGCGAACTTCGTCGGTGTGTGGAAGTCCATCTCCACCGACAGTTGGGTGCTGGATGCCCTGGCCCACGGACACACCCTGGGGTTCAAAAGGAAGTGTCCCCGTTTTCCACCTGTGGCAAGGGAAGAAAACTATGTTCCACAACTGCTTCTAGAGGTACGAGCGATGCTGAAAAGGGGTGCGATAGAGCCCCGGAGCCTCTTTGGGACGAGTTCTGAGTATACTCGCGGTACTTCCTTGTCCGAAAGAAGACCGCAGTTGGCAGGCCATTCTAGATATCCGCCGCCTCAACAAATACATCAAATCCCAGAAGTTCCAGATGGTCACCCTTCAGCATGTGCTGGGACAGCTGGAGGAATGAGATTTCCTGTCGTCGCTGGACTTGGAGGATGCTTATTTCCACATCCCCACACACAAGGGGCATCAAAAGTTTCTGCGCTCCGTGGTCCAAGGGCAGCACTATCAATTCAAGGCCCTTCCCTTCGGTTTGAAGTCAGCCCCAAGGGTCTTCACAAAGTGCCTGGCACCGGTGGCGCCGTGGCTGCGCCTGCAGGGGATCCACGTCTACCCCTATTTGGACGATTGGCTCATCCGAGCGTCGTCAAGGGAACTCTTGTCGACACAGCGAGGACCGTACGCCTTCTCACAGATCTGGGGTTCTCGATAAACTATGCGAAGTCCTGCTTGGTGCCATTGCAGGACGCTCGGTTCCTGGGAGCCAGACTCAACACGGTGGCGCGCCTGGCTTCACCATCGGAGGACAAGGATAAAAGCCATCCTGGGAAAGTTACAACGGCTGTTGACCATGGAAGTTGCCAGGGTGAGGTCCATCAAGTCCGTGCTCAGCATGATGTCGTCATGCATCTACCTCGTTCGGCTGTGCAGGCTGCTGATGCGGCCGCTGCAGGAGTTCCTCGACGCCCGTTGGATACAAGTGTCTGGAATCTTTGAGGACAAAATTGCCCGCAAAGAGACATTCTGACGAGTGATGCGGTGGTGGGGCGTCCGTGCGCATCTCGCGACAGACACGGACTTTCAAACACCAGCGCTTCAGGAGACGGTGACAACGGATGCCTCCCTGGAGGGATGGGGCGCATATACCGGAAATCTCCACACAAGAGGCCTTTGGCTCCCGGAGGATAAGTCGTTGCACATCAACGTCCTGCAGCTCCGGGCTGTGTTTTGGGCCCTCAAGTAATTCCTTCCATCCCTCAAGGGCAAGGTAGTGCAGGTCTTCACCGACAACACCACCACGATGTTCTACATTCGGAAGCAGGGGGGCACCAGCTCCCCAGCTCTCTCCAAGGAAGCGCAGGATCTATGGCACTGGGCCGTCACCCAGAGGATGTTCCTGGTACCCTTTCATCAGGCAGGAGTGAAGAACGCTGTCGCCGACTCACTCAGCAGGGAACTTCGGCAGGATCAGGTGGACCTACTGTTTCGATGATGTGGCAATCCACAGATAGATCTGTTTGCGACGGTGACGAACACCAAGTGCCGGAGGTTCGCCAGCAGGTTTCCCCAGCCGGGGAGCATGGGAGATGCGTTCTCATTTCCCTGGGACGGCCTGTTCCTCTATGCGTTCCCACCATTGCCGTTGCTTCTGCGACTCATCAGTCAACTCAGACGGTCCCGGTGCAGGATGATCCTCGTCACACCGGCGTGGCCGAGGCAGATATGGTACCCGGACCTTCTGGACATGTCATCGTACCCTCCAGTCAATCTTCTGGCAGACGCAGATCTTCTCGCCAGGGACGGAGGTGCGATTCTGCACCACGACCTAGGGTCGCTGAACCTGCAGACCTGGCTCCTGCAGCGCTAGAGTTTGGAGGATACGAGATCCCGGCGGACTGCAAGAAGGTACTTGCCAAGGCCAGGGCTTCTTCGACTCTTAAGTGCTACGGACATAAATGCAAGAGGTTCACCTTCTGGTGCCGTGCACATAAGATAAACCCTCTACGGATTACGACCGCTCAAGTGCTGCCATACTTGCGATCGCTGGCCAAGGCGGGGCTGGCGCCCGCTTCTATCAACATCCATCTGGTGGCTATCTCCCACTACACCAGAACTCTGGGGCGGTCGTCTCTGTGGTCGCATCGCCTGGTTAAGGTGTTCATGAAATGACGTTTCAGCTCGTTCCCGCCGGTGAAGGCTCTGGCGTGGAAGCTCAAAGTGGAGCTGACTAGGCTCATGGGTCCTCCGTTCGAGCCTCTGCATTCAGCACCTCTGAAATTCCTATCGTGGAAGACAGCGTTTCTTGTGGCCATCACCTCCGCACGACGACGAGTGGGAGTGATCCAGGCCCTCTCCTATAAGCCTCCGTACTTGACATTCATGAAAAACAAAGGTCTTACTGAGGACGCATCCCACTTCATGCCCAGGGTGCCGTTGGACTTCCATCTCAACGAGCCCTTGGTGTTACCTGTTTTTCTTCCTGTCTCCTTCGTAGCTGGCTGAGAGGACTTTGCACTCGCTGGATGTGGCTAGAGCGCTGAAGTTCTACGTGGACCGCACAAAGAGTTTTCGGAGGACATCACAGCTGTTTGTGAACTTTGGGCTTGTGAACCAAGGGAAGGCCCTCTCCAAGGCTTCCATTTCCAGGTGGCTCTCAGGATGTATCACCCATTGTCATCGGTTGGCAAACTGACTGTTGGCTGGCCGTCCAAGAGCCCATTCGACCAGAGCGATCGCTGCAACTACGGTGTTCCTGTCTGGTGTTCCCCTGCTGGACATCTGCAGGGCTACTACGTGGAGGTCGACGCACACCTTCACGAAATTGTACTGCGTCAACCGGATTCCAGGGAGGAGGCCAGAGTCGGCCAAGCAGTGCTGCGCAACCTGTTCACTTGAAGGTGAGCCTGGTGAGGAGGAAGGAGATGCTTAATGTTGAGATGTTGAAATGCTTAATGTTGAGCCTTGCCATCGCCCGTGGTTGTGCATGTGTGTACTGCTATGTATTCTTTATTCATGAGCATGTGAATCTATGCCAGACCCCATGCTGGAGAAGGGACAAGTTACTTACCTGTAACTGTTGTTCCCCAGCATGGGTCTGGCATGGATTCACATGCGAACCCTCCCGCCTACCCCTCTGCGGCCTACTGCCACTTTAGGTGCTACCAAATCTGAGGATGGCTGCCAGAGGAGGGGCTTAGGTAGAGGGCAGTCATTGGCTCGGGTAGTATGACCCAGAGACCAGTGATTGGTTATTAGCAGAAAGACAGTTCAGAGACGAAACTTAATTTTTTTTATACCGAGGATTCCCAGCCTGACGGGGCATATTTATGATCATGTGAATCCATTCCAGACCCATGCTGTAGAACAACAGTTGCAGGTATGTAACTTGTTGTTTTTCATATTTCAATGTTCCCAGTGCACAGAACATTCTTGTGTTTCAAGATAACAAACCAGCACTGCCAATTCAAGGTGCTACCCTTCGGCATAGTTTCAGCTCAAAGGGTATTCACCAAGTACTGGCGGTGGTGGCAGCGCACCTGCGCAGGGAAGCAATACCAGTTTACCCATACATGGACGACTGGTTGATCACAGGGGAAACAACCCAAATTTGCAACCAAAATACACAAAGAACAATCAACCTTCTTTTTCAATCGGGCTTCTCGATAAACGAGAAAAAAAATCAAGCCTCCTCCCAAGCAAGACAATCTTAGGAGCTGTCATAAAAACAGAAGGGCTAGTCTTTCCATTAAAGAAAATAATCCAAAACGTACTGCTGCAAATATCTCAGTTTCTGATGTTTGTTAATCTGCTTAGAATCACATGCTGTGCATAGTCCGACATCCAGTGGTCACTGCAGAGTATTGCATTTTGTTTTTCGTAGTCGAAAAGGGGACGTCGACAAGGCGTGTCTGAAACACTATCCCTATAGTGACTTGCAGTGTACCCACAATCCCTCACGCGTCGAGGTCCCTCAGATTGTTTTTATCCGCCCAGTTATTGGTAGCCTTTACGCGGAGCTCCTCGAGAGTAATTGCAAGAACATTTACTCAACTCTTTGGTCGTTATTTAACATTATACACTAGAACCCTCCTTCGACGTCGTAGCGGAGAAGCTGTTTCACTGCCGAATAAGAACCAGACGGCGGTGACTTCGACGGAGGAGGTCCTTCGGCGCTGCCGAACATGTGGCCTGGCTTTGCCGGCCTAAGACAGTAGGGAGAGTGGGGCCGTGGGACATTTCTGATTCTTTCTGAGAATGCCTTTCTCTTTACCCTCCCATTTCCTTCCGGGTCGTTGTCACGTCTAACTGTATCCTCCGCTATGGAGAGGACTCCCTTTAGATTTTGCCCGCGCTGCAAGGGCAAATTCACTTGGAAAGACCAGCACAAACGGTGTAACAGTTGCTTGCCCCTCGACCACAAAGAGGACAGCTGTGCGGCCTGTAAGCTTCTTAAGCCTAAGACTTTAAAGGACCGCAGGGTCAAAACGTGGGCAGCCTACGCTATGTCTAGGTCTGATTCCTCACCTGCCGTCGAGTGTGACGAGGATAGTGACAACCCGATCTCCGTGTCGGAGGTCGTACACCCCTCTAGGGAGCGTTCCCGCTCCTAGTCTGTCCCTGGCCCCGACAAGCTCGCTCACGCACTGCTTATGGGGATGAACACAGAAGACACAAGCACACAACCCACGGCACGTCTTCGTCCAAGACGAAGACAACCCTAGCGCCAACGAGACGCCGGACCTACCGGCGACTTCCGCCGACCGAAAGGGTCGCAAGCCCTCCCCGCCACCGCAGCCGCGACTAGCGATGGGGCTACCTACAGACAAGGGCGCTACCACCAAAACATCAGGCGACGCACCTCGCAGGAGCGCTATCGTCACCGAAAGACTCGGCACCGCCCAGTACGACACCAGACGAACCGTCGATGGAGAAACTAATTGTCGAGAGCTTTGGCGCGTATAGTTTCCAAAGATGGGCCGAAACGGACGGCGAGTGACACGCCGAAAACCGCTCACAAGGCCAGGGAAGCGCTGAGGATGCCGGAAGAAAGGCAGGGATCGCTCCTGCCGTCGAAAGAAGGCCCTAGCCTGCGAGAAGGTTTCTCAGAAGGCGAAGGGACCTTATCCTCGAAGTTATGGAACAGACCTAGATGGATAGAGGCAGAGGGACCTCCTTTTTCACCTCCAGACCGTTCTGGTTTACCATACTGGACTGTTGAGAGATTCCAGTCATGCATGGACAAGCTGGACAGATTTATGTCCACTCCTGAAAATAGGACACCTAAGAGACCAAGGGAGGCGCTTCAGGAGGACCCAAGGGCTAAATATCCCAGATTATTTAACCCCCTCCAAGAGGACATGAATACTTATGACCTCACTGAGGAAGACCCTCACTTCCAGGAAGATGAGGAGTTCTTAAATAGCGAAGACCAACAACATCCAGCAACAGAAGAAGGTTTTGAGAAAACACTGACATGGGTGGGGGGGGCTTCGAGGAAGACCCAGATGAAGGTGGCTCAGCCCTGGCAGTCACCAACAGAGTCTACAGACCCTGACATCTTAAACCTTCCATCTCCTCAGACCACACCGGTCAGGAATCCATCTCCAATAGATGATCAACACACCTTCAATGCGCTACTTCGAAAGGCTGCTGCGCATTTCGAGATTGAGACTGGCGAAGTTACCCCTGATACTGATTTTGTGGAAAAGATCATTAAAGAAAAACCTCCCACTAGCCAAACCATTCCCCTCCTCGCCTCAGTTAAGAGACGGATTACTCCATCGCTGTCCACACCTGCACTGGTAAGAGGAGTCCATCCCAGAATTAAAAAATTGTTTACTCCCTCTCAGTCAGCCCCTTTATACATTAGGGGTCACTCAATTCCGGACTCCTTGGTGGTTACTACCACAAGGAAAAGAGCGGGGGTTCCGCTGTCAACCAGCGAAGCACCCCCAGACAAGGAAGGAAAAAAGCTGTATGCCCCGGGGAAGAGAATTACAACCTCGGCTGCTTTTTCAACCAGGATTGCCAATAATAATACACTACTGGCAAGTTATGCTGATGCCCAATGGGGAAAATTGCGGCAAGACCTCGAGGAAGTTCCTGAGCCCTTAAGAACTCACTTATTGGCCACAGTAACAGAAGAAATTCTGGTTAATCAGAGCATCATTAAAAACACTCTTGATGCTGCAGAAACGGCTGGCCGTTCATTAGTACAAGGAATTCTTCTGAAGCGTCATGTCTGGCTCTGCAATTCCTGTTTTAAGCCAGAAACACAGACGTCACTCATTAACAAACCAATAGAGGAGTCTAACCTCTTTGGGAAGGCAGTGGACGATGCACTGGAGACTGCAAAGAAAGAGTTCTACACTCTCAAGACCTCCCAATAAGCAAGGATTTGGCAAACGACATTTTTTTCGAGGGCAACCCCAACCAAAGCAGCAACAACAGTACACTTTAGGCAACTGGTCCTCTACTCAGGGAACCAGTGGCCAGTACACGCAAAGAAGACAGCGCTGTGGCAAGGGCAGAGGTCGGGGCCCCACTCCCAGAGGCTCCCCGGCTACCAACACCAAATGAACCGAAGATCCGGGTGCCCTCCCATGCATCACCGGTCGGGGCCAGTTAACATCTTTCCTACCAGCATGGGAGGGAATAACATCAGACCGATGGGTATTACCAACTATAGCCCACGGGTACTGTATAGAATTCAGTCGGTCCCGCAAGTACAGACCCCCAAGGGGACGCCGCCTGTCATCGGAACACCTGCCATTCTTCTTCAAGAAGTGGAACTACTGCTACTAAAAGGAGCAATAGAGGTCTTGCCTCTATCACAGGTAACAGAAGGTATTTATTCAGTGTACTTCCTTGTACCCAAAAAGGACTTAACCATGCGCCCTGTACTAGATCTGCGCCCAGCGAACAAATTTGTCAAACCTCAAGAATTTCGCATGGTGCTCCTACAGGAAGTAATCCCCCTACTTTCGCAGAGAGATTACATGACAACACTGGACATGAAAGATGCATAATGTTGCCAGCACACACAATACCTCAGGTTCATGATAGAGGGCAAACACTACCAGTTCAGAGTGCTACCCTTCGGCATAGCGTCAGCGCCGAGGGTATTCACGAAAGTACTGGCAGTGGCAGCGGCCCACCTGCGCAGGTTGTCAATCCCAGTATACCCTTACCTTGACGATTGGCTCATAACAGGGGATTCTTACGAAACATGCTTCTCAAATACCCAAAAGACTGTAGACCTTTTGTTCCAACTGGGCTTCTCCATTAACGGGAAGAAGTCCAGCCTAGAGCCCAGCCAGATCAAACAATTCCTAGGGGCTCTAATTCGAACAAAGGACAGCCTCGTCTTCCCCTTCAACGAGAGGGTCCAAAATATGCTGTTTCAGATCCCTCAATATGTGGCCGGTCGAGAGGTGACAGTGCGCAAAGCAATGCGTTTGCTAGGAATGATGGCGTCATGTATATATTTGGTACCTCACGCGCGACTGAGCATGCGCCCAATGCAAGAGTGGCTAAACAGCCAGTCGTGTCAGGCCAGCGGACAATGGGACGATCTAGTGGTGGTCTCGAAGGCCTTGGTTCTCTCGCTACGGTGGTGGTCGAAGGAAAACCTTGTAATAGGGAAACCATTTGCCACCCCCGCAGTGGAAGCCACTCTAACCACAGACGCATCCCTCACAGGATGGGGGGCTCACCTATCCCATCAGACTGCACACAGAGTTTGGACTCCGAGCGTAGCGTCCAAACACATAAACTTGCTGGAACTGTTGGCGGTCTTCAAAGCAATGAAGGCTTTTCAGGCACACCTGCAAGGGAAGACAGTGATGGTCCTCACAGACAGCACCACAGCCCTGTACTGAACAAGCAAGGAGGCACTCACTCTCCAGGACTGTCCAAGCTGTCCCAGAACATCTGGAAGTGGGCTCTCAAACACATGTTCCTGTTGTCACAACATGTACCAGGGGAACTCAATCTGCTAGCAGACTAACTCAGCAGAGACTTCCCTCTGCCCGCAGAGTACGAATGGCGGTTACTAGAAGACATCGTCTTCACACAATGGGGATTCCCAGAAATGGATCTGTTCGCAACTCTGGAGAACTCCCAATGCCAAGATTACGCCTCCAGGTACCCCCAGGACCAATCCATGGGGAACAGTCTATCGATACCATGGTCAGGGAAATTTGTTTACGCCCCCCCCCCCCGACTCCCCTTCTCAACAAAATAGTGCACAAGATGCACCAGGAACCAGTTACCATGATATTAGTGGCCCCTATGTGGGCCCGGCAGCCATGGTTCGCTCACTTGATGGAAATGTCTCTATCTCCTCCAGTGAACTTCCCTGCCCGTACAACATGCTGTCACAGGACGAGGGCAGAACACTACACCCATGCCCACAGACCCTGAACCTAGCAGCCTGGCTCCTGAGGTCATAGATTTTGGACATTTACAACTCCCTCAAAGATGCATGGACATCCTTAAGGAGGCTAGAAAACCTAACACTTGTTACTGCTTTTCCAGCAAATGGAAAAGATTTGTCATCTGGTGTAGAGATAAGGACATCGACCCAGTTGACTGCTCTCCCACACAGATTGTTCTTTACCTGACTCACTTATTAGACTAAGGACTGGTCTTTAATTCCATTAAAGTTCATCTAGCTGCACTTTCCGCATACACCACTTCTCAACACAAAGTGTCATGGTGGAAAGTCCCAGTTATTAAGGCCTTCATGGAGGGAGTAAAGAGGATACACCCTCCTATAGCTAACCCAGCTCCCGGATGGGACCTAAATGTGGTACTTACCAGGCTTATGGGCTCGCCCTTTGAACCCTTGCACAAAGCATCCCTTAAGAACCTCACTCTTTAAACTGCTTTCTTAATAGCTATCACCTCCATTAGGAGAGTGAGTGAACTACAGGCGCTCTCTGTACTAGACCCCTTTGTAACAGTTCACAAAGATAAGGTGGTTCTACGCACACATCCTAGGTTTGCACCAAAATTCATTTCTAAATTCCATGTCAACCAATCAATAGAACTACCTACGTTCTTTCAAAACCCTTCAAGTTTGGGAGAAAAGAGCCTACATACACTAGATGTACGCAGGGCTGTCATGGTTTACATGGAAAGAACTAGACCTCTGAGAAAGACTAATCAGTTCTTTGTCTCGGTGGCAGCAGGAAGAGAAGGAGATGCAGTTTCAAAATCCACTATATCTAGATGGATTGTACAATGCATCACACTCCGTTTTTCTCTTGCTAAGAGAGAACTACTCTTCAAGCCAAGAGCACACTCTACTTGAGGCACTGGGACTTCCATAGCATTCATTGCAAATGTCCCTCTGGAGTCCGTTTGTAAAGCGGCAACCTGGAGTTCTGTACACACCTTTACAAAAGACTACTGTCTAGATGCCCACTCTAGATCTGATTCCCAGGTGGGGCAAGCAGTGTTAAGACATCTCTTTTCTACTGTTCCTTCTCACAACCCACCTCCAACTCCGGGTACTGCTTGCTAGTCTATGCACAGCATGTGATTCTAAGCAGATTAACAAACATCAGAAGACAATGCATTACTTACCGTAAAAGCATTTCTGATGGTTGCATCTGCTTAGATTCACATGCGCCCACCCTTCCTCCCCGCTCGGATGGAATGAACATAGACATCCTTACCTTTCTCTCTTTTCTGTACTCACTCACGTCTGTTAGACTCCCTCAGGGCAGAAAAAATACAAACAGAGGGACCTCGACGCGTGAGGGATTGTGGGTACACTGCACGTCACTATAGGGATAGTGTTTCAGACACGCCTTGTCGACGTCCCCTTTTCGACTACGAAAAATAAAATGCAATACTCTGCAGTGACCACTGGATGTCAGACTATGCACAGCATGTGAATCTAAGCAGATACAACCATCAGAAATGCTTTTACGGTAAGTAATGCATTGTCATCAAGCCGGTTACCAGATAAGTGTATGCAATGCTATGCGTTTGCTCGGCATGATGGCATCTTGCATGTACCTGGTCCCACACGCACAATTGAGCATGCGCCCGATGCAGGAGTGGTTGGCAAAACAGTGGTCTCAGGCAAGTGGTCAGTGGGACGATCTAGTGGTTGTTTCGCCAACACTAGTACAAGCCTCAAACTGGTGGAATAAGAGAACCTGTTGAAGGGGAAAACCCTTCCACGACCTGGCGGTGCAAGCCGTAGTTACAACAGACTCCTCACTCTCCGGTGGGGGGCCCATCACCTTCATCTCACAGCACATGCTCTGTGGACTCACATCACAGAACCAGATTTACCTGCTGAAACTTCTAGCAATATTCAAGCCGCTCCAAGCCTTTGAAACACACCTAACAAATCAGTTGTACAAGTTCTGACCGACAGCACTACTGAAATGTTCTATATCAACAAGCAAGGGGGCACACATTCTCCAAATGTGTCCAAGCTAGCACAGAAAATACGGAAGTGGGATTTCAAACGCAGGATCTTCTTGACTTCCCAACATGTTCCAGGGGAACTCAACACCCTAGCGGACTATTTAAGCAGAGATCCTCTACCAGAAGACCACGAGTGGAAACTCAACAAAGAGGTTGTACATCACATTTTCTTACAGTGGGGTTTCCCCACAATAAACTTGTTTGCTACGAGAGAAAACTAGCAATGCCCAGACTGCGCTTCCAGGTTTCCCCAACCAGACTCCAGGGGGAACACCCTATGGATGAATTGGTCAGTGAAATTTGCCTCCGCTTCCCCCACTCTCTCCCCCCCCCCCCACCCCCCAACTCCACTTATGGGTGGTGAACAAGATTCACAAAGGACAGATGACACTAATCATAGTTGCAGCCATGTAGGTGAGACAACCATGGTATCCATATCTGTGCAAACTTGCGATGTGCGATCCGATCAACCTCCCGTGCTGGACCAACTTGCTTTCCCAGCACGGTGGGAAAACATTACACCCTCACTCACTGAACTTGGCAACATGGCTCCTGATGTCATAGAATTTGGGCATCTTAACTTACCCAAAGGTGTCCTCAAGGAGACATGTAAACCAAACAGACAGTTATTTTGACAAGTGGAGACGATTTGTAAATTGGTGCCACTCAAAACACATAAACCTGATAGAATGTACTCCAACTCACATTCTCCACTACATGCTCTACTTATTAGACTCAGAATTTGTATTTAACTCAATAAAGGTTCAGCTGGCGGCGCTATCCGCATACACCACCTCTCAGAGTAAAGTATCATGGTGGAAGGTACCCGTCATTAAGGCATTCATGGAGGGAGTGAAGAGACTCCACCCTCCTAAATCAAACCCACCGCCAGGCTGGGACCTCAATGTAGTACTTGCAAAACTCATGGGAGCCCCCTTTGAGCCTATGCATAAGTCGCACATGAAACATTTCCTGAATAAAACTGATTTCTTGGTGGCAATCGCCTGCATAAGAAGAGTCAGCGAACTTCAAGCATTCAGTGCAAGCCCCTTTCTTTGGTATCCATAAAGACAAATTGGTTTTCACATATGTTAATTTTAAAATTCCACATAAACTAATCCATCGAGTTACCGGCCTTCTTTCAGAACGCAACTCGCTCAGCTGAGAAAAAAACTCCATACACTAGATGTAAGGAGGGCGGTCGTTTACTATGTTATCCTGACCAGACCGCTCAAAAAAACAGACCAACTGTTTGTCTCTGTAGCACCAGGCAGAGAAGGAGACCACATCCCCAAGAATGCCATCTCCAGATGGATAGTCAGATGCATACAGCTCTGCTACTCTTTATCAAGCAAGACGCTGATTTGCACATCAAGAGCTCACTCCACAAGGGGTACAGGAGCTACTCTATCCTTTATCGCAAACGTCCCGCTGGACGCCATTTGCAAAGCAGCTACATGGACCCCGTATACACTTTCACTTAGCACTATTGCATTGATACACACTCTAAAACAGATACTCAGATGGGACAAGCGGTTCTAAAACATCTATTCACCATTGGACCTTCTCACAACCCACCACCTTCTAACACTGCTTGCTAATCTATGCATAGCATGTGATCTAAGCAGATTCCACAAGCCTCAGAAGGGATACATTACTCACTGTAATCGTATTTCTGATGCTTGTATCTGGTTAGATACACATGTGCCCACCCTTCCTCCCCTTGGAGTAGAAGGTGCATAGATGTTTTTCCGAGCGTCATTGGGCTTTATTTGATGTATATCTGCTTTAATACACCTGTACTCACGCTACACTTCATGCAACCTCATGTCAGGAAAAAAAAAACAATTTGAGGGACCTCGACGTGTGAAGGACCATGGGTACAGTGGATGTCACACTAGGGATAGTATTACTGGCACGCCCTCTCCAACCTTTTTGTGTTTCGAAAAAAACTGTAATACTCATGAGCTTCCACTAGATGATGGCCTATGCATAGCATGTGAATCTAAGCAGATGCAAGCATCAGAAATACAATTACGGTGAGTAATGTATCATATATATTTCTGAGGCTTGGGGAATCTGCTTAGATCACATGCTGCGCATAGGCAGACATCTAGTGGAAGCTGCAGAGTATTAGTTGTTTTCTAAATCAAAAAGGGACGTTGACAGGGCGTGCCAGTAATACTATCCCTAGTGTGATGTCCACTGTACCCATGGTCCTTCATGCGTTGAGGTCCCTCAGATTGTTTCTTTCCTCCATCTTAGACGGACGCTTATCGCAGAGTTCCTCCTTCGGCTTATAGCCATTTACTTTTATCAAATTACTGATAGTTGGGTGATATAAATGATAGTAAGAAGAAACTATCGAAACACCAGATGCCGGTGAAGGACAAGAAAAACGACCGTTGAGACTCCTGCGACGGGTCCGTTTCGGCCTTGAAGGCCTCTACAGGCTTCGGCCCACACAGTAGGGAGAGAGGGGGAGGTCATTTTAGGATGCATATGCCCCTTTTCTTACACTACATTCGCCTAGCTGCCATGTCATTTCGTTATGACAAGGCCCCCTTTAAATTTTGCCTGGCGTGCATTAGGACATTTCTGTGGCTCGATAAACACCATGTGTGTAACCTGTGTCTCCCGCGAGACCACGTCGAGGGTTCTTGTCGAGCGTGCAGACTCTTCAAGCCCAAGACTTTAAAGGACGGATTAACTAAACGCTGGGACCACTAAGCCAGGCAGCTCGAGGCCATGGAAGTAGAGGGTACCTTCAGCTACGGCAGCAATGCTGCGGTATCCGAAGGCGACGGGGTTACTCCGGTTACCCAAGCTCAGGCCCCAACCCCGGAAGACAGGCCGGTGGCCTTGTTATGGGAACAACACCCGGCGGCGGAAGCGCTCTCCCTTCATCCTCCACTAAACACACAACCCACGGCCGAGACTCGACACACGTGTCGAGCAGACGGCAGTGCACAATGTCTAGGGAGAGGTCCGTGGAATCTGTCCCCTGGGCACTCTCGATTGAGATCGCCACATGACCCACCCCAGCCGTTGAAGGACGGTACAGACGTCACGCGAAAAACTCCTAACGGGGGCCGGTCGTCTGCGGATGAGGCTCCGGTTCAGCCCGCACCCGAAATTTGACATTCTGCGTCGATTCTGGTACAAGACCCCATACAGTCGGGATTGGCCCACTTAGTCAAACACGCTTCAGGGGGCCAGGATAAAGAGAGGGAGTCCAAGAAAAAGTCCTCTAATACCCCTCATAGGGAGAAATCTCAAGATGGTAGGCCCACTCACAAGAGTAAAGAACCTGTATCTGATGATGCTCTTCCACCCTGAAAAAGAAGGCTCCTCCTTCTACCTTACTTCCTCCTACACCTGAAGATTTAGGGCTCCCTTCTCAACCTTTGGTCATCCCTAGTTCTGCCCAATGGTCGGCTGAGGTTATAGACAGGGTCATGAGGAGAATGTCCTTCATGGCCAACTTCTATGAAAAGGACCCTGACTATTTCACAAGCTTCCACTCCGTACAATCCTCCCACCCCCCCCACCCCACTACAGCACCCTCTGGGTCACAGATCCCTGCTAAGAGGTCTCGCCCCGAGAATCCAGTGCAAGGCACAGTCATTGACCTCTATGACCCGGACTTCGATCATGAAGACCGCTCTATTCAAGAGGCAGCAGACCCTTGTTACAGGGATGATGAGGACCCTGAGACAAATATGTATGTCATGGACTCTCCTGTTAATCATGACCCTCTGGTCATGGACTCACGCATTGACAATCAACCCCTACTAAATGAAGTGCTCGTCAAGGCGGCAGAGCATTTTCAGATAGCTACTCAGGAAGAACAACAAGATAAAGATTTCGTAGATGAAATCTTAGGAGATAAGTAGGCTGTTACTCAGTTTATCTCTCTGCTCAAGTCCATTCAGTGAAAAATACGGCCATCGCTGGAGACCCCTAATCTTACGCAGGCAGTGAACCCCCGCATAGAGAAACTGTTCAGACCTGCCCCTTCTGACCCGTTGTATATCAGAGGGCAACTGAAGCCCAATTCATTAGTTGTTACTACAACAAGGAACAGGTCTGGTACTCGCCTAGCTTACTCTGAGGCCCGGCCTGACAAGGAAAACAAGAGAATTTACACAATGGGCAGAAAGGTGACCACCTCCGCTGCATTCCAGACCAGGATTGCTAACAATTCCTCCCTGTTGTCTAGCTACAACTGCCACAAATGGGTTGAGGTCTCGGCACTGTCAAGTTGCTTATTAAAAAACAATCTTGACGCCGCGAACAACGCTGGCAGGATAATAGCAGAAGGGACAACTATCGAGCGTCACGCTTGGCTGCGCCAACCAGGTTTTAAACCAGAGACGCAGGCTACCCTTATTAACATGCCTGTTGAGCCCAATATGATCTTTGGCAAGGCTGTTGAGGGTGCCTTAAAGACAGCCAAAGAAGTATACAATGCTCTCAAGTCATTGGGCCAACTGACCAATAAACGTACTGTGACCACAAAAGTGATGGATGGAAGGTTTTGAATGAATCTGAACCACTGGCATTGCTCTGGGCAACCTTCCACACCACCGTTTTTTAGCCCGTCTGTGCCATTGCAAAAGGGGTCCAGCCATATGCAAATCAGTCAGGTACTGCCACCAATGGTAGCAGCCCAGCCCGAACTGCTAGGCCAGGTCCCCACTTCACGGAAACACAAGCAACTCAAGCCATCACCTTTTTGTTTTACCAAAGTC
Organism: Ambystoma mexicanum; assembly: GCF_040938575.1. Lineage (NCBI taxonomy): Eukaryota > Metazoa > Chordata > Amphibia > Caudata > Ambystomatidae > Ambystoma > Ambystoma mexicanum. The sequence continues at coordinate 179,030,475 of NC_090940.1, forward strand.
ATCCCGAGTGGGACGGGTATGCCCAGACGTGGGTCCTGAGTCTGCCGGCCTAGGGACCCAAGCTAGTCCTCACTGATGACGCCCAACAAGACTGAAACAAGGCTGAAACATGTTTGGGGATGCTTGTGGTCCCGTGCAGAAGGGATGTGACCTAGCAGTTCGGGCTGGACTGCCCCTTGTGAGGTATGACCAAGCCTGATTTGCATTTGGTTTTTCCCCTTCTGTAATGGCTTGGCAGGCTGAAAACGATAGTCTGGAGTGTTGCCCAGAGTTGTGCCCGTGGTTTTGATAAACCTATCACCTTTTTGTTTTGCCAATAAATGTACTGGCCAGAGGGGAAACGGCAATTTTCGTTGCTCACGCGGCCAAAACTCAGAGGGGTTCCACCTATAACCATAGCCAAGGTACTTCCTGGATAAAGATCAGGGCCAGTTCTCCCAAAATTACCCTAGAGGACGGGGCAGACCCCTGGGTCACGGTAGGGGCAACTCCTCCTGACGTGGCACCCCACCTCAAAAGCAGTGACTATCCGCTCCAGGTGCCCTCCCATGCTTTGCCAGTAGGAGGGCGCATATCCAGCTTCACTCCCGCATGGGAGGAAATCACCACAGACAGATGAGTGCTGTCCACCGTAACAGGCAGATATTGTATAGTGCTCCTCGAGCAACTCCAGACCCACTCCCCACGACAAGACCCATTCCAAGGAACACCAGCGCATCCCCCTCGAGGAAATCGCCACGCTTCTCCTAAAGGACGCCATCGAAGTCGTCCCGGCCAACCAGGTAAACAAGGGTATTTATTCAACTTACTTCCTCGTGCCAAAGAAAAATCTAACAATGCACTCGGTATTAGATTTGCGCCCTGCAAACAAATCTGTTCAGCCACAAAAGTTCTGCATGACTATGCTACAAGAGGTAATCCCTCTACTAAAAAAGTAATTCCATGGCAACACTGGATATGAAAGATGCCTATTTTCATATTTCTATGTTCCCAGCGCACAGAAGATTTGTGTGTTTCAAGATGGCGAACCAGCACTACCAATTCAAAGTGCTACCCTTCGGGATAGCATCTGCTCCAAGGGTATTCACGAAGGTACTGGCGGTGGTGGCAGCACACCTGCGCAGGGAGGCTATCCCAGTGCACCCTTACCTGGACGACTCTGATTACAGGTGAGTCTCCCCTAATTTGCAGGCAAAACATTCAGGGAACTATCAACCTTATCTTCCAATTGGGCTTTTCCATTAACGAGAAAAAATCAAGCCTAGTGCCAAGCACAACCAAGCAGTTCCTAGGAGCTGTCGTAAACGCACAAGAGGGGTTGGTCTTTACATCAGAGGAAAGGGTCCAAAACATGTTACTGCAAATACCACATTATCAGGCCGGCCGCCAGATAAGGGTGCGCAAAGCTATGCGTTTGCTAGGCATGATGGCATCTTGCATTTACCTGGTACCTCACACGCACCTGCACATGCGGCCCATGCAGGAGTGGTTGGCGAAACAGTGGTCTCAGGCGAGTGGTCAGTGGGACGATCTATTGGTCGTTTCGCCAACACTGGTACAAAATCTTCGCTAGTGGACAAGAGAAAATCTATTGAAGGGGAAACCCTTCTAAGATCCAGAAGTACAAGCGATTGTCAAGACGGACTCCTCACTCGCTGAGTGGGGGGCTCATTACCTTCACCACACAGCTCAGGGTCTGTGGTCTCATGCGGCAGCACAGAACCACATCAATCTGTTAGAACTACTGGCAGTATTCAAAGCCCATCAGGTGTTCGAGTCTCACCTAGCGATCCAAATTGTGCAAGTCCTGACAGACAGCACTATAGCAATGTTATACATCAACAAACCGGGGGGCACACATTCTCCAAATCTGTCCAGGCTCGTGCAACAAATTTGGAAATGGGCACTCAAATGGAAGATATTCCTATCACAGCACGTTCCAGGGGAACTCAACTCTCTGGCAGACTCATTGAGCAGAGATCCCCTACCAGAAGAGCACGAGTGGCAACTACACGCAGGGGTCGTAGAACACCTCTTCTCTCAATGGGGTTTCCCTGCGTTAGACTTGTTCGCTATAAGCGAAAACAGTCAATGCCCAGACTTCGCGTCCAGGTCCCCCCAGCCAGGCTCCAAGGGGAACGCCGTATGGATGAACTGGTCAGGGAAATTTGCTTACGCTTCCCCCCGCCCCCAACTCCTCTCGTGAGGAAGGTGGTGAACAAGATCCACAAGGAACAGATGACTCTCATCCTAGTTGCTCCCATGTGGGCAAGACAACCCTGGTATCCACATCTGCACAAACTGGCAATGTGCGATCCCATCAAACTCCAGTGCCCGTACAATCTGCTCACTCAGCACGGGGGACTAACCGTGCACCCTCAATCTCACTCAATGAACTTGGCAGCATGGCTCCTGAAGTCAGTCAGACATCTTCCTCTGCCACAGAGATGTATGGATATCTTGAAGGAATCAAGAAAGCCTAACACTAGGCACTGTTATTTTGACAAGTGGAGGAGATTTGTAATCTGGTGCCAGTCTAAACAAATTAACCCCATAGAATGTACTGTGCTCCACTTGTAAGATGCAGGGTTAGTATTCAACTCTTTAAAGCTCCAGCTGGCGGCTTTGTCAGCCTATACCACTTCGCACAATAAAGTCTCATGGTGGAAAGTACCTGTCATCAAAGCATTCATGGAGGGAGTAAAGAGACTCCACCTTCCAATTTCAAACCTGCCGCCAGGATGGGATCTCAATGTTGTACTGGCTAAGCTCATGGGACCCCCTTTTGAGCCAATGCACAAGTCTAGTCTCAAACACCTGATTTACAAAACTGCCTTCTTAGTGGCTATCACTTCCATAAGAAGAGTTGGTGAAATTCAAGCATCGTCAGTGCAGGATCCTTTCTTTGTTGTATAAAGACAAGCTGATTTTACTTACTCACCCTAGGTTCTCCCCCTAAGTTCATCTCTACATTTCATGTTAACCAGTCTATTGAGCTACCAGCTTTCTTTCAGGAACCCACCAGCTCAGCTGAGGTAAAACCCCACAAACTAGATGTGAGGAGGGCAGTCTCTACCATGTAGACAAGACCAGACCGCTAAGAAAAACAGATCAACTGTTTGCCTCTGTAGCACCAGGCAGAGAAGGAGACCGCATTTCAAAGAATGCAATCTCCAGGTGGATAGTCAGATGTATACAATTGTGCTATTCACTATCAAACAAGACACTGCCTTTTACGCCCAGAGCTCACTCCACAAGGAGCGCAGGAGCCACTCTGGCTTTGATTGCAAATGTCCCTCTAGACAGCATTTGCAAAGAAGCTACATGGAGCTCAATACACACTTTCACTCAGCATTACTGCATGGACACTCCTTCCGAGACAGATAAACAGGTGGGGCAAGCGGTTCTAAGACATCTGTTCGCCCATGAACCTTCTCACATCCCACTACCTTCTTCTAACACTGCTCCCTAATCTTTGAACAGCATATGATCTAAGCAGATTCCACTAGCCTCAGAAGGGATACATTACTCACCGTAATCGTATTTCTGATACTTGTTTCTGCTTAGATTCACATGCGCCCACCCTTTCTCCCCTCGGAGAGAAGGCGCATGGATGCTAATGAGCTTGTCTGATACGTATCTGCCTGGATACAACTGTACTCGCGCTACACGTCGTGCTACCTTATGTCAGAAAAATAATCTGAGGGACCTTGACAAGTGAAGTGGGTACAGTGGACGTCACAATAGGGATAGTATTACTGGCACGCCCTGTCGACGTCCCTTTTCGAGTTTTGAAAACAACTGTAATTCTCTGCAGCTTACACTAGATGTCGGCCTATCCACAGCATGTGAATCTAAGCAGATACAAGCATCAGAAATATGATCATGGTGAGTAATGTATCCCATATATTTCTGAGGCTTGTGGATCTGCTTAGATCACATGCTATGCATAGGCCGACACATCTAGTGGTAGTCACCGATTATTTCATGATTTGTTTTTGAAACTCAAAGGGAAGTCGATGGGCATGTTAGTAATTATATCCCTAGTGTGATGTCTACTGTAAGCATGGTTCTTCATTCTTCGAGGTCCCTCAGATTGTTTTTTTCCGCCATCATAGTCGGTCGCACGCTGCAGAGTTCTCTTGGCTATATAGATTCAAGTTTAATATTATGTTTCTATTTCCATCGCCCTTTATCTTCTCCTCCAAGATTTCTTCAGTGGCGTTGAAGAGAAGCCCTTGTTTGACAACAGTGACTGCGGCCTACAGAGGTGACACTGGGCCTCTCCCCTACATTAGGGAGAGTGGGGGGAGGTCCTATACTCTTTAGCTTAGGAAATACATATTTCCCTAACTTCCCTTCCCGTTTCTCATTGTGCTGCCTTTCTCTTCCACTATTGAAAATACACCTTCTAAATTTTGGCCTTCTTGCGGTCAAAAATATCCATGGAAAGACATGCACTGGATGTGCAACCATTGTCTTCCTCTGGATCACGTCGAGAAGCATTGCAAGTCATGCAAGCTTTTCGGACCTTAGATCCTAAAAGATAGACGCAGAAAACGTTGGGCTGCCCACGCTATCCAGGCCTAAGACTCTATAGACGTGGCGGGTGAATCGGAAGACCTCGGCGTTCTTAGTGACGCCAAAGACGATTGAGGTTCTATAGAACCCCAGGTGTGAGCCCCCGACTCCAATAAGAAGGCCGGCAGCAAGAGCACAAACTATAGCAAAAACACTAAGACACAACACCAGGCCGAATGCTGACCAGGTCGTCGGCCGTACATGGCCACACGGTGTCCAAGGAGAGGGATAAGTCTAAACCCCCACTGTTCTCTGGGCCCTTGCTATCGCCTCACGACAGGTTTCCTAAGCAGGTGCTGAGTAGGCCTGTTTCTGATACCACACCCAAAAATGTTCTCCTTTCGCCTGCTGATGAACACGCTTCGAAAGAGAAATCTTTGACGCACTATTTAAGCACTTCAAAAATGCAGCAACCTACTCAAAATCATGTCCCTATGACGCTGCTTAAGGCTTAAGCGTCGATCCTCTAGTTTTTTGACAGACAAAACACGCAAATCACACACAATACAGGAAACCGGCTATTCTCCCTCGGAGGATACTCTTTCAGGAGCTTTACACCATAAGAGACAGACTCCTCTTCAGGAACTCTCTCCCTCAACACCATCTCCCTTTCCAAAGTCCATAGAATGGGCACCAGAAAAAATGTCACAAAGTAATAAGAAAAATCTCTTGCTTTGTCGACTTTATGGATCGCCATCCAGAGGGGCTCATGCACCCTGGGAGGGGGGGTTCGGACTGGTAAGGAACCACCTTCAAAGGTGGATAGCTCTCGAACCAGCACTTTAACTCAAACAGTCTTCACTACACACAGTCAAGGCGCCTTACAGGTCCTATACATCGTGGACCCTTCCGGCCTGCAGGATCACAAGATGACAATACGATCAAAGTCCAGATCAATTATGACAACCCAGACATTTATATCATGCCGTCCCCTGACTACCAAGGTCAGCCTGTGGCTGACTCCCACACGGATAACTAGCTCCAAGGCAATGAGCTGCTACTCAAAGCTGTTCAGCATTTTAAAATAGACACACAAGAGGAGGTCCAACAGGACACAGGCTTTGTGGACGACATTCTAGGGGGACAAAAACTACCAGTAACCAAGTTTATCCCTATTCTAGAGTCAGTGGAAAGACACACCCAGCCATCTCTACGACGCCAAACCTTAGGAGAGCCGTCAACCTCTGCCTCGAAAAAATAATCAAATAGCACTAACAGACTCCCTTTACATTAGAGGTCAACTGAAACCTGACTCTCTAATCATTACAAAAAACAGAAAAAGGGCAGGCACACCCTTAGCTTCCACAGAGGCACCTCCAGACAAGGAAAGTAAACAAATATGCCCTCTAGGTAGGAAAGTTGCAGCCCCTGCTGCATATCAGACATGAATTGCAAATACCACCATACTTGCTAGTTATAACTGCCATTTGTGGGATTCCCTCCAACAACAAATCAATGCTGTCCCTGAACCCTTAAACGCTCAGCTCTCTAAAACCATCTCCGAAGGGAAACAGGTTGCAAACTACATCCTAAAAAATTATCTAGATGCAGCTGATAATGCTGGATGCATTATAGTGAGGGCACACCTGGTTAAGACAGTCGGATTTCAAACTTGAAATGCAAGTCACACTTAGTATGCCGCTAGAACCAAACTTATTTGGCAAAACAGTAGAAGACACATTAAAAAGTGCCAAAGAAGAGCATGAGACTTAAAGTCCCTGGGTCAAATTACTAACAAGCCTTTTGTCCAGTGAGGGGCATTTAACACCTGGTGCTTTTTCAATGGACAAGGTTTCACACGATCCATGGCTTATAAAATATGCCAGTCCTCATCCTGGAGTAACACACAGGGTCTGTCGGCCTGATACCCTACTAACTTTCAAAGAGGGTATAAAAGGTCTAGAAGTAGAGCTTCCACCGCAAGATAGTCCCCGCCTCTAAACAATGATGCCCGATTCTGGTTCCCTCCCATGCAACCCCAGTCGGAAATCGCATTTGTCAGTTCACCCTCGCATGGGAGGGGGGGGAAATCACATCCGACAAGTGGGGGTTGTCCACCGTGGCACATGGATACTACATCGAATTACTGGAATACCACCAAAATCATCCGCCAAAACATTGCAAGATGACGCCACAAGAAAAACAAATTCTGCTACAAGAAGTAAAATCCATACTGGAAAAAAGCACAATATAAATAGTTCCAGCAAACCAGGTAAACAAGCGTTTCTATTCAACATACTTCCTTGTGCCATACACTTTCACACAGCGAACGATGGAACCCCATGTATTTCCGAAAAGAGGACACCTGTGGGAATCCGCAGAGTAGGATTTGCCCAAATCGGCCCAGAATGTATTACCCAGACACCCCCGCAAAGTATGAAATGTGGGAAAAAAACGCATTTTCCGCACATTTCACTCTGCGCACCCATCGAAACACGCTGCCAACACATGGCCTACCTTCCCGCGTCCCCACAAGTGTCCCGATGAAAACGGTACCTCACTTGTGTGGGTGCACCTACCGGGGGCGCAAAAGGAAAAGAGTAACCCACTGGTAACCTCAAGCCTTTCGCCACTGACCATTTTGTTCATGTGGGCAACCTACAGATTAGGGCCTAGGGTGTCGAAGCCAGCAAGGAAAACAGGGAACCCATGCATTTCCCAAAAGAGGACACCCGTGGGAATCTACACATGGCCAAATTGGAGGGGCGGCCCATCTCATTTTGGGGGCCCTTTCCCCCCTCTACCCAAATGGGTGGCAGGGGTACCTCATGCAGGCCTCCCTGGGCCTCCTACAAACGGCTGCTTGAGGTACACCCCCCTACATTTGGGGTGGGGGGGGCCCAAAAATGGTGGGAAAGCCCCCCAGTGGGTGGGGCAGTAAGGTTTGGGCACCCCGGGGCCAGATTGGCACATCAATGTGCCTCTCTGCACCAAGGGGAGTTTGGTTACCAAAGGAAAAAATGGAACGCTTTTTAGGGGAGGCTGTGGGGCAACCCAAAGGGTCTGGGAATTTTCTAACGGGATGGGGCGTTGACCTCCTACCCCCCACCCGCAATGGAGTGGGTGCCATGTCATGCAGCCCTCCTTGGGACCACATATCTGCTCTTAGGAATGGGACGCCTGAGCCCAGAGAGGAGTGCAGGACAGCCGCCCCCCTTATCTGCCCCTGGGGAGGGCTACATGAGATGGGACGCCCCTCCAATTGGGGTGGGGGTGGTGAGGTGCAACCCCCTTCACATTAGAAAATTCCAAAGCGGTGTAGGGGGCCCCACTGCCCCCGCTAAAGGGCAGCCTGCCATTTTGAATTGTGTTTTTTGTTTACTACATCTGCCTTGGCGCAGAGGGGCACATTGGTGTGCCAAACTGGCGCTGGGGTGCCCTAACCTTACTGCCCCACCCACTGGGGGCCTGTCCCAGCATTTTTGGGTGCCCTCTTCCCCCCCCCACCCTAAATGGAGGGGCGGTGTAGCTCACGCAGCCATTTGTAGGAGGCCCAGGGAGGCCTGCATGAGGTGCCCCCACCCCCCATTTGGTGTGAGGGTGGAGAGAGCCCCCAAAAATGGTGGGACAGGCCCCCCCAGTGGGTGGGGCAGTAAGGTTTGGGCACCCTGGCGCCAGATTGGCAGACCAATGTGCCCCTCTGCGCCAAGGCAAGTTTTGTAAACAAAGAAAAAAATGGAAAATGGTACACTACACTCTAGGGCGGGCTGAGGGGCACCCTAAACCGCCAGGTAATTTTCTAATGTAATGGGGGTGACCCTCTACCCCCACACCAAATGCAGGGGAGGGCATCTCATTCAGCCCTCCCTGGGATCAGATGCCCATTCCTAAGACCAGATATCTGCCCCCAGGGAGGGCTACAAGGGGTGCCCCCATTTCCCCTTGGGGTGAGGGGGAGAGACCCACCCCCCTTTTCTCTAAAATAAATCCCTGGTGGCTACCACCCCCACTCCCACCCAAAAGTCGCTTATTTTATTTTTGCCTCCTTCCCTGGGGGCAGATGGTCAGCCAACTGCCCCCAGGGTTTATTAGATATGTGCCACCATGCTTTGGGGTGGGGTGGGCTGCTTACTGTAAGCAGCCCCCCCCCAACATCACAAACATATCCCTGGTGGTCCAGTGGGCATTGCTGGTCACGGATCAAGCGCTCTGTGCCGACCCGTGACCAGCAATGCTTCAAAAATGGTGTCTTTTGAAAGGGGAGAATCTCCCCTTTCCAACGACACAATTTTTTCAAAAATCCATGGTGGTCTAGTGGGCCCCAGGGCCCCAAACCCCCTCCCACCTCGCTTCCAAACTTGTATTTTTTTTTTGTTGCCCCCTTCCCTAGGGGCAGATGATCAGCCATCTGCCCCCCGGGCGTATTAGATATGTGCACCCATGCTTTGGGGGCCGGGGGGGCTGCTTACTGTAAGCAGCCCCCCCACCGCCCCCACCTCACAAACGTATCCCTGGTGGTCTAGTGGGTATTTCTGGTCACAGATCGAGCGCTCTGCACTGATCCAATTTTTTTCTAAAATCCGTGGTGGTCTAGTGGGCCCAGGGCCCTAAACTCTCTCCCACCTCCCTACAAATGTTTTAATTTAAAAAAAAAAAATGATTACCCCTGGGGCAGATGATCTCTGCCCTCGGGGGTCTCCACAGCCGTGGCACCATGCTTTGTGGGCTTGGGGAAGAGGGGGCCGCTTACCTAGTAAGCAGCCCCTCTCCTCCCGCTCCCAAAACAGATCCCTGGTGGTCTAGTGTGCATTGCTGCCCGCGGATCGAGCTCTGCGCCTGATCCGCGGGCAGAAATGCTATCACACAAGGTATTGTTGGAAAGGGGAGAATTTCCCCTTTCCAACGCTACCTTCCTCGATCTCCGGCTTGAAATATAGCCGGAGATCGAGGCAGAGTAAAGTGAACACTCACCTTCTGTTTTCACCGCGGCAGCCGAAAATGGCTGCCGCGGCAAATTTACATTCAATTTCATGTCGGCGTGCGTCACGCACACCGACGTGAAATTGAAGGAAATCCAGCCCCCGTGCCATGAAGAGGAACCTCCCCCTCACATAGCCCTGGGGTTGGATTACAGCTTTGCAGGGATTGCACAAAACAAGAGAGCCTGAAAGGACGAGCTATCTCATCCTTGGCAACAGGGAGGTAATCCCAAGGACAAGATAGCTCGTCCTTTGCACTAATGAGGTTAAACTTCTGCTTTTTTTCCAAAATCCATCAAATTCAGCTGAAGGAAAGCCTCCATAAACTCGATGTAAGGAGGGTAGTCTTGTACTACATAAACAAAGCTAAACCGCTAAGGAAAACACATCAACTTTGTTTCCATAGCGCCTGGCAGAGAAGGAGATCATATTTCTAAAAACACAATCTCCAGATGGAAAGTCAAATGCATACACATTTGCTACTCACTATCAAAGAAGACTTCATCTTTTATACCAAGAGTTTGCTCTGCACGAATTACAGGAGCTACTTTTGGCATTCATTGCAAATGTTCCTTTAGACGCAATTTGCAAGGCAGCTAGTTGGAGTTCCATCATACCTTTACTTACTGCATACACCCATTCTAAAGCAGATTCACAGGTGGGACACGCAGTGTTGAAACATCTATTTGCAGCTGTACCTTCTCACAACTCTCCTCCTTCTCCAGGTACTGCTCGCTAATCTATGTAAAGCATGTGCTATAAGGAGATCCACAAGCCTCAGAAGGCATACATTACTCACCCGCAACTCCTCCCCTCCTGGAATTTGAAAGGCACATAGCTGTTTCTATATCTACCTTCTTTTTTAGCTGTCTTGTACTCATGCTAACACTTCATGCATCCTCATGTCACAATCAAAACAATCTGAGGGACCTCGATGCATGAAGGATCATGGGTACAGTAGACGTCGCACTAGGAATAGTATTACTAACACGCCCAGTCGATGTCCCTTTTCGCGTTTCGAAAACAAATTATGTAATACTTTGCGACTACCAATAGGTGTCGGCCTATGCATAGCATGTGAATCTAAGCAGATGCAAGCATCAGAAATACTATTACGGCGAGTAATGTATGATGTCTACAGTCCTCAGAGTTGCTTCTCCAGTCGGACTGAATCTGGGGGCACTATCCCAGAGGACAATTTTACCAGTGTATACAGTTGAAGCCCAAACGCCAGGGGGAGAGACACCCACCAGGTATTTGTGTTGTACCAAACAGTAAATCTCTTCTCCTTCTCACTCCCTCATACTACCCATGAACCATCTGTTCCAAATGGGGAGGTTTAGGGTTCCTGTTCCCTTCCATCTACTTGCACAAACCATTCTCGGCAGACTGGAGTCATGTTCACCCTATTCATCTCTTACATTGGGTACTTGTCATAATTGTATTACACAACTCACATTCTCCTAAGGCCAGAGTTCCAGGAAATTGCCAGGGCTGCCCTGGAATCTGTATTTTTGCCAACATCTTCAGAGGCCCCGGCCGTATCGGGCTGGCCCGCACACTGCTTCCTTTTAACAGAGTGGTAAGGACCCCAGCCACATGCAGCAGCATCTTGCACACTGCCTGTGACGCAGTCATTCCCTTGTCTGACCTGTATGCTGTCTCCTCCACCCGGCTCTCTTCATCAGGCATTTGCAAAGTCACTCTCTCCTAGGAACCTCCTTCTCTTCCGGCTACCAGCCATCATGGCCTTCTCCCACTCACTTTCAATGGTTTGCCGTCCTCTGTTCAGGAGCTGCACCCAGCTCCCCCACAACTCGGCAACAAGACCTCTGATGCAGGCACAGGAGGCGGACATCTTGGGCCGCACAAACAAGTATTCTGGGGTCTGCTGTCTGATCAGGCTGTTGGCCATCGCCACCTCCCTAAAACCCATTTCTCTGGTTGTCGAGCCTAAATCGGATGCCCAGGTAACTCTTACTGCATGTGGGTGATTGGGTTGACAAATGCGCCTTATATACTTTAATTGCAGTCATTCAGATTCTATTCATTCTAAGCCTTGAGAAACTACATTTAGATAATGTTATGAGCAAAATTTCATTGATTCAAAATAACGGACTTCTCATTCAAATTCTGTTCATTAACACATGTTTCAACAGTTGCTTTTGGCTCATAAGGAGGATTTCATAACCGTATTTGTTCAAAATTATTCTGTTCTCTTATCGGTTAGTTGCAATTAATAACTAATCTTTCTATAGTTCATGTCAGACTGGATATGAGAGTGCAGGCTTCTGGGGAAACTGAATGCTGTTCCGACTGGAATCCAGTTCTTTAAGGCTTAGAATGAATAGAATCTGAATGAGTGCAATTGGGATCTATAATGCGCATTTGTCAACTCAATCGCCCACAATCAATTCAACTTTTCTGTGTTGGCCAGACATAATTTTTAGGATTATCGCCTTAAATATAACAAATGTCTGCAAAATAACTGGATATATACCTCTTCTCCAGTATGGGGTCTCGTATGGATTCACATGCTCATGAATATTCCCCATCAGGCTGCGAATCCTCGTTAAAAGAAAAAGGTTTCACTTTCACATCAAAACTGTATTTCTCCTCTAAACCAATCGCTGTCCTCTGCGTCATACTGCCCCCCCATCCAATGACAGTCCTCTCCCTAAGTTCCACCCCTGTTGGCCGTCTTCAGATTTTTACTGCACGCTTCAGTGTTGGAAGTCCAACTTGCCCTCTGAGCTAATTTCGTGTTTTTTGAAATTTTGTCCATAAGTATTGACATTTTGACTGATTTTTGCTTGATCGTCTTCGACGAAGGACGGAGACAGGCAGCGGAGATCCGCTACCGGTGAAGATCTTCTTCCACCATCAGATCGTCATCGAAGTTTCACTGGGCCTACTTCTTACCTTTCAGCCATGACTGAGCAGAAGTAAGAAGGTCGAAGCCTCTTCAAAGTCTGTGTGAAATGTGGATTAAGAAAAGTATTTGTGGAAGATATGCATCATAAATGCTTATATTGCCTGCATCCGGACAACGATGAGGACATCCACAGCAGACTGTCAGTGTGGCCCAAGTCGAGCAAGGCCACTGACTCGGCCTCAGGGAAGGGTGAAGCCTCATCTAGGACTGGCTGGTCTGAGGAGCGACCTCTCTCCGGCAGGAGATCGAGATCCTTTGATCTCGAGGGGGCCCAAGAGAAGGCCATGCTCCACGATGCTAGCTCAGCTGGTTTCGCCACTGATGCGGGTCCCGATCACTGTCGGCCTCCATGGTGAGCCTACCAACGAAAGGGGCCTCTTCAAAGAGAAAGTCCCTAACCCTGTCCAAACTCTTGTGTGTACATGGATAAACTGACGAGGGACATGTCTCGGACTCGTCGAAGCTGGCTAAAACCTTGCAGCATGCCAGGTCAACTGAGTCAACTATGGTGCCATCGGCGAAAGCAGTGACGAGCACATCGGCGACTAAGTCATCATCTGGTACGGCAACGGTGAAGTAGAGGGGGCCCACAAAAGAAGTGACGACCACTCCACAGGTGTCAATACCTGCAAGGCAAGATACGGCTGCCGAGGCAGCGATGAAGGCGGTGGCCACTCCAGGGTCAGGAAATGACCCAGTGACTGCACCAACCTAGCAACCTTCTGAGAAGGAGACGGGCGGTCCCGTAGGTGGAGCTTCCCCGGTATGTGGACCAGCGGGCTGCTCTAGATAGACCAAAGCAGATGTACTCAAGTACCGACACAGGAGAGAATGATCTGCACAACGATTACTCCACAGATCACGAAGGGGGGAGGATCTGGGGGGCGGTGGACCCGAGTCCCCTGCTTGCAAAAGACGCATCAGCCCAGACTCCACTCCACTGGCACCTTTTATCCCTAGACCTAGCAACGTGTCACTGGACATTCTAACGACCCTGCATGCCGCACTGGTCACCAAAATCCAGCATAGGATGCCACCACCAGTACCCACGCCTCTACGGGAGACACTAGAGCCTCTGAGTTTGAGCTCATCTTCGCAGAAGAGAAAGTCCAAAGGGGGCACTGGTCCTCAGCGTAATCAGACGACGATGACTCCACCACCACCACCTTGTTGCTAGAAGACTTCAGCCAGAGGCCTGGGCCTGCACACAGACCTGGCTTTCACAGCTGCGGGCACTGTTGAGGATGACTATTTAATCGCGGCTGATGGGGAAACATCACACGCGGCCGAGCCCCATAGTGCCTCCCCACCAGTTGAAGTTGGATCCTTTCATTCTATCATGTCACAGACCTCAGAACTGTTTCAGTTGTTTCCCGAGGAGACTAAGAAAGAAGGCTTCCTATACCAGCGGCGTGGGTCGCGAAGGAAGACCATCATGTCCGTTCCTTTCCCGGACGACATCTGGGAGGAAGACCTAATTCTAATGAAAAACCCAAGTACGGCTCGACCAAGTGGGACAGATTGGAGAAAAAGTACAGGGTTCCATATTCAGTGCCCAGGTGCTTAAGGTCTCAGCCTTCGCCTGATTCAGCGGTCTCGGCCGCAGCCAGGTAGCGCTCGGCAGACCAGTCATTGGCAGACATGGTACTCCCGGACCAAGAGGCGAAGAAGCTGAATGCAATGGGCAAGAGAATAATTTGTATAGCTGCCTCTACCATCAAGGCAGCTAACGCCTTAGTCATTTTGTCTTGATATGACCGGGTTCAAACTGGGTCCTATTCTGGACTGCCCGAGGACAAGAGGGTCGAGGCACTAGAACCCTTTCAGGCAGGGGAAGTGGTCTCAGATCACGCCATCATGTTGGCAGTGGACATGGGTTTCCGCCAGTTGGGCAACAGGTTGTCCCTGCGTCGTCAAGGTTGGTTGAAGGCAACAAACATCTGCCAGGATGTTCAGACTAAGGTACTGGATATGCCGTTCAACAGGGGGAACCTCTTCGTAAAGGCATTTGATGAGTCTTTGCAGGCAATTAAGACTGACACAGAGACGGCACGCTCCCTGGGAACTTTGCAGCAGCGACGGTCGTCGTCCTTTAGCTTTTCTAAAGGAAAACCAGGTAGTTCTTCCAAGGGATGTAATACCCCGTACCGGCAGCCTTCACGCTCATCCACTCAAGCGTACAGGGGTCGCTATCAGAGCAGCGGACGGCGGCAGAGCCGCCCGCAGTGCGGAGCTCTGGCCCCAAGCAGGCCTTACCCGGGCATGGCCACAGGCCACTTATGCACCCCAGTCGGAGGCCAACTGGCCAAGTTAGTCAGCACGTGGGAAAGGATCACCACGGACAGATGGGTGCTCAACACTAAGACTGGGGCACACCTTGGAGTTCCAACGCAGGTGTCCTCGTATTCTGCCGATTCAGCGACAAGAACACCATAGACCACAGCTTCGGCAAGAGGTGCGGGCCAGGTTACAGAAGGGGGCAATAGAACCCATCCCCCACCGTTTCCAGAGTATATTCCAGATACTTTCTGGTTTGAAAGAAAACGGGTGGTTGGAGGCCAATCCTGGATCTACGTCGTCTCAACAAGTACTTAAAGTCTGAAAAGTTCTGGATGGTCACGTTGTAACATGTGCTTGGCCAGCTGGAGCAAGGAGATTTTCTGATGTCGTTTGATCTGGAGGACGCCTACTTCCACATCCCCCCATTCACAAGAAACACTAAGTTTCTACGATTCGTAGCTCAAGGTCTGCACGGTCCGCACTAACAGTTCAAGGCTCTGCCCTTCGGCCTGAAGTCAGCCCAAGGGTTTTTATGAAGTGCCTGGCCCCGGTGGCAACACAGCTTAGTCTACAAGGCATCCACGTATACCCCTACCTGCACGAGTGGCTGGTGCATTCCCAATCACACTATCTGGCAAGCGGGCACACATCGAAAACCGTACGTCTGCTGACGGAGTTGGGGTTCTCCATAAACTATCCAAAGTCTTGCTTGATGCCATCTCAGGATGAGCTGTTCCTAGTTGTCTGACTCAACACAGTGACGTGTTTGGCGTCACCCTCAGAGGAATTTGTTAGGGCCATACAAGGCAAAGTGCAGCGCTTGTCGTCAGCTCAGACGGCAATGTTTCGGGCCATCAAGTCGCTACTGGGCATGATGCCCTCCTGCATCAACCACAGTCACCTGTGCAGACTTCGCATGAGACCGCTCCAGGAGTTCCTGGATGCTACGTTTCACCTAGTGGGAGTCAAGAACACATCGCGGACTGGCTCAGCAGTGACCTGCGTTCTTGCCACGAGTGGGAACTTAAACAGGACCAGGTGGATTTTTTGTTCAACAATTGAGGCCAGCCCCAGATCGATCTCTTCGCGACAGCAGTGAGCGGTAAGTGCCAGAGGTTCGCCAGCAGGTTCCCTCAACTGAGGAGCATGGAGGGTGCATTTTTAGTTTCCATGGGAGGGGCGGTTCCTGTACGCTTTTCCTGTTTCCTCTCCTCATACGTGTGATCAACACACTCCGACAGTGCCACTGCAGGATAATATTCGTCACCCCAGCATGGCCGAGACATATGACAACCGGACCGGCTGCGTTTATCAATGTTCCTGTCCATCGGGCAACCACTGTCCCCGGACCTTCTCGCCAAAGAAGGGGTGGGGGTGATTCTGCATCATGACTGGGAGTCTCTGAAACTGAGGGCATGGCTCCTACAGCCCTAGAGTTTGGAGGTTATTCTTTACTTGCAGAATGTAAGGACATCCTGGCCAGGGCCAGAGTCTTGTCAACGTTGAAGTGCGATGGACATAAATGGAAATGCTTCTCTGTGTGGTGCCGGGCTCAGCAGATTACCCTGCTGTGTGTCGGGCCCCTGCAACTTCTTCGGTACTTGCTTTCCTTGGCCAAAGCAGGATTGGCTCACGGCTCTATCAAGGTGCATCTTGCTGCCATATCCAGGTACACCAGGTCTCTGGTCAGGCCTTCGATGTGGTCTCACAGGCTTGTCAAGGAGATCCTCCAGGGACTGTTCAGGACTTGCCCAACAGTGAAGGCTCCTGCCCCAGCTTGGGAGCTCAATGTAGTGCTAACAAAGCTCATGGAAGCTCCTTTCGAGCCTATGCATCTGGTCCTACTTAAGTTTCTCTTGAGGAAGACAGCTTTCCACTTGGTTATCCCCTCTGCCAGATGGGTCGGGGAGATTCAGGCCCTGTCTTGCAAGCAGCCATACTGGTCTTTCCATGCTTCAAGAGTGGTACTGCGTACGCGCCCCACATTTATGCCAAAGGTACCCTCGGATTTCCACTTCAACAAACCTTTGGTGTTACCTGTTTTCTTCACAAATCTGTTGTTGCCAGCGGAAAGGGCCATTCGCTGGACGTTGCTCATGACTTGAAGTTCAACGTGGCATGTGCAAAGAATTTTCTCAAAAGTACTCAGTTGTTAGTCAACTTTGGGCCTGTAGATCAAGGAAAGGCCTTATCAAAGGCTTCCATCTCCAGGTGGCTCTCTTGCTGCATCATGCACTGTCGTCGACTGGCTAGCAGGCCGCTGCCAGGCCGGCCGAGAGCTCACTCCACCAGAGCCATCGCAGCAATTAGTGTTTCTCTCTGGTGTTCCCCTGCTCGACATTTGCAGGACTGCTTTGTGGAGGTCCATGCTCACTTTCACAAGGTTCTACTGCGTTGACAGGGATTCCAGGGTGGCGTCTCGAGTTGGCCAAGTGGTGCTACAAACCTTTTTGTTTGAGGAGAGTCTGTTCCAGAGTTGAGTGTTTATTGCTTCTGTTGAGCCTTGCCACCTCCCGTGGTTGTGTATATGTAATCGGTATATGTAATGGGTAATCGTTATTCTCCAGCATTGGATCTTTCATATTCAGATGCTTGAATATTCCCTGTCGTCAGACTGGGAATCCGCGGTGATAAAAAAAATAAATTATTAAAATGTTTTAATATACATCCCTTCTCCCCTAGAGAATACATGTAAATACTCCATTGTGGCCTATGAGCCACTCCATTGTGTAGTCCCTCCACCTCACTTTGATCCTTTATGGCCCCAACCAATGAGGTGGCAGGGCTTAATCTCCGCCCCAGGCAGCCATCTTCAGATTTGTCACCTTAGTCTATCAGACAGAAGGAATCCTCCAGCTCTCTGAGCTTTCGAAATTCTTTTCACCTTTTGTCTGTAGTATATATTTTTCTAATATATTCTACTGTTTTCCCCTCCTTAGGGGCTCTCTATTCTGAGTCTTTGGACTCTGAGAAACGTTTTTGTTGTTACTTTTTCGTCGAGTCAAAGTTCTCCTCGGCATGGCTGAGCTTCAGCCTGCCAAGAAGCCTTCCCTGTTCACGAGACTGCACGAGATGCAGGAAGAAACTGGTCTACATGAAGGATCCACATGACCACTGTATTTACTGCTTATATCTACATGACATCAACAAAAGTGACATTTGCAGGACTTTCTCCACCAAAACCCTGCAGGACAGACACAGGAGACTTCTGTTACACCTAGAAGGCAAGGGTATGTCCTCTGACGAGGAGTCTGCCAAGACAGCTCCTGTATCGTCTACAAAGCCAGCTCCTGTATCGTCTACTAAGCCATCTGAGAGACAAACTTCTAAGAGAAGTCATCCACTGAGAAGCCGTCCATGAGCGGCAGCAAGGTCAGGGACTCGCCGTCGACGAAGCCACCGTCCACTACGAAAACACTCCAAACCTCATCGTCCACGACAAAATCCTCGTCGTCGAAGTCACCGTCCACGAAGCAGTCGTCGTCGAAGGAAGCACATCACTCGTCATCGAAGCTCTCGTCCACGCAGCTCTCGTCCACGGATCAACCATCTTCAAAGTCTTCGTCCACGAAACTGCCGTCGGCAAAAGTACTGTTGACGACTCCGAAATATTCTGTGTCTTCTGAAGAAGTAGAACCCACAACACCTTTCACTGACATCACGGATAAACCAGCCAATGTGAGCAATCTTCACAAGTCTTTGGGACCAACGTCTCCAATTCCAGATACGCCTGAGCCAGTTGGAGCGCAACTGTGCCCCTTAAAAGATAACCGAACGCCCGGATGTCATTCTTCAGGAGGAGTTCTCAGACATGGAAATGCTTGGTGAGCAACCTTTCCTCATTCCTAAGTAAAACAGCCCTCCTTGGCAACCGGATTCAGAGGGCATGGCTGATCCTTATTACTCAGTGCTCATGGCATCGATGCAAAGAATCATCGAGGAATTTAACCGGCACCAAGAGCAAAAGAATAGGTCTTCTGTACCTAAGGAGCCAAGAACCCCCCTGAGGGATACTTCACCTCGGCATAGCACGCCCAGAGACTCACCTTCCAGGAGTGACCACAGAAAAGAGCACCATCACCTGATCCTCCACGTAGATCCAGGAGCAGAACACTCAATGCTTCACCGTCAAGAGTCTCCTTTCCAGACCTCGATCGCCAATTCGAGATCCAACTACGGTACCGTCATCTGTGTCAGTATCTGATTGGCAAGAGGACCAGTTCAGGGTTTTTTCAGATCCTGAGGAAGGGGAGATTATGCAGGAACATATGCTCCCAGTGAATGGGATGATTATATTGTCGAGAAACCCAGGAAGAAAGTCTCACTAGGTGATTCGTCAGCCCCGGACGATATGGTATTGTTTCATACTATAATTGGTAAAGCTGCAGACCTGTTCAAAATACAAGTTTCTTCGGAAGAGAAGTCTGTGCTTTACGAGCACAGAGACAAATGCAGACGAACGGTTACCACCATTCCTCTTCTTGACACCATATGGGAGTCTGGGTCGAAGATACTGGCCACGCCTTTATCCACACCTGCGTTAGTTTCAAGACCTGAAAAGAAGTACAAGGCACCTGACTCGGCGCCTCTTTGTTTAAGGGGTCATGCTAAACCAGACTCCGTCATCACAGTAGCGGCTAGAAAGAAATTGGCCAACCCATCATCACCACTATCAGCACTGCAAGACACGGAAGGTTGTAAGCTGGAAGCCATGGGTAGAAAGGTGTCTTCCTCAGCATCTCTCACGATCAGAGCGGGCAAGGCATTAGCCATGACAGCCAGGTTTGACCGCAAACTTTGATTTTGCATGTCCAAGCTGACCAGAAATCTACCAGCAGATTGACCGGAAGAAGCCAGGTCCATAATTGCGGACGGAGAAGCTACTTTGGACCACATGATAGACGCTGCTGTCGATGTGTCTGAGTCATGTTTCAGACAAATGGCCCACGGCATGGTGCCAAGGAGACAGGCATGGATGAATGCCACGAATTTCAGGGCTGAGTTGCAGGCACAAATTCTGGACATGCCCTTCGATGGGCAAGACCTATTTGGCAAAAAGGTGGATGACCACCTAAAAGGAATTAAAACGGACACAGATACAGCTCGAGCCATCAGTTCCTTGAAGGATAAATATAAAGACTGCAGGTCTTTTCGGCCATTTCGAGGCGCAGTGTCAAAAGACACAGGATATACGCGTTCCTCCTATGGTCAAAAGTCACAAGGTAACTCATTCCAAGGCAACAGATATCAGTCCGCCAACAGGTATTCCCAGAGAGGAAGATGCGGCTCTTCCCAAGGTAAAGCCCAGAACAAACAAAATGGACCATTAGATTTGTCCCCCCTCTATGCCGAACATCTGTGGGGGAGGGATGGTGAGCCAATTTTTCCAACGCTGGAATTCGATAACATCAGACAAGTGGGTGTTACAGATGGTCCGCAGGGGTCACACTATAGAATTCCTAGACCATCCTCCATCCCTTGCCCCCCACCCCTCGCAAAGTTCACATGCTACGGAACGGCATGGCAGAAGGTAAACA
Organism: Ambystoma mexicanum; assembly: GCF_040938575.1. Taxonomy (NCBI): domain Eukaryota; kingdom Metazoa; phylum Chordata; class Amphibia; order Caudata; family Ambystomatidae; genus Ambystoma; species Ambystoma mexicanum. The sequence goes on from NC_090940.1 coordinate 179,050,727, forward strand.
ATTACTGCGCAAAGCATCTATAGAGCCAGTTCCTTATTCCCAGAAAGGAAAAGGTTTCTATTCCCGCTTCTTTCTAATCAAAAAGAAAAACGGTCAATGGAGGCCCATTTTGGACTTAAGGGCACTGAACAAATACATCAAACACATCAAACTCAAAATGATATCCCTGCAAGGCGTCTTACCGTGGCTGAACAGAAACAACTTCCTAGCCACTCTGGACTTAAAAGACGCACATTTCCACATTCCAATTCATCCTGCCCACAGACAGTTCCTCGGGTTCGCCATAGGAGACCGACATTTCCAATTCAGCGTACTCCCGTTCGGGCTAAAATCAGCACCACGGGTATTTACCAAATGTCTGGCGCCCGTAGCAGCGAACCTCAGAAGGTTGGGAACGGAGGTCTTTCCATGTTTGGACGATTGGTTGATGAGATCAAGCTCCTTCAGTCAAGCTCAATTGGCAGTGTCAAACGATAAAACTCCTAAAAGGGTTAGGTTTTTCGATAAACAACATAAAATCCTGCCCAGTACCCAGCAAAACGGTTCTTTTTCTGGGGGCCGAGTTCAACACCACCATTCCCAGGGTAAGACCATCGGCGGACAGAGTAGCAGCCATCCTCCGCTCGACAACATTGTTCCTAGAAAAGAGACGACCACGGTACGCTCTTTAAAATCCCTCCTGGGCATGATGTCCTCATGTATATTTCTCATACCAAATTGCAGACTTCGCATGAGACCAATCTAGGAGGCCCTGGACCACCAATGGAAACGAGCCACGGGATCATGGAAAGATGTAGTCCAGATACCGACGGCAGTGCACAAAGCACTTCGATGGTGGAATACTCAACGGAACATGCTCCAAGGGATGCCATTCTAGGCACCAACATCCACTCTTCTCTTAAGGACAGATGCGTCCCTTTCGGGATGGGGAGCACACTTGGCGGACCTTCAGACAAAAGGGGCTTGGTCAGACCAGGAATCACAGCTCCACATCAATGTCCTAGATCTCAGGGCGATACGATGGGCTCTAAAAGCTTTCCTTCCAGTAGTGGCGGGTCAAGTCTTGACCATCCAGACGGACAATACAACCTCCATGCACTACACAAACAAGCAAGGATGCACAAAGTCCGATCTTATCACAGGAAGCTCAACTACTATAGTCATGGGCCTTGCACCACAAAGTCCAGATCAGGGCGGAACATCTCCCGGGAGTGGACAATGTCTAAGCCGACAAACTGAGCAGGGAGTATGCGTCATCCCACGAATGGGAGCTAGACGAACAGAAGTTCAACTGATTTTCTCTGTATGGGGCCATCCACAGATTGACCCCTTTGCCACCAGGTTCAACCGGAAATGTCAAGCATTCGCCTCAAGGTACCCGGAACATCAGTCAGCAGGAGATGCATTCTCGGTGGACTGGACAGGGAAGTTCCTTTATGCCTTCCCCCCCATAGCCAGAGTTCTGCGCAGAATGAAGGAACAGGATTGCTCCATGGTCCTAATGGCGCTGGACTGGGCGCGACAGATCTGGTATCCAACTCTGCAGCATCTATCCCTGTGGCCTCCAATTCGCCTCAAGGCTCTTCAATACCTCTTGACTCAGCAGAATCACAAAGTCCTCCATCACGACCCAGCGAGCCTCTCCCTCAGAGCTTGGTTCCTGAGCAGCGCAAACTCATGAACTTGAACCTTCCGGCGGACTGGTGGGACATAATCGGGGCCTCTAGAGCCCCCTCGACAAGGATCACCTACGTGCGGAAATGGACCTGCTTCTCTAAATGTGAAACATCTACAATTAACCCACTTACAGCCTCGGTAGAACAGATACTACCTTACTTATTACATTTGGCTAATGCAGGTCCTCCATCAAAGTTCACCTGTCGGCCATATCGGCATATTCTACGACTCCAGGAGCGCAGTCATTACTCTCTTCCGGCCACCGAGATCTTCCTGATGGGGTTGATGCGTACCTATTCTCCTACGCCCTCATCAGTTCCTTCCTGGAGCCTAAATACTGTGCTAACCGCGCTCCTGCAACCCCCTTTCGAACCCATTCACAGATGTGAAATAAAATTCTTATCTTGGAAAACGGCTTTTCTGATGGCCATGACTTCGGCCAGGAGGATCAGTGAATTACAAGCCTTGTCTTCAGAACCTTCTTCTACTTTGTTTCAGCAAGACCGCGTCATTTTGAGGGCACACCCAAAAATGTCTGCCCAAGGTCTTCTCGGAAATGACACTCAGAGAGCGCATCGTTCTACCATCTTTCTTCTGGAACCATACCTCGGAGGCGGAAAGAGCTTTACATTCCCTAGATGTGACTAGGGTTTTGAAATTCTACTTGCAGAGAACTAAGGAGTTCCGCTTATCTAACAGACTGTTCATTGCCTTCGCGGGCCGCACGATAGGACAACATATCTCCAAACAAAGTCTGGCAAGATGGGTATCGTTATGCATTAGCCATTGTCATCAATTGAAGGGCGACCCCCTCTTCAGACCGCCTTCAGCACACTCCACCAGAGGGAGAGCGGCATCAGTAGCGTTTTACGCAGGGGTACCCTTGAAGGACATCTGCAGACCCGCTACCTGGAGCACTCTGCACACGTTTGCTAAGCACTACTGTCTAGCGGAAGATGCCAACAAAGAATCTGCAGTTGGACAGGCAGTGCTCCGCCACCTCTTTGCATAAGGTAGGACCAGCCTCTCTTCCCGCCTTTCCCTGAGTATGTAGCCTTTGTGTTGCTGCAGGGTAACGGTTTGTCAGAAATATTGTTTTCTGCATCTATGCTCATTTTGTACATGGTCTGTGGTAGCGGCCATGTAGTTATGGTTACGTTGCTAAACCCATAGGAAAAGCACTTTTTGGGCTGCTTATAACTTCGCTCCCCCTGGATGAATCCTCACCAAACTTTGCAAAAAAAAGGTATATGGACCACTCTGAATTTGGGGGGGGGCAAAGGGATGTCATCAATGATATTTGTGATGTCATCTTTGATGTCCTGGGTGTTAGTCTTAGCAGTACACAGTGGTGGCGCGAGTTATGGTTGCTTAGCTTACCATAACTGGCGAATTTCAGGGTTTTTTCGATTTTACTTGTAACCATAACATCCTTTTAACATTTTTTACTGAATTTCATAGGTTTTTATTAGTGCAACTTAACCATAACGTCAACCAATGCTGGAGAAGTCTGTTACTTACCTGTAACTGTATTTCTCCAGCATTGGTATCTTTCATAGATTCACATGCACCCACCCGCCTCCCCTGAGAGGCTGCTCCTAAGCTCAGCGCCCATCATACTGTAGTTGATACGGTTCTAAATCTGAAGATGGCTGCCTGGGGCGGAGCTTAAGCCCTGCCATCTCATTGGTTGGGGCCATAGAAGACCAAAGTGAGGTGGAGGGACTACACAATGGAGTGGCTCATAGGCCATAATGGAGTATTTAGATGCATTCTGTAGGGGAAAAGGGATGTATATTAATGTAATAATTCATTTTTATCACTGAGGATTCCCAGTCTGACGGCGGGGAATATTCAAGCATCTGAATCTATGAAAGATACCAATGCTGGAGAAATACAGTTCGAGGTAAGTAACTAAGACTTCATGAGCATGTGAATCTCTGCTAGACCCTATTGTCGAGAACAATAGTTACAGTTAAGTAACTTAAACCTTACTGCATTCTTTGGTATGTTTACCAGGATGTCTGGATTGAATCTACAGAGTTTGAAGCAGAGCTCACAGAGGCAGCTACCGCTCCATTGTGCTGCTATCCACTCCCCTAGGACAAACCTTTAGTAATGACATAACCTGAAGGTGCCAACATTTTCAATTTCATTGTATTCATTTTTCACACCGTTTTCTTAACTTCTGTTACCAACACCATTCACTATGTATACACGTTTCTCCAGCATGGGTTCTGGCATGGATTCACATGCTCATGAATATTCCCCATCGTCAGGCTGGGAATCCTCGGTAAAGAAAAAATCAGTTTCAGTTTCGTTTCTGAACTGTCTTTCTACTAATAACCAATCACTGGTCTCTGGGTCATACTGCCCCCAGCCAATGACTGCCCTCTACCTAAGCCCCTCCTCTGGCAGCCATCTTCAGATATTTACCGCACGTTCAAGTGTTGGGAGTCCTCGTGCTATAGCTCTCAAGCTTTTACTGCTTTTTTTCAAAGAGGCTTCCTCTACCAACGGCAGGAGGCCAAGAGAAAGATGGTCCTCGCGGTACCATTACTCGACGATATCTGGGACGAGGGACTTGCCGTCCTGAAGAACCCTTACATGACGCCCGCCAAGAGGGACCGGTACGAGAAGAAGTACCGGGTCCCCGATGCCGCCCCCTTGTGCCTCAGGGCCCAGCCTTCGCCGGATTCGTTCGTCTCAGCAGCGGCCAAGAAGAAAGCGGCGGGTGCCGCGGCTTCAACCTCCACTTCCCCACCGGACGGCGAGGGAAAGAAATTGGACGCCATGGGGCAACGGGTCGTCTCGTTGGCAGCAGCGACAATTAAGGCGGCCAGCGCCTTAGCGATTGTGGCCCATTAAGACAGGGAGCTTCGGTACAAGATACCTCCCCTGCTGGACTTCCTACCAGACAAGAGGGCAGAGGCCCTAGAGATTCTGCAGGAAGGTGAGGTGGCGTTGGACCACACCATAACGGTGGCAATGGACGTTGCCGACACCGGATTTCGCCAGTTAGGCAACAGTGTTTGCCTTCGACGAGGATGGCTCAAGGCGACGGACTTCCGTCAAGACGTTCAGACCAGGTTGTTGGATGTTAGGCAGAAACCTGTGCAGTTCCCTTAGGGACCACTGAAAAAGATGTAGGACTACAGGTGGTTGGCAGTAAACCCAATTGGTAGCAGTCTGTACCACCCAGATTTACCTGGTAGCTGTGGCTGAGCAGTCATACCTCTCTCAAGATGAGTTAGGCAGTATATAGAGTATACACTATAGGTACAGAGATACAGTAGCACAAGCAAACACTGACCAGAGCTTTGGTGTAAAAGTATATAATTATTTATTAAAAGACACACTTGTTAATTACACTAGCACACAAAGAGGTAAGTAATTTCAACCCACAGTCACTATTATATATATATACAACCCTGATTACTTATTAGACAAGTCTTAATGAGAAACGCCACTTATTTTCAGACAGAGGTAAGCGCTTAACATAAGATGGCACTCTAATAAGTTATAGAAAAAGGGAGGGAAAAGGCAAAGTTATGAAAGCACACAAATTTCAATACTTTTCTAAGAACCACAGTGAGGCAGGTTAGGCAAAGTCTACTGGAGAGCAAGGAAGTTCAAATGCCAGGCCCACTCTTAGAGAGAGCAAGCAAAATTAGTCCAGGATCACAGTGGGGTTATGCCCAAAGAGTCTTGGTAGATAGTTCGCAAAAGATTGAGATCAAGTCAGGAAAAGTTAGTTAACAGGCCCCAGGCTAACCCAGGTTAGAAAGTCGAGGATTTACTGTCACCCCGAACGATCTGTCGCAAGGGAAGCCAGGCGGGACACAGTACTTGAAAATGGGAAGAACGCTCCAGCGGGGGCAGTTGTTCCTGGCAGCGGGTGCAAGTCGGGGTTTCGTCCAGAGGAAGAAGAGGTGTCGACGTGGAGGAAAGGTGAAGGTCGTTGAACTGCCAGGGAAGAAACCAGCCGCAGAGTTTTTCCGGTTACAAGGTACTACCATTTTCTTCGTGGTAGTGGTAAACTGTGGTATTCCGGTTGCCGGGGTGCTTGGCACAGGCAAGGCGGCCACGAGATGGTCCAGGAAGGCGAAAAGACGGGCAAACTGGTTATCCCCACCAGTCAAAGGAAGAAGACTCTCCGGGTTGGAGATCTCCTCTGTCGTCGGGAAAAGTGGTGAGACGGTTCAGCAGGGCTCCACCGGTGGTGTCGTCGTTGCAGGTCGGCTCGGCTTCTCCCTCCTCGGATTCTTTAGGTCCTGTGGCGACTTCTAAAGTTCCAGTCCCCAAAGCCCTGCTTTTATGCAGAAAACCCCCATTCATTCAGCCTAGCTGTCACTCAAACATGCTATGTGGTGAGCCGGGCTGCTCACCACTTGGGCCAATCACACAAGAGTGCGAATTGAGTTGCCGAGGCAACTCAGTCCAGGGTGCCTAAACCCCCTCCCACACCCTCTGTGGTACCCAGACAGAGTGGCACCACTTTTGGAGGCTTCTGTGGAGAAGCCCGCCAAAAAGTGGAACAAAGGGCTCGACTTGGGTTGGAGTCACAGAAGTGAACACAAACGCCATTTTGGAACATCAAAATACCAACCGGTGAATTTATATTAATTTAATAAACCGGCGTTATGTTTGAGGCTATATTAAAAAGTGGTAGCCTCGAACAATGGGAAAATCCCATAGGAACATATTTGTGGTCGAATATAAAAAGTAGTATACACTGCCACCAGCCAAAACTTGGTCGGGGGGGACTGGACAGCGCCCCTTCGAACAACAGACCCCGGGGCAATCGAATTGCCCTGACCAGTAGATCCACAATATGATGTTTTGTACTGGTTCTGTTCACAATTTAAGACTAGTAAAGCCAATGGTGACTTTACATGCCCTGGGAGACAGTAGTCAGTCTCAGGGTATGGAGTCCATGTTTTGGGGGTCGCTACGACACCCCTGGAGTTACTGCACAGAGGGTGCTGTGTAACCCACATATCAAAAACACATGAAACTCTATGAGGGAAAGGACCCCATAGCCCATGGAACACATACAAAGTCAAAGGAACACCTCAAATCATGTCTAAGAGTGGGAGGAAAAGAGTCTCACTCTTAGCAATAGAAAAAAATAAACCCCAAAAATCCAGCAAAGCTGCTGGGGGACTCACTAGGTTTGGGAAATTAGCCTTAACAGAGAATTCTCCCTAAAGTTGGGCATGCTGTTGGATGGCAACAACCTGTTTGGAAAGGTGGTAGATGAGTCGCTCCAGGCCACCAAGACCGACACTGAGACGGGCCGAGCCCTGGGAGTCCTACAACAACGACGGCCCTTTCGGAGCACCGGAGGCAGACAAGGGGCCTCCAAGGGATCCAGCGGTGGCTACTCTACGTACCGCCAGGTGGCCCGCTCCTCATACCAGGAGGCCTACAGAGGTCGCGGCAAACGGGGAGGATCTCGCCGCCGCCGTCAAGGAGGTCAAGGCGGCAAGGCCACTTCCGGCCGTAGCGTCGGGGCCCCCACCGAAGCACCCCGGTGGGAGGTCGGCTGATGAAGTTCGTCAGCGTGTGGGAGTCCATCTCCACCGACCGTTGGGTGCTGGATACCCGGGCACGCGGGCACTCTCTAGAATTCCTGAAGAAGTGTCCCCGCATTCCTCCCGTGGCCAGGAAGGAGAATCACATCCCTCAACTGCTGTTGGAGGTAAGGGTGATGCTCAAGAAAGGTGCCATCGAGCTTGTCCCCAAGAGGCTCCGGGTATACTCAAGATACTTTGTCAGAAAGAAGACAGGCGGTTTGCGCCCCATCCTGGACCTACTTCGGCTAAGCAAGTTAATCAAGGCACAGAAGTTCAGGATGGTCACCTTCCAGCACGTGCTGGGACAGCTGGAGGAGTGCGACTTCCTATCGTTGTTGGACCTGGAGGATGCTTACTTCCACATTCCCATTCTAAAAGGACACCGAAAGTTCCTCAGATTTGTAGTCCAGGGACGTCACTACCAATTCGGAGCTCTGCCGTTCGGATTGAAGTCGGCACCCAGGGTGTTTACCAAGTGCCTAGCATCAGTGGCGGCGTGGCTACGCCTGCAGGGGGATCCACGTCTACCCCTACCTGGACGACTGGCTCATCCGTGCAAGGACAAGAGAACTCGCCGTCGTGCACACTGCGAGGACCGTCCGCCTACTCACGGAGCTGGGATTCGCCATCAATTACCCCAAATCCCACCTGGTTCCGTCGCAGGTGGCAGTGTTTCTGGTAGCGTAGCTCAACACAGTGGAGCTATTGGCGTCTCCGGAGGAGAGGACAAAGGCCATTTTGGACAAGGTGCAGCACCTGCTAGCCACGGACATGGCCAGGGTGAGGTCCATCAAGTCCCTCCTCGGGACGATGTCCTCATGCATCTACCTAGTGCGCCTTTGCAGACTACGTATGCGTCCGCTACAAGGGTTCCTCGACGCCCGCTGGATGCAGGCGGCGGGCAGCTTCGAAGACCGGATCCCGCTCAACAAGGTCTTCCGTCGGGCGATTCAGTGGTGGGGCACCCGTGCGCACCTCATGGCAGCCACGGACTTTCAGACCCCGGCGTATCAGGAGAGTGTGACGACGGACGCCTCCATGGAAGGATGGGGTGCTTACACCAGAGATCTCCACGCAAGAGGCCTTTGGCTCCCGGAGGAGAAGTCTCTTCACATCAACATCCTGGAGCTCCGGGCCGTGTTCTGGGCGCTCAGATCGTTCCTCCCGTCCCTCAAGGGCAAGGTGGTGAGGATTTTCACCGACAAAACCACCACGATGTTCCACATCCGGAAGCAGGGAGGCACCAGATCCCCAGCCCTGTCCAAGGAGGCCCAGGATCTGTGGCAGTGGGCCGTCGCCCAGGGGATGTTTCTGGTTCCTTTCCACCTGGCAGGAATAAAAAACTCCATCGCCGACTCGCTCAGCAGGGAGCTACGCTCGTGCCGCAAGTGGGAACTACGCCAGGATCAGGTGGATCGGCTCTTCCGACATTGGGGCAAACCCCAGATTGACCTGTTTGCCACAGCGACGAACTCCAAGTGCCGGAGGTTCGCCAGCAGGTTTCCCGAGCCGAGGAGCATGGGCGATGCTTTCTCGTTCCCCTGGGACGGCCTGTTCGTGTATGCGGTCCCTCCGTTGCAGTTGCTGCTCCGTCTCATCAACCAACTCAAGAGGTCCCAGTGCAGGATGATCCTCGTTGCACCGGCGTGGCTGAGACAGATCTGGTTCCCGGACTTTCTGGACTTGTCAACGTCCCCACCAGTCAAGCTGCCGACGGACGCAGATCTTCTCTCCAGAGAAGGAGGGCGCCATTCTTCATCACGACCCGGAGTAGCTGAACTTGCAGGCTTGGCTCCTGCAACACTGGAGTTTGGAGGGTACGATATCCCGGCAGACTGCAGAGAGGTTCTTGCAAAGGCCAGGGTGTCCTCAACTCTCAAGTGCTATGGACATAAGTGGAAGAGGTTCTCTGTCTGGTGCCGTGCACAGAAGATTAACCCTCTACGGATTACGGCACCTCAAGTGCTACCATACCTACTGTCGCTGGCCAAGGCTGGACTAGCTCACGCTTCCATCAAGATACATCTGCCAGCGATCTCCCGATACACCAGAACTACAGGACGGCCGTCCTTGTGGTCTAATCGACTAGTGAAGGAATTTATGAAGGGACTGTTCCGATCGTTCCCGCCGGTGAAGGCTCCAGCCCCAGCGTGGGAGCTCAACGTGGTGCTGACCAGGCTCATGGGACCGCCATTCGAGCCTTTGCATTCGGCTCAGTTGAAATTCCTGTCGTGGAAGACAGCGTTCCTTGTGGCCATCACCTCCGCACAACGCGTGGGAGAGATTCAGGCCCTATCCTGCAAGCCTCCATACTTGATTTTTCACGATACGAGGGTGGTGCTGAGGATGCACCCCTCTTTCATGCCCAAGGTGCCGTCTGACTTCCATCTTAACGAGCCCTTGGTGTTGCCAGTTTTCTTTTCGTCGCCGGCCGAGAGGACTTTGCACTCGCTGGATGTAGCTGGAGCACTTAAGTTCTACGTGGGCCGAACAAGAGTTTTCGGAAGACATCACAGCTATTTGTGAACTTTGGACCTGTGAACCAAGGTGAAGGGTCTCTCGAAGGCTTACATTTCCAGATGGCTCTCCGGCTGCATCATGCACTGTCATCGGTTGGCCAACCGACCGTTGCCCGGCCGTCCGAGAGCCCATTCGACCAGAGCGATCGCTGCTACTACGGCGTTCTTGTCTGGTGTGCCCCTGATGGACATCTGCAGGGCTGCTAAGTGGAGGTCGACGCACACCTTCACGAGATTGTACTGCGTCGACCGGGATTCCAGGGAGGAGTCGGAGTCGGCCAAGCAGTGCTGCTCAACCTGATCGCCTGAAGGTGGGCCTGGTGAGGAGGTAAGGGTTGTTTAATGTTGAGTTTATGTAATGCTTAATGTTGAGCCGTTTGCCACCTCCCGTGGTTGTGCATGTGTGTACTGCTATGTATTCTTATATTCATGAGCATGTAATCCATGCCAGACCCCATGCTGGAGAAGGAACAAGTTCCTTACCTGTAACTGTTGTTCTCCAGCATGGGTCTGGCATGGATTCACATGCGAACCCTCCCGCCTACCCCTCTGCGGCTCTTCTCTTGGTCCTACTGCCACTTTACGTGCTACCAAATCTGAAGGTGGCTGCCAGAGGAGGGGCTTAGGTAGAGGGCAGTCATTGGCTGGGGGCAGTATGACCCAGAGACCAGTGATTGGTTATTAGTAGAAAGACAGTTCAGAAACGAAACTGAAACTGATTTTTTTCTTTACCGAGAATTCCCAGCCTGACGACGGGGAATATTCATGAGCATGTGAATCCATGACAGATCCATGCTGGAGAACAACAGTTACAGGTAAGTAACTTGTTCCCTCGCTCAGGCGTAATAGACCCAGCATTAACATTCTGGATTTTGACCTAGGGTACAACCTATAGAGAGCTCTGGGAATACAAGCCATCAAACCGGCAGGATTAGCACAAGCATGCTCTTAAGCCCATTTTGTATCCAAGATTACATTTTGTATTAACTAAAAAATTCTCCAAATCTGCCTCAGAAACGCAAGCCAATTATCACAACACTTCAGGACACATCCTCCTTCTCTCTTTTGCAGAACTATGGTCCACTTGCAGGACTTGTATGCACCAATTCTTTCACAAAACTTTCTTCACCGCTGCATTTCTCCCTTCATTTTTGTTATAGCATCAATTGCTTTCCCATCCTCTTATTTTCCGCCCTCCAACAGACTAAGGTTTGGATATCCATGTCGGGGACACAGTAAGCCACTCCACAGACATGCATAAGTGCTCTGAAATCACTACATGGTAATGTGGTGCAGTATAAAATCCTATCAACATAACATGTTAAAAATGGGGTTGGGAAAAGTGCACACATATAAGTGTTACCTCTTTGATTTTAAGAGTAGGAGTCGGAGGCAGTAGAATAGCCATGCTAGCACTCCAATGTAATATCTCACTGCTGCACACTTCTGCTCTTATGATCAGACACTTGCATGTTTTGTGCATGTTTGCATTGCAGATCACATTATTTTGCTAATTATAACCATTTAGATGCTAAAATAGGAACCTTTCTCTACTCCTCACTAAATGTTCTGTTTTGTACAATTTGGATCCTGTGCAGTTGTATACATTATCTTCACCTCCTTTTACAAAGAGGGTCTGGTTTCAAGATAATGGCCCAAGCCTAACAGGCTTCACTATTAAGTAACATTGGCAACGCAAATCAAACTGTTCCGGCTTTTTGAAGATACAAGATAGTTATTTTACTGGCACTGTCATAGTGTACCATCTGGCCATAAGGTGACAACTGCTGCCAAATGGTGCGAGTTCCTGTCATGATGGCAGTGCATGGCAAATGCTTACCAAATGCTAATTCAAGGCCTAAAACTGCTGCCTTTGCCAAGGTTCATTTGTCACAGGAATGTAGTGCAAGTACCTGAGGCAAAGAAGCAAACATTGAAGCACACACAAATAAGCTCTGCAGACCCCAAAATTGTTCTATTAGCATACTTTTCTTCCCTCTAAAGGTCAGGATTTTATGTGGTCCAGTTTTTGTGTGCCACTGTTATTCATCTAATTGTGTTCATTGTATTCACTTATTGCATGAACTAAAAGGAATCAAAGTTATGACCTTCGGATGCATATACATATCTTTCTGGAGCTTGTGGATCTGCTTAGATCACATGCTCTGCATAGTCAAGACATCTAGTGGAAGTCGTGGAGTATTACAAGATTTGTTTTCGAAACTCAGACGTGTCGACAGGGCGTGTTTAGTAATACTATCCCTAGTGTGACGTGTACTGTACCCATGGTCCTTCAAGCATCTAGGTCCCTCATATGCTTTTTCTTTTTTCTTTCCACCATCGAAGTCAGTCGAAAATGCAGAGTTCTCTTCCAGGCAGATATCTTTGATTAACTACAGTTGTAATTGTAGACTTTCTTCCTTTCCTTTGTTGTTCGCCACGCTGCACGACTGATAAACCACTCGATGGCTCCTGACGAACACCCACATTGTCGACTATGACTGATCGATCGACGAACAGACGCAGCGTTACGGGCCTCTTCTGGCCATTACAGTAGGGAGAGAGGGGGAGGTTCTCTATACTGACTTCTTTTAGAGATTGTTTATCCCATACTCCTACGTCCCGTCCCCTTTCCTCCATACTTATGGGACATCTCTCCGTCCTGTGGGACGGGACCGAAGCACTTTGTAAATGTAAAAAGCATCCCAAAAATGTTTTTAAAAATGTGTCCTTCCTCTCTTTCTGCGCGGGGCCCGGCCCGCGGCCGTAACCCCGCCGACCTTGGCTCTGCCCCGCATCACCCATCAGTCCTTTTCTCCGCTCGTTCGGGATTGAACGCACTTGCATCCTCGGAAGATTTTCTTCCCTTTTTCCTCTCTGGCTCTCGCTAGCGATCGTGTACTAGTCTGTCATTCAAACTAGACTTTCCAGATTGTTCATCGTGTCACCGTCGTTTCGCGAGGGCGGATACCCATCCTCTTGAGTGCTTGGGTCCGGATCGCCGTTGGGACTTCAGTTTGAGCGGTGGGAGGAGGTGTTCCGACAAACTCCTCCTTCACATTTTCAGGCGTTCTTCGACGAGAATAAAAAACGCCCTGTAAGTTCTTCACTTTTCAGAGCACCCCGGCCGGGGGATACCTTTCCGGGTTCCTCTCGGGCCGGGAGGAGCGTTGATAGCTCTGTCACCGGGGTTCGCCCTGAGGTGCCCGTTGGGCTTAATAATTGTACCAGAGTTTTCTCTGAGGGTCTCCATAAGGGGCCTGTGGATCCCAGAGCACGCTCCGAGGCCCCTCCTGTGGGGGCTGTTTGTAGACCCAGTTCTACTGAATCGTGTGATACCGGAGCTTGGTCTGAGGCCTATCTGTCGGCTTCCCTCAAAAATAAGACCGGGGTGCGCCCCGAGGCCTTGGCGGGGCTTGCTGTCTCCAAACGGATGTTCGAGGCCCGCTCGGAGAAGGCTGTTACCGGACGTGGGTCTGAGGTCCCTCTTTTCAGAGACTAAAGTCTGAGAGGCCTGACAAGGCCTTATCGGTGAAGGCGCTTGCCCACCGTTTCCGCTCTTGTGGTGATACCAGATCTGTTGAGGGGGCAAAGAAGGAAAGTTCTTCTTTTACCGGCAGTGCCGAGGTCCTTCTTGGGAAGGCTAATTTGGCGGTTGGTATGCCGCAGAAACATTCCAGGCCTCATAGTACAGGCTCTGCCGAGGTTCCTTGTGTCAAGGCTAAAGTTAAGACCCCTGATCCATCGACGGGGACCCCTGCCTCACTTCCTCACGTGCCGCAGCTCCCCTCAGATGATGACAAAATGGCGCCCGTTCCTGCTCCGACCGCGGCGGCCATTTTGGGTGCTACCCCTACAACTACGCTATCGGCCTCAGGTGTAGGGCTTGGTTCCTTGGGTGAACATAGTCCCTTGTGCGCATCCTTATCGGCCAGTTTACGATTGGAACGCCTGGATGCCTCTTCCGCATAATGTTTTGTTGCCTGCGGGGTCGGCACCTTTGATTTATGTGGATACGTCGGTAGAGGGGCCTGTGTGGCACCCTTCCCCGTTACGTCCCTGGATTTGTCCACCTCATGAGAGGCCTCCTCAGGTTCTGAAACAGTCCCCGTAGGATGCCCTTTTCGGTAAATTTCAAACACTAATGCGTAACGACCGCATGAGGGAGTATTTCAAAGGGCTTTTTAGGGAGATATGTCCGCCCGTGCGTCCGGCTCCACCCGTTCCTCCGGTGGTTCCGCCGGCACCTCCCTTGCCTGCGGTGTCTCCCCCGACACTTCCGCCTTTGCCTCCATTGTCCCCTGTGGACAAGGCAGCGCCCGACACGGCTCAGCAGGATCCTGACCTGTCGGATGACGCGCAGGGCGATCAGGACAACGAGGACCTGACCCGCTCTATTAGAGCTTTTCGTGACCGGGTACTGGACATGATGTGCTTCTTAGATGTTCCGCTGCCTGAGGCAACCGCTCCGCAAAAGGGCGTGCTTTCTGGGGCGTACCGGCCTGTTCTTGCAGAAGGACGTTCTGGCCGAGGTCCGCAGGGTCTGGGAAAAGCCACACTCTGGACTTTTTGTCAATAAGAAAATTGACGCGAGATACAGGCTGCATTCTTTGGAAGAGGTGGCCCTGTCGTCTTGTCCGCCCCCCTCCTCCACAGTGGTGGCCGCGGCCACTTTGCAATCCAGGCCTGCAGCATCCTCCTCCACGACGGCTGCTCAGGTTCTGGGAAAGGAGGACAAGCTCCATGACTCCCTTGGGAGGAAAATCTTTGCCAACTCGGCCTTGCAGCTCAGGCAGGCCAACGCTGAACTGGTGTTAGCAGGAGCTATTATGTGGATGTGGAAAGGTCTGTCGGAGTTTGAGGAGTTTATCCCAGTCGAGAAGCTGGAAGTCTTTAAAGGGGGTTTATCCAATGCCAGGGTCTTGGCCCAGGATCTCCTGGAGGCTGCGGCTCATCACGTAGACACCTTGGCTCAGGGCCTTATGCTGGGGGTTGATACCTCACGGCAGGCATGGTTGCATACAACTAAATTCTCAAAAGAAGTGCAGGACAAGGTGTTGGACCTTCCGTTCGATGGGAAGGAGCTCTTTCATTCTACAACAGATGTAGAGCTCACCAAGACGAAGGATAGCACTCAGACCGTTAAGTCCTTGTCGGTCCTTGTTAAGACTCCTTTCAAAACCCAGAGACCGTTGTCGCAAAGTCGACCTTCCTCCTGGCTTTAGGGGCTTCCTCGACCGAAAATCTCGTAGAGTGCATACCCCTGCGGGGAACAACCGCCGTAGGCAACAGACGCGTTTCTCAGCCTCCTCCTCAGGTTCAGGTGGCAACACCACCAAAAAACCTACTAAATGAGGGTTCTCCGTGCTCGCACGAGACCCCGGTGGGAGGACGCACTGCGTCTCATTGGGAGGCGTGGCAGACCATCACAGAAGACAGATGGGTCTTGTCAGTTGCTCGGGCGGGCTTTCGCTTACCACTACCCCCTACCCCACCTGTCAACCCTCCTTTTCAGCTGTCGGGCTCGCCCTCCCTCAAAGCTGAGGTTCAGAAACTTCTGGACCTCAGAGCTGTGGAACCCGTTCCTCTCGGGGAACGAGGGGAGGGCTTCTACTCCCGGCTGTTTACGGTGCCCAAACCCAACCAGGCTGGCCTGCGCACCATCCTAGACCTTTCCCAGTTCAATCTTTTCCTACCCCAAGAGAAATTCAAGATGATCACGCCCAGCCAGATTCGGTCCTCCTTGCAGATGGGCGATTGGCTCAGTGTGGTGGATCTTCAGGATGCGTACATGCATATTCTGATTTGGAACCCAAACAGGAGATATCTGTTTCTCTCTGGGAGAGTAACACTTCCAGTTTCGAGTGCTTCCTTTTGGCCTCAGCTCGGTGCCGCGTGTCTTCACGAAGATGTCGGTGATTGCGGCCTATCTTTGTCTCCAGGGTATCCATATTTGGACGACTGGCTCTTATGCAGCACTTGTTCACTGGGAGTAGCGGGCAATCTTCAGTCTCTCCTTCAGCTCCTGTTCCATCTTGGGCTGTCGGTGAACTGGCGGAAATCTTCCATGATGGTCTCGCAGGACCTGATTTTCCTGGGTTTTCGCTGGAACACGATCGACTGCAGAGTGTACCTGACCGGGGACAGAATGGCGGATCTGTTAGCCACGTGTCAGATGTTTGCACAGTCAGAGAGCATGTCGGCCTGGTGGTTCCAGAGGCTTCTGGGCCTCATGGCCTCGTGTGTGCTGGCTCTTCCTCTTGCTCGTCTCAAGATGAGACGGACACAGATGGCTCTTCGGAGTTCTTGGCGTCAGGCTGTGGACCCGGATTCCAAGCTGATAATGATTCTGGCTTCCATGAGAGTGGACCTGGAATGGTGGTCATCTCTCAGCAACCTGTCGGTGGGTGCGGGGTTTCAGGACCCAGCTCCTATGGTGACGATCACGACTGACTCCTCCCTCCTGGGGTGGGGTGCAACGTTGGATCTTCTCCAGGTCTCGGACCTCTGGTCCCCTCAGGACAAGCTCCTTCACATAAATCATCTGGAGCTTCTGGCGATCTTCCTAGCGCTCAGGGCGTTCAGACCGATTGCCAACAAGGTGGTCTGCATACGCACGGACAATGTGGTGTCAATGTATTACATCAACAAGCAAGGGGGAACAAAGTCTTCCCCCTCCCGCCCCCCCCCGTGGACCTGTCCATCCATATTTGGGAGTGGGCCGTGCTTCATGGTGTCTGGCTGCTTGCAGTGCACATCCCGGGCAAGCTGAATGTTACAGCGGATGCCCTCAGCCGGCGGACAGTTGTCAGCTACAAGTGGGAGTTGAAGGCAGAGGTCCTCTCATGGATCTTCTTGCGTTGGGGCACACCGGAGGTGGATCTCTACGCTCCGGCAGTGAACAAGAAGCGGTATGCCTCCAGAGGGGGGCTGGGAGCCTCCTCTCTAGGGGATTCTCTCGAGATTCCATGGCACAACATGAGAGCTTATGGCTTCCCGCCTCTGCCTCTAGTCCATCGAGCAATTTGGAAGTTGAAGAACTTGGTGAACTGTTCCCTTCTACTCATAGCCCCCTGGTGGCCGGCCAGGTTTTGGTTCTCAGAACTCAACACCTGTCGGTGTATCCGCCGATCAGGTTACCAGTGACCCCCGATCTTCTTCATCGGGGGGAACAGCAGATGTGGCACCCCTCCCCACAATCGCTCAGCTTGGCGGCATGGTGCCTGAGTTCAGGTCTTTAGAGCATCTTAACTTGTCTGCGGATAACATGCGTATTATCCAGGCAGCCAGGAAGCCCTCGACCAGATCCCAATACAGGAGTAAATGGCTCAGGTTCTGTCATTGGTGTTTGGGAAAGCAGCTGGACCCAAGGGAGGCTACGATTGACACAGTGCTGTCCTTCGCATCCTTCCTAGCAGAGTCGGATGTTCACGTTCTGTCATGCAGAACTTCAGTGGTCTCAGCTTATCTTTCTACAGACCAATGTTCCTACTCTGTGTAATCCAGTGGTTAAGAGGCATTTTGCAGGCTAAGCACGCCTCTACCCTCCAGTTGGTAGTCTGCACCCGCCGTGGGATCTGAATGTAGTCCTGACGACGCTGTGCCATAAGCCTTTTGAACCCATGGCCACAGTGGACCTCAAGTACCTACCCTGGAAAGTGTCCTTTCTGGTCGCCCGTACCTCAGCAAGGCGGGTGAGTGAGCTCCAGGCCTTGTCGGTGGAGCATCCCTTCTTGGTCTTTCACAAGGATAAGGTAGTGCTACGGACAAATCCTGCCTTCCTACCGAAGGTGGGAACTGAATTCCATCTGAATCAGTCGATCTCCCTGCCGGTCTTTTTTCCGAACCCTACCTCGGAGGCAGAAAGGGTTCTGCATTGTCTCAATGCCAAAAGGGCTCTTAAATTCTATCTTGACAGGACTTCTGATCTTAGGAGTTCTTCACTTTTTGTGACTTTCGGTAACCCTCCGGGTAAGCAGGCGTCTAAGGCTACTATTTCTCGGTAGATCTCCGCCCGCATTACTGAGTCTTTCACCATCCAAGGGCTAAAACCTCCTAAGGGTATTCATGCACACCTGGTGCGGGGAAAGGCGGCCGCGGTTGCTTTTCAGAAATCTGTCCACTGGGAGTCCATCGCTAGGGCAGCTACTTGGACCTCCCCATCTGCTTTTTGTAAGCATTATTGTCTTGACATGAGTTCGAGAGCTGATGGTCAGTTTGGTCAGGCTGTGCCGAAGAACCTTTTTCAATAAGGGGTATTTCCATCCACCCGTAGTTCCTGTTAGGAGTGCTTGGGAATCTCCCATAAGTATGGAGGAAAGGGGACGGGACGTAGGAGTATAACCAGGTTACTCACTCTAGTGACCACCTTACTCCTAGTCCATAGTCCCCGTTCCTCCATACGCCCGCCCGCCAGCCGTCCCCTCTGATAAGGTTCCTCTGTTATTGCTAATGGGTCTCTGACCTAGCGATGGAAAAGGACTGATGGGCTATGCGTGGGGCGGAGCCAAGGTGGGCGGGGTTACAGCCGCGTGCCGGGCCCCGCGCAGAAAGAGAGGAAGGACACATTTTTGAAAAAAATGTTTGGATGCTTTTTACAAAGTGCTCCGGTCCCGTCCCACAGGACGGAGAGATGTCCCATAAGTTTTAAGGAAAGGGCACTATGGATTACGAGTAAGGTGGTCACTACGGTGAGTAAACTGGTTATTATCCCCTTTCTTCTTTCTCCCTGCTAAGACATAATGAACAAAACCCCCATTTAAATCTTGTCCCTCCTGCCATTGTAAATTCCTGTGGAAGGACACGCACCGAGTGTGCAATCACTCTCTTCCGAGGGGTCACACTGAAAAGCACTGTAAATCCTATCCGCTTTTTCGCCGAAAACCCTAAAGGTTCGGCGGATGAAATGTTGGCCCGCTCACGCCATGCAGGCTGAGGCCTCCATAGACGTGATGGAAGACTCCAGCGAGGGCAGTTATGGGGTCATGAGTGAGGGTGATTGGGGTCCGTCAGAACTCCAAGTGTGGGCTCCCGACTCTGAGAAGCAGGCCGGCAGTCCTGTGATGGTGAAGACACTAACTACAGGCCCATCACCACGGTGCCTTATCTACTCAAAAATTCTGGATCGAGCAGTTTATATCCAAATCCAGGACTACCTTGACACAAACAACCTATTAGGGCTCAGACAAATACGGTTTCCGTCCCAGACACGGCACTGAGACATCCCTGGTTGACCTGAAAACTCAAATCGAGGACCTGAAAGACCAGGGTAAACAAGCACTCCTGCTCCTCCTTGATCTTTCAGCAGCCTTTGATTTGGTCGATCATCAAATCCTCTGCCATCACCTCAAGATCGCTGCTCACTTCTCTGATGCAGCTACATCCTGGATCAGCTCTTTCTTTTCAAATAGATCTATGAGGGTCTTCTCTCCCTTAGCTGCAGCTGACCCAGCACATGACCCTTGCGGAGTCCCACAAGGCTCTTGTGTATCTCCCACGCTTTACAATGTGTTTACTAAACCGCTCTTTGATATACTTGACTATCTGGGTGTCTCCTACACTAATAATGCGGATGACACCCAGATACTCATCTCTATCACTGGCGAGCATGTTACCGATGTCAAAGCACTAAATGCAGTCTACACTGTCATCCAGGCCTGGATGGCACATCATGGGCTCTGCCTTAATGATGAAAAAACAGAGTTACTCATCCTAGGCTCTCATTCCAAACTCCCTAAACTCCCTCCCTGGACATGTTCCTAACATCCCAACATGTTCCAGGGGAACTCAATTCTCTGGCAGAAACTTTAAGCAGACACCCTCTATACAATTCCTTAATTATTGATGGGAACGTTATCAAAGTCTCTAACGTCACGAAAACACTTGGAATTTACCTAGACTCTACTTTCTATCAATAGACAAACCAATTCAGTAGCATCAGCGTCATCGTATACTTGTAAACTTATCACAGCGTGCCGTCCCTTTTTGACAACAGGTAACTGTCTGATCCTTGCTAGAACACTCATCATGTCCAAAATCGACTATTTCAACGCCCTCTACTTGTGGACTAGTCAAATCTTGATAAACTCCAGGTCATTCAGAACAATGCCATAAGGGCAGCTCTCAACGTTCCTAGGCGCTCCCACATCTCTGCCACCAGGCGCAACTTGCATTGGTTACCCATTACACATCACATATCCCTCAAAGCTCTCGTTCTAACTCATAAGGCCCAGAACAATGCAGCACCTGCCTACCTGTCCATGCGCTTCACCCAACATACAGCAACCAGACTCTTGCGATCGGCACAGGCTCACACTCTAACCATTCCCAGTTTCAAACTTCAGACAGCCAGAGGCTATAGCTTCCTAGTCCTTGCGGCCAAGCTCTGGAACTCTATACCCAATGCTCTCAGAAATGTTCCTTCCATCCAATCCTTCAAAAATAAAACCTAACTGTGGCTTCACAAACAGGATGCCCTGGCCACCTCCCTGTAATCCATGCAGCTGTTAACCACAAATTGCCTGCTCATTGTTTATACTGCATACGTTGGTCTGCTCTGCTCTTCTTTGCAATGTTCTTATCCTCTTTGTAAATATGTATAATATGTAAATGTACTTTTTACTGTAACCTGTAACTGCCTATCTAAACATGTGCCCAGATGCCCCTGGGCAGGGTGCGCACTACAAATAAACTAAATACAAATACACCCGGCGGCCAAAGCGCACACAAATGCAAACACACTAAGGACATACCTCACGGCCGACTCTCGGCGAGATCGTCCAGGCCATGCAGTGACCGGGGATAAAGCCTCAGATTCCTCACTGTCCTCTGGGCCATCGCGCACGCTTTAGCCTCATGTAATTTCCCAAAAGCTGAAAGTGAAGGTCGGATCGGACACCGCATATAAAAAGGCCCTCCTTTCGCACGCCGAAGAACAGGCGGTGAAAGGCATTTCGGCGTCCCCTATAAAAACGCAGAAAATACAAGCGTTAATTAAAAAACACATTAGTGTTTCACTACTCATGGCAAGGTCACTAAAAAAACAAAGCTTTGACGCCCTTGGTCCAAAAAGACACCCAGACAGAGTTTTCTAACCACATGGACTCCCTCTCTGGGGCTATGCGCCTTCAGGATACCATTCCTTCCCAGCCCACCCCTGCTAAGGTTGTCACTCCCTCCCAGGGCCCTGTCATCTCGAGCCTCCCACCCTCATGTCATTTTACACCACAACAAAGTAATACAATTTTAGGGAGAATTTCCTGTTTCGTGAGCTTCATGGACAAAAACCCCGACCAATTGTCAGTTCTTGGAGATGCCTCACATCCAGGTGCATCAGCGGAGTCCCCCATCACCCCTACCAAAAAGTTTTGTCTTGAGCCACAGCCAAGCACCTCTGCTTTAGGCTCTCTGGCCTCGGCACTCCAAGACACCACTGAATACCCAGACCACTCTCGGGACTCGTATTATGACGACCAGGCAGACCCAGGGTCTCGGGAACCTCTATGGCCAAGACCAGTATTATGATGATGACGACATTTACATACTGCAGTTGCCAGACCATCGGGACCAGCCGGTAGCAGAGACGCCGGTTGACAACCAACTCCAGTATAGCAAACGGCTAATAAAGGCGGCACAACATTTCAATATCGACACTCTGGAGACACAGGTTAACAAAGGCTTTGTGGAGGATATCCTGGGGGACAAGAAGTTCGCCACACAATTTATACCTCTCCTGCAGTCAGTCCAGAGACGTATCCAACCGTCCCTACTAACGCCTAATCTCATAAGGGCGGTCAATCCAAGGATAGAAAAACTATTCAGACCCGTGCCCACTGACCCCCTGTTTATTAGGGGCCAGCTCAGACCAGATTCGCTAGTGGTCACCACCACCAGAAAAAGGGCAAACACTCCCCTGGCGTTGGCAGAAGCCCTGCCAGACAAGAATAGATGTATACGTTTGGGAGAAAGGTTGCTTCCTCTGCAGCAACCAGACAAGAATTGCTAACAATAAGACACTGTTGGCTAATTACCGCTGCCATAAATGGGATGAAATGGAACAACTAGAAACTGTCCAAGAGCCACTAAAGACCCAACTGCTTAAAACTGACTCAGAAGGCAAACAAATCTCCAACTGCATCTTGAAGAACAATCTTGCTGCAGTGGATAACGTAGGATGCATCATAGCGGAGGGGACACTCATTGAGCGGTATGCCTGGTTTAGGCAGTCGAGGTTTAAGCTAGAGACTAAAGCAACCCTCTTAAACATGCATGTAGAGCCATATGTATTTGGGAAGGCCGTAGAGGACGCTCTCAAGAGTGCCAAGGACGAGTACGACAATCTCAAATCCCTTGGGCATTTAACAAACAGACCTTCCCAACGGGGTTCCCGAAACTCTTAAGAGATTTAGGGGCCAGGGTGCACAGCGTTCCTCAAGCTACTCTCAGGGAGGACAGTCCTCGTCCTGGGGCCCTCTCAAACAATGACACGCTGTTTCAGGTCCCCTCCTATGCCACTCCACTAGGAGGCCGAATCACTCAATTCACCCACGCATTGAAGGGGATAACTTGGGACAAGTGGGTGCTGTCCACGGTGACAGGCGGGTGCTGTATAGAGTTGCTTCAGAAAACACCATACCGCCCAAGACAGAAGAAAATGACAGCAGAAGAAAAGGCTATACTGCTGTAGGAAATAAAAGCGCTGCTCGAGAAGGACCCCATAGCAATCGTCCCGGCAAACCAGGTAAACAAGGGTATTTATTCAACATAATTCCTTGTGCCAAAAAAAGACATCATTCGCCGAGTACTAGATCTGCGCCCTATGAACAAATATGTCAAACCAGAAATGTTTTGTATGACCACGCTCCAGGAGGTGATTCCACTCCTGAAACAGGGAGACTACATGGCGACATTGGACATGAAAGATGCAAACCTTCATATTTCAATAAACCCTGCGCACAGAAAATACCTGCGTTTCAAGATGGCAGGAGTACACTACCAGTTCAAAGTACTTCCTTTCGACATTGCCTCGACAGCAAGAGTGTTAACAAAGGTGCTTGCAGTAGTGCCATCACACCTGCGCAGAAAGTCGTTCCCGGACTGGCTAATCATCGGGGAATCTCTTCAAATTTGGAAGTTAAATACACAAAAGAAAATAAACCTCCTCTTCAATCTGGGTTTCTCCATCAACCAGAAGAAATCCAGTCTAGTCCCCAGCCAGATAAAGCATTTTCTGGGCTCTATCCTGAACACAAAAGAGGAGCTGGCATTCCCCCTCAGACGAGAGGGTACAAAATATGCTGTTGCAGGTGCCTCAATATAAGGTTGGTCGCCAGATAACTGTACGCAAAGCAATGCACTTGCTAGGGATGATGGCCTCTTGCATTCATTTGGCTCCTCACGTGCGCCTGCGCATGCATCTAATACAGGAATGGTTAGCGAAACAGTGGTCTCAGGCGAGCGGACAGTGGGACGATCTAGTGGTTGTTTCGCTAACCCTTGTTCAGGCTCTTTGTTGGTGGTCCAAGGACAACCTGGTAAAAGGAAAACCTTTTTGCGCTCCACAAGCCATCCTAACTACAGGCGCCTCACTCGCCGGTTGGGGGGTGCACTTCCTCCACCACACAGCCCACGGACAGTGGACACACGCTACTGCCCAGAGACATATGAACCTCCTGGAGCTTTTCGTAGTCCTTGAGGCTCTTCAGGCCTTTCAACAATATCTCGAGGGTCAGATGGTACAGGTCATCACAGGCAGCACCACGGCCATGTTCTATCTGAACAAGCAGGGAGGCACACACTCTCTGTCCAAGCTATCCCAGAAAATATGGAAGTGGGCACTCAAGTGGAACATGTTCCTAACATCCCAACATGTTCCAGGGGAACTCAATTCTCTGGCAGAAACTTTAAGCAGACACCCTGTACCAGAAGAACACGAGTGGCAACTCAACAGGTATCCTAGACAGAATATTCTCACTATCTGGTCAGCCCCCACTAGACTTGTTCGCCACAAAGTTAAACACGCAATGCCCAGACTTCGTATCCAGGTTTCCCCAGCCACGGTGCAAGGGGACCGCCCTGTGGATGAAGTCAGGGAAATTTGCTTACATTTTTCCCCTGACACCACTCCTGAGCAGGATAGTGAACAAGATGCACCAGGAACAAGTAACCCTGATCCTGGTTGCTCCTATGAGGGCGAGACAACCTTGGTTTCCACATCTGCTCAAACTGTCGATGTGCGACCCAATCAAGCTCCCGTGCCCATACAACATGTTAACATAGCACAAGGGGGCATCCCTCCACCCACGCCCACAATCAATGAACTTGGTAGCTTGGCTCCTGAAGTCATAGTTTGGCCACTTAAACCTTCCACAACGGTGTATGGATATCCTTGGAGGCATGAAAACCCAACACCAGACACTGCGATTTTAATAAATGGAGGAGATTCGTGATATGATGCACATCACAACCACTAAGCCCATTAGAATGTTCTTCAGCTAACATTCTACCCTACATGCTTTACTTACTAAACTACGGCCTAGTATTTAATTCATTTAAAGGTGTATCTGGCGGCACTATCGGTTTACACCACTTCACAGAGCAAGGTGTCCTGGTGGAGAGTCCCTTTCATTAAGGCATTCATGGAAGGGGTAGAGAGACTATACCCCCCCAATTTCCAACCCTCCCCCGGGTTGGCATCTCAATGTTATGCTCTCCAAGCTCATGGGGACACCATTTGAGGCTATGCACAAGGCCACCCTAAAGCATCTTGCCTATAAAATGGCATTCCTAGCAGCTATCCCCTCTATAACATGAACCAGTGAGCTACAGGCTTTGTCTGTACAAGACCCATTTATTTTGTTTACTATAACCAGGACAAGGTTGTCCTCCAAACACATCCTAGGTTCTCGCCTAAGTCCATCTCAAAGTTCCATGTAAACCAATTCATCGAACTTCCCACCTTCTTTCAGAATCCTTCAAACTCAGCAGAAAGAAGCCTCCATAGTCCTGATGTACGGAGGGTGGTCTTGTACTAAAACAAAACCCCTAAGGAAAACAGGCCAACTCTTTGTTTCCATAGCGCCTGGCAGAGAAGGCGATCCCATATCAAAACGCGCCATCTCCTGATGGATAGTCAAATGCATACAGCTCTGCTACTGCCTATCCAAGAAAGTTCTACCTTTCACCCCAAGGGCACACTCTACCAGAGTGCAGGGGCTACCTTAGCTTTCATTGCAAATGTCACTATTGAAGCCATCTGCAAAGCTGCTACATGGAGTTCCATCCATATGTTCACAAAGCATTACTGCATTGACACACACTGTAAAGCAGATTCACAGGTGGGACGGCCGGTCCTAAAACCTCTTTGCTGCTGTACCTTCTAACTTCCCATCTCTTTCTCGCTAATCTATGCAGAGCATGTGATGTTAGCAGATCCATAAGCTACAGAAGGGATACATTACTCACCATAATCGTATTTCTGGTGCTTGTAGTATCTGCTTAGATTCACATGCGCCCACCCTTCCTCCCCTACTGGTGTAGAAGGCGCATAGATGTTTTGTGAGTTATCATGGTTTCTGCTTTATCACATCTGTACTACACCTCATGCAACCTCATGTCGGAAACAAACAATTTGAGGGACCTTGACGCTTGAAGGACCATGGGTACAGTACACGTCCCACTAGGGATAGTATTACTAAACACACCCTGTTGACGTCTGTTTTCAAGTTTTGAAAACAAATCTTGACTTCGACTAGATGTCGGACTATGCAGAGCATGTGAATCTAAGCAAGCACCAGAAATACGATTACGGGGAGTAATGTATCCCATGGTAAAGGCATTAATCCTCTGTAGGCATGTACTACTTATAATGGAAAACATAATGAATTGGCATATTTTGTTAATTGCATTTTTCTTAACTAACCCGCGTGTTTGATTCGCAGTTTCTTTATTGCGGGGACTGGGGAGCCCCCGCACATTTGATTTCCGCCAGTCAGTCGTATTCAGAGAGTAAAGCAGTTGTGTGCTTTGGCCTTGCTGGTGAAACCACTGCTTCTTTCGGCTTAACAAAATGTGTAAGTCAAGGATGTCCTTGCCCCCCCTCCTGCTTTTCAGTATCTATATAAAAGAAATAATCAATGTATTGACACAGGTGTACGGATTGTCCAAGGATAGGCCAGGACAATTATCCTGCTTTATTTTATGATGATGATGCAGTGATTTTGTCTACCTCCCCACAAGGCATAAAGGACACTCTTGATGTCTTTCTAAATAAATGTAAGGACCTAGAACTAAGACAATCTTGAGAAGGACGACAGACATGGTCTTTAAACCACAATTATCTAAGCACAATTAGCTGATTATTAATCTGGATGATAGTAAACGTGAACAGACCCTGTTCTACGATTATTTGGGAATTCGGATCCACGAGAACAGTGAATGGGATTCACAGGTTGAAAGAGCATGTACTAATCTAGGAAAGTAAAGTGGGGTAACCAATTCTTTCTTTGTGAGACATGGGAGTGGGGCTACTATTTCACCTGCCCTTTAGCTATACCGAAGGTAGGCAAAACCAGTGTCTGCTTTTTGGTGCAGAGATCTGGGGATATAGTAGTATCTGGTCTCTTGATAAAATTGAACATATGTTTTTTTTCTTTTTAAATTGCTTTTACTTCCACGAAGTTTCCCTGCAGTGCCGTTACACCTGGCGTTATGACATCAGCCCAATTGGAGATTTACTTTGCCTTAAACAGTTTTTTACTGGATTAGATTGTGGAGCATGGACGGTCTGGAGTTTGAGTTTTGAGATGCACCGAGACACCTTTTAAGCTTGGAAGACGGAATATGTATCCCCTGAGTACTCCATGTGAAAGAACAATTGATAGCTCTAAATAAAGTTGGATTGTGGGAGGCTCCCCACAACATGGACACATCTGTCTCATTTAAGATTTAAGAGAGCAGCAACATCGAAAACGAGAGGTAACAGTAGAGACAGCAAATACAGTGGGACTGGCATTTGTCCTCTTTGTGGGTCAGCGATAAAAACCAATACATTTCTTGTTTATCTGTGAGGAGTTGAAAGTACTGAGATGCCGATATTTAAGACCGCTTTTAAGGACAGATGGTTTTGATCAACCATAGAAGCACTGACATTTTGTAGAGTTTCAACTGAGTTTCAGTTGCTTGTTACATCCATGGGGCATTGTTGTTCACATTGAAAGCTTTGGAAATGATTGATAATGAAGGCAGTAGGTCTGACTTTTTGATCTGATCTGGCCGAAAGGTGAAATAGCTGATTAATCTATGGGGTGTCTTGAGTCTGCGAGCTTGCCCACCTCTCTATACCCCATGACAATGCATAAGTCCATATTCCATTTTAAAATATGAACTTATTGAAAGTTTGTATGCAAATTGTTATTTAACTTTTTCATAATGTATTCGTATCAGTTTTGTATGGTGTTCTTACTATGCTTGACACTGTTTTACACCGAAGTATTGACTGACATTATTTTTGGCGTCACAGGAAATTGTTGGTGTGCCAAGACATATACTAGACATCACATAGCATGTTTGTGTTTTTCATAAAACCTTTTAGAGGGAATAGAAGGGTCATAGGATAGCCGATCAGAAAAGGTTACCTGCATGTAAGTGCACAATTTAAAAAAGCCCACACCAAGAAATGAACCATGAAATGCTGTAGACACTGTTTCAGGGCTTCTTGCAGTGTACTCGGAGGTTTCTATGGTTCATGCCTGTGTGCTGATAATGTTCAAGTCAGAGCTGGCGGCTAGGTGTGTATTCTGTTTGGATGAGACATTTATTTCCAATGCACTCTTGTGCTCCCATTTTCTGATTGAGAAGTTTCTCGTCATGTTGGTTTCTTTATCTTTTTTGACTTGATTCTATAGGAAATGACAGAGCTAACAATACCAGAATGAAAAATAATATAACAAGGACTGATTCAGGCACTCGCACATGGGTGGAAAAGTTGAGAGCTCAGATTGTCCTGAACTGTTTGCTATATGCAGCGTGGTTGCATGTTTTTTTGTGGCGGTGGAGGGGTTTGCACCTCAGAAATGACCAACACTACTGATTCCCTTATTAATTTAGAAGTTGTAGCCATGGGAACACATGCTGTTATTAATCAAACACATTTCGGGATTGGTGAATATGAGTCCGGTATCAACTATGGTTGCTAATTATGTCTGACATAAGTGATCTAGACATGGAGGTAAATGCCAGACATTAAAAGTTCGCATTTTATGAAGAGCGAGATTACATAGTTTTCCCACTCGAAATAAGGTAGGGATGCTATCCTTGCATCGCCATCAGAGAAGGGTAGTGATAAAACAATTAGTCAGTGTTCACAGGTTCATTTTGCCTTTGGTTAAATCAGAATATTTCAAACATAATATGAATGGGGATCTGATTGAAAAGTGATAATTTGGAGGTGTTAGGGGAGTTTTCCTAAAGCCCACGTTGAGGTAAGACTTCAAAAAACGATCCCAATGGTTTACAGACCCCCAACTCTTAGTATCAGTCTGTACTACTCATGGATCCTTGGTAGAGGGGCAGAGCAGTCAGGCTCATAAGAGGAAGATGTGAGCTGTAGGTAAGTTAACTGAACCCAATTCTATGACAAGACAGGAGGCTCGCATTATGCTTTTCTTTCTTTAATACTGCCACAACAGCTTTTCAACTTATTACTTTTAAACATCAACATTTGTGCTTTTTTTCTCCTCCAGACATAAAAAATAGCCAATCAGAGGTTTAAAAGTCCACAACCAAAATATCTTCATTTCAGAAACCATTTAAACTAAAACTCCCATGGACCTCCAGGAGTACAGTAGTTCTGACCCCATCCCATGTTCCACTGCGGTGCTGGGCCATCCTAGAAGAACCCCATTGTCCCAGGTCCTTTCCTCTTTCTTTTTGCTGCCATGAAGATAAGTACCTCATGATTCAGTTTCTTGACTTAATTCCATCATTACAAGCAGAATATAGTATATTAGTAGCGCGCAAGCTGCGCGAGTGTATTCTATTTAAACACGTTGTGGAGTCAGATTACCTTAGAGCGCTTCTCAGCGCGTGTAGATCCGTCGAACTCGTAAAATCCGAATTACCATTGAACGCGTAGAGTCGCCGCGAGTTTATTGATTCAGTGTTTGCCCGCGTCGCGAGCAGTACAACCCTGGTTTGTTTTGTGGAGAGGAGGCAGGGCCGGCGCCGCGAGTGAACGCGCTCGCCTCACGCTCCCGGCCCCGCTCCTCGATCCTTTGAAGCCGCGTCGCCGAACACGGCGAGCGCTAGGACCCAGGGGAGCGGGAGGATTTACTATCCCCCGCATCCCCTGGGAGCTCTTCCGCCAGCAACGCGCAATTTTAATTGCGTTGTGGATGGCTAGCGGAGTGGACACCTGTAGACACTGAGAGGAATCATAGAAAAAAAAAGATATTTCATCGAGCGCACACGGAAAGTGATATTTTACAAAGACCATTCCTGTCAGACAGTAAAAAACTGTCAAAAGGCGCAATTTTACAGATTAACAAGGTCTGCCTTTTTATCCCTTGCTGACAGCACATAAGTTAGCTCTGCTAACGACATGGCCCAATACAAGAGCCCCAGTGCCACTCCTTCTACCTCACCTGAATGGTCAGAGGAGGAGTGGGAGGAAAGCCCTTACCAGCAGGACGTAGACCTGTTGCATAGCTTTAAAAGGGTTTTAGGAGATTCCTTAGCCAAAGCAGTGTCACAGGGAGTACAGCCCATTACCCAAAGGCTGGATATTTTGGAAGCAGTGTTTAATGAACAGCAAGCGCAGCTTGCAAAGAAGAGAAAGGCGGAAAGCCAAGAAAAGGAGCTATCGGCCAGACACCCCACAGATGGGTTTGAACCTAGGGGGAGAAAAGCGGCTCGGAAGAGTAAACACTCCTTGACATTGCCCCACCTCCCCACCCCCACCTGAGCAATCCTGATGGGGAGGACACCACTCCCCAAGAGATTAGCGACCCTGTCGCCCAGCTCAAGAGAGCTTTCCTGGAGAAGAAGAGAAGCCAGGACAGACCCCCTACCACAGGGGTGAGTAACGCAGGGGACAATGATGAAGGCTATATGCCGGATGATGAAGGTGAGGACGTAGAGGCTGATCACCATTATGAGGAGGATGTAGATCCTCAGGAACCCGACGGTACTACAGATATGTTTATCCCGGAAGCCATAAGGCACCCAAAGTCCTCGGAGTAGGTTCCATCGCCCAGAGTGGCTGCCTACATGGCTCAGCATATATGCAAACCCCTGGATAGGGAGGTGAGATCGGGTATGCGGTCGGTGTGCCCTAGACCGGAATTGTCAGGTAAACTAGCCAATACACCAGACCTAGACCCCAAGATGTTCACGTTCGTCACAAAGACAGCGAAGGATATTCGTAAGGTCATAGACCGTGCCTGGCGAGGTTGCCAAGATAAGCTCCTCGACTTGGCGGGCCCATTAGCAAATATAATGGAAAAGGCAAAGGACTCAGGAACACCAGTAGATGCCTCCGCCCTAGCCAATTGGGCTCAAAGAGCTGTGTGTATGATGGGGAACGCAAATTGCGCTTTATCCTCGGAGAGGAGAAGAGGTGTGCTTCTTAAAATACAAGTTGAGCGACTTTTCCTCTTATGAGGCAGGGGAAGGAGCAAAAGGCCTACTATTTGGCGAAGCCTTTGCGAAAGAAATGGCACAGTTTGTGGGAACTTATTCAGCGTTGGAAAGAGCACAAAGCTCGATCAAAAAGATCTTCCCGGCTCGAGTTTTTTCCGGGACTGGACGTTACAGGGGTCGTTCATCCGGTCGATTTAACTACCAGCGCAGGCCCCAAGGGCCACGGGCCCAGTACTGGGAAGGGAAGCAACAAGACACTTTCTTCCCATCAAGATCCAGATTCCCCAGAGGTCCAAGGGGAAGGGGTTCATATCGGCAACCCAATGCCTCAGGAGGTGAGTGCAGTGAATTTGCAAGTGGGAGGGAGAACTCTCAGATTTCGCAGCGCATGGCAAGCTTTATCACGTGATGCATGGGTCCTGCAGGCAGTAGCGGGACTGCGACTAAAATTTATGGGGGACCCCATTCAGAGATCAGAACCTTTGCAGATTCAGATGGCCCAAGGGGAGGCAGCATTGTTACCCAGCGAGATTATGAAGTTGGTAGACAAGAATGCTATAGAAAGGGATATTCAGGGAGGACCGAGTATCCTCAGCAATTTATTCCTAGTGCACAGTGGGGACAAGGTACGTCCAGTCATAAATCTGAAGAATTTAAACGAGTGGATTGTATATAATAATTTCAAGATGGAGGGAATGCATCTTCTTGGGGACCTTCTCCGAACGGGAGATAGGTTTACTCGGTTAGACCTTAAAGACGCTTATCTAATGATTCCGATAGCTCAAGAGTTTCGGAGATATCTGAGATTTCGGTGGAGAAAAGAGACAATGGCGCTTCACATGTCTCCCGTTTCGGCCTGGCGTCAGCACCTTGGGCTTTCACCAAACTGATGAAGCCCGTGGCAACGGCCATGAGAGAGAGGTATTCGCATAATCGTTTACCTAGATGACATTCTCGTCATGGGTTCAGACAAAGCCTCACTGTCCAAGAATGTGCAATGGATATTCACGCTCTTGTCCTCTCTAGGATTCTTAGTAAATTTAGACAAATCCCAGTTAGTGCCAGTGCAGAATATAGAATTCCTAGGTTTCAGTATAGATACGAACAAAGCAACCCTCGAGCTCCTACATCACAAGGTGAAAGCGATAAAGAAAGAGCTGAAGATGGTCATGGCAAAGAAGACTATATCTCTTCGAGCTCTCGCAAGAGTGGTAGGCCTGTTAGCAGCCTCGATTCAAGCAATTTTTCCAGGCCCGCTCCATTATCGAGTGTTAGAGGCTCAAGAAAAGACACCTTCAAGGAGGGCTAGGTGATCACCAGCTAGTAACCCTAGATCAGGAAGCAATCTCGGAACTTCACTGGTGGTTCTCCAACATGGAAGCCTGGAATGGCCGAGCAATCTTCGGGGACACCCCAGACATCATTATAGAGTCGGATGCAAGCAGGTCCGGATGGGGAGCCAGGTGCGAGAATGTGGAGACAGGAGGAAAATGGTCAGAGCAGGAATTGGCAATACACATAAACTGTCTCAAACTGTGAGCAGGTTCTTTTGCAGTGTAAGCGTTTAATAAAGACAAAGTACGATGTTGCGTACTGCTCAAGATGTACAACATCTCGGCAGTACGTGAGATCGAAAATGCTAGCAGATTTGGCGAAAGACTTTTGGCATTACTGCCTACAGCATCAGATTAGTCAAGGCAGAATATCTGCTGTGCACGCTCAACGAGGTAGTGGATTGGAATTCACGATATCTTGTAGACTCCAGCGATTGGAAACTACACCCGAGCGTGTTCAAGAGTTTACAGGACCTCTGGGGTCCCGTACACATAGATCTATTTGCGTCCAGACTGAATACTCAGACGCATTTCAGCTGGAGAATAGACCCGGGTGCAGCCGGCACGGACGCCTTTCTCCAACCGTGGAACAGAGCATTGAATTATGCCTTCCCGCCATTTCTCATGATCAGGAGAGCACTGGCGAAAGTTCGCAGGGAGCATGCGGACCTAGTAATGGTCCTCCCCCTCTGGAGATCCCAGCCTTGGTTTCCAGTAGCGATGGAACTTTCTACGGATTTTACGAGGATAGTTCCTCAGAGGCCGGACCTTCTGCTAGACCCAACCGGGAGGAGTCACCCGCTGATTGCGACGGGCATGCTGCGATTGATGGTCTGCAGGGTTTCAGGAGAAAGTGGGAGTTGCCAGGCATTTCGCAACTTGTGGAAACTGCATCAGAGATTCATGGGCGCCTTCCATCATCGGGAGCTATAACGCGGCTTGGAGGAGCTGGGCTCTCTGGTGCGGAGACCGTAGTTTCGTTCCCGTTTCTGCCCCTGTAGTTCAATTATTGAACTTCTTAGCATTGAAGTTTCAAGAAGGGAAAGCCTTCAGGACGATAGGAGTACTGCGGTCCGCAATCTCTGCAGGACATGACGCAGTGGAAGGTAGAGCTATAGGGGAACACCCCACAGTCTTACAGCTGTTGAGAGGAATGAAGTTGAGAAAGCCCCCAGAGCCTAAGTATACGACGTTATGGGATGTCAGAGAAGTCTTTCAACTGTTTCTGGCATGGCCGAACAATAGAGATCTATCCCGATCACAACTCTCAGGCAAGTTAGCAATGTTATTATGCCTTACAGCATGCCGAAGAGTATCCGATGTAAAAGTTCTTGATACACAAGAAAATATTCTATCCAGATGGGGTAGCCTTTACCATAGATAAGGGAACGAAAACAGACTCTCGAGTAATTTCATACCCCTATTTTACAGAGAATAGTAAACTATGCGTAGCGCAATGTATCAAAGACTATGAGACCGCCACAGCGCTGCTGAGACCGCGAGGCGTAACACAGCTGTTGATAGCGCGTAGAAAACCTTATCATGCAGTAGCAACAGCGACAATTGCAAGATGGGTGCGCGAAGTACTGCAATGGGCAGGTATAGACTTATCGCAGTTTGGAGCGCATTCAGCTAGGGGCGCAATGGCTTCTAGGGCCTTCTCAGCAGGAGTACTTCTCCAGGATATAATGAAAGCAGCAGATTGGTCCTCCGAGTCCACTTTTAAGACTTTTTATTTCAAGCCAGTGTCAGATTTGACGAATAACGTGGTGGCCAGCTTTGAATAAGCATGATGCGAGCCTCCTGTCTTGTCATAGAATAAAGATTGCCCACGCTGACAGTTCAGGAAGTCTTCTATTAAAGACAAGGAGGCGAGCATTATATCCCACCCAGAAAAGTACAACAGTTGATTGATTGAAATGTATGTCAAATGTTCAACTTTGTATTGTCACCAGCCCTTACGAATGTGTTTCCATTTCCTTTAGGAGATGATCAAAAGACAGCCTGATCTCATTCAGTGGATCACCAGGATACTTCTATCTTGCCCAAGATGGCAGAGCAGTTCTGTTTCACGGACACCTTTACGGTTATATGTTGGAAGTTGTTGTTGGACGTTCATAACATGATTGAGTTCGCGACAGTGATCTCCAAGGCAGAAGAAAGAGGAAAGGACCTGGGACAATGGGGTTCTTATAGGATTACCCAGCACTGCAGTGGAACATGGGATGGGGTCAGAACTACTGTACTCCTGGGGGTGCATGGGAGTTTTAGTTTAAATGGTTTCTGAAATGAAGAGGTTTAGGTTGTGGACTTTTAAACCTCTGATTGGCTATGTTTTACGTCTGGAGGAGAAAAAAAGCACAAATGTTGATGTTTAAAAGTAATAAGTTGAAAAGCTGTTGTGGCAGTATTAAAGAAAGAAAAGCATAATGCGAGCCTCCTTGTCTTTAATTGAATGAAGACTTCCTGAGCTGTCAGTGTGGGCAATCTTTATTAGTGATGCAATTCAAAGAAACACTTATACAAATAAATGTATATAAAATATATATTTATTATATGTATACAAGAGATGTTTTAAAATACTTAGCACATATAACCAAAACACATAGAAATACTTTTCGAAGGCCACTGCTTAGTTTGTAGTTGCTCGCCGTTACAATTTTTACAGCGCTTGACACTAATGACAGTTCTACCGTACTATTGGTTATACCGCACACTCGCGCGTACACAAAGATATACAGTAATTCTATTTAGTTAGCAAAACCAGATAGGATAGTCTTTTAGGGGGGAAAACAGTTGGTTAGTCAAACAGCAGAGTTTACGGTTCTAGAGGCAGTTTCTTTGCGCACTCGAGCTTTTAATGTCCAATTCGCAACCCTAGCTTAAAACCCAGTCCGGAGAGGGCTTAAAATCTTGTGAAGCAGGAGAACAGCAATGGTTCCTGTGGATACTTTCTAGTCTCTAGTTTAAAGATGCTGGAAGATTAACGCATCGTTGGAGACGCTGTTAAAGCACTTGCAAAAGGGACACAAGCAGCAGCTTGGGTCAGAGGTAAGGGGGGGAGAACCCTAGACACCTCTACATGCACTCCAACGATCTTGAGCGACTTCTCGGATTGAGGTAAGCAACACATTTTCTCTCCGCAGTACCTTGGGTTAGAAGAAATATTTGTGGCTGGATTGTCCTCGATGTGACAGTGCTGGACCTGACCCCTGGATTCCTTTGTCTGGTGACATAAGGCAGGACAATGGACAGGATCTCTCGGCATCAGTCTTGAGAGAGGACCTCTGGAATGGATTTCTTCAGCTCCTCTGGTCAGTCTGTGGTTTTGGTGCCAATCTCTCTGAATATAAAGTTTTAGGAGAGATCCAAAGTATCTTTCTATCCTTAAGAGACATAGTTAGTAATGATCAAGAAGGAATCTCAAAGGAGAACCCAAAGGGTTCCCAGCAACACTGCCCATAAGGAGCTTGATGCTGCAAAAGTAAAATACAGATGTTTTCAAAAAGATATGGAGGAAAGTAGACTCCATAGTAAAGGTAAAACACCGAGAACAGTATTCTAAAAGACAGAGCCCATAAGAATGAAGTGGAACAAGGCTTCACTCATTCATGATAGAAGGAAGAAGGTCCGGAAGTCCAGCAAAGTGTTCTGGGGCTCTCACTTGGAGAGGGGATGAAGCATACAAATGAGAAATCTCCCTAACAGGAGGAGGTTTCTTTAACATGGTATGTGGATATAGCTCCCACTCCCTGATTCCGCATTTACCATGGTACTGATTATTAATTGTACTTACTCCTTTCATTCATCAGAGGAAAGGTCCTTTTTTAATAACTATTGGTGTAGTGGCATAATGAGCACTAATTCTCCTCACTTAAGAGAAGTATGCATCTGGATCCCTCTACATTTAGGACCTTACCATTAATATTACAATCATTTTAACTTTATTTGAACAAGTCTCAATGGAGGTTGTGCAGCATTCCGTGACCCTGGAGTCAAATGCTGTCATTTTATTTTCTCCTTTCATTTATTGAATTTATGTAGCGCTTTCACCAAAGCGCTGAACAATTTAAAAGATAGTACAATAATAAGTAATAGTATAATAAGTCCTACTAAGATGATATCAAGAGGTGTGCTTTTAGAGCAAGTGAAAAATAGAAAGGATAGAAGGAAGCTAAGAATTACAAAGTTTTGAATCCAGTAAAGAAAGACTGAAATCAGGAGGGCACACAGGGGGGCTTGCGAGGTTCACGAAGAAAGATTGCGAGCAAAGAGAACGAGAAGGAGTGTAAATTAAACCAAGGAACAGAGATGGGAGATAGGAGGAGCACTTAAAAGCAAAATGCAGAGCAAATGAAATGGGCAGTACTCAAAAGATAACCAGGAAATGGAGTTGTAAAGCATATGAAATAGATGCACACTGGGAGTGGCGGACGAGAGTGCGAATAAGAGTTTAAAGATTGAGTGTAAAGGAGCGAGAAAATAGGCAGGTTTGCTCGGTTCACAGCTCCATTTATCACCAACTTGGTCCCACTGGACCATTCTTTGATGACCTTGGGCAAATCCTTGATTCTCTTTCCACTAAACATCACCTCATTCTTGTAGGTGACCTTAACCTTCCCTCTCAAACCACTTCTCAGAAATCTGAACTTCACTATTTTCTTAGTGACCATACCTACCTACCCATACAGAGGGTAACTCTTTGGATCTCTTCTTCATCTCCACCTCTCTCAGCCATGAATACTACTGTCAAACCATCGATATCTGATAACACAATCGTTTCCTCCACCATCTCCTTTCCACCCTCTGACAGTTCCTCACCACTTCCTACACCTATTCCTAAAAGGAAAGGTAAATCTTCTGCCACCCACCCCTTTCTCTCCGACCTACAGTTATCACTCTCCTCCTTCACACCAATCTCTTCCACCAGCACTGCCTTCTCCAGCTTCCAATCCCTATTATGACTCATTTTCCTTCCTCACACCTCCCACTGCTTAATTACACCCCTAAGCCTCAGCATCTTCAACCATGGGTCACCCCATTCATACCCTCTCTCCGCACAGACATGCGTCGGCTGCGCAAATGGAGACATAGTCGCTTTTTCTCACTTTCCCCCAGACGCTCAATCTTACCCGAACCCTGGTTCTCTCTAGGTTGGACTATTGCAATAGCCTCCTCCTGAATCTACCAATCTTCCACTCTGCGACCCCTCCAGCTAATCCAAAATAGGGTAACAAGACTTATCCTTGGCCTTAAGCCCAGGGACGCCATGTCTCCTGCCCTAAAAGTCTTCACTCGCTCCCGGGTTGCTGCACGGATTAAATTCAAATCCCTCTGCATCATCCATAAGGCTGTCTGGGCCCGGGACAACACTATCTTCAACTTTCTTACTTAATATTCTCCCTCTAGACCACTATGTTCCTCTGGCACCAACTCTTTGTGTGTAAAACGTTTTGCTAAACAGAGAGTAGGAGGTTGTTTGCTTTTCTCAGCTCGCTCCCTCCTATGGAACAGCCTCCCCCTCCCTCTGCGCCTTGAGCAGGTCTTTCCTAAATTCCAGAAACTCTTTAAGACTTTTCTCTTTACCTCCCCCTTCACTTCATCTCTCCTCCGCTAATCCCACAGTTGCTGTGATTAGTGTCCATGGCCCTTATGCATCCTCTGGCATCTCACCTCCCACAGCCTGTCTACCCTTAGCACTTGCATTGGCACACCATCTGCCATGGAGGTTTGCAGTTGTACGTAACACGGTCCAGGCCATGCAGCACTCAACAAACCTAGCACTTCATCTGGATCACCCATGAGCTCGGACTCCCTAGCACTTACCCTTCTTACTTGCTGCACTTGCACTTTCTGAATACTCACAAGGCATAGTAGATTTGCCCTTTTTTCCTCCCACTGCTCTTAAATATTTTGTTTTGTAATGTGTTTCACTACCTTGTTCCCTCCCCTTTGTCCTGTGGGAGCTTTGAAACAGTTTTACTTGCTGAATAAGTGCCTAACAAGCAAACCATACAAATAAATACCCACCGCATGAGGACCTGCAACTCTACCTCTCTGCCCTGAACTCTCCCAAGTCTACTCTTGATAGAGCTAAAATAGAATTCTGCCTAACCCTCATTGACTCACTCCAACCAGCCTTGCAGGCTACGGAGCACCCTAAACTCACTCCTAAGTCTATGACTATCAACTCCACTCTCTCAGCTACTGACCTAGCTGAATACTTTGCTGCGAAGATTATGAACATTCAAGTCTCTCCTGACATGCCTCACACTCCCTCCTCCTACATTTTACACTCTGCCATCATCCCTTCTCTATTTCCCACGTCACACTAATACTGATGAAGTGCTATCTCTACTGATGAAGGCTAACCCCACTTGTGCCCCATCAGACGCTCTTGGTCCTCAGCTAGTCAAGCCTATTGCCCCAATAGTGGCCTCTCACCTCACTGAACTCTTCAACCTGTCCTCCTACCGGTTAAAATTTGCCATGTGTCTCTCCTTCAGCACTACTCTTATGTGATTGAAAGTGTTGTGTTCAACCGTCTTACCAATTTCTTAGACATCCACAACCTTCGAGACCAGCTACAAGCAGGTTTTCAATCCGGTCACTCCATGGATACTGCTCTCATGAAAGTGTCCACTTTAATCGCCTCTGCTGAGCACTCGAACCTATTTTCTATCCTAATTCTCCCTGACCTGTCTGCTGCCTTTGACCCTGTCGATCACTCTGATCACTTTAATATTTTTTCTTCTTGGGATTCACAATCAAGCCCTTGTCTGGATTGAATCCTACCTTGCACTGTGTTAATTCTGTCTCCTGAGCAGCAACACCTCTCAACTCACTCCTCTAACTGTTGGTGTTCCACAAGGCTATGTCCTCGGTCCTGTGAGAAACTTGAAGGTGTCTCACCCGCTTGTCCCCGTAGATCTGGTGGCCAGGACACGGCCATCGCTTTTGAATCCAGTTCCTGGGGGTGGACCAGTGCGGGAGGATTACCTGGATGATGGTCTTCGGGGAGTGGGACACCGGACAGTGAGGCGCGGTATCCCCTTCACTGTAACACCTTTACCCCATCCTACCCGATGGGATACGTAGGGTCTCGGCCCCCATCCACCTTTTTTGACACACACACTTTCTCACGGACAACTCACTGAGGGTAAACGGACTAACACCGGAGCCGTATACTTGACATTTCCCACTACAATGGTCAGGCAGGCTCAGGCAATTACTGATCATTACACACACCCTACTTCCATCACACTTCCCTACAGGGTTAAAAGACTGCACACTTGAAGCAAGGCAAAGCACACAAGGACTCAGCAGTTCCAAGATGGCAGTTTAATACAATGCTGAAGACGGCAAGACCGAAGAGGATTGCAAGGAAGGAAATGCCCTTGACCTTTTCACGGAC
The DNA here is from genome assembly GCF_040938575.1 of Ambystoma mexicanum. Taxonomy (NCBI): domain Eukaryota; kingdom Metazoa; phylum Chordata; class Amphibia; order Caudata; family Ambystomatidae; genus Ambystoma; species Ambystoma mexicanum. The sequence continues at coordinate 179,089,887 of NC_090940.1, forward strand.
AAACCGCCTTGTTCATGAGCCTTCAAAAGTAGGAAATGTAAGACCTGGAATTAAAGCTGAAGAATCCTGCATCATCTGTCGGAGGTACCCAGGGATCTCCTGTGCCGATAGTCAAGGCGAGTAGCAGCGCTTGCCTCTGTGGTACTGCCCTTGGCTCCTACAACAAAGCAGCACCAGTGAAATCAGCACAACCGGTGAGTTGGGGAGACTGATACCAGACTGATCTGTGTGGAAAGCATGGTTGCAAGCAGCAGCATTGTATGAAGATTATTAAGACAGCAGAGGAGTGAATGAACTTTGAAACTAAAATACGATACTGTAGACAGAGTGGTCCGGCACCACGTGGGTGCTCATTCGAAAGTCTGTTAGGTATCCAACCAAAAGGGTGCAAACGTTAAAAGAAAGAGAATTGTGAAATCGAAGTGGTCCTGCAACGAGTCAAGCCAAACCCTGTCTACATTCTAAAGTATTCGATACTTGATGTAAAATTGCCATTGGTCTGAGCCCGGCTGAGGGAGACTAATTGTGTAGAAGGGATCTGAGCCCGGCAGAGAGGGATCCGGGGGAACCGTTAGTCACCCAAAAAGGAAGAACCTATGAACATAGTGCGATAAGGTGAAAGACCGACTCGAGCCCGGCAGAGGGAAGCCTGTGCAGAACTTTATGCTAATAGGATCTGAGCCCGGCTGATAGGGTTCACGGGTGGATAATGAATCACCCGATCTGAATACTTGTGAAAATCTAGAAAGGAAAAGAACCTGTCTATTTGGTTGCATCAGGCTCTTTGAGTGAGGAGACTTTTGAGAAGCAAGGAGACTTACGCTCCGGAGGCCCTGATGCTGATCCGTGAACTGTAACCTCATGCTAACAAAGACGGATACTATGCTATGCACGAGTGACCTGCTTTATCCCGTGCTAAAATGTAGAGAAGGGGGGCCAACACCCTGAAAACCTGATATATCATTTTAAACACTATTTCTTTTTCCCACACTATTTGTATTTAGAGGTAAGGATTGGCAATATGTTTTTTTTTTAGTATTGGCCCTTTTATTTTGACAAGACACCAGTAGGACTGCGTTATTATTTGATGGTCGTGGTAGCTTTCTCCCATCTGTGGATTTAGGTTTAGATAGGTTTTTATCATACCCTTTTTGAAGTTCACTAAACACCCTTGAACTGTTCACTTGTCTATCTTACTGTTGATGCCATGCCTTCCTTACAGTTCGCTCCTCTTTACACTCTACACTTCTGCTCTTGGGGCACTAAACTCCTCCTTTGGGTTCTCGTACCAACTCTTCGTGGACGACAATCAAATCTTCTCTTTTCCTGAACTCTCTTCTGATCTCTCTATCAAAATGTCCAACTGTCTCTCTGTCATTAAATATTGGATTACTTTGCATTCTCGGATGTTAAACTCTACCAAAACAGAGGTACTCTTCTTCCCGGCAAAAAGCTCTCTCATCTCTTACTCTGCCCATCCATTTCCCACCTGACGCGCTCCCCTACTCTTCTTCAGCTCAAAAACCTCTGTCATCTATGACCTTCTCACACCTTCACTAATTTCATCTCCAAAACTGGAACAGAATCTTGCTGCAACCTTCTAAATATTAGGACAATGGGGCGCCTCCTTGATTTCAGAACGGCCAAGCATCTCTTAATCACTCCAGTTTTAAACTGGACTACTGTGCCAGTATCCTCTTTGGTCTCCCCAACTATGCTTTCTGTCCTCTCGACAAGATCATTAACTTCGCTACCAGGACTCTTTGAACTCTCTCACTTCACACCTACTTACTCGTACCGTCACAAGGCTGGATGGCTGATCTGGCTGGTGCCAGATTAAAATGTCTTCTCCTGGTTCACAAATCTATCCATGGTAAGGCAACACTGTATCTATCCTCCTCTATCCAACTCTGTAAACCTTCTTGTAATCTCTGCTCTGCCTCCTCGACTATCCTTGTGACTCCTTGCCTTCCCTGTGCTTCCTCTCGCTTCCACTCTTTCTCTCTTCTTGCTCCATTTGCATGGAATTCTCTTCCCCCGCACATCTGAGAAACAGTCCACATGGATTTGTTCAAAACCAAAATAAATGCCTGCTCCTGAGTTACCCTCTGAACCCTCCCATCTGCCTGCTAGCTACCATGTTTCCCTCGGCTCTAACCTGCCTCTGTCTCTCACATCCTCTGCCTCCATTCTAGAACTTCACCCATCATGGTCATGTCCCAAGCACAGCTGGCCGTACTGCCTACCTGCACTTAACAATGTCCATTGTTGGTTGTCCTTAATCTGTGTGTTCACTTATGTATTGTCCCCTGTGACTGTTCAATTTACTCCCCTCCACAACCTGGTCAGAATGTCCCTCGAACTCACCCCAGTGTAAGAAGCTCACTGCTTCCCGTCAAATCTGATTTCTTATCTATTGTATGTCTTTTGTGATCAAAAGAGCATTGTTCCTCCTGTATATAAATAAATAAAACTAATGAGCAGAGCAATAATTAATCTTGAAAGAATTAGCGAAGAGGCAAGTTTGGTAGCATGAAAAGTGAGAAGAGTGAATTTTGGAATCTTGAAGAGCGGATTGCGGCAAGAACGGGCAATGGCAGAGATATTAGAAGCAAAAAAATCACAATCAACTATGACTCAAGTTATGAGCTAAAGTCGTTAGAGAACTAGAAGACGGGGGTTTGGGGAAGCAGTAAAGGAGAGGAGGAGGAGAAGAAATGGAGGATGGGAAGAACAAAATTTCTGTTTTGGACTGATTGAAGTGAAGGAATCTGAATGCATCCACGATTGAACAGATAATAATAGACAGGCAGAGAGGTTTGCATTCTAACAGCATTTGTTTTAGTTCCTTCATCAGTGCCTTGGATCTAATTGTAGCTACAAATCATAAAATGGTCAGAAAGGAGTATAGCATCGGTTCATAGGATGGTTAATAGAGTAATTATTTTAATTTGAATGATAAAGGCACTACTAAAACTTGTATAGACTTAAAAACATTTGCATATTTATTTTCCAGGCTTGTTGCTAATGGTATGCCCATGCAAGGTGAATGTTTCTTTCCTTTAGTAAGAATATTGGAACAAATATGATTGCACAGGAAAAAGGTGAGTGAAAAGGGGAGTTGAGAATGATTGCAAATAACGCTGAATTAGAATATGAACAGGTCTGTATGCATAGGCCTAAAGCAAACTCGGTGTTAGAAGAATTGGTTCAAACGCCATAAATAGAGCAGTCGGAATGCCTATGGCATGCAAACTATTCTAGTTCACAGAGACAAAATGTTGGCCCTAGTTAATAATCGACCAAGTGAGTCATATGTTGATCAATTTAATCCAATCATGACAAGTCTGTGAGGCTTTCATTGAGTCTACATATGATAATTCAAGCAAGGATTTAAGGAATAATTTAATGAATGGCAAATTTATATGGATTTATACAAGAACAATTAATGACCTAATGAATTATATCAGCTCACCAAGACTCCTGAGCTCCAGGCCTGGGTGCCTTGTGCAATATAGCATTAAAACAAAAATAAACTGTACCCTGGGCAAAGATATTGTATGCTTTGCTTAATATTATTGAGAAAAAGGGGGCGTGGCTTGCCACAATGCTGTGAAGAGGGGCTCATTGGTGCTCCAGATACGGATCATTTGTAGGATCTTTGACACCCATGTGTGGGGGTCAATTTTTGCTAAGCGTGTCTCAGAAGGTCTGCGTCACGCTTTAGCCAAATCTTGTTCAGATCGGGGAGCCTGGTCTGTAGATTTGCTGTTCCCGCGAGCAAAGCAGTCTGGCCTCCAAGATGGCGGCATACATATGCAGGCGACCTGAGACTGCACAGTCGGGCGAGCGCTGGAGACTGTACCCGGCGCCACCACGCAAGGACTGATTATGTCCAGGGCAGTGCCGGCGAGGAGCCCTGACACTGTGTGCACCCTACTAATGGGGTTGCGTGTGGGGAGGCAATGCTGCGGGACGAGCTGTGAGGTCGGACTCGATGTACCGACCTTGCAGAGGTGCATTACCTGGATCGAGGACCTGACTACAGAGCGCTATTTGCCGCAATCTCGGTGGCATGCAGCGGACCTGGCGAGACGGGCCGCACATAAGAGTGGAGCGGCAGCCCATCCGCTCGCCGGATGCTTGTAGGGGGAGAGCGTGGTGGGCGCACCCTGCAGTAAAATGAGGAGCTCTGCTGCTGTGCATAGAAAAGCTGGGTGGGTCCTGCTTCCACACATAGTGGGTGTTCGAGGTGGGAGACGTGTGCTTGCTGCTGGGAGCATGTGTAGTAATGAGATGTGCAGAAGGTGTTGAAGCCTGCAGTGCGCGTAGATGCTCCAGCGGAGCGGATGCTCCGACTGCCCTGCCTGGGCATGTTAGATTGCCTGCTGGCCTTCCCTTGTTCTTGGGTGGAGCCCCAGTGGTACCTACTGGCAGAGTAGATGCTGTGCCTGGTGGGGATGCCTGCCAACTGAGGAGTATTGTAGAATCCTACTGGTTGTGGAGCGCTAGCCCTGGCTGGTCCTATACTGCTGATGGCTTGCAGAAATTAACTGGCACACATGACGAAGACAAAGGTACACCAGAGACCATCATGACTCCTTTAGGTCCGAAGGGGCCCAGAAAGACTCCCTTCACATTGTGAGGGCGGGCTGCACACAGATGGTGGCTCCCGTTGGCAGGATCAAGAAGATGAACTGTCGGCGATTGCAGATCTGCACACTTCCATTGAGTATAAATTGGAGATAAAAATGGATGTGAATTTACTACGGCAGGATGTGCATTTGCTGTTAGCCTGGGTGGCAGACATTGAGGATCAGCTCACAACCACTACGGCCAACACTGAGACTCTGAAAGCGGTGGTGGAAGAACCGGTGCAAAATAATATCCTAGATTGGGCCTGGAAAGCTATCTCAAGGAATCACTGTGTAAAGGGCACATAGGCCGTTGGCGCGTCACCGCATCCGGGTGCGCCTCCTCGCCCTGTTATTGCACGTATCCTTAACTTCCGGGAACAGGAGACAATACTACAGTTTTCTAGAGATCAAACGTGGATCATGAGTGTTGGCTGTTTACCCAGACTATGCACCTCTTGTACAAAAGAAGAGGAACACGTTTGTCCCGACCGAAAAAACGGCTTTGCAATCTTGGGCTCCGATACATGCTAATATACCCTGCAGGCTGAAAGTACTCTGTAAGGGCAAATCATTATTCTTAGATCACCCCATTCAAGCCAACCAATGGATGGACAAATGAGGACTGGCACTTGGGCCAAAGAAGATGGCAGATGGCCATAGTAATGACTGAACTGGGTGATATCAGATTGAGCGAGTGGGTATGTGACCTATCCTGTTCTGGATACTTTGAACTGATTAACAACCATGTGGTACGATACTACTGAAAGGGGATTTCTCCAAAAAGTCGTGGGAGCTGGACCGAAGATCTCCCGAATGGAACTCAAACTCTGATGTGACGCGTGCAAGCAGCTAGGGGTGTCACGGTATTAGTTTTATGACGGTACAATAACCTTCTTGCCAAATGACGGTATATCATGGTTATCGCGGTATAGAAGGTGGAGTTAACTAATCTTAACAAATATTTTCTAAAAGCTCATAAATTGTCAGATTTATCATCACAAACAAAACCAGGCACCCACGGCAAGAATTGGGCTTTTCAACATACTTTCCGCTGAAATGCCACCCCTTGCTTCCAACAAACACATGTGTGGAGAGGAGGGGGGGGAGCCCTGCTGCGACTGGCAAAGCAAACTGAATAGCTTATCTTAAGTGGTCATTTAGGCTTTTAGCTCCCCCACTGGCTACTGGTGAAGATGAACATGTTGCCATCTTGATGACCTGCATGCCACAGATAAATGAAGTCCGATGGTAGTATACGCTTGTGCGCTTACACGCACACATGCACACGCACTCTCTCTTTACGTTACAGCCTTTAGTTCACTTCTGGGCCAAAAGGTGTTCAGTAATCACGGCCATGTTACCCTTTGGTATGGCAGCAGGGAATACCCACAGAGATGAGTACATTTTGCAGTGTGACTTATTATATGTAAATTCAATGAAAGAACCAGGGAAATCCCCCATTGTCATATGTTAAGAAAACATTATCCATTATAAATATATAAACCCCAAAGCCGCCAACCCAAAGTCCCGGGAGGATAGCTCTGCGGCAACGTGCGCGCTTTGGAAGCAAGACGACACGAAGCAACACATGTTCGATCCATGGGTCCGCGCTTAGAAACCTAAAGTAAATAAACGAAAACAATTTCTTTAACAGCGCCTTCGATGCCCGCAGGCTGTGTGAGCGCTATAACAAAAAAAAAGTAAACCCTTTTCCTTCTTGGCACTGTAGTTATTCTTCGTATTGCTAACATATTGATTTTGTGTCAGGCACGTGTGGTTTATGGAATGGCATTAAAAACTGCTCAAACTGAAACTACTTGGCACATCCAACAGTGTAAGACCAAGACTGCGCAGCACTTGCTTACTGCAGCCTTTCCAAATCAGATTGAAAAGCACACTTAACGGTATGAACGGTATAAACAATGTGTTATTGTTTAATTAAGTGGTTCACGGTATCACAATGTTACCACAATTAACAATGTATCAAGAAGCTAATAAGCTTCAGTCGCCCAGTTAACAATGCTGGTCAATAAATGAGCACCACACACCGTGCGTAATAATAAGCAGAATAAGCAGTGCTCCGATACCAGAGGTTTCGTAGCGCTACATAAATGCTAAATTATTGTTATAATTATTATTTAGGCCAGCAGCCTGTTCTGCCGTAATCGTGGGCAGTGCGATATTTGCTACTGTGTAAACCTCGGCCATACCCACCGATTCACCAGTGGCATACAAGAGCTGATAGTATCTGCTAAATACCTTAATTGTCGACTGAGACCTCCAGTTTTCACCACATTTGTTGTTAATTTCTGTAATTTTTTGCCTGGGTCTCTTGTTTTTTCCATACCCATGCCAGCAGCCGGGCTGATTTATCCCCATCCCTGTGCAGTCTGGAGACATATGTGCCCTAGTCAAATTTCCCAAGGCGTTCCCAGGTCTCAGTGCACACTATGCGCAAGGGTAGCAAGGCCTCTTCATCGGGACCCTCCCCACCACCCGCCCCCACAAGTTCCTGTATATGGTCCTCCAGGTTAGCCAACTCAGAAACTAAAGTTTGCCTAATACCTCCCGCCTTGGCAATTTGCCGCATACCACCACCTTCAAGGCCTCCCAAAGCATACTCCATCTGTCCACACTGCCAGTATTGACCTCTAAATACTTATTATCACCTCCCCCAAACGGCACTAGAAAATGTCAGACAAGGCATTAACCTGTTACGCCACGTCAGAATTGGTGCGGCTGTGACACTCATAACACAGTATGGACACCATGCGGCGCAGAGTAATGAGAATAGCACCTACTGTCCCTATTGAGAGCCTGCCTAATATCCACCAGGGAAAGATCCTGTAGCATTCCTTAGCTGCTGGGAAGGGCAGCAATCCAACTCCGGGTTCAGTGTGCAATTAAAGTCACCTCCCCATACCCAGAGAAGCCCACGAAGATGCGTCAGCCTCTTGTACAGAAAAAGAAAGAAGGTGGATGCATTATGGTTCGTTGCATATGAGTACACAATACAGGCCTCGCTATTTTCCATGCATCAGCAAACAATCACCAGCCTACCTTGGTTGTCTGTTTCAACTTTGGTCAACTGGAACAGTACCTACCAAGCTATCCACACCAGAACTCCCCTAGCGTACAGAGTATGCTTAGGCATAACCAACACCACCCCACTTTGCAACAATCCCACAAGTCCCCACCCCCAAATAGGCTAGTTAGTTTCTTGCAGTAAAGCTATAGTAATCTTATTTCTACGTAAAAAGGAAGCAATCCTGAGTCGTCTCATGAGGACATGCTTCGGACGTTCCACATCACTATCTTGAGTGTTGTCGTACTTCATGAAACAAATACCCTGTCTCCGTCTGCCACCCATCCATACCACCAGCTGGAGTCCCCAAACAGCCACCAGCACACCCCAGTTCACATCCCTCCCCACACCCAATACACAGGCTGAGGCACACAAGCATCTCATACACCGAAAATAATCCTCGAGACCCGCCATAACCGCCCAACTTTAACAAAGATAAACCAGGAAGAGTAATAACCATAACCGCCAATATAAACAAGTGGCTCAACTGTGAAACACTGTTCAAGGCACCCCTCCCCCACCGACCCTCAGGACAGATATGCTCCAGAGATCAACAGGCATAAGGGGATCAGTCATAGCGGTATCCTCCGTTGGCGCAATCGCCCCGGGGTCGTGGGCTGCTTGTAGGGATGTAACTGTATTACGGTATACCGTTAAAGATACCGTGAACCACTTAATTGAACAATAAAACACATTGTTTATACCGTTCATACCGTTAAGTGTGCTTTTCAATCTGATTTGGAAAGGCTGCAGTAAGCAAGTGCTGCGCAGTCTTGGTCTTACACTGGTTTTGTCCTGAAAAGAAATACATCATTGAATTTACTCCAGTATATCATAGATGGGTCCCGAACACTGGATGCCCCTTATACGGTTGTGTCGCTGGATGCCATTAAGGCATTTGACTCTGTTTGCTGGAAATGTTTGTGTGATATAATGGGCCTTTTCAGAATCGGGGAGGCATTCTCTAGGTGGGTTAACTTAATGAACAGAGCAGGTGGCTAGGGTGCGTACAGGTGGACCGATCTCCTCCTCCTGGAAGATACGTAGGGGCACTAGACAAGGTTTTGCCCTGTCACTAATGTTACTCATATTGACAGGGATAGCTGACAGTGTTTTTGAGTTCTGAGTTCATGGATGTCGGGTTACTGGTGGACGGCACGCGTTGCGTCGCTTGGTCTCGTTATATGCAGATGATTGCCTCCTATACAAACACAACCCTGCAAATATCCTCCCCCTAGTGTTGGACACTTTTGTGACCCTCGCTGATAACATCTTTAGTATGGAGAAATCTTGTATTTTCCCGCTAGCTAGGCTGGACTTGATTCTAAAAGGTTTTTTCTGGGGCAGGTAGAGATGTAGAATTGCTCTAAATGCACTGAGGTTGCGATAGGAGGCCAGAGGGGCCCAGCTCCTTGATTTGAGTTATATTATTTGGCTGCTCAATCGCAGCACTTAGCTAGATGGCTGGTAGATGACTTACTAGATCCTTGATGCTTGGTGCCATGCAACTGATTACTCTTAAGGAGGTCCTGTTGATTGTTGATAGCTGCCTCCTGGAAAAACCTTATCTTTTAGATCTTGCGATGTGGATATGGAATGGAACAAGAAGGGTCATTGGCTTAGCTTGTGTTCTCTCCAAACATGCCCTTATCTGCGACCTTGAAACTGAGATAAATGTTATCTGTCATTATTCAGGAGATGGGGGGAGAAGGGCCTTGCTACTTGGGGTGATGTCTTTAAAGATGGGGTGTTCAGGGAATTTTTGAAGGTAACTGATGAATATGGTATTAACGTGGGACAATTCCTGAGCTATATGAGGCTCACTAAATTTGCAAAAGAAAAGTGGCCTATATGGCCGGTAGAGCCTAGAAGTAATAATATATTGTCCACGATATACAACCTGAATGACGGGTGGAAACGTGCAACAAACTTGTATCAGAGTCTTGTGGCGGGAGCGAGTATTCGTGTCTCACAAACAAAAGATGCATGGGAGATAGATCTAGGATGTGCGTTGGATGAGAAGCAATGGGCACAGCATTACTATTCACCAAATAGGTCTCAAGAAATGCACGGCTTTGCCTGTTGTAACTGAATGTATTTTATCAAACATATATGACCCCACATGGAATTGCACGCTTTAACAAGAGGGGCATCCCCAGTCTGCCCGTGGTGTAACGGTGAGCTGGCAGATTTTTTCCATATGTTTTGGCTATGCCGAGAGTGCACACCCTTTGGCTCCAGATTCAGGAGGCCCTGGAGGAAGCAGTGGTGACCAGCTATAAATGGACCCCTGTGGAATATTTACTTGGGATATATTCCCACCCAGATAAGGTTCAACGCATAGTTAAGCTCATGGATTTGGCGTGCATATTGGCCAAGCAGAGAATTGCTATGTCGTGTAAGTTTGGTGCAGGCCCTGGATATAGCATATGGCGGAGCAACATGTTGAAATGGTCTACAGCCGAAACAGCAGAATAGTACAGAGCCCTGAGGAGAGGTATGAATGAGCCTGCCACGAATTTGGAAGCTTGGAGGGCCCTCTTGAAGGTGATGTTCTGCTACTCTGACGACAGACCCCCTTGAGAGGCCAAAGACCCCTATGCAATTGTTTGTGATGCTTTATAGGATGCCTATTTGAATGGCCTTGTGTTTTTCTGGAATTTACATAGTGCTAAGCCCAGTGACAGGTGTGCGCCCTGAACACCTGCCCATTACTTTGTTTTACGCATGATAGCTGAATGACCTGCCTTTTTATGCCCATGCTACCTTTCTGTTTGTCCTGTTATTTGTTCTTTTTTTTCCTTTTTTGTGTTCTTATATTGCATGTAATTGCCTTTTGTGTACGATTACTCCATGAGCTGCTTTCGGAATTTAAATAAATGATTGCAAAACAGGTGCTATCTTGGCTGCATAGTATCCATATTTCTCGTTTTAAAATGGGACCCATAATATTCTGATTATTGCCTTACTAAATACAACTTGCAAGAGCTTTGCAAAAGTGCTCCTTTAGAGGCTTACCGTATGCATGAATGAGAATGAAATACTGTTTGACTAGCCAAACAGGTTTTAGGGCAGGAATGTCCACAATATACAATTGTCTGATCCTAAGGTTCTTTGGACAGGTGGCCTTGAGGAAAGGTCCCTTCCCTTTCTATGTAACTTTTTTGGATTATTCCGCTTTTGAAAGGGTAATTTGTGTGGTCCATTTAGTCATTAGATGGACAGTGAACATGCTGGGGATTAAAGCAATGGTGTGTTTGCACCATTTCCTTTAATCTAAACATGGCAGACTGATTCAGCTCTGGAGCCTGCTAGAATGTTTCCTCCTGAATTGGGCCAATAATATGTAAAGTGGATGGTCTATGCAGACGACTCGAAGGGGTAAAGGTAGCCCCCACTGGGGGCTTGAATAACTGGTAGGTAGTTTGTTACCTTTTCAGTAAGGGCCCCATGTAACACATTTTTTGATTTTTCAGGCCATCCGAATTGCTAGCCGGACAAAATTCAAAAATAAATTCCTCAGATCTTCTCCATCTTGATATGGTTGCAATACCCCCTTGGATAATGGGGGTTTGGTTTGTAAAGCCACAAACTGTTCTAAGCTTGATTGGAGGTGGTTTCCGGCTTGTATCTGATGGGCGGCCAGTTGTGGCAGCACATATTTTATTGAGGTCATATTTTCAGCGGGGTTAGGAGGGATTGAGAGTTCCCTCTATCGTACCTTTTGAATTCTGAAAAATAAATGGTCGCACCATCTTCCGAGGAGGTTCCAGGACTTTCTAGATTTTCGGGGCTTGATTCGGATTGAGAAGGAGACCTCGGAGCATCAGGGTGTATATCTGATGCAGAGGGTAATTCAGCTTTAAAGAAAAAAGGTTCTGGAAAAGGGGGGCTCAATGCACTAGGTCTAATAAAAACCCAAGATGGTCTTACTTTTAGGACTATTCGACCCCACTGCTGTATGCTGTAGTGAGAAAGAGGAAGGGTATCTAATAAAACTTGGTCTTGAAAGAATACATCTTGTTGGATGATAGGGATATGGATTTGGAAATACAGAGCTTCTTTAATGCTGCAAGTTCAGCCAGAGCTCTGAATTTCAACAAGTATTTTCTCCCCTTCTGGTGGTTTCACAATAATCAGCATGGGTTTTCAACTTTAATCAGTTCAGTAGAAACCTGCTCCTGAAACCATATGTAAGGGAGGCATGGTATTACAACTATGGCCATGACAAAAGAACTACACGTTTCAAAACCTTTATTGAATTCTTGGGGTTTGGGAAAACTCGTACTTTGCCTTATAGCTAAGATGGGAGGAGTCTCTACCATCAAATAATAAAACAGTCTAAGACAGTCTATGTCAAATCAAAATGGCCTATACTAGCAAAACCAAATTCCTGCCCTACCTCTTATACAAATAGTGGGTAAAAGGGAATGTGTATGCAAAGGAAAGTCAGTGTTAAAAAGGATCAAGGTGGCTGAGTCAGCTCTCCTCCCCACGGTGGACAGCATGGAGTAAGGCAGCCCCTGTAGACGGGATGACACATATTGGCTAAGGTTATTAAAAAAAAAAGGCAGTTCAAAATGTGGGTCTTGGCCTTCCACGTTAGTCATTTATTTTCAGTTCAACAAAAGTTCACGTAGGTCTCCCTCAGTCGGGCTCGGACCTTGCAATCACAGCACTTGCAGGGGTACCCTTCCCCAAGCTTCATTCACATTCATTAGGGGTTCCCTTCCCCTAACTTATTTCATGTTCCTGGTCTCCCTCAGTCGCGTTCGGACCTTTCACTGATGTCAGACTTTCGAATGTGCAAGGCTTTTTCCATAGACCTCTGCAGGACCACTTCGACTTTCACTTTATCTCTCCCTTATGGTATTTTCCCCAGTGTCTCTTGGTCTTGGTAGTTCCACAACACAATCGGCAAAATTCAGAGAGCCCTTTCTCTTAAAGCAATCAATTATTAACGTCCCTTTTCAACAGGATTTATCTTGACCATTGAGCATTTCAGAGTTCGTTCACTTGCCGCTTTATAACAAGACATCCAACATTTCGCGGAAACATTTGAGTAGTCTACTTCCTTTCTCCAGACCACTCTGCTACTCTATCACTGGCTTCACAGATATCGGTAACTTAAAAGTTTACTACTGGTTTGCTTTCTTTCGCATATCAACATGCATGCAACCTTCAATTGTGAGATGCACAGCTTCAATCTTTCCTTGACACAAACCGGCCTTTCATGTCTTTCGCGAACTCACCGAGTGTGTGCATTCCTTTCTTGTCTCTGTGGCTTTGATTCACGAGTCAAGGTTGATACCACAGTCTTGGCCTCGCCTTCCCAACTCTGTCATTCACCCGTGAGGGTCGCTGTTGTCCTTGACACACAATGCAGGCTGCTTCTTGTCTGTGATTTGGCTTTCTCAGCATATCCTTCATGGTTTCCTGGAGGTAAAGACATCCTGCCGGGACCTTCAGGATTTCCCTACCCTTCGCTCTGGTCCCTCGATTGGTCGTCCTGCTTCAGTGGGTGCGCTTCCACCCCGGAAGATTTGCTCCTTCTCGTGTCAAACCTTGCTCAGTGTGTGTCTCCATGTTCCGCCTTTTACCTGTGTGGGGGGAGCTAATAGTATGTGATGTGATTAAGGTCAAATGCCTGACTTTGCCAGACCTTATTAAGGGGACATGTCCAATGAGATGTTGGCCTTTTTACCCAGTCCTCCTCTTCCTCGGCCCAGTGTTTGTGTAAAAAGGGAGGGGGAGTTGGAAATACTTTCAAAATAGAATGAGGTTTGGGCACAGGAAAGGGGGGGGATACCGCATCTCACCATCAGTTGCCTCACCCCAAACCCCAAAGATCCCTCACCCAGGTGATCCTCCCGCACTGGTCCACCCACAGGGACTGGATCCAAAGGCTATGGCCGTACCCTGGCAACCTGAGAGATTCCTGGGGACTAGTAAGTAAGACACCCTTTGGTTTCTCACACAACATACTGTTAATCGATACCGCTAATAAGTTAGGACTCCACAGTGCAATAAACCCTGTGGCCTCTTTTTTGAGCCAGAATGCCTTAGATGTTGATATAGCTAAAAAGAAGATAATCAGGGTCATTACGAGTTCGCTGGGAACAGTCACACCAGTATTACCGTCTCTGGCAGGCCGGCCGCCGGAAATACTGGTGCATTAGAAGTCCTCCGGCACGCGAACCCCCATGCTGGAAACGGTAATACTGGCATGACTGTATTACCGGCATCTGCATCTTTCTGCCAGTATTACTGGCAAAAATGTGCTGGTAATACCGATCTCGGCACCCAAACTGCCTTAATTACCCATGCTTGAATTGGCGTCACCGCCGGAACTGGAAGATCGCCGCGGCCATCTTTAAAACTCAATTCACTTTGAATCTCCCATTTCTTGCTGCCATCCACCGTGACTGAAGCTTGGAAATATGTCTGGGAGCAAAAAGGCTCGAGTCTCGGACGTCTGCCTGCGGAAACCGAAGTACTCAGAGCTGACTGCAGTGGTGGACACTGTGGTGAAGCATGCTTAGGCACTTTGGGGCTGACTACAGAAGGACCAGCCAGAAGAGGAAGACGGCCATCTGGATGGAAGTGACAGAAAGGGTCACAAACGGGGGCACTGTCACCCGTACGCAGAGGGACTGCCATAAGCGGTGGGATAGTCTGTGCCTGAGGGTCCGCAACCTCATCTCGACACACAGGAGGGAATCTACTGCCACCGGAAGAGTGATGGTGGCACCCCGTCAACCTCATGCCCTAGGAGGAGAGGTGCGGTTCCACCCTGCCCATGGAGGGAACAGCAGAGGCAGGAGCTGGTGGGACCCAAGGTGATGGTGGTAAGTACAACAAACCCGATGTAAAGGCAAATGTTAAGTCCAAATACATACATCCCCAGGTACACAAACACCTAATGGGCAAGGGAACGGGTCTAACACGTCAGTCACAGCAAATGGCCAGATCTCGCACACATGCCAGGGGATGCGGGTAGATGTAGTCATGCACAAGCACTGTTGCCAAAATGTACAGCCCCACACATGGACACATGATGAACACCCATGTGTTCCAAGGGGAGAACCGGACTAGCATCGTAGGCCCACCGCACACACAACAAGCCACCTTGACAGAAACAGTCAATGTGCACTCCCATCACCCACATGTAGACGTGCACATCGGAGCCAATAGACCAAAGAAGCTGTATGACAAGAGCAGGACACCAACACAATGTAGCATGAGTTTAATGCAAGTCCGCAGACACGACTCCCAGAAGATGAACAGCATGCTCATCTCTCCCCAATAAGCACACAGTCCTCCAACAGCTACACTTGGATCATCGTCATCAGGCCCAGCAGCTACAGTCAGACCTGCAAAGCCACACCACTCGGCAGCAGGGCAGGGCTAGTGGTCCCTCGCAGCCACCATCAGCCCCCCCACCTCCAGCTGCGCCAGCCCCATCACCATCATCGCCACCCACCGCTGGAAGTGGCACATCAGCAGTGCATGTGGCTTTTGCCATCACACCTGTGGTCAGTGTCCCCACTGTCCCTTCTGTGCCGTACACACCCCAACAGGAAGCCATCATGGCAGGGTCACCACTGACGAGGAGCAGGAGGCGGATGAGGACGCAATTGAGAATGGCCACAGTGAGCTCTAAATAATAGCACTCCAGCATCTAGTGGAGCTGAGACTCATGCAGGAATGAGTGGAAGAAATTCCATAGAACAGGGTAGTTGACCCATGTTCATTCTCAGAGGGACTCCCACACTCCTTTTCAATTATGCAGGAATACATGCAGGCCTTCTGCTGCAGGAGTGCCAAGTCTCGAGGCCATGCCGCTGCCGCCCTCTTTGCCCGAAGAGTGTGTGAGGGCAACAAGATTGCCTCTGCCACGGCTGAGGCCATAAACCATTCAATCAGATTGACCCTGGAACACGTGTAGGGCTAGGGGTCTGATACACCGACATCGGTTACCACCA
Organism: Ambystoma mexicanum; assembly: GCF_040938575.1. Lineage (NCBI taxonomy): Eukaryota > Metazoa > Chordata > Amphibia > Caudata > Ambystomatidae > Ambystoma > Ambystoma mexicanum. The sequence goes on from NC_090940.1 coordinate 179,105,594, forward strand.
CCGAGAGCGCCCAGTATGGCAGCCCAAGGCACCGCTCACAGCGACTCAGGTCCCCAAAGGAGTCTGCTAAGAGTCTCGTGCCAAAGGGGGGGCTGCAAATGGCACTGAACACCGAGTTAGTTCTTCACTGGGTGTGTTGGGCGAGGGGGTGCTTGGGGAGTGGAAGATGGGTGTAGCTGGTGTGTGCATTTACATTGGTAATTAATGATGCACTGACGGGACATTCCTTTTTTCCAAACAAGTCTTTACTGTGATGGTGCATGATAACTACAAAGGTAGTACGGGTTGTGCAGAGTGGAGGGGAAACTAAAGTTCTCAAGCATTATTTGGCAGGTCATGCGCCCCTCCCCGGCCTTCATGTGCACGTGCTTGGGCTTGGCTGGCACTTCATCATCAATCATCCTCTGGTGAAGGAATGTCCAGATCTGGCGGCAGGGGTATGTTGTGCCTGGCGCAGTTGTTTTGCAACATTGCACAGGCCAGGTCTATCTGCCCCACCTTCTCTGACCTGTACATGAGCGCGCTACTAGACCGGTGTAGGCCTCTGAAATGTGCCTTCAAGGCCTGCTCGATGGTCACCCGGGTCCTCACATGAGCCCTGTTGTATGCCACTTGCTCCAGCGTCTGGGGATTCCTTAAAGGGGTCATCAGCCACGAAAGCAACGGGATCCAGCGTCACCTACAAAGGGTAAGGACACAGGTGCGAGTAATGATGCTCGGCACTGGTGTTACCTGCGATGGCAGCATCTCAATGGTCAGTCTGTGCACGCATGTCCCATGTCTCATTGTGCCATATTGTTTCATGTGCCAGTCCTTGCATGCGTATTGCACTTCTCAAGGGGGGGTGCAGTCTATTGAGCCAACACCTGCTCACGGCCAATGCTCATTGCAATTTAGTGTCTGACTGTGAGGGAGGCATGCAATGGGGGTGGAGGGGGTTTGAGCCTGTGAATTGCCACCATGCATGGTACCTGACAGGAGTCTGGATTGCATGTGCAGTTGGTTTGTGTGGCATCCATGATGGTGTATCATTACTTATGGATGAAGTGCATGCCACGTCTGATGGCAGGGTAGTGTCCCTCAGAAGTTGTTTGGCAGTCTCTCATCCTATGTATGGGGGTATGTTTGGGTGCCTCATCTAACGGCCACGCTGTGGGCAACATTGTTTTTTGTGGGCTCTGCACCTTGCCATAGGCCGATTTCCCCAGTGCTTACACCAAGTGTGTGTGGGCCTGGGCCGCCTGTTCTGATTGATGTCATTGGATAGGGACGGCTAATTGTGCATCACTGGACTGTCATTTCCTGTGATTGTTCTTCTGCCTTGGTGCATTCTGGTACCTGCAGTGCATTGCACGTGGATGTCCTGTTCAGTTTGAAATGGCCTGGTCAGTGACTTCTACATCTCCAGCCATGTGCTTCTCCTGTGTGTTGTAGCCTGTCAATTGATTGGTGCGCTGGTGGGTCCTGCATGTGCAGGGTGCTTTCCGGACTTGCATTTGTGACATTGTTGCCCTCTAATTTTTGCCTGGCACTCATGCTGCAAGGTAGATGGTATTGTACATGTACTCACCCAACATCCAGGCCCTTTGTCCTCTGTGATGCTCCATGTAGACCGGCAGCATCCTGTTCCCATTGCATTGTGGGTTGATCCTGTGAATCGGGCACAGCAGTGCATCATAAGGTCGGCGTCACAGGTGAGCTGGGCATTCAGGGAATGGAACTGCTTCCAGTTCCTGTAGACCTCCTCTGAGGCACGGGGGGCACCAGCCCAACATGCGTGCATTCCAATGCTGCTACCACATTGAGCATGTCCGCAATTGCATAAAAGCAGGCCTTAGTGGCTTTGAACTGCGTGGTGCGGAGGGCGATGTTTTGGCCCACGTGGTGCAGGAGGGCCTCCTGTACCAGCAGTTGGAGAAGGCAGGCTGCAAAATGCTGTGCAGCTGGCTCAGAGTGCTGGAACAAGTGAGTGACCAGGAAGTGCAGGACTGACACCAGCTTTACTAGCGGTGGTATGGCTGACCTGATGATGGTCGTGCTCCCAATGTCTGCCTGGATGTGGGTCAGGAGGTCAAGTATGGTCTCCCTGTCTAGGCGGTACAGGGTTAGTATCTGCCCGTCAGTGAGGGCCCAGGTTGTGGCTCTTGTGCGGGGGATCACTGCATGCCTCCTCGTCACCTGCATCCCCATCCTCATCATCCTCCTCCTTCTCTCCCTGGCCTCCTGTTGCCTCTGCTGGTACTCCATTCCCTGCAGCTTTAGATTGGCATGCAGCGCCTCTAGGCCCATCCTTGCAGCAATGACTTGCAGCATATTTGTGTTGGGAAGTGTTCTGTGTGCATAGGGTGCATCTGGGTGGATTGGGTGCACCTGTGGCCTTCCTTCACTTGTGTCCATTTACCGGCTGCTCTGAGGTGTCTCCACCTTGGTTTTGCCGGTATTACCGGCAAAGCCAATCTCGTAATATGCTGGTGATACCATCGTGCTGGTATTATTGGCGCAGGTTTGCGGCCCATCGGGTATTTTCCTTGCCGGTATTAAGAGCGCCAGTAATTCCAGATGAGGTGATACTGGCGCTGGTAATTCTGGAAACTGTGTTCCGGCAAACTTGTACTTGGCTGCACTGGTGAATGTGCCAGTAAACTGTATTACCTGAACTTTTACTGCATACCGGCAAACTCGTAATGAGCCTGAATGTGTTTTAATTAAGCAATAATCCCTGAGCCGGCCTTGGGGGAATTACCTGACTCAGTAATGCTCCCCACGCCCTCTCCCACGAGGCGATTACTGCTATTATTACTGCTGCCCTTTGGACCGGTGTACTAAAAGCTGTTTTCTTCCATTCTGAAAAAATCAGGCGTTTCGGAAAGGAAGACAAAAGGAAGAAAAAAAGGGAGCTGCGGAAGGGGCAACTAAGTCCATTTTCCCTTTCCATGGCAGCCATGGAAAGGAAAGAAGAGAAATACGTGTAGTCCCTTCTGTGGTAACTCCCCTGTTCTGGGCCTACTCATTGGCTGGGAGGCTGCCAATCTACCCTGCACCCACTCGCCGGGTACAAATGCCAAAAAGCAAATTAGAAAAGGTTTGTAGGTACTAAGAGAATTGTCTGCCTTTTCAATGATAAATTGAATTGGAAGAAAAAAACATTTTTATAAGTAACAGAGCACTCAAGTTAATGTCATATCTGAGAGGTGTGATTGCTTTGGAGGATATTCCCTTGGTACCGATAAAAAAAGTCTCTTTATGGAGTGGAGATTTGGTGGAACATGGATAGAATCTGGCTTGATAAATTGGAGTGACACTTATGCGCTCTGGGATTATCGAAGGGCACCTCGGTTCAATATCTTATAGCAGATTTAGGCACCTGTTTCTTAATTTGCTCATGCTCAAATGTGCAGTGTCTCATTATTAAAAAATCAAAAAATCCAAGTAGTCTTATCTGTTGCAGAAGATGTTAGATGATGATCATTTGGGTGGCGGGCACTTATATCCATGCAATGGATTATGTCAAAAATAGAGGTTCTGACTACAATTTATTAACCTGGCACCAGTTTATCTGTTGGCGGGCAGTTTGCAGAATTTAAAATTAGGGTAAGGCGCTGGGATATGATGGACACTCTCAAGGTTTTGCTATGGAATATTTGCATGCTCAACAGGTAGATGAAAACCCATTCATTTATTTGTATGTATTGCCTAGTTGATGAGCAGTGCAACACTTTACAACAGGAATGAATGGCATCTTCAAAAGGGTAGTGCAGAAAGGAAGATGACTTAATAGTCATTCGAGTATTGCAGAGTCTAATCTACTTCATCTAGATCTGATCATTAGCCACTATAATGTTATTGTTTAAAAATGTTTGTGTGGAAGACACAAATCATCACGCCTAACTCTAGGGAGCTGTATAAAGATGTCATCAGAGTCCCTTTAGCAATACCAGTCATTAGCAGGCACATGCCACGTGATAGCTTGAACCAGTTCTGTCTTTTTGTTAAGTGAGACTGCACTGTAAGTACTCTATCTGCTTGACATGACTCGCTACCAATATAAACCAACGTGCTGCAACAACACTTCATATTAATGCCATGCTTAACTAAATTATCCCTCTTTGCGGCATATACTTTGGATTAGGGACAGTTAACTCTAGATGGCACGTATGCATTTTAGTGTACTGTGCTTTAGAATTGTCAAATCTTGATAGTAATTGCATTTCGGTTGCCTGTCCTAGTAATTGCATTTCGGTTGCCTGTCCTAGTAATTGCATTCAGGTTGCCTGTCCTAGTAATTGCATTTAGGTTGCCTGTCCTAGTAACTGCATTTAGGTGGCCAGTACCCCAAGCCAACTACAACTGCCTACTATGTATCTACCACTACTCTTCACAGTTCTACTCAGAACCATCCTCTATTTGACCACCATTCAGATCTCGATTTTTATCCAGCCACAGACCCAGCTACCTCACGGAAGTGCACCCCAGGAGCAAACCAACATGGCCACCATTCCTTGTAGCCTCCAACAGCATAACCTAAGACTCCACGCCAGACTCCCAAGAATTCATGACCCGCTATCTAAGGCCAAACCCATCTCCAATCACAATAGGCACACCACCAACACCCCACTACACTTGGATAACATTGGCCAACACCGACTACAACTCAACAGTCGAATCTTCAGAGATCCCATCTCCCCCCCAAAATGCCAACACAAAATCCAGCCGCCTTCTATCCCAACCACCTTACCTGGATTAAAAGCCGCCCTAATAAACGCCCGCTCCATGGTAGCCCATGCCACTGAAATAGCGGACATCATCCAAAATGAGAACCTAGATATCTTGGCCATCACAGAATCCTGGCTGCAACCCGCAGCTGGTCCAGCTATCATGCTAGCCATCCCAGATAATTACACTCTTATTTGCATGGATCGCACCATGTCGCGGTGGCCTTGCTATAATTATCAAAAATCACCTAGCCCGAAGACCTACCTCACCCCACAATACTAACTCCTTTGAATCCCTCACAACTAAACTCACTATTGCCAACAACCAAACCATTACTTTTCACATCATATACCGCCCACCAGGCCCCTTAGGTTCCTTTGAGGAAGACCTTATGAACTTATTATCTGACAATCTAAAAAATTCTACCCAATGTCTCACCTTAGGCGACTTCAACCTTGGATTCAATGACCCACGTGACCCCAATGCACTACAAATTAACAGCACCCTCGAGGAACTAGGATTTTCCCAAAAGATTACTGATCCCACACATATCAAAGGAAGGACCCTCGATTGGATTGCCGCACATAACTGCCCAATCACCATCACTTCTATAGAGTCTTTGTCTTGGTCCGACCACCACATGGTATCTTTTACCTTAGATGCCACCACACCCACCAACAACAGTATCCTAGCCCCCACTGCACCCACTAGAAACAAGAGAAATATTACCCCTGAAAACCTCTTCACCCTTATTCTACCCACCCTAAATTCCATCTCAGATCAGACTGACCCTGCCTCCATGGTAGAAAAATACAACAAAGTGATGCTGGCCTCTCTGGACACCATCGCACCACTGAAAATTAGGAAGAGCAAACCTCACCAACATTTAAACACCTGGTTAACTCCTCTACTGAAAGACATCAGACAAAAGAAACGCCAAACTGAAAAAACCTGGAGATCAAACCCCTCCGACATCAATAAAAAGAACTTGATGAAATTAGCCACCCTCTACAAAAAAGAAATCATCCTTGCAAAACAAACATCCTACAACACCCGTATCACCCAAGCCAAATCCAATGCCAAAGAATTATTCGCCATCCTAAAAGAAGTAGAATCCCCTATCCAAGCTCCCCGATTCATGCCTCAAGGATAAAGACTGGTGCACAGGCATACAAAATGCCCTTGCTAATAAGATTACTGTGCTTCAGGCGAAGATTCACAACAAACAAGCTTCCATAACCATCCCCAATACTGTCAACATAGGCACCCCCCTCAAGACTACTACGAATCCATTACCAACTCCGAAATCCACTCCTCCTACACCTGCCACCCCGCCCTTCCATTTCCGCCAAAGAAGTCGAGAAAGTCATCCTCGCGCTCAAACCCTCTAACTCCCAGGGCGACCCATGTCCAGCCCAAATCATAAAAGACGCTGCTCGTGAACTCTCACCCTTCGTCACAAAACTCATTAACGCCTCCTTCACTTCAGGTACCATACCTAGTAATCTGAAACATTCCTGGGTCCTCCCCCCCTCCTCAAAAAACAAACCCTGGACCCCTCCATCCCCACCAATTACCGCCCCATAACCACTGTACCGTTCCTACTGAAAATCCTGGATAAGGTAGCCTACCTACAAATTCAGCACCACTTGGAACTTAACCACCTCCTTGGAGTCCGACAGTCCGGCTTCAGACCTCAGCATGGCACTGAGACTGCACTCCTAGTCCTCAAGGCACAAATAGACACTTGAAGAGATAAAGGCACAACCTCACTCTTACTACTCCTCGACCTCTCTGCAGCATTTGACTTGGTGGACCACGCAATACTTTGCAACCACCTAGTCACGACAGCCTGCTTCTCCCACGAAGCAGTCGCATGGATCCAGTCCTTCCTAGACAACAGGACAATGCGAGTTTTCTCCCCTGTAGCAGCTGCAGACCCTGCACCTATCTCATGCGGCGTACCCCAAGGATCATGTGTATCTCCTACCCTCTACAATATTTTCACAAAGCCCCTTTTCGATGATCTAGACGGTCTTGGTATCACCTACACTAACTATGCAGATGATACACAGATCCTCATCCCTCTGACGGGAGATTATGACAAGGATTTGGCCTTTGTGAACAGAGTCTACCTCATCATCCAGGCATGGATGGCCTCCCACGGTCTATGCCTGAATGATGACAAAACTGAACTCCTCATTCTAGGCACTTCTTCCAACATAAAAAACTAGGCCCCAACTACGACGCCTTCACAATTGACAATAACATCATCACTGTGGCCAAAGTAGTTAAAACCCTTGGCTTCTATATAGACTCTACCCTCACCTTTGGCAAACAAGTGAATGCCATGGCCTCAGCTACCTCCTACACCTGCAAGCTAATCAGAGCAGCCAAGCCTTTCCTCTCAGCTAACAACTGTGTCATTCTAGCAAGAGCACTAATCCTATCAAAACTAGATTATTGCAACGCCCTCTACATAGGCAGTAACAAATACATCACCGCCAAAATACAAACACTCCAAAACAATGCCCTGAGAGCCGCCCTAATCTTCCCTAAGAGCGCCCATATATCAGACCTCAGGAGATCTACTAACTGGCTCACAACTAAAGACAAAATCCTCCTCAAAACAGCTTCACTGACACACACATGTCTCAACCACGCAGCCCCGCAATACCTCATAGATAGATTCACCAGACAAACAGCCTCTCGCCCCTTAAGAAAAGTTAACTCCAACCTTCTGCTAGTACCCAGATTCAAACTTACCAAATCTGGCGGGAGCAGCTTCGCTGTCAAAGCAGCTCAGTTTTGGAACTCCCTTCCCCCTGCTCTAAGGGAAGATCTCCCCTACCGGCAATTCAGATACAATTTGATTCAATGGCTAAAAGATCATGATGTCTAATTCTCACCTTATTGACTTCCAGGATCTTGCGCATATTTTGTATACTTGTTGTGCCTTATTTATGCCATACCTGCACTATTATAACTTACTGTATATACCTTTGTGATTCTGTAATACCTGTATTTTTAAACTCACTGTATACCTGTGACTCTCCGACAATACATACCCACAGCAATGTAACCACCGCTGTACCCCCATTTCTAATCTGTAACCTAAGCTGAACAACCCTCTTTTGCCTTCGCGCCTGAATACCCTGGGTCTGGTGCGCAATATAAATCAAACAAACAAAACAAGTGTTTAACATGCTGAAATTAGGCACATGCATAGGGCTAAAAAAATGTGCACTTGCCACAAGCCATTGGCTAATGATCATTGACTCTTGGTGAGTAGGAAATGGTGTGTATGCGTAGAATTGACGTTACAAGTGAGTTGTTATGGGTCGCTAGTTACTTGCTGAAATGTTGACCCCTAAATCATGCTTATTATAAGGACAAGTAAACTACAAGTCCAGAATTCAAAGGGTGGGGGTGGGGGGAGTGTTGGTTGAAAAGCGAGGACTATCTCAAGGGGGGTCTCTTCGAAGCTTTGATTCTTACCTGCCAAGTATTTACTCTCCATTACATTAGGTAGATTGCTGTTGTGGCAAAACGGACATACCTACACATTTAATACTGTTAGAGGAATAGGAATAGTGCAATCTCGCAGCACGTTTAAGCACTGCATCTGAAATGGGACATCATGTGTATACTTGTAGTCAAACAAATTTCGACTCGAGCACCAGTGACTAATCAGTATGGAGGACGAACATCTCACAAGCAGTTAACAATAATGATGCTAGTTTGCTGCTGGATATATTTTTCATAAACCTAAATTATGAATTTACTGCGAATGAGCAGAGATAAAATATCTAGGCACATTCATATTTTGCTAGTGATGCGACAGTGAGATGTGCTGTACAAATGACATTTGACTAGAGAACAACATGGTTTTCACAGCTGCCCACGCGTCGCCAATACAGAAAGCAGTGTGTCAATTTAAATTGACATTGGAGATTTATGAAGTATACACTAGTAATAGGGAAGACATTGCTTACAAATGAAGTGGTTGAAGGCATACTTGGGTAAGCCATTTCTCTTAAACCGAGAGCTGTTTTACAGTTAAAATTAAGCCATGATCTTTCTGCAGAGTGCTTAAAAGCACTAATAGAACATAGTATGATGTAGCTGCTTGAAAGGACTTGCTCATAAATATCCTAGCGGGGTGCTTTGGGCAGGGAGGGGTGGGTGGTGCATGAGAATATCCATAAGGATTAATATGGGTGTGGTCTGTGAAAAGGTCGGTAAAAAGCCAAACGGCCACAATGTGTGTCCCTTCTCACATCCTAGCTCTACTCGTATGTCAATAGTTTTGGCTCATAAGTGGTGCTGGAGTGCCACACAATAGCCTAAATTATAAATGGTATATGCTGTTGCTTGCCTCCCAAGTTCATTTTCGAATTATGTAGCAAGCACCACAACGAAATTCTCTATTCCTTGGTTTCCTTCCTGCTAGTGTGTCCCTGCACCAGCTGTTGTGTTTGGGCACAGTGCTATCCGATACTTCTCTTGTGATTCTTTAGACAGGATGTTGGGAAAGGTTCGTTGATATGCAAAACCATTAATCTGCTGTGGGAAGGGCCTCCAGTGGTACTTTTTGGAAATCCGGACGAACAGAACTCGACTTTAGCATTTTTAAGGGTGGGGAGGGGGGGGCCAGTTGTATTCATTGGGCATTGCTACTCTCGGACATTTAGTGCACATTCTGAAACATTAAATTCCTGGTTCAGTTCAGTGGAAAGGTAAGGTCTCGCGATTACAATATCGACACTTGTTTGTTCAGGTTGACCTTAAAAAGATTTTCAAATTGTTTATTTTTCTGCGTTATTTATCGTGCCTCAGCATTTAGTCTGTAATATTTAATGTATAGAAAGTCTTTACTAGCATTACAATGTAATATTGTACTTCCAAAAACGATACTTAGTAATACTGCAGTTGTGGTGATGCTTCTAATGCCTAGTAGAGCTTCGAGTTTTATAAGCCTACAAGTTGCATTCCTTCTTTTAACCACAGAAAAGATATGTTATGCTTTTCCAATTCTGCCATCACAAGATGTGCCAGCATTAAACGTTGCTGTGCAATGGTGAGATTACAAACGAGTGTGCGAGCCAGAACGAACATGGGTCAAATACCTTGTTCTGTGAAATTTCCTCCACTCAGGAGGGTCTACAACAACGCTTTAGCTCCCTGCACAGAGGAGAAATGTCCATTTGCATATCCGTCTTTGTCCCACCCCAATGGTGAGATTTATTTGTGTGCATAGTATACTTCATCTCCTTCTGTTTTGATCGACAATTGAAGAGATACTGTACTTGTGGGGAGGCCTAACCTTTGTATAGTTCTCTCCTAGGTCATCAATGGAAATCTAAATGAGGCTTCTCAATTCTCTAAATAGTAAAATGAAGCTAGGATTTCAAGCTCCAAACAATGAATGTATACGAGAAAAGGGTACATGCAGTGCATTTCAGCACATATTATTGGCCTGTTCAATTTTCAAAAGCCTACTGCAGTCTACTATTCAGTGGTTCAACAAGCCAAGCCCTCTTTGTAACTTTAGGCCAATTAATTCAGCTCTTTAATCGTCCCTGGCATACCAGGTTGTTGAAAGTGCCAAACCCCAATCCTTAATACTGAGCCTTTATTAGATTGTCTTTTTCAAAACTTCAGACATTTCTTTACAAGCACACTTATTCTATTTTTTTCTGGTTTCCAGTCACAGGTTCAGAATGGGCCATCTGGTCATCGAGGAGATGGAGAAGCAGATGACCCTTCTCTAGCCATGGTTGTGATACCCACGGTGTTAGCCGTGGCAGCATTTACCATATGGGCAGTACTGAAATATCGGCAGAGGATGTGAAACATTTCAGAACATAAACATATATTTATCGAGTCAAAGATATGACATGGAAGGAGAAGACGTCTACCTGGACAAAGGCTTCCCTGGATCAGTATCTGTTGTAGAGTTGATGCAGATTTATTTTTCTCTGGCACGAAAGGGAAAGACATGTTCTTGTTTAGTGATTATACACTAAATGAAACATTTCGATTTTGGCCGGTTTTACAGCATCTTGCATCAGTTTGATTGTGCTTTCTTTCCACAAATGATAGGTGCTCGCTTGCTCAGAATCTATAAACCTCAATCACAAGGCCTTAAGTGGGTTTTTTTGCAGGGTTTGTGCTCCAATTCCTTTAATCATCGTCCTGGGGTTCTGCACAGGAGTGTAGGCTGAGAAGGGTTAGACAGTTTTACAAAGGATTGTGAGGGAAGAAAAGGTGAGTTTCCACAACAGAATGCATGTAAGAGGCATTTGGGAACGGTAGCCACACGTAATTTTCATAGGGCAGAGTGTTCTTCTGGTTAACCAACACGCAGGGAGATATGCAATTGAAGAAGGTATGGTTAACCAGCACGCAGGGAGATGTGCAGTTGAAGAAGGTATGAGCAGGGGATTATAAACCAAGGTTATGAAAAGTTAACGTTTTGTTGATGTTCCTGTATAGAAAATTAATTGAATGTGGAATATCCTTACAGAGCTACAACAGACAACTATGTAAAACCAATGATAAGTGATGCATGGGAGAGAAAGACTGGTTTCTTGCCTTCTACATCCAGACAGTTGGGAATTCAGAACCTGTGCCATCTAAAGTAGCAAGTGTGTTTAGTGCCTTTTATACGGGAAGACTGCCTAAAGGGGCAGTGGGACTATGGATCGTGTTAAATGGGGCAAGTATGTTCTAGTAGTGGCGCTAGTTCAGAAGGTTGTTGTTAATCCCGTCTCTCCCAACCTGTGTGTTTTCAGGAAAGCACTACACCCTTTCCATCTATGCTCCAGCAATTGAATAATAGTTTGTATGCTAGTCAGTACAGGTAACGTAACTCTTTCCTTGTTTTTACGGTGCATAGCTGGTTCTTTGTAAATAGCAGCAAAGACATTGAAACACATGACATCCTTTAAAGCAGTAGTCATATTTTTATTCAGGTTTGTCCACTATTATTAAAACATCACATCTTGAAAGTGACCATATTTCAATACATTTGGCAGTGTACAATATGGAGCAATATCCCATACAAAGACATTCATTGTTAAATTAAATTAAAAAAGAATGTTGAAAACTACTCTGGTCTGACTGCCTCTGTGTGCTTGTTCTATTAAATTGGTCATTGCATAGTCACTGATCAAATCCTTTGCCTGCTAGAGATATTTGTGTACCTGATGACTATTGCGGGAGAGAGTGATAAATACATTTGGTTGAAGGGGAACAGCAAGGAAATGTCTTTGAAGTGGACTTCTTGACCAGCAATACATTTGTTCCCACCCTTGTGAAGTCCTCCATCGCCCACTCCCTTTAAATTTTCTTTATTGCAGCAGACTTTTAGGCCTCCCTTCCCCCCCATTTTTAGCTTTGCCAATTCTTGTTCATACTATGGACCCTTACAAGCAGGCGTAGTACAAATTGGACTATAGGACGCTATCCAGACGGGGGATTTGGGCCACAAACAAAAGCTTGTGCACAGCAGATTGAACTGGTGAGGACAATGAAGTGATCAGAAGTCATCATGGGGGTGGAGATCCAATGTCTCTCAGCTGGTATCAACAGACTGCAACTAGTCCTATTATGTCATGAGCAGAAGTTGACGTAGAGGACAGATATGGAGAATGAACGGAATCCTTGTTTTGGCATAAGGGGTCATAAATGTGGCAGAAAGCATGGCAGTAGAGTTATAGATCATTCCCTGGTCAGGTTGATCAGTGCTCTGGAAAAGTACATGGTCTGGAGGACGGCTAAGGTCCGTCAGGTGGGGGTAACGTTTGGTGCAGGATGCTGCGTTTCCTTGACTTGCAAGCCAATGAAGAATAAAGGTGCTTCTGTTTGCCATTACCCGAAATTAATGTCTGAGCCTGTTTCTTTCAACAGATCTGGTGCCGCAGCTCAGACCTGTTGTGCAACGTGGTTGCATCACCAAAAATACAGATGGCCTCCTCTTGAACACTCCAGTGCATGATTGATTAAGAATACTGGTTAAAAACTCCCAAGGCATGGTTGGGAGCAGGTTGACCATAAGTGGTGAGCTTGCGTTGTGGCCAGTTCAGAGGAGCAAAACGTTTTCATGAAACAAGACAGGCTTGTTTCATGAGTTGGACGTTTTGAGTTGTTGTTTGTTTCTTTGCCCGTCTCATCAGATTTCTGGGAGTTATATATTTGTTGTGTCCTGATATAAACCTGGCAAAGTATTGTCAACTTTAACATTCTATAATTCTGATCTGGTAAGACTTTGTGGATCCCAAATCATTTCTGATATTCTGATTCAGTATTTAAGGATCAGGAAGAAAAACAAAACATGAACTGTGTTCTGGGAAGCCGTTTATCCCAGTGAAATAGGGATAGGGATTATTCACTTACTCTATCAGAATTGTCACTGGACCTAGTATGATGGCAACCTAGTCTAACTCCCCCCCCTTCAACCCCACATATCCCCCACACCACCTGCACTATATGAAATGTCGTCAGGCCTAGTACGATAGTCACTTGTTTTGTTCCTCCCCTGCCTTTCTGCACCCCTCTCCCTCACCTTTGTTTTTCTCCGGCTCTACCAGAAATGTTGTCAGGCCTAGTACGGTAGTCGCCTGTCTGTTTCCATTTCCTTCCAACTCTCCCCCTCCCTTACTTATCTATGTCTTAGCTCTTGCACTATCTGAAATGTCGTCAGGCCGAGTATGATAGTTAATTTCACATCCTTACTGTTCATGGCCTGTGAGAATGTCATTGTATGTTCCCTTGTTCCCTCCCTTGCCTTGAAGCTCTTTGAAACACATTGTTTATAGGCGCTATATAAATAGACTATCATATCATAAATAGGGCAAAATCAGAGTGACTCCCTAAAGCCCTTTAAGAACCACTTAATGGAGTATCTGTAAAACCCCCATCCTTCTCAGGACTGCATACAACTGGTGTCACAGTATAAGTGATACAGGGGCAGATTAGTTTACATGTGTGGTAGTAAAACGAGGGACAGGCATGGGCGTAACCAAAGTCAAAGAAGGTGCCTGCACCACCGAAGAGCACACCTGTTCATTTTATTTTGTAAACTAGAATAGCACCATGCATGAATTTCTGTGTCTGGCATCAGTTGACACAGGAAAACTGACACTCCATTTCGATTGGACAATACTTTAAGTTTTGAGAAATTAGCAACTTTGAGGCACATCGTGGCAGAACAAAAAGGCAAATTGAGTTCGAGACTGTGGCAGGGTGGGGCATACACATCAAGGTTTGAGAAAGCAGCACAGGCAGAATGCATCAAAATGTAGGATTAAAAGATAGCAATGAGCGCTTAAATTCAATTTTTGGGAGGCAGAGGGGCAGCTGATCTAGCCAAGCCTACCACACTTCTGTGCTCCCAAATAATGGATGAGAAACAGATGATGATTAAATAGATGTCTTCGCTAATGTGAGCACGACGACTGTGGCAGCCCAAGCAGCTGTACCAACGGCTCCAGCCCCAGTGGTTGCACCAGCACCTACTGTGCTGCCGTCACCGGTATCGATAGCAGTAACGCAACTGGTAGCAAGTACTTGAGGCTCTTTTTCACTTAGATTTGTACAGATAACCAATTTCACCTCCCTGCTATACCCTATCCATGAGAAACAGTGGTACGTAATGAAGATTGGATAGCACTATCTTTCAAGTGCCCACCAGACATGTTCAAGACCCGGGGCAGGGAGAAGAGCTTCCTTTAATCAGTTAATGTTCCCTAGACTCTGAGCAATTTGCTAAATTTGGCCAAATGATTACCCAGAATACAAGAGTAGCTTCAGCATTTTATCGAGGAATTTCAGACTATTATATATAGCTATAACCATGCCTGGGCTGATTTGAACCAGCTGATGAGGGTAGTTGTGCCTCCAGAGGTTAGGCAGAGACTGGTACAGAATGCCAAATGGCTGGCGACTGACCCGGATACAAGGGATGCATTTAAACAAGCTCAAAATGTAACGCTGCAAGCAAACCAAGATGAGTCCCCAGCAGAACATTTAGATAAATTAAAGGTAGTGTTTACACAACACACTGGTATCTCAAAACCCTGATGAATCTAACAGGACGCAATTGCTAATTCTTTGGGTTCTAGCTTGCAGCCAAAGGTACATGCACAACTGAAGGCAATCTGCATAGGGTGGTGGAATAAGTCATTATCTAAATTAGTTGCAGTAATCTTTGTGTTGCCTGCCAGGAAAAAAAAGAAAGGTAATATTGGGTTTATGATGCTCCAACTGCAGGGCAGGGACCTCTGGTTGCAAGAGGTTGATCAGGGGGGGTTTGGTGCTAGAGTTAAGATATGGTGGAAGTTTAAGGAACTCATGGTGGCAACCGTAAAGATGGACACACGTTATCACAGTTCAAGGGTGTTTATTAAACTGAATATGCAGGTTGGAAAAACACCTATTCTAAACCTAAAGCTAAGATGGGAGCAAGCTACGACCATCAAATGAAAATGAAGGCAGTCCTAGTGGTGTCTTGTCAAATATAAAAAGGGCCTATACTAAAAAGAAAATGTAAAAAAAATGTCCAATCCTTACAACTAAATACCAAAAAGAGTGTGGGATAGGGTTCACAAGAAAGTGTTTATAAATAAGTCAGGATGTGGTAGCCGGGGGTCTCGGTTCCCCATGTTTTAAGCACGGGACAATGTGGGACTTCTGAGCACAGCACTCTCTCGAACTTTCCCAGGATGAGACGACCATCGTTTTAAGCTATCCGGACCTTTGGTGGTTAAGTCTCTTTTCTACAAAAAGTCTCTTGCCTCTGAGGACATGATATTTTCAAAATAACAAATTAAAGTTCCTTTCCATGTGTACGTTGGGTGATGACTTTTTACCCCTGGATCATCCTCTTCCGGGTATAGATCCCTTTTAATCATCAGCCTTCCTCTGTTGGGTTCGCTGTGGCTTTTCTTGTATTCACAAGTCTAAATGTATTTTTAAACAGTTCACTGTAGCCATCCTTCTGTCGGGTTCACCTTTGTCAACACACTGTTTATCGGGACTTTAGACTTTGCCCCTTTTCGTTGGCGTCCCTCCATCGGGTTTACTCTTGCCAACTTTTTATCACACGTTTTCTTCTACTTTCTTACGATGCAGGATTTACTTCCCTTAACGTTACAATCTTCTGCCGGTCAAAAACTTTCGACTGTACAGAGGATTTTACTAGACCCTTGTATGGCCACTTTGACCCCTTTCTCGTTCCGTTCCCAAGCCCTTCTGGTAACGGTAGTTTCAACAATAGGGTAATCTTCCAGAGTTTCTCGAGTGAGCAACCACGTGGTGCCAGACTCTTCGGCAGCTGGTTTTCCCATCTCGTATTAACTGTTCTTTGTACTTTTCTTCAATTAGCAGTTTACTTCTTTTGTTAGCTCTTTGCTTCTTTTGTTCAAACACAGTTCGTTTTCTTATCGGCTCTCCCCTCGACTCACCGGCAGTGATGAACCACTAAGCTTTTCTTATCTCTCGAGTCAAGGCCGGTACCACGGTGGCAAGCGTCTCTCCTCTGCTTGGTTATCGGCAGAGGAGGGCCCAGTGTACCGTTTACATCTGCTGCAATACACACTGGCTATTACTTGAGGTCTTATGATTCCTTTTGTGGAGGTTTCACAGGCCTGGTTTGGAAAGGGCAAGGTCGCTTCTCTACTTGTCACCCTCTCGGTTCACGCCGTCTATCTCCTCCTCTTGAACTGCTGTGCTGAGTTAGCTCTTATCGTGCAGTCTGCCTTGCTCGTCCTGTGCTCTCATGCTCCACCTGTGCTCTCATGCTCCACCTTTTATCACTGTGGGGAAGGGAAAGGGCCGTCTGGTGTGTGTGATTCTGGTCAATTGCCTGACTTCGCCTGACCCTTGTGTTGGGACATGTCAGATAAACTGCTCTAGTGTTAGTCCATTGTCTTTCGTGTTGTGCAAAAGTGTTTGTGTGGAAAAATGGGGTGGGGCAGCGTTTCTGAATATCCTACTTGGTAGAATGAGGAAAAGGTGTTGGAAGAAGGGGGGGATACCGCGTCTCGACCGTCGCTGTCCCACTTCGACTCCCCGAGGACCTTCCATCCAGGTGATCCTCCGTCACTGGTCCACCCCTAGGAACTGGGTCCAATAGCGATGGCCATGTCCTGGCCACCTGGATGAAATATCCCCAGGGACTAGCTAGGGAGACCTCTTCAGGTCCCTAGTGGAAATGAACCGTACATCAGGGAGAGTGCATAGATCCTAGGGCATGTAACCATTGTAAGCAATTGGGACACTAAAATAATAAATAACCCTACAGGCCGCAGAGAAATAACAAACTCCTACCTAGGGACTGGGTCATTTACCAAACTTTAATGCTCCGGGCCATTTCCCCAACCCTAATTCCAGCACCACAAGGTTTGTTCCAAACAAATCACATCTGCCCCGAAATGAGGATGAGCAGTTCTGAGACAGCCAGAGAAATAACCTTGCAATGTTCAGTGTGAATTAGGTGGGTGATTGGTCCCATGCCCGGTTGGTACTGGTGCTAGTAGGCCAGCTATTTGATTGCAATGTTTCTCTGATCTGTTTTTTTCAAGATCTTAAATGCAGGCAGAATATCCAATGTCCTTCTAATACATCAAGTCACTGAACGCCTCAGAGTTACTTTGGGTCCTATTACCGGCATGCATTTGTTTCCCCTTAGCCCCCCTGCCTCACTCAATTTGTTTGGTATAGATTTACTAAGTAAACTGAATTGCACCATTTTCTGCACAGCTGATGGGGGCAACGGGGGATGTTTCCAGCAAAACTGTATGAATTGTATTAGCCACACTTTAGGTTCTACCAGAGAATTCTGTATTCCCTGTGGTGGGAGATTGGTCATCTGATGTGCAGGGGTTGATTGCTGCTGTCCCGGAATGTCTTTGGTCCATACATGAGGACAAGGTAGGTTATGCCAGAAATGCAGAACCAGTTAAGATTGGTCCTTAAAGAATCTAAAGAATCTGCCTCAACTCGCACAAAATGCTCAAACCTGATACCAGGGAAAGAACAGCCATAGTCCCTTTAGAAGCCAGGTATTATTAGTCCTACTTTAAGTCACTGATATAATCCAATTGTACCTGTTAAGAAGCAAGCCTGGTAGTAACACCTATAGATTTGTGCAGGGTTTAAGAGTAGTACATTCTCTAAACCCTTGATTTCCTTTGGTACCAAACCATTCTACAATTTTAGTCTCTATACCCCCTACTGCCATGCATTTCACTGTAGTTGATGTGTGCTCTGCATTCATCCCAATACCCATACATGTTCTAGTTCATTCTTGTTCATATTTTCTTATCAAGTAATTCAGTACACGTGGACTAGGATGTCACCGGGGTTCACAGATTCCCCTACTTTGTTTTCCCAACGGCTTTAGAAGTATTTGGACAATATTAATTTTTTAATTGGTCATTGTTGGTGCAATACGTTAACAAATTACTGTTGGCTTCCCCATCATATGAGGCATGCAAGTTATACACGCGGGTACTACTGACTGCTTTAGCCAATAAGGGAAATAAAACATATAAACAAATTGCAACTATGCAGAGAAAAAATACATTACCTGTGACACAACATCATACGGGACCATAGCTCCTTCTAGAAAGAAAGCAGTATACGGGCCGGTAGGATTGCTTAGGGGCAACATGCTTGCCTTGGAAGCAAGACAACACAGGTTTGAATACGAGTTCCACACGTAGATACTGGTCTCTGGTACTAAGCGCATAATACAAGATTGAGTACTAAAACGCCTGAAACCGTAGACTGTTGCACAGATAAAAGCATGTTTGGATGTGCTGTGCTATTGTAGGCAAAGGATTTTAGGATATGCAGAGATAGTAAAACCATTACAACACTATATAAAAGCAAACACTGTAGGACCCCTTCAATGGACCACAGTTTGAGGTTATAAAGGAGAAATTGGCTGAAGCCCTGCTTTGGGATTGCCAGATTATAGGTAGACATTTACACTGTACTGGCATGAAAGAAATTGGTTTGTATTAGCAGTACCGATACAAACAGTCATTGGCTAAGACCATTTGCATTCTATAGTAAAGGATTAGATCCGGCAGTTGGAACTATGACACCCCGTTTACATTCAGTGGTAGATGCTGCCTTAGCTGCATATTGGATTCCCCCGTGGAAGTTTCAGTTACTCTTTCAGCAATAATCCTATTGCTCGAGACAAAACAAAGCACATGTCTGTTTCCTGCACTAAGTATGAAATCTTGTGGTTGAAGTCCTCAAATATTACTTTTACTCGAAGCCCAGTGCTAAATCCTGCATCCCTGCTTCTGATGCTGAACCACACAAATCTGAGCCCTATGACTGTGTTGTCAACACTGATTTCCTTCTATTTTTAATACATTTTTTATTTGGTTTATTACAAACCTTTAAAAAAAAGTGTTCTGTACAATACACAATATTAAAATACATTACAAGTTCACAGACAATTCATTTTTCCCACTTTGCTAAAGAAACATTTTGTTACACTGAACAAGAAGAGATCCACTGTGTCTACTAACCCTCAATTACAAAGCATATATAGCTCCACTTATGTTTCCTGCCACGTCATCATGAATTTCTAAACGTATGACCATTGCTTCTAAGAAAAAAGTTAGTGCTATTGTTAGTTTTCGGTCAGACTCGTCAAACATTATATGCCACCAATCTTCAGCACATATTGTTGACCTTTCTGTCGTGACTTTTCCAAAATGGAGTTTCCTCTCCTCGCTGAGGGCTGCACAAAACAGAATGAGATGTTTTAATGTTTCTTTTGAGGCGTTGCACAGTCTACATTGGTCTGGTGCTGTTTTATCTGCTAACCACAAGTGTGTTCTCTCTCTTGTTTTAAACCTATTTAAACAGAACATCATGTACAGTCGTCTTCTCTGCAAATCAGGAAATAGTTTCCAGGCACTATGGATCTCGTTTAGGCCTCTTTTTTCGCTAGGGACGTTTTCCATAAAAGTGTACGTCCTTCTGCGGTCGCTGGTCTCACACCAATCTCTTCTCCATAGTCTTTTTTTTTTTTAATATAGGGTTGTTATGCAACATGTTGATGCTAGTGGCCAGTTCCGCTAGTAAGGTTTTACATCACTGTACCAATAAGGCAAGCACAGAGTTCTTGTTACATCCTGGATTTTGGAGGCTCTTGTACTGTGGCAAGATGTCTTCCATAGTCCTTTTCTGATAAAGCGCAAGTGTGTTCCAGCACACTCTCACGTTAATGGAGGTTAGACTAAGCTCATAACGTATGCACACTGTCGGAATACCCCTGGATAAGCCAAGTACCCTAGACCAAAAGTTGTTTTCCATAAATCAGAGGAACAACCTAAGGCACATTCCGCTCCATAGGTTAGTGGTGGAATTGCTTTTTGTTTTTAAAAAAAAAAAAAGCCAAAACAGGCAGTAATGAATATTTCCCGTATTATTTTATTTAGCACTATAGCCTGAGTCGACAGCTGTCGACATTTGAATTTGATGCCTTCAACCCATGGTGCATCGTTCAGGCTTGAGCTGATCTGCATCCCCAGGTTCCTCTTGTGCATTGTAAAATTTAGTTGTGTTTTATCTATATGCCAATGAAACGTCGACCGCTTAGTTCATTTTAGACCTCAAGCCCTTAAACACTAGTATTTCAGACTTTGCTGTATTTATACTTGGACCATTCTCCTTGACATACAATGCAAGAGCGTTCAATTATCTCTGTAGACCAACTGGTGTTAAGTCTAGCAAAATTAAGTCATCAGCATAAAGTAAATGACTTACATGTGAGCCGTTGATTTTGGATGAGAAGGATACGGCGCTGTTGTATGGTCAATGTCAGAAAGGAATAGATTGAAGATAATGGCTGCAAGTGGACAACCTTGCTTGACCCCGCACTGCGTTTCAATTGGGGCGGAAAGTTTTCCAATCGACAAGTCTAATTCTAATTTCCGTCTTAGTATGCAATATGGGGGGGGGCACTTCCACTTGATCGTTTTAGCCCACAGCAGTTCACGTTCAATGCTATCAAAAGCGTGTGACAAGTCAATTATTGCAAGATAAGTCTTATTCCCAGTTCTTATTGCTTCCATTTTCAGGATGTTAAGGATTAGCAGGTTCAAGCTGCAACCTACACCCTTGACGAAGCCAGTTTGTCTCTGGTCGATGTAATTGTTGTTCACACTCCATGTTGTCAACTTATTTTTCAATGATGATGCGTAGATCTTACTCAGGACATCGAGCAGTGCAATTGGCCGATAGTCTTTGAGATTTGACCTGTTGCCCTTTTTAAACGCCGGGACAATGATTGCACTTTTCTATGATGCCGGTGTTGCGCATTCAGCTGTAATTTTCCTGAACAAGGCATAGCAGAATTCAGCCCAGATTCTTAAGAATGTCTTCTTTTGCAAAAGTCGAGCTTTTTTTTGTGTATAACGACGTATAATGTTTTAACCAGTCATTTTCGGTTACCATATTAGCTTGCAGGGCAGTTTGAGAGCCCAATAAGTTGTTAATGAGGCACCAAAACTCACGTGTATTGTTGTTTTTCATTTTTGAATGCATGGCTTCAGCATCCGTCTGTACCATCATGATTTTATGTACTTTAAGCCAGTTTTTGTAGGCCTGTTTTATGAATATGTTGACATTTTCACTGTCATAGTTTTTACTGCATGCTCTAATATCACTTCTGATTTTAGGCTTTTTTTGGAGGAACTCAAGGTCAAAGATGTGAGTATTTTTGAAGCTGTGATTTTTAAGCCCCTGTTTTTTTCCTTATAGTTTTCCAGGATATCTTGTTGTTCAAGTTGGCAATTTCAATTTTGATAAGCGGAATTTATCATTTTTGTCTCTTCCTCCGTGAGTCTTAGATGAACACGGTTTGATTCGACGACTAAATCATGAGTCTAATTCTCATTTTCTTTCCAGACCGAGGCAGCAATGGATACTATAACCAGATTATGATCACTTTCGATCATCTGTTTTACTTGTAACTTCTATACATATGTATGCACATTCTCAGAAACAAAAAAAACAAAAAAATAGACTCCTTGGTGTCTCTCTTCCATGTGGCTCTTGCCGGTATATCGCCTATAGTGTTCCCATTCAACATATGCATGTTTCTGCTCTCCATCTCTATAGACCATTGTTGGGCAGCCTTCGAGGGGGCTAAGGTGTTATACTGATTTTTTGAAGTTACATCAAGGCAGGTTATGTTTAGGTCTCCACGAAACAAGATTTTTGCTGCCTCATCCCTTTCATTGATACAATCAATGATGTTGGTTATTTGATCAATGAACACAGGAACGCCAGTGGCCTTGTGTTGCCAATAGATGTTAATAATATAAAGATATTCCTTTTTTTGCTTGTTGGTACTTTCAGCTGCTTGTTGGTACTTTCAGCTGAGTTAATACTCTGTACTGTCACCAGAGTCACCAATTTGTTGACATACTAATTCTAATTACTGTAGGGTACGTTGCACTATTTGTAAAGCGTACCTCCTGATGTTGAGTGTATCCCTGTTTTGATACACTGTCAATCAGCTAATCCTAGCTTATCACGTAACGACTGTTTGTTTTGTGTTAAAATGTTTATGAATTGTATGTATTGTGGACCGCACTATTTAATCACTTTTTAGGTCGTAATTCTATTAAATCTGATGTTTATCATTTTAACCACAACTGGTCCTTTTGTGGTTCCCCTACTCTGGGAGCCCTTTATGTGTGGCATCTACATTATAGCTCTGTCTCCTCTTTAAACACGGATCTTTGTCCTCCCGGACTTAGACAGAGTATACGTTGCTAACCTATCTCAGTCAACTGTATACCGGGCTTCCTCCCTATTTAAGTTGGTACTTTCAGCCTGCCACAAAGTCGTCTGGATGTAAGATGAAGGAATATAGGATTCAATGATTTTATAACCCGAGCTTTTGAGCACTAAGGTCATGAGGCCAGACATAGGTCTACCCTTGGCTTTTTTTGATGGCAGGGTTGAAAGCAATTTCAAAAGCGTCTATGGTCTGACATACAGACAGCCAGGTTTCCTCTGCACACATGATATCAAGATCTTCTAACCATTTGGATTGTTGCAGGCAAGCATAACCCCGGGTGTTGCAACAGGCGACATTAATATGATCCTTGGAGTTTGTGTTATGGGATTAGCTTTGGTTTTGATCTGCCAAGGCTTTCGATAGCCAACTCCAGTCCTTACCGCCCTCACCCAAAGGGCCAGTGCCTACCATTTTTGGATTGTTCACAGAGGAGCTGATCGTTTGGGCAAAGGTGATTTTAATTTGGTCAGTGGAATGAGGCAATGTTGCTTTGGATAGTAGTGTGTTTCTTCCAACCAACTCCTCAGTGGTAGGTTTCTCTAAACATGCATATCGAGCGTTATTTTTCACACAAGGCTGGGCGCCATTCTCTGTGCTTTCAGGGAAGTTTAGCTTCATCCAGGGTGCATCTTTAGAGCTGGTTTCCATGCTCTCCGTTTCAGCGCCTTTCCTCAGATATGTTTCAGTAATGTCAAAGCCCATTGAATTTAGTACCGGGGCTGCTTCCAGTAAGGTGTTGCATACGATTCTTGAGTCGATATGTAATCTTACATCGTTCCGTTTTTTCTTTGTAGAAGTCCATGACTTTTATGTCGTTTGTCTCAATAATTCGCAAGGTCGGTACATAGTGTAATAGACGCAGCACGTTTTTCTGATTTAGAGCCAGATCATCATTGCTATGTTCTATGCGTTCTAATACTAAACAGTATTTTGAGTATGGTTGTTTATCTACAGCTTTGGGACTGTCGGCTGGAATGCCGCCAGTCCGCCCATCCAGTGTGGTTTTCCTTGCAATACGCTCGGAATCCAGTCTTTGTGGTAGAGAGTGCTTCAATTTCGGAACACTTGAGTTCCATAGATTGTGCTGTAAATGTGATACACTTGCGGTGGTTAGGTCTTCAGCTACCTTGTCCCGTTTTGGACACATCGTCATAAACAAAGGGCTTCCAGACTTTTTCAGAACTGGCTTCAGTAGCAGGAACTGCCAAAACTAAGGTACACACACGGGAGCGCCTAGGAGCACCTGGAGACAATGGTACTATTGCTGATAGTGACTCTTCAGTTAAGTCAATCGATATGGCTTGAACTGAAGGTATCTGTTTCCTCATCTTCCTCATAAGTTGAGAGATCATGTAGGTTAATTGAATTTTCATTGTTAGAAGATGGTAGGGCGCCACATTATGCTGATTTTGAGGCGACTGCTTCATGTTCCATTAAGGCTGCGCTCCCATTTTGTCCTCGAGGTGGCTCCACAAAGTCCTGTTCTTTTGAGGCTAAACTCCCGTTATGATCTCGGAATGACTCAGCCTGTAAGGTCATGCATACAGCTTTAATGTTTCGGAGGAACTTTCTTGAGTTGTTAGTCATTCGTCCTATTTTTGCTTAAAATTTTTTATATTTCTTTGCTTGTGCAATTTACGCTCCAACCGGCTTTACCCCATATTTAGATTTACAGTTAAATAACGGGAAAGCTACAGTGTTTGAAACATCTGTTGCATCGACATCAGAGCACAAGCTCACCGTCCCATCCATTGGGCCAATATATTTTCTGAAGAAGTTGGAATTTGCACATCTACGTTTGCACGACTACTTGCAGATTGTACACTTTTTATTTAAAGCGTCGACAAAAGGCACTATTTCATCTCCACAGTTCAACTGGTTTGCCTTTTGTGGCTTCATTCATGAACATGATAGGTGTGGGAGTAGTCAACTCTCGTTGGGAGACGTCTGTGCTTGTTTGGCACTCAACATTTTCAATGGATTGTTCACAGGCTTGGGAGATTCAGAATTAATTGCTTGTTGGTTGTGTAGATTTATGATTACAGCCTGTGTTGAGATGCCCTTGCTTACTTTTCTTGCAAGATTAGAACTGTTTGCCTCAGAGTGGCAGACAGCCGACACTACATTGCAGTTATGTGGTTTTAAAAGAGCAAGAGCTTCCTTGGCAACCTCTGCCAATAATTTTTTATCATCGCTGTTCTGTTTTTGATCTGCTAGAACAGCATGAGAAGAGTCTATTTTGTTTGTCGATTCATAAATCTGTTTAAAAAGGTTGTCGCGTTCCAGAGTCACCATCTTGGAGTTCATCAAAGCAACCAAGTTGCTTGGGTCGTTTACGCTGTCCTTCATTTGCTCATACATTTTGATGAACGGGCAAATCGTCATGGACATGGACGATATCGGGGTCGGTTGCAATTCCTGGATGATTTTTTTTTTTACTGTCTGAAGAAAGAAGCACCTCGGGGCTGCGAGAGTGGGTCTTATATTGTAAGCGCTGTATTTTGGGGAAGTCTCCTTCCATAAGCGATGATTCACTGGACGAGTCATCTGTTGAAGATTCTGCTCTGTAGTGCGGCTGAGGCCGCGTGACAGGTTTAGGTTCTTTTTCACCACTTTTCACAGCAGACAATGAATTTTGGCTGAGATTCAGCCGTTGTGGGCTCTGTTTTTTTGGCACTCTTTGTTGTGATCAGTTGATCCCAGTAGAGTCAGTTGTCTGACTGCCAGCGTTTAGTGGGGCCACTATTGCGCTCGTTACTCGCTGAGTTTTTGATTTTATCTTAAACACGCATTTCACAGCTTGTAATATTTAGATCTGCCGGTATTTTCCCTGTTCTTGATTGGTTTCGTTTTGTTAAGTCCTGTAGTAGTTCATTGAGCACTTCAAGCTAATTTTTCTTTGTGGGTGTTTTTGAAGAGAGTGAATATTGCTTTTCTTCAGTGTCAGACTGATGGTAGCAGGTACAATAATACTCTTATCCTGAGTTTTCGCTGCAGAATTCACCACAGGAACTTGAACTTGCATAGATGTCTGTTTTACCGTCTTGTGTTTTTCCTGGTAAATGTTCTGTACATTCTGCTGTTCATCCGCACTCATGATGTATGTTATTAAAGTTCTTGGTTCATTTGCAATGAGAGGCTCGTTCGTGTATTCAAACACGTCATCCAGCTCCATCCCTTGTTGCAAGCTCAAGTCCACAGTCTAGTTTGCTTTCTTTACTGAAAGTTCCATACACGGCTCTAAATGAGTCTCCTCATTTTGTGTGGAGTACGTTAATATGGACGTGGCATTGCTCCATTTCGTTTGTATTACATCAAGTTTGTCCCCAGTGTCGCCTGTAGATGTGGAAAGAATCTCCCAGTTGGGCGCCGGTGTTTCCGACGCTGAAAAAAATGGTGAGTTTGAAAGTGAAGGGCCGTTTGTTTTGCGGTCACCGTTCGGCTGAGCAGCGTGTTGCAGTGACCCAAGGAATCGCCACGCAAGCACACGCAGCGCGGGAACCCTTGACTGTTCAAATAAACAGGGGACCTTCCAGCTCACGGCCAGATTCAGGACAGGGTCAGGTCGAGTGAGCAGGGCAGACATGAAGTCCTCCGCTTCCTGCTCATGAGCCTGATCCTGGACCCGACCCCCGGCTTCCGTTAGTATTGGATCAGAACATGTTTTGTTTCTGGTGAAGGTGACCCCAGGATTTTCACCTGTCTCGGCTATCAACGTGCCATTCGGAGTCGGTTTTAGGACATTAGCAAGATATGCAGGGGAGTGTTTACGAGTTGCATGCCGGGAAATTACTTTCTCTTTAATTACATTAAAACAACTGAGCACATTGTCACAGTCAAAACCGGCAGGGCATACACTTACTTGGGATTTTTGTGCGCCGCTAAGCACCGGTAACGGCAGAGCCCAGTGTGCCTCTCCGCATTTGTAGCCGTGTTTGAGGTTGTTGTAGCAATCTCGTCTTGGAGCGTGTAGCAGGTTGCAAAATAGTTCGATGTTCATTCTCTTCAGGTCAACTGCTTCCTCCATTCCTCCCAACTACTCCCAAAACTCAGCTGACTCTGCGTTTGCTCCGCGAATAGTCAGAGTCTTTGTAGTGTAGCCAGCAGGTTGCTCCACCTCCAGGAAGAAGCAATGGAGCTACAATATAGAGATGCAGGAAAAAGGTTCCACCAATACAGCACAGCACAGAAGACTCCAAGACTCGGCTAACTCCTTCTAATTCCCAGGGGTGGCGTAACATACCTATGAAGCTAATTGTCTCACTTGCGTAGCGTACCTCGAGTGTCGCAGGAGTCCACAATGGCAGCCTGCCATTTTCACTTGATCATGTGTAGTGTAGTGTTTGAAACCTACAGCCAAACAGGCCTAGAAGGGCAACATCAGGTCGGGGGGGAGGAGGGGGTCGGAGGGTAGACCCTGGCCCACACAGCTTGGCACCACCCTATTTACGTGATGGAGGAACTGTGTGAACACTGTAGGAGAGGTGCTAGCGAGGATGTTGTTTAGAGGCAAGGAGGAAAAGAATGGAGTTGACAGGCCAGCGTGATCTGGTATCTAGAGATGATTGCTTACCACAGTGGCAAGAGCAAGCTGAGAGCAGGGCTGGCAGGCTCCCAAGGCAAGGAACGAAGTGAGCAGGTGACAAGGAAGGAAGGAACAAGCATAAGGTGCCCTGTAAAAGGGCAATCCCAGAAAGGGACAAAAAACGAGGCAGAAGGCAGGCAAGGACCAGAAAGGGAATCAAGATAAGAGAGGGCAGAGGGCTAGAGCAAGGGGGCGGAAGCCCAAGGCAGGCAGAGTGGGATGGCAATGGATAAAAGACAGCAGGAACAGAAAGGAACTCTGCCACTGGAGTGTTAAGACGCTGCATGCTTTAGTGCTGAATGGCTAATGAAGCAGGGTTTGTGGAAGTCTGTGGTTTACATCCGCTGTGTCTTTTGTCATGGAGGCAGTAGGCCCTGGTGACTTTGTGTGCGCGGAATGGTGCTTCGGGCCCCCACGTGGTTTCTCATGGTGGTACCCTTTTGTCGCTGTGCCTGCCATTTCTGGCCCCTAGCACTGCTGCCCATGAGCCGGCACAGGAGCTGTGGAGCTAACTGCCCTCTCCAACATGATAAACGGCAGGCAAGTAAAGCAGGATGATGCCTGGGATTGGGGCATGCCGGCCACGGTGTGCTAATCCCCATTTAGATAATGCAGTTCCAATATATTTCATGTATTGGGATCTACATGGTCAAATGGTGGACAGGTATATGCAGTATGTGCATCATAAAGAATGTTAGATCAGCTCATACCACTTGCAGGGTTTTATAGTAATTATTGTATGATAGTTATTGATCTAGAAAGGTCAGGCTTCTGATGCATTGTGGTCAATGCATCTTTAGGTGTCAAAATCTTTGCAAAACCTCCATCTGCTTTCCAGGTCACTACACGTTTCCTGAATTGCTTGGATGGACTGGTCATAAGACTGCAGCAGCAAAGAAGTATTTTCCCCTGTGATTGATTAATTAGCCCGATTGGAATGGGCAAAAGGGTTTATGACTTGGGCACAGCGCGCCAGCACCTGCCAACATTGGTGAGCTTCACATCATTGGCACTCGAAGAACAAAATCACCAAAGACATTTAGACCTAGCTGATCCGGGAAGTGGTGTCAGCTGGATGGATCAGAACTGGCTCAAGCTCAACGTCGACAAGACCGAGGTGCTGGCGGTGGGCTGCCCCCTGGATTCTTCACTGTGGACCACTGCCTTCTGGCCTTCCTCCCTGGGTCCCCTCCCCACCCCAGTAAGTAAAGTGAAAAACCTGGGTGTTATTCTCTCTGCCTCCCTCTCCATGTCTGATCAAGTAGCGGCTGTGTGCCAAGCTGGTAACCACCAACTCAAGAGTTTTTTGAAGATTTTCTACCTAGTTCTTTCCCGCTTAGATTACTGTAACTCGCTGTATCTGTCGCAGCCTATTGGCTTGATACGACTACAGCGTATACAGAATCTGGCTGCTAGGCTGGCGACCGGCACTCCGTATGGTGCCCATACCACCCCGGTACTGTGCTCACTCCATTGGCTGCCGGTCTGCCGGCGTGTCTGCTTCAAGGCCCTGTGTATAGTCCACTGGGCTATCCACGGTCAAGGGGCCGAGTTTCTGCAGATCAAATTCTCCCATTATCTACCAGAGCGGGACTTATGCTCATCCACTGCGGACCTTCTTGTTGTGCCAAGGTATCTTCGTGCTAGGGCTGGAGGCAGGGTCTTCTCCATAGCTGCAGCCACTCTCTGGAATGGTCTCCCCTCCGTAATGAGGAAAATTCCCAATCCTCTTGCCTTTAGAAGAGCTCTTAAGACCACTCACTTCTAGCACCTTACCTTGTGTGTCTGTGTTGATAGGTCAGCCCTCCCTCTTCAGCGCCATGATGCCTTCGGGTGACCGTGTACTTTACAAGTGCAGATAACATAACATAACTGGAATAACAATGGAACATGCCCTGTGCTGAAGTGCAAGATTTCCGGAGTAATCAA
Source organism: Ambystoma mexicanum (assembly GCF_040938575.1). Lineage (NCBI taxonomy): Eukaryota > Metazoa > Chordata > Amphibia > Caudata > Ambystomatidae > Ambystoma > Ambystoma mexicanum. The sequence goes on from NC_090940.1 coordinate 179,134,666, forward strand.
TCGCCGTCAGAGAAGACGTCCTCCATCACAGTTGGCCGAGCAACCTTGGAAGTGATTTAGGAATTCCTAAATGTAGGAGGTCCTGGAGAAACTTGGGGAAATGCAGTGGATTGAGATGTGAAAAACGAGCATGCACCATCCAGGCAAAGGGTCCAGTACTGCACATGGACACCAACAAGCAAAGTTGTGCGAGGTTCTTGAACAGGCTGCAACGGAGACAGGGTCACTCATTGTGAGGTGTGGGAGGTGCAATCTCCATGACGGTCCTACCCATTTTTTTTCTCCTGGCCCAAGAACAACCTATGACCTCTGGTTCAGCATTGGTTCAAATTTGAATCTTTGGCTCTTGCGACCTCTACAGCTGAGATATCTTAGCAAGTGGCCAGGTTATATTAGTGGGAAACCAAATATGTTGGTATGGTTCTGTAACAGGTGAGCACTTTAATGGATAGATTGCTTTATCAAGAAATTGACATTTGTCACACTAATTCCTTTCCCTTCTGTGGATATCTATGTTGTCTTGCAGACCGAATTGAAACGTCATGATGTTTATTGGCCAGCAGTCGAAAAATGGGTCCGCAAGGTTGTATGATGCATTGGAGCTGCAATGGACAAGAAAACGTGTTAGGGCTATAAAAGGAAGTGGTGAGAATAACTGGTGTACAGCAAGATGTTCACAAAGTGATGGCTGCGCACTCTCAAAGTGGGTCAAAATCACTGAACAGGTTATCATGCCATGTTCTTTCTAGAGAGGGGTGTCTGCTACCTTTTTTTATACTGAATCTGTTGGTTGTCTCCATGACCACCAGTCTGGCTTTTGAGATGACAGAAGCACTGAAACTGCTCTCCTGAACACCTGTGAAGACTTGCTCTGTAACATCGACTGTAGCCTTCCTTCTGTCCTCATCCTTCTTGATCTGTCCTCTGATTTCGACATGGTCAACCACGCCATCCTGATCAATCGTCCCTGTGACAACCTGGGCATCACGGGTCAGGCCCTAGCCTGGTTGACCTCCTTACTCTCTGATCGACCCTCACAGGTCCAATTGGGGTCCTTTCTCTCCACCACCTCTTTCCACATGTGGGGTCCACAGGTTTCTAACCTCTCACCCTGGCTCTTCAACATTTACTTGGCACTTCTGGCCCAGCTCTTCTCTACCTACTTTCCTAACTTGCAGTGTTATGCAGATGACACTCAGCTCTCCTTCAGACTCCTTTCAGCCTCCTCTCCTCCTCTCTCGTGCATTCCTGACTGTGAGATTCAGTAATGGTGTGCCTCCAACAATCTCTGCCTTAATGCCAGTAACATTGAGATCCCATCTCCTGCTTCCCCTCTTTCACTCTGGCTACCCTCTACCTGCACCTTCCTGCAAGGCAAAAATCGTTGGTGTCATCTTCAACTCCACCCTCTCCTTCTCTCCTCACATCAGACATCTTTAAGATTTCCCACTACCAGCTGCACCTCTTCAGAGGTATTTTTCCTTTTCTCGCTTTCCCCCAGAAGCTCACTGTCTCCAAAGCCATGGTTCTCTCTAGGCTGTGGACTACTGTAACAGCCTCTTTCTAAAACTGCCTGCCTCTACTCTCCGCCCTTTGCAACTAATCCAGAACAGGACTGTGAGACTTGTCCATAGGGATTGTATCTCTACAGCCCTGAAATCTCTCCACTGGCTCCCGGTGGCTGCAAGGGTCAAGTCCAAGACCCTCTGCATTGTCCACAAGGTTTTCTGCGTCCGGGGACCACTCTACATCCAACTCGCTCTTCCTAAGCTTTTTCCTTCTCGAGCCCTCCACTCATCCACCTCCAACTCTGAGGGTCCGGTGCTTCTCCAGGCAGAGAGTGGGGGGTAGATCCATATCCTCGGCTGGGGCCTCCCTCTGGCACAGCCTCTCTGCCTTTCTCAAACCTGAGCAGGACCTCCTAAGGTTCTAGAAGCAACTCAAGACCTTCCTTTTTGATTCTGCTTTCTCTCTATTTCTCCCCTGCTGATGTACCGGTTTGCTGCGCTAACTGGTTACTTGGCCACCCTATGAACCATAACACGCACCAGGCTCCTGCATGACTAGTAGCCCCTTGCACTGCCTCCAGGCCTCCCACACACTTAGTGACTGTATCTGTAGCCCTACACTCTCCTGCCTCCTTGCACTTACTTGAGCCGGCCACCCCGGCAGCACTTACTTGAGCTTGCCTATTGCATTCTCCCCCTAGATCCCCTGGCACTTCCCTCCCTTCCCCTCGCTCTTGCACGATCTGAATGACACAAGGCCTAGTACGATTGTTTATTTTGCCCTCCCTTTGTCTCCCATTCCTTGTTGCACATATGAACACATGAGTACAGGCGCATTATAAATGACCTATATCATACTCACCATACTGCCACTCTGTACCTCCTATGCCACATGATTTGTCACCTGAAATATTAGAAAAATACCTTTTCCTACCATGTCCATGTGTGTAATACAGTTCTTTGTTCTCTTGGCAGGGCTGATTGCTTGTTGACGATGCCTTCGTAGAAGAGGCCAAAATTAAGTGTTAAGTAAAAAGGGCCTTATATAGTGGCATTCTGCCAATAAGGTGGGCTTCTGTGCACTTGGCTCTGTAAGAAAGGAGGGCAGGGTGTGTTAGATAGCAGGAGGGTAAATGCAGAAACCTGTGGTGTTGATGGCTGCAGGTTGGAATTACCAGTTAGCTGTGTACTGAAATGAACATCTTTGTGGTTGGTTCAGACCGGCAGGTTAGCCATATGGGGGACCCCTGTACTGTGGGGTGCAAACATTGACCGAATGATTGTTGATAGAAGATGAAGAGGCTGAGTCGGCTATGTGCACTAGACCTGGCTGGTCATCTGAATGATTGTGGGTAGTGTAAAGGATGCAAGAATTTAAGTGGGGAGTTAGTTAAGGATTATAAGGGGATGGATGAAGGGGGGGGGGGGGTTAGGTTGTTGCTTTCTGGCCCTTGGTTGGAGATTTCATTGCAATTCAGTTGTGGACCAGTGTCACGTGGCAGAGTATTGGTTTCCCATAGATGGTTGTGCCATGTTTCTGGTGCACGGTCTTCAGTCGTCAGTTGCTATTATCTTTCATTTCTTTTGAGGGGTTTGTCGAAATGCCACTTCTTTAGCTGTTTCCTTAAAGTTGGATAGTTCACTTCGATGCATAGAGGTTTGAGTAGGGTGCTCCAGTTTTTTGGCCAGAACTGAAAGAGTGGATACTCCTTGATATTTCTTGATGAGGTTGGGAACTAGTACTGTAGTGTTCTGGCGGGAGTGTCGTATTGAAACTTACTCCTGAAGGAGGAAGGAAACCCTCCATGGTATGGACAATGGGTGATGGACATGTTTTCGAAATTACCACTTTGTTTGATGGATGGGCAATGGAGAATATGTAATGCTGACATGATGTGATGAAATTGCTCCATTCTGAGAAGTGTTCTTGCTGCTGCATTTTGGGGTCTTTGAAGTTTCCTCTTTAGGTAATCTGCAAAGCTGGGAGAATCCATTTCTGACAATGGCTCTGATCGGATCAAGAGTGAGGCTGTTCTCCATTGTTTGAAAAACCAGAATGTGTCTCACCCAAAAGTCCCTGAGGGTCTGTCATCCAGAGGGCCAGGACACGGCCATTGCTTTTGGATCCAGTTCCCGGGGGTGGACCAGTGCGGGAGGGCCGCTTTGGTGAGAGGTCGAGTGGGACACCGGATGGCGAGACACAGTATCCCCTTCCCTGTAACACCTTTACCCCCTCCTACCTGGTAGGATATTTAGAAACTATACCCCTGACCCCCTTGTACAACACTGTCTCACGGACAGCCCGCTATGAGAGAAAACGGACTAACAACTGAGTTATATACCTGACGTGTCCCAATACAATGGTCAGGCAGTTACTGACCTGACCATCACACACCGGACTGCCATTAAGCTTCCCCACATGGATAAAAGGCGGCGCACAAGAGCACACTTTGAGCAAAGCACACTAGGAACTAGGAAACAGCGAGATGGCAGCTCAACCAGAGCAGAAAGACGGCAAAACAGGAGGTGATCGCAAGGGAAGTTCCCTTGACCCTTCCAACAAGGAACCTTTACTTTCAAGAAACCTAGATTAGAAAGCGAAAGACCAGGAAACCAGGCTGAAGAACCCTGCATTGTATCTGAGATACCCAGGGCCCTCCCACTTCAATAATTAAGGCGGGGAGAAAAATGAACTGCTGTGCTACTGACCTTGGCTCCAAGAACAAAGCAGTGTCCGTCTTATGAACACAGCCGGTGAGTTGGGGAGACCGATACAAGACCGGTCTGTGTTGAAGCCATGGTTGCAAGCAGCAGCATTGTCATGCATGTGGTGGAGTTGGAACCTGTAGGATGGCAGAGCATCAGTTCTGGTTTGCTAGGGTTGACATTTAGTTTGTTTGATACTGTCCACCTGTGCAAGCCAGTTTTTAGTGCCTGGTGCACAAATGTGTAGATCACGTGTGTCATCCACGTAGTTGTAGCGGAGGATATCTGATCTATTGATGATATCTAATGAGGATTTCCTGCAGTTGTTGAAAAGTAGAGATGGCAGTGTGCAAAATTGGGGTACTCTGCAGTGGGCAAGGCCGAAATCGTAGAGTCCTAAGGCAGTGACTACCGTTCTACCTGTGAGAAAGCAGGTGTTACAGTGTAGAGCTTTTCTTTAATACCAAAATCCTCCAGTCTTCTTCAGAGGATTTTGTGATAGATGGTGTGAAAAGTGGCCGAGACAACCAGGAGTTTTCATCCGCATTGTTTTAAAATGTATCCCAGATGGAGCACAGGAACGATTGTTATACTCCTAGAAGATCTAAATCTTTGTTGTGCCTCATTCAGGAGGTAGCTTGTTTTAAAGAAATCTCAGAGTTGACCATAAATGAATGTTTCCAGTTTCCCAATGAAAGGTGTTTTTGAGATCATTTGGTTCAGGCCTTTGCTTTTTAAGCAGAGCTCTGATGTATGCAGATTTCAACTGAGCCGGGACTCAATGGTGTCATTGGGTAGGGTTAGGAAGATGGGCATTATGTCTGGAGATTTCATGATGGAGTTGTAAAGATTGAGGGGGGCATGGATTGAACGCCCTCTGCAGAAAGAAGGCAGAAAGATGATGGAGCGGAGGTAGTCGGAGGTGTTGGTGGAATCGTGTAAACTGGAGTGCCCTTTATTGTTGAAGTGATCCTGGATGTCATATCTATTGGTTGATGTGTGTGCAGCAACCTGTCCACAGAGCTCTTGTGTAGTGGAAGGGGTTGCATTGCAGGCTGCAGGTTTTTGAATTCTCTGATGATCGTATACTTTTTGCTCTGATGCGCCGAATCAATGCGTTTGGAGTAGTGTGCTTTCTTAGCTTTGACTACTTCAGCCATATAAAGGCGCAACTGTTGATGGTAGGTGAAATTGCTAGTGTTTGTTTTTCCTCCAGATTTTTTTTTTTATTGGAATGGTTTTAGTCTGGGGTGAACCGTTTAGCTTGTTTTGATTTTTTGTACCGGTTTTTGAAATGTCTTCTAGGGACAATACAGTCCAATGCAGAAATAATCAATTTATGGAGCTTTGCATCAAGTCTGGTTGTTGATCCACCTGCGGGGACGGTAGATTTGGTTGCTTCTAGTCTTTCTAGTAGGGAGTTGATGTGTCTTTCTTTCCACGGTCTAGTGATGACCGAGGTTTCTTTTCATGGAACTGCAAGGCATAGTGTCCCTGGATATTGTGGAAGCAATAGATAAGAGATTCCCCACTCGGGATATTAACTGGGGAGCCAGGGCTTGTTTTCATTCAATAAAATTCCATTAAGTGTGTCCGGCTATACGGTGGAACGCTTAACCATCTTGTTTGCGGTGCAGTGCATCAAGGTTAGCTCCAAGAGACTTTGTAATAAATCATCTTTCCGCAGCCAGAAATTAAAATCTCCAAGTATAGTTAGTAGCTGACGATCTGCGACCAGGATGGCAGAGGCGTAACCAAGTTTGTCAGCAAAGTGTGGGCTATAGGACCGAGGTCTGAAGATTAAGAGGCAGGTTAGTGCAACTGTGGGAGAGATAAAGCAGGTCAGAGCGAGTGATTCACCGTCCCCCAATACAGGTGAGACCAGGTAGCGCCAAGTCAGCAAGCACAAGCAGTACAAGGAAGAGATCAGGGGCACTCGTCCGGAGAACACACCAAATGCTCACGTTCAGTGCACAGGTCTCCATCTCCACCCAGGCCTCTTCCTCCATGGAGAGGAAGCCCGCTATTAGGTGAAGAAGAGGAAGGGGAGCTGGTGGATACAAGGGACACAAGCTATTCCACCACTTCCAACTCTCCTCACCAAGATGATACTTGAGATACAGATGACCCAGACCCGGAAACACAAGGTAGTCCAGCGCATCCTTCTCCACCAGACGACATTGGTGCTTGCCACGCCATGGCCTCAAAGGGGTGCCAAGAATTTGGGCTGGCCCCAGCAGAGGAAAAGAAAGACTTTTTTCTTTTTGATGATATGGTTAAGCTCTGAAAAGCTGTTTTTGGAATACCCATTCTAGATCACGTTTGGCAAGAGATTGCGAACCCTGAAACACCCTTTCACTGAAACGGGAAGACTAGACCAGAAATTCAAGGCACCGGACACAACCCCAAAATGTCCAACCTCTTAATACTCTCCGAAGTCGGAAGTGTCAGCTGTGGCAAGTTGCAAAGAGCGTTCACAACACACATGTGCTACAAACCAGGAGACCGAAGGCAGAAAAATCGATGCTTTTGGCAAGAAAGTTCTAACCATCGGGGCAACAACAGTTAAAGCGGCCAACGCCCTGGCGATAGTGGCCCGCTATGACTGTAAAATGTGCCACTGGTTGGCTCCCATCTTAGAGCATTTGCCCCAAGAGCAGCGAAAGGAGGCCATGACAATTGTACGTGAGGGCGAGGAAGCCTCAAACCATAGTATAAATATTGCAGTGGACCTCGCAGAGACAGGATTCAAACCAGTTGGCAATGGGGTCGTCCTAAGAAGGCAAAGGTGGCTGCACTGACTTTAGGCAGGAGGTGCAACATAGTCGTTGACATGCCATTTGAGGGAGCAAAAGTTTTTGGTGATGTAATCAACGAGGCTCATAAGACAATGAAGGCGGACTCCGATACTGCTCGATTATTGGCTGCCTTACAAGGCAGAAGGTCTTTTCATCCCTTTCGGGGAGCCTCAGGTAAAACCAGGGTGTCTTTCACAAGAGACTCCAAGGGCTACGCAAGTTCCGGCTACTACTCCCAATGATATAGAAGGAACTACCAGTCTTCCCAATGCAGCAGGGACTACCACCAACCACAACACACACACGGCTCGGCCATATCGCAGAGAGGTAGGCAGCACAAAGCCCAGCAATGACTGCCCCAAAGGCGCACCAGTGGGAGGAAATGTGGCTCTTCATTTCAACAGGTGGTGATCAATTACAAATGACAGATGGGTGCTAGATGCCATCCAACATGGCCATCTGATGGAATTCAAGCGCAAACAGAAACCCTTACCACCCGTAATGGTGTTACATCCACACTGTCGAATTCTTCAGCAAGAGGTGCCTCAAATCTTAGAAAAAATGGTCCTTCCTCGATTGAGGGGAAAAAGGAGTATATTTAAGATAATTTGTAGTAAAAAAAAAAGTGGTGACCGATCTTGGACTTAAGAAAATGAAACAAAAATATAAATCAACAAAAGTTCAAAATGGTTACACTACAAGACATCATGAAGGCCGTACAGCCCCACGAACATCTAGCGGCTTTACATTGAAGATACCTACTTTCACATCCCAATACATCCGAGGCACCGACATTATGTCAGATTCAAAGTTGGGGAAAGTCATTACCGGTCCGAGTGCTTCCGTTTGGCCTCAAATCAGCCCCCAGGACTTTCACCGAAGGCCAAGCTCCAGTGGCAGCTTTCCTCAAAAAACAGGGCCACCACGTCTACCCATACCTAGACGACTGGTTGGTCAGAAGCCCAACACATCAAACCGCGACTTCACTGATACAGACAGGATTTGCGATCAACTACGCCAAATCCTGTGTAGTGCCATCAAAAAGTTGGGTGTTCCTGGGAGCACATTTTTTCACAACACAAGATCTAGTTAGAGCCTTGGCCGACAGAGTGCACAGATTAATAACCCTGGAATGCTCATTCACCCCAAACAAACAAATCGCAGTGCACGGATACATGGCTCTACTAGGAACCATGTCGCCCTGTATTCTACTGGTACCCAATTGCAGACTACACATGCGACTAGTACAGCGTTTCCTAGCTACCAGATCGTCAAACCCAAGGTTCATAGGGGGACAAGAGGACCATCACTCCTGCACTCAAGGTCACTGAAATGGTGGATGGGGCTTGACAACATCTCTAAAGGGATGCCACTTGTAGAACCGACTCACCAACTCACGATCGTGACTGACGCCTGCTTGGCGATTTGGGGAGCTCACCTATGCAGACAACAGATCAAAGGCCTGTGGACTCCCGAAGAATAGACCCCACACACATGGCCTGGAGCTACGAGTGGTCCATTAGGCCTTAAAATCCTTTCTTCCACTGATCCAAAACTCAGTAGTGCGGAACTTCACGGACAGTAACACCACAATGTTTTGCCTGGACAAGCAGGGAGGAATGAGATCAAACACCTTGTCTCAGGAAGCCCAAACCATTTGGCATGGGGCCATTCGCAACAACATTGCTCTTCAAGCATTCTGCCTACTGGGGATAAACAAATAGGCAGCCACCCTTAGCAGGGACTCTACACGAATGGTGTCTTCACGGCAACCAAATAAGATCTTCGCAGCGTGGTGCCAGCCTCCTCTGGACCTTTTCACCACAATGTCCAACAAGCAATGAAAAGAATTTGAAAGCAGGCTGCCGCACCCAAGCTCACAATGGGACGCGTTCTCATTCCCACAGATCAACATCTTCGCTTATGCGTTCCCTCCACTTCCTCTGATCAGGAAGGGACAATCCCGATGATCTGCAAATACCCATGCAAAATAATCCTGGTGGCACCATACTGGCCCAGACAAACCTGGTTCTCGGACCTCCTCCAGCTATCGACGGACAGCACAATGCATCTGGGGTCCCACACCAACCTCCTTTCACAAGACAACTGTGCAATACTGCATCACGACCCACACTCCCTCAAGCTGACAGCGTGACTCCTGATCACGCTGAATTCGCCCAGCTAGACATCCCTCAGGAATGCCAGCACATACTAGCAGCAACTAGGGCTCCTCCACTAACAGCTGGTACAATCAAAAATGGAAAAGATTCTGCACGTACTATTCACAGCAACCCAACCTACAACCACTGACCATACAACCACAACAGGTGCTTCCTTACTTGCTGAAGCTGGTCAAGGAAGGTCTTGCTATCTCCTCCATTAAAGTACACCTGGCGGCAATCTCAAGTTCACCAGAAAAAGAGTGAGACCTCCCCTTTACATCGATTGACTCCTCAAGCTTTTTTTTTATAAAAGTATTGTTTTGCGCTTTTCCACCAAAGAAAAGAATACCACCGGTATGGAGCCTAAATCTGGTCCTAGCTGGCCTCATGAAAGCGCCCTTTGAAACTCTTTGACGTTCCTTATCGCTATTACGTCCTCAGACGAGTCTCGGAACTACAGGCATTAGTGGTGGATCGTCCATACCTCCGATTTGCAAGGGACAAAGTCATTCTCTCCACCAATCCCTACTTTATCCCGAAAGTACCATCTTAATTCCACAAGCATGCAACTATCATGTTGCCTACATTCTTCCAGAATGCCAGCTCCCCAGCGGATAAAACATTACACTCCCTGGATGTTAAAATGACGTCAAAATACTACCTGGACTGGACAAAATCCTTTAGAGCTGCAAGGCAGCTCCTTATCGCTTTCGGACCTTTAAACAAGGGAAAAGCTATCGCAAAGCAGGGTATTGCAAGGTGGTTATCCTCTGCTAATTCCTTCTGCCACGCAAAGACCAACAGGTCACTACAGACTACAGCCAGGGTACATTCTACAAGGGCTAGAGCGGCTTCTGCTGCCCTCTGGTCGGGAATGCCCATCAAAGACATTTGCCAGTCAGCAGCATGGACAGTGCCCCCACGCATTCACTAGGCACTACTGCCTGCAACAACAGCATGCAGAAGCCGTGCAAATGGGACGAGCAGTCCTTCAACAGCTGTTCCAGTTAAGTAAGCCCTGCAGCCTCCAGGGTTCTTGGTAGTTATGTATACTTCAGGCATGGGCATAGAACACGCAGGTTTTCCAAGTCTTTGTTTGCCTGGGTTTTCTCCTCCAGTCATGTATACTGCTATACAATCTATTCACAGTATGTGAATCTATGAAAGATCCAATGCTGGAGAAGGGAGTAGTTTCTTACCTATAACTCCATTTCTCCATCATTGGTATCTTTCATAGATTCACATGCACCCTCCAGGCAAACATCCCCTTCAGGGGGTTATCCTCCATCTTGAGTGGTTAAAATGTGAGGGGAAGCTGCTGGGTCGGAGCTACCTACTCAACATCTTATTGGTAGGGACCAAAAGCACCCACAACAACGTTGATGGGACACTCAAGGTGTCAAACGTTTTTCCATAGGAAAAGTTCTAAATTAAAGTTCCCGGGGATTCCCAGCCTGACGGGGAATATTCACAGCATGTGAATCTATGAAAGATACCAACGCTGGAGAAATTGAGTTACAGGTAAGAAACTACTCCCAACTGGCTTACACAGAAAACATTGGTTCATTGTGATTTCTAGATCGTTACCTGGTCAGGTGATGTGCCCTTTAAACATACAGGGTCTGGAGGGTGGGTCAGATCTATCAGGTGGGGGGTACTGTTGGGTGCAGGATAATGTTTTTCTTTGACTTGCAAACCAATGAAAAAAAGGTGTTTCTGTGTGCCGTGACCAGAAATGGATCTGTAAGCTTGGTTTCTCCAACACCATCTTGAAAGTATAACCCTCACAGTACAGGCATCAGGATTTCCATTCTATGATTAATTGGGTCAGACCATACTAGGAAACATGGCAAATGGGCACCCCCTTGCAAAGTGTATTGTGATGAATCTAGCAACATCGCCGCTGATTCCCTGGAAGGAAGCTTCTCTTACGTAGCCAGGGAAAGGAAGAAGCTACCCGACTCTGACTCTGGGCATGGCTATCTGCAGGAGGACTATTTCTATTTGTATCGTGCTGGTCGCCCGCAGGCATTAGGGTGCAACAAATAGATGCTAGACAGTGGGACATATGTAGACAGGACAGCTGGTAGGCCGGAGTGAGCAAGGCAATTATATGAGATACTGTTTCCGTCTCATTTACCTAAAAAGGAGGGTTTTCAGTTTTTTTCGGAAGCTCATGAGGTTGGACTCTAATCTCAAATTTGGTGCGAAGTTGTTCCATTTGTCAGCGGCGAAAGTAGGAAAGGCTCTACCTGGTACGTTCATTCTCTTATATGACGGTACCACAATTTGGCTGGAATTTTCTGATCTTAAACTGGACCCTGTCTTCCACCTTAAGCCAGTGCAGTTGTTTTCTTGCATTGCTAATGTGTTATGTTTAGGTTTTCTGCTTAATAATTCTAACTGCATCATTTTGAATGTGTTGGAGTTTAGAGATACTTTGCTTACTTGCGCTGAGCGTTAGAGCATTTCCGTAGTCGAGACGTAAGAGGATGATTGCTCTGGCTACGGTGGCGCAATTCTCCTCACTTAGGAGCGGTTTAATTGCTCTCAAGAGTCTTAGATAATATGAGCAATTTTTACTCATATACGATGTATGTCTGAGCTTCAATGCTCATAGATTCCATGTAGGGGATGACAAACTCCAGGGAGACAGAAAAATACTGAATTTGAATAATTCTTCGGCTGTAATTCTTAATGACACCCATGCATCTTTGCAACATTCCTGTATGGCTTATTATGATGTTGATGGAGAATACTTGTTTTCATGGCCAAGAATATTAGTTACTACCACCCGACCGACCCACCTGGTATAGTACTGAGACAAGGAAGAGGGACGTAGTAATGAGGATGACCAGAAGTGGTAAATTAACTCTGCGTTCTAGTATTTGGAAAATGCAAACCAATGCCGAGAGAGGCAGAGACTGCTGCTGAATCCAACTTGTCCTGATGATGGGTGTTAGAATATAATATGCATGTTTCTTAGCCCTAAGCTAATCCCTTTTTTGTGATCAAAATCCTGTTCTTTTAGTAATATTCAAAATGCGATTGCATTTGTCAGTCATTGAGTAGAAACAAAATAGAAATGTGTTCATTGCTTCCTCTGTCAGTCATTGCAAGAAAAAGCTGGTTCGTGCAGAGGCCATGGATCATCTGACTGCCCGTCACTGATAAACCTATGTTAAATAAAATAAGGACAGGTCCTCCTATTCTGCGAAGTAGGTAAGACTGTTCGAATATGGCTCTATTCTCTTAACTAAATGTTATGTGAAGACTGGCCGCACTAAGCAGAGGTTAGTTACACAAGAGTCATAGTGTTCAGCCCTTCCACTTTGTTAAACGCACGAAAGGTATCTTTTAAGGTGTGACCATTGTTGGAACAGAGGGCAAGTGGATTCGGTGCTTAAGGCCTCAAACATAAGTCACTGTCTGTGAAGTGGCAGAAATAGCTTGTAATTAAAGCCATAAGCAAAGTGAAGACTTTTGACAAACATCTGTTGAATATGCAATTTGTTCTGCCTTCTGGGGATTAGGATATTATTGTGTATGTAGTCTGAACATATTTGTTCTCTTGCAAATGAATAACACATGACCTATGCTAATGCAGGCTTAATTTTCTGTATAAAAGAAGATGCTGTGTACTTTTCAGGCACTCCACTTCTCCACTCTCCATGAAGTACTGGTCGAAAAGGAACCTGAAGTCCGCTCGAGTGTGATATGCGCAAAATATATCTTACCTTGCAATTTTGAAACTCTGTCTCAGATATTCTACTTTGTTTGAATTATAGTGCTTAGAAGTCTGTTGAGACATCGAAGGCAAGTAGACTGCAGGACACAGCAAGGAGGCTGACAAAAGCGATGTGCCGAGAAACTGAGACGAGAGAGTTTGCTGCATTATTGCCATGGGCAGCTGCTAAAAGCAGAGTAAGGCAAATCGGTAACCAAGCAGCTAACGGGACGCACTCCCAGTCAGGGGCTGAGAGCAAAGAAGACGTGAGATGCAAGGAACATCAAAGCCGCCAGTGAAATCCAGTAAGACCAGGGACAGTGAATTGGGACACCAGCGAGCTTCAGGGTGAATGCAATGTACCATTGATAGTGCGAGAGAGCCTAATTAAAGGAACTGCAAAAGTTAATACAAACACAAACATTGTTAAAGGGTCAGTGACCAAGTACTTATAAACATAATTTCCTGGGTACAAGAGGGAATGAATGGAGAATAGAAAAGCCCTGGCAGGATAGTGAACCAGGCAAACCGAGAGCCTGGAACTCGCAGCGATGAGAGGGTATAAAAAGCCTTGGCAGGAAAGTAAACCAGGCAGCGTGCAAGTGTGGGACCTGCACCCAAGTGTGAAACCCTTGCAGGAGAGTAAACCAATATTAAAAGGGAAGGATTGTATCCCTGTTAAGGATAAGTAACAGTTACGAATACCATGGCAGGGGACTACACAGGGGTAGAAAAAGGATTGAGAAAGCCCAGGGTTCAGGACCCCTCCTTGAAATTGTGGAACAGTAACAATCCATGGGAATGGGAAGAATAAAGGGGAGACTCAACGGAGGAGTCCCCCCCCTCTCCCTTTTAAACTGTGAAGTAAAACATTGTATGAAAGGAGAAATGCAGGGGAAGAGTGATCCCTCTGAAGCAGTGGAACGTTATTGTCTTTTTCCGAAAGTACTGGATAGACAGTGGAAGACCAGAGGAAACCTAGGGGAAGGGAGGACCCCTTTTCCTGGTGGTGCTTTATTCCTTTCCTTTTCTGCGCTTTAGAACTTTGTTTTGGAACTTTGAAAGAAAGCTATAAGTGTTGCACATCATATATTGAGTTTAGTGTGCAAGGGTCAATTTAGGGTTTTTGGATACAGGATGTAGGGCGCTTTTTGTTTGAACATTCCGACACAGATGGCCCTTCGTTTTGTTGAGGCAGGGAAACTCCTCGGAGAGCAGGGCTAGATAGGATTTTCTTCCCCAACCCTTTCTATATTTCATCTTAATAAAAGTCTGTGATGAAAAGCATAATGCCATTGCGTCTTACTCTTGATCCCTTGCATTAGGTACAGAATAGAATAGACCTGGCTACCAATGAACATTCAATCGGGCCACCCTAGTGTCAATAGCTGAGATAATTAGTCTGGCCCGCATTTGTTTACTGTTTACACGAGGGATTCACATAGTAAGATACTGCTAATGATCAGATGTGCTGCATTTTAATTCTTGATAAAAATATTTTTGTAGTGGACTTAGAGTTCCTGATCAGCTTGCTTTGGGATTTTTGCAGCCCATCAGTATATATGTGGCTTCTGCACCTCTGACACTGCAACATCAAGACCTCTTTTGCCAAGCGTTATGACTGCCATTGCCGCTGGAGCAATCTGAGGAAATGAAAAAATGCTGCTTCTGGAATGGCTATTTGAAGGCACACTTTGCCATGCATTCTTGTGGCGTTTGAAACCAGCACAAAAACAGTGCACCATGAACCTCTGATGGTAGTGAAAATCAAAAGGAGCCTTTTGACGGGAAAATGTAAAAGTGAAAGCTAACCTACAAAACACTGCTTTAGCAAAATTACCTAGAAGTGTGGAGCTGGTTCAGTAGGTCATTAATGTAAATCCCAGCTCTTTAGCCATCATTTTGTAAGTTCTCAGGAGAACACTACCTACCTTGAAGTAGACATTTTTGTAGTGCCTTTATCCCATTGGTATGGCCTCAACGAGCTTGTGGTGGGAACGCCCTTGCGGGACTGAAGTCCAAGGTGTGGGAAGTTGTTTGAAGGCTAGAATGCATGTGTGCATTTGGCTAAAATAAGGAGATTTGAGGGCTGGTTGTGCTGCAAAAGAGCTACCCAGGAAGTCAGGCAAATAGATGGGTGCTGAGTGGAGGAGAATGTGTGATGGAGGAAAATGTGTGCTAGCAAGAGAGAATCTTCAAGTGTCCAGCAAGACCGAATTTATCGTATGTCTTCATTGTATTCTGATGGAAAAGAGGTGTTGTGAGCAGTGTTTAAGCCTGTTGCAGCGTTAAGTGATGAACACGATTACATTTTTCTCATAGTCTTTGCTGCAATTCTACTGAATGTGGGTGGGTAAGTGCTTATAGCCAAAGTTCATTGCAGAGGTGCATGCATACGTCCCTTGAGGGTCAAATGGAGCCTAGTCATTGAGGTAGTTGGGTGCTAATATCATCTGTAAGGCTGTGTTCTCCAGCATGGGGTCTGGCATGGATTCACATGCTCATGAATATTCCCCGTCGTCAGGCTGGGAATCCTCGGTAAAGAAAAAACCAGTATCAGTTTCGTTTCTGATCTGTCTTTCGTAGTAATAACCAATCACTGGTCTCTGCGTCATACTGACCACAGCCAATGACTGCCCTCTACCTAAGCACCGCCTCTGGCAGCCATCTTCAGATTTTTACCGCACGTTCATGTGTTGGGATCCTCGTGCTATTGCTCTCGAGCCTTAGTGCTATTTTTTTTTCACGTTTGTCTCAAAAACTTCGTTTTTTCGGTCAAAAGAGCCTCAAGCTCCACCGACTCTCCATCCGATCAACGGGGGCCCGTGTCGGATTCGTCTGCGCCCCTCAAGGGTGAAGATCTCGTCGAGCCACGCTTTTGGAGGACTCCAGAAGTTTCTCAGGCCCGGTCATGGCCCAGGAGAAGGGAAGCTTGACGCCCGGAAAGCTGTTCAGGGTCTGCCCTGGATGCCAGCTGCAGAACGTCTTCAAGGAGGACGAACACTCTTTTTGCCTTTACTGCCTACATGAGGACAAGACGCACGTGGAGAAGGACTGTGCGTTTTGCGGCAACATGTCGGAGCGGACAATGAAGGGCCGCCATCAACGTCTCGCCAACTGGCTTGAAGGGAAGAGCCCGTCCGGCGAGAGGAAGAAATCCGAGCGGTCTTGTAAGACCTTTGAGGACGCCCCGGCGACGGGGGTCCAACATAAGGCCAAGCACCGCGAGTCCGCTGGCACCGGGAGCGCCGAACGGTCGGGCTCTACGGGCGCCAGGCTGGGCGCACCCTCCCCGGCACCATCAACCACGAGCCAACGCTCTGGGTCGGGTAAGAGGAAGGCTGAGCACCCGGCGAGGCTCCTGGAGAGGCCCCGGTCGAGCTCAAAGGCGGAGGGGGAGCGAGGCACTGTCCCCCCCCCCCTCAAGGATAAGGCGGTGAGCGCACCTAAGGTGGTGAAGGCCTTAATCCATCCGGCCAAGCCCTCTATCGAGTCTGTCGCGGCGGCCCTGGCTCAGCCTATGGAGGCTACGCCAGTGGTGGCGACCTCGGGGCTCAGAGTCTCCCTGCCACCTCGGAGGGAGTCCTCTTTTGTGCCCATCGATAGGACCCCCGTGGGGAAGAAAAGGGGGGGGCAGGGCGTCGTCGTAGATTCGGCCTCAACCTCGGAGGAGGAGCTGGTCGGAGTCTTAAGCCTCGGCGTGGAAGAAGACCGGCCCGTCGGGATGGATCCCGACGCAGGTGATGACGACATCGTCGAGGGTACCGACGGGGCCCCTGATCGCCCGTCGGATTCCCCTCTGCCAGCGCCGCGAGACAGCTCGGCGGCCATTTTGTTGGCTATACAGTCCTTATGCTCAGAGATAAGGACGAGACTACCGTTGCCGACGGAACCTCTCCCGTCGGGGGACCCAGAACCGGGACCTTCTGGGGTTCCCCCTACCAAGAAAAGAAGGATCCACCCTCCTCCTCCTTTTCAGCCGTCGCGCCCCTTCCAGCCCTCCTCCCCGTCCACCCGAGGGGATGATACGGGGACTGACACGGCAGCGACGGGTACGGACGACGAGGTATACGACGAGGATGTACCGTCGTCGCCTCCCACCAGGGCTTCTCCGCCCGACGAGATTGGATCGTTCCACTCCATGATCGCCAGGGCATCCGAGCTTTTCCAACTCTGCCCTGAGGAGAAGAAGAAGGAAGGTTTCCTTTATCAGCGGCGCGAGGCCAAGAGGAAGACGGTTCTCGCAGTGCCTCTATTGGACGACATTTGGGATGAGGGCCTCACCCTCCTCAAGAACCCTTCCACAACGCCAGCTAGAAGAGACCGGTACGAGAAAAAGTACCGGGTCCCGGACACGGCCCCCCTGTGCCTCCGGGCGCAGCCTACCCCGGACTCCGTCGTCTCCGCGGCGGCCAGGAAAAAAGCGGGGGGGGGGGTGCGGCCTCCACATCGACTTCCCCACCGGACGGCGAGGGAAAGAAATTGGACGCTATGGGACGCAGAGTCATCTCGTCTGCAGCGACGACGATTAAAGCTGCCAACGCCTTGGCTATCGTGGCCCGATACGACAGGGAGCTCTGGTACAAACTGGCTCCCCTGCTGGACTTCTTGCCGGACGACAAGAGGGCAGAGGCCCTGGAGATCCTGCAGGAAGGTGAGGTGGCTTCGGACCACGCCATTACCGTTGCGACGGACATCGCCGACACTGGGTTCCGCCAGTTGGGCAACGGCGTTTGCCTTAGGCGGCGTGGATGGCTCAAGGCTACGGACTTCCGTCAAGATGTTCAGACCAGAGTCCTGGACATGCCCTTCGATGGGAACAACCTGTTTGGGAAAACAGTGGACGATTCCCTTCAGGCCATTAAAGCGGACACCGAGACGGCCCGGGCCCTTGGAGTTCTGCAACGACGACGGACGCCCTTTCGGAGCAGCGGAGGCAAGGGCGCCTCCAAAGGTTCCGGCGGCGGTTTCTCCTCCTACCGTCAAGCGGCCCGCTCGTCGTCTCAGGAGGCCTACAGAGGACGAGGCAAGTCTGGCGGACCCCGCCGTTGTCGCCAAGGACAAGGCGGCAAAGCCTCGTCGAAGCAAGATTGAACCGGCCGTGGGGTCGGGCCCCCACCGAAGCACCCCGGTGGGAGGCCGGCTGGCGAGCTTCATCAGCGTGTGGGAGTCCATCTCCACCGACCGTTGGGTGCTGGACGCCTTGGCCCGGGGCCACGCGCTCGAGTTTCAAAGAAAGTGTCCGCGCGTCCCCCCCCGTGGCCAGGAAAGAACTTCACGTCCCTCAACTTCTCCTGGAGGTAAAGGCGATGCTCAGGAAGGGCGCCATCAAACTCGTCCCAAAGAGGCTTCGGGGCTCCGGAGTTTACTCGAGATACTTCCTCGTGAAGAAGAAGACGGGGGGGGTGGCGCCCCATCCTGGACCTGCGACGTCTGAACAAGTTCATCAAGGCGCAAAAGTTCCGGATGGTCACCCTCCAGCACGTCCTGGGTCAGCTGGAGGAAGGAGACTCCCTGTCATTGTTGGATTTGGAGGATGCCTACTTCCATATTCCCATCCTAAAGGGGCACCGAAAATTCCTCAGGTTTGTGGTCCAAGGGCATCATTACCAGTTCAAAGCCCTCCCCTTCCGACTACGGTCGGCACCCAGGGTGTTCACCAAGTGCCTCGCACCGGTGGCGGCGCAGCTGCGCCGCAAAGGGATCCACGTCTACCCCTACCTGGACGACTGGCTCATCCGAGCCAAGACAAAGGGAGCTCGCCGTGGTTCACACGGCAAGGACCGTCCAACTTCTCACGGACCTGGGATTCTCCGTGAACTACGCCAAATCCTACCTGGTACCCGCGCAAGACGCTCTGTTTCTGGGAGCGAGGCTCAACACAGTGTCCCTTCTGGCCTCCCCGTCGGAGGAGAGGACCAGGACCATCCTGGGCAAGGTGCAGCGGATGTTGGTGGCCGACGCGGCCAAGGTGAGGTCCATCAAGTCCCTCCTCAGAATGATGTCTTCCTGCATCTACCTCATTCCCATGTGCAGGCTCCGGATGCGCCCGTTGCAGGAGTTCCTGGATGCGCGCTGGATCCAAACGACGGGCAGCTTCGAGGAAAGGATCACACTCGACGAGAGTTTCCGACGAGCGATCCGGTGGTGGGGCACCCGCACGCATCTGACGGCGGGCATGGACTTCCAGACCCCAGCCCACCAGGAGACAGTGACCACGGATGCCTCCCTGGAAGGGTGGGGAGCGCACACCGAAAATCTGCACGCAAGAGGCCTTTGGCTCCCGACTGAGAAATCCTTACATATCAACGTCCTGGAGCTCCGTGCAGTGTTTTGGGCCCTCAGGTCCTTCCTTCCGTCCCTCAAGGGCAAGGTGGTGAGGATCTTCACCGACAACACCACCACCATGTTTTACATCAGGAAACAGGGCGGAACCAGGTCCCCAGCACTGTCCAAGGAGGCGCAGGACCTGTGGCATTGGGCAGTCGCCCAAGGGATGTTTCTGGTGCCGTTTCATCTGGCAGGGATAAAAAACACCATCGCCGACTCACTCAGCAGGGAGCTGCGCTCGTGCCACGAGTGGGAACTACGGCAGGATCTAGTGGATCGCCTCTTCCGACGGTGGGGCACACCCCAGATCGACCTGTTCGCGACGGCGACGAACTCCAAGTGCCGGAGGTTCGCCAGCAGGTTTCCCCAGGCGAGGAGCATGGGCGATGCTTTCTCGTTCCCCTAGGAGGGCCTGTTCCTCTACGCGTTCCCTCCTTTGCCACTGCTAATCCGGCTCGTCAACCAGCTCAAGAGGTCACGGTGCAGGATGATCCTCGTCGCACCTGCGTGGCCGAGGCAGATATGGTTCCCGGACCTTCTGGACTTGTCAGCGTCCCCGCCAATCAAGCTGCCGGTGGACGCGGATCTGCTCTCCAGGGAAGGAGGCGCCATCCTCCACCACGACCCGAAATCGCTGAACTTGCAGGCCTGGCTCCTGCAGCGCTAGAGTTTGGAGGATACGACATACCGGCCGACTGCAGAGAGATTCTTGCAAAGGCCAGGGCGTCCTCGACTCTTAAATGCTACGGACACAAATGGAAGAGGTTCTCTGTTTGGTGCCACGCACAGAAGGTTAACCCTCTACGGATTACGGCTCCCCAAGTACTGCCGTACCTGCTGACGCTGGCCAAAGCTGGACTGGCACACGCGTCCATCAAGATTCATCTTGCTGCGATCTCCCGATACACCAGAACCACGGTGCGGACGTCCTTGTGGTCTCGTCTGGTGAAAGAGTTCATGAAGGGACTGTTCAGATCGTTCCCGCCGGTGAAGGCTCCGGCCCCGGCGTGGGAGCTCAACGTGGTGCTGACCAAGCTCATGGGACCTCCGTTCGAGCCTCTGCACTCGGCCCCGTTGAAATTTCTGTCGTGGAAAACAGCGTTTCTTGTGGCCATCACCTCCGCACGACGGGTGGGAGAGATCCAGGCCCTTTCCTGCAAGGCCCCGTACTTGACTTTTCACGGCACAAGGGTAGTGCTCAGGACGCACCCCTCCATGCCCAAGGTACCGTCGGACTTCCACCTCAACGAACCCTTGGTGTTGCCTGTATTCTTCCCGTCGCCTTCGTCGCCGGCTGAGAGGACTTTGCACTCGCTGGATGTGACTAGAGCGCTGAAGTTCTACGTGGACCGCACAAAGTGTTTTCGGAAGATGTCACAACTCTTTGTGAACTTTGGACCTGTCAATCAGGGGAAGGCTCTCTCGAAGGCTTCCATTTCCAGATGGCTCTCCGGCTGTATCATGTACTGTCATCGGTTGGCAAACAGACCGCTGCCTGGCCGTCCGAGAGCCCATTCCACCAGAGCGATCGAAGCTACCACGGCGTTCCTTTCTGGTGTGCCCCTGCTGGACATATGCAGGGCTGCTACGTGGAGGTCGACGCACACCTTCACGAAGTTCTACTGCGTCGATCGGGATTCCAGGGAGGAGTCCAGGTTCGGCCAAGCAGTGCTGCGCAACCTGTTCGCCTGAGGTGAGCCTGGTGGGGAGGTAAGATGCTTAATGTTGAGTTTAATGCAATGCTTAATGTTGAGCCTTTGCCACCTCCCGTGGTTGTGCATGTGTGTACTGCTATGTATTCTTTATTCATGAGCATGTGAATCCATGCCAGACCCCATGCTGGAGAAGGAACAAGTTACTTACCTGTAACTGTTGTTCTCCAGCATAGGTCTGACATGGATTCACATGCGAACCCTCCCGCCTACCCCTCTGCGGCTCTTCACTTGGTCATACTGCCACTTCACGTGCTTCCAAATCTGAAGATGGCTGCCAGAGGCGGTGCTTAGGTAGAGGGCAGTCATTGGCTGTGGTCAGTATGACGCAGAGACCAGTGATTGGTTATTACTACGAAAGACAGATCAGAAACGAAACTGATACTGGTTTTTTCTTTACCGAGGATTCCCAGCCTGACGACGGGGAATATTCATGAGCATGTGAATCCATGCCAGACCCATGCTGGAGAACAACAGTTACAGGTAAGTAACTTGTTCCTTATCTCTAAGAGGAAGAGGGCATGCCAGCCTAATACATCTTCTAAGTGTAATAGGCTGTTTGTGGTCCTGGAGCTTATTATTCCAATTTCAAATATCTTTAAGTGCATTTATCAGCAATCTCCATAAATCTTTGACATCAGATAGGCTAACAGCATCGATCCTCTAGGCAGGGTGCAATGGACAGGAACCCAATACTTATTTCATTTGCTGGGGGGCTATCCTGATACATATCCTGAGGAAAAAAGTACCACCGACCCTCAAACTGTCAGCAGCTATATACAGGAAGCATGTGCTCACCAGGCTGAGTGAAGGTCAGGTGGGCTTTTTTGTTGTTGTTTTTGTTAGAGTACACCGAGTGGTGTGCGGTTTGAATGAGGATGGGCCGCCACGTGACATGGCCGGCCTTCACTTGTAGATGTATGCACATGTGACTTGTTGATGTGAGTGAGACTGATGGATGCGAATGATGCTGCGATTATATACATAAGGGTGGGGAAGAGGATTTCCGGTTGGCGTGGTGAATAGCCAAGTTTTGAGCGTTTTTGTGAAAGGAGAGAGATTGTCAATGTAGTGGATGTGGAGTGTAAGGGCGTTCCAGATGGCGGGGGCTTGGATAGAGAACAAGGAACCTTACAATCTGGTGGATTTGTAATGGGGGATAACAAGGAGAAGAGCAGGGCCAGAATAGAGGTTTCTGGTGGGTTGATGGCGTGTGAGCTTATCCTGGAGCAATTTGGGTCTGGTGTTATGGAGGGCGTAGTGACTGATGCACATTACTTTAAAGGTAGTCCGTTGGCTGATAGGGAGCCAGTGTAGCACTCTGTGTGGAGCTAATATGTTCTCTTGGTGAGAGGGCAAGGAGGAGACAGCCAGTGGAATTTTTTATTCTTTGGAGCTTCCTGAGCTGATATGCCAGATTTGCATAGTCTATGCAGGAAAGGATGATGGGCAAGGATTGCAGAGACTCGGTGTGGGTAGGAGAGGTACAGGAAGATTTGCCTGAGGATGCATAGATAGAATAGGCAGGTTCTGGACACCGAGTTGATGTGGTGGGAGAGTGATAGATTTGAGTCCAGCGTTCACCTGAGATTTCTTACCGAAGTGGATGTTGCAGGAGTGGGTCCTAGCGAGTGTAGCCAGGGGATTGGTTGGGTAAGGAGAGTGGATTTGCTGAATATTAGGATTTCCATTTTGCCAAGGCTGAGGAGAAGCTGGTGCACCATCATATAGTAGTTGACTTCAAAGAGGCATGAGGGGAGGTGGCTGGAATCTTAGGGATCTTGAGAATGATGTGGATGTCATCTGCACAATTATAGCAGATAAGGTTACGAGTGTGGGGAGTGGGCTAAGGTAGATATTTGGAGCGGAGACAGGGAGGCTCCCTCCGGGACCCCTTTTGAATCTAGGTGAGAGAGGGAGCAGAAAGGGGGAGTAGCATAATTTGCGAGCAGTTAAAGAGGAAGGAGGAAATCCATGTTGGAGCAGAGTCATTGATCCCTGAAGAATGGAGCCTGTCTGCGAGTATGGCGTGGTTAATGGTGTCAAAGTCAGGCCGATAAAGCAAGGAGGGGTGAGTGCAGCGCATCCTTCCGAGTCTGCTGTTCTTTTTAAGTCATCCCAAACGACACAAGAGAGGACTCAGTTCCTCGGTGGGTTCTGAAGCTCACTTGGGCTGAATCCAGAAGGTTGTTGGTTTCTGTGAACGGTCCAGCTGTTAGTCGGAAATCTGGTTAATGCAAGTAAATGAAGAACACACTAGTCACAAAACAAATATATAACAATATTTGATTCTCGCTTCAAGTGGGGGTCTCAGGTTCAGCTATGTCCGCGAACAGCCATAGAGAAACTGGGCATTCATATGGGGGACAGACCGCCTTAAGTACACTTCAAAATCGGCTTTGGTTACTGAAATAATATATAGTTTACGACGCACGTAACGCAGCCATTTACCATGGGAGTATGAGGAGATTCGCTCTGTCGTGTCTATACAATTTACTGTCTCAGAGCACTAAGGTTCACCCTGTTCCCAACGCACAAACATTCCTGGACACCCTTATCTGTGTTCTTCCTCCTACTGAGGACACTTCACATTCGGCTCGGTACTTCAATTAGCCCTACCAAGGATGTGCATGGTACGCCATGTTTCCTAAACATTGGTCGCACAATTAACTCTGGCAAGCCGGAGACAGGGAGAGACATAAACTATTCTTTATCTCTCTGTCTGTGTCTGTGTGCTCAAGGCTCAGAGCTGCTAAATTCCATTAGCTAAGAATTCTTTACACAAATGCATTCACCAGCCTTTTTGGGCTGCCATCATTATTCTGCAGGTGACATGAAAACCGCATAAGTGAGCAAAATAACCAAAATGGAGCCTGAGGACCACACTAAAATGTGTACGCCTAGGCTAACTCAAATGACACAGAATGGGTGGCAATGAAGCAGATGTTAGAGATAGGGTGGTAGGGAAGGAGGGGGGGTCAAGAGAAGGTTTCTTTGAAGAGCTGTTTGACGTGAGACGTTTTGAAGGCTCCAAGGAAGGTACCTGAGGAGAGGGACTGGTTAATAATGGACTGTGCAATGCTGCCTGCACATGTTGTCGATAGGATGTTCTTAAGACGGGAGGGGGGGGACGGAGGTCTCTGGGGGAGCCTGAAGGTCGGCTTTGCGCTAGAACATGGAGGAACTCATGGTGTGAGATGGGGATGAGAGGACCGGCATAGAGGGAGGAGTAGGGCTGGGACTTGGTGGGGAACGGAAAGCGGCGGGGTGCCAAAGCTAGTTTGCAGAGGATGGAACCGTGTCTACCAATAACGATATTGTGAAAGTGGTCGGACAGAATGTCGCAGAGTGATTGGGAGTTAGGGGTTGAGCAGTGTGGAGTCTTGTATTGTGTGATGATTCTGTGCAGTTCCTGGCTAGGGTTGCAGGAGTTGGAGATTTGGTTCCCATATTAGTTACTTTTCGCTTTTCTAATTTCTGACTGGTAGGCCCTGGTCAGTCTTACAAGTGAAATTTTGTTTTGAGGTGTTGGGTTGTTTATCCAAGACTGCTCCAGGCAGTGCTTTATGTTACGCTCACCTGATCTCTGCGGGGGCGTTGGGGCACAGTTGGGGCCCTCCCTGGAGTTGACTCCTCTGGATCCGGCTCTACCCTCAGCTGCTGTAGGGTGGACTGCTCTGGTCGCTGGTAAAGCCCTTGGGAGAAGGTGAGAGGGAGTGAAAATGCGGCGGTTGGATTGCGATCCCCATCGAACTCCTCTTGCCAGAATGAGAGAAGCATGCATTTTCCCATAAACTCTCACCTGTTGTTTAGTAAAGATGAGCTCTCCGCCCTGCTTCTCTTCAGGAGGGGCGCTGTAGATAGACCTAGTTGCTTCACTGGTCCGTATATGTGATGGCCCAGACCGGCTGTGACCAATCCCTTTTTTGAGGTAAGTGTTCGTAATAATGATTATTGTTCGTAAGTTTTAGCAATGTCTTTTCCAACAGTTCTGGCTCGTAAGTCTAATAATGTCTTTCCTTTCCCAATAGATGTGAAGATGGCCCAGCAGAGTCGCAGTGTTGGGAATGAGCCTGCACTGTGCCAGAAGGGTGATGGAGCAGCCCCACTGGTAGGTAAGTGAGTTTTTAGGTAAAACGCAAGGCTTGGGTATTGCGCGGCCAAGCGTTTGTTTATGCAGTTTCTAACCTTGTGCGTTCCTTTTCTCCTGCAGTGATAATCTGGCATCGACTGGTGGAGAGCGGCGGTCCGAAAACCTGTCAGCGGCTGGTAGATGGCAGATCCTGGACAAGAAGAAGACTCCCACGTAGGTGCGCTCGGACAGGTGAGGATGAGACAAGCTGCAGGCGATGGATTTGCAGGAACAGGTAAGGTGCGCACTGCATTGAGAGCGATGCTATGGCTGGATTCAGGTAAGGTGCGCGTAGCGTTGGGAGCGATGGTATGGCTGGATTCAGACAAGATGCGCGCTGTGGGCGATGGTAAGGCTGGATTCAGGCAAGGTGTTTGCGGCTCTGTGAGCGATGATATGGTTGGATTCAGGTAGGATGCGTGCGTTGCAGATGATGTCCAGGCCCAGCGTGCGGAGCTGGAAGCAGGTAAGAGCTGCAGACGGCAGAGAGCGTTACGCTGCCCTGGGCAGATTAACGTGAAGCCTCTACATGCGGGTGGGGCTGGCTTAAATAGCCTGGCTCCAGCTACTCCCATTTAGCCATGCCTTGTGGCCCCACCCCACCACTCCCATAGACTCCTGCACGTGCCTGCCAATGTCTTCCAATGGCCACACCTGGCCTGAGAGCATGTTCCTTGGATTCAAAGTGTGCAGAGCACACTTTCTCATGAGCCTGGCGCCAGAGGTGCCAGGACAGGGTCCATTTGGACCCTTTAGAGGATGAAAGTGTTGGCCCTGGGTTGGTGGCCATGACAGCACTCCCCCTCAAGGCCCCTATTACAGGTGTTGTTCTTCCTGGCTTGGTGGGATTTTCTCGATGGAATCGCTTGACTAGTCGTGGAGCATGGACAAACTCGACGGTTTCCCATGTACGATCCTGAGGTCCATAACCTTGCCAATCAAGTAGTATTGCTTTGATCGCACTATTTTGGAATCCAGAATGTTCTTGACTTCATACTCTGGTACACCTTCTATTATTTCTGGCTCAGGTGGTGTTGTGATTAGAGTGTCAGGTTTCATTGGTTTTAGAAGGGATACATGGAACACCGGATGGATTTGCATGCTGGCTGGTAATTCCAATTTCATGGCAGCTGGGTTAATGATGGCTTTGATGGGGTAAGGTCCTAGGTATCTTGGACGGAAGGCCAGAGGACCCTTCAATGGAATGTTTTTGGACGCCAACCAAACTCTATCTCCGACTTGATACTGTGGGGCCTCTTTTCTATGCCTATCCGCAAACCTCTTTTGTTGTTCCTTGGCTCAGTTCAAGTTTTTGGTAGCCTCTTTAAGGGACTGAGTGATGGTTTTATGTAAAGAGCTGATTGCTGGCATTTCCAATTCGTCAAGCGGATCGAAGGAGGATGTTCTAGGATGTCGGCCATTCATCGTGTAGAATGGTGTATGTCCGGTACTGGTATGGATAGAGAGTTATTGTAAGCAAATTCAGTCAACCAGAGAATGTTTTTCCAGGACTCTTCTGTCTGCTGTAACGTACATCTCGGGTATTGCTCGAGAGTCTGGTTGGTTCTTTCCGTTTGACCATCGGTTTGGGGGTGATGACTCGTGGATAACCACATGTCGATTTGAGCTATCTTACAACATCTTTTCCAGAAAGCTGAGACGAATTGCGCTCCGCGGTCAGAAACCAGTACAGATGGAAACCCATGCAGTTTGACATTTTGCTCTAAGAATACTGTGGCTAGACTAGCAGCAGTGGGAAGTCCTTTTAGTGGGATAAAATGTCCCATTTTAGAAAATAGATCCACTACGACCAAGATTCTTAAACCCCTCGCAGGGTGGTAGATCGGTTATGAAATCCATAGACAGTGTGTGCCACGGTGCCGGTGGTACTGTTAATGGGGCAACAGCCCTGCAGGACGTGACTTGTGCGATTTGAGTTGGGCACAAACACTGCAAGTTGAAACAAAATGGGTAACATCCTTTCTCCAGGTGGCCACCAATAGTTCTTTTGGATCTTGGCTCGAGTCGTAGCAATCCCAGGATGTCCTTCCACTAACGACTCATGGTAGTTGGATATCATTATGTTTTGTATTTCCTTGTCTTGGATATATAGTCTTCCTTGAAAATAAGGTAAGTTGTCTTTAATGGAATACTGATCTCCCTTACGCAGCCAATCTTGTTGGGCAGATTGATCCATTTGGGATTGTAGATCAGTCTTCAGTGCTTCCCAGCCGGCTGTTACTGCAATCTAATGTTGAATCTGTTTCTTTCGGGAATAATAGCCACTGGTTCAGGTGGACTGAAGGTATCTTTGTCTTCCCCCATGCGAGATAAGGCGTCTGCTTTACCATTACGCACTCTGGGTCTGTACATTATGATGAAATCGTATTCAGCGAAGATAAAAGCCAGCGAAGCTGACGCGATGATTGAGCCTTAGCCATTTTAAAATATTGCAGATCAGTGATCTGTGATAACCGTGACCGTGTGTCTGGCTCCTAGAAGATAGTGTCTGCCGGTTTTGGGGGCTCCTTTAATCGCTAGCAATTCCTTGTCAGTGATTGCATAATTTCTTTCCGGTGTGGAATATTTACGGGGCCAAAACGCTATGGGATGTAATTGTCCCGTCTCGGGATCCCTTTGTGATAGTAGTGCCCCCATGGCTGTACTGGAGGCGTCAGTCTCAACCACATAAGGCAACTCAGTTCGAGGATGTCTAAGGACAGCTGCTGAGCTGAAGGTCTGTTTTTAATTCTTGGAAGGCGTTCTCCGCTTCTGAGGACCAGAAGAATGTTTCATTCTTTTTTAGGAGAGAAGTGATAGGATGGACGATCTGCGAGAAGTTGGGGATAAACCGTCTGTAGAAATTAGCAAACCCGAGCACACTTTGCACTCCTTTGGTAGTGGTCGGGGAAGACCACTGAAGAATGGCATCTACTTTGTGTGTGTCCACATGAACTCCTCGTGGAGTAAGCATGAGGCCCAAAAACTCAACTTCTGTAACATGGAAAAAGCATGTTTCTAATTTGGCAAACAGCCGATGCTGACGCTGTTTTTCTAGAACTGCCCTTACATGGCCTACATGATCTTCCTTGGATGTTGAGTAAATCAGGATATTGTTGATGTAAACTAGGACGCAGACATCTAATAGTTCGTGAAGTACGTCGTTCATGAAGAACTGAAACGCCGCTTGTGCGTTGCATAGTCCAAAGGGCATCACCTGATATTCGAAAAGCCCATAATTAGTTCGGAAGGCTGTCTTCCATTCGTCGCCCTTTTTAACTCTCGCGAGGTGATAGGCTCCCCGTAGGTCTAGTTTCGTGTAGATGCAAGCATTCTTCACCTGATCGAGTAATTCGGGGGATGAGTGGCAGAGGGTATCTGTTCTTAACAGTGATTTGGTTTAGTGCCCTATAATCTATGCACGTTCTGAGGTCCCCCTCCTTCTTGGGCACGAAGAAGAGAGCTGAGGAGGCTGAAAACTTAGACGGGCGGATGAAACCGTTAGCTAGGTACTGATCTAGATAAGTCCGTAGATGTTGGTTCTCTTGTTCAGTTAAAGCGTAGATTCGACTGCAGGGTATTTGTGCTCCAGGGACCAGGTCAATCTGGTAGTCGTAAGGCCTGTGTGGTGGTAGAGTATTCGCCTGTTCCTTTTGGAACACGTCTTGATAGTCCAAGTACTCAGGGGGCAAGGCACCAGAGAGTCCCAGGATGGGTTTAGCCTTGACTTTTGGATTCTTCATGTTCTTGTGGTAGCAACTATTGGTGCTCTCTGGAGGAAAGGTCAGCACTCGTGTTCGCCAGTCAATCCTGGGGTTATGTGTTTCCAGCCACGGCATTCCTAGGATCATCTGGAATTGGGGTGCCCCGATATGATCGAAAGAAATGTCTTCTCTATGACCGTCCTGTCACATCAGCTGAACTTTGTCGGTATGTTGTGTTACTGGGCCAGATGACAACTGGGAGCCATCCACTGCAGTGACATTTTCCGATGTTTCTGCTGAAGAGGAAGGCCTATTCATGCTGCCAGATTCTGATCGATGTAGTTACCCACAGCTCCACTGTCAATATATGCTTCCAAAGCATGTACCTTTGTTGGTTGCAGGTGGTGGACTACAAGTACCGGAATGACCAGGTGTGAGGTCTGAACAACTTTCTTCATTGCGCTTGACAAGTGGACCTCTACGCTTGCCGGGTGTTGGAGTTTTCCAGGGTCTGACCCTTTTCATCGTTGCTATGATGCGTTGCACCTACTACTTTCTTGGATGGTTTTATTGGGCAATCCCGAAGAAAATGTCCTACCTTGCCACATTATAAACAAGGTTGTTGCCTCCTTTTATCTCTTTCGGCTTTGGATATAGGGACCCTCAACCCCCCAATCTGCATGGGTTCCGTTGGCTCACGAGTCTTTACGTGGTTCTCCCTGGGTCGCATATAAACCGACCTCCCTTCAGTTCTAGTGCGGTCCATTTTTCGGTCTTGTAACCTACGGTCCAGTTGCACCGTCAGATTAATGTACTCTGCAAAACACTCAGGAGGGTTGACCACTTGGGCGAGTACATCCTTCAACTCCCCATGCAAACCTTGGTAGAACAATGTGGTTGTTTTTTCTTCAGGCCAGTTAGTTTGTGCAACAAGGTGGTTAAAGGTGGCAATGTACGTCAGCAGATCTTGACTTCCCTGCCTGAGGGACAATAGTTTGTTATCCAGGGCCTGTCCTTGGGCATGTCTAGCAAACAATTTTTCCAATTCCCGTTGGAATTCCACAAAATTGTGAAGTACAGGGTCATCCTGATTTACTAATGGTATGGACCAATCCGCTGCGCTGCCTCCCAAATACAACAGTACCAAGGCAACTCTGGCACTATCATTAGCGAATGCACCAGGGCGACACAAAGTGAAGACGACACTGGTTCATAAATATTGCATATTTATTGGGATCAACGGTGAATCGTTCGGGTGGGGCCAAAGTTACTGCCCCCGGAAGTACCATTTGAACTGGTGGAGATGGCTGTGGCAAGGAAGTTGGTGTAATTCCAGGTAACTGACCTTTCCCTGCATGATTTTGAAGCACCTGCCGTGCCAGATTGCCATGTCGTCCTTGAGCAATAATAAGATCCCTCCTTAAGGCATTAGTCTCTTGTCTGGAGGCATGCACTTCAGCCCGTAGTTCCCCCAGTAAAAGGGCCAACTGGTCAGTCGCTGCGGTTTCCATAACGCCCAGGCAGAGGTTCGGAGAGGCTTTGCATTCTGTTATGCTCACCTGATCTCTGTTGGGGCACGGTTGCGGGCCTCCCTGGAGTTGACTCCCCTGGATCCAGCTCTACCCTCAGCTGCTGTAGGGTGGACTGCTCTGGTTGCTGGCAAAGCCCTTGGGAGAAGGTGAGAGGCAGTGAAAATGCGGCGGTTGGATTGCGATCCCCCTCGAACTCCTCTTGCCAGAATGAGAGAAGCATGCCTTTTCCCATAAACTCTCACCTGTTTAGTAAAGATGAGCTCTCCGTCCTGTTTCTCTTCAGCAGGGGCGCTGTAGATAGACCTAGTTGCTTTACTGGTCCGTATACGTGATGGCCCAGACCGGCTGTGACCAATCCCCTTTTTGAGGTAAGTGTTCGTAATAATGATTATTGTTCGTAAGTTTTAGCAATGTCTTTTCCAGCGGTTCTGGCTCGTAAGTCTAATGTCTTTCCTTTTCCCAATAGATGTGAAGATGGCCCCGCAGAATCACGGTTTTGGGAACGAGCCTGCACGGTGCCAGAAGGGTGATGGAGCGGCCCCACTGGCAGCTAAGTGAGTTTTTAGGTAAAACGCAAGGCTTAGGTATTGCGCGGCCAAGCATTAAGTGTTTATGCAATTTCTAACCTTGTGCGTTCTTTTTCTCCTGCAGTGATAATCTGGCGTCGACTGGTGGAGAGTGGCGGTCCGTAAACCTGTCAGCGGCTGGTAGATGGAAGATCCCTGAAGATCCTGGATGAGAAGAAGACTCCCACGTAGGCACGCTTGGACAGGTGAGGACAAGACGAGCTGCAGGCGATGGATTTGCAGTAACAGGTAAGGTGCGCACTGCGTTGAGAGCGATGGTATGGCTGGATTCAGATGAGATGTGCGCTGTGGGCAATGGTAAGGCTGTGTTCAGGCAAGGTGCGCGCGGCGCTGTGAGCGACGATATGGCTGGATTCAGGTAGGATGCGCGCGTTGCAGAAGATGTCCAGGCCCAGCGAGCAGAGCTGGAAGCAGGTAAGAATGGAAGCAGGTAAGAGCTGCAGACGGCGGAGTGTTACGCTGCCCAGGGCAGATTAACGCAAAGCCTCTACATGCGGGTGGGGCTGGCTTAAATATCCTGGCTCCAGCCACACCCCTTTAGCCCCGCTTTGTGGTCCCACCCCACCACTCCCATAGACTCCTGCACGTGCCTGCAAATGTCTTCCAGTGAGCACGCCCGGCCTGAGAGCACGTGCCTTGGATTCAAAGTGTGCAGAGCACACTTTCTTATGAGCCTGGCGTCAGAGGCGCCAGGACAGGGTCCATTTGGACCCTTTTAAGGATGAAAGTGTTGGCCCTGGGTTGGTGGCCATGACACTTTAGGGTTTTAATAGATTTGCGTTGGGCTGTATACCAGTTGGGGTTAAGTCCGGTCTGAGATGTATGTCTCGTTGGAGTGGGGGGGGGGGAATAAGAGCGCTGGAGGGCCAATGATCGAAGAGTTCAACGGAGGGAGGACCTTCCTGGAGAGTGTGCTGGAACTGAGTTAAGGAATGAGTTGGCTAGATCAGGGTTAATAGTAACCTTATTTGAGAGAGGGACAGAGGAGGGGGAAGTTGGAGAGGGAAGGCTGGTATGATGGGAATGGGAGGGTGGAGGAGTACCGGAGGGAGAAGAATATTGCAGAGTGATCTGTCCAGATTAGCAGGTGGGAGTAGGGTGGATATCTGGTTTGTGGGACTGAATACAGTTGAATGGGTGTGTCCTGCAGTGTGGGTCGGGAAAGATATCCGTTGAGTCAAGTTGAGGGCTTGCAGGTTATCAGTGAGAGAATGGGTCACAGGGTTTGAGAGGTATCAAACCGGATATTAAAATCTCCTAAAACGGTGAGAGATGGATGCTGAATTAAGGTTTCTGATAGTAACCTTGCTGTTGTAACCAGGGGGTCTGTAAAAGAGCACAAAGCTGTGGGTGACGGGGGTGGGGGGGAGAGTTGTATTTTTACTAGCAGTGATTCAATCTGTGCTGACTGGTAAGATATACTTGAGTGGGACTGAGAGGTGGTGTTTGGGGAGGATGGCCAACCCTCCTCCTCTGCGCATCTATTCTTTACAATCGGGCTGTACCCAGGGGGAAGGCCTTGTGTGTGATATCCTTGGAGAACCAGGATGTCCGGGTTTTCATCTGAGATTAAGTCAAATATGTATTTGTTTTTGTAGACTGACCTGGCGCCGATGAGTATGCAAGAGAGCAGGTTCGATTTCTGATTGGGGGGGGGGGTGTGTTGGGGTGGGAGGAGTTGGTATGTGCGGTGGTGAAGGGTGGCGAGTGGGAGGGTGTGACCGGGTGTGGGTGGAGAGGTGTGTTGGTTTAGGACCGCAGGGGGTTGGGAGGTGAGGAGGGGGAGGAGGCAATGGAATTGGTAGGTGGGTCAGAGGCAGGGCAAGAGGGTTGTTGGGAGGGGATGGTAGGACGACAACTGAGAGGCTTTAAGGGACAAGGAGAGAGCTAGAACTGGGTGGGGGTGGAAGGCGTGTGTTGGGTGGAATAGGGAGGGGCAAAGTGGGATCTCGACTGGAGCTGGGGGGAGGAATGCGAGCGGGAGGTCTTGAGGTCAATGAGACCAGTGCCTTTTTGGGGGAGTGGTGGGGAGGGCTAAGGAGTGTGAGTGATTGTGGGGAGAGAGGGCTGTTGAAATTGGTGTGTTGGCCAGCGTTGTGTTTGCTGCACTTAGGTATGGGAAGTGCGAGTTGGTGAGGGAGAGGGGAGGTTGTAAGGATGAAGAGGGCTGAGGGAGGGAGGGAGATATGGAGAAATGTTTGGAGGTAGGTGTGTGGGAGGGGGAGTTGGCTGGGGGCTGAAGGATAAATGATTTCTATCTAGGCCGTCAGTGTGCAACTCTGTTCTGGGAGGTGCAAGATCTGCATCGAGGGTGGGGGTGAGTTGGGGGGCAGTCAAGTGTTGAATTGGGTGTGGTGGATAGGGGGCTGCACGTATGAAGGGGGAGGAGCTGGGTGGGGGTTGGAGGAAGGCTAGGGAGTTGGCTGAGTAGGGCATTAGTTAGGTTTCCGGAGCACCAGCATGCAGCTCTGATCTGGGAAGTGTGTGGCCGGAGTGTAAACTGAAGGATTTGGAACATTTGGAGAAGGGCAGTTGTGTCAGTAGGTAATGCAATGTAATCAGTATGAAGTGGTAAAAACACTAAATATGAGCCTGGGCGGTGCATGAAGCCGTTTAAAACTTGTGTACCTGAAAAGTAGTCAAAAACTTAAACTTGAGCATCAACATTGACTGAAAGTAATTTGATTCAGGTGCAAGAACCAAGTTTGCAAGTTTGTCTACGTTCAGTACCTAGGCTATGCCTGGATGTTTGTCTAGATTTACAACGTGAACAGTGCCTGGAAAGCTGTCCAAATCAAAACGTGAACAAAGCTTGTAAAGATGTATACATTGAAAACGTGAACATCCCCTCAAAAGGATGTCTAAATTCACAACATGAACCCTGTCTGAAGGTTGTTCAAAACATGAACTATGCCTGAAAGATGTAAACATTCAAAACATGCCTAGATTCAAAGCATATACTGTAGTGAGACAATGCCCCTAGATTAAAAAAAAATACGATGTGAGGAAAATTGTATCTAAATTAAAAGAAAATCTCCTTTGTCTTCCATTAACTCTTTGTGTACCTTTATGGCATGTTATTGTGATAAATAGGAGTATGTCGTCCCTTCTCCGTTAGGGGAAGACCTTTCCCAGGGGGCCAGGGCAGTTCATCCAGAGTATATTAATCCCCCGGGGGGTGTTGCGAAGCGAGAGGATCACCTGGGAAGGGGAGCCCCTTATGGGACTTGGGGCGATCTTCTTCAGGAGATACAGTATAACCTGCTGAAAGTCTTTAACCCTTTTTCAGGAATTACATTCCCCTCCCATCTTCCCTGATACTACTTGTATGTTTTATTGTGAAACCAACTCAACTAATTCATTCATGCAGAGTGAAGCGCAAACCGGTATAGAATTGTTATATCTGAAACCATGCACTGAGAGGAGGAAGAGGACTGCAAGGATGAAGATCACTCCGGTAACCCGAAGTGAGCAGTCTAGTTAGCAGGAGTTTAAATGGAGCACAACTGAACGCCACCGGAGGATCCCTTCGGGTGGTTGTGACCGGAGACACAAAGCTGGTAGTTGGAGAGCAGAGCACAGAGACGCAAGACCGACATGGAGGCAAGAAGTGGTCTGCCAGCGAGGAGAGAATGAACGAACCCTGGGAACCGGCTACTCGGAAGCTCAATTTCTGAATAGATGTGAGAGCGTCTTACTGTGTCCATAGCAACGCTAAGGCGAGAGCTGACCGCAAGGAGGACGCGGAACACTGCGAACGAGAAACCGAAGTAAGATCATACCCGATGTCTACTGGAGCCTGAAGAAGAAATCCCACAGCCCAGAAAAAAGACCCAAATGAAGGTATGCGGGCTGTTAGGAAGTAACTGGAGGTCGGGGACAAGAATAGAAAGGATCAAAGAAGGCTCCCAGAACATTTTGGTCTAACACACTGAGAGAAGTGGGTAGTTACCCCAATCAATGATGAATATACGGCAAATGAATGCATGGCAGTTAAAGGCAAGATAAAGGAAACGTTAGATTGGCAGGAGAGTGAACCAGGCTATTGTGGACAGCAAGTGTGTGTCTGGGACCTGCACCCCATTGAAGTAGTGCACACAAGGACGGTCAGGGACTCCACATGAAAGCAAGTTTGAAAACGAGGAATGCTGCGTTGGGCAGGAGACCAAACGATCCTGAAGTTGCATTGCGAATCCGGGTCTGACACCCAAAATAAGGATAAAAGGGTTTGAGAACCTAAAGATAATCAGAAATAACGGGCTGGAGCCCTACATGAGAATGAAGGAGAATATATGAAATCACTGGGTCTTGGTAGGAGAGTACACCAAAGCCCCTCAAGTATTGTGAGTCTGGCGTTCGAACCTAAATAGAAAGCTGGAACCGAAGGGGCTTAAAACCCTAAGGCTGGGAAACATCATGTTGTTGTATTAAGAGACTGGAAAGATATTTGTCCTTTTTGTAGTCTAGGGGAAAGGAGCAACCCCCTAATATTGCAAAGCTAATTCTTGAACATTGCTTTTGAATCCTTTGGACGCAGGACTGACTGCGAACATTAGTGTGAGATCATCCTTGCACCTTTTTGTTAGTTTATGGAGTGTGGACAGAAATAGGTTTTGAGAGGTGATGGGGACAGACGTTTTACTTTTGGTCATCCTGACTCTCTTCATTAGTTCTGAGGCAGGGAAACCCCTCTTAGATTTAGGTATAGAGAGGCCTTTTTCCACCCAACCTTTCTTGATCAGTAAATGTTTATACCCAAAAACATGCCATTCTTGTGTCTGAGCCTTACTTCTGGTACCTTGCATCTGTACCAGACCGGAGCCATTTTCTCATCAAGAAAATATTTTGTAACTTTTGATTGGATAGCATAGCACACCCCTGCAGGTGCTGTCTCCAGCCTCGCCACCCCAGTCCTTTTATCCACTCAGAATGGAATGGCACTCTCATTACTACTGTGATTTTCTGCTTCTGCCCCACCCCCTCATGCTTTTATTTTCTCTGCTTAGTGGTTGCCCCCTGACCGCGGTAGGGCAGCTGGCTTACCCACAAGACCTCAGGGATTTCCTAGTAACCAAGAAGCAATGAAAGTTAAGTACTCTTCCTCCCTTTAGGGCACCCAGGTCAGGGCACGCTTTCCTGGCATTGTCCTCATCTGGGAGGAGTACTTGTGAACTTCTGGGGTCTGGAGAGTTCTCGGAGGTTCCCTTCTCTGCCCAAATCTGGGGATGATCTAGGAGCAAAGACTGGGCCAGCACCTGAGGTTCAGAGCTCAGTGGCTAAGTCCAGACCGATGTCTGAAGTTCCGACGACAGCGGGCTAAAACTAGTTCTGCACCAGAGAATCCCTCAAAGAGGTCTAAAAGCAAAATGCATTAAGCTGGCCGGTAAAACAAATGGGTTTGCACCATCAAATGATTTGCACGCCTGTGCAAAGCTTTACCATTGTATGCCAGTGGCATCTCCTGGACACATTTAAAAAGTAACAAAAGGAAATTGCATATAAAGGGTTCATGCAGCACTGCATTTAAGGTGGTGTCTCGAATCGAGACTATTTGTCTCTTCTCCCAAGAGGGGAGCTACCCCCTTTGTGGCTATGCAGGTGAGCCCACTTAGCAAGACCCTGCCTAGGTTTTCTGGGCAAGTAAGACCTCATTGGGAGTGGCACAACTCTTGGGGACAAGGACTCCCTTTGCAGTAAGGGACTACCTGTCCAGAACACATTATTTGCCTACATGGGAATTGGAAACACTGTTGTTACTTCTGTTTTTGGCTCTCCCAATAGTTGCATTTCTCCAATCTCTTTGGCTTCAGGTTATACTCGATGTTGCTTGAACTGCAGTTAGAGCGGCGACAAGCTCCTTTTGATGTGTTATGACCTTCATAAAGGAAGGCGGGCGAATCCTATGCAGCCTCTGATGGGAGTACGCCCTGGAGGTCCATAGCCACACTAGACCGCAAAGCTGGTGGTAGCGTGGAGAGCAAGAAAATCACTAACCAGTCGCGGGAAGGCTGGTGTCCTGACTGACAGAGAAGCCAAGGTCGAGACAGAGACGGTAAAGCGACCTTCACGTCTGGTGGTCCGTCCACATGGAATCCGGGGGCAGACCGCAGCGGAGGGATCAGATCCCCGATCTCTGCCTGAGAAGTGCATTATCTACCGGGCTGGAGAGAAGCGAACGCTCCTGAAGTGGTGATGCCACTGAGAGGGCTGAAAACTGATAGCAGAGGCTGGACAAGCCACGCAGGTTAAGGGAGCCAAGAAAACTCGAGCGGGCTGACTACCCTACCAAAACCACACTAAAGCAAGCCTAGTAGAGTAGGCAATGGCTTCGGAGAGCCCTGAAAAACTGAGAGAGATGTATTTTTGAGGCTGGGAGAGACACGAGGGTCTGGAAAACATGAACAGGCAAATGACCCACCTCAGCCCTGCTAAAGCAAGCCTGTCGGAGGGCCAGAGGACTTTCAGGAGTCCTGGAAACATGAAACATAGTGAATACAACTAGGAGGAGAGTGAACCTGAAGGGTTCCAGTACTTACAAACGAAATAAGGACACCATCGAGGAGAGTGAACCTGGAGGGTTGCAGTGCTTGCAAACGAAACAAGGACACAATCAAGCACCAAGTAAGAAATGGTGGTATTGTGTTAGGAAAACCTTGTCTTCCTGGGAAAAGGGAACCATCTGGAATATATCTAAAGACAACACTTGGCCTACAGAACCTGCATAGAGGCTGAGGACTCTATTGTGAGAAATTGATTAACATTTAAAAAAATGCCTTCTTAGAATCCAAGTGATTCGGGCTAGGCAAAGCCCAAGGTCAGAGGCTATTGCTCCGGCATTTGTCGTTGTTCTTCTCGTCGTAGGGACAGTTGGTGAACAGGATTTGGACTAAGGACTTTTTCTTTTGGACTTTGACAAGCACCCTTATCTTTAGTTTTCTTAGACCGGGAACTTCCCTAATGGCGCTAGGGTCAGATAGATGTTGTTCTTATTATTTGAATAAAGAACCGTGAGCATGTCATTACTTAGTCCGACTCCTTCTTCTGGTTTGCCACAGTGGCTTGTTTTGCCATTCAAAGCAAAGTGAAAAAGCAAATGGGAGCGTTCTCCCTACGCTGATAATGAAAGCGACTACCCAGGGCCCCCCAAACGATGAGTTCAGCTGTTGACAAAGGCTGAAGAGACCTTACTCGACCCATAAATCAGAGTTCAAATCAATAACTGATAATTTCTGTTTTCTAATATACAGAGCTTGTTCTTTATAAAAAGCAATAAGGAGAAAATAATGTCTGCATGCCTGACAACAGAAGATGCATTTAAGCAATATGTAAATGACCTGTACCATACCACCTAAAAATTGGGAATAATAATGTTTTCCTTGGTTTGGCATGCTATGGGCAAAGTGCATGACCTGCACAAATGTCTCCTAATCCGCTGTC
The DNA here is from genome assembly GCF_040938575.1 of Ambystoma mexicanum. Taxonomy (NCBI): domain Eukaryota; kingdom Metazoa; phylum Chordata; class Amphibia; order Caudata; family Ambystomatidae; genus Ambystoma; species Ambystoma mexicanum. Next base: position 179,173,001 of record NC_090940.1, read on the forward strand.
GCCACATTTATACTTTCTATTAAAAAAAAAAAATTTCCCTCGCTCTTATGTGTTAATTGCTAATAGGAGGATATCCATTCCAAATGGGGCCAGCAGGGCTCTTGCCTTAAGTTCTGTAAACCAAGTACCGGGAGGATAGCTCAGCGGCAACGTGCTCGCCTTGGAAGCAAGATGACACGGAGCAACACAGGTTCGAGCCCCGGGTCCGCGCTTAGAAACCTTTGGGTATTAAGCTCGTTATAAATAACCTATCATTCACTCGTTCAAGTGAGACATTTCTCCAGGCCTGAACAGGTCGTAGCACACTGAACATTTAACCACCTCCCCTCCTCCCTCTTGTACATATTACTTGTGTAATAATTCTGACACCTGGGGAAGTGGTATCATAAAGGATGATTAGGCCTATATTTCATTGGTAATTTTCAATATATGAACATCCACGCACGTGAAGTGTGTAATTGTGCATTGAGCTAACCCCAAATGTGTACTGTTCCACATTCTCATGCACAGTAGTGGCTGGCTCATATTAATGTAATCAGTAGTATAACGTAGACCACACTTGAGGTGTGGAGTGTATGCAAGTGCTGAAGTGGGGGTACCCAGTAGGTAGCAGAGGAAGTGAGTTTCTAGTTCTTGACTTAAGGTTGGGCCATTTCCCACTGCTGTTGATTTAACTTGAGTTATGAGTAGCTGTACTTTTAGGTACTCTCCCAGCCACCTACATACTTAAACAATTTAACCACTAGCTTGTGCCATTTTGGCTGCTTGAGAGTCTAGATTGGGTCTCCAGGAAGAGGCTATTATGAAATATTACACCAGGATAAGGGGAGTATTTTCTCAACTCAAGTTTTTTTTGCTTTTGATCCAGATGGGTCTAAAGCGCAGAGTGCTGTCACTGCTGACGTTAGATTTCTTATTTTTTGTGAAAATGTATATTTCACCACTGAGCAATGGTACAGTTATAAGTGTACTACAGGTTATTCGTTCAGTCAGTCATTGACAGTAGGATGATTACGTCACATGCAACAGGAAGATTAATTCATGTACAACCATCAGTAAACTGCAAGTTTTGAACTCACCCCTCTCAGGCCAATCATTGACATCACAAGGTCTTATGGCAGAAGTCGCAGACACTCTTTCGTACGAATTGGTGAAACCTGAAGTTCTCCGCTAAATGAGGCGGAACGATGTTGGGACAACTTTCTTGGACATGATCTGCAAAGGAAGCCCGTATTTTCAGAAATGTGGCCCTTCAACTGTTTATGGATGAGACCATTTTACTATCAGCAACCTCCCACATATTTGCCCACCACATTGCCAAAAGCGGGCATCCTTGGGCTTGCAGTGTTGCGCCAATGTACCCTCGGTGCATTCTCAATAGATGTGTAGATGTGTCAAGAGCGCAGCAGACACACCGATCGCGGGTATATCCCCTGCCCCCGCCCCCCCAATCCACTAACTGCAAAATGACCACATGCTCCACCAGGAGAAAGAACATAGTGGGTTCCTCAATTCTGGCCAGGACCTTGTTCCAAAGTAGCTGACCTTTTGGTCAACTCCGCCACTTGCGTAAGAGGTCCCCTTTTCACCTACATCCCCTCCAATACAAAGGTGAGAAGCCTAAGAAAATGCTGTGCAGTCTCTAGGGCGCGGTCAAATACACCCTGAGGTGGAATATACTTTCTTTCCTAACTGAGTCTATTGTAAAGCTTTATTTGCACTCCTCTTAGGATTTGTCTGAGATCTTCCTCCCTAAATCAGCTCCCATCTGATCACATAAGCCTGCTGTTCAAGAGGCACTTCTCTAGCCCGGATCCTGTATACACTCTGGATACATTTGTGTTTAGAGCTGCTGTCCAAGTAGTGCTCTGGCGAGAAGGTCTGCACATCATTGATGCTCTAGTGGCAATCCGAGTGATCCAGTGCGAGTGATGGCAGATTCATCTGTCCAGTCCTGCTAGAATACATTTATAGTGCCCAAATGGAGACTGGTGCTTTATGACTAGCTGCACGTTTCAAAGCAATCATTCGGATGCAGGGGGAAGTGGGGGAGATTTACAGTGCCTGGGAATGTCTGGCACACTTTTCCATGACGCTATGATGGGGTCCCAAACATTATTCTTAAAATGAAGGTCAATTATCTAGCGGTTGTCTCCCAGTTAGTTATACGTTTCTTTTCTCGAAAATGTTGTACTCGCTTATTGCCAGCAACGCTGTTAGCCCCTAGGCAGGGATTGTTATCCCAGTCCATTAGAAATAACTTTTAGAACACTGCTTTGTCCTTTGACACAGACACTTGTTTCAGGCACTGCCATGTTTCCATTTCAAATGTTTTCCCCCTTCTACTAATAACCTCATTATAAGCCCGGAGCCCTTCCTGTACTTTAATAAAGTTTCGAATGGATTGTGTCCTCCAACGCATTCCAAATCTTTGACATGTAATGTCCACAGCTGTTCACTTCGGAAACTTTTTCGGCAGAGGGCGACCTGCGTCTGGTCCATGTCCCTCGAAGGCCTCTGTCGAGGGTGACGTCACAGGATGTTATAAATAGGACGCATGGCGCCCGTAGACTCAATTCCGTTTTTTTCTGCGAACGTATTAACTTCGTGAGACTCGCCGTGCCTCCTGTGTTTTCTTCGTAGATGTCTTTCTCTTCAACCCCTCCGACTCCACGGTCTGGCTTTAAGACGTCCCAGGACTGCAAGTCGAAGATGTCGCTCACCGCCCCCACCGCATTTGTTTGTGGTGCCTAGGCGAGTCGCATGACGCCGACGACTGCTCAAAATGCCAGTTGCTGACTGCCAAGGCTTTGCAGGAGCAGAAGGGGAAGCTTCAGGTTCGGTAGGGGCTCGTAGCCTGTTAAGTCCCGTGCTTCTAAGTCCAAGTCCAAGGGGGGTTTCCACTGACAACTCGAGGGGCGACTCTCAGCGTCGCAAGGATTCCTGGGGATCTCAGTCCCGGTGGGGTTCCCGCCACTCATCTTCCTCGTCCCGGCACTCGAGGAAGCGCCGTCACCGGTCGCCTTCCCCGTCCTCCTCGGAGGATGGTGCCTCGAGGAAGGTTTCGTGCCCTACGAAGTCCTCGACTCCGGAGGAATGGACAGTGTTTAAGAAATCCATGATGGCGATTTTTCAATCGCAGGACACCGGTCCGGTCGCCCCTTCTGACGAAGCCGGCCAGGATCGGTCTCGTTCTGTAGCTCGCACTCCTTCGGGCTTGGGTTCGCGATGTGACACACATCGGGAGCCGTCGAGGTCCCGTACGGACAAGGAATCGAAAGGTTGCAAGAGACGTGTCTCTAGGTCTCGGTCCTCATCCCCAGCGAGACCACAGCAACCTATTGAGGTCTCGGGGCCGGCGTAGAGCCGTTCGGCGCTGTGTCTATCCGATTCAGACATCGACACCTTGCCATCGTATCAGCCCACGGCGCAATCAGTACCTGTGTTGATGCCGAAGCCTTCGGCGATCACGACGTCGAGGTTGTCGATGCTCTCGACATCGAAGCCTTCGGCGCCTTTGGGAATTTCTTCTCGAATTTTGCCATTGGAGTACCCGGATATCGTGGATCCTCCAAGGAAGGCTACGTTGTAGTCTGTGGGGCCAGTTTTGGCCTCCAGGCCCTCCTCTGTCCCCAAACCTGTGTTTCAACTCCCTCTGGATGATATTTATGAAGAGGTGGAAAGGTCTGAGGTTGAGGAACCTGGTGACCTTGATGATGCTCCTCTTTTTCCTGGAGACAGTCAGTTGGAGGAGTTGAGGCAGACCCTCCATGATCCAAGTAGGCTGGACACTTCCCCGGAAGTGGAATTTGATAGACCTGAGCCTGGGGCTCATGCGGAGTCTTCTTATAGGAGACTCATGGCACGAGTCTCGGCGTATCTGGGCTGGTCTAGTCCTCCTGAAGACTTTGTGCAGGATGATCTGACCGACATCTTGGACCAAGTTCAGTCCTCTGACCCTGTTTTGCCATTTCATCTTACCTTGCAGTAAAGGGTGGCAGCTGCTTGGCAGTCCCCGGAATCTCTTCCGGCTGTTAATAAGTCTTTGACCAAGAAATACCACCCTTCCGTTAGCGACCCCAGCTATCTATCTACTCACCCCACTCCGAGAGTTTGGTGGTTCAGGCGGGTACGGCCACCTCGAGGAAGGCGGCGTACCCTACCATCCCTCCGGATAGGGATGACAAGCGCTTTGACGTTGGGCCCGGAAGGTATTTTCTGCTGGGAGGATGGCCCTGAAATCAGCCAACTCCATGTGTGTCTTGGCAAGGTTTTCACACACTCTGTCGATTTGTGTTTCTTTGGCGGTTGAGCATATTCCCAAGGGGGAAGAAAGGGATGGGTTCTTTGCTCTCGTGCCGGACGGCAAGGATGCCATGTGTGAATCCCTTTAGTCGGGTTTGGATACTGCCGATAGTGTTAGCTGGTCCATGGCTGCGAGCACCGTTATACGCAGATTTGCGTGGTTGCGGAAGTCGGGGCCTGCTCCGGATGTGCAGGCCCGTCTTCTCAACATGCCCTTTGATGGCGCACATTTGTTTGGCAGCAATGCTGACGAGAGCCTTGAGAGGTTGCAGACCTCAAAAACTGCGGCAAAATCTTTAACGCTGCGGTGCGTCATCCTTCGCCTTTTCATCCTAGGGGAAAGCAGTGGAGCAGAGGTTTCTTTCGTTACTACTACTCCTTTGGTAGAACGAGAGGGGCCGCCAGTCAAAGGGGCCAGCGAAAGAGTACCCGTGGTGGTCGGGGAACTCGTCGTGCCAAAGCCACTCAGGCAGCTGCCTCTTTGCCTTCAGGCACTCCGGAGTCGCTTCCAAACAGTCGTGAGGCCATGTCCCATGGTTCGCCAGTTGGGGGCAGACTGTCTCAGCATCTCAAAGAATGGCGTGCCATTACTTCAGATGCATGGGTTCAGGATACCATTTCTCATGGCTACTGCCTTCCCTTCCTTCAGCGGCCTCACGACAATCCACTGGGGAAACTCTTTGAAGCTTCCGGAACCGCTCCTTGCACAGGAAATTTTCAGCCTGCTGGAGAAAGGCACTATAGAACTGGTGCCTGTAGCGGAGAGGAACAAGGGATGGTATTCCCTTTATTTTTTGATCCCAAATAAAGACTGGGGGATTAAGACCATCATGGACTTGCGTTGGTTGAACAAACTTCTCAGGAAGGACAAGTTCAAGATGGTCACTCTTTCTCAAGTCCTCCAGGCTCTTCAACTTCAGGATTGGTTGGTGTCTCTGGACCTCAAGGATGCTTACTTCCATGTGCCGATCCATCGCGCGCACAAGAAGTACCTGAGGTTTGCGGCTGGTGACTCACACTTTCAGTTTCGGGTCCTGCCGTTGGGATTGACCTCCACCCCGAGGGTCTTCACCAAGCTCATGGTGGTGATGGCAGCGTACCTCAGGCGAGGTGTGATTCACGTCTGCCACTACCTGGATGACTGGCTGATCCAGGCACGCTCTCCGAGCTAGAGTTGGATCATCTCAGTATCACCTGCTGTTCCCTACACAGGCTGGGCTTCTCCCTGAATTTCAGGAAGTCACATCTGACACCTTCCCAACAGCTCCATTACATCGGGGGCTGTGTTAGACACGTCCTTGGGGGAAGTGTTCGCCTCCCAAGGTACGGGCTCATCACATTGTGCAGATGGTGGACAAGTTTCAACATGCACAGTCTCTCCCGGCTTTGAATTCTTAATGTTGCTCGGCCTCATGGCATCCTGCATTTTTCTGGTGCCAGAGGCCAGGCTGCAGATGAGATCCCTGCAGTGGGCGCTCAAGATGCAGTGGTCGCAGTTCTCCGGCAAGATGTCGCATCCCGTTGAGATTCAACTCTCGGTCTCTAAGGATCTTCTCTGGTGGGCCAACGAAGGGAACCTGATGAGGGGGGGAACAGTTTTGGCAATCATGGCCAGAGGTGATGGTAGTGACGGATGCTTCCCTCACAGGATGGGACGCTCATGCCAACGACTTGACCACCAGTGGTCGTTGGTCTCCGTCAGAGTCGTGACTCCACATCAATTTGTTAGAGCTGAGGGCCATCAGGCTAGCCCTGAAGGCGTTTCTGCCCTCTGTAGGGAGGGGGGGGGAGAGTGTCCTGATCATGACGGACAACACACTGGCCATGCATTACCTCAACAAAAAGGGGGAGGTGTGGTACGGTCACTTCCATTGTGCAGAGAGGCAATGCTGCTCTGGTTCTGGCCATACAGCAGGAAATTTCGATCTCGGCAGTTCATCTGGCCGGAGACGACAATGCTGTGGCGGACCCACTGAGCAGGCAGAGTGTGGTCTACCACGAGTGGGAGTTGGCTCAGGAAGTCCTTCAGGAGATCTTCGCCACCAGTGTCAACCGGAAGTGCGAGAGATTCTGCTCAAGGGAATTTCCTCCAAGAGGAGCCTTAAGAGACGCGTTTGTGGTGGATTGGTCATTCCCACTGCTGTACGCGTTTCCTCCAGTCCCCGTCATTCCTCAAGTATTATGGAGGTTACGGAGGTTCGGTTCCCACATGATCCTCATTGCTCTGGATTAGGCCAGGAGAGCGTGGCACTCGGACCTTCTGGAAATGTCCATCTGCCCTCCACGCTGTCTTCCCCACTGAGAGGGTCTGCTCTCGCGAGGAAGGGAGGGAGGGAGGAAGGGAGGGAGAAAGGGAGGGAAGGGGGGGGGTCAGGTTCTCCATCCAGAGGTCAAGACTCTCACGCTTGATATCTGAAAGATTGAAGTATAAGGATTGGGACCTCTCAGATGACGTGATGGAGGTATTGCTTTCGGCCAGGTGGCCTGCAACAAAATCCCTGTACTGTTGGCGTAAATTCTGGGACTGGTGCAGAGATCACAATGTTCCTATGGTTTTGTCTTTCTTACTTTCTTTGGCCCACAGGGGCCTTCAAGTAGTTACCATTAAAGGTTACCTGGCGGTGTTGGCCATCTTTAAGCGCTCGTCTGAAGAATGTTCTTACTTTAAGATTCCTTTGATTTCTCAGTTTCTTAAAGGACTGACTAATGTATTCCTGCAGTCCCCTTTCCAGGTGCCAGTTTGGGATTTAAATTTGGTTTTGAAATTTCTCAGGGGTGCTCCGTTTGAATCTTTGCACTGTTGTCCTTTGAGATTACTGTCCTTCAAGACTGTGTTCTTGGTTGCGGTTACTTCCGCCCGCAGAGTGAGTGAATTGCAGGCACTTTCATCAAAGCCACCCTTTACTGTGTTTCACAAGGACAGCTTTGTACTGCGAGTGCGTCCCTCCTTTATGCCTAAGGTAGTTTCTGAATACCATTTGAGTCAAAAGGTGGTTCTTCCATCTTCCTACCCTCCTCCTGGTAAGGAAGAGGAGCGACTCCATCAGTTGGATCAGAGCTCTGAGCTTTTACATTTCTAGGATGTCCAGGGTCAGAGTGGACGATCAACTCTTTGTAGGATATGCTGGACACTGATTGGGCCAGGCTGTTACCAAACAGACCTTGTCCAGGTGGATTATCCTCACCATTACGGAATGGTATCGTTTGGCGGGTAAGGACCCTCCTAATGGGTTGAGAGCTCATTCCACTAGGGGTGGCTACTTCCACCGCCCTCCAGTGTGGTTTTCCTATTAGGAATATTTGTGATGCTGCTACATGGGCTTCCATCCACACCTTTGTAAAACATTATTCCCTGGATACAATCCATGGTCAGGATATGGCCTTTGGGAAGGTGGTTCTTTATTCCGCAATCTGATTGGGTACTCTAAATTCTATTCCCTCCTCCATTTACTGGTACTGCTTTTGGAGTCTGTCAAAGATGTGGAATGCTTTGGAGGACACAATCCATTAAAAAAACAAGTTACTTACTAACTGGTAACGTACTTTCGACTGGATGTTCCTCCAATGCATTGCACACCGCCTTCCCAGCCTGCCACTCAGGAGAATTTCCTATGCAATTGCAGCTTCCGTTTTTCGCAAGGCTAAGTGCAGTCCAGCAGGCATCAGACTGGTGCCACACGTTCGGGGGAAAAAGATAAATTGAGTCTACGGGCGCTGTGCATCCTATTTATAACATCCTGTGACGTCGCCCTTGACGGAGGCCTTCGAGGGACATGGACCCAATGCCATCGATGCAGGACGCCCCCTGCCAAAAAGGTTTCTGAAGTGCATAGCTGTGGACATTACATGTCGGTTGGAGGAACATCCAGTCGAAAGAATGTTACCAGTTGCTAAGTAACTTGTTCTTCTCACAGTTTATTTCAAGATTGCAAGAAAATGTCCATTTAGCTACTTTACTGACACTTGAAAACCATCCAAGCTCCGGGCATACTTTCTACTTATTTATGGCTGATACTAGGACATCCCTGCTTTACTTTGTCCCATACATGCACTTTGCCATGCCTTTACTTTGTGTGCATCGTCACATTGTGAAGATGGTAATGCATGTGGCTGGGGATTGTGTAATGTTAGGTTTGGGGTCAAGGGTTAGCAGGGGGGGATGTGGTAGAAATGGAGGCACAGGGGGTTATCCCCCTGCAATGACTAAGTAAATGCCTGATCGAGTCAATGTAGGCAAAGTAGATGTAACGAAGTAGAGACATGCATCCGATACTAGCTATGCTTGGGTTTTCAAATGCCAATATACACATTGCTTCGGTGTAATGCATATATCTAATCGCCTTTAATTCTTGATCAATGGATTACGAATAAAAGCCTTTTCTACATGTACGTTTAACAAAAAGGTTTCCACTTGAGACACCTGAAATGATTTTAATTAAGGGCATTAAAGACGCTGAGGGTACAGGAGACCCCAAACACTGCTGGAGCAGTGCATCGTCCCAGGGGGAAAGCAGGAGCTCCCACCCCCCCCGGAGGTAAACCTGTGGGCTCACCCTCTTCCGAGCGAAGTCGCCGCATTTTCCAACTTCAGCGCTACTTTAATGCGCTTTGCCTGACTAGAGCAAGCTTTTCCCCATATGTTGCTCTCCTGATGCCTTTTGCCCATGCATGCCGTTTCTGCAATCCAGCTGATACACCAATGCCGTGCTGGCGCCATTCCAAGATGGCCGCCCAACTTTATTAGCCCACTCTTCCATCATTTTCGGGCCCTCATGTTGCCGCCTTGCCTGATTGGGCCACTTCACCACACCTGACTACAACAGAAGCCTATCACACGCCAGGAGGCGTAGCCGGCCATCGCACTGAGGCCTGCACAAAGGCTTTAGTCCTGTCCCTGCCTGTCCTTGCCTTTCCGGCCGTCGGCCAGACACCTTGCGTCATTGCCGGTAGACGTGGAATTCCCGGCGAACCCCCTGCCAAACAGGTACACTATTGCTGGCAGTGTCACCTCGCCACTACCGACTGTCCCAATGGTACCCGTTTAATGTCTATTGTGGATCTTTGTCATGATGCCCGCTCCCGGGGAGCCGGTTCAAGCCCTGCGTCCCCGAAAGCGGACATCCAGTCCCCAAGGAAAGACCCAGCAACCCCATATAGGGGCCCTTTGGACAGTGTCCTGGCGCCTATGGCGCCAGGCTCATAAAAGACATCAGTCCTGGCGCCATAGGCGCCAGGCTCATTATGGAAGTGTTTGGGTGCACTTACCTGATGCAGACCATGCTGCAGGATCCTGGCCTCCTTGAGGCCTGAAAGGAACTACTTTACCTGTGGGACTAATTTATCATCCGGGCGTGGCCGAGGAAGGATACATACCTGGAACTTCTTCCAAGGCTATTTAAACCCCACCCGAACAGCCACACGTGCTTCGCATTGTTCTGCATCTAGCAGCTGGACGCTCACCGTGTCTGCTCCTGACTTCTGCCACGCCTGCCAGCATCCTGGATCACCTGCAAAGGAAGAGAAGAAGAGAACAGAAGAAGTAAAAGTCCTTACCTGCTAAATCCGCATCCCGGAGACATCTTGCCGACAATCCTGAAAAGGAAGACTTTTATTTAAAAGCTCATCGCGTCGATCGCTGCAGCGCCGCATTCCACTCACCTTTACAGGGCGCCTCCATGTTCAGCAGCGATCATCCAGATTCGCAGTCACGCCCCAGCGCCTAGGGAGAAAAAGGCAAGAACAAAAGGTGAGAGAGAGAAGGGAATAAGGAAAGATAAATCTCCATGTTAAGACTTACCTGTTGATTCATTCCCTCTTCATTTCGGGTCCGCGCCACATCCTGGCATTTCCGGACCCCGGCCCCTAAGGGGGAAAAAAGACATCAGCGTTAATGAGCGAATGAAAAGACATTACCAAAAAACGCTCATTAAAGACTTACCTGATTTCTACAAGGATTTCACCTCTCATCTCGGGTCGGTGCCTGTTCCCTGGCATTCCGTACCCCGGCCCCTATGGGGAAAAAGACACTAGCATTAGTACATTAATGCATGGACACAAGGGGAACCTCTTATCAAAAAACTTACCTGGAAGCCAAGCAAGTTTGGTTGTCACCAATCCGAAAATCCAGTGAAGTAACTGTTACCAACGCGCCCCTGCATCAGAAGCAGGATGGAGAGCTCGTCCTTCCAGACCCTAAGGTGAGACGCTACGGGGAATCACAGAAGGGTTTCGAGGAGGGTGAGAGGGGAAAGTGGGAGGCCGATTGCATTACCCCGCAGACAGTTAATCCCCTATTTTTACCTACAGAAGGATACTTCTGCGAGCCAGACAAGCCAGATTTGGGGGCCCGGTCCAGTCCGTCTTCCGAACCCTGCGCATCACCTTAGAAGAGGTCACAGCAGCGCGAACCAGGCCAGCGCCTCCGTGGGAGTCAGGTGAGCGTTACAGAACGCGAAGCCTTCCTACAAATTCCCACCCAGGCGCTATGGAAAGTTCTGAGACTGATCAGTTGGCCCAATTACTGGGGGAATTACAGGCCGAAGTACATGCCGCTCGTCAAGAGACTAATGCCCCCAGGAGGGAATTAATAATATCAAAGGAAAGAACTGATGACCTGGCCAGACAGCTTTTGCAAGGTCAAGCTGGGCAAACTCCTCTACCCGGTTCCGGAGGGAACCCCGCTCCTGTGGTTTCCAGTAACCCTGTGCAGATTAATCTACCCGGAAACATGCCGCTGGCCCCACCCGAACGCTTTGCTGGGGACCCCAAACGATTCGCCGTATTCATGAATCAGTGTCGTTTGCACTTCCTAAGCAGACCTGGGGCCTTCCCTAATGATCAGACCAAGGTAGCCTTTGCATTGTCATATCTCAGCGGCTGCGCTGCCGATTGGTCAGTTCCACTGGTTACTCAAGATGACCCGATTCTCCGTGATTTTCAAGGGTTTCAAGCAAGCATGGAAAGGTTATTTGCTCGACACTCTCAGGGTCAGGCTCTGGATGACGAACTTCTATCCCTGCGACAGGGCAATCAGGACCTACTATCCTATATTGCAACCTTTAATAGACTAATTGTGGAAACGGGATAGCCAGAGGATAAAAGAGTCACGTTGTTTTATCGAGGCCTACGCGGAGAACTTAAAGATGTCTTGGCCCAAGTTGTAAATGCACCCCAAGAATGCACAGAGTATATAGACTTAGTGGTCCAATTGGATCACAGACTTCAAAACAGAAAAGCAGATCGGTCCAGGTTTGAGACCCGGGTGTTGGTCAAGACCCATGCTAAGGGAGTTGATGTCTCTGAGCCTATGCAAATTGGAGGGGTTAAAGGACCCTTAACTCAAAAGGAACGTGAAAGGAGGCGGCAGTTAAAATTATGTCTTTAATGTGGGAATTCTGGACACTTTCTACGAGATTGCCTGGCAAAACCGCCCCGAAAGGCGGTAGGAGCCGCTGATAAAAACCATGAAGAGACTGTTTCGGGAAACGACTCCGCCCAACAAGCGTAGGGGTCCGCTTGCCGAGCTTGAAAACTAACTCTGACCTCGCATTTCATTGTGCCAATGGTTCTCGTAGATCCAGAACAGCCTAAGCGGTTGCATGCAATAAAGGCATACATCGATAGTGGGGCTATTGGAAACTATGTGGATCGTGAATTGGTCTCTAGGATTAACCTCCCTCTCCGTCCTAAAACCAGCAAAGATGTCATCACCACAGTTGATGGAACTGAAATTGCCTCTGTACGGGTAACACATTCCACTACTGAGGTGACTCTTATTGGTCCCGACGGCCATCGGGAGGGTGTTGTGTTTGATGTAATCAAGGCTCCACAGTTTCAGGTTATTCTTGGAATCCCTTGGTTAGAGACACATAATCCTCGAATTGATTGGCGAGCTAAGAGAATAACCTTCCCGGATTGTACATAAACCTGCTACCCAGAAAACCTGAAGATTAATCTAGCATCTGTAACCTCTGCCTCCATGCAACTACCTCCGGAATACCAAGACTTTCAGGACGTCTTCCAAAAGGAACAGGCCAACACGCTACCTCCTCACAGATCGTACGATTGCCAAATCGATCTGGTGCCCGGTGCACAACCCCCTTGTAGCAGGATTTATGCCCTTACCGAATCTGAGAACCTGCATTTGAGACAATATTTGGATCAATACCTAGCTAATGGTTTTATTCGCCCGTCAAAGTCCCCGGCATCCTCGGCTTTGTTCTTCGTGCCCAAAAAAGAAGGCGACCATAGAACTTGTATCGATTACCGCGCATTGAACCAGATAACAGTTAAAAACCGTTATCCTCTGCCTCTGATCCCTGAACTCCTTGACCAGGTGAAGGACGCTTGCATATACACCAAGCTAGATCTCCGGGGGGCTTATCTGGTACGAGTTAAAGAAGGCGACGAATGGAAAACTGCCTTCCGTACTAAATACGGATTATTCGAGTACCAGGTGATGCCTTTCGGATTGTGTAACGCGCCGGCTGCCTTCCAATACTTCATGAATGATGTCCTTCGGGAACTCATCGATGTTTGTGTTGTCGTATATATCGATGACATTCTGGTGTACTCCTCTTTGGAATCTAATCACAGAAAACACGTCAGGGCAGTACTTGAAAAACTGCGCCAAAACAAACTATTTGCTAAATTGGAGAAATGTGTTTTCCATACCACAGAAGTCGAGTTTCTAGGTTTCATCCTGACACCCAAAGGAGTCCGAATGGACTCAAGAAAAGTGGATGCCATCCTCAAATGGCCATCACCTAGCTCTGTAAAAGGGGTTCAAAGTATGTTTGGCTTTGCCAATTTCTATCGCAGGTTTATCCCGGAATTTTCACGCGTGGTACAACCCATTACTGCACTCTTGAAGAAAAATAAACGTTTTGAATGGTCTGAAGAAGCCGAGCAGGCCTTTCAGGATTTAAAAGCTAAGTTTACCTCCGCACCTATATTGAAACACCCACGTCCAGATCTCCCTTATGTCGTTGAGACTGATGCATTCAGCATAGCCATGGGAGCTGTCCTGTCCCAAAGAGATCCCGAAATCAACCAACTGCATCCCGTAGCATTTTGGTCCAGAAAATTCTCGGCACCCGAGGTTAATTATGCAATCACTGACAAAGAACTGTTAGCCATTAAGTCCGCTTTTAAAGCCTGGCGGCATTATCTGCTTGGCGCTCGACATACCATCACAGTGATCACTGATCACCGGAATTTACAGTATTTGAAAACCGCCAAGGCTCAGTCATCATGGCAGCTCCGATGGGCTTTGTTTTTCGCTGAATTTGATTTCGTGATTACCTATCGACCTGGCTGCAAGAATGGCAAAGCAGACGCCTTATCCCGAATTGGAATGGGAGAATCTGATACAAACTCAGAACCAGTACCAATAATTCCCAAACAGAGGATTCTAGGCATGACTTTGTTACAGACGCTAGAAGACATTCAAGCCAGAGTGAAACAACTCCTGGACCCTACAACCTTACAGGATTGGATACAAAAGGGATCAGACTTTACCATAGATAATGGTTTACCTTATTTCTGAAGACGCTTATTCCTGCCACATAAGGAATTACACGAACTAGTTATTTCCGGTTATCATGATACATTAATAGAGGGACACCCCGGTATTGCCAAGACAGAGGAAAAGGTGAAGCGACAATTTTGGTGGCCCTCTTGGCGAAAAGATGTTAAATCTTTTGTGATGTCCTGTGGTGTTTGCGCCCAAAATAAAAGTCAAAAGAAAAGACCAGCCGGTCTCCTTCAACCTCTAGACATACCGCCAGCACCCTGGCACACCCTATCAATGGATTTTATTACGGACCTGCCTCCTTGTTCGGGGTACAATACTATTCTGGTAATTGTGGATTTGTTTTCCAAAATGGCCCACTTTATTCCTTTGAAAGGTTTACCTTCAGCTTCTGTCCTAGCCAAGGAATTCCTCAAATATTGTTCGGCTACATGGATTCCCATCTATACTAATCTCTGACCGGGGAAGCCAATTCATTTCCCACTTCTGGGGCATATGTTGTCAAATGGCGCAGATCGACGTAAGATTATCGACCAGTCATCACCCTCAGACCGATGGTCAGACGGAGAGAACAAATCAGACCCTAGAGCAGTACTTACGGTTTATGTTACAGCAATCTGAAAGCAACTGGAAAGACATTCTTTGGATAGCCGACTACGCATATAATAATTCGGTACACTCTGGAACTGGCCACAGTCCTTTTTATACTTTGTTTAGGCATCACCCTCGAACCTCAAACCTTGACTCACCTCAGAACCTCGGAATGCCTGCAGTAGAACATCTGCATTCTACAATTACCCAAGCCTTCAAAGAGGCAACTACACATTTACAACAAGCCAAGAGAAAATACAAGGAGAATGCTGATCTACATCGGAATGAAGCACCTCAGTATCAGATTGGGGATCAAGTGTGGTTAGCTACCAGACATTTACCACTCAAAGGGCCTCTAACTTTTAACCCAAAATATCTGGGACCTTATTCTATTATGGCAATAATTAACCCAGTGGCTGGTAAACTTGATTTACCAGCTAGTATGCGAATTCACCCTGTTTTTCATGTGTCACTTCTGAAACCAGTGGTACCCGGAACCCGACTACTCAAACCTCCAGAACCTATTCTAATAGATGGGGAGCCCGAATTTGAAGTGAAGAACATTTTAGACTCAAAAATGTTTAGGTCAAAACTGTTCTACCTAATTGATTGGAAGGGGTACGGACCTCAGGAGCGGTCGTGGGAACCCAGCGACCATGTGCATGCACCTCGATTAGTCAGGAAATTCCACCGACTCTTCCCAGACAAACCAAAACCCCCGGAGGGAACAACCTTGGGAGGGGCCTTGGGGGGGGGGGGGAGGAGGGGGAGTGCTGTCATGTTGCCCGCTCCCGGGGAGCCGGTTCAAGCCCTGCGTCCCCGAAAGCGGACATCCAGTCCCCATGGAAAGACCCAGCAACCCCATATAGGGGCCCTTTGGACAGTGTCCTGGCGCCTATGGCGCCAGGCTCATAAAAGACATCAGTCCTGGCGCCATAGGTGCCAGGCTCATTATGGGAGTGCTTGGGTGCACTTACCTGATGCAGACCATGCTGCAGGATCCCGGCCTCCTTGAGGCCTGAAAGGAACTACTTTACCTGTGGGACTAATTTACCATCCGGGCGTGGTTGTGGAAGGATACATACCTGATTGGAGGAAGGATACATACCTGGAACTTCTTCCAAGGCTATTTAAACCCCACCCGAACAGCCACACGTGCTTCGCGTTGTTCTAACAGCTGGACACTCACCGTGTCTGCTCCTGCATCCTGACTTCTGCCACGCCTGCCAGCATCCTGGATCACCTGCAAAGGAAGAGAAGAAGAGAACAGAAGAAGAAAAAGTCCTTACCTGCTAAATACCGCATCCTGGAGACATCTCGCCGACAATCCTGAAAAGGAAGACTTTTATTTAAAAGCTCATCGCGTCGATCGCTGCAGCGCCGCTTTCCACTCACCTTTACAGGGCGCCTCCATGTTCAGCAGCGATCATCCGGATTCGCAGTCACGCCCCAGCGCCTAGGGAGAAAAAGGCAAGAACAAAAGGTGAGAGAGAGAGAGAAGGGAATAAGGAAAGCTAAATCTCCATGTTAAGACTTACCTGTTGATTCATTCCCTCTTCATTTCGGGTCCGCGCCGCATCCTGGCATTTCCGGACCCCGGCCCCTAAGGGGAAAAAAAGACATCAGCGTTAATGAGCGAATGAAAAGACATTACCAAAAAACGCTTATTAAAGACTTACCTGATTTCTACAAGGATTTCACCTCTCATCTCGGGTCGGTGCCTGTTCCCCGGCATTCCGTACCCCGGCCCCTATGGGGAAAAAGACACTAGCATTAGTACATTAATGCATGGACACAAGGGGAACCTCTTATCAAAAAACTTACCCTGAAGCCAAGCAAGTTTGGTTCTCACCAATCCGAAAATCCAGTGAAGTAACTGGATACCAACGCGCCCCTGCATCAGAAGCAGGATGGAGAGCTCGTCCTTCCAGACCCTAAGGTGAGACGCTACGGGGAATCACAGAAGGGTTTCGAGGAGGGTGAGAGGGGAAAGTGGGAGGCCGATTGCATTACCCCGCAGACAGTTAATCCCCTATTTTCGCCTACAGAAGGATACTTCTGCGAGCCAGACAAGCTAGATTTGGGGGCCCGGTCCAGTCCGTCTTCCGAACCCTGCGCATCACCTCAGAAGAGGTCACAGCAGCGCGAACCAGGCCAGCGCCTCCGTGGGAGTCAGGTGAGCGTTACAATCTTACATGTGAGACCCAACGCGCTTAGTTGCCAAATCCAACTACTGTACAGATGTACACTAGAAGTGGAGTACTTATGATGTACCCATGATGACTTCCATGCCGTGAGAATGCACTCTATTATTTATCACTTGTTTAAATAATATGCCACACAGACCTCAGCAATTCACCTCCTTAGCAAGTTATTTCAAGCCATCCCCTTCACACTGCATTTAGATGCCTTAACAAACACTGCAATTAATGACTCACTGTGAACTACCACTACCTAACTGTTCAATGTCTTGCTAATGCATGCTTGTATATCGTACCCTAGCTTACCTACATCTAGGCAATCTACTGAGACCAAATTAACTGCAGACAAGCATCTTGTTACCTACTTGAGACCTTAGGTCCCGTGCCATCGCAGCACAATTTCTGCCCGTAACTCTTTATGCGCATGTGAACCATATTACAGGTAAACATAGCCAGATTGCTATTTCTAAAATTAGTGTCCCCCTACTGTATGAATTTTTAGTCGCTGGTGGGATTGTCATATCTAGGTGCCCTTGATGTATGCATTTCTAGTTGCTGGTGATATTGCCAAATCTAGGTACCCCCTGATGTATGCAACTTAGTCGTTAATAGGAGTGTCAAAGTTAACTATACTCTGCTGTTTGCATCCTAACCACTGTTGGGTTTGTCAAATACAGTTGCCCCTTTGCTACCTGCTTCCCAACATCTACAACTCTAAACTAGCCTCACATACATACTCTGGACTTTACTTACCATCACAGTAACAATGGCCCACACTAATTCCACACCTTGAAATTTGCAAGTGAAACACTCGACTCAGAGCGAGACTGCCACACCTTTATGACCTCAAAAATAAAAGAACAAAAGCATTAGGCCCGACTTCAGTCCTGCCCACGCCCGACTCTAACCCTCTCACCCCAGTGGCTGGAAGGTGCCATAGAACACAAACTAACCTTCTCTATAACCAGACGAGGCCTAACACGCCCAATCCCAGTCTCATCCAAGAAAAAAACACAACATCCACCTTATCAGGAGCCCTCATTAATGCAAGATCCCTCATAGCTCACAACACAGAGATTGCCGACATACTTGCCATGGACAACTTGGATCTCCTTGCAATCACTGAGATCTGGCTTCATGATGCCGCAGGTCCTGCACTTATGATTGCCGTACCTGACAACTACAACATACTAAGAGTCGACCGGCCCAACGCTAGAGGAGGTGACCTGGCCATCATTGCTAAAACTAAACTAGATGTAAGACTTACCCCTCACTCGGAAATAACATCTTGTGAACTTCTCTAGGCCAAAATACCTATATCTAATAATAGTATTCTAACTGTCCTCCTGGTGTATAGACCACCAGGCCCACTAGGTAACTTCGAGGAAGACTTATCTAGCCTCCTTCTCAATAACATCAAAGACTCTACCCAGCTCCTTCTATTAGGTGACTTTAACCTGGGCTTCAATGATAATGAGGACAAACAAGCCCATTCCATTCAATCAATCCTAGTTGATCATGGCCTTACCCAGAAAGTTCTAGCCCCCACACACCTAAAAGGACGGACATTAGACTGGATAGCCAACGAAAACTGTACCTCTACCATCACTAACATTCTACCACAAACGTGAACTGACCACCACCTCCTCTGCTTCTCATTAACTATAGAGCAGCCTAAACCAAATGATCAGAAATCAGTACCTCCTATGCCAACTAGAAGCAAAAAAGATATTACACCTGAAAATTTGCTCCCACTCCTTCTACCAGCCCTCACTGCTAGCGATACTATCACTGACCCTAATACGCTAGTTGAGACATTCAACATCGCTATGTCCACAGCCTTGGATATAATCGCCCCTATTAAATCATGCAAAGGTAAACTAGAATCTCATCTTAACTCATGGTTCACCCCACAACTCAAAGAACTACGAATCCAAAAACGTAAGCTCCAAGCTATCTGGAGGCATACACCGTCGGTGGAGAATAAAACCCTTCTTGACAACCTTGCTAAAAATATAAGAAGGAAATAATTCAAACGAGAAAAGACACATTTAATGAAAGAATTAGCAAAGCTAACTCTAACTCCAAAGAACTGATCTCCATCCTTCGGGAAATGGAAAATCCCATTTCCCCCACAGACAATGTCCCCAAGGACAAACAATGGTGCACTAGCATCCAAAATGCCCTAGCAAACAAAATTGCAACCCTCCAATCCAAAATCGCAAATAAGAAAGCATCCTTGAGTCCTACAAGAACCCAGACCACCACCTTAACCGACACACCCAGAACAACCACCCAAAATAACTGCAAACCTTTCAGATTTACTAACATATCCATTTTGGAAACTGAAAAGGTGATCTCATCACTGAAGCCTTCAATTGCCAAGGTGACAACTGCCCAGCTCAAGTCATTAAGGACGCAGCAAGAGATCTAGCACCCTTCATCTCGAAACTAATCAATGCTTCCTTTAGATCCAGCACCGTACCTACGAACCTTAAAGAATCCTGGGTACTGACTCTCCTCAAAAAACAGACCCTCGACCCAGCCATCCCCACTAATTACAGGCTATTATCACAGTCCCATTCCTCCTTAAAATCATCGATAGAGTAGCCTACCTCCAAATCCAAAACTATTTGGAAACTAACCAACTACTAGGATCACGCCAATCTGGATTCAGACCATTACATGGCACTGAAACGGCCCTTATCGATCTTAAGACACAAATCGACGAGCTGAAGGACAAAGGTAAAACAGCTATGCTCCTCCTCCTTGATTTATCGGCGGCCTTTGACCTGGTGGACCATGCAGTGTTATGCAACCACCAAGTGTCTGCTGCCCATTTCTCATGTGAATCTATAGCCTGGGTACAATCCTTCCTAGCCAACCGCACGATGAGTCTTCTCCCCCTCAGCGGACCCAATACAAATCACCTGTGGCGTCCCACAAGGTTCATGTGTCTCCCCTACTATGTACAACATCTTCAATTAGCCACTCTTCAACAGACTGGACAGACTGGGGGTAACTTGCACCAATTACGCGGACGACACGCAGATCCTCTTACCCCTATCTGGCAACTTTGTTGAAGACACAGCTCTAGTAAATACGATTTACCTCATCATTCAGTCATGGGTGGCCTCTCATGGCCTCTGCCTGAATGATGACAAAACAGAGATACTGATCCTGGGTTCCGACTCTAACCTTAAAAAACTTAGCCCTAATTATGGTGCCTTTAACATAGATGGTAATATAATCAAAGTGGCAACTGAGGTGAAAACACTAGGTTTCTACCTCGACTCCACATTATCTCTCAAAAAACAAGTTAATTCCCTAGCCTCCTCCACAGCTTGCACCTGCAAATTAATAAAGGCCTGCCGACCTTACCTTTCCAAAACTAATTGCATTACTTTAGCCAATGCCTTAGTCATGTCTAAATTGGACTATTGTAATGCCCTCTATGCAGGCGCTAGCAAAACTATCATAAATAAAATGCAAATACTTCAGAACAATTCTCTTAGAGCAGCTTTGGACATACCCCGCAGAGCCCACATATCCAACTTTAGGAAAGACCATCACTGGTTAAAAATCAGTGACAGTCCTCCTCAAGACGCTATCCCTTACCTACAAAGGACTGAACAATACTGCGCCCCCCTATATCTCGGCCAGACTGACTAAAGAATCCTCCACTCACCACACTAGAGCATCTAACCACTCCCTACTTGAAATACCTAGATTTAGACTATCTAAAGCAGGTGGAGCAAGTTTCCCGGTTAGAGCTGCCCGTGCCTGGAATGCACTCCCTACTGCACTGAGAGCCAACCTACCTTATACTAGATTTAAATGTAATGTGAAAAGATGGCTATGGGCTAATGATGACTTGCAATAGACGCCTATGCGCTAGCCTAGGATTGACCAGCATACTTATCTGACACATATTAGTAGTCTACCTCAGATAAGGGACCCATACTTGTATTCACTTGAACACTTTGCACATCTGTATTCGTGCTATTCCTTCAATATTACATGTACGGCAATTTTTGTATATCTACTATGTATGTAACCTAAGCCTAAGTATTCTTGCAACTGCTGCGCCCGGCTACCCCTGGGTTTGGAGCGCATTATCGAATAATAAACTGAACTAAATAGGATGTGATCACTTTCTAAATGATCATCTATACCCTTATCAATGACCATATCTTATTTGACCACCTGGACCATCAGACAATATTGCTAGAAGCCTTGCCTTTATCGAAAATCACTTTACATGCTCATTGATTTGTGATTCACAGTGTATAAATCAGAACAGTCAAAGCTTGAACAGCCTGGGTGTTGGATCTGGGATAAAGTATACAATCTCATATCTTAAACCGCTTCCATGCTTCCGAGGTCCATTAGAGCCCATTACGCAACCACCTATTATTCACTTGCACCTTCATGGCGCGCACAGGGTTGTCTAAGAATGAGTTATCTTATTGTCATCCTATTCCTTCAGAAACAGCTCTCTGTACCAATCTGCCAGCTGCAAATTCATAGCCAAACAGAAACGGGCATTTATATTCTTGGTGATCCATCCAAATTCTCTCCATACTAGTCTGCTCCCTCCTCCTATTCCTTCACTTCTCCCTCTCGTTCTCCTTTCACATCTACAGATCCATGTCTGGTTACTGTATGCGCAATACGTCCTGTAGGTAGGCTTTGGTACTGGGAGACCACTATGGCAATAACTGACACAATATAAATGACTATGACATTAAGTCTAACCATCTTAACATAATAGTCTCTGACCATAACCAGCATATGTCTTTGACAATTGAATTGTCTTTCGTAAACAGCTCACAAATATGGACAAAATAATTAGACAACTGAGTGCCAATAAACATGGTTGTATATCCACCAAAAGCCATTGCCGATAATAGCGGACAGATGGCGCGGGCACTTCTAGGCTAGTTAGTCCCAAGTCAACTCACCAAACAGGCTACGTTTGTTTAACAGAAGTAGCATCATCGTGGTGTTGCGCAACATGTCCATTGTATTTTATTCCACAAGGAAACTGACATTTCGCCACCTCCACGGTTAAGTCATGGTTGTGACTTTCTTGAAAGCTTAAATGTTTTTTGTATATTTAACAAAACTGGAGAAGGATGGTTGGAACTTTCTGAATGATTCATAATGTCTGGCATTGCTCTCGCAAACCTTTAAGACCATTGTTCTTCAACCGGTCTTGCCTGCACAGAATGGGAAAGACTGTATCCAATCAGGCTATGTCCAACCCCAGAAGTCTGTCCAGCCTAAACTGCTGGGTCCCATCAATTCTGAACAAGTTCACAAGCAACCACAGATGTTTCAGCTTAATTGTGAGACCTCTGTGAGGTGTAGATTGGCTTTCATCCCATTAATCTATTTATATTTTGTGCATTGAAGGCATGGGGACGCTACGGGTTTCTTTTTGTGAAGAATGTTCAACAGTGCATTAATAAGGATCAAAGCCCCAGCACAAGAATAGAGGAATTTCCACCACTTTTGAAGGGGTCCTACGCCCAATTTCCTTCAGACAACCCCCGACGCCTCCAAAGAGGTGTACTTTGGGAGTTGGAGCAGAGAATGATGGCATTGCATTTCTGTTAAATAGAAGCTTTTAGGATTGTAACAATATGATAGTCGAGCCCTATAAAGGGGAGCTGCTACCAACTTGGTTTAAAAAAACAAACAAAAAACAGTGGCATGACAAACTGCTAAACCACCAAATTGGTTGTGATTGACGAAGAAGTTCTGAGCTAATTGAGTTCTACTCTTCACGATTTGGGGCAGCGAGGATGGATTGTAGAACTATTGAATGCCCAAATAGTGTAGAGTGGTGCGTCACGTGCATGGGTGAACCTTCAGCAAGGAACTTCATGCAGAAAACATTTTTCCATTGGCTTTCACTGCAGCCATGATTTTGGTCTTGCCAAGCACTACGACTAGTTACTTCTTAAAGTCTCCCTGCTGATGTCCCAAAATCTGGTGACTGTTTCTATGTCAACTGTTTAATGTAGTTTCAGCACTCTGTGGTACCAGAATCTTGGGTCAAAGCAGAGATTGTCCTGCTATACAAGAACGGTAGGCGTGATGAAGTGGCAAACAATAGGCCGATATTATTAGACGCAGCAGGGAAAATCTACGCCAGAGTTTTATTAGACCACCTGAATAAATGCTGTTGAGGAGGATGAGGTTATAGACTACCTGCATGCTGTGTTCCAGATGGGTATGAGCGCAATAGACTAGTGCCTTAAGCTATTGCTCTTATCCCAAAAATATGTAAAATTCGGAGGCATCTGTTTGCTTGTGATTTTCCAGGACCTAAGAACTGCATTTGGTGGAATTCCAAGGGTACTTCTTTGGGCGAGATTGAAAAGTATGGGCCTCCTCGTCCCACTATTGAAGGCCTTAAAGGCCGAGTACAAAAATTAGGCAACAGTACGTTGGCACCTACAGGAAATTAAGAGCTTTGTTCCCAGTACAGAAGGGTGTTCGACAAGTGTATGCCCTTTCCCCTATACTATTCTGTCTATTTATGAACTCATTAATAGCATTACACAAGAACAAACTGATGCCTCTGCATTAGGAAAAGACAACAATACCGCTCCTTTTATTTGACAACGACATCATTCTGTTGTTAACACCAAGCTGATTGAGAAGGCAATTGGATTTATTTTATGGGTTTTGTGTGGAGAATGGCTTTGTGATTAATTGTGATAAGACAGTCAATAGTGTTTTGGCTTAATTATAAAAAGAGTGGTATACATTTTGCAAGCAGTTGCACGTGGGACAATCAATTGGAGAAGTTGTCTGTAACCTTAGACAGATTGAGTAATGCAATTATAGGATTTGCAATGATGGCAAATAAGGAAGCCACTGTGGGATCAGAGATATGGGGCATGTTAATGTGGATAGACTGAAGATAATGGAGAACCTCTGCCTGAGAAAACTGCCGTGTCTACCAAGAGGTACCCCAAATGCCCTGTTAAATGTAGAAATGTACCTCCATGGAATTGTAGATGGATTAAGGCTGAGCCCAGTGATTCATTGGATCAGAACATGGTCCTCTCCACTGCATGTCAGGTAGAAAGAAGCTATCCTTGGAGAGAATGGTGGTCCTCGCCTCGCATTGGTGCAGTCATATTAAAGCCGCACTAAGATATTTAGATCTTTCGGCTATACCCAAACCCTATAAATAAATTCTCTAAGAACAATGTGAAAACAGTTTTTTTTATGTGAAAGCTCAAGAAGGCTAATAGCAGAATGCCCAAAAAAACTCTAACCCAAGATTATCGGATAAATAAGATATCCTTTGGTTTGAAGATTATCTGGATAAGCTTCACCTGCTACTTGCTAGTTAGTTATGTCCGGTTGAGATTAGGAACCCTGCCTTTCGCTTAGATAAACAAACCATGAGATGCTGCTTATGATGAATGTTGTCTACTGCCCACATGTAAGGGAAGCAGTTGAGCATTTGTTTTTCATATTTTCAAACTTGAGAAGAGGTTACCAGCTGAGGTTACAAGTTGAAACACTTGTGTATAGGAGCGTTATAAATGCCATATCATATCTAAAGTCACTACTCAAAGAATCTGGAATTAGATCTAGTATTAAAGAGTCACATTTTGGTAAATCAACTAATAGAAAGATTGGTACTTTTGCAGTAGCTAAATAATTTAGGGAGGAGAATCCAAGGGCCCCTAAATGATTCGTTTTGCATTGACTATGCTCATTTTTATTCTGGTGTGTAATTATGAAATGTGCTGGTGCTATAAAGTTTATGAATTGAACAATGATTGAAGAAGATGTGAGTTCTTCCTAACATTTTTATCAGAGAACTTTATCTGTGATGTTTTATGACGATAAGTTGAATAAAGTCAAATAAAATGGAGTAAAGAATAAACACCTCTTATAAACATTTAAGTGATTTTTCACTGCAAGATACCAATAAAGGGTCATCTCATGTAGAAAGGCCAGTTTGGCCAGGCCCCTATTTGAAAAGGCAAACTCAAGGTTTGATTAGCACATTAATAAAGGATTAAGCAGTGTGGGTGGCAGGACACGCCCCAGCCGTGCACCCCAACTATGATAACTGGTCTGGAAAGTTCATCATTGGCTCCCGAGCTAGGTTTCATGTCTATAAGGACTTTGAAGGGTAATCCTGGCCTGATCCATAGCGCAAGCTGCAAGAGCTTGCCACAGTGCTTTTCAGTTCATTGAATCTTATATCTTCTGAAAATCAGAAAGTGACAGTCCCTTCTGATTTCCGAATGTTTTAACAGAATCTTATATATGTGCAATGCTTGCTCGGTTGATTGCATCCCTATGATAAAGCCTGCTTGAGCACCATAGTAAAGCCCATTAGCCTCCTTCTTTCCATTCTGCCAGTGACCACCCATAATCGGAAGCGGTGCTCCTGGAGATTTGGGGAATTTGAAAATGGTTTTTAGGCACCAGAGAGAGCGTGTCTCCAGTGAGCCCATCTTGCAGGCATTGTTCCTTGAGAGGTATCTTTACACCACAACAATGTATCAACAAGGAACATGGCAATGGATATCTGGAGAATAGGTACAGTCTATCCGTTCGGATAATCTGGTTCCATCTTACTTATATAGTATCTGCCACCCTGGGAGAGTTTGCGGCACAGCCATATGATGTGCATGTCTGTAGCTGGAATTGTCAGAAGGGGACGAAGATGGACAAGGTAGAAGTGGTATCAAAACTTGAGCAAAGGCCCCTTTGTCAAATTTTAGTTCTTTGTAAAGTAGTAGAGTGGGTTTGTCCACAAGTGTCCCTTATTGGCTGTGCCTACAGATCAACGGTTTGCCTGACTGATGAGACACAATTAGGCTGAAATAAGGGGCACAAGGTGCCTTCTGTCCCATACAGAGGGTGCCTGGCCTAATAGATAGGTGCCAACGGCTCCTTTTGAGGCAGGATTGGACTGATTTGAACAATTAGCGACACAGGTGTAGCCCCTGATTTCTAGCCCTGGTCCAAGTAAGGGTGTCCACCTCCCTTACCCTATACCAGGGACAGTCCCCATGGGAACCACCACCCCTAAACACCAGGCCAGCCGGTTAGGGAGGGGTGCTGCACCTGTAAAATAACATTTCTGATAACAGGAGGTGGGCCCCACCCCGAGTTCTTACCTCATTAAACTGGACGCAGACGCCAAGGTGGAGTTTATAGGGATTCCAGGCGGGACCCCTCTTTATTTATAAAAGAAACCCCCTGCTAAACGTCTTGTTACCCCAGTCTCTTACTCCTAATTCCCTTTCTAAAATCCCCCTGGCGCGAGTTCCCTCTAAATGGGAAATCTTCTCTGTCAGCCCACCCTACCTTGGAGGGGTCGCAGGGAGACATGTAGGGCGAGCCTGATGCAACAGACCCCCTGCCCTAAACCTGGTATCACCCACTGAATCACAAGGCTAGGAGATGGCCTCTATTGGTGGTCACACCCACTAGATGGCCTCAGGCAGGCCGCCCCCTTCTGCCACCTTACGCCAGTGTCCTTACCCCTTCTACCCACCTTCCCCTTCATTCCCTTATGTTTGCAATACATATAACCTGCTTAACCTTTACCCTACTTAACGTTTCTCCTAAAAGCCCCTAGATATAATTTACCCTGCTTGGCACTCACCTTACACAATGTATATTTCTGTATATATATTTAACACAATGGCATATAGCACAGGTCTTTGTAGACTGCAGTCAGTCACCCCTTTCACAGTACCTTGTGGTGTCTGCATTTTGGTGAAGGATGGAGGCTGGGAAAGAGTCCGTGATTTCATGGGGCCTGAACCCCACAGCTTCGTTCTTCTGGGTGGCTCCGTCCACCACTTGGGCCACCTGAGCTTACCGCATGGCTGACACTCTGGGCCGCCCCCATTCTGAGTGGTGGCCCACCCATGTACCACCATGGGCCGTGGCCATTTGTCATCTGCGGGCAGTCCTGTGACCTGGGCGACTGCACACGTCACTGTGCGCTTTGCGGCACCATTCATATTATCATTTGCTATGCCTCCTCAAGATCTAGTCCTAGGGCGTTGCCGGGCCTCAGACCTGCCTGTGGTTATTGACCATGTCCTGATCTTGTAGATTTAGCAAGATTTTATCTTGCCATTGTTACATCTGTTCCCTTTCTAGTTAGACCCTGTGGTGCTGGAGGCTAAAATCAAGTGCCAGCAGGAGATATTGTTGTTTCCACTGCAATGTAGAATGGAAAAGAGTGACTCCTGCACCTGCAAGCACTGTGGTTTGCAGGAGGGCACCCCATATTTGAGGGAGGGCATCCTGCCGCAACTTTGGTTCTGATAAGATTAAATCGTTTTTCTATTTCAAGACAGCAGAGGGAAAACTTTTTTTGTGGTGCCCAGGCTCGCACTGGCCTATAGGGAAATAGGGCAATGCTCAAACCAAAAACGCAAAATGCTAGCGTGGGCCCGTTTTTTTTTTTTAGTCAACGGGGGCCACATTTTTGGCCAATGTGGGCTAGTTTGATGAGCTACTTCATTATGCGGCTAGTAGTTTTGACCAGTGTTGCTGAATAAATATTCTTTAAAATAGACAATTTGCATCACATTTTATCCAAAAAATCCTTCTCGACTAGTACGCTAACGGTCTGTCACAAAATGAATTTCCATTAGCAACTGTGGGCTACTTTTTCAATGGTACCCGAGACAATTTTATGCCCCAGTCTGACCCTAGTGGTGCCCCCCTGTTGGCTGGTGGCCTAGACAAAAGCCAGTTTGCCTAGTGCTTGCAGTGCCCAGAGCAGAAGAGTAAGAAAAGATGGAACAGTGTGAGAAGGACCTCAGAAGACACTTCCACTGGTTAATCGGCAGCGAATGAATTTTGATAATATACCGGGAAATGTATGAGAAGCGCAGGAGATCGACAAGATGGAGCTCAGAATTGTGCACGATTTGAAGCTGCTTCGACTGAGTGTAGGAAGGCCTGCGTGGCGAGAGTTAACTACTTGAGAGGAGACTGTGTCAGAGCAGAGGAAGCTGATGCACGTGAGCTGAATAGGAAAGGAAGGGAGCATTTTGATGCAGGAGCCGGGCGTAGGACCAGCAGGAGGCCGAGTCTGGTCTGAGCTGTAAAAAAGAAAGGAGAGAGAGTTCTCGGGGATTTTTTTATTTTTTTTTTACCTTTTATGGTAAGGGTAGGCCCTGTTGCAAAGGGATGAGGGTGAAAACTGAGGCCAACAAACATTGGAAGAGCCACCTAAGACATCGACCCCCATAATGTGCAGCATTCCCTTTTTAAGCCACTCCCAATTTCTTTGTCACTAGTTGTATCTGGCCTCAACAGCCTTTCCCGCCTCACTTGGGATTGACAGAAATCATGACTTTCCAATTGCGGGCCTAGTTCTTTGACTGACTCTGGCAAGACCGCTCCTCTACAAGTGGTTGGGATACCCCTGAGCTGGTAACCTTCCTTATCACTACCCCATGATCGACTCTAGGTCCAATAATAATTTAGTGCAACAGCAACTCCACCTGGCCTCCTACCCCCTTATTTTTCTCCCCATCTACTTATTGTTCTCCCTCTTTGGATGACAGCTGGGGACATTCCATGGCCTTGTTCTACTCTGGGAAATTGGCCTGGTTCATCGTCTCTTTTTTTATTTCAATGTCGCTGGTGAGGAGCGGGGGGGGGGTTCTGAGGGTGCTGTTGGGGTGACTTGGTCCAGCTCTTTTACAGCTACACTGATGAAGTCTTTGCTAGAAGCGATGCAGGTAAAACCTTTTCTCTGACGTCCCGGCGCTTGCTGGCATGTTCCCCTATCTGGAGGTTGTGGCTTTCTTTTCATTGACCCCTTCTCTGTTTTTTGCAAACAAACCGTTCACCCTTTTTCTTTCATTTTTAGGTTTCGGTTACTAGCTGGTGCTGAAAAAGCTGCCTATTGGCCGAAACTATTGCCGGGGGTAGTGAAGGTAGGAGAGAGATTGCATGTGAGGAAGGACACGCACAGCCTGCAGGTGTTGTTAGATTTCGGGACCTCCCTGTTAATGCCCATGGCTAAGCTAAGGCTGATGAAAATTCCTTCCCCCTTCCTGCCCGTCACCGCCCAAAACCACACCCACTTGGGGTCTCTTTGAAAAATATTTTTGGTTATTTTTCTATTTTCTTCATTTGTATCTGGTGCCATTATTTATTTTATTTTATATATTTATTTCTATAGCGCCGCAGGCATCAGGGCACATTACAGATGGGGACAACAAAAGTGACGGGACAACATGGCTTTGGTGCAGCTGGATAAGTGCTTACGATGGTCTTGACTTTCGCAGTTCATTTATTTGAACAGCGGGGTTTTCAATTTCTTCATAAACTGTAGGTAGTTTGGCTCTTATCTGAGATGGTTCGGAAGTTCATTCCATTTGGAGGCCACTTTGGTGGGACAGGCCCTACCAATCCCATTTGCTTTTTTTGAGTGCATGACTTTTACTAGCCCTTGGGACTTGGACCTTAGAGCACGGCTTGGTTCATATGGCGTGATTTGTTCCTTTAGAAAGGCAGGGGCAGATCCAAATAGGCAATGATGGACATTGATTTAAAGGTAATGCGGTCTTCCAGGGCCATCCAGTGAAGGGACTTTCTTTCCTCAGTTATGTGTTCTCTCCTTGTTTTCGGGTGATTATCCTGACCGCATTATTCTGAATGACCTGGCATTGTCTGATACATTTGTTGCTAGCCCCCATCATCAATGAGTTCCCATAGTCCAATCTGAATAAGATTGTTGCTCTGGCGATAATGGAGCTGTTTTGTTTACTCAACAGAGGTCTGATCCGTCTAAGCAGTCTCTGGAGATATTGGCAGGATTGTTAAGGTGTGTAACATGAGCATCTGCTCCCAGGGATGCTTGTAGATAGACCCCTAGTGTCTTCACCTTATCTGAGACCCTGACGTCTGAGTCTTTGATCTTAAAGGGCGAGTAGGCTGGATCTAGTTTAGCCCTAGCCTGAAGAGATCTGAAGACCACAAGCTCTGTCTTACTTTCATTGGGGCACATCCAGTTTGTCTTCATCCAAGCCTCAATGGAGTTGTAGATGCAAGTGATCGTATTGTTTTCTGTGGTGTGACAGCTGCTTAGTTCAATAACTAACTGCGTGTCGTCGGCAAAGTTTGTGAAGAAAACTCAATTATTATAGTTTGCCTACTTTGTTTACTTTTATTATGCTGGCCGCTCCTTAGGCTACTCCTTTTTTTTCCAGTAACTTTGACTTTCATTCACTTAAGGAATTCTTCCCTGCCCATTAATGGATCTTCCCGACAACCCAAAATGGCTGGCCAACACTTGTGCATTGTCAAGCCCAGCCAGGGAGGTAAAATATACTGAAACTATCTACACACAGAAACTAAACAGAGAGCACAGTTGAAAGCACCAGCAGGGGGAGTAAAATATTGGAAACTACCAAAAGGGCTTCATTTGCTTTTCACTTTCTTTATTAGTAGTATTCTTTTTTTTTTTTTTGCTCAACATGTTTTCTTAAGACATTTTCATTCTAAGATGTCAGAAAGTCCCCTATTTTAAAAAAAAATGTGTTTATTGATGAGGTGCTAATGCTTCTGTATCACTTTCTCAGAATACGAGGGCGAGATTGCAATGGATTGTGGGTATGCAGATATCATGTTCAATGATACCCACATTCCTAGAATCCTTTGCCAACTCAAGCTCATTTTTCAAGGTAGAAGTGTTGATGGCAAGTGAAGCGTTTGCCTTTTCTTTTTGGGCATCTATGATCCTTTTACAAAGACAATATTTGTTATACTTTGCTTACAACTCAAGAGGCTAGAAAATGTTATTGTTGCCAATGTTTTTAGTGAACTAATCATGCCAGCTCAACCAAACATTTAAGAGCATATGTATTTTTGCAATTAACATTAAAATGAAGCAATACCTATTTTCCCCCAAACTAATTTACATTTGAATGTAATCAGATATTTTTTTTGAAAGTTGCTCCAGCTTGTTTACGAATGCAAGCGCCACCTAGTAACAGATGTTGGTACTACACCGTAATTCTTTCGTGCTGCTTTTTGAATGAAACGCCATCCAGTAACAGATGTTGGTACTACACCTTCAGTTTGTTTCTGGACGTGTTGCATTTTATGTTGGGCTTCTTCACAGCTCACAAAAAAGGGTATATCATAACATTCTTAAGTGGAAGCAATCATATTTTACATTGCATAATGCCTCTATCTGCCAAGATCACCCACACAGGAGCCCATCTCCCCCAATGGAGTTTGGCTCACAATTCGGACAACTAACATTATGTGACAAAGGAAAAGAAGTGACCACGATTGTAAAAATGATAAGTGGGTGGTGTCCACTCACAGGTGTCGGGAGTCTAGCCGACAGGCACAGGGCAGAAGCTATACCTCCGAGTATGCACTGTAGATTAGAGGAGATGCATGAGGTAATGCTAGAATATAACATAAACAGGGTACATAACAAGCTGATCTGAGTTCTAACCAGTATTCACAGGTGCTTAAGGGGCAGGAGCTGGCTGTAGGCAAAGCGACACACAGAAAGTAAAGGCAGGGAAATATGCTGGGCCACATGAATTACTCAGAATAAAGGGTGTACTGGAATATGCTAAGGGGTCTCCAGGGATTAGGGAGAGCCCTTCGGATTGGGACTAGCAGGTTACTCTTAACTGTCATACAGCAGCGTC
Source organism: Ambystoma mexicanum (assembly GCF_040938575.1). Taxonomy (NCBI): domain Eukaryota; kingdom Metazoa; phylum Chordata; class Amphibia; order Caudata; family Ambystomatidae; genus Ambystoma; species Ambystoma mexicanum. Next base: position 179,204,329 of record NC_090940.1, read on the forward strand.
ATGAGTTAGGCGTGCCAAAGAGACAGTTGTACTCGGTGCAAGGGGGAAACTGGAGACCATATACAGAGGCAGTAAGACTCCAACGTAGTAGACAAAGGCAACAGATGTCTTTCCCTTATCTGAACGGGCCAACCCAGGGTGACACTGTCAATGGATACAGAGCAGAGGCACAACAGTGGACCAAGATGTAATATGGGCAGAAAATATTGTGGAAAGAAATAACCAGGTTACAGGACAGGCAGAGAAATAAAGTACAAGGCAGAGACTGGAATATCTGGACACACAAAGCAATAGGTTCAGACAAGACTGGTTGCTGCCAACACAGAGAATACGAGGGGTTCAGGAAACTCAGAGCACTAAGAACTATGTGCTTGAACTATGGATTGAAGTCTGATAATTATGCAAGCAAGAAACAAACTGGAAAACGTAATACTGGAGGTAGTTACAAACTCAGCAAATTCGTGGCATAGAATAAAAGGAATGAATGACAGTAAAGCAAGATACTGGAATTGCAGCGAGAAAGAGGAAAAACAGTATAGGCATAAAGAGAACAAGGCTGCGAAGCTGCATTGCTTACAGAAAACAGGGTTTGCAGAAAGGCAGAAAAGATATCACTGAAGAACTGGATATCCTTAACCGCAAAACAGGAAAGGTTCGTAACACAGGAGCTACGGCAGTCAGGGTTTCATACGTCTAAAGCAGGGTTGCAAGGAGAGGTAAAATAACGGGCAGGATGCAAGAGCAGACTGGAAAATGCAATGCAAGGCAGCAACAACTAACCGGACTCAGAAGCCAAGATCAGGAAAGAAAAGGTTCAACAACCAGTCACAGAAGCACAAACTCCCAGCGGAATCAGTTGACTGAACAAATGCTTCTGTTCAAAGTGAGCAAATAAAGGCCCTCCAAGTCCACAGCCCAACAGGGTGGAGCTGATTGCAGTTCCAGGCAGCTGTGTTCAATGGAGCCCTGTCCCAATCAAGCTTCAGTAGCTGCGGCAGCAGATAGTAACTATAGTTTATCTGGCTCTCGGCAGCATAGCCTGCAGTAGCTTGGAGCAGGTGAATGCAATCAGGGCCTCTCCAGCTCTTAGTAACTTGCTGCAAACAGGGGTACTTTATATGCCTCCACCAGCTCTCTGCCTCCTGGACAGCATACATGTACCAGAATGCATCTGCTGGTTTAATCCAAACCTGAAATGAGACATGAAATTATGAATGTAGGGGCAGTTTGTTGGTTTTTAACGTTACAATTATGCCATAAACCGTGTCTCTGAATGTGCCCATGTAGCGATGCTGGGTGGCAGGTGGGTAGGTTCTCGACAACACCCTGTGTGCACTTCTCCCTAGAAGTGCTGCTCACTTCCTTATCCTTTCTACCTAAGCCTAGTGATCCGCAGAAATGCTGTATTTCATAAAACCCTGACGAGAGAGAAAATTCACCTTGTAACATATATTGGAATGAAGGCAAGCACACCTGTAGGGTTTTTTTTACCTGAGGGTTGTTTTCCCTTAGATCAGGTCTGTAAAGTCTGAGCTTGCAGCTCATAGCTGCTCCTATAAAGGGACCAATCTACACACTCCTTCATTTAGAACAACTAAACCGCTTTTTGTCGCCTTTGGCCCATCAAGCAAGGGAAAATCCAATAAAAAACAAGGCATTGCAAGGTGGATATCCTCAGCAGTTTCCTTGCGCTCCATGAAGGCCAACGGGCCTCTGCAAACTGCGGCTAGAGTGCATTCTACAAGGGCCATGGCTGCCTCTGTGGCTCTCTGGTCCAGAGTGCCCATCAGAGGCATTTGCCAGCCGCCAACATGGGCAATGCCTCATACATCTACCAGGCATCACGGTTTACAACAATAGCACACTGAAGACGTACAGATGGGACGAGCAGTCCTTCAATGGCTGTTCCAGTAAAGTAAGCCCTGCAGCGTCCGTGCTATTTTTTTGTACTTACGTTTGTATACTTCTCTCATTAGCACAGAACATTTGAAAGTTTCTAATCTTTGCTTGCCTGGTTTATCCCCTCCTAGCATGTATACTGCTATAGAATCTATTTCTAGCATGTGAATCCATTAAAGATCCAATGCTGGAGAAGGGAGTAGTTTCTTACCTGTAACTTTATTTCTCCAGCGTTGGTATCTTTCATGGATTCATATGCACCCTCCAGCCTACCCCTCCAGGCAAACATACTCTACAGGGGGATATCCTCCAGCTGGAGTGGTTAAAATCTGAGGGGAAGCTGCAGGGCCGAGCTATACACTCAACATTGTATTGGTGGGAACCAAAAGCACCCACAACGACATTGATGGGACACTCAAGGTGTCAAATTGTTTCCATAGGGAAATTACTAAATTATAGTCTCCGGGGATTCCCAGCCTGTTGGCGGGGAATATTCACAGCATGTGAATCCATGAAAGATACCAACGCTTGAGAAATGAAGTTACAGGTACAAAACTACTCCCATACAGAGTTGTATAAACTAAAACACATTCCCCCCATATACAGTACCTCACCCTCACACACTCACTCACTGGAGAGCGTGGTGAGTGATGTCTCACTTGCTGATACAAACACCCGCTCACTGGTGCGTAAGGGAGTGAGTGTGTGTCTGAGTGGTGAGAGGGTGTATATGTGTGGAGGCCTAGGTAAGCGTCTCTTTGGTGTGTGAAAAAGCCCCATGGATGAAGACTACCCACCTCCTAGAGTGGAGAGTGTAGGCAAATCTGTGGGCATGCAATGGAAATACCTGCTGATAGTGCGAGATCCTGCCCACATTATACCAATACCTATAAAATAGTGTGAGTGCCTGGGTGCATACATGGCCACCAGTGAAGAAACCATCTGAGTACGTAGGCGTCTTGTGCCACTACTAAGCAAAAAGTGTCAGTACCTGGGCATATTATGGCAATCTTGATGCATGTGACATCCTTTATAGCATGTTATCCCTATCACCCAACTCATCCTGAAATTAACCTCTTCTGACAAATGTAGTCCTAAATCCTGGTGAAATAACATCGGCTGCATTTAATTTTGAATCCATCCGCCTGGCAGTATCATGTCGGCTTCACTGATCCTCATTCAAAATGCCAGGGGGGGCAGGGGGGAAGGGGGTTCTCAATTCAACCAGCATCCTTTCCACAGCTTACTTCAGCAGTTCTTCCGGTTGCCTGCTTCTGCTTTTTTTTTGCCTGGATTGTTGAACAATATATTGGTAGAAAGCAAGCAACCGGATAACAACAACCAACAGTACGAAACTTCGGAGCAAGTGAGAATCCCTCTTCCTCCACGCACCTTTCCCTTATACCCAAAGGAACACATGCATTTCAATGGAAGGGGAGGTCTAGAAGGGGCTACTGAAACAATGTTGCAAGCAGGGAACAAAGCCCCACCATGCGAATCTTTGATACCAGTTGCGTTCTCACATGTTGAGACAGTGTTATCAGGAAGGACAGACTAAAGTGATATATTTAATGGAGCTGAATATACTTCTCAGAGCTTCACAAACGGCCGAGGCAGCCGAGCATGCTTACAGTGTGATGACGTCCATCTACTAAAGCAGCTTTCCCCAAGAACGTGGGAGCCTATAACACGCTTATATGTGCCAAAAGGGAAACACGTCAGAAACGAGAGATGTAAAAGCGAGCATGGCTACACACTAGGCAAAGAGCCTTCATCGCAACGACATGTGCAGTAAAGCCTAAAGAATCACCTCACACAGGCAAGAAACAGTTGTTTAAACATGGCAGTTTGCAGTACCTTCTCAATACTATGATGCAGCAGTATGCTAGCGGAGTGCATACAATTTTCAATTCCAGACTTTCCCCCACAATTCCCTCCTATGGGACCTTCACTTCAGTCTCATTACATACATCTTTAGGGGAACAAACAGGACCTCCCTGCATATCATAACACATTATTCCTTTAGTAGCATGACAATAAAGAACTTGAGCAGTCTGAGAGTTTTCATAGCAAGTGGCACATGCTCGATAATGGAGTCCTTTACAAGCCATCATCAGAAAGGACAAACTTAGAATTATGATTGTTGTTATGAGTAAGATCTGTTAAGTTATGTCATGTTATTATGCATTTGTATAGTTCCTTATATACCATTGGTATGATCTCAAAGTGCTGTGTGTTGAATGCCCTCTGGGACTGTAGTCCAGGTCCAGTGGAAGGATTATAGTAGTAAATAGTGCTTGGGTGAACTCAGTATGTGTGCAGCCAGTGCGGTTTACGTGGTGTGTGTCGCTGCATTCTAATGCTAGGCATGGTGCAGTGGTTGTGTGAGGTCAGTAGAATGTGTGCAGCAAGGCTGGTGACCTCGGAGTTTGCATTCTGGCGGTGGTGGGGCTTGTGTATGAGATTGTGTGCAGCTAGGCTCATTTATTTTGTGGGGTATAGCTGCGTTCTAAAGACTGTTGAGGTGTTCATGGAGGAGTGTAGGTATGTGTGCAGCTATGCCAAAATTGATTGAGGGGTATAGCGTCATTCTATTGTTTTTGTTGTAGAGGAGAGAGTGAACAATAGATGCACCCAAAGGTTGCAATAGACCCTTAATCCAAGACCCAAATGTCCAGGAACCCTCCGGACTGGTGTGAAGGATGCTTACAGTGTAGCAACTGTGGGTAACGATGTCAGTAATATTACTTCCGTAACTGGGTATGAAAGTGTAGCACTCGCATTTCACGGCTGCACAGACACCTCCTTGTGAGCCTATGATGATGTTTAGCCATATGGTTCTGAAGCACCATGGTTCAGATGGCTACTTGTTGGGATAATAGAGTCAAGGATAACGCCATGGCATTTGCAATATCCTCTACCAACCATGACAATTGGGTCAGATGGTCTCTGTTTATCTTCATCCTAATGGCTGGTATGAGATATCCTACCCAGCAACAAATTCTTCCCAGGCAGTGCTTCTCTTGGGGCAGGGCTGAGCTGGAAAGGTGGGAGTATGACGCACTGTCGGCAGGATATACCCCATGTAACAACTCCCTCCACAATTAATGGCCAGCTAGGGATAAGCTTCGTCCCCACAAATGAAATAGGTTTTGGAATACGTGCATACCCAGATTGAAAAATAAGTGTCAAAGGCAAATGTGACATTATTGATCAATAAATTGGAATTGTTGGACAAGTAATAATTACATTTGCTAGTTCCCCTAAACAGAGGACCTGGATTGGCATACCATACAAGGCCGTACCGGGGAGGTAAGATGGAGTGCTGTGGCTTTGTGCGTACTTGGGGTGGGGCAATTCAGAGGACCGGTAAAACCCAATTGGGAATAAGCATCCCTAGAGGGTCCTGGGTCTTGGGATTGGATGACCAATTTAAGATCCAAACAGACATCTCCCCACTGGAAGGGGATGTGTGCAATAGGAAACTTTGAGGATGATTAGGCAGATGGGCACAAACCCAGCTGGTAGATAAGATTAAAAATACAGGCATAAAGCCAGGAGAGGTGCAGGTTAGTGTTGACTGTGAACCCAGGGATGTGCAGAGGGACCATTGTTTCCATGTCAGGTGATACGAAAAGCAGCAGTTAAAGTGAAATGATAATGGATCAGAAATCTGACAATAACAATGATAACAGAAATATAGCCAGAAACTAGGGCCAGGTTAAAGAATCGGGTTGTTGCCCCCAGCACACACATTTGTGGCTAGAAGAGAACTTTCTGTTCAGTTAATCAAGGCAGATGATGTGCAGGGAACAGGTGATATAAGCTCACCACAGCTTTCGGGTTAATGTTTTATAGGTTCTGTGAAGTTTCAGCAAGATAAATGTCACTGTTCAAAAGTTACAACAGAAATCAGGTACTGAGCAAAGAATTACTTATTCCATAGTTCATAATAGGAAGTCCCAGCTAAAAGTTCCAACTAGAGGTATACAAAGTACCGGATCCACATGCATATGAGGGTCATTGAAACAAAGAAAATGATCAGCAGGTGGTCACAGCAAGGACCATAACTTGCAGGTATTGGTGAGTCAACAGTGGTAGCTTCTACTCTTTGCCAGTGCACCGCCACCTCAGGGAGATTAATCGGCATTGAGGGCATAAATCCAGGGGCGAGTGAATGGGCTAGTTGCCACTTTTTTCAGAGCTACTTGTTTTTGGGAGCTCTTCCGCAGGATCGCAAAGTGTACATTTTGGGAGCTGCGTTTTGAGATCCAAGGGGGTCAAGCACCTCCTAGGCTTTGACTGATGAAGGAGCCTTAGCAATAGCTCCTGTCGTGTCTTCACCGTGTGGAAGAAGTTCAGAAGCTGTGGGTCCTGGTTTAGCATGTGAGCATACTGGGGGATGGAGGGCCATGCCCTCGTCCTCTGGTACTGGCCATTCTGTTCCACCAATGCTGGAAGGGTCTGACACGGGCAAATGGCTGGCGGCATCAGTGGTGGAGGAGTTGGTGGTCACAGTGGGACAGGACTGGAGCCAAGCCGAGAAAGATCGGTCAAAGTGGAGGCAGTGTCGACAACTGGGGCGGCGATCTTGAGACAGTGTGCTCCATGAATCCAGGCCGGGATGCCAGCACATTTAACTGGTGTGCGTAGTTAAGAAGATGTGGAACGGGCCGCATCACCTGGGCTAGAGCACAGATTTCCGCTGATGGACCTTCACCGGGACCCAGTCTCCTGGCTGTAAAGGGTGGCAGGGCTTCACAGACCTGAATGTGGAGAGATCGAACAGTTTTAATCAACATGCAACAGTATTGGAGTAAAGTATCTTCCTCTATAGGCCAACTTTAGATGTGAGGGACTACTCAGGTTGCAGTTCCCATTCTCACAGAACGACCTGTGAGGATTTTGTGCGCAGTTTGTGTTTAAGCTGGGGTTATTGTGCATGGCAAATGGAGGCAGGGACAAGGCTTGGGCCCATTTCAACCCTGTATCTTTGCACACTTTAGACAGTTTTAACTTGAGATCTGCATTTCAGCGTTCTGCATGTGTGCTGGACTGAGGGCGAAAAGCGCAATGGAACTATTAAATCATTCCTAGAGCTTTGCACACTTCTTTAATAACATGACCAGTAAAATGGGTGCCTCGGTCGCTGTCTATACTAAAGACAATCCAAATTGGGGTATGAATTTTGCCAGCAACTTATGTGCTACTGCAACAGAGTCTGCCTTTCAACATGGGTAGGCCTATAACCACCCAGAGAATACATCTACAATCACTAAGCACTAAGTAAAGTTCATGCAGGTGGGGAGCTGCATAAAGTCTGTCTGCACATGCAGCTAGGGCCCCTTAGGTACTGGATGTGCAGGCAGCCTTGTGGGTACTGCTCTCTCAACATTGTGTGTCAAACACGTAACACAGTTCTCACAATAACCTTCAGCCATAGAGGGTAAACCAGGGGCCATTCAATCACAATTCAGTAGGGTATTAGCATTTTACCAGAACGTGCTAAGCTGTGAGCTTCACGGACCAGGTAGGGGAGGAGTACCTTGGGTGCCACCAAGCGGTTGTCTTACAGGAACCTTGGTCCAGGTCACCTTTTCGAGTTTGGGGGCTTGGTCTTGGAGGATTGCCAGGCTGGAAAGGGAGACTAACGGTGGCAACGGGACTGTAACCCAACTTAGAATATTATTAGGAGTCAGGTGCTCATTTAAGGCCGCTAAATGAGCTGCACCATCTGCTAGTGTATTTCCTTGGGCTGTGAATGACTGCGAGGGATCATGTCCTTTAAATGTAACAATAGCTGCAGCTGTGGGAAGTAACAGTGCATTTAATAAGACTGACATATTTTCCATGCAATTTTGGGGTGCCCTTGGATGTTAAATACCCATGCTGCTTCCGCAGGGCTCCTCTGAAGTCATGCACAACCCTTTGAGTGTACCTCAAGTTGTTATAGATCGTGCCCGATTCATCCCGGCCCAAAGCACAGGCATGGGGGAGAGCTACGAGTTCAGAGACCTGTGCAGATCTGGCCATTGAGTAATTGATATGCTTCTCAGATGGCATGGGGGTACATACAGAATAACCAGAGACCAGCTCCCCAGTTTCTGGGACACGGGTACAAGAGCCAGCCAGGAAAACAATCAGATTGGGGTTCAACAGAAGCACATCTGTGAAATCGGCACAGGATAACATAAGCGGCTCCACAGCAACCTGACAGTCATGTGGTCCCCTGTCCTGCGGTGTTAACAGCAAAGAAGCAGGATTCAGGACTAAACATCAGCTCAATGTTACATTAGCAGCAGAACTTGGCTGTTTTCATTTCCAGAAAGACAGGAATTGGACACATGCTGTGTCTTCCCTATAAGTAGTAATGACAGGACAGCATGCTTGTCACCGTGGAACTGGGTCAACACACCTTGAGCAAAACGGTTGCGTTTGACAGAGGATACCATAATGGGCTTACTATAATCTCACAAACCTAAAGCCAGAGCCAGTGCGAGTGCTTGCTTCATGGTGACGGGCATCTTCTGCTTCCTGGGGCCATGGGAGAGGTTCAGGGGTCAAATCGTGCATGAGATTTTGAAGGGACTTAACTATGCTTGCATATCCTGGGATTCACTATCTGCAGTCACTGACCATCCCGATGAACCCTCTCTGCTTTCTGGTCTTGGGGACTTTCTGGATCGCTGTAATACGATCTTGGGTTAAATGTCTTTCTCCAGCTGAAATTTCATAGCCTGTGTATCGCACATAGGCAGACAGAACTGCAACTCGTCTTTAGATACCTCGTGACCCTTTTCAGCAAGCGCTGTCAACAGAATGATCGTCTTCCTTACATGCTTGCAGGGAGGGGGAGGCTAGGAACAGATCATCTACGTACAGCACCAGGACCGACCATCCTACGAACCAAACTGAGTTAAGATCTCTCTTTAAAGTTTGGGAGAACAGGGTAGGGCTCTCTGCGTATCTCATTGGCAGATGAGTGAACGTATACTGTGTGGATTTATGGGTAAAGGCAAACAGATATTGATTGTCAGAATGTATAGGTATGGAGAAAAATGCTGACCACAGATCTATAACAGTGAAGTACTTGGCTGAGTAGGGAATGCATGACTGGATGGTAGCCGGGTTAGGTACAATGAAAAAAGCTGGTAGCACAGCTGCATTAGCTTCACGCAGGTCCTGAGTAAAACGATAAACCTCTTTACCTGACTTCTTTGTGGGCAAAATCAGAGTATTGCAGGGACTACGAGTTGGTACAATAATACCCTGCAGGAGAAGGGATTCTATTACAGGGCGAATGCCGCCTTCATCCTGCTACGAAATGGGATACTGAGCTACAGATGCCAGGGGCTTGGCAGGATTTAGAGTATTTTTGACTGGCTCGGCATTGACGATGTAACCATGCGTCATTTGCATAATTTGACTGGGACTCGTTCAACAGTCCTGCGAACAGGGAGTGTTGGCCCGGTCACCAGGGTTCGAGTGGGTAATTTCCTGTAACACTGCCAGCATGTCATGGTCTCTGTAAACAGCGATGCCAAGGTATACACCATCAGGGGGAACAATAAATAGGGCGACTTAGCTTTCACAATAAATCAAATCCAAACAAATTCATGGGAGAACAGGGACTCCCCAAGAATGCATGTTGGTTAGAAATTGGATCTTTCATAACCATGAGTGGGGTAGACACAGGGTGGGGTATTGGGCTACCCCCTATAGCCACATGTGAGGGGTCAGAAATGGGAGGCAGACAACTTTTGTCATTTTATTAAATAAACAGGTTGAATAAACGCCTCGCTATCCATACCCTGACAAGGATTTCCCTGCCTAAAGGAAAACACTCTAACCAAGGGATATCTAACCCTCACACTTATACAAAAATCAAAGGAAAAAGGAATAATTTGGCAATTCAATTCAGTATATATATATATATATATATATATATATAGAATAGCCTTGTACCACAGTATAAGGCTGTCGGAGTGCACTCCAGAAAACGAACCCACGTGGTGATTGCACACTGGACCCAGAGTAGCAAAAAGACCAGCAGTCTGCCAAACGTCCAAAATGTTCTTTAGTGAAATGCCATGGACATGAGAAAAATGCAGACGACGACGCGTTTCGCGGCAAAGCTAGCCGCTTGATCACGATGAGGGTGCAGAAACAAAAGAAGTCCATTTAAACCTGTATATTCTCTATGGGATACATGGATAGATTGTCCAGAACAATGGTAGCCATTTTTTCCCACAAAATCCACCATGTTTGAAAGTGTTTAAACCCAAAGTGGGTTACCTTAAAAAACATTAAATTGCATGCAATACATTTGTTAGGCAGATCCAATTGGCTGGCGATATATCGCTTTTCTCAACATGTAAACCACACATTTTAAACTTCAGTAAGTGTCCTCCTATTGCACATGTTACGTTTATAAATGTATTATTAAATTTTTTTCAAAAAACGAATGTGTGATTTAAAGTGTGTATTAAGTCAGGTCTGTATGTATGTGTAGTGCTGCGTGTGTCGTGTTTATTTGTTAGTCTAAAACACGTTTATCTAATGTCAAAATACACGCTGACAAAATACCAATGTATTCCATACTGATCACTAGTCGCAATCCTGGATAATTTGCAAAATGTTATTCCTGCAATTCATAAATGAATTGCGAAAAGCTATGTGTCAATGTAGCTAGTGACACATATTCGAAATTGTCATACATCATGTTGTTGATAGGCTATGTGATGAAAGTGCAAGTGCCATAATGCCTCACGGGCTGCTTTTTGCATAAACCACATATAGAGATGCATAAAGTGCAAGTGCATGTGCAAAATCGCAATAACTAACCCCAACGGGTAATGTGCAAATAGCAATATAGCAGCATAAAAATTCTATACAAGGATATATAAAGTGCTTAGTGCATTCATAGCCTGGATTTAGGAACAACAAATTATATACACACAACTATACAAATGATAATACAATTGAAATACAAGACTGCGACAAAGGATAAGACCCTAATTAGAAAATCAATCATACCTGAGCAATAATCGTAACTAGTCTAATGTGCATTTTAAAAGGAGGAACACTTTAAAAGTCACTAAGATAGAATATAACTTCGGGTTTCAAATGAAGTTCCTAGATAACATAGCAATAAAATTGCTCACCCTACATATAAAACTAAGAAAGAAAACATTAAAATTAGATAGCTGAAAGTAAGAGGAGATCTAAAATTCATTCAATTACTGTCTTTGGAATATTGAATTGATAGACTCTAAAACCTGCAAGCTAATGTGAGAAATGATAGTGGTGTCAACAAACCGTGTAGCATAAAGATCACTGTGCAATTATAATAAATAGCACAATGATCCCATATATGTCAGTCCAGCTGATGGAACTGCAAATTATGTCAAGCGTGTCCCAGAGAGTTACAGAAAAATGCAAAGAGTTGACAAGGGGGGGGGGGTTTCTCAAAGTAAAAACTCAGAACAGATGCAATTCAAGATGTATGAGACAAATACAGATAGTAAATTTAAGTCCCAAGAAAAGTATAAAGTTCTTCATCCAGATTGTGTCCCTTAGGTTTCTTGGTTTCTAGATCCAGTATATATTTCGTCTGTTTGTCTAAGGAGCAATTCACGGTTTCCTCCTCTAGGTGCCTTTGGAATAGCATGTAACCCAAAATAGGCAAAACCTTGTAGGTTGCCTCCATGTTTTTCCTGAAAATGAAGAGCCATCGGATACGTAGAATCGATATTCTTGATGGCTCTTATGTATTGCAGTATTCTCAATTTCAGTTTGCGAATGGTACTACCAACGTACCACTTGTCACAAGGGCAAGTGAGTACGTACACGACATACTCAGTTTCACAAGTGATATGAGATTTGATAATCACGTTTTTGTGTAGTATTGGATGAAGGTAGTTTTTTGTATTCTTGGCAAATTTGCCCGCTTTACATTTCGTACATTTCTGGAAATCGTCTGGTATTGCTCCAAGCCAACTTTGGCCTATTGAGACGATTTTAGGACACATATAACTGGATACAAGGTGATCCCTGAGTGAGGCAGAGCGTCTAAAGGTGATGTTGATGTTATTACCTAGAATGCTTCGCAGATGTTCATCTTGTTTCAATATATGCCAATGTTTATGCATTATGTGACGTATATTGTTGGAAGCTTTGCTATATGTTAGAATTAGTCTGGTATCTCCTGTTTCCAAACTAGTTACCATTGGAACTTTGGACATCAACAAAATAGAACGATCTTTCTCTCGTGCTTTATTGTACGCTCTTTCCAACACTTTTTTGGGGTAACCTCTTTGTAAGAACTTAAGGGCCATACTACCACATTCTTTGTCAAAGGTCTCAATTTGGGAACAGTTACGTCTTATGCGAATGAATTCGCCATAAGGTATGCTCCACTTCAGGGCTGTGGGATGGTTGCTTATAGCATGCAGTGGTACGTTTGAACTGGTAGGTTTGCGATACAATTCTGTCACTAGTTCACCTTCTGCCACAGTAACAAGAATATCTAAGTAGACGATAGCAGTCTTGCTATGGGATTCGGGGAACTGTAAATCAAATGCATTAATAAGTAATTTAACAAACTCCAACCATTCAGTGATAGACCCATCCCAAATAATGAATAGGTCATCTATGTAACGTAACCAAAGTACAACCTTATCAGTATTTGCAGCGTTAGTAGATGTCCAAACTTCAAACTTCTCCCACCAGCCCATAGTGAGATTAGCGTACGAAGGAGCAAATGTTGTTCCCATAGCTGTACCTTGCAACTGGGTATAGAAGTTCTTGTTAAATAAAAAGCTGTTATTTGTCAAACATAGGTTAATCATTCCAGATATATATATATATATATATACATATATATATAGAGAGAGATACATACATACATACATACATACATATGACCTGATGCACAATTTGATCAGTCTCTTGTTGTGGTCGGGGAAACTTCCCTTCCCCAGATCCAAACAAGGTTCTTCTCCACAGTTCAAAAGAAAAACAAGGAAATCCGATTTAACACAAAGTTCCAATATAATTCTTAAGTTCTGGTACTCAAATTCGCAAAGTTCTGTTGTTCCAACAAAGTGCCTTGGAAAAGTCCTCCTGGAATAAGAACTCTCTCGGGTTTATAGCAACAACAAATAGTTTGATCAAGATACTTTAAACTGCAGAAAGAATTGTAACATTTCTCCAACCGGCTTATACAATTCTTCCCCAAATCTCACAGAGCAATATGCTGTTTTCTGTTAGTACCACTCTGCAACACTTGAACCTTCTACTACCTGGCGTATTCCTTTTACCAGGTCCCTTTTTGGCAATCACCTCTTGTCCTACGGATATACTCGCCTCCCCGTCTACTTCTTCACTACACAAACAGAAAAGTGCTTCAATGGTAACCTTCAAGTAGAACAACAAGAACTTCAATATTCTTCTTTAGTGTCAAAAAGTTAGCAGCTTTCAGGGAACAGAACATTCACTTTGATCCATATCAGGATTGGTCTACAAACGATGCTCTTCTCCCTCTGGATACCATCTCCTAGAAGGGCCGCTTGTTTGCCATCTTTATTTCACTTCTGCATCAACAACAAGATAAAGGTCAGGATAACGTATTTTCCTGCTCCTGTTTTGGCTGTCACAATGTGAGATTAAATCAACCACAATGATAGGTGTCCCAGAACCTGAATTGCAACCTTGACAACTCTGGGGCTTTTCAACATTCCCTTCCTGTGTTTGGCAGCCTTTTTCTGGACTGATATTGCTAATTCTTCAAGTTCTCTTTCCTTGGGTATTGGTGGTATGCCTGGGAGTTCGGGCTGGACTGCCTCTTGGGGTGGGATCAAGCCTGATTTGCATATGGTATTTCCCCTTTTGTAATGGCTTGGGGAGCGGAGAACGATGGTCTGGAGGTTTGCCCAGAGCAATGCCAGAGGTTAAAATTTATTGTAAACCTTCCAGCCATCACCCTTTTTGTTTTGCTATCGACTGACCTGGACACATTCAATCAGGGGTGAGACAAGGTTGACTTATTACGGATCCAGGCCTGTTCCTAATTCTGTCTGCATCGGGATGCTATTGTGTGTCACGCCTGGAGGATTGGTTTGACTCATAGCTGATCGCGCTGCGTTGGTTATCCAGAGGCCCAAGTATCACTACCTGACCTTCGTTCCTCCCCTGTACAGAAAGTGACACCCACAGGTGTTGGTCAGATTCAGATGACTGCTGGTTCACAGTCTATATCCCCTGTTTCACTACCCACAATGCAGAGCAGTATTTCAGCTTGTTTCAGAGGCTCGGGTAGGTAAGAGTCAAAGACAAGACATATAATCGGTAGAAACAAAGCCTCTTACAGCTCTCATACTAGGTTAGAGGAGAGTGTGAAATATAAAGCAGGTTCACAGTTGAGTTGCACATTTAGGATTTCAAGTATCGAGGAATGGGTTTAGACAGGACAACCATGGGACTCTCATCCAAAATATCTTCTTCACTCTTACACAGATCACATCCCTCCTAGTCCCTGATTCATACTACACTACTCTGACCAGTGCAGCAGTCTCATGTTCTCTTAAGTTAGTACGGAGCATGGATGTGATGCTTTTACTTTCTATTCTAAGCTGCGGTGGCCAACCGCTTTTACTTTTTAAAAATCAGATAAACAGTTCTGTAGGCAGGGTACCCTCCCTCCTGTATCCTTGAATATTCACAAGTTTTCAGAATTCTTTAACCAAATACAAACATTTACCCCAACCTGTTTCAAACAATACTATGCAAGGGATGACAATATAGTGATGCAATTACCTGTATTCAGCAACCCACAACTTTCAGTCGGCTCTTCTTCCGCATCTGCTCTGTCCAGCTTCCCTGAGTCTCAGGGGACTCTGGCTAGCTCTCCCGTCAAACAAAATCGTCTCTCCTGTACCCACATGGATCACAGAGAGGTGCACCCTGTGAGCCTTGAACTCGGCCACATTGCAATGAGAATCTGACGTTGCAGGCACCAAACTTGTTGTGGAAAAATTACCACTGGCTATTCCAGTGGATTGGTGAGCAATTCTTTAGTAGACAGCAAGCGACAGGACAACAAACCAACCTAGTGCAAGTGAGAACCTCTCTCCTGCCACGCAGCATTCTTTTATACCCAAAGGTACATATGCATTCTCATGGAAGGGGAAGTCCAGAGAGGCAAGGAATCCTACTGAAACTATTTTACAAGCAGGGAAAAAAGCCCCACTATATACGTCTTTGATGCCAGCTGCATTCTTGTATGTTGAAACAGTGTTGTCGGGAAGCACAGCATAAAGGGATACATTTAATGGAGCTAAATATACTCCTCAGAGATTCACACACAGTCAGGCGAGCATGCTTACAGTATGATGCCTTCTGTCTGCTGAAGCTATTTTTCACAAGAAAGCGGAAGCCTAAAACACGCTTACATATGCCAAAAGGGAAATGTATCAGAAATGAGAGATGTGAAGGCAAGCATGGCTGCACACTAGTGAAGAGCCTTCATCGCAAGGACATGGTCAGTAAAGCCTAAAGCATCACCTCACATGGGCAAGAAACAGTTGTTTAAATATAGCAATTTGCAGTACCTACTCAATACTATGATGCAGCAGTATTCTAGGAGAGTACATACAATTTTCAGTTCCAGACATTCCCCCACACTGGTAAAGGCTAACATCTATTTATTTTCATTTTTAAGTAGGGCGCTACATGCCCAAAGGCCCAGAAAGCAGCAAGTGAGAGAAAAGCAAAAATAGTACAGATGATCAATTAGCAGAAGATTAGTGAGCCAGGTTAAAAAGAAGAGTCTTTGTACTTTTCTTGAAGACTGTCAGAGTGAGAAGCAGTAATGGCAGGTGGAAGTGTATTCCGTTCACGAGGGGCATGGAAATGAAAGGTAGTTTCTCCAAATATTTTCAAGCGAGAGTGCGGTTGAGTTAGCTGAGAGACATTGGAGGAGCGCGCAGCATACGACAGGAGATTTTCGATGATAGTCTCCTGGGAAGATGGAGAGGTGCTCACTTATTCTGGCATTTAAAGGCATGAGACAGTATTTTATGCCTCATTCTCTGCCTGACAGGAAGCCAATGCAGTTTCCTCCTAAATACATATAGATGGTCGCACCTAGAAAGCCTGAATACTGCTCTTACAGGCCCGTTTTGAGTGGTCTGGAAGTGGTGGAGATTAGCTTGTGAAGTACCCAGTAGTAAACTATTACAATAGTCTAACCTTGAGTTCACAAGCGAAGATGCCAGAAGCACTCTATTAGCAATAGAAAGATAAGTCCTAATCTGATGAAGCAGCTTGAAAACGTGAGCACATGATGAACGTAGCTGTGAGACGTTTTTCTTCATAGATAGTTCTGCATCAAGATACACCTCAACAGTTTTCACAGAATTACAGACAGAAATGACAGTGCACGCAATTACAAAATGGGAGTATTGGGTATGGTTATAACAAGGGGGGTTGTCCTGCCCTCTATGGATCTTAGGGGTACGCAGGGTGAATTCAGTGCACACTGGTTTTAGACCCTTACGGGTGCCCGTGCAGTTTGGGCAACCGTTGAAAGAAACAGCATGCTTGCTGCTGTCAAACCGGTATCACCAATACAATATTCATGTACAGAATTCCAATTCTTTTATACAAAATTGCAGCTTTTTATTAATTAGCTGATGCTTATTTTCTTTATACAAAGCATTTTAGTAGATTTTTATATATGACAATCTATAATTGTGGAATACAAAAGCATAGTTATACATTCACTATGACATCAATGCAAGCGGCATGGCAAATAAAACATTCAGTTTTACATTTTAACTGGCAGTTTGTTTGTAAGCAAAAAATTTTCCATGCCAGTGAATTTAGAAAACACAGGATGAAAGTGCAGATGGAGGAGACGTTGGTGATCGGTCTCCTATGCCCGGCTAAAATCTGACCTCATATTTGGTCTACGTCTGGGTGTGATGTTAGAAAATGGAAATGCAGCACAGGATGAGAACCCAGTAATACTTTGGGGAAGTGTGCTGCTGACGTTTCGGCAGAATGGATGGTAGCCTTCTTCTGGGGCCAAAGAAAGTCAGGAGACTCTGTGTTTGGGAAAACAGAAAAAGTATATAAGAGAGTATATAGGAGAGCACAGTTAAAACAGCTGCAGGTAGCTGATGTGGGTCAATGTGGAGCATCTAATACTAAAAACAAGTCCTAAAAGGAGTTCCAGAGACAAACTCCACTCACCACTGGTCGTGCGTCCAGTTGGAGCGGATGAACCCGAGGGGTTTCATCATAGGGCAGTAAGAGAAGCGGATGTAGCCTGTGTGGGCGTAGGTAGAGAGGATGGCCGGGATGTAGGCAGGCGGCCTGTGTAAAGCTAATGCCGGACCCTCAGGGTGGAGAGCGGGGTCAGGTATAGGTCTGAGGGAGTCGAACCTGTAAAGCATGAGAGAAAAAGGGAGGGAAAGGAAGAGGGAATATTGCATTGGTCAATGGGTAGGAGTGGGGGCGCAAATGAAGCGAGCAGAAATATGCAGATAAGTGCATTGTGGTGTGAAAAAAGGGAAACAAGAAGTACCTGAGGCTAGTTGGTGGGGTCCCACCAGGATGGAACGGGGGGCCGTCTCACGAGCGGTTCGGGAGCGTAGTCATCGGTGCTGGGTAGCTTTGAGGAGAATAAACGTCTGGTGCGCCCTGTGGGGTAAGTGCAAAGCAAAAATGAGGATCGAGTGGATACCTGTGTGGGGGCCTGTAGAGCCGAGAAAAAAAAAAAGGCGACGCTCTCAAGGGGAGGATGAGGCAAATGAATGCCTGGCCGCATTCAAGAGTGGATGAGCATACCTGCAAAAAGTCGAGGCGAGCAGAACTTTGACCGGCGTCTCGAAATGGCGCCTGTGCTGGCTCTGGAAATGAGAGCTGTAAATATACACGATCGGACGAGAAGATTCTGTGCGTGCACGTGAGATTAGTGTCTCGTGTGCACAATGCCGCAGCTGCGCAGTATCCAGCGGGTAGTGTCTCGGGCGTAGCTCCCTGCTGCGTGAGCAGCACGGGATGGTAAGAGGGTCTCTCCCGTAGCGTCGGGAAAGGGCTGCCCGAGGGGATCGGCTGCTGCCCCAGGAATCAGCTGATCCGTGTGTAATGACGAGGGGGCAAAGTCTGTCAGGAATGTGCTCCGAGCACAGGGGTGGGTGGGGGAGGAGAAGTGTAGAAAGGGAAATGAATCAAGCGTAGGCTGAGAAGCTGGTGTGGGATCAGCCACGCACACGAGGGGGGGAGGAGATGGAAAACGGCATTTTAGAAGCCTAGCAACTAAAAGTCAAAATGGAAAGTACGGCTAATGTGTAAGGTGAATCAGCACACAACGGGAGGTAAATTGTGAAAAATGACGAGCCGGGGGCCAAACTGAGTGCGAAAACAGTGCTAGTTACAGGGTGTTCATGTCCTGTAGGGCGAGGGGAGGAAGCGCGTGACCCCAGGGGTGGTGCTGAAATGGGGACTGTCAGTCATCCAGAGAAATATGTGAAAACGAAGGATCTGAAAATACCAACATATATAAACATGTCTGTAAGAGGAAAACAAGTTCAAAAAAAGTTCTTGGGTGTGCTTGCACAGTAATCTGCGTCAGATGGTAAGAGCAGATGATACATCATATACAATATAAAGTTGTGACGCAAGCCATGCATCATAGATGGAAACTGAGGGTGTATGGCAACATGAACAGGCGCATATGTACAGGCGCCCAGGGGCGTGTAACAGTATCTAGAAACATGGTAGAAAATGGTCTCCGCATGTGAATGCTTAAGTTATGGCAGAGAGCAGAGCAGAGAGGGGGCTCGAGTATAAAGTCACTGGAAAAGAAATTTCAGATGCTAAACGGTCCCGGTTGGGCCTCGTTGAGGCCGGTGGTAGTGGATTATAGTTTATGCATCCACCATGCCTCTTTGAAATTGAGGGTGTTGGCGATGTTGGTTTTGTTCTGGACTTTATCCACTACCCACCAGGAGAAGGATTCACAATCATGATGAAATTCAACAAAATGGTGGACCAGAGGAGCGGTAAGGGATTTGCAGCGTATCCTTGATCTGTGTTCGCAAATGCGTTTGTGAACAGGTCTTGAAGTTTGGCCCACATACCGTAGTGCACAAGGACATTGGATGACATATATAACATTGGTGGATTTACAATTAGAGAAGTGTCTAATTTTCCACTCTTTTCCCTCAATCATGAATGAATTGAGTTTCTTGGTTTGTTTACAAACTGTGCATTGGCCGCACGGATGGTGTCCAATGATCTCTCTCATGTCCCATAAGGTGGAACGGGCTGGGGTTTTGTTGGATTTGGAACTGGTTAGGAATTCTTTCAGATTTCTGGACCTCTTGAGAGCCATGCGTGGTTTAGGTTCATCAGGAAGGTTTAGTTGAACAAGAGGCCAGAATTTTTTGATGAGGGATTTGAGTTTGGAAGTGGTTGGGCTGAAGGTGGTGACACAAGTCAGAATATTCTCAGAAATAGCAGCTCGGTCTTTGGGTATCAGAAGGGCCTCTCTCGGTGTGTATCTTGCTCTCTTCTGGGTGTTTTTGATAAGTTTCTTGGGGTAACCTCTAGACAACAGTTTTGTCTGAAGGTCGCTTGAATGTTTCTGAAAGTTGTCCATTTGCGTTCAATTGTGGCGGATCTCAAGAACTGTCCATACGGGAGATTATCTCGTAGGCTCTTGGGGTGGTGGCTGTTGTAATGTAGGACCGTGTTGCGGTCTGTGGTATTTTTAAAAATGGAGCATTCAAGTTTATTGTCTTTGGGTGTTATGTTAAGGTCCAGGAAGTTCATCTTCTGGTTACTCCTGTTTATGGTAAATTGAATAGCAGTGATACGCAAGTTCAGCCATTGAAAGAATTCCATCAAGATAATGTCTTCTCCTTTCCAGAGGAAGAGAATATCGTCAATGTATCGAGACCATAAGGTGACTGAGTCAAGGTACGGGTTGGTCATGTTGAGGACATGTGCCAGTTCAAATTCGGACATAAAAATGATGGCCATGCTGGGGGCGAACACTGCCCCCATGGCTGTCCCACAGGTTTGAAGGTAGAAGGTGTTGTTGAACTCGAAGAAGTTGTTGGTAAGTGCTAATTCGAGGAGTTTGATGATCAAGTTGATGGGCACCCGTCTCTGTGTCATGTGTTGTGTCAAGTGATGTCTGATACATTACAGTACTTCTTGTTGCGGAATGGACATGTACAGGCTTTTGATGTCTAAGGATACAAGGAGATCTTCTGAGGGGTGGAATGGTTGGTTTTCGAATTTGGTGATAGTATCCATAGTGTCCCTCAGGTATGTTGGAGTCTGTTGACTCAGGGGTTTGAGAAAGTGATCGATGAATATTCCAATAGGTTCGAGAATAGAGCCACATCCTGATACGATGGGTCTGCCAGGGGGTGTGTGACAGTTCTTGTGGATTTTGGGAAGGGCGTGGAGAACGGGTGTTCTGCCTTCTGATGTGTTGAGAAAGGCCTCTTCCTTGTCGGTCATCCAATTGTGTTCCAATGCGTATCCTGGATTATTTCCTGGATCTTGTTTTTTATTTCTGATGTGGGGTCCTTTTTAAGTTTCTTATAGTTGCCTTCCTCTTCGAGGAGTGACATCACCATGGTATTGTACTGGATGTTGCTTTGTATAACGATGCCACCTCCCTTGTCGGCTGGTTTGATCACAAGAGTATTGTTGGCACCTAGAGTGGCAAGGGCTTTCCTTTCCTTTCCCCTGAGGTCAGGTTCTGTCTGTGTTGTTCCGCGATGGACTGCAATTTCCCAATTTCTTGCCGGATGCATTTCTCGAACAAGAGGATGGAAGCAGGAGTCTCAGAGTCTCTTGGCTGAAAATCTGATTTCGGTCTCAAGCCGGTGTCCTCGGGTCCCGACGGGAAGTCTTTTCGAGGAAATAAACCTTTCTTCTGATGTTGCGAAAAAAGCTGGTCACTTCAAGGTCCAGTTTGAACCAATCGGTATGATTGGTAGGCACGAAGGATAATCCTTTTGCTAATAGTGAGTTTTCATCTTTAGACAGTAGGGAGCCGGAGAGATTAAAGATGGGAGTCATTGTTAGCGCCTCCGGTTGCTCCTGCGGCGTTGGTTCGGGTAACCCCATTGGGGGAAGTTGTAGAAGGGAAATTGAGGAGGATGGGGTGGACCCCAGTACCCTCCTCTGGGGGCCCCCCTGGTCTAAAAAAGGCATGTTGGGAGGTTGTAAGAATGGCTGGTTTTGGCCGAAGTTGGCTTGACGTCCTCTTGTCTGTGGTTGATTCCTGTCGAGGAGTCAGAGCTTGAAGTATCAGAGAAGGAAACGCCTCTGCGTCTATTTCTTGAGGCCCCAACTTGTTTGGCCATGCGTTCTTTGTCCTTGATAGCTTAACAGTCCGCAGCGAGATAAGGGTAGATATGCTCTATCTTGAAATTCTTGACGCCCGAGACACTACCCGCTGGATACTGCGCAGCTGCGGCATTGTGCATACGAGACACTAATCTCGTGCGCACGTGCAGCATCTTCTCGTCCGATCGTGTATATTTACAGCTCTCATTTCCAGAGCCAGCACAGGCGCCATTTCGAGACGCCGGTCAAAGTTCTGCTCGCCTCGACTTTTTGCAGGTATGCTCATCCACTCTTGAATGCGGCCAGGCATTCATTCACCTCATCCTCCCCTTGAGAGCGTCGCCTTTTTTTTTTTCTCGGCTCTACAGGCCCCCACACAGGTATCTACTCGATCCTCATTTTTGCTTTACACTTACCCCACAGGGCGCACCAGACGTTTATTCTCCTCAGAGCTACCCAGCGCCGATGACTACGCTCCCGAACCGCTCGTGAGACAGCCCCCCGTTCCATCCTGGTGGAACCCCACCAAATAGCCTCATGTACTTATTGTTTCCCTTTTTTCACACCACAATGCACTTATCTGCATATTTCTGCTCGCTTCATTTGCGCCCCCACTCCTACCCATTGACCAATGTAATATTCCCTCTTCCTTTCCCTCCCTTTTTCCTCTCATGCTTTACAGGTTCGACTCCCTCGGACCTATACCTGACCCTGCTATCCACCACGAGGGTCCGGCATCAGCTTTCCACAGGCCGCCTGCCTACATCCTGGCTATCCTCTCTACCTACGCCCACACAGGCTACATCCGCTTCTCTTACTGCCCTATGATGAAACCCCTCGGGTTCATCCGCTCCAACTGGACGCACGATCAGTGGTGAATGGAGTTTGTCTCTGGAACTCCTTTTAGGACTTGTTTTTAGTATTAGATGCTCCAATTTGACCCACATCAGCTACCTGCAGCTGTTTTAACTGTGCTCTCTTATATACTTTCTCTACCTTTTCTGTTTTCCCAAACACAGAGTCTCCTGACTTTCTTTGGCCCCAGAGGAAGGCTACCATCCATTCTGCCGAAATGTCAGCAGCACACCTCCCCAAAGTATTACTGGGTTCTCATCCTGTGCTGCATTTCCATTTTCTAACATCACACCCAGACGTAGACCAAATATGAGGTCAGATTTTAGCCGGGCATAGGAGACCGATTACCAACGTCTCCTCCATCTGCACTTTCATCCTGTGTTTTCTAAATTCACTGGCATGGAACATGTTTTGCTTACAAACAAACTGCCAGTTAAAATGTACAAATGAATGTTTTATTTGCCATGCCGCTTGCATTGATGTCATAGTGAATGTATAACTATGCTTTTGTATTCCTCAATTATAGATTGCCATATATAAAAATCTACTAAAATGCTTTGAATAAAGAAAATAAGCATCAGCTAATTAATAAAAAGCTGCAATGTTGTATAAAAGAATTGGAATTTTGTACATGAATATTGTATTGGAGATACCTGTTTGACAGCAGCAAGCATGCTGTTTCTTTCAACGGTTGCCCAAACTGCACGGGCACCCGTAAGGGTCTAAAACCAGTGTGCACTGAATTCACCCTGCGCACCCCTAAGATCCATAGAAGGCAGGACAACCCCCCTTGCTATAGCTTTGCTAGCCCTCCAGTCCTTCCTGATTCAGGGCAGCCTCTTTTTGTTTCATAGTATTGGGTATGGAGCTTCTTCAAGCGAGGGCCGGACGCCATGATAAGAAGCTCGGTCTTAGAGTAATTGAGGGTGAGAGAATTTTCCGCCATCCATATCTGAATTTTATGGTAAACAAAATGTATTGTATCCATGACCTTAGAGTGTACTCCGGATAGTTCAAAGAGGATCTGGGTATCATTCGTGTAATTTGCAAATTGGACGCCGAGATCGTCCAAGAGGTCAATAAAAGGTCTTAAATAAATGTTGAACAAAAGAGGCGGGAGACATGATCCCTGCGGCACACCGCAGGACAGAACTTTAGGATTGGCCTGGGGTTCAGGCACTGATTCTCTAGATATCCTAGGACCAAGGAAAGAGGCCAACCAGTTTGCGGCAGTGCCTGAGCAATTTGCCACAGTTAACAGTCTGTTATGTAGAGGTTTGTGGTCAATAATGTCAAATACTGATGATAGGTCTAACAATAACAGAAGCGCCAGGTGACTTTTATTCAATATTATCAGTTATATTAGATTTAAGATCTAAGAGAGCAGTTTCCGTGTCGTGATCGGATTTAAAACCTTACTGATAGTTGTTTAACAAGTTATGTTCCTCGATGAAATTCTGAAGCTGTTAATATGCAACTCTGTCCAGAATTTTCAAAAGATGGGGAACATTAGTGATGGGCCTGTAATTCTTTGGAGCTGCAGGATCCATGGTGGGTTTTTTTCAACAAGGGAGTAACCCAAACAAACTTAGAGATGTCACATCCAGTGCCAGCTACGAAAGATGAATTAATCATTTTTGTGATCCACGGGATGAGAGCATCCAGAGAGCCTTTCAAAATGTCAGCGGAGCAGGGATCCCCCAGACACGAGGTCCTCAGTGCAACTATGAAAAGTGAACTTGGGAGTAGTCGTGAATGAGTCTGAGTGTGCGTTATTTGTTATAATGGGCTCATTATTAGAGACTAGTTTGGTCAGTAGTCTAGAGATGGACAAGCAATGACCCGCAAGTTTATTAGCAAACTCATCCTGGATGGACTCACACCCTAAGGAGACTTTAACAATGGTTGGAAAAGATGGCGAGCGACTTTCAAATTCCTTCCGAATTTTAAAAAGTTCTTTAGAATTGGATTGTGTATTGTTGATACGTGAATTATAGGTTGTCTTATTTGCTTAAATAATGATATGTTTATATAGTTGAACACTGTTTTTATAGCTCTTCACTCAGTTGACTCTGTCCTTGCCAGTCATAAAACCCTAAACTGTAGGGGCACTGCGAGACTACAGGCGTCCGGAATGCCACCATTACCTATTAGTACAAGAGTGCTAACACAGCTACTAATGTATACATGAGTTGCAGTGGCCCAGTATGTGGCATTAGGGTCTGTGGCTAATTGCTAACCATCTTGCACAACATCCTTGACACCAGCATGCCACACTCCACACCAGCATGCTTTCAACTAAGTTTGAAGTTTAGTTTATTTGTAAAGCGCAAACCAGGCCCAGGGGCAACCGGGCGCATACTCTTGAAAACAGGTTACAATAATCAGTAAATACATAATAAATGTGCACAAATATACAAAATATACAGAAAAAATACCATTAGCAGATTATAATACAAGTACATTAAGCGGTGTATATACTGACTGAAAGGAGCCTCATAAATCGTGAGAGAACAGCCAGGATTTGGCATTGTTCTTGAAGGTTTGGAACAATGGTTCCGTTCTGATGGGAGTAGGTAGTGTGTTCCAAAGTTTGGAAGCAAGGACAGGGAAGCTCACACCACCCGCTTTTTGGAGTTTGAATCTAGGCAGGGTGAGGCTGTGAGTTTGGGCTGATCTAGTGGGTCGAGAGGAGGTGTGGAATGTAAGGCGAGAGGAGAGGTAGGGTGGGGCATTGTTATCCAGGCATTTGTGGGCCAAGGCTAATGTTTTCAGGGCAATTCTTTGTTTTACTGGGAGCCATCGTAGGTCAGATCTGACGGTGGAGATATGGGAACGTCTCGGGATGTTTAAGGTTGCCCTTATGGCATTGTTTTGTACAGTTTGCAATTTATTGAGGTTGGACTGACTGGTCCCTAGGTAGAGAGCACTACAGTAGTCAATTTTGGCCATACTGAGTGTACTGGCGAGGGTGATGCAGTTAGGAGACTTTAGGAAGGGTCTGCAGGCTGTGATAAGTTTGCAAGTATAGGCTGATGCTGACCTTACTGCGTTTGTCTGTTCAAGGAGAGCGTGGAATCCAGATAGACGCCTAAAGTTTTAGTGTCTTTAGAGACCTTGATATCATTGCTGTCGATGGTGAAGGACTTGTAAGTTTGATCTAATTTGTTAAGACGATGGCTTGGTCCTAGTAGTAAGAGCTCGGTCTTTTCTTCATTAAGGCAAAGTTCGTGATGTGCCATCCAGGCCTGAATGACCAGGTAGACCTCATTCAAGGCTTTGGTGTCGGCTGTGTAATCACCAGTGATAGGAATGAGTATCTGGGTGTCGTCCGCGTAGTTGGTGTAGGAGACACCGAGATAGTCAAGCACATCGAAGAGGGGCTTGGTGAATACGTTGTACAACGTAGGGGACACACAAGAGCCTTGAGGAATGCCACAGTGAATGGGTGAGGGGTCTGCCGATGCTGTAGGTGAGAAGACCCTCATGGATCTGTTGCTCAGGAATGAATGGATCCAGGCATTGGCAGAATCAGAGAAGTGGGCCGCAGATTTAAGATGTTGGCAGAGTATTTGGTGGTTGACCAAATGAATGCCGCGGAGAGGTCAAGGAGAAAGAGTAGTGCTAACTTCCCATTGTCCTTTTGTGTCTCCATCTGAGTTTTCAGATCAATCAGGGCTGATTCAGTGCCGTGTTTAGGACAGAATCCTGATTGTCTTAACCCCAGAAGATTGTTGGATTCGAGGTAGTCTTGAATCTGCAAGTAGGCTGCACGATCCAGGATCTTAAGCAGGAACGGGACCGTAGTGATTGGTCTAAAATTAGTTGGGATGTTAGGGTCAAGGGAAGGTTTTTTGAGAAGTGGGATTACCCACGCATCCTTGAGGTTATCCGGGACTATACGCGGCTTGAAGGAGGTATTTATGAATGCTGTGATGAAAAGGGCTAGGTTGTGAGATGCTTCCTTGATGATAGGTGCCGGTCAAGGGTCACCTTGGCAGTTGAACGGATTAAGGTTGTTTATGATTCCTTCTACTTCAAGGGTGGTGAGCGGGGAGAAGGAGAAAGGTTTATGAGAGGGATTGGCTAGGTGAGTATTACGTATAGGTGTGGTTAGTGGTTGGTCAGACTGTAGGGATTTTTGTTTATCTCTAATTTTGGTTTGGAGGGTGGCAATTTTACCCAGGAGTGCCGTCTGAATATTCGGTCACCAAGTACTATCTTTGGTACACGAGTCAGGGGGGGGGGCTGCAGGTGTCTCAAGTTCCTTAAGAATTTTGACTAGTTCCTTGGTGTTAGACTGGGCTGACACAATACGGTTGTTGTAGGAATCTTTTTTTGCCTGGAGTAAGGCTTCTTTGTAGTTAAACGTGACTAACAGAAGACCGTCCTTATGGGCGTCAGAAGGGTGGCTTTTCCAGCGTGACTCTGCAATACATTTCTCTTTGCGTAACACTCTGAGCTGGGGAGTGAACCACGAGTTGAGGTGAGCGAGTTGTTTAGGTCTCCTAAATTTGAGCGGGGCAATAGAGTTGATGGCTGCAAGCACTGACTGGTTGTAGATGTCGGCTTAGATGGTAGGGTCCGAACTAGTGTCAGGAGCATTATTAAGGGTGGGAAGGATGAGGGGGAGTAGTTTTTCCGTGGTTATGTTATTTTTATTTCTAGTGAGGGTGGCTGGGGCGACAGGAGGTGTGGGTAGAGAGGCTGATTCACTACTGAAGGTGATGATGTGGTGATCAGACCAGATGCAAGGGGCGTTCGAGAGTACGTGGATATTGCAGTTGGTGTCACTGAGCCAGTCACGGGACCGCCCTTTGATGTGGGTGGGTTCCTGTATATGGTGTGAGAATCCTAGATCTGTTAGGGTGTTGGCGAGGTCGAGGGCCGCGGAATCATTAGGGTCTTGGTAGCCTAGATTAAAGTCACCAAGGATGATGGTTTGAGAGTCAGATTTCGCTTTATCAAGTACTAAGGCAGAAGTGTCATCCACAAAGGATGTAGGAGGACCGGGGGTCTGTATATTAGGTGGACGGCGACTGTTTGGTTGGCTGAAAATTGGAGTTTGACAGAGAGTAACTCTGCGGATTCCACATTGATGCTTGGAATGGTTCTAAGTCCTAGTGAGTTTCTATAGATAAATGCAATTCCTCCACCTCTCGAAGTGCGGTCACATCTGATGATGGAGTGATCTGTGGGGATCGCCAGAGAGAGTGCAAGGCCTGATGCAGCATGTAGCCAAGTCTCAGAGATGGCGATGAGGTCAAGTTCCTGAGTCTGGATAAGATCAGCAATGTCTAAAGCGTGAGCAGCTAAGGACCTTGCGTTGATCAGAGCGGCCTTGATTAAGCCGACGTTGCTTGTTGAAGCAAGGTTGGTCTGAAGGCATTGGGGCGTAGGTGAGGTGGATGTTTGGGGGCAGGCTAGGTGTCAGGGTTTTCAAATGTAGGGTGATCCTTCTTGCCCATAAGTCTAGAGCCTAGTCTTTTGTTTCTTAGGGCGGTGGAGCAAGGTTGGTTGGGTGTAGGTTTTTTGGCGAAATGGTCAAGCCATAAGGCGGGGGCATTAAGATAGATGTTGGGGTTCTGAGGTACAGTACTTGAATAGTTATCAGCAAGTCTGTAGGTGGAGGCCATGGATGTAGTGTGCAACGTGCTGAATGCAGCTAAATTAGTTGATGAGAGGTAGAGCGTCCATGTAAATACCCACACTAAAAGTGGCACAGCCACCAACACAATTTCAGTTGGTTTAACAAACATTCACTCTGGTGCACATACATTAGCCCCACAGTATGCAGCGACTCATCAATGTCACAATGGGGACTTTCACATGTGACACCATAATACCAACCATTGTAGGACTCGCTCTGTTCCGGCACCCATGCAACCTTGCGTCTAGACCACAGTGGACTGAAATGGAAGTTGACAGTAAAGCACAAACACACCTATCAAAGGGCTACAAGTCCATTCACGGGAAGTTGTGAATTATATGCATAATATATGCCAATGGGCTCACTTCATTGGACCCAATTGCATAGCCCATTACCCTGTCATGTATCAATCATAGGTGGACAAATAAAACATTTTAATTAAAGGCAAAGGTATAACAAGGTTCACACTATTCAAAACACAACTAAAGAGTTGATATAGTAAGTGCTCTGGTGCTTCCCGAAGCAAGGTCCATGCCTACAATTAATAGCCTAATAATAGATACAAATATGTAAATAATGTTGCTTATTCATGCAACAGTGGTGCAGCCTTGTTGCATGAATGCCTAATTGAGCCTAACTTGACTTTTCTGTACCTGCAACAAATGCAAAAGCCATAGGCAGTCATATCATCTAACACATAAGCTTAAATAAGCAGCACAAAGGAAGGTTACAGGCAGGTTAATGATAAAGGAAGAGAGTATGAGCCTCCGAATGCAAAGGAATAATTGAATCTGGAGTCGCCAATAGGATTATGAGCAGCGGGAAGCAAGCCGAGCAGCTCCTGTTAGCGGTGGATTGAATTATAGCCACAGGGATCAATAACTGTCCGTGGCCATTAGCGCTCTCGAGGCTGGTTTGAGACGATGAGCCAGGACAAAAGAACATTTCCACAATTGGACAACACTGAGAACAGATCTGGGCAGCTGTGTGGGAAGCATAGTGACTGGGTCAGGCATGTGTGCCGAGTGTAACTTTAGAATATAAATGTGAGGTGGTCTAGTACAGACAGTGCAACTTCTGGCATTTTGTTTGGGGCTTTTTGGTGCATGGTTCGAGTGGAAAGTGGGATGCAATGGGAGAAGAGTGTGAGAAAGGTGTGAATCAGTGTCGTAACACAAAACTTCGGTATCCCCTGTGAGCCATGCTGCTGGCCCCCCCCAAGCTCCTCATCAAAGCACGGGCTGCGCCACACTTCAGGACGGCCTAGAACACCGTGCATGCACAATGCCTATGATGATCATGCTGCTGCAGGGGCACGCGCGCACTGCACTGTGTGAAAGACGTTAGTATATTTATTAATCAAAGCATACATCTTTCACCTGGGATAGAAATAAGGGTGCAATGTCTGGCCCCTTGGACCCAAATGTACCAGCCACCATTGGCAGCTTAAGAATTTTTTAAGTGGAGGGGCAGACTTATTTGCCACAAATTGCAAGAGCGACCGAGCATAGCAAGAGAGCCCAATGAAAGAGAGTTTGGGGCAATAATCCCCCCCCCCCCACCGACTGAGACATTTCTTTTGAAAATGGGTTAAACTGGTGCATTATACAGCAATATAATCAATAGGGCTCCTGATGGTTCCCTGATCTGTCCAGGTGGGTCAGGGTAGTAATGTGTACAATTGATCAGAGCGTCCACACGAAACAAAAAGCCCAAGTAATTCAGGGAATCTTGCAATAAATATCACTCGCATAAAGTTTCACAAATGAATTTTAGTGTTTGAGAAACATAAATAATCTAATACATAAAATGGTGATGGATCAAAATCACACAGGACATAAATGCGTACATAACGTAGCAAAATGTACAAGTGGTTCAAAACGTAGCAAAACATTGTTGTCAATACATATTGGTGCAAGACAATAAAGCAAAAGAGGTCCTGTACAATCTTATGGAACCACCCCTTCTCGCTATGCATGGACTGGATCCAGTAACCTCTCTCGCTACACTCAGGTCTCATGGAAACCATCCATGACCTGCAAAACATTGGCTCTGTCTGGAGTTTCCCATGTCCTGGTAGAGTCATACCAAAGTGGTATAAACTTATGATGGTGGACGGAAAACATCTGCGTTTGATTCAGGCAGCTTCTATGCAAAGGTAGGAGTGTGTTCTGCCACTTGACCATAACCATTAACATCACTGTCAATACCATGTGTTAGAGGTTGATATATGTCATGAAATGACTACTGTAACTGCACACTTTGGGAGAAAGAGCTACTTTAGGGATTACATAATAGGAGTCTGCAAGTAAACAGCCTTGCAGAAAAGTCAAACAAGCTCAAGAATAGTTTTTTGTTTAGATACTTCAACCTTTTTTGGCTTATAGTCCTTTCAAGGGCGATTCTACTGTGCCAATGATATTCTTTGTGCTCGGATCTGCACTCCAAATGACCCTATTGTGGCTGAAACAATAATGTCTAGATATTTTTCCTCATATGTTGTCACTTGTAATTTGTGCGACTCCTGCACCAGATGTGATACGATAGACTCTTAGTTATTTAAATCATGAATGGTTTTATTTTTCATGTATTATTTTCATACATTCCAGTCATCTAAGTTTACATGAAAACACTTTTATTCTCCCAACACGTGTTTCGCCACAGCTTTTAGCCGTGGTTCCTCTGGAGAGATTCTGCACACAAAAAAATAATAGTCATTTAGAATTCTCTTAACAGAATTATTAAAAAAAGTGCTCAACCCAACATTGTTTAATGATAATTTCACCTTTAACACATTGTAATGCATTCTCTTGAGCTTTTGTATCATCTCTGTATAGGAAAAGACTAAAGAAGAGGAACACTATTGTATTGAATTAAATATTCAGGTTAACTCACCCTTTCTTTTTTTCTTTTTTTCTGAAAAATAATTGTAGTTTTTTGATTTCAAGACTTGAAAAGTGGGTTTCGTTTATGCCAAAATTGACAAATCTGAAAAGATTTTCAGAAGGACCAGTTATTTTACTTATATAGGTGTTGCATTATTCTCTCCTTTCTACAACGTGGCTAAGTTTGGGGAATCTAAAAAAATAAGGATAAAAGAGGTAAAGCTTTACCTTCATCTTCTTGTTATTTGCCAGGTCCGATTGCCTTAAGCATGCTCGCCAGGATCCGCGGTTGTTGTGAAACTAATTTCGTTCCGCTTTTATAATTGAATTTGGTGCGTGATGACGTCATCGCGTGCGCGTGCCTCGATGATATCAAGACGCTCCAAAAGCATGCTCCGGCCATCTTGGTGTATGTGTTGTTTACTGCGAGACCTA
This sequence comes from Ambystoma mexicanum, assembly GCF_040938575.1. Taxonomy (NCBI): domain Eukaryota; kingdom Metazoa; phylum Chordata; class Amphibia; order Caudata; family Ambystomatidae; genus Ambystoma; species Ambystoma mexicanum. The sequence continues at coordinate 179,235,430 of NC_090940.1, forward strand.
CTTTTACTGATACTTTCATTTTGTTGGATATTATTTATTTTTATGATGCTTTTGACAGAGCGCTCCAAGAACGTGTCGCCGCCATCTTGGTGAATATTTTACTTGTTGAGAGGCTTACTTTACTAGTAATTTCATTTTGTTAAATTTATTCTAATTTACATGATACTCAAATTTCTTGGTTTATAGGTCCTAGTTTAAATGATGTGTGGTTGGAAAAGAGAGTACATGATTACATTCAAATTGTACAAAACATTAAAAATTATACAATTCAATATTTGCACAGACAGAACATCCAACTATATCAAAGTAGATATAGTTTTATATTTATTTTTAAGCAAGGTTCTGCCACCAGGCACTGAGGTTATGCAGTTAAATATAGTTTAAATCATTGGTGCCCACAGTTGAAGGTAAGCCATTGCTGTTTCAGGGTTGCACATGTCACTCCTTAGCTGCCATGTTGCTGAATCATATTGCAGCTGATTGTGTGTCAGTAGACAGGGCCCAGCAAAGTACACATGTTTGAATTATATTTATCAGCATGGAGCATTTGGAAAGTGAGGTCTGTTTAGCAGATCTCTCTTTCTGCGAGAGAACCCGCCATCATTTCACATCGGAAAACTTGAAAAAGCACAGGATTGCACACCCCCGCAGACTGCATTCTTTCAGTGCAAAGCAAGTTGGCGGGATTTTAAAACCCTGAAGCAACATCAGATTGGAACTGCAATTGCTAACCCTATTGACAAGCATTACAACTCAAATCGACCTCTGTATGGCTAATCATTAATGACGTTATGAACATGACATCGGCATACACATTATCATCAACATTATTGTGGGAAAACATTACGAATGCCACATTCTTGGAAAACTTGCCCATTTGTTATAAAGTGACAGTCACCACTTGCTTTTTAATGATTTTGATGTATACCTCTGGCATAAATGCACTTTTTTGACATGTGTGCGCTTTAAAATAAAACATTTAGCCGTCCCCAACATGGTATATGAAAATGTAGCTCTCTCTCTTGGACTCTATTTCTATGCTTTCATTTTCTCTCCCCCTCTTTTTTTTAATTATAATTGGTTATTTATAACAGACTTAAAACCCAGCGGTTTCTAAGCCTGGACGCAGGGATCGAACCTGTGTTGCTCTGGGGAAGCGGGTTGCCCCTGAGTTATCCTCTTTGTATCTTTCTGCCTCTTTCTATGTCTTTATCATTTTTCTATGTGGGTGAGAGTTGCGTTTGCTAGAGCCACCCCAGCAGTTGCTTGCAGCAGAATCACAGGGAAAAACCTATCTTCAAGAGGGGCTGTATTTCATGGCAAAATAAACTATAAAAAATAAAAAAGAAAATCATTGTAATTGTATTAACATTGTAAACTGGCTTTTTTTCTGCCATCGGATTCAATGCTTTTGCAGCATTTATTTTTAACCGTTATCCAAAGCAACTCATGATGATGAAATCATGGCTCTGATCTTAAAACAAATGCCAGCCGTTCCATTCTTTAAATCAGAAGTGCATTAACTGAGCTAAGAAATCGCTCTACAAATATCGCTGCGATAGAGATTGCTTTTACCAACATGAAGCATGATTTTTATTAGGTCAGAAATCAATCCACTTGCATGCCTTGTTTAGGTAAAGAAGGCGCATACTAAAAGATGGATAGCCATCCACTACAGCAATATATATTGCACTGACGGGTTCCGAGTGACATCTGAGAGTGAAGCTCGAGTTGTCTATTTTGTCAGTTCGAACCAAGCAGTAGAGGACGCCCCGTAGTTGAAAGCTACCAATTGTGAGAAACCTGACGGCATTCTACCTCCTACTCCCCTGGGGTCTTCCATTCAGGTAGCCAGGGACGGGCCATTGGGTGGACTAGCGAGTGGATGGTCACGGGGAAGACATGGTATTCCTCCTTTCCCAATTATACACCAACCCACTCTCCCTCAGCTCTAATGGAGTATTTTCAACCACACCCCATCTCCCCCTCCCCATTTCCAACAAGTACTGGGACGAGGAAGAGGTGACCGAGAATGATGATTAACCATAGCAACAACATAGGGATACAAAGTGAGGCCTACCATCTAACACCTTTGAATTGCCCCACTAATAGAGTCCGGCAAGGTCAGGCACTTTCCCCAGCTGTGCACACCTGACTCCAATTGACTCTTACCTGCAGCATATAAAGGGTGATTCTACCAGGGTCATTGAGCGAGTTGGGGTTGCTGGATGGAACCAGGAGGCCGAGGAGCAGAAGGATGAAAGGAGAGGAGCACAGAAGGACCGGTGGAGTGCGGGACGCTGAGCCCAGTGTGTGTGAAGGGCTGCAGCGTGGCGATAGAGCCGTGTCTCCAAGGAGCCTGAGCGGGACGGAAGGCAGTCTATTGACCTTGTGTAGGCCAGTGGTCTTTCCCCCTGGACGTGTGCGGGTTCCAGAGGTGTCTAGTACATTTGGGGCAATATTGTCCCCTGGTTGTCAGCCAAGGGACAATATTGCCCCAAATGTACTAGAATCATATCAACTGTATGAAGAATTAACCCATCACTAGCACAAATAAAGCGATAATTTTATCGCAATAACCACTGTGTTAGAACCTTTCTTGGAACCAATTAAGCAAGATAGCCAGGAGAACACTCTCCTTTCCTACTCAACAATTGGGGTACTGGCTAAACACCAAAACTCTCCTGTGATCTTGCGTCTTATGTATCTTACGAATATGCTTAAGTAACAATAGAGCTTAGCACGGTTTTGCTTCCGAACCTAGAGCCAACCACGATTCTATCATCTATAATTTAATGTTGAATATGCCCCATTTGCAACCTCTTTCCATCCACTGCGCTGTCGCAATCGATCAGCATTGAAGGGGTGAATATGAGTGGCATGAGGACGCTATTTGAAATTCAAAGAATACCAAGTTCCCTCTTGCCCCACCCCACAGCAAATCAAAAGAGAAAAGCAATACCTGGAAGATAAAATGCAGTATCATCCTGCCGTGATGTCAGGGTAGTTGATTATGAATTCCATAATCCTCTGTCTTGACATCAGAGTAGGAGGTGTGATGATGTCCCCTGCCTCGCCATGGCGGCTGGCATGGGGGCGAAGCTGGGTGCCAAGCCACACCACAAGCTACTTGATGTGGAGCCAGGTAGTGGTATGGAGAGGATCCCGAGGTTGCACCAACTCACATGGATTGGTTGTCGGGGGATAGGCCTATTGTCAAACCTACACTACACATAGTGGGTATGTAAAAGGCAGAGCAAAGAGGGTGGGTGATAGACTGGGTAATCACCTGTGCTGGGCCTGTGTTAGTGCGATAGGATTTGAGTCATGATGCCTGCTGCATGTGCCTTGGTAGTGGGCCACACCCGAGGGACCCCAAAAAAAGGTAAACTGGTAAAGAAAACCCAAAGGCAACTTTGAACATGTGGCAAGTTTGGTAGACTGTGACAGTCTACCAAACTCACCACGTGCGCAAAGTTGCCTTTGGTTTTTCTTTATTTGGCATTTAAAAGGATCTTCTCTAATAAATGAAACCGAGTCCACTGGCTCTTTAAGCGGAACGAGTGGTGTCAGACGCACATAGAAAAAACAGCAGATTGTATCAATGAAAGGTATCCTAAACCAATGGTTATCACTGTTCCCTGGTATAAGCCGCCAGGAGAGGCACACCTAATGCTTACCACTGTTATGACAAGCAGAGGAAGAAGTGTGGAGGGAGCCTGAGAGGCTCATGATCTCACTGAGGAGCCCAGCAGCTGCTCTTCACTGCAAATGCACCGATTGAGCAAAACAAAGATGGCCGACTAGTCTTTTGAAGGCTCACTCAGTGACGACGGCAAATTCAAACTGTTGCATGCATGCAGGAAAATTCATTTAGCACCTTCCAGTCCATAAGATCAAAGAATCAGAAGGCCCAGCTAAAAACCCTTGGAGAAGACTGAGTCTAGGGGAATGGGACAAGGGAGTGTATAAACATGTTAGAGAAGGGAAGCAGAATGGGGGGGAGGTTGGAGTAGTGGAGTGACAACACGTGTAGAGGTGCAGAGAGATTTGTAGGTGCAGGAAGAGCTGGAGAGTAGAAGGAGGTAACGTGTGTTGGTGCAGAGTCAGTGGTTTTGGAGGAAGGGGGAAGTGCTGAGAAATCTGAAAGTTTGGGAGGAGGTGGAAGTAGAGAAGGAGGCGGAGCGACAGAGAGAGTGAAAGGTGCAGAGGGCTGTGGACTCAAACGAATTGGAAAAGCAAGAGGATGGGAGACAAGGGAAGTTGGAGGAAGTTAACATCAAGTAAGAGAAGGGGCAGGAGAAGACGTTGGAGGTAGTGAATGCCAAGGAGGAAAGGGGAGAGCAAAGAGGACTAAAGGAGGTGAAGATCGAGGAGGGGAAAAGAAGCCCTTAGAGGTTGGAAGTAAGAACCTAAATTGGAGGGAAGGAAGAAAGCAATAACTAGAGAAAGGAAGGAGAAGGTGGGCAGGGCTCCTGGATATACTGGGGCATTGATAGTAAGGAAGAAAGACAATGGGCCTCATTATGAGTACGGCGGTAACCGCGGCGGTAAAACCGCCTGGTTACCGCCAGACTCGTATTACCATTCCGCCTCCGTGATTCCTGGAATTACCGGGGCATTACAACCCTGGTTTCCCAGGAATCACGGAGGCGGAATGGTGTTAATCCCCATTCCCACTGAGTCCTATGGGACTCAGTGGGAATGGGGATCATGGAAACACTATCAGCATCTCGTAATGCTGGCGGTGTTTCCTCGTCCGCCTGCAGGCGGGCAGTGTTAAACCCGCCAGGTCAGACCTGGCGGGAACATCACCTCCCGCCTGCAGGAGTTGTGATCGCCCGGCATGGAAACAACGGTGGTGGCGATTTTACCGCCACCGTTGTTTCCATACCGGGCGATTTGTAATGAGGCCCTATGCCTATGAATTGTCTGCAGGACATGGGAGCAGGAACAAGCCGGTTGCCCCTAAGTTATCCTCCCGAGACATGATGGAGTCGAAGAGAAAAGGACAAACTCTGAAAGGAAAACAAAACAGATAGGTTTTCCCTATGACAAAGAAAATACTTCTTACCATGGAAGGCAAGCGTGATGATATCAACAAATCATCGGGTGCGAGGAATGGCAACACAATAGAAATTGGTGTTGGGTACGTGCTGCCAGAGAGGTTTGTTGGTCCGTTATATGACGCTAATGGGCTTCTATCTCAAGGGCTGTTAAGCCACGATTCACTCAAGCACATGGTAATGGAGGCAAGTTTGTCTCTGTTTATTTACTTCACCTGGGCACAAGCTGCCACCCCACCGCTCCATGGGGTGGCTGCCTTGTCCCAACCTCTGAAACCCACTGCTGTCCTGCCGCTCAAATAAGGATGCACCTGCCACACCTGCTGGCCCATATAGAAGCGTACCCTGGATATTGGTGGCAACTCTACCAATCTTTGTATTTTAGGATCCTGTCTGCCTTTGGCATGCACCGCGCTGTGCCCAACTTCACCTCCGGCCGAGCCCATCCTCATCACCATCTGAAGTAAATAAGCGGAGGCGAAGTAATTTGCAGGTAAGTAGTAGTTTTTTCAGCTTCCACTCACCTCCCATCTTGTAACCACTTCCTCCCACAGAGGTTTCACATTTTTGATCATATTCCAAGTGGCCTCATCATTGGAACTCCCAACAGAGGTCCTGTTGGAGTATGAGACTCATGGTCAGATAGATCTTGAGGTCTGAGGAAAAGGGCCATGTACTGCATGACGATCATTTGAAACCAGAACTCACCTGGGAATAAATTGTGTCAGTATGCAACCCCATGCCGTGTGAGGTATCTGGGAGATAACAGATGGGAGGATGAGCTGGATCCTAGAGTTCAGGTGATGTCCTTTGTCATTGGCCACCCCCTTTCACTTGGCCTGCATGCTATAGACCCCCGTTAATTTTTATAGGGACCGCCAGATCACATGATTCCTACACCCAATATGGTGGCTACCCAATGTTGCCACAGAGAGTGTAAAGGGTTGGATGGGGTTGACGTTGGACTGACAATCATGTTGCTGATAGGGGTCCAAGGATGGTGTGAAAAGATGTTCCCAGCACATTCCATTGAGATGCGTGCCACTTGGACAAAATAGGTGATTGCAGAAATTGGTTTGATGAGGAATATCCTGACCTAGGAGTGGTCTTGGAGGAGAAGGGCAACATGCTTGGTGCAAGTGATCCGGCTTCTACTATGTTTTTAATTAATCGGTTGGGAACATATATAGAGTTCCTCTGCAAGTTAATTGCCACCTGACACTGGCTCTTTTATGTGGATTCATGGTGGAGAAAATGATGCAGGAACAACACTTTCAGTTCTTTTGATTAATTTCAAATAAGCTAGAAGGTGTATATTAACTCGGAAGACATAGACTAAACGTTATCATTCTGGCACCCATGGAAGGAACAAACCAGGTGTCCACTCTCTTGAAATACTAAAGATATTGGCCTCAAATGAATGTCCGTCATTAAGTATTCCTTTTCCAGAATATCCTCAAAGTGCTTTTTTCATTATAAAGGGAATTTAATGTAAACCCCTTGTGGGGCTAAAAGAAAAAATAAATAATCCATCATATCCCCGGTGTGAGATCCTAAAATATATATTGTTTTTTTTAGAGCAAATGACCCTCATCCATGGCCGTTCATGGGATTCTTTACTCTAATAGAAGTTAAAAAAAAACAACACTGTTACCGGCACGAGCAGAGGGCAGTTGGGTCAACGCTTAAAACCTCTAAACGTTTACAGGCACTCCGCTCTGTGCCCGTTCACGGCCACTGCCCGGGCCTGAATTGAGGAGCTCCCCTGCCAAGCATGGGAGCACCCATGATCACTGCGTCCCCCAATATGTTCCCCACTCACCGTCCCGGGCACTCTAATTACTGGCACTCCCCACAGCCGGGCGTGTCCAACATTTTCAGCATTTCTGGGATCCATAAAATTGAAGGGGCCGCACCTCTGTCAGGTGGCCCACCAGGATTCCTTGGGCCACACCTGGCAGACATTGCCCAGGTTTGGAGAGTAGTAGGGCCCCACCAAGCTGCATCTGCTTTCTGGGCTGCGGCTAGCATACACAGGCGAGCCAAAGAGAAGACTTTGGGGACCCAACACACTGTTGTTGTTGCTGCTGCCTACTGCCTACGATAGATCAGAATTGCTTGCCAGAGAACCATCGCCAACAAGAAGAACATCAAGAACAGAGCAGCAGCAAGGAATCTGTGTGATTTTACTGTTGCGGAATGGTCTGCGACGGAAATGTCCGCATTGGAAATGTACGCAACACAGAAATGTTCGTACATTTCCCATGCAGACATCCATTGAAAATTACACAGATTCAAACACCCGCCCTCACACACCCTCACTCACACCCTCACTCACACCCCCAACACCCACCCACCACATCCCCACCCCCCTACTTACCTTTCCTTCAGATGCGCTGTGTCCCTGCGCCGCAGGGTCCTTTTCTTTTTTTTTTTTTCTTTTTTTCTTTTTTACTTTTGCTCGGGTGAGCAGCGGGGTGTACCCCACAACCCCCGCTCACTATACTGTGTAGTATAGTGAGTGGGGTTTAGCGGGGACACCCCTGCAGACCCCGCAGCCTTTGTGTTTCTTTTTTTTTACCGACCCACACCAAAACACATACCACAAAAAGTTCAAACTTTTGGTATTTCAAACTTTTTGTGGTATGTGTTTTAGGTCTTTTGGTGAGGTCAGTAATTTATTTTCGGTAATTTTGTCCTATTCCGCAGCAAGGACCTTGAGACAGCCCTGTCCAGGGTGTCTCTGAAGGTAAGGTGTTTTTATATGTAGTTTTTGGTCCCGTGCACTGTATGGTCTTTGTATATATTTTGTAAAGACTTTTAAACATTTTTAAGATTTAAAGGGACTCTTTTTTTTTTTTAAGGTTTAGATATGCCGCTGGTTAGTTTAAGTTATTTGTATATAGTGTATATAGTATATAGTGTCTCGCGCAGTTTTTTAACAAAACCCCTAATAATCCCTGCTGGTGTACCGGAAGAGAAAAGTATATATGAGCATATAACAACTGAAGGAACCATACGCCAGCGTTCCTTTGTCTGCCTTTCCTTGTGCATGCCAGTTAACATAACCTAGTGTCTTTTTTCCTTTGGGGTATTTGGGGAAAATCTTGCCATAATCTTTGCCTTTTCCTCTCTTCCCCACCTCACAGCGGGTCTCACTGGGCTGATTTTGAACCCAGGTAAGCAAAGCTGGAGACAGGGAAGAGGCGGGTCAAGTATTCAGTAAAGGTTATATAATAAGTATGTTGTGTGCCCGCCTACACCTGTCTCCCCGTAAGGGGCACGGTGAGATTCCCCTGCGACATTAATATGGGTGCTCTTCTGCTGCTACTATGCTAAGAAAGGTGCTGTTGCCAAGCAAGGCTCAAGCAGCCAAATGGGTCTTTTCTTAGTAGGATGTGTCCCAGTCTGAGCTGGATGGAACCCTGGCCCTGCAGATGTGGATAATATGGTTTGACAATTTTGGGGGGAGTTTAATGGGGTGAAAATATCACAGGGTTAGGAGGAATATAACATATGTGTTGTAATATGTGTTTCATACAAACACAAATCTAAAAAAAGCCAAAGGAATGTGATAGAGCAAGACCACAATCAGGACCCACACATGTACACAACGGAATGCAGAAAGCTTGCCTTCAAATGTGCATGGTGTGTTACTAGGTCTGGAAAACATCAGGGGCTAAGCTAATGTCAGGACTGGCGGGACTCAGGGCTAGGTAGCATTTTATTTGCAGCACCTGAGTTTCTATCCGGGGCTACATCCTAAGACCTGGGGCTATAGCCCCCTCAGGCCCCCCACCCCCCTAGCAACGCCTAAAGAACAGCAGTGATACCGTGCTGCAAGGAAGGGGCACTCCCACTGCATTATCCTTAAGACACTGCCCGTGCCACATTTCCCACTCATATAAGCTCTCCAGACCACCCAGAGAACCTGCTCCCTAAGGCTGACCGTATCCCAGGGCCGCCAGCTCTCCATGATCTGCCTCTTATGTCAGCTTGCCCTGAAGGTATAAAACATAGCTGCCCAGGCTATGCCCATCACAGGCCATAGTGTGGCCCAGGACTGTGGTAGGTGACTGGAATGTTCTTTTCGTAACAGTAGAGTCGGGGCTGGTCATGGCATCAACTCTTCATGAGTCTAGCAGATGGGAAGTGCAGACCAAGTTCATATTTGCTCACCCACTAAGGTAACAAGCTTGTGCTCCAGCAGAAGTAGCAAGAATGAGTAATTGCCTGTGAGGAAGTCCTCTGCCTGGGCTGGGGGGTGGGTTCCACCACCCATGGGGTGATGCTGGACCCAGAGGAGGCGAACAGGGCACCCCCTGACCACCCTAGGCCAGGAAGAGGTACATAGGGGACTTCCTGGCCACCCCGGGCTAGGAAGAGGTACCGCAGGGAAGTCCTGACCACCCTACCTTGACCTCGGACTAAGACTGATAACTGTCACTGGCAAAACACCCTTAATTTCCTGGCCACTTTAAATTGTCCTCATCTGCTTAGTTCGAGCCAACAAATTAATGTTCCATTACATGGTGATTGCTGCTTTGTGGCAGCCTAGGTTAATGAACGCATCTGAAAGCCTACTTATGCTGCAGAAATGTGGGGGTAGGGGGTGTATTCAAATACATCTTTCCCCCACCAAGTGGAAAATAACTCCTTCAGGGAGTGTTTATTTTTACCCCCAGCCGTGCTTTTTTTATAACCCATGTACTTGGAAGGAAATCTTAGAAACTTTGATGATAACGTTTAAAGTAACCCCCTATTTTTGTGGGTCAAAATGTGGAGCACTCTATCATTAACTTTGAATGGGAACGTGATCAAGGATCTGTCAAATGTGGGTCATTTGCACAAATCTATTTGACTCAAATATAGTGCTCAGGAATTTCAGACATTGGGCCACGTGTTCACGCGTTACTTCTCCGGAGACAGTTCTGGATTTGGCCATGTCTACTGCTAAAGCCCGTTCTGACGTGTGCCTTTCTGACTTCCCTGAAGAAGTGCAGATTCTGAAACCCTCAGTCAAATGGGGCTCACCTCTAAAATGGAATGGCCCTCGGGAAAGTTACCTTTCCACTGGGCCTGACCATTTGGGGAGTTCTCACGCTGGTTAAGAGTAAGGGCCTGATTCACAGACGCGTTGTATAATGGCGCAATCCTCTAGGAACACGCTGGGTATCAAGTCCTAAATGTGTTACCTCACGCCATTAATGGTGCTAAATGGAAGAATACCGACCATTATGTTATGTCCTTGTCGTGAGTTTTTTCTCTCTCATGCGTTGAGAAAAGGCCTCTTCCACCCCATGCTAACGTAATTGGGGCACACGTCTATATTATGGTTTTAATTATCTAAAATGGATGCACAAGCTACAAAAGCACTTGCACTTTGTTTGATTTTCTGCAAGGAAAAAAATATTTGTTTATAAATTAATGAACAAATCGATTGAATGATTTTATTCGATCATGTCCCCTGCAATGTCGTGTAAAGGGTAATATTGTACTTTAGTAGCGGTAACCGGTCTGTTGTTTTAAAGGATGGATGTTGACTGTGTTGACTCTATATTTGCATATTGCAATTCAGAGCCTTTCGTGTCGAATGTACGCGGCATGGTAGGTTTTTAGATATTCTTGTAGTTGTATTTAGTGCTATTTATTTGCTGTCTGCTGATAATGTCTCATGAGTTCTTGTTCACTTATTTACCTTCACATGAAATGTCATTCTGCATATTTTGTGGAAATGTGTAATTTCTGTATAAAGATCAAAGAAAAAAGTCAGTTTTACAGGAACTGATGAACACAGTGAAGGGATGCTAATGGCATCTGACGCGGAGCACGCCTGGTGTCCATTCAAGAGACTGTGAGTGCGGCACGCCTGGTGTCCATTCAAGAGACTGTGAGTGCGGCATGCCTGGTGTCCATTCAAGAGACTGAGTGCGGCACGCCTGGTGTCCATTCAAGAGACTGTGAGTGCGGCACGCCTGGTGTCCATTCAAGAGACTTTCAGTGCGGCACGCCTGGTGTCCATTCAAGAGACTTTGAGTGCTGCATGCCTGGTGTCTATTCAAGAGACTTTCAGTGCGGCACGCCTGGTGTCCATTCAAGAGACTTTCAGTGTGGCACGCCTGGTGTCCACTCAAGAGACTTTGAGTGCTGCATGCCTGGTATCCATTCAAGAGACTTTGAGTGTGGCACGCCTGGTGTCCATTCAAGAGACTGTGAGTGCGGCACGCCTGGTGTCCATTCAAGAGACTTTCAGTGCGGCACGCCTGGTGTCCATTCAAGAGACTTTCAGTGCGGCACGCCTGGTGTCCATTCAAGAGACTTTGAGTGCTGCATGCCTGGTGTCTATTCAAGAGACTTTCAGTGCGGCACGCCTGGTGTCCATTCAAGAGACTTTGAGTGCTGCATGCCTGGTGTCTATTCAAGAGATTTTGAGTGCTGCATGCCTGGTATCCATTCAAGAGACTTTGAGTGCGGCATGCCTGGTGTCCATTCAAGAGACTTTGAGTGCAGCACGCCTGGTGTCCATTCGAGAGACTTTAAGTGCGGCACATTGAGTGCGAGGGTGGGCCCCCTGGCGGCAACCAGAAGGTGTGCATGACACCCAAGATGGCAGCTTACCCTGAACTGGCAGATCAGACTGCCCCCATCCACCCAACACTGCAGGAAGGTTCTGAAGACCCTACTCTTCAAAGAACATCTTGCCACTCGCTGATCACACCACTCAACCCTACTTCTCCAGCATGGGGTCTGGCATGGATTCACATGCTCATGAATATTCCCCGTCGTCAGGCCGGGAATCCTCGGTATAGAAAAAATCGGTATCAGTTTCGTTTCTGATCTGTCTTTCTTAGTAGTAACCAATCACTGGTCTATGGGTCATACTGCCCCCAGCCAATGACTGTCCTCTCCCTAAGCCCCACCTCTGGCAGCCATCCTAGATTTTTACCGCACGTTCAAGTGTTGGGAGTCCTCGTGCTGTAGCTCTCAAGCTTTTGCTGTGTTTTCGTGCTTTTTCAGGAGATTTTTTCTCATTTTTCAGTTAAATAGAGCCTCAAGCTCTACCGTCTCTACATCCGATCAACGGGGATCCGTTTCAGAGTTTTCTACGCCCCTTAAGGGTGAAGATTTCGTCGAGTTACGCTTTTGGAGGATTCCAGAAGTTCCGAGGCCTACCCCGGACATGGCCCAGGAGAAAGGAAGCTCGACGCCCGGGAAGCTGTTCAGGACCTGCCCTGGATGCCAGCTTCAGAATGTTTTCAAGGAGGACGAGCATTCGTTATGCCTCTACTGTCTCCATGAGGACAAGACGGACACAGAGAAGGACTGTGCGTTTTGTGGGAACATGTCGGAGCGGACCATGAAGGATCGCCACCTCCGTCTCGCGAACTGGCTGGAAGGGAAGAGCCCGTCAGGCGACAAGAAGAAAAAGAAGTCCAAGCGGTCTTCTAAGTCCTGTGAGGGCGACCCGGCGAAGGGGGCCCAACAAAAGGCCAAGCACTGCGAGTCCGCGGGCACTGGGAGCACCGAACGGTCGGGCTCCTTGGCTGCCAGGCAGGGCACATCCTCCCCGGCGCCATCAACCACGAGCCAAGGCTCTGGCTCGGGTAAGAGGAAGTCCGAGAACCCGGCAAAGCTTCTGGAGAGGCCCCGGTCGATTTCGAAGATTCCGGCAGAGGGGTAGCAAGGCTCGGACCCTTCCCCCAAGGTGAAGGCCCCAGGCGTACAAAAGGTGACGATGGCCTTAATTCACCCTGCTAAGACCTCGATTGAGGATGCCGCAGCGGCCCTGGCTCAGCCTGTGGAGGCTACGCCAGTGGAGGCGACCTCAGGATCCAGAGTCTCCCTGCCACCGCGGAGTGAGTCGTCTTTCAGGCCCATTGAGAAGACCCCCACGAAGTCCTCATTGGAAAAGGAGGGGGAGGGGCAGGTGGCCATTGTGGATACAGACACAACCTCTGAAGAAGAGCTCATCGAAGTCATGGAGGGAGGCCCAGCCCATCGCCGCCGAGGTTCCTCAAGAGCCCTTGCGCCCGTCGTTTCTGGTGCCGCAGGACACTTCGGCGGCCATTTTTTCAGAGATTCAGTCCTTATGCTTGGAGATAAGGACAAGGTTGCCCCTCCCCCCGACGGAGGTACCTGAGCCAGACCCGACGGGCGAACCGGAGCCGGGACCTTCGGAAAGTCCACCGCATAAGAAGAGGAGGACGCATCCTACGCCACCTCTCCCACCTCTGCGGCCTGCTCTGCCTTCCCCCGGTCTACTACCCACGGGGATGATACAGGCATGGACACGGCTACGACAGGTACAGATGATGACGGAGGCGACGACGGGACGTGTCCCCCGTCGCCCCCTGCTCGGGCGTCCCCGCCCAACGAGATTGGATCCTTCCATCCCATGATTTCCAGGGCATCCGAGCTCTTCCAGCTCTGCCCAGAAGAGGAAGGAAGGGTTCCTTTACCAACGGCGCGAGGCTAAAAGGAAGACGGTCCTCGTCGTACCACTTCTTGATGACATCTGGGATGAGGGGCTCGCCCTCCTCAAGAACCCTGCCACCGCGCCGGCAAAGAGGGACCGGTACGAGAAGAAGTACCGGGTCCCCGACGCTGCCCCCTTGTGCCTTCGGGCGCAACCTACCCCGGATTCGGTCGTCTCAGCGGCTGCAAAGAAGAAAGCTGGGGGGGCATCGGCCTCAACATCAACTTCCCCGCCGGACGGCGAGGGCAGGAAGCTGGACACAATGGGACGACGCGTCATCTCATCCGCAGCTACGACAGGGAGTTGTGGTTCAAAATCGCCCCTCTGTTGGACTTCCTTCCGGACGCCAAAAGGGCTGAGGCCCTTGAAATCTTACAGGAAGGTGAGATTGCTTCGGACAACGCCATCACGGTGGCAACGGACATCGCTGACCCCGGTTTCCGTCAGTTGGGCAACAGCGTTTGCCTGAGACGACGAGCATGGCTCAAGGCGACAGATTTCCGCCAGGACGTACAAACCAAGGTTTTAGACATGCCCTTCGACGGGAACAACCTGTTTGGGAAGATGGTTGATGAGTCCCTTCAGGCCGTCAAGACAGACACGGAGACTGCCCGGGCACTGGGAGTGCTCCAACAATGACGGCCGTCCTTTCGGAGCTCCGGAGGCAGACAAGGTGCCACCAAGGGATCCGGCAGTTGCTCCTCCATGTACCGCCAAGCGGCAAGATCTTCATCCCAGGAAGCCTACAGGGGACGCGGCAAGTCAGGTGGTGCCCGTCATCGTCGACAGGGAGGTCAAGGAGGCAAGGCGGCCTCCAAACAAGATTGAACCGACTGTGGGGTCGGGCCCCCGCCGAAGCACCCCGGTGGGAGGCCGGCTGGCGAGGTTCGTCAGCGTGTGGGAGTCCATCTCCACCAACCGGTGGGTGCTGGACGCCCTGGCCCAAGGGCACGCCCTCGAGTTTCAGAAGAAGTGCCCTCGCGTTCCACCCGTGGCCAGGAAGGAAAATCACGTCCCTCAACTTCTGTTGGAAGTAAGGGCGATGCTCAAGAAAGGTGCCATTGAGCTCGTCCCAAAGAGGCTTCGGGGCTCCGGAGTTTACTCAAGGTACTTCCTCATAAAAAAGAAGACAGGAGGATGGCGCCCCATCCTGGACCTGCGACGACTGAACAAGTACATCAAGGCACAGAAGTTCCGGATGGTCACCCTCCAGCACGTGCTGGGACAGCTGGAGGAGGGCGATTTCCTGTCGTCGTTGGACTTGGAGGTTGCGTACTTCCACATCCCCATTCTAAAAAGACACTGAAAGTTCCTCAGGTTCGTGGTCCAAGGGCGGCACTACCAGTTCAAGGCCCTCCCATTCGGATTGAAGTCGGCACCCAGGGTGTTCACCAAGTGCCTCGCACCGGTGGTGGCGCGGCTGCGCCTACAGGGGATCCACATCTACCCGTACCTGGCCGACTGGCTCATCCGGGCAAGGACAAGGGAGCTTGCCGTGGAGCACACTGCGAAGACCGTCCAGCTGCTCACAGACCTGGGGTTCTCCATCAACTTTCCAAAATCCCACCTGGTTCCGTCGCAAGTCACCCTGTTTCTGGGAGCCAAGCTCGACACAGTGGCGCGGCTGGCCTAGCCGTCGGAGGAAAGGACCAGGACCATCCTGGGCAAGGTGCAGCGTCTGCTGGCCACAGACATGGCCAGGGTAAGATCTATCAAGTCCCTCCTCGGGATGATGTCCTCCTGCATTTATCTGGTGGGCTTTTGCAGGCTTCGGATGCGCCCCTTACAAGAGTTCCTCGACGCCCGCCTGGTCCAGTCGACGGGCAGCTTCGAGGACAGGATCCCTCTCAACGAGACGTTCCGTCAGGCGATCCGGTGGTGGGGTACCCGCTCTAATCTGTCGGCGGGCACAGACTTTCAGACCCCAGCTCACAGGTGACGACGGATGCCTCCCTGGAAGGTTGGGGAGGGCACTCCGGAGATGAAGAGGCCTTTGGCTCCCGGAGGAGAAGTCACTCCACATCAACATCTTGGAGCTCCGCGCAGTGTTCTGGGCCCTCAGGTCTTTTCTTCCGTCCCTCAAGGGCAAGGTGGTGAGGATCTTCACTGACAACACCACCACGATGTTCTACATCCAGAAGCAGGGCGGAACCAGATCCCCTGCCCTATCCAAGGAAGCCCAGGATCTGTGGCATTGGGCCGTCGCCCAAGGGATGTTTCTGGTGCCTTTTCATCTGGCAGGAATAAAAAACACCATCGCCGACTCACTCAGCAGAGAGCTGCACTCGTGCCACGAGTGGGAACTATGCCAGGATCAAGTGGATCGACTCTTCTGACAATGGGGCGAACCCCAGATCGATCTCTTCGCGACGGCGACAAACTCCAAGTGCCAGAGGTTCGCCAGCAGGTTCCCCTAGCCGAGGAGCATGGGCGATGCTTTCTCGTTCCCCTGGGACGGCCTATTTCTTTATGCGTTCCCTCCGCTGCCGTTGCTGCTCCGGCTCATCAACCAGCTCAAGAGGTCCCAGTGCAGGATGATCCTCGTCGCACCGGCGTGGCCGAGACAGATCTGGTTCCCGGACCTTCTGGACTTGTCAACGTCCACACCAGTCAAGCTGCCGATGGATGCAGATCTTCTCTCCAGAGAAGGAGGCGCTATTCTTCACCACAACCCAGAGTCGCTGAACTTGCAGGCCTGGCTCCTGCAGCACTAGAGTTTGGAGGGCACGACATCCCGGCCGACTGCAGAGAGGTTCTTGCAAAGGCCAGGGCGTCCTCAACTCTCAGGTGCCACGGACATAAATGGAAGAGGTTCTCTGTCTGGTGCCGTGCACAGAAGATTAACCCTATGCAGATTACGGCCCCTCAAGTATTGCCGTACCTACTGTCACTGGCCAAGGCTGGACTAGCTCATGCTTCCATCAAGATACATCTGGCCGCCATCTCACGATACACCAGAACTACGGGACGGGCGTCCTTGTGGTCTCATCGACTGGTGAAGGAATTTATGAAAGGATTGTTCCGATCATTCCCGCCGGTGAAGGCCCCTGCCCCGGCGTGGGAGCTCAACGTGGTGCTGACTAGGCTCATGGGGGCCCCATTTGAGCCTATGCATTCGGCACCGTTGAAGTTTCTGTCGTGGAAGACAGCGTTTTACGTGGCCATCACCTCCGCACGAGTGGGAGAGATCCAGGCCCTATCTTGCAAGCCATCATACTTGATGTTTCACGACACGAGGGTGGTGCTGAGGACGCACCCCTCCTTCATGCCCAAGGTGCCGTCGGACTTCCACCTCAACGAACCCTTGGTGTTGCCAGTTTTCTTCCCGTCTCCTTCGTCGCCGGCTGAAAGGACTCTGCACTCGCTGGACGTAGCTAGAGCGCTGAAGTTCTACGTGGACCGCACTAAGAGTTTTCGGAAGACATCACAGCTGTTTGTAAACTTTGGACCTGTGAATCAAGGGAAGGCTCTCTCGAAGGCTTCCATTTCCAGATGGCTCTCCGGCTGCATCATGCACTGTCACCGGTTGGCAAACCGACTGCTGCCCTGCCGTCTGAGAGCCCACTCGACAAGAGCGATCATTGCTACCACGGCGTTCCTGTCTGGAGTGCCCCTACTCGACATCTGCAGGGCTGCTACGTGGAGGTTGACACACACCTTCACGAGATTCTACTGCGTCGATCGGGACTCCAGGGAGGAGTCCAGGGTCGGCCAATCAGTGCTGCGCAACCTGTTCGCTTAAGGTGAGCCTGGTGAGGAGGTAAGAGATGCTTAATGTTGAGTTTTTGTATTGCTTAATGTTGAGCCTATTGCCACCTCCCGTGGTTGTGCATGTGTATACTGCTATGTATTCTTATATTCATGAGCATGTGAATCCATGCCAGACCCCATGCTTACCTGTAACTGTTGTTCTCCAGCATGGGTCTGGCATGGATTCACATGCGAACCCTCCCGCCTACCCCTCTGCGGCTCTTCACTAGGTCATACTGCCACTTTACGTGCTACCAAATCTGAGGATGGCTGCAAGAGGCGGGGCTTAGGGAGAGGGCAGTCATTGGCTGGGGGAAGTATGACCCAGAGACCAGTGATTGGTTACT
This sequence comes from Ambystoma mexicanum, assembly GCF_040938575.1. Taxonomy (NCBI): domain Eukaryota; kingdom Metazoa; phylum Chordata; class Amphibia; order Caudata; family Ambystomatidae; genus Ambystoma; species Ambystoma mexicanum. The sequence goes on from NC_090940.1 coordinate 179,253,069, forward strand.
ACTAAGAAAGACAGATCAGAAACGAAACTGATACTGATTTTTTCTATACCGAGGATTCCCGGCCTGACGACGGGGAATATTCATGAGCATGTGAATCCATGCCAGACCCATGCTGGAGAACAACAGTTACAGGTAAGTAACTTGTTCCTTCTCTCCCTCTGGAGTTCCCCACTCCCCTGGCCCCTCTCCGCATCCCAGATCCTCCGCTACACCTGCTCCCTACCTGTAAACCCCTGGGTGGGTCCCCTGTCTATAGGACTACGTTGCTTAGGCATTTGCGTGATAAAACCCATACATGCGTCTATACATTCTGCTGTTTTTCTGATTTCATTTTTTGTTCTTGGCACAAGTTTTAGTGAACGCGCTATGTAAAGGCAACTTTAATAAATAAATACACAAAGGAAACACATGGTATGACCTGCAACTGAAAGGTGTAGGCCCCCAGGTATGGTGGTCTAGCCCCAACACACTCATTGCCCCTAATATAATCTTCATGGTAGTGTGTCAACACATGAACATTGTGGTTTAGTCAACTGAAAACAGTCTCTAAAAGAGTAATTATACTAGTGGTCGAAGTAGGAGGGAACGTTTGGGAGCAGTGCTCCTCTACTTTTTTTCACTGTTGATATACTTTTATTTTAAAAACAATACATTCTGGAATGGTTTACCTTTAAAATAAAAGTGAAGGAAGAAGTTTAAACTTGCACCTCAGTGCGTAGTGCTGAAAATTCCATTAAGCAGCCAGTTGGTGTGTTTGTTTGGGGGTTTGGATTACGTGTGGGAGGGGGCGTGGCAATCGGTTTTGTGGGGAGAGGGGGCAGGCCAGCAGGGAACATAGTTGCACTACTTCTTTTCGTACACTGAATTATACACCATGGAATAGAAAACTCTCCTCGGCCATTTTGGACTCAACCAGGCATTTGAGACAAGGGGTACAGGAATTCACTGGTAAAGAGGGGTCACAGGGGGGAGCAGAAGAGTTGTGATCAGAGGCGTTGCTAGGGGGTGGTTTAGGGGGCTAAAGCTCCAGGTCTTTTGGTTGTAGCCCCGGATTGAAGCTCAGGAGCTACAGGTAAAAAGGTTAGCTAGCCCCCAGTCCCGACAGTCCAGGCATTAGCGTAGCCCCAGATCTTTTCCAGACCTAGCAACAGCCCTGGTTGCAATGCATTTGTCTGTCATTGTCTGCTTGTATAGCACACACACACACGATAATAACGGAAGGCGTGAGCAATGATCAGACATTATGATATAGGAAAAAGCCAACAGCCTCTTAGCAATATTACAACAGGAGCCACTTGAACTGAGCAGGCATTTTGACACACAAATAACTCAAGCATTTTTCTACGCCTAGGAGTCCCTAGTATCACAGACAGGCATCTGTATCTATCCCTTATGATATGGTAGAGTGAACCCATGCCTTCGCGTTGGTCGTGCTGAACCCGCTTGCCTTGATAGAACTCCCACACCTCAACGTCACACTGACCATGACGTCCTCCAGCGCAAAGCAGGACCCGATGCCGCCTGACAGCCTTCAGGCCACGACTGCCCTGGATGCCCTGATGGTTCAGATGCCGCAGCTTAAGATAGTGTTGCTGATACAGCCGGACTACAGGACATATACTTTTCATACCCACCTCATGCATCAAATATGGATGGAAGGCAATGGTGATTAAAGATGCCACTGGTGCTATCATGTATGAGTGCATCTGTGATGTCATTGATTATGCTGCTGGTGATGTCATCAGCGATTTCTTTAGGCAATCTCATTTGTGATATTATCTGTGATATCACATATGAAGTTGGGAGTAGTGCATTTGGGTGGAGTTGTGTTTCTGTACTTACTTATAACTTGTCAATTCCAGTAGTGTCATTGTTTTGTAACATAACATAACCAAAAAGGCTCTTCTGCTTGTTGCAAAAACCCTAACTAGCACAAACCTATGTCTGTGACACTATGGGCCTCATTACACGGTAGGTGCTAAAAAATGGGATTTATGGGCATGGCGCTATTAGCGTGTCCGCCCTCACAGGAGACCGCCAATAGCGCACCATTACGAGTAAGCGGACACGCGCATAGGGCCATGCCGGTAAATGACCCTACCGCTATGCCGCAAAAGCACCTTACTGGGCCCACCCAAAGTGCTGATAGCACCTCCGCCCTCACTGTACATGCTATTAGCGGTCACCGCTATTAGCATCGACCGTCAAATAGCGGAAGCGGAAACAGTGTCATTGCACCGGAACGGGAAAGAGCACGGCGGCCATCTTTAAAAACACAATCCATTGCCATCCTCTGCCCCCTGGACCATATTGGAGTAGTGAGCTGTGTGAAATCAACCGTGACACCTGCATCATGCCCAAGGCCCTGAAGAAAACCTGTGACAGGCAGCGGAAGGAAAAGTACACCAACAAGGAACTGGTCATGTTAACACAGACCCTTGCAGAGCATGCAGAGGTAGTCTTTGCAAATGATATGCACCGCGCCACCTTGCTCAAGAAGAAAGCCATCTGGGAGGAGGTGGCAGTCAAAGTCAGTGCCGTGGGCACCAGCACGCGCACTGTGCGCGAATGCAGGAAGAGGTGGGACGACCTCAGGCTGCGGGTGAGGGGCATCCTGGCGGAGAACCACCGCATTGCCACTGCTGGCGGAGATGGCTCCCCAATACGCCTGAAGGAATGGGAGGAGACATGCGCCAACATGATTGCCACCGAGAGCATCGAGGGAGTGGGCAGCATGGAGATTGGCGTGGCTACCACTTCCGATGCAGGTGAGTGTACACATGACAGGATGCGGTGTGAATGCACAGTCACCCCCATATGTGAGCCCAGACCCCACTCATGCATGGACACACATCCACACATGCACCCATCCATCACCATGTCAGTGTCAGACCCAAACACACACACATGCACACATCACCAGAGACAAGTCCCAAACTCAACCATGCATGGATGAGGCACTGAACTGGCACATCACCTGCATCCACAACTGCTAAGTCCCAATGGCCACAACTGCATCATTCCTGTAATTTACATTGAGTATATTGAAACGCAACCAATGCCATCCCCCTTCTCGTCCCTGACAGGCTCACATACAGATGGGGAGGATGCTGCTGATGCATCAAAGGCACCACCTACATCCAAGAGGCCAAGGGCACAGGAGCCGGAGGATACCCCTGCAACATCCAGGGGTAAGGGGGGAAGGCCACACCTGAAGAGTGGCAGCCTACGTCACAGTGCCACTGCCAGGGCAGCAGTAGCTGCACCACCAACTGTGGCCCCACCACCGGAGGCAAACCCACTGTCAACAATGCCAGACACCCAGGGCCCACCATCAGCTGCGGCAAGCTCTGCTGGTGAGGCAGCCGCCACTGGCCCCCAGTCCGATCCAGAGGACACCCTACTCCAGCACATGGAGATGCACACCCCAAGCCCCCCAGGAAGCCCAGAGCCTGTGGCATCCCAGTCCCCTGGTTCTGATGGGACTTATGAGGACACCAACCCTGCAATAATGTCACCCATGCTACCATCACCTGTTGCATTGGAGCCATCTGAGGGCACGGCATCCAATGCACGGTCACCCGGCACTGATCACCAATTCACTGCCATCCTGCAGCGCCAACAGGAGCTGACCGTGCTGGTTGGGCAGCATGTCGCTGAGGCTGCAAATCTCACTGAGAAGATAGTCCAGACGGCGAGGCACTCCACTGAGCGCATGGACGCCAACACGGACAGGATATGCAATGAAATTGCAAGTCTGAGGGAGGTGCTTATCCGCATGGCAGACACAATGGACCACCACTTTCACCCACAAGGCCAGTCTGCCCCATCCTCGACTTCCGGGTCGACTCAAACAAGCCCCCTCAGGCGCTCGATGCGAACCACCAGGCGCACGTCTGGCAACCCTCAAGACCCTTCCAAGGACAATTGCAATTAGGGGGTTAATGGGGATACCCCGTTGTGCATTGGCCATGGCAGAAATGGCAGAGACATGAGGGACTATTGTGGGGGGGGTGGGAAGGGTGTTATGGGTCTGTTGTGGGGGGGGTGGGAAGGGTGTTATGGGTCTGTTGGGAGGGGGGGAGAAGGGTGGTGGGATGTTGTGGGGGGGTGGGAAGGGTGTTATGGGTCTGTTGGGGGGAAGGGTGGTGGGATGTTGTGGGGCTTGCACTTCTTCACCTTTATGTTAGTCAATACACTGGTTTCTGATGAAAACACAGCCTTGGACATCTTCATTGTGTGTACTTCATTGGCGACAGGGTCCATTGCGTGCTCTGAGACATACACCAGTGCATTCCTCCCCATATCCATGTGACAGTACGAAAACATTTTCCGCAGATTGATTGCCTGATCAGATGCTGTCTCACAGCACGTGCCTCCTGGCCATTCCCTCTTGCAACGCCTGCACCCCCTTCACCTCCGTCCACATCAACATCATCATCCTCATCATGTGCTTCTATCCCAACGTCAGGGGGCAGTGGGCTATTCCGTCTGTCACACATATTGTGCAGCATGACACATGCCATGGTGATCTTGCCCACCTTCTCATGTCCATACAGGAGAGCAGCACCAGACTTGGTAATGCACATTGGACGTGACTTCAAGAGTCCAAAGGTCTGCTCAGTCACGATGCGGGTACGGGTATGTGCATTATTGATTACCTCCTCGTGCCTGTTCTGTGGTCTCCGTACAGGTGTGAGGAGCCAGGTTTTCAGGGGATAGGCCGCATCACCTGTATGGGGGGATGAATGGGGTCCTGTTACTGTTCACCTCAAGGGCGGCCTGTTCACATCACACAAATTGACATAGCATTGTGATGCAAGTGCTGATATGTGCGCATACATGCAGATGGTCTGTGTGACAGCTACGTGCAAGTGTGTGGCCGACCCTGCAAGTAGAAATGGCACAATAATGCCTACAACAGTAGTTTTCACATGTCCTGGGTGTGGCCCGGTCTTAGGTGTGCCTGGGCCAGGCAAATTTTGTAGCACACTGCTTGTGTACTGACATTCTGACACCAATGTTGCCATGCTGTGAAGCATCACTTCCGTGGTGCTATAGGTGTGTGGTTCAGTGCCATGTCTAGGGGTGTTCCCTTTGCATGCATTCAAGGGTACATTGCTGGGTTGATGCTGTGATGCGCTTATTCTGTATTACCATCTTGACGCCATGTTGATGATGTGTGTAATGTGTGGCATGGCATGATGTGCAATGGGGATGGATGTGTAATATTTTGCAGCCTGCACTGTTTTCATAGTCGTGCACCATCAAATTGCATGTGGATGCTTCTCAGGTACATCGTGGCCTTCCCTGAAGGACATTGGCGTACATCTGTATGTCCATTTTCCCTACGGACGCCAGTCAACACCCAGTTGGAGTATGTATCTTCCCCCACCCCATTCACACCCAGTTGGAGTATGTATCTCCCCCCCCCCATTCACACCCAGTTGGAGTATGTATCTTCCCCCCCATTCACACCCAGTTGGATTATGTATCTTCCCCCCCATTCACACCCAGTTGGAGTATGTATCTCCCCCCCCCATTCACACCCAGTTGGAGTATGTATCTCTCCCCCCCAAAATCACGCTGCCATGTGCTTGCCCTGCTACTCACAAAGTAGCCACGTACGTTGTCCGGTGTGTGGCTCCATGTAGCGTGGCATACTTGAGTCCCGCAGAACCATGGAATCATGTGTTGATCCTGGGAATCTGGCACAGCAATGTGTGATTATCTTGCTGGTGTCACATACCATTTGGGCATTGATAGAGTGGAATTGCTTCCTGTTTCGGTACACTGCTTCATTGTGATGTGGGACCACCAATTCCGCATGGGTACAGTCGATGGCCCTGATGCAACTTGGAATGCCTGCCAGTGAATAGAAGCCAACTTTTGTGTTTGCAATCTCCTGGCCAGTCTGTGGCATGGATATGTGTTCAGGTGCATGCTTCAGGAGTGCATCGAGTACCTGGTTCAGCGTGCGTGAGGATACTGGTTGCGAGATGCCATGCATCTGTCCCACTGTATGCTGATGGGTGCCTGTGGGCAGGAAGTGGAGCACACTCACCACCTTCAGTAGCGGGGGGATGGCAGTTCTGATGTCTATGAGGCTTGCAATGTCGTCGTGGATCATGTCCACGATGCTGGTGATGGGAGACCTGTCCAGATGGTACAGGGTGTTTATCTGCTCAGGGGTCAGGTTGAATGGACTGGCTCTGGTCCTGGGTACTGGTGGGTGCCTCTGTGGTATGATTAGGTGCCGTTGTGGTGCCTGCTGTGCCTGTCTTGCCCTCCTCCTGCGTCTCCTTTGTGCTGCCTGTTGTTGTGGCAGCTGCACTGCAATGAGGTCCTCCAGGCCATGTAATGCTGCCAGTATCGGTACCATCTTGGTGTGGGGAGGGGTGTGGGAAGGTGTGTGGTGTGCTCCTTTTGAGCTGCCACAGTCTCCATTGCCTTCACCTGTGCTGATTTGGTCCACCTGTGGCAGGTGGGTACACTGCCCATTTCCCTTAATGGGTGGTCCGCGATGCCGGTATTTGCACCATGGCGGTATGGGGTTTGGGGGGATTTACCATGCCGCTATTTGCATGTGCACTGGCCTTGTGATGCTGTGCTAATAGCGGCATGGCGTAATTAACGGAATGGAGGGTCGCGCGCACGCGGCGTGTCCGCTATTAGTGGCACCGTAATTAGCGGTGCCGCTTATAGCGGTGTGGGGGGTCGTGATCCACATAGGGATTTAACATTACCGGTAAATCATTACCGGTAACGTTAAATCAATACCGCCTTCCGTGTAATGAGGCCCACTATATATATTGATGACTGCAATGTGTAGGGGGATTCATTATGTAATGCCGGGATCTGCAACCTATGGCCCTCCAGATGTTTTGGATGACAGCCCAGATGATCTCTCACCATTGACAATGCTGAGATTCCAGATTCTAATATGAGTAAACTTTCGAGGCAGGGGCATCTGCAAGGACAATTTCAGAATTCTTCATCTACGGCTTCATATTTTAATAAAATGTTATTTTTTATTGCGATTGAACAGCTTTTAATATAGGGTTTTCCCATAGGAAAAAAAAAATCTTTCCCAATTGTTGCCATTCCACTATAATTCATCGGGAATAGGTCCACTGAAAATACGTTTTGGAAATCGATGCGTCCAATTTTGTGATATTAACGATTTAAGATTCCCCTATATTTGACACATGTGCACATCAAAGTGAGGTCTGACTTTGATGTCAGTTTCAGGAGATGTAAATTGCATACAAGTACGAACTAGAGGTGGGCGAACCTGGCGAGGCCCGGGCTGAAACGGGCTCCAACCCACCCCTAATTTAGGGCTGGTACCTCCCGGATGCCACGGGGCCCACCATGGATTCTCACCAGACCAAGAGCGCCATAAAGAAAAGTGAATGCAGCCCATGCTGCATGCTGGGTCCACACAGCAGGGAGGCATGGACTGTCTGTCCCACCCCCACACAAGAGGATTGACTGGAGGCAGAACAGGGAGTCACCAGCACCCGGGCCGCCATTTATTTTCTTTCCTTTCCTTTTTGTGCATTTATTTCCATTATGTCCGTGCTGCTGCAGTCCAGGAACAGGGGACTGCAGCGGCGTGGGCAAAATGGAAATAAAACGAAGCGCCCTGAGTTACAAGGAGCAGAGCACAGGGAACAAGAGGGCCCGGGTTGCGCGGGTTCAGAGTCGCGGTAAGTACAGCAGCGGGGGACGCGTCAGCAGGTGAAGTGTTCATCTCCGGGAGTTTTTGAAATTCTGTCTGTGCTTTAGCATCTGTATCTGTCAGTGTACCTGTTTGATAAAGTGTGTGCAATTGTGTTTGTGCATTTCGGTATATATGTGTCTGTGTCTATGTTTTGGCCAACCCACCTGGTCGCACCGTCTCTAAAGGTGCAGTCAGGATACTACTCAAAGTGTGCCAGGGCTCGTGTAGGTCTCCAGTGTGCCAGGGCTCGTGTAGGTCTCCACTCCAGTGTGCCCAGGGCTCCTGTAGGTCTCCAGTGTGCCAGGGCTCCTGTAGGGCACCAGTGTGCCAGGGCTCCTGTAGGTCTCCAGTGGGCCTGCCCTTTCGCTGTCAGTTTCGACTGTTGGGGGAACATGTTGTTAGGCTGCTGTATCTCCAAGGTCGAGGTGAGGTTGAGAGGGGCACAAGCGTTCATTCGAGTTAGTTTGAGTGAGGAAAGCAGAGACACAATTAGATTGTTTGCTCATGTCCCCTTCTATTGCCACCACGTGAAGTGAGACCTCAATGTGCAGGCAAACAGTCCAGAGCTCCCACAGGTGCCAGCAGAGGCGGTACTAGAGGGGGGCTGAGGGGACAATAGCCCCATATCTTTTGGTTGTAGCCCCGGATAGAAGCTCAGAGAGTATAGCAAAAAGGCTAGCCAGCCCGAATCCCTTCATTTCCAACATTAGAGTAGCCCCAGATCTTTTTCATACCTAGCAACACCCATGACGGCCAGTGACCCGCTGACCCTGCCACAGGTGTGCGAGACCGGACCAGTTAGATCTCAAAGAAGAGCAACTTTCAGATGCTGTACAGCGTGGCCCTCCGCGTCTGCCTTGGACTGCAAAATGACTCGCGTGTGATCTCTTCGATATTGCTCCAGACATCTGTGGACCCATTGCATCACTGAGATGCTTTAATTGCGGCGGACCATGAGCACCCTGCGCCTCCCCCTGCTATTTTGTGCTGGTGCCTGGCTTGATGGCATGGTTTTACCGGCATGGTGACTTTGGACATGAGTGGGATTGCTATAGTTTGAAATTGTGCCGATTTTTATGTTGTGGCCAGTGCCCACCGCCAATGATGTGGTAGGTTTTCTGCCTTTTAAAAATTGGGCATGCAATGCCACGGAGAACCTCTTGAATTTTAAGTGAGAGGGTGCCTCAAAGTGAGGTTACATCGGCACCTGGCAGGAACCCAACTTTGCCCTGATTGGCAGAATGGAAGTAAATGCATAAAAAGGAAAGCCAATAAATGCAGTCCTGGCACCCAGGCCACCATTTATTTCCTTTCCATTTTCTGCATTTATTTTGATTTTTCCCATTGCCACGCTATTGGCTCAGCCCATGGTGGACTCCTAGAGCCAGGCCTGACCTCCAGGCCTGACCTCCTGGCTCTGGCCTACCCATGAATTCCCTGGCTCCCCCAGGTCTAGTATGAACATTAAAACTCATATACACCTCTTGTCCGTATTTAAAACTCACATCAAAGTTAGAGTTCACTTTAATGTGAGCTTTCATACATATAGGAGGCATACAATGCATGATCAGAATGAATGTGCATTTTATATGTAACCTCTACACGTATATGTGTGGGAGGTGAAAATGTGGTTTATGCGCACTAATATATATCTCAAAACGTACATAAAAGTCAGGCCAGGCTCCGAAGTCCATTTTCATAAGTTGTAAATTGGGTACATGTATGAACTGTAAAACTCCTATAATGCTCTTGTACATATTAAAACCTCACATCAGTCATACCTCATTTTAATATTAATTTTCATATGTATAGGAAATGTGCATTTTATGAATGTATACAAACCACTTATAAGGTTTTTATGTTTCATAAACTCGTATGCCACACACCACACACTCATATGCCTTACACCACCCAGTCAAATGACACACACTCTCACGACACATGCCCACCTACAACACATGCTCCTGTGACAGACCGTACAATGGCACCCACTCTTAAGAAACATGCCCCTATGACACACTTTCTAATGACACACTTCTACTACACATGCCCCTATGACACATGATCCTACCACCTATGCTCCTACAACACACACACCAACAGCACATGTACCAATGGCACACGCCCCAATGACACACCCTCATACTATGCATGCTCCTAAGAAATGCACTCCTACAACATACACCCCTATGACATGTGTTTCTCTGACATGCTCTTATGATGATAAACGCTCCTACAAAACACGTTCCTATGACACACGCTCCTATGAGACACACTAAAGTGCCCTCTCTTACAACACATCCTGACTCACTTACACCGCGCTCTGTTATGCTATTATGACACATGCTCAGAATCAGTGTACAGCTTCTTTATAACATCTGCATGTGCATTTAGAATATGTACATTATACATACATACACATACACTGAGAATCTTGCCATCCAAGTACTCATATGTTTTACACCATGCATTGTAACAACAGACACTCTTACAGCACATGCTTCTAGGACACATGCTCCTATGATGACTCAAACGACATGCTCTCTTACAACACATGCTCCAATAACACATGCACTTGCAGCACACTCTTCTATGGCACATGATTCTATGATAAGCGATACTATGGCACATACTCCTATGAGACACACTTTTAAGACACACGCTCCTATGACACACAGTGATATGACACATACTCCTGTGACACACATAGCACAAAATCATGGGATACACCCTCTTACAAAACACACAACACACATATGACACATGCACTTATGCCATGCACGTTACACAACATGTTCTTATGCCACACAAACATATGCTATACATTCTAAGAGACATTATTATGACTCAGAATCACTCTACACCTTCTATACAAAACTTAGAATCAATGTACACCACCTATACAAAATGTACAGGTACATGTAGAAGATGTACATTTCGTACATGTACACTACTATACATATGAAAACTATTGCGTACATATAGTACATTTATTTGTGTTTTATTAAATTTATTAAGTGCTTTTTGCCAAAGGAGCTGTACAAAAAAAGAATCCGAAATACAGTACAATCAAAAATGAAACAGATGAATAGAAATGTGCATCCACAGAGAATGGAAAAGCATTTTGTATTACTTTTGAAGAACCAATGGTGCAAGAAGATGAAGTTTAAGATTAGTTTGGAAAATGCGAAGAGATGAGCAGGAACGAAGTTAGAGAGGGAGGGCATTCCAGTGCTTGGGGGCTAAAAGAGAAAAGGAGTGGAAACGAGGTGAAGCACGAGGTGGCTTAGGAACAGTTAAAGAAATAGATTCTGAGATCGCAAGGAACGCGAAGGAACATAGAACGAAAGCAAAGAGGAGAGATAAGGGGGTGCAAGCCACGGGTAAACTCAAAACGATTGAAAGAAAATGATACAAGAGATGGGATTCCAAGGGAAGAAGTGAGATTGACAGTAAAGAAGAAGTAATAGAGGAACAAGGGGGTAAAGAAAAAACGAGACGGATGGAAGAGTTATATATAGAATGAAGTGGGAAAAGATGACAAGCAGGGAGGCTGAGTAATAACAATGAACATTAGTCGATGCGAGAAAAGAGAAGAAGTTTGGTGGTGTGAAAAGGAAGATAAGGATGAGCACAACAAATGTTAAACAGACCAAAGCAGCAGGAGCGAGCAATGGCGATGATATGAAAGGAAAAAGAGAGAAAAGGCTCAAAGTTAACACCCAGATTGCATGCAGAAGGAGAAAGGGAAAGAGTGGATGGGGAAAGGAAAGAGGAGAAGGGGTGGGTGAGATAGTAGAAGAGGGAAAGAACAGAACATCCGATTTTGAGGGATTAAGATGTAGGAAATGAGAAAAAATCCAGTTCTGAACGGCTAAGAGACAGTTTGACTGTAGAATGTAGGACATAATCAAAAGAAGAAAATGAGAGAAACATCTGGGTGTCATCAGCGTAAAGGTTAAAGGAAAGGTTGAAAGAAGAGATAAGAGCAGAAAGAGGAGCAGTACAAAGAGAGAAAAGAAGAGGACCCCGTACAGAACCGTGGGGGACACCATAAAGAAGAGGAAGATAGGAAGAAAAGTGTCCAGCCCAAGGGACAGAGTAGGTCCGTTGCAAAAGATAAGAATGGAACCAATTAAGAACAGACCCCCGAAATACCCAAAGTGGAAAGAAAAGTGATAAGAAGGGAGTGATCCACAGTGTCAAATGCTGCAGATAGATTGAGAAGACTAAGAATAGAAGAAAGCCTAGAGTGACGAGCTGTGAGTAGAGAATTAGAAAAAGAATAAGGGCAGTTTCAGTGTAGTGAGACGGGTGAAAACCAGACTGCAAGGGAGCAATAAGAGCATGAAAACTCAGATAATGGGTTACCTGGCTATAGGCAGCCCATTCAAGAATTTTAGAGAGGAAAGGTAAGAGGGAAATAGGATGGAAATTAGCCAGAGAAGACGGATCAAGAGAAGGTTTTTTGAGAATCACAAGAATAAGTGCATGCTTGAAAACCACAGGAAAGCAAGAATGTCGAAAGGAAGAGTTAATGAGAGAAGTAAGATAGGAAAGAAGATGGGGATATACTTGAGGAATAAGAGAAGAAGGGAGAGGGTCAGAGGGTGAGGCTGTGGGATGAGCATGAGCTAAGGGAGCAGAAGTGTCAAGATCCGTAAGAGCAGAGAATGATGAAAAGGAGTATAGTAATGAATCAGAGGAAGAAGAAGAAAAGGGAGGGGAGTAAAGACAAGTCAAGGATTGGCTCCTTTAGGTGTGAAGTAGTTAGCAAAGTCAGAAGAGGAAAGGCAAGAGAACGCAGAAGGATTAGGAGCTTTAGAGGAAAGGCTATTGTGTAAGAGCTGATAGAGATGGCGAGGGTGGTGAGATAGTGAAAGTGTACATTCAGAAAAGTAAGATTTCTAAGCAATAAGTAGAGCAGAATCAAAGGAAGAATGAAGCATTGAGAGTGTATTAAGATGAGAGGAGGAGTGAGAGCTTTTCCAAAGCCGTTCGGCTTTATGCAAGCTACAACTGAGAGGGATAAGACTTGCAGTAAGCCTCGGCCGTGAAATGTTGCGAGTAGGAGAAGAAGGATAGAGAGGGAAAGTAGAGTCGAGGAGAGATTGTAAATAGGAGTGTAGAGTACTAGCAGCTAAATCAGGAGAAAGGGAGGAAAAATATAAAATTGAAAGAAGGGAAGAATTCAGTGACAAGAGAAAAGGTGAAGAGTCAGAGGAAGAAAGGTTACAATGTTTAAAAGTACTGGGGGGAGGAACAGGGGGAACAGAAACAGAGAGGGGAAAGGAAAGAAGTGATCACAGGCATACAAAGGCGAAGAAGAAACAGGAGAAAGAGAAGAAGAGGAGGAAAAGATTAAGTCGAGGCAGGAGCCAGACTAATCAGAGGAGGGAGAAGGAAGAAAGTGTAGATGATAAGAATCAGCAAGTGAATGCAATAAAGAAAGTGAAGAATTATTGGCAGGGAAGTTAAAATCCACAAGAAGAAAAAAAGGAAAAGACGACGCAAGAAGAGAGGACAGAAGGAAATCAAGATGTTCAAGAAAATCAATAGAGATGCCGGGGGGACAATAAACAAAAAGAAGAGAAACAGGGAAGGGGTTAGAAAAGGAGAAGTGACATTCAAAGGAGGGGAAGCTAGGGAGATTATAGAACGGGGAGACAGAAGTGTCCAGGAGGAATTCAGAAGAAGTCCAGTGCTCCCTGTGTCTAAGTGGGCGAGGGGTATGAGAAAAGGAAGTGGAAGCCGTATGGAGAAAAGCAGGAATGGCAGAATTATCAGGCGTGATCCAAGTCTCTATTAAACGGAGAACATTTTAAATTAGAACGAAGAAAAAGATCAAGAATAGAATGTGAATTTTTACAGACAGAACAAGCATTCAAAAGGCAAAAGTGAAATAGCGGAGGAGCATCGGAAGAAATAGGAGGGCAGGACAGTTTGGAAATATGATGTGGACGGGCAGAGGGTAGCACTGAAGAAGTGCGATAGGTTGTCCTAGATGGGATAGGACAAGACATAAGAGAAGAAAGAAAGATGGAATAAAATAAGAGCGTAGATGACTAGACTGCACTTGATTTGCCATAGACAGAAATAAATAATGTAAAGTCTATGGTTCATATAGCATACACCAATACAGTAATACGCCAGAAATTCATTCTACATTCACTTATACAACATGCACGCACATGCACTGTACTCCCCACAACAAATAGACTGAAATTATGATCACACATTTATTTTTATCAAAAATTAAGGTTCATCAAACAAAAGGTAAAGTTTACAAAGAGTGGGATTAACACCATAATAGTTGAGCCTCACTTAATATGGTTAAGTGCGACTCAACTATAGTGTTGATGTGTGCTACAGAATATTGAATGTGAGTCTTGTGAAGCAGTTGTATAGTGTCAATTAAGATTTAAATTACACAGCGGTGGACTTTGTTTCACTGATTGCTGACTGTAACAATAGCATTGGTCGTTTAATGCTATAAAACTTTACTTTTAACTCCACGCTAAAAGGTTGTTATATTCAGGTAATTTTTGAAGTGTGTAATGTCTGTGGTTTTACTGCATATGTGTGTGTCATGTGGTGGGCATGTTTGTGTAATGGGTGTATGTGTGCTTGTGTTTGTGTATGAATGATCCTTATCCAGTGGCACATGTGAAGATATTTTGTGTGTCCGTGTGGGTATCAGATTATGTGTGTGACCCGTATCTATGGGCTTTTCCTGCGTTGTATTGGCACTGGGTATGTGTGTGTGTGTTTTTGTAAGTATTGTACATATCTGTGGCAATATCTGCAGGTATTCAGGTGCTGGCTATGTGTTTACACATGAGTTACATGCATTGGTCTGATGTGGTTCAGTGTTCACCTCTGCTGAACATGTGTGAATTACTATACATTTTTTGAAAACTTGAATACCTCACATTTTGTAGATACATTTCTTGAAATTATTGAGCCATGCACGAAGTCGAGATAAGGCCTATGTGCAAACTGAATAGCTCAGAATTGGAAGAGGACAATTCGGATATGCTTCCCCAAAACGTGTTTTGTTTTGGTTTGCGGAAAACCCAGTGCAAAAAAACCTTTTTGTGCACCTTATCTTTATTACATGAAAACCTTCATTACATGTCAACAAATTGGTCATGTGTGCTTGTATATGATCATATGAGTTTTCTGTAAAAGTTGGCGAACTTTCATGAATGAAGTCAAAAGTTACAAGGCAAAGGGTTTTCAAATGTTTGTATGTAAAATTTCACATAAACTTAAGTATGGTGTCCCTATCAGAACACTATGATATATATATATATATATATATATATATATATATATATATATATATATATATATATATATATATATTGCAAAAGGGTGTCAGGAGAAAGGTGCAGGTAGGCAGATGAACAACTCCAACTTTAGCCAAAACTTGCCCAAGCACTCACGACCATTTACTAAGTTAAAAATTATTTTCCTTTATTTTATCAAAAGTTGTGCAAAACATCATAAAACGCATACATAGCAATACCAGGTCAGACCAGGCATAAGGCACCACTCACCCCGGTGAGTGGTGCCTTATGGGGTGAGTGGTGCCTTATGCCTGGTCTGCCCTGGTATTGCTATGTATGCGTTTTATGATGTTTTGCACAACTTTTGATAAAATAAAGGAAAATAATTTTTAACTTAGTAAATGGTCGTGAGTGCTTGGGCAAGTTTTGGCTAAAGTTGGAGTTGTTCATCTGCCTACCTGCACCTTTCTCCTGACACCCTTTTGCAATTTTTAGAGCCCAGCCCGCTCTAGCCCAATAGCACCAGCTCAATAATGAGGCAGAGCGCAGTCTAGGGGCTGACAAATGTTTTCCCATATATATGTATTAAACTGCCGCGGATGCACAATTAAGGTTACATCAAACATGGCACAGGAAGCTGCAAGAATGCTTTCCTCTGTAAGAAAGTTTAGTAAGAAGCATGCAACTAATCTCAAGAAATTCGAACATTAATTCCTAACTTCCCAACATTTTATCAAAGTTTTTTTTGCATGGGTCTGAAAAGAATGATGGAAGGGAATGCAAAATTTGGTGCGAGTGGAGTGAAGATATGCATGGAGAGTCTGCAGGGGTCTCTTTCATTCTTCGGCGGATCAGAAAAGTGACTAAAAGTGTTTTACACCACATTTTCTTATCAGTCTCTGTTTGGTGTGTTGCAACAGCATGCATGGTAAGAGTGTGTGTGTTGTCTGTTTTGTAGGATCACGTGTCAGAAGATTGTGTGTCGTAGGAGCATGCGTCATGGGAGTGTGTGTCGTGGGAGTGTGTGTCTTCATAGGAGCACATGTCAGAGGACCCTGTGTAGTAGGAGCGCATGTCATAGGAACATGCAGAGTATGTTGTTAACCCCACTCTTTGTACACTTTACCTTTTGTTAGATTAACCTTGACTTTTGATTTTAAAACTTTGTGATCATAATTTCAGTTTTTTTTTGTGGGGGGATAGCGTGTGAGTACATTACTGTGCTAGAGTATTGTGGTTTTATAGAGTATATAAAGGGGCAAAAGACCCTCTTTTTTTATGTATGGGGGCTGACTCTGGATGGTAAATAAGGAATGTCAGAGTTAAGAATAGAGTCAGCAGCTACCCGTTTCATAGACGCACAGGAGGTGCACCTGTATTACAGTGATGATTGCTTGCACATAGGCTAATCCAAGGATCACGAGAGGGGAAGATATATCATAAAACAAAGTTTAATAAGTGACTCAACAATAAAGAATTAGGCAGAATGCCGAAACAAAATAAATAATCTAGAAATACAAAGAAACCAAGTCTAATAATGGTGGGTTAGTAACAACCAAGTGCAAATTTCATGTACTGCTTTGTCAATAGTAGCACACAATTACTGTCGACACATTTGATGGGTGTTTCTGGTTCGGATAGAAATGCAAAACCACATCTACTTCAATGATTAGGCAGGGTTACCGTGGGTGCCGAACTGTCATCAGGACTCAGGTCATTGTATAGAGGTGGACAAATGGGGCTTGGTTGACCAGCAAAGATTCGGGTGGAGTCTTGAAAATAAAGGGTGATTTCTGATGTTGCTAGTACAGGCCAGCAGTTCGATTTAGATACGGCCGAGGCTGGTATCAGGCTTCACGAGGTGTCGTCTTAAGCAGATAGCAATAGACTCAGCATGGCTGCTTACATAAGGTATTTGAAAGCAGCAGGTGAATAGGTCCAGGCTACTGGGGTGTATTGCGGGATACTTTCAAGCGGGGGCCTCTCGGCTTGTAGAGCTGTGCTGGAGATGAGTGTTCTAGATTATGCCATATGAGACATATCAAATTACTACATGTACGCAATAGTTTTCATATTGTATCGTAGTGTACGTGTATGAAATTTACATCTTCTAAATGTCCCTGTACATTCTGTCAGGCAGAGTTGGGGAGTGGGGAAGCCTTACTGTATCTGCCTCCATTTCTCGCTCCTCCTGACAAATGTGGGTGCCTTCCCGCCAGCATGGATTTTCCTGCTGTTGATAATGCTGCTTATTCCTATGGAATCCGCCTACAATTACCACTTGTTAAAAGCAGGCAAATTCCATAGAAATCATTTGTAAATACCTTCTGCAATCATTAATTTGGGGTAGAAAAGTGAAGACTAAAGGTGCTGTTGCCTTTGTTTTACTCTTCAGTTTTCTACTACGTGGTGGAAATGAGAAAGATTGTGATGAGCTGAGGTTTTTCACTTAAGTCCAAATGTAGTCCCCTCTGTGAAATGTACTTTTAATAATAATAATTTAGCGTTTATATAGCGCTACGAACCCTTGGATATCGAGCACTGCTTATTATTACCCACGGTGTGTGGTGCTCATTTATCGACCTCGGAAAGAAGAAAGGCTGAATTTGACCCTGGCGGGATTCGAACCTACGTCAGCAGGCTCTGCACAGATGTCTATGCGACTTTTGCAATGAAAATAGCCCTCAGTGTGTGGCGTGAACAGATGCTAAGGATGTTTGGGAAGAGCACGTCAATGTACAAAGGATGTTGAAACAGCACACATATCACCTAATTGTGTAAAGAACTCTGGAGTCAATGTGGGTTATCTAAGTGCAAAAGGTCCCTCCAGTGGAAAATGTGTTAAAAAAAAGGCAACATCTTCTTTTAACTTAACTTTTCCACTAAGTTGGTGGAAAATTGCAAATATCTCTTACCCTCCCCTCCCACCCTCATCCCTCCCCAAAAAACTCTTCTCGGTAAACCACACACTCTGATCTGTAGCACACACCTTAAGTACAGGACAAGTCAATAAATCCAGACAAGCAATACCCCCTCTAATAACCCCTCTAATCATGATAATAATAATAATGTTACCATTCTTTAAACCAGTGTACAGCACTTGAATGTAAACTGTTGTCATCTTTTTATCCAGTGATATTTTGATAACGTCAATGTAATATGTTATCATTCACATGGTAGATATGTTGATTATTGTATTGTGATGACATCGTAATGCCCCTGAGCCGAGTAAAGTTGGATATGGTGATGATCTAATGTGTTTCTTCCTTGCTGTGAGTAGGTTGTTGCTCGTGAGGGGAGATTGAATCAATGATGGGATTGCTGTTGGTTTCTCCTAAATCCTGGAGCACATCTCATCTGGCAGTCAAATGATGGCGGTATTCTACTGATGACCAACTTGCACATGTATTCTACATATAACGGTGTGAAAATAAAGATTCATGCAACATGAAACATTAACAACGTGTTGGTGTGGGAAGCGTGTGTGTGCGTGCCACTAGTGAGTCGCTGCTGTTTCTGCACCGCCTGTGTGCATTTTGGTGGATTAATGGACATATAACCGGGATTGGCTGGAAATGACAGCAGTGTGATATGGAAGTGGCAAGTGTTTTCCGGGTCGGTGTGCAGCTGGCCTCGTAATTCCGCTGCTGCAGCAGCAGCAGCCTCCTCGCGCGCTGGTTTCCCTGCAGTTTCGCTGCGTTGCTGATGTAACTGAGCATCTTTCATTCAGCCCTGGTTGGCTGCGGGCTGGCAGGCGCCCGGCACCCGCCCCCTTATTCAGATGAGGTCATTGGTTCCCTTCCTGGGCTACTCCAGACCCCGCTACCCCACCGCCACTAAGGTCAGGGAGCTGTTCCTTGAAAACGCTGCATTCGCAGGCGTTAGCGCCGCCTCCAGCCTCTCATCCCGTGGGGGGCGGGGAGCAGCAAGCCCACAATCCGGGGAGAGGAGGGGATTCGCTACCGGCACAGTTTGATCCTGGGGAAGCCAAGCTCCGCCGAGACCCTTGCGACTCCTGAAGCGGTGTGCGGTCAGTGCGGCGGTGCTGAAAGCCCCCTGAGGCCGGGGGGTACCCTGTTACTGGCCATGCAGCATCCCTGATGCAGCGGGACGCGGACCCCCACCTGTCAGCAGTGCAGGGTACCCGGGAGTGGAGGTAGAGCTGGGATGCAGTAGCCCGAGCACCGCTGCGTTCCTTTTCAGGAAGGCATTCCAGCACCACGGACAGCTCAGTGTGCAGCCAGGGCGCATCCCGGCCAGTGGGGACATCGGGACCCCCGCTTCCAGACCGTGAAACTGCCACAGGACTCCCCTGGACCAGACGGACCGCTGCAGACGCTTGGACAGAACCCGAGTTCCCCCGCAGGATCCCCTGGTCTGACCTCACGTGCACCCTAACAGCTCTCGGACGGACAACCCCATCCACATCCACTGTCTTTTCAAGGACTGAACTCGGCACGCTCGAGCGAACACAGGCATCACCTTGTCCCATCCCATCGGCTTGCCAGCAATTGCAATCACCGCCTTTCCCGGCAGCAACCACGAACGCACCTTCCCCAATGACCGTGAGGGTCTGGGGGACGCCCTTTCAGGGACCCTAGACGGATTTCAGCCATTCATCACCCACCAAACACCCACCCACGGCCAGAGCGCACCCAGCACAGGCGGGCTTCAATACCGTCCCCTCTTCTGTCCCACCATGCAGCCCGGGTGCACACCTGCTCGGACCCGGCGAACCTCCACAATGCCTAGCGAATGAAATGCACGAGCGCGCCAACACTTGCCCATGTGGCAGGGCACACAAGCGGGGCGCTGACATGCAACACCACCGCAGACTAGGTTCTGTGCTGCCACATGTCTCTTCCACACCTAAGTGATCTAACCTCTTTTTAATCGCTACACTGTGTATCAGCGTTCCATTGAATCCTCTGCCACCTGTGCCCCTTGCGTTCTCCCTGGGCATGTAGATGCCACCGTGCTGGGCTGCTCAGAATTGCAAGGGGAAGGTGTGTGATGTGTGTGATGGCTGCCCCGGGGCCACGCAGAAGAAACAAATGAGCCGGTGCCCTGGCACGCGTGTTTATTTTGGTGGCAAGCAATCTTTTCAGAACGGGACCTTAGGGAACCGATGCACCTGGCTCCTCTCACGGTAAAAAGGACCGAGCTCTGGTCTATGCATCTGGAAGCGAAGCTGCACCCTGGGGCACCCTCGCCCGGTTTCGCCCTGGGACATAGCAACCGCCTGGACCCACAATGGCCAATGAACCAGTGATTTTAAATGTGTATGACATGGTAAGGGCAACATTGCCAAATTTTTCCTGTTTTGGAATGTGTAGTGTTTTCACTTTGTGTAATAGAGGCCAGCTGGCCTATCACGTGGATGACCTCTTTAGCCGGTCCTGTTTTGTTTGGCCAACAGTACTTTGACGAGAGCAATCGTAGGCAGAGTGGGACATAGCATGATTCTCAAAATGCAAAGGACAGTTGGCAAAGCAGGGCCAATGTGCAGACGTGTCAGATTTCAGACAAAGGCCTCTTGGAAAGAGTGGCAAAAAAGAGCACCAGGACAGGCAGATAGTGCTTTAAGCGGCATGGAGGGTCGGTCTGACAGGGGGAGTGGGCTAAATGAGGCACGACATAAAGGGCGGCACGCACCATTGGTAAGGGCCACCACCCACTTCTGCTTTTCCTCCTTAATTGTGCCGCCGACCCCCGCCAGGCATCCCTTTGCAGCAATCATCTCCCTCTCAGAAAGGGGGGAAGGGTGGCGAACGCTGCATCTCTCAGAGGCTTCAGGCAGCAGAAAAAAAATTCTTGGCTTTTAGCAGCCCGAAGGGCTTAGGATACTAGGGGACTATAGAGAGTCCTGGCAATACCCCGTTTTAGAGACACTTTTTGGAGACCGCCGGAACTCTGCTCCGCCTAGCCCCGGCCCACTTAAAGCCTGGGTGGCAGGTGATTAGGGCAGGGTTTGTGGTGGGGGGAGATTGAGGGCGGTGTTGTTTTCAACAATTAGTGATAACTATTTCAATCTCTTTGTTATATACATTTCTCTTCTTATTGATGGATTTAAAAAGTTTCATTAGTATTAGACAGGTAACACAATCTTCAATTATATATAGCATATTAATTTCTTATAAATTCTTCATATTAGCCTCATCCAGTTCATACATCTAAAACATCTAAACATCTAATTAAACATCATCATTCAAAATTCGATAACATTACCCTCCATTACATTTTCCTCTATTTAATACCAGTATTGTAAGTAGATATGCATCTATAAATAGATTCTCCTTTCATGTATAGGGTCCTAGGTTCCTCATGATATATTTCCCATGGTTAGAAATTAGCGTTTGGTGGCTTGATCCTTGGTTTTAAAACACTTTGCAGCCTCACTAAGACTTTTTAAGTTTAAGAATTCTATTACATTAAAACATTTAACAGGTCATCTAAAAATGTAAAGAATTGGTAAGTAGATTTCTCAAATAATGATTAACAACAATGAAGTACAGTGAAATGCCAAACAAGTGTAGATCAAACAACCAAACCAATTAGTTGATTTTCTGCTAATATTGAAATAACGTAACACAAGATATTGCAAGTAATGAGTTACATCCATAATCATTACATGCTACATAATCGATTACAATAATAATAATTATACATATATATAATAATAAGAAATAGAATCGTAATAAATCAAAATAAAGAGTTGGGGAGACGAGACCAGACGCAGACATAGATAAAAAGGAAACAAATGGACAGAAAATGCTGATTACATGTCGGTGAAATAAATCATGCGTGTTTGGGGACACTGGAGTTAAAGTTGAATTGTTCTTATTTAATAAAATGGTTGCAAGCATTAAGAAAGGTTGTAAAGGTACACCCTTTGTCATTACATTCCTGAAATTCGACCGCAGTCTTTGCATGGCATTTTGCAGTCCTTTGAGTAGTACAAACACAATTCTACCAGATAATTTTTGAGCTTTGCAGCCTTCTTCCAATGAATCAAAATTATCTGCAAAGCAACAGTATGCAGACTAAATACATAAGGAGATTGTATCTTGCTAATGTCTGATTCTGCAAGAAGAGCTAAAATAAGGTTAGTGAGTTGTAAAGGTTAAATATGTTCTGCAAGATCATCCCAACATCCAAAAAATCAGGCGTGAAATTTGCTTTAGGAAAGTGGCATGATAAACAGGAGCCGGGTAAACACGCAATGAATCTACAGATTTTCAAGCGAAGAAGGATTGCACGATGCATAGTGAAAAGACGATTTGCGTTAAGTTAGCTGCAACGGAGGACTTGAAGCATTGAGCCATACTGTCTGCAAAAACACAGCGTATAAAGTAATATTGCATTCTTTTTCACCTTTCATTTGAATTTTTGAATTAGATTCAAGTGTAGCATTATGGAAAATGTAGATACATTGACTGCCTTAGGATGATGTTACAACCATTTAAATGTTAGTAGTTTGGAGGAAACACAAAGAGTAATATAATACTGAAGTGACAGAATTGCCTGTTTTAAGGTATGATTACAACACTGGAGTGGAAAATGTTGTACTAATATATATCTTTTTATTATACAAAATTAAAGGAAGTGTTTTTATGGGTGCAGCTTTGGATGGATGTTTTATTTATAAATCCCAAGCAATTCTATAAAGAAAATATAATAAACTATATTTTTTAATCAGAGGTTATTGAGCTATGTGAAGAAAGATGAGAGTTTATTGAGTATAATTGAATTAAGTTGAACTTGACCCCAACAGAGACTAAGGTGGTCCAACAATTTCAAAATCAAAACTTTGTACATGCTGATGAAGAGGAAAGGATTTGGAATTGTAAGGACATTGCCATAATTATCCCACCCTTTAATATGAGTTAAGTTTTTTAAAAGTGATCCAGCGAAGTTTAATGTTCCATACAAATTTGGACAACAAAGTATTGATTTTCTTGAAAAAATATTCAGCAGAAGGAAGTGCAATCATAGATAGAGGATAAAGGACATTATTTACTAACATCATCTTGGTGCAGCCCAAGTGATCCTCCCAAGATGTGCATCAGGGGAAACCACATATTAGTGACAGGAGTGACTTTGTGTAAGGTACATTTAAATTTGCATTAATGGTAAAGGAGATTACTTTAGTGAAGAGGAAGCCAAGGTATTTAATGGAGTCAGACACTATGTGATGCCAGAAAGCTAAGTTACAGTGTGGAGGAAATAACTTATGACTGGGGCAAATCTCAGATGTATTGAAGGTTAGTTTATAGACAGAAATGAGGGAACATTCTTCAATTGTTTTGGACAAGGTACGTATTGAGGAATCAGGGATATAGGGATGTAGAAGAAGGTCATATGCATAAGCAGATAATTTAGGTTTGATATTAAAAAAGACCTGTAATAGCTTGTTTTTGCAAATTGCTTTTAGGAGGGGTTCATGAACCAATGCAAAGAGTAAGTTATAAAAGAAAATCTGAGCATGTGCCTCTTAGGATAGGGAAGGAAAAAGATAAAGTATGGTAAGGAAATCCAACTGGAAGGAGAGGAGTCTAAAAGATTAATAAATAATAAAGAAGTTAGTATCAAAAGCATAAAAGTCTATCAGACATGTTCAAATGCTTTTTAAGCATCATGGGAGACAAGTGCTAAGGGTTCAGATGAGGTTTTGGTAGTTAATAATATTGCAATATTGCGTCCCCCTTTTAAGAAATAGTTTGGTCTTCATGAATGGAGAGAGGCTTGAAAATATCTAAAGTATTAGAATGAATTTTAGTGAACATTTTGGAGTCTGAATTAACCAATGATATCTATACTTTCTAATATCAACCTGGTCTTTTGGGGGATTGGGAATAAATTAAGAGGTTCATCCCAAAAAGTTTTAAAGCTTGCCAGAATTAGTGAAGTGAGTAAATAATTCAAGAAGATGAGAAGATAATAGACACAAGGTATGATAAAAGTCAGTGGAAAGGCTGGCAGACTCGGGTGCTTTCCAAGTCAGAAAGAAGGAGCGCATTACTTATTATTTTTACTTAACGATAATCAAATAAAGTATTTCAATGATGTTTTAAGGATATCTATGTTGCAAAAAGACCAGGCCAGTTATGCAAAATAATCTAAAATTCAATCCAACAGAGCTCTGTTAGAGCCATGTATGCACTGTGCTTGGGGCAAAACCCATTCCAATGCAGTCAATTTAGTAAAATAAAAGTTAATACGAATTGTAAAAAATATATTAAACATGTTGAAAGTCTTCTCTCCTACTAACAATATTTAAATTTGGTAATCTATACAAAGTTTCCCACTTGAATTAAACAAATGATTGAATACATAGTGTCTAATTTCTAGAGATGGAACAATAGTTGCATTATTTCCAATAGAAAAACAAGAGATTTTACAGAAAAAACGAATTCTTCCATTCAATACCTCTTCTTTTAAACTTTAACAAAATGATCTTGGCAGTATCCATAGCCCTTCTTTTGGCCTGTCTTTAGTCAAGGCATTTTGGGATACTCTAACCCTCGTCAGGAGAAATCCTAATCCGTCTTGCTAGAAAATATATAGTATTAATCACTATCTTAGTTCTCAGAAAATCACCATCTAGCTAAAACATATTTTAAAGCACTCACTCAGGGTTTCTTGAGTGAAGGATACAGAATGTGTGCCACCTAGGCGAACCCAGTAAGTTCTGTTGGATGGAAATTTAGGCCCAGTTGCTTTACCTGGTTTCAAAACTGGAATAGATTTTCTGATCTCTTTATAAGTTATAGGCATTGCAAGAAAGGAAAGGCCTATGGATAAGGATTTTGAGTTTTGGAGAGAAAATACAGAATATAGTTAGAAGATGGTTGAGTCTCTGGCGTATAAAGCTGCTTTATGATGGTCAAATAAGGTATTTAATATGTCCATACTATCTGATATAAATTGGCCATGGTGTCTAATATGGACATATATTTATATTTTCCTTTTTATGTTTAATAATTGTTTCATTTTAATAATGGTTTAATATCCAATAAGTTGCCTGCCTTTTTGGAACCACCATAATATTTGGGTTTTACATAGAGAAGGACTTCATATGCCTTTTCTGTTGAGTTTTAATGTAACCAATATGTCTTGCAAGTAACTGGTTTGAGGTAGAGACCTAGGGATTATTAAAGAAAGACATTTACAGATTTTTAATTTCTTTGAGTAGAAGCGAGGATTGTTTTTCAAGCCATTTGTTGTTAGAAGCGGAAACAATAAGTATATGACTTAGCTTTAGCTGCATCCAATGTGTTATGATGGGACATTTTGTTATGCAGAATTATAGCAAGAGATTTGGTAGAAATTTCATGAATACCTTTAAAGAAGGCTGTATATTTTAATAGACTATTACTAACCATCCATATTTCCTTTGTGGAAAATGAGGAAGCCTAGTCAAACATAGAAATAATAGGGGCATGTTCAGCAATGATCAATGAGACTATTTGCTTGGAACGAAGCATGCAGATTACATGTTTATGAAAATAAAATCAATCTGGATGAATGGGGAGATGAAAAAAGATACATTCTGCTAATCCAGTTTTCACAAAGCACTCGCTGTCGACAAGTTTTTGCCTCTCCACAGGTTTTGGACTACAACTGCCATCAGCCGTAGCATTTTAGTCAATTGTGATGGATCATAGGAGTCGTAATCCAACACATCTGGAGAGCCGCAGGTTGCAGACCTTTTTTCTAATCGGTTCAGAAATTCTTTCCTAGTTTTGGGAATTAACGAATTTGAGAGGATTTGTGATCCAGTCGGAGGTTGGCAATCTGATTAGAGTCTCAATAAGGAAGGAATTTGTTATAATTACAGCCCATTATTTTTGTTTTAAGGTTAAACCAGAATTCAGGATTGGGGGAAGTTGATCTAAAACACTGACAATAGATACAGCAATATTAATAATTGTAGAGAGTAATATCCACTGACCCTCCATAACTGATTCCTGATACGTCACTTGTAAATCAAAATGCCCAGAAACAAGAATTGCAACCACATTATTTGTACTAAGAACTTTAGTGAAAATTACTTCCCGTACCCAGCATCTATTAAGCTTATGGTTTTTCTCTTCATTAAAATGGCATTCCTGGATACAGACAATGTTGGGTTTAACCTTTGACAAATGTGGTAAATTTTTTTGATATTTTATTTGGTTATTTACTCTTTATGCATTCCATAGGATAACAATCCATGAGTACGAATATACAGAAAATGTTTAGCAGACTGCAGAGTAATTGTTCAGTTGGTTGGCAAGAAACAAGTGAAAACATGAAGCACAATTACAATTGTATATGATATGAATACATTCCATATGACAGTGCATGGGATTACAAAGTAAAAAGAGAAACAGTCATTGTAGGGATGACAAAAGACCACATGGAAAGAGAAATGCAAACACATAATGCATACAGTAAGTAGCAGACACATTTCTCTATTGTACCTTGAAGGCACCAGAGAAAGAAGGCGTTTGCTTCAACTACCCCACCTACAATCCAAGTTCGACTCAGTAAAGGAAAGAGAAGGATACAGCCCAACCTTCAATAAAGTATGGTACGAGATTTGAGAAAACAAAATAAAGAGGTGATGTCTGCAAAGTTTAAAATTAATGTTAAAACTCTGGCAATTGCTCTGCAAAACCCTCCAGACCATCATGTTTTGCCTACCAAGCCATCACAAAAGGGGAAAGACCATATGCAAATCAGTCTTGGTCCCACCCCAAAGTGGAAGTCCAGTTCGAACTGATAGGTCACATCCCTTCTACACAAGACCACAAGGAATCCCTCCCTTTAATTTCAAAATTGGCGGTATCTCACGTGTGTGTGGAACTCAGCACCACAAGGAGTGCAATCCTTACACAACACAAACATTTTGCAAATGAAAAGCTGAATTCCTAACACAAGAACCATTAAATTTGGTGATAAGGTAAAACTATAAAGAACTAAACAAATGCAAATAGAATTAAAAGATTTCCTGTACACAGGGAATGGAATTGAAGAAATTCGAATTGTCTCAATTGCCACAAATAAGTCATATTTGCTTTGACGAAGCCTGAGAAGAGGTGAAACACAGGCACATACACAAGTGTTGGCTGTTTTATGTATGAATTACTTAATTATAGATTAAACTGAGTTGTTTTAAAATATATTGAAATACTTTTCGTAAACTGTTTTTTTCTTTTTGCGCATTAATGACTTTGGGGACAACACAAATTCCTAAGAGATCATCCTGTTGTCTTTTTTTAAATTAACATTTTTTTATTACCCTTGGCTAACATGGAATAAGCAAACTGAAGTTACTATATGTGTGTGTGTTTTGTGAAGGCATCATGAAGTAAGACACAGACAACAGACTTAAAGTTAAAAAAATATATTTATTAACTTAAGGATGGTAGAAGGCCTAACTTGCCCAATGCTAATGTGGGATTTCTCTTCCTGAATGAAACTAAGGAAAGTCTGAGTCAAAGAGTTAAACTTAAACGTTTGTCTGTGTCTAAAACCTATTCTGGCCCTCACGACTAATGTTAACCAATATGTAGGGATGTTACTAACAAAATAAATAGTGTTTAACTGAAATTTCTGAGCTTCTTTCAGCTCATAGCTGTCTTTCAGCGGCCCTTCCCCAAGTGCAAGAAAGTCCCACAAAAGTCTGAAGGTTACCTTTCTCCAGTTCAAAGTGATACAGTTCTAAACAATCCTTGGGGTTCCCTTCCCCAAGTTCCAAGCAACACAGTTCAAGCACAAAAGGTCTTGAGACTCCGTTCTCAAGACAACACATGCAGTTCCTTAAGTTCCAGGGTTATGATATGATTTGCTATGGCATTTATAACATGCCTGTACACCAGTGTTTCTAGGCGTGACAAGGCAAGGACGGGTACAGAGGGAGGACAAAACGCTGATCTTACTAGGCCTTGTGTCATTCAGATTGCACAAGTGCAGGGAAGAGGAAGGGGAGAAGTGCTGAGGGAGGGGGAGGGGTGAAGTGCAGGTAACTCAAAGTGCAGTCAGCACGTGGCTAAGTGCAGGTAACTCAATAAGTGCAGCCAGCGGGTGGCTCAAAAGTGCAGAGCGAGGGGACTGTAGGGTTGCAGATACAGGCCATAAGTGCTGGGGGAGCCAAGAGGAAGTGCAAAGGGAAACTGGACATGCAGGAGCCTGGGACCCAAGTTCAGAGGGTAGCCAGGTGACCAGTGCGTGGAGCAGTTGGGACTACTGCCCTTCCTCCAAGGCCTAGCCTTCAGACCACCTTTCTCCTCAGACCCAGAAGCACTCGCAACAGCATATGATGCTGCCATCAAAGCAGCTATCAACTCCATTGCCCCTCTCAAACCCTGCAAATCCAAACCCACTACCCACTCCAACTCATTGTTCACCCCGGACCTCCTTACTCTCTGCAATGAGAAAAAGGCTGCACTCACACAGTGGCAAACGTCCCACACTGACAAAGATAAGACGATCTTTAAAGCTCAATCCATCAAATACAAAAAGGCAATCACCCAAGCAAAGGCCAAATCTTTTGAATCCAGAATTTTGGAAGCCCAATCTAGCACAAAAGAAATCTTTACAATTTTTAGGGAGCTCGAGACACCCACTGCCGCCCCCCAGAATTTCACTAAAGACAAAACCTGGTGTGATGACATACAAAATGCCATGCAAACCAAATTGAGCCTCCTCAAAAACAAAATACGAGCCACCAAACAAGCCCTACCGAATAAACACATCCCTGTCCCACCACCTGCCCCGGACCCCCCCCCCCAAACCTTTCTCCTTCAAACCCATCCAGGAAAAAGACATCATCAACATAATGAGGAACATCAAACCCTCAAACTGTAAAGGGGATGCATGCCCAGCCCCCATTATCAAAGACTGCACTGAAGCGCTAGCTCCCTTCCTGACAGCCTTCGTTAATGCCTCCTTCACCACAGGAAAAGTTCCCACCTCCCTCAAGGAAGATTGGGTCCGGCCTCTCTTAAAAAAAGCAACTCTCGACCCCACCTCCCCCAACAACTACAGACTATCACCACTGTCCCATTCCTCCTTAAAATATTGGACAAAGCAGCCTACCTGCAGGTTCAGCACTTCATTGAAGAATATGTCCCCAGACATGGAACTGAAACCGCCCTTCTTGACCTGAAAAACCAGATGGACGACGCTAGAGACATGGGTAAACCAGCACTTCTCCTACTCCTTGACTTATCCGCGGCCTTCGACCTCGTAGATCATGACGTCCTATGCCACCACCTTTCCTCCACTGCCAAATGTTCCCCAGAGGCCACAGCATGGATTACTTCCTTCTTACAAGACAGAACCATGCAAATATTCTCCGACCTAGCCTCCGCCTCACCAACCATCATACTCTGTGGTGTGCCCCAAGGCTCCTGCCTCTCCCCCACCCTCTACAACATCTTCACACGACCCCTCTTCCACATACTCGATGCTATGGGCATCTCCTACACCAACTACGCCGACCATACACAGATCCTCCTCACCCTCACTGGTAACTATGACACCGACTCCCTGACCCTCAACAACCTATAAAACACCATCCAAGCCTGGATGGCAGACAATGGACTATGCCTCAACTCTGACAAGACTGAACTCCTCCTGGTAGGTTCCCCCAACATGCTAAACAACCTAGACCCACAATTCAGCCACTTCACCGTCGATACCATTAAAATTCCTGTCTCAGATTCTGTCAAAACTCTTGGAGTCTACCTGCATTCCAGCCTATCCATGGACAGACAAGTCAATGCAATAGCCTCCGCAGCTGCATATCATGCTAAACTTATCAACACAGTCAGAGCCTTTCTCTCCAAAGAGAACTGCACCAACATAGCCAGAGCCATCACCGGCTCTAGGCTAGACTACTGCAATGTACTCTTTCTAGGAACCTCCAATAAAAACCTAGAGAGGCTACAAGTCATACAAAACAATGCTCTCCGGGCAGCCCAAGGCATTGCCAAAAGAGAACACATTTCTGAGGCCAGGAAACTAGCCCACCGGCTCCCAATAAAGGAAAGGATCGTCTTTAAAGCTCTGACACTGACCAACAAGTGCATTCACCTCACTGCTCCTGCCTACCTCTCAAAAAGAATCCACCCCGTCTCCACTACCAGGCCAACTAAATCACTGTGTACCAACATGCTCTCTGTGCCACTAGTAAAAAAAAGCCAGAGCGGGTGGATCCAGTTTCCCCTATCTCGCACCCATTCACTGGAATGCCCTACCTCCTACAATCCGAGGTGAGGCTTCCCTCACCACCTTCCGCAAAGTTATGAAAACCATCCTCTTCTCATAAGACCCCGCACATTAGCATGAATACTTACCACATGACCCAATGCATAAGCTGTAACACAATGACCAAGTGCAATGTCTGTAACAACAGCATTATGTTCTGTAATATCCATAATGTATCAACGATCGCTACTATGCCTGTACCTGTGTAACTAAGTTCTTGCAAGTAACAGCGCCTCAATGCCCTTGGGTTGCTTGCGCGCTATATAAATATAAATAAATAAATAAATAAATGAGCAGGGGAGAGGAAGAGAGAAAGCGGAAGCAAAAAGGAAGGTCTTGAGTTGGTTCTGGAAGCTGACGTGGTTCTGCTCAAGTTTGAGAGAGTCAGAGAGGCTGTTACAGAGGAGGCCCCAACTGAAGAGAGAGATCTGCCCCCAACTCCCTGCTCGGAAAAGCGACTGACCTCAACAAAGTTGGAGGTGGATGAGCGGAGAGTTCGAGAAGGGAGATGTTTAGGGAGAGAAAGTTGGAGGTAGTGCAGTCTCAGGCCCCAGAAAGCCTTGTGGGTGATGCAAAGAGTCTTGAACTGGATCCTTGCTGCAACGGGAGAGCCAGTGAAGAGATTTCAGAGCTTTTGATATGGTCAACCATGCCATCTTGCTCAATCCTCTCCGTGATAACCTAGCTATCACTGATCAGACCCTGGCCTGGCTGACCTCCTTTCACATTGACCGACCACTCAGGTCCAACTTGGGTCTTTCCTCTCTTCTATCTCTCTCTCTACTTGTGGTGTCCCCCAGGGGTCTACCTTTTTTCCCTGGCTTTTCAACCACTACCAGGCACCTCTTGCCCACCACATCGTTACTTTTTACTCCATCTTTAAGTGTTATGCGGATGGCACCCAGCACTCTTTCAGGCTCCCCTCAGCCGCCTCTTCTACTTCTCTCATTCCAAACTGTCTGGCCGCAATTCAGGAATGGTGATCTGCCAATGATCTCTGCCTTAAGGCCAGTAAGACTGAGATCCTCCTTATCGGAACACCAACTCCCTACTTTCCTCTCTCTCTCTCTGGCCACCCACTCTGGGCCCTCTTCCTGCTCCTTCCTGTGAGGCTAACAACCTCAGGGTTCTCTTCAACTCCACCCTCTCCTTCTCTCCTCACATCTCTGACATCTCTAAGAAGTAAAACTATCAGCTGCACCTCCTCAGAGGTATTCTCCCTTTCCTCACTTTCCCCCAGAAGCTCACTGTCTCCAGATCTCTGGTTCTCTCTAGGCTGGACGACTGCAACAGCCTCTTTCTAAATCTTCCTGCCTCTACTCTCCGACCTCTACAACTTATCCAGAACACAACTGCAAGACTTGTCCTTGGCCTCAAGCCCACGGCTGTTACAGAGGGAGGCCCCAACTGAAGAGAGAGATCTGCCCCCAACTCTGTGCTCAGAAAAGCGACTGATCCTCAGAGAGTTGGAGGTGGATGAGCGGAGAGTTCAAGAAGGGAGATGTTTAGGAAGAGAATGTTGGAGGTAGAGCAGTCCCAGGCCCCAGAAAGCCATGTGGACGATGCAAAGGGTCTTGAACTGGATCCCTGCTGCCACGGGGAGCCAGTGAAGAGATTTCAAAGCTGAAGAGATGCAATCTGTGGGCTTGAGGCCAAGGACAAGTCTTGCAGTCGTGTTCTGGATAAGTTGTAGAGGTCAG
This sequence comes from Ambystoma mexicanum, assembly GCF_040938575.1. Lineage (NCBI taxonomy): Eukaryota > Metazoa > Chordata > Amphibia > Caudata > Ambystomatidae > Ambystoma > Ambystoma mexicanum. The sequence goes on from NC_090940.1 coordinate 179,285,045, forward strand.
AGGGTAGAAGCAGGTAGATTTAGAAAGAGGCTGTCGTGTTCACTCACAGTGCTTCTCCTTGGTTTGTTTCACAATGCCTTTGGTTTTTCCTCATTGAGCTCACAAATGCATACATTATAAGTTTCCATTCAGTTCGGTATGTACAATGCATTCGTAATGCTTAATTTTAGGTTTCTGTTCATGTCATGATCTCTGCTTCCAAAAGGTCAGGGTTTTCCCAACTCCCTTGGAAGCAGATCCATAACCCAGGTTCCGAGTGCCAACCAGTCCCAATTGGGACCTTTTGGACCCAGTCCTGGCGCCAGTGGCACCAGGCTCATAAATATGCCCAGTCCCAGCTCTGGAAGCGCCGGGCTCATAATGCTTGGGTGGACTTACCTGCAGCAGACCATGCTGCTTACTTGCCTGCCAGTTGAGCCTCTGATCCTCTTCTGTTTGGAACTACTTTTCCTGTTGGGTGGGGCAGGAGCCACTCCCTAGATTCAGAACACTGGAACTCTTCTGGAAAGCAGGAACTCTTTTCTTACCTAGGCGTGGCTGTGGAAGGAGACATCTAAGCACTACAGGAGGCTATTTAAACCACACCCGATGGATGAATCTTGCTTTGCGTTATTCTGCATCCTCTGCAGCAGAACGCTCATCGTGTCTTCTGCATCTGATCCTGGGCCTAAGGAAAAAGGCTTACCATCCTGAATCCAGTCTTCAGCAACACTTATAAAGACAAGAAAGAACAGGTTAGCATTACGGTCTTGAGTGACAGCTCTTCACTTACCTGGTCCATCGGCTGTCACCAACGCCTCGCGCTGCATTCCGGCATCTGAAAGACAAAGGCTTACCTACTCTTCGTGCGCTCCGGAGGTCTTCACACTGCATTCCGGCATCTGAAAGACAAAAGCTTACCAACTCTTCGCACGCTCCGGAGGCCTTCGGCGCTGCATCCCGCATCTGAAAGACAAAACAAGGTGCGTTTAAAGACATTGGGGAACTTTAATACTCACGTGCCATTACTCCTTTCCACATCTAACCCAGTGGGTATTCCGGCACCCTGCAGCCGCTCCGAACTTGTACCTGCAAAATAAAAGACAGTTAGAGCGCATCGTGAAGCAGGCAACAAGCGCTTACTTACGTGCTTCCAGGCACTTCTATTCATCACACGGGCTCCAACTTCAACTCACTTCAGCCCGTCATCCGCCATCGCCGGAACCCTGCAAAACAAGAAACATCATTACTAAAGACTTTAAAGACATTAGAATTACTCGAAACTTACCGTTCGTGCAGTAAACGACGGACAGCAGTCCTCTGAAGTCAAGAGGCCTGCTCCCCTTATCCAGTGAAGAAACTGGTTACAGCACCCTGCCCCGAGGCAGATGGAGAGCACGGCGTTCACTTACCTAAGGTGAGAGCGTTAACCTTTGGTGTTCTACAGGAGAAGAGAAAGGGAAGAAGAGAGAGACATTCAATAACCCAGTTCCTTAATCCCATATTTTCTATCTGCAGACATCTTACCCTTCGAGTCAGACATACAGTGCATAGAGGTCCAGCCCAAAGAGCCAGCCGTGTGTTACACATCACCTTTGAAGATACGGTATACGCCCAGTCAAGTCCGGCGCCTCTACGGGAATCAGGTGAGCGTTACAGAACGCAAAGCCTACCACAAAACTCCCGTCCAGGCGCTATGGAAACCTCAGATACCGACCAGCTAGCCCAGTTACTTGGGGAACTAAGGGCAGAAGTGCATGCAGCCCCTCAGGAAACGAACCCTCTAAGAAGGGAACTGATTATTTCCAAGGAGCGAACAGATGATCTCGCTAGACAATTGCTACAGTCACAAGCCGGACAGACCCCGTTACCCGCATCTGGGGGAAATCTTCCTTCTACATCCTCTATGAATCCAGTGCAGATCAACCTACCTGGGAATGTACCTCTGGCTCCGCCCGAACGATTTTCTGGTGACCCAAAGAGGTTTGCAGTATTTATCAATCAGTGCCGGTTGCATTTCTTATGCCGGCCAGCAGCCTTTCCAACTGATCAAGCTAAAGTAGCTTTCGTGCTTTCGTACCTTAGTGGCAATGCGGCAGACTGGTCAATCCCTCTAGTAAATCAAGATGATCCGGTCCTCCATGGTTTTCAAGCTTTTCAGCTCAGTATGGAAAAACTGTTCGCAAGACATTCACAGGGGCAGGCCTTGGACAATGAGCTTCTTTCGTTGCGACAAGGTAATCAAGACCTTTTGGCTTATATTGCGTCTTTCAACAGACTGATAGTGGAAACTCAATGGCCTGAGGACAAAAGGATTACGCTGTTTTATAGAGGTCTACGTGGAGAGCTCAAAGATGTGTTAGCCCAAGTAGTGAATCCCCCACAAGATTGTTCGGACTATATAGACTTAGTCGTTCAAATAGATCACAGACTGCAGAACAGGAAGGCCGATCGTTCCAAGTTTGATGCTCAAGTATTTTCCAAACTGCCAACTCCTTCCAAAGGAGTAGACTCCGGGGAACCCATGCAAATAGGGGGTCTGAAAGGTCCTCTAACACAAAAGGAGCGGGAAAGGAGAAAACAGTTGCAATTATGCCTCTATTGCGGAAACTCAGGGCACTTTCTTCGAGACTGTCCGGTGAAACCTGCCAAGAAGGCAGTAGGAGCTGCAGTTACCAAAGTTACAAACTCTGAGCAGGGAAACGACCTCGCCCGACAAGAATAGAGGTCCTCTTGCCGAGCGTGAAAACCAGTTCCGTGACCTCGCATTTCGTGATACCTATGGTCCTCATTAGCCCTGATAATCCGGATCGATTACATGCAATTGAAGCTTACGTCGACAGCGGTGCCATCGGCAATTATGTGGATCATGAAATGGTTTTGAGGATGAATCTAACTCTTTGTCCCAAGGCTGTAAAGGATGTCATTACTACGGTGGATGGTACGGAGATAGCCTCCGGGCCAGTAACGCATACCACTCAAGAGGTGACGCTAGTAAGTCAAGATGGACACCATAAGAAGATCGTGTTCGATGTGATCAAGGCCCCTCAGTTTCAGATTATTCTAGGAATACCTTGGTTAGAGAAACACAATCCTCTGATCGATTGGCGAGCAAGAACGGTCCAGTTTCCAGAATGTGTCTCTACTTGTCACCCTCCACCTGGTGTTGCACTGGCAGCAATTTCTTCAGAGACTCCCCAGTTACCTCCCGAATACCTAGAATACCAAGATGTTTTCCAGAAGGATCAGGCTAACTCTCTACCTCCTCATAGATCTTATGACTGCCAGATAGACCTGATACCTGGATCTACTCCTCCTTGTAGTAGAATTTATGCCCTCACCGAGCCTGAGAACCTTCACCTTCGACAATACCTGGATCAATACCTGGCAAATGGGTTTATTCGTCCTTCCAAGTCCCCTGCTTCTTCGGCTTTGTTCTTCGTTCCAAAAAAGGAAGGAGACCTTAGAACTTGTATAGATTATCGCTCCCTGAACCAGATCACCGTTAAGAATAGATATCCGTTACCTTTGATCCCTGAACTCCTGGACCAAGTCAGAAAAGCATGCATATATACAAAGCTGGATCTTAGAGGAGCTTACCACTTGGTACGAGTAAAAGAGGGCGATGAATGGAAGACGGCCTTCCGCACCAAGTATGGGCTATTTGAATATCAGGTCATGCCCTTCGGACTTTGCAATGCCCCGGCCGCCTTTCAATATTTTATGAACGATGTCCTCAGAGAGCTCATAGATGTGTGTGTTGTTGTTTACATTGACGACATCCTCGTTTATTCTTCATCGGAATCTGAACATCGTAAACACGTGAAAATGGTCCTCGAAAGATTGCGTCAACACAAACTTTTCGCTAAGTTGGAAAACTGTGTTTTCATCGTGACTGAAGTTGAATTCTTGGGATTCATATTATCACCTGGCGGAGTGCGTATGGATTCAAAGAAGGTCGATGCAGTTCTCAAATGGCCATCACCATCCTCCGTAAAAGGTGTGCAAAGCATGTTAGGCTTCGCTAACTTTTACCGCAGGTTTATCCCCGAATTCTCTCGAATAGTCCAGCCCATCACTGCCTTGTTAAAGAAAAACAAACGTTTTGAATGGTCTACCGAGGCGGAACAAGCTTTCCAGGATTTGAAGACTAAATTTATCTCTGCACCAATCTTAAAACACCCTCGCCCCGAACTCCCCTACATCGTGGAAACTGATGCTTCAAGCCTTGCCATGGGGGCAGTTCTATCACAAAAGGACCCGGTAACCAATCAGTTGCATCCCGTGGCATTTTGGTCCCGCAAATTCTCGCCTCCTGAAATCAATTACACGATTACTGACAAGGAACTTCTGGCTATCAAGTCTGCCTTTAAGGCTTGGTGGCATTATCTGCTGGGGGCCCGACACACCGTTACTGTGATTACGGATCACCGAAACCTGCAATATTTGAAAACCGCAAAAGCCCAATCCTCTAGACAACTCCGTTGGGCATTATTCTTTGCCGAGTTTGACTTCATAATTACCTATCGACCTGGTACAAAGAACGGTAAAGCTGATGCCCTTTCTCGGATGGGAGTGGAAGAACACTTGATCAACCCTAAACCTGTACCAATCATTCCCGAACAAAGAATTCTGGGTGTAATCGCCACAGAATCCATAGAGGAAGTTAAGGATAAAGCCAGGCAACTTGTAACTCCAGCAGACATACAGAATTGGCATCTGCAGGGAAAGGACTTTGCAGTAAAGGACAACTTATTGTATTTCCATGAACGATTATATCTACCCAGCACAGATTTACAGAAAAAAGTAATCTCTTGTTATCACGATTCTTTAATGGAAGGACATCCCGGTATGGCCAAGACCTCAGAAAAGATCAAGCGCTACTTCTGGTGGCCGTCTTGGAAAAAAGATATCAGAGACTTTATAATGTCCTGTGGAGTATGCGCCCAAAACAAGAGTCAAAAGGAAAGACCAGCAGGCCTCTTACGCCCTATTGACATCCCACCTCGCCCTTGGCATACGCTTTCTATGGACTTCATCACCGATCTACCTCCATGCTCCGGATACAATACGATTCTAGTAATCGTGGACTTATTCTCCAAGATGGCGCATTTCATTCCGCTCAAAGGCTTGCCAACAGCAGCAACTCTGGCCCGAGAATTTCTCGAAAACATCGTCCGACTGCACGGTTTTCCTTCGGTTCTAATTTCGGATCGAGGTAGTCAATTTATTTCTCATTTTTGGCGAAGTTGCTGTCGGTCGGCTCAAATTGATGTGAGACTATCGACCAGTCACCACCCTCAGACCGACGGACAAACCGAGAGGACCAATCAAACTCTGGAACAGTATTTACGCTGCATGCTGCAACAAACTGAAAAAACTTGGAAAGACATCCTTTGGATAGCCGAATATGCCTACAATAACTCTGTCCATTCGGGAACTGGGAAAACCCCGTTTTTTCTTTTGTACGGCAGTCACCCTCGAACCTCGGAGTTGGATCCCCTCCAAGATCTTGAAACACCAGCAGTAGACTACCTGCATTCTACAATCACCCAAGCCTTTAAGGAAGCTGTTTCTCACCTTCAAAGGGCTAAAGAACAATACAAGAAAGGAGCAGATCAACATCGGAAGGAAGCCCCTCAATATCAAGTAGGGGATCAAGTCTGGTTATCCACCAAATATCTACCTCTAAAAGGGCCACGCACATTCAACCCAAGATACCTTGGTCCCTATTCCATCACCACCATAGTAAACCCAGTAGCGGTCAAGTTGGACTTTCCCCCGCACATGAAGATACATCCGGTCTTCCACGTCTCTCTATTAAAACCCGTGCAACCACAAACCCGACTAACTAAATCTCCAAAACCTATCCTAGTTGATGGAGAACTCGAGTTTGAAGTCAAAAGCATTCTGGACTCCAAGATCTCCAAATCTAAACTATTTTACCTAATTGACTGGAAAGGCTACGGCCCCCAAGAGAGATCCTGGCAACCTGCTGAATATGTCCACGCTCCTCGCCTAATCAAAAGATTTCACCGAACATTTCCTGACAAGCCAAAACCCCCGGAGAAGCCCGGTTTGGGAGGGGCCTTGAGGGGGGGTACTGTCATGATCTCTGCTTCCAAAAGGTCAGGGTTTTCCCAACTCCCTTGGAAGCAGATCCATAACCCAGGTTCCGAGTGCCAACCAGTCCCAATTGGGACCTTTTGGACCCAGTGCTGGCGCCAGTGGCACCAGGCTCATAAATATGCCCAGTCCCAGCGCTGGAAGCGCCGGGCTCATAATGCTTGGGTGGACTTACCTGCAGCAGACCATGCTGCTTACTTGCCTGCCAGTTGAGCCTCTGATCCTCTTCTGTTTGGAACTACTTTTCCTGTTGGGTGGGGCAGGAGCCACTCCCTAGATTCAGAACACTGGAACTCTTCTGGAAAGCAGGAACTCTTTTCTTACCTAGGCGTGGCTGTGGAAGGAGACACCTAAGCACTACAGGAGGCTATTTAAACCACACCCGATGGATGAATCTTGCTTTGCGTTATTCTGCATCCTCTGCAGCAGAACGCTCATCGTGTCTTCTGCATCTGATCCTGGGCCTAAGGAAAAAGGCTTACCATCCTGAATCCAGTCTTCAGCAACACCTATAAAGACAAGAAAGAACAGGTTAGCATTAAGGTCTTCAGTGACAGCTCTTCACTTACCTGGTCCATCGGCTGTCACCAACGCCTAGCGCTGCATTCCGGCATCTGAAAGACAAAGGCTTACCTACTCTTCGTGCGCTCCGGAGGTCTTCACACTGCATTCCGGCATCTGAAAGACAAAAGCTTACCAACTCTTCGCACGCTCCGGAGGCCTTCGGCGCTGCATCCCGCATCTGAAAGACAAAACAAGGTGCGTTTAAAGACATTGGGGAACTTTAATACTCACGTGCCATTACTCCTTTCCACATCTAACCCAGTGGGTATTCCGGCACCCTGCAGCCGCTCCGAACTTGTACCTGCAAAATAAAAGACAGTTAGAGCGCATCGTGAAGCAGGCAACAAGCGCTTACTTACGTGCTTCCAGGCGCTTCTATTCATCACACGGGCTCCATCTTCAACTCACTTCAGCCCGTCATCCGCCATCGCCGGAACCCTGCAAAACAAGAAACATCATTACTAAAGACTTTAAAGACATTAGAATTACTCGAAACTTACCGTTCGTGCAGTAAACGACGGACAGGAGTCCTCTGAAGTCAAGAGGCCTGCTCCCCTTATCCAGTGAAGAAACTGGTTACAGCACCCTGCCCCGAGGCAGATGGAGAGCACGGCGTTCACTTACCTAAGGTGAGAGCGTTAACCTTTGGGGTTCTACAGGAGAAGAGAAAGGGAAGAAGAGAGAGACATTCAATAACCCAGTTCCTTAATCCCATATTTTCTATCTGCAGACATCTTACCCTTCGAGTCAGACATACAGTGCACAGAGGTCCAGCCCAAAGAGCCAGCCGTGTGTTACACATCACCTTTGAAGATACCGTATACGCCCAGTCAAGACCGGCGCCACTACGGGAATCAGGTGAGCGTTACAGTTCAGTTCGGTATTCAACATACATTTGCTGAACTTGCTGTCAAGGACCGTTACTTAGGTACAGTCTGCTAGGACCGCCTCCGGTGCCCAAGTGCTATCCCTGACACTCACCTGCTCTCTGCATCTCCGCTGATGGTCTCTGCAGCTTCTTCTCTGCTTGAAAGGCAGGCGGGCCATATGTCTCAAGTCCTGCTCGCCTGCCAGGCATTTTTCTCTGAACGCAGGCAATTGTAGAGGTTTCTCTCTGGACACGGACGGCGTCCTCTCTCTTCCTGGTTCACTCACAGCTCCTGCTGTTTGTGCTGTGTCCTGGAGGCTCCCACACCTGTGGCAACGGCATGGCCCACTTGTCTTGGACCTTACACGTTCCCTGGGGTATCTGCCAGCGTTCTGGCCCCTTCTCCTGTCCCACCACGGCTGCCTCCACACATCAAGGGTCCTCTACTTGTCTCTCCCATGCAGGCTTCCCCGTTACTCTTCTTATACTGTTCCCTGACCCTCATTTTATGCACCTGCAAACACTGAACAGGTTGCAGGTGTGGACCCTTACCTAGGTTTGCCTGACTATGATTAAGGGGACATGCCAGACTTTCACCACACTCTGCAGGCATCTTCTGCGTCCCAGTACCAGAGTGGTAAAATGTAGGTTTAGTGTTTATTACTCTGTGGGGAAATGAGGGGAGTGGTCTTGTAGTACTGCAGACAGGATGAACACGGTGGGCACACTGTCCTCTAGAGTTAGAGGGAGGTGTTAGAATCCTACTTACCCAGTTAAGGTGAAAGTAACCCCTTGACATTGAACATGACCTGAAGCTATGGGGTACCTAAGGACCCGCTAGAAATATACAGACAGCCTGTATGAAGCCATGGATGGAGCAGAATTGAACAAATGACCCGCATTGGCCATGGTACATGGTGGGATTTTAAGTAAGAAACTACAATCCTCCTCAAGAGTGAGAATACCAGTCTCTGTGACCGAGTTATAGGAACTGGAACCATAGAGGAAAGAATAGAGAAGACTACAGAAAGCACAAGACACATTTCTGCCCCTGAAGAATGTCCAGTTATTGAGAACACCAAGGACAGAAACTTTATATAAGTTGGGCTTTTTTTCCGTAGTAGGAAGGAAGAGTAATTAAGTTGCTACTGCGGAGTGTATCAAGCATCTTTAAACTTGATTCTGTGTGGTGGAAACACTACTTTTAACATTGTATACTTTTATGTGGTGTATATGTGTTTTTTAATGCTTTTTTGATACTTGTGCAATGAATAAGTAAAGGAATTAAAAAGATGACATTTTAGCAATTAATGTGTACATGTTATTAATCATATCACATACAGCCCATATTTGTTAAGTGGCTGTATTAATGTTTCTGAGTTCTGAGGGTAACATGTCTTGTTAGTGATAATGTATGTGTCTCTTCTTTTGGTTAAAGAGATATACTGAATCCTCACTTGGTAGCAGGGATTATCACCATAGTGTGGGGCAACCCCTGAATGAAATAACGCAGTCTTGTAGTAGCCCATAAAGGTCGGGGGACGGTTAAGTTGGTCATTAATAGGGAAAGGGGGATACAATTACTCACTTGATGGTACCCCACTCCCAATCTCAGAGGACCCTCCACCCAGGTGATCCCCCCTCGCTTCTCCACCCCCAGGGTTGGGATCCAAGAGTGATGACCTTCCCAGGCCACCCGAGAAGAGGATCCAGGGGGTCTAAGAGTGAGAATACCCTGGGTTTCTCACATACCCTTCCCCAATGCAGGTTGGACTGGGGTGTTTCACATGGAAACCGGGAGAAAAGTCTACCTTATCTTGCTCTCGGCCCTTCCGGTGTTCCATTTTGGAGCAACAAGGTTGACAGTCCAAGAAACCCTGCAAAGCCCTTAGGCTGGATTAGTCTCTCTTTTCAGAATTGAGAGGCTCTAGTTTCATTAGACGAGGAAGCCTAAATCTAGTAGTTTGAGTTTTTATTTGGACTACCTGTGAAATCCATTTAATTGGGGTAAATTTGTTCCCAGTCATAACTGAGTTGGTAAATTGGAAATCACTGCTAATATTAGGTTTATTTTTCTTCCTAGGATGTTAATGGAGACCTGGGTTAATGGACGCTTTTCAGTATGGCCATGTACACAGGTCGCTCTCTCTTTTCCAACTTCTTTCCATCCCTGGGGAAGTATC